>NC_134406.1:208591909-210069409 GCF_038048845.1 Mixophyes fleayi
TGAACCTTCAACTTATCCAAAATAATTCTGGTAAAGAATAACAAGATGACAGTATTAACTACTGGTGCTGGATGCATAAAGATAAGGGATAACTGTCAGAAACATATATGGCTAAAAATTAAACATAAGTTATATGGATATTAAACATCACTCTAAAACATTAACATACCAATACTACAGATTTGTAGTTATTGTTTGTTGTGTAAAACAATGGATCTTTGATAATACTAAGGATATGCATTTACTAAAAAAAAAACTATAACATCAATGACCCAATATAATATAGTTTATATAACTTAAGAAAGTTTTTTTTAAAATTGAGTGGAATATAAGGTTACTGATTGTTTAAAACTTGCTGCTGATACCCCTTTAGCTTTCCTTAGGACCCCTGCCCTAATTTGAAGAGGGGATATTTCCATACATCTGTTTTACAAGAACAATAAGTAGAGATAAGGGAATTTTCAGGCTACACTGTCTAGGAAAAACAATGAACATGATCATCTCCAAAAGTAGAAGGGGCTTCTGGGTAATGTCATTATTATGGTGTGTTTAACTATGGTCTGTGCACCTTTTTGTTATCATTCTTCATTTCTTTACCCATTTTTGTGTGTACATTGTTTTAAAGTTGAAATCAAATAATATGCAGCCACAGCGGTATTCAAAGCGATCTCAGCAACACAGAAAATGTGTGCGCTTATTATTGTAAGAAGCAGTGACCCGTTTACTCGTGTGATTATGTTAGTGAGGGGAGCAGTCATTATGTGTGGAGGGGAATGGAGGTAGATGGAAGCCAAAAAATGATAGTTAGAAAGTGGAAGGAGTAGGTCCTCAAAACAAGGTTCTTTATGAAACAAAGTTCATACATCCAGCTTGATATATTTTATCCTGATCATGACAGGTAGTCAGTAAATCAGCAGATAGAGTTTGTGTGACAGAAAACCGATAGTGAACCATTGAAAAATAACATTGGAAACCCCAATTGCTCTTGTTGTGGATTTATTAATAGAGAGACAAAAGGTAGTACAAAGTATAAGAAGTCATTAACAAAACATGAAACCTGCACTGTGGATGGCAGTTCCATCTTTAACCTATAGTGCAACTCAAATTGATTGAGAACCATCCTATAGAGTATTGCTTGCAACTGTCTGTGTGAGAAAAGTTGTACAGAAGCAAAACACCAGAGATGGTGCGACTGTAAAGACGGATTTGTTACAGAACCACCCCACTTGCACTATTTATTGATTAAAAATTAATGATTTATACTAAAAATAAAGCATTTTTGTAATGCTGTTGTTCTGATAACACGACCATTATCTGCACAAACAACTAAATGAATAGCACTGCCTTTACTATAAAATACATGAGGGAGGGATCTTGGAGATCCCAATGCACTAGACCAGGGGTCGGCAACCCGCGGCTCCGGAACCGTATGCGGCTCTTTCAGCCATCCGCTGCGGGTGGCAGTGGCAAAGGGGGTGACAAAGCGCCTCTCTGTCACCCCCTTTGCTAAACTAATTACTATTTAAAAATATAAAAAAACTAATGGGAGCCAGCAGATGAGAGAGCGCTCCTCCCACACCGCAGCTCCCTGCTGGCTGAATGACGGAATGACGCTGACGTGACCCTAAAGATCCAGTACATAACGTATACCTGGTGTATCTTCCGACTGATGCCGAGTTAAAAATTTCCTCAGTTGCGTGCGACTCTGCATGGCTGCAAATATGGACTAGTTTTATGTGCGCTTTCTCTAATCGTACTTTGCATGTGACTTGCATTCCACTCAGCATCAGGCCCATTGCAGCAAATCATATCTAGAACTTGCCCTAAACTACCTTGCCAAACCCTGCAGTGTTTGTGTGTGTGTGTGTGTGTGTGTGTTAGTGACTGTAGGCTCCAATGGGGCAGGTGAACGATTCCATAGAATAGCAGCTGAGCGCACCCAAGATGGCTGCCTCACCCTCTGCAACAATGTAAAGTGGTTTGAGTCCAATTGGGAGAAAGGCGCTATATAAATAGAAAGTTATTATTATTGGTATTTCTCAGTGTATAAACTTCAGAGCAGTCTGTATACATATAATAAAAGGCAGACCCTCAAGTTATCCATTCTTCCTGTTGCTGAGATTTTGTGTCCATGAGAACAGTTCTGCCAACTCTTTGAAGAAGTAGGTCTTTCCTACATATCCCACTCTCACTTATACACAGGATAAAGTGTGGAATAGCTAATTCCTATATTACCTAGGCATGATCTGCAAGGAGGCACTGGGTGTACATTGTACTGTACAAGGCTTACTAAAACACATTGTACTTCCGGTGCCTCCTTCCATTAGCCCTTTAAGAGCACAAATAATAGTGTCGCCATTAACACTGACGCCATTTAGCGGTGTCGGCATTTTCATTTATTGCAATTCTTGCAGATCTGTTTTTCAAACTGCCGAAATTACCACTCTGTTGGGGATGGCACCCTCGCTCAATCCATGTCAGGGTAAGTGTTTTCGGATTTTCCATTGTCGCTCTAATGACAACCACCACTCAAAACAGGCTCAGAAGAAACACATTAGTGTGATTCCTAAAGAAGGAAGGGACCCATCTCAGTGTCCTAGTTATAGACCAATTTTTCTACTTAATATGGACATGAAGCTCTATGCTAAAATTTATTGCAAATAGATTGAAATACTTACTACCAAAAATGATCCACTTAGACCAGACTGCATTTGTCACAATTCCATATGTGTTACTTTATTGAACTATCATTATATGGAATGTTAACAGTGTGTTTAATAGATTTATCACACATTTATCTATTTACTTCTATTATATTATGCTGCCTGTTGTTAAAGTACGCATTGGTTCTACACCCTTCCAATAAAGATATATTATACAAAAAATATTGCCTTCAGCACTTATTAAAGTGTTCTGTGTTTTAGGATTATTACTTCATTCAGATGTTAGGAATTCACAAGAATACGAGGTCATGATGTAGTAGAAAAAAACATAATGGAGTTTATTGCAGTTCAGTGGATATAAAGATGGCTTGAATACAAGCACACTGGATACTGAAATAATCAGGAGAAGACAGGTTCTGAGCTAGTGCACGGATGTATCAAAGCCAAAAGGCAATGCATGAATGTAATACAATATGTGTGGTAATGCAGGTATAGAGCACTGTCTCTACAGCAATGCAGAAATATACACAGTGTCAAGATTCCTAATATGAAGACCACTAAGAGAGAGCAAGTGGAATTAAGTGGTTTATTTATTACACAGTTTACACAGGTTTGTGATGCAATAAATGGTAAGGCATTAATACAAGTCAACCGGGTATGGCAGATATAGCATGGATTACTCAGAAAGCCATAGATGAAGAGGATTGTCAATAGTAATATAGTTCACAGAGGCAGTGCTGAGAAGCTGGATAAACCAGTGTCAGGATACCTGGTTTACTCTGGAGGCACAAGGCACCGGTTGAGTCACGGGTGTCAGGACTGCAGGTTACTCAGGAGGCAGGAGGCACCTGGTGAGTCATGGGCGTCAGGACTGCAGATTAGTCAGGGGGCCAGAGGCACCACATGTGTCACAGGTAGTAGGACTCCAGGTAACTCTGGAGGCATGAGTTACAGAATGATCAGCAAGCAGAGAAAGTGTGTTGGTCTGTAGAGTGCAGTACTCGTACGTCCAGGTAGGCAGACAGTCAGGAGACTGGATCAGATAACAGGTGTAACAACTGCAGGCACATACGCTAGCTAGCTGGATATGCCACAGACAGTAGGTGCTGTATTGCTAGTGGTGCAATGGAATGCAGACACAGGAGCTGGATATGCCACAGAGTGTAGGTGCAGGATTGCTAGTGGTGCAATGAAATGCAGACACAATAAAGCAGAAGGGTCAAACAAGCTAGGGGTCAAAGCAACATGGTCCACAATACCAGGGAGAAGGCAGAAGAGAAGTCGCAACAAAGATGGTTCTGGGTCATGAGATGAGGTGCAAAATAAGGAGTCAAGCAGAGGTCAAAACCAGAAAATCAATCAGGATAGCAATAAAGGCAACATATGAACTGGCAATGACTGCTGGACGAGGCTGTCTTTTAAAATCCAGAGACAGGTGTTAAGCAGCCCGGAGTAATGAGTTAACTCTAATAGGTAGTGTCGAAGTCGTATAATTGGATGAACAAAAGTATATTGGTTAATATTGTTTTATCGTGCGATTGGACTCAGTACGCCACGCTACATGTGGCATACGCGATTGCACGGTAAAATACGCACGCACACACTCGCACTACAACATTTAGTTATATATATATTTCATATTTATATGGATTCCACGTCATCTGCATTGTTCTCTCTGTAACACTGAATGTATATAATCATAGCTGTGCTCCCACTAGCCTCAGTCTACTCTGACCACAGTATTCAGGAGTGAAATACTGTTCACTGGTACCTGTGGGAGTGCAGCGAGCGCGGTATTTATCTCTTTTTGGTATTGGCTGTACTACTGTAATATAATCATGTATTGAACTGTTAAATGTTACATCTGCTAAAATAAATTACTTTGTGCGTTGGAAACACAATACAATCGCTTGGGTAATGCTTATTTGAAAACTATAGAATTACTATAATAGTAGGGAAACAGTCCAAGAACCACAGTGGCCCCTTTGGTGGAACAGTGGTACTGCAGGCTTTATACATAAAATGGCAAAGTCCACATAGTTCTAGGCAGACAGGATCAGGGGAAGACACAGCAGCATCTAGATGCAGGGTTGCAGCTAGAAGCAGATTGTGACACACAGTCTTTATGGAAATGCAGGTATAACAGTATTTACTGCAAATACCCAGAAGATAATTACTGCAGTCTGTGCCTGAGGACAGTGTGTAGACCTATATGAATTGCATGCAGATATAAAGCCAGATATCAAGAACCAGGAGACTGTAAGTTGCAAAGCCAAGTATCAGGAGCCAGGAGACAATAGGTTGCACAAACAGTTATCAGGAACTAGGAGATAACTGAATGCAGAGTAAGGAATGGCTTGATGCAAGGTCAGAATCACACAGGATGCAGAATCAGGAACTAGGAAGCTAGCGTGTAAAGCTTATAAAGTAAAGCCTTCCAATCAGCAGTCAGAGGGAGATAAAACCTGAACTGCATAGCAGATCTGAGTAGCAAGTAGAATGCAAAGCAGATAAAAGCCTCATACCAGATACATGTGGCATTTAATGAACAGCAGATAAGCAGGAGTTTAAGTAGGAGCACACTCATCAGTAATTGGCTGCAATAACTACTACTGTCATGTGACCGTAAGACAAACACTGACAGACTAACTAGGAGCAGACAAATAATAAAGAACCGTAACTGTCAGGCGCCATCTCCGCACTGACACTTGGTGCAGGAGACAGATACCTGCACCTTCACAGCAGCCTTGTCCCGTTGCCTAGCAGCGGGACGCTATCTCTGCTCATCTGTGGCAGTCAGCATGTCTGACCGCCAAAATCTCCCTAACCCAATCAGGATGCACCTTATGGTATATAAAGCACCCTCTGACACATGTCTAGTGCCAGAGTATTGGTTCAATCCTGCTCTTCCTGAAACTTCTGATCCAGTGTTCTTCGGTTCTGACTTGGCTTCCTGTTACTATTCTCCTGTGTTTCGATTTGGTACCTCGCTGACCGGCTGGTTTGACCTGACTTCTCTCTGAATCCTTCCTGTGTACTGCACCGCTCAGTAGGTCTTCATCTGGATTGCCTGACTACGCCTGTCTACTACTGTCGCTACACCGGTGACTGTCTTGGAGAACCGCGACCTGTGTACTCTCTGCAGCTAAGCCCAAACTCCCTTGCGGGGGTCCCTGGTGAATACCGGGTTTACATTAGACTCCGTGGAATTGGCGCAAGTCTTCAGTTGCGCTAATACCGGTTAGCGGCCATCTCTGCAATTCCTTGACAGTAACACATTATTGATTCATAAACTTAATAACCAATGTGAAATTAAACATCATGTGATTAGATGTAGATTTGGTAGATCCTCCAGAAAATAACGGCTCTAGAAACAGCCATCAATATATATTAGTGATTGTCTAAAATACTCAGGGATCAAACAAAAATTTTGAGGACACCATAGTAAAATTTTGAAAAGGCCCAAAATGTTTCAAAGCAGAATTGTGGTGTGAGAATCCGCCACAATACCAGCTACACATAACAGGTGTCAGTTCATCATCAACACTGACAACTGAACATTCTTTTTCACTTACTACAATCAGAACTTTACTAAAGATCAAGTCAATTAGGACTAAGATGACTTAGAGACCCCCCTTGTGACCAAGCTTTTTAAAGCCCTCACGCCTTCCAATTTTTTTCATGAGCAAATATGGAATTACTTTTCTCTGCTGGAGTTTTAAAGAGTCTTGTTTTGTTTGCCTGTTTATCACCTTTCCCCATCAGGATTCTTTATCCACTGTGACAGGCAGTCACACAGCAGGGATTCCTTTAAGCTCAAACACTAGACTATACTCCTCTGATCTTTTTGGTTACTGGTTTGATAATTATCCTTATCTCACCCTTGTTAACAGCTATGTCATATTATGTAACCATTTCTGATATAATACTGCAGACCAAGGAAAATCTAGTGAACCTTAGGAAGGATATTATTGAAATGATAATGTTTTGGAACAACAAATACTCAAATTAAAAAGCTAATACACACCCAACATGACCTTTGGAGTGAAAGCAGGCTCAAGAGGAAATATCTTTATTCTCCTAGTGGTCACATCCATCTCACATCTGAAGTTACTGCAGAAAGTTAGGAAAGAAGACAAACATATGCTTCATAAAGATAACGGGCTGTGGAATATATTCCCAGAATTTATCTTATCATACTGACAACCTGAAACAGCTAATTGTGTTAAGTATTTGTAGTGCTGCAGTATATATTATACATAGATTTTCTATTATTCTCAGAATTTTCTTATATTTCTGGCACTCTCCTGGAACTTTTTTTTAATAATTTTGTATAGTAAACAACAGTAGTTTGTGACATTTAGTGAAATAGGGCTGCTTGAAGTGTGAAGGAAATTAACCAATGTGCTTCTTTAGCTTCCCATAGTGCTTTTTAGTATTTAAGTGTTTTTATGACCTTTGGTTTGAGTATAATTAAACCGCTCTCTATATTTATATCTCTATATATATTCTTTAACTATGATTTCTTTACTGCAAAGTTACTTGGCATTGAAGATACATTGTTTCCTGGAAGTGGAAAATAAAGGGATTTATGTTTTGAATTTTCATAACCTGTTCAGTCATCACTTATTTTACCATGGTGTACACATGCACAGACAAACACACACATGAAACACATATCATATGTAGAATATATTACCTACACAATTATCACACATATCAAAAAGCTAGTATACATTAATCATATGCTAAATTGTCTTTACATAGAACTGTGACATGGTCTAATTTAGTGATGCTTGTGGAGATTATTTTAGAATAGTACTATCCAAATTACAAGTTATGACCAGTCGCGGACTGGGACATAAAGTGCCCATAGAGGGAAGGCAATGGTAGGGGCCCATGAAAAAGCGTGTAGTTGTCAATGCTTTGTGACGGCGCACCACTGCATGGCCAACCATCAGAGACAAGCCACTAGAGGGGGAAAAAAGTTCACTTTTTCTTCTGGAACACTGCAGGTCCTTAGCGCTGCACTTCTTCTTCCACTTGTACTGTTTTTCCAAATTCTCTGCTGCAGCCTCAAGTCAGTGAGTAAGTCATCACGCCAGCTAGGCAGTGGAAGGTTTGAAAACAGCAGCTCAAGTGTAAGTAGCGGCACACGCTGGCAAACTACAGTGATGTCCATATAATTAACTACAAAAACAAATAAAATAAACCTTGTTTAATTACATGTTAAAAAAACATTTTATACTTATTCCTAAAAAATAAACACAATGAATTATTTAGATATACACATACATACATATATATATATATATATATATATATATATATATATATATATATATATCCAGGGCTTTTTTTGTCATAGGACGCTCAGAACGGCGTTCTGGCACCTTTTTTCTATGGGTTTTCAAAGTTTAATTAACTTTTTAACAAATCAGGGTGAATACAATCTCTTCTTTCTTTCTCTCGCTCTCTCTTCTGTCTTCTCTCTTCTATCATCCCTCTTCTCCACTGCCACGAAAGCGGTGCTGGGAGGCCAGCATAGAGTCAGATAGGGGAGAATGGTGGCAGGTGAGATACAGCAGCAGGAGATGTCAGTCAGAAGTGAGGAGAAATGTTTTGACAGGGCCAGTGGAACAGTGCTGCACCAAGGAGGTGAAGTGTGGCAGATGGGGTGCCCAGACGCAGGGAAGGAAAGTGTGGCAGATGGGGTGCCCAGACGCAGGGAAGGAAAGTGTGGCAGATGGGGTGCCCAGACGCAGGGAAGGAAAGTGTGGCAGATGGGGTGCCCAGATGCAGGGAAGGAAATTGTGGCAGATGGGGTGCCTGGATGCAGGAAAGAAACTATAGCAGATGGGGTGCCCGGGTGCAGGGATGGAAACTATGGCAGATGGGGTGCCCGGATGCAGGGAAGAAAAGTGTGACAGATGGGGTGCCTGGAGCCGGGAGGAGACCCATCAATCTCCACAATATATTAACCCTTTACATATACCCCAATCCCTACCAGGGGCAGATCAATGCATGTTCTTTGGAGAGGGGGCGACATCACTTTGATTGATGGGCCCCATACCCCCTTCACTCCTAGCAGGGCGAGCTGGCTGCGGCTGCACACTAAGTACAGGTGTCAGGCGACTGAGAGGCAAGTAGAGGATGCTACCCGGTTGCTGCAAGCAGATAGCCCCAATCACCCCCCACCTTTGGGTCCTCTAGTGGTCCCTACAGCATGTTAGGCCCTTTACACACACACACACACCAGTCCCTATAGCATTTTAACTATTTACATACACACAAACCAGTCCCTACAGCATTTTAAACATTTATACACACATGTCCCTACATCATTTTAACCATTTACACACACACACACACACACACACACACACCAGACCTTGGGTCAGAGGTGTCTCACAGCGCTGCTCGGTCAGGGTCTCCTAAGTTGTGTGCTCACTCTGGGCCTTCAGAGTTGTGTGCTCAACCCGAGTTCTCCGATTGGTGTCCCCAGTCACCCTGGTGTCCAGTGTAACCTTTATTCCTCCTCTCTCCACTGTAACTGACCCACTCCCTTGTCAGTTCTGGTGCGATTGCGCAATATCTTTCCTGCTCTCGGGGGTCCTGGGATATGTAATCCCAGCTTGTACTGGGTTCTATATTTATTTTTAAGCTCCGCTTGGCGGCATATATTACACTATGTAAAAAGATAAAGGAGGGCAAAAAACTAATATTGTTAAAATGGAGCATAGCACGTAAAACAGAGAGGCGAAACTAATAAGTAGAGGCAGCTAAGGACAAGTGTTGAACATTCCTGATGGCTAAATTCTAAAATATTAACAAATTAGACATGATCCATAAATCGTATTTAGTAACACTGGCATCTGATAACGCAACACAGCTAGGGTCAGTTGTAGCCATTTCTGTCCTCAACCGTTATCTAGATAATAAATGGGGAGATTATTGTTTGAAAATGTTATTCATATTAAATGCTTAGCTGCATGTGGCTTAATGGGCCATTTTTATACAATTGTCTGTGTCTAAAATATTAGTGTGCCAATGTAAGTTGGAGACATAAAGCATAGTTCTTATAATTCTGAGACTGACAATAAGACATAAGTAATATAGAGGACCCCACTACCAAGAGGTTAGTGGAGTATTTATAAATATTTACCTTCAGTTGTGGCCTGTTGCTTTGCAGATGGAGGTCTATCATGTCAACTCCACCCAGTCCCTCAATCTGCACTTGATGGATGCATATTGCCACAGTATTGTTAATTGTTGCTGGGCAACAGTTCTCTTTGGCATGTATGTTGTGCTCTCTCAGTTTATCTTTAAACAGTACTTGAAGTCCTAACATCTTTATTTTATTACTTCTACAGGCCATCTTATGGAAGTCACTGAATTTACTGTCTGTGCAAATTCCATTCAGATAGCCAACTTGCTAGCTGCTGTGAGGTGTCTGATTGCTCTAATGAACTTGTCAACCACATTGTTCACTAGAATGTCCAACTCGTGATAAGATAAGTTCGAATATATATATTTTTTTTTTTTTGCACTAATGGTCGGCTTGATATGCCTAGATGGCTGGCAGAAGTTGATTGGATTACAGGGTTGGGTACGGCTTAGCGATGACGACAATTCCGACAAGTGTCATACCTACCAAAAAAAGCCGATGGCAGAAAAAGACGAACTAAATAGAAGCAGACTTACCTCAGAGATGAAGAGGCAGATGTCTGATGGCACAGCAGGCTGACAGGCAGTGATTCCGACTGGACAGCTCTCCGTTACTTCGGTGTGACGTGTGCACTACTTGCATGAATGGTAATTTAAAGCGGCAATGTCTGTACCTCGCAGGCTAAGTGTTGGTGTTGGTGATGAACAATGCCTTTACCAGCATGATGGAGCACCTTGCCATAAGGCACAAGTGATAAGTGGCTCGGGGATAAAAACATCAAAATTTTGGGTCCATGGCCAGGAAACTCAGTAGACTTTATCCCATTGAGAATTTGTGGTCAATCCTTAAGAGGCGGGTGGACATACAAATTCCCACATATTCTGACAAACTCCAGGCATTGATTAGGCAAAAATGGGCGGCCATCAGTCAGTATGTGGCCCAGAAATTGATTGACAGCATGCCAGGGCGATGTTATGGACTGGAATAATATCAGGCCTAGTGGGCGGTTCCCACGAAGGCCTGTGCACGTGACTCAGCTGATCAGGTTCAGGTCAGGATCATACAATGCTTAAATAATAAGAACACAAGACAATGGGTCTGCTTAATAAGTACTTCAATAAATAAGAACATAAGTACATATCAACACATGATAAACAACAAAGCACGATTGTAATGAGATGTTAGAGATAAGCAGATTGTCATATATAACATTACACCTGGCAGTAATGGAACACAAATGCAACGAAATCACAAGGAAGAAAAGGTTAGTTATTCACAAGGAACAGCAATGCTGCAAATCACAAGGAATATATACATAAAGGACATAAATACAAGTATCAATGAAACAGAGAATATGTATTGCACCCTCTGAGCACAGGAGTCCACGGCTGAATACTAGCAGGGTTCTGTATAACGAGAGTTGGTAGATCGCCACAACAGGACACAGTGAGATGACAATAGGCAACAGAGTTCTTTACCAGCATGGAATAGACGTAGCCACGTCAGAGCGCAGCACTGATGAATACTCAGCAGGTAGTGGGTGCCATGACAAGACACGTAATGGAGGTGACAGCAGGATTCTATGCACAACAGAATATGTTAATTAGCCACGGCAGGGAGTGGCAATGGTTTTGTGCTTGGCAGCGGTCTGTATGCAGCTTGGATGGGGATTAGCTGTGACAAGACATAACACGGATAGACACTAGCAAAGTTCTGTACACAGTAGAGATGATGAGTAATGAAGTTCAGGATACCATAGGGGTCTGGTAATTAGTAGAGATTATCACTATAACATATATGCAAGGTAAGAGTCTGATTACTGCAGTGTGTAGGAATAACAGCGTCAGCGGAACAGCCCGGAAGGTATCAAATAAGTTCTTGTACAGTAGTATAGGTGAGATGGCAGTTCAGTATATCACAATGATGAGAATCTGCCCACTTGGCATAATACACAAAGTCTTGTAAAATGATGCATAGAGATACTTGCAAACAGGAGAATCCCAAAGATAGTGCTACCAGCACTTGGTTGGTGAAGAAGGTTCACCCACAGGGAATATAATTGGAGAGTTCAGGAATACACAAGGATCAGAGAATACACTGGAGTCCATGGAGTTAGGCTAGCAACAAGTTGTACACTGAACAGGTGACAGCACCAGGTTTAAATTGAGCAGGTTGGAATGACCCACAATGTGGATGAGTCATGTGATCCACACATGAATGCAGAGGTATAGGGAAAGGTAACAAACACGGGTAGGATTGTTACAGGCGAAATGCAGAGGTCTTCAAAAAGAAGGGTCTTCACTGCAAATATTGACTCTTTGCATAAACTTAATGTAATTGTCAATAAAAGTCTTTGACACTTATGAAATGCTTGTAATTTTACTTCAGTATACCGTAGCAACATCTGACAAAAAGGTCTAAAAACACTGAAGCAGCAAACTTTGTGAAAACCAATACTTGTGTCATTCTCAATACTTTTGTCCATGACTGTAGTTCATCTAGGCTATACAATTTATGATTTTAGTGGCCATTTTGAATGTAACATAAATGCACATATTCTGTGACAAGGTGACCCATTCAAATGGATAAGGACAATAACATTAGTGAATATTTTATTAAGTGTAGCTATCCATCTGAACGTGGTCACCTTGGTGTCATATTTAGCTTTTCAGACTTTGTAATAAATGGCCATTAAGAGCCACATCTACGGCATAATAATTGTTTAAACCAGAATCCTGTGTATAAGCAAAAAAATACTATTATTGCTAGTGACATTTTTTGTGTGTGTCCCTGCTTTCTTGACCCACATACAAGATGCACATATTTGATTTGCAAGAAGATAGCACATATAATACATAAACATTCCTATGTCCCATGTCATATTTCACTGAAAGGTGCAACAGAAGTCACCTGCCCACATCTTATCCTGTGGTGGTCGACGATGATGTGGAAAATGAGAAACCTCCATAAACTGAGGATGTAGATGCCCCACCACTATGTAATGAGGAGCCCCTCATCCCAGTAGGTGAGGAGTAGCAGGAGTTGTATCTGGCCTTCTCCAACTCTGATATAGAGGTGGTGAGTATGGAGCTGAAGCAGGAGCCACCAGTGCCCTCTGTACAGGTCATTTTTATATAAATAATATATTATATAAGTGTAAGCATTTGTTGTGAAAATTAGTCACATATGATCATATATGTATCACAGCAGGTAATATTGTGTTAATTTGTTTGTCTAAAACATAATCTGAGGTGCTGCCTTATTTATTTAATGGGCACCCCAAATACACATTCATAAACTAAAACTAAGGCATCCATTTTCTACAGCTCATAAGACACAGCTGTAATTCATTCCGTCCGTCCGTCTCCCCCCCCCCTCCCCCCGCTTCCTTGACTTGTAAAGACCCCCACATGTACATAAATAATTCTGACACGCAATTGTCAGTTTACAAACCATTGTGTTTATTCAAGTGTTTGGATGAAAATATTCTGTTAATTGTTTATATGGTTGCCACATAAACTAATATACAAAATGATCTTATTTGTTTCATTGTTATGTTGTTTTCGATTATCTAACCACATAACGGTTGTTGAAAAAAGGGAACAAAGAAGGTGTTGCATTAAGTCAACATTCAAATTCATGCAAAAAATGATTCATGAACTATTTTTAACTATATATAGATATAGAGTAATATATTTATTTTGACTTGCCTGCTTCTCAATAATTCCATACAGTATAGAATATTCTGCCCCATGCGGGAATGTTGCTTTATCCCATATGATAATAAACCAGGCCAAAATAAGTTAGGTCGTCAAATGGCTCTCTGCTATAACATTCATTTTAAAAAAAGGTTTCTTTACACTATGCAATGTTAGAGTAAGTTAAGAGCAAGACATATTTCATGCCCTGGGGCCTGATTCATTAAGGATCTTAACTTAAGAAACTTCTTATTTCAGTCTCCTGGACAAAACCATGTTACAATGCAAGGGGTGCAAATTAGTATTCTGTTTTGCACATAAGTTAAATACTGACTGTTTTTTCATGTAGCACACAAATAATTGATAGCTTATTTGTACACTGAAATTTAAAGTTGATATTTGTGTGCTACATGAAAAAACAGTCAGTATTTAACTTATGTGCAAAACAGAATACTAATTCGCACACCTTTCATTGTAACATGGTTTTGTCCAGGAGACTGAAATAAGAAGTTTCTTAAGTTAAGATCCTTAATGAATCAGGCCCCAGGACATTTGTCTGAGAGGCATGTTGGTGTCAGTAGCTGAGAGGGGGTACTGGCACTGAATTGCTGTTTGGAGGCTTCTGGGGTACCTCTTTGGTAAGTTGGCTCTCAATTTAAAAACGCATATGTATGGCCCAAATATATGGGACTCTCATTGTTTAGAGTAGGACCATCCTATTAGCAAAAGCGTCTTGGCGTGGCGGATGGCTTAAACATACATTTGCAAATGTGTGCAACAAAGACTTTTGCATTTTTATCTACAGTAGAAATGGCAGATCTGTTGCTATCTATAGCAGTGTGCTGGGGGAAAAAATGTTGTGTGTATGTTCCTTGCAGGATAACCCCACCCTTTCAAGCACCTGTTATGGCCTATAAATTGATTTGAGCAGCTTCCACTTTTGTAAGATCCTTAATGAATAAGGCCCTTAGATTGTGACATGATTTATCTTATCATCAACTGGCTACCAATGGAGCCACCTCCAAACGGAACAATTAAAGATCCTGCTCTACCACCGGAGGTCCGTACAGGAGATGTGGGCCAACATAATACAATCAGTAGAAAACCTGTAGTGTTACTTTTTAATTTATTTGTTTTTGTTTTGTTTAAGGGCAGGAATAAATTTTTCTTTTGGTCTATCAGTAAAGTTTGTGGTTAAAAGAACTAAAAATGTGAAAATCTTGTAGTGATTTAGTGTCAGTTTCTCATGGGTAAAAAATTGTAATTGCAAATTTTGGATATATAGTACATAAGATATTTCATCAAAATACTTTTTGGGCTTATAGTGTATTAGGTGATGAACCACTTGGTGTAGTAAGAGAACGATTCCGACACAGTACACAAATCCACAACTCAAACTTAAATAGGGTTAATAGCTTAATTTGTGTAGTGATTAAGAGTTGCATCATAAATTTGTCACGTGCCAAGTGCATAACACAAACTTAAGTATCGTTAATCGCTTACATGTAGTAATTAAGCATTCTCAATTGCATCCTGGAATTTACACAAAAGCACTGCACAAACACAAAGTATGGTTAATTGGTCAGTTGGTACATGTAGTGTAAGCTAATATGAAGTATTGCATTTACACCCTGGCCTGTGTCTCCACACAGGAATATTTTGCGTCGGACGCATATGCAGAGGCAGAAGCAATAGCCGCCCGACACGGAACTTATACATATCTGAGCTGTGCTGACCTGCTCTTATCTTTAGAAATGTCCGGCTCAAAACATTGGGTGTAATGCATCTTTTTTCAGATACAAATTACGTCTGCACGGTTTACAGAAATAGCGTCCAACTCTACACGAGGCCCACAATGTCTAATTTTGCGGTCAGTAGAGTCTGTACAATGTGACTGCCAAACACACACACACACACATATATATATATATATATATATATATATATATATATATATATATATATATATATATATATATATATATATATTCTCAGTTAAATGTAACTAATTCAATATGAAACACAATTACCAATAGCAATATGCAACCATCCCCACAGGATTGGGGGTGGAACAGTAATTTAAATGGAGATTAAAAGATGTCAGTTTTCTTTCTAAATACAAAATGTTTAAATAAGGGGTGTCTACCTTGTTGGATGCGCTAATGATTAAAGTGATATCTTTTATATTTAATTGTATATAGTACTCACATAGAAACATTTGTATAGTAGTTTGAAAACAAGGCATGAAGAGTGAACCCTTTCACATGACTTCTCAGGCAGCAAGATGCCAAGGCCAACCCTTCACACTTGTAATTCAAACACAATAATGTCCCTATTTATCGTATAGAAGGCCAGTTGAAACAGATTGTTTAGATATGGTAGTATAAAATAATACTATTACAGTGTTCTGAGTATACAAAATGCATCAGTAATTCAAACAACAGCTCGAACTTAAAGAAAAAATTTACATTGTAGATATACACATAAGGTAGCTGGTTTTGATGGTAGACATCTGTTATGTCAGCATATCTCTAACATATCCCAGCATTGCATTAAATGTTAGTAAAATAAGTTTTGTTGTATCACAGATAAAGGCTACAAAGTAGATGCAATAGAGGTATAAATGGAACTGGTTCAGGCAATAAATACTCAGTAAATTATTTTATTTAATTGAAGGTGGTCTAACAAATACAGCTATAAATGCTGTTAATAGCACAATTCACTTGTAGGACATATTAGAAAAACAAAATAGTGAATCATTAGTCAAATTTCCTAATCTGCCAAAGCCTCTCAATTTGTACAGCTGAGCATCAAATTCCATTACCATGATGTGTGGCAATCAGATACCAAAGGGACCACAGCTAGTGTCTGACCCTGAATAGGATTGTCGACTTTTCATGTGGGTTCCTTATGTGGTACAAGACCCTCTTTTTGAAGACTGACAGATAAACCCACAAGATGTGAATATTGTCCAGTAGTAATTATTGTAATTTTATTTCTGTTGTGAAGTAATTCTGATATATAAAAATATTTATACTGTCTCTTGTCTTTTTTTTACAGTTGTATAATTTATAGGTTTCTCTCTTATTGCCCTCTCTTTAAGTCAAGGATATTGATCTTAATGTATTTACTCCATCACTGAAATGAAATGGTATTTAAATTCAAAACAATAATATTCCGGTGCTCAGACCTATTAAACATAGGTTCACATTTGACCAATGTTGTACGTTTAACATTATCTGGTCCTCTCTATTGTAGCTAATGACACCTGAGGTCAAAATTAACCAATACAAAAGTAATAATAAAACTGTATATATGTAACAGTGTGCTACTAAGATACCATCAACAACATCCAAAGCGTTAAAGTTCAAATTCAACTTTTATTTACAAGTCATCTGAAATAGAATACAAAAGTTATAACACACAGCAAAATAAAATTAAGATATATCTTAACTTTATTATATTATATATTTATTTATATTTATATTTATTATATATCTTGTCTTTCCTTACCACCCCCTTCCCCTTTCCTACATTTATACAGAAAAATCCAACAACATTGTACTTTTCCCAGCCTGGATTCCAGGATTAGATTCAGATCCAGGCATTACCTGTCAGACGCAGGTTTACTATCTTTCACCATTGAAAAAGTTATTTTGGAAAATGCTCCCTACTCTACGAATATATTTAGTAGCACATGTATAGACTCTATTTTCTAGCTATATAAATTATATGCAATAATGTCATTTTATTTAGAAGTCCAATATTTAATGCCAATTGCTTTTCACTTTATGTTCCTGTTGTTTTCGAAAATAAACAGATTAAAAAAAAAGTTAAAATCTCAATAACACTCTTTGTATTTACAATTAACCTTTAATAAAGGTTAGATTAAGCTACTTTGAAATAGTTACTTATGTCTTTTGTGCTAATGATTAAGTAATTTGAACTGGTCTGCTGAAAATATTATGCAATATTTTGCTGTTATAACCCAATGTTAATACATAAATTGTCATTCATATACTGTACTGTAAGTAAAAATATTGTGGTGTGTTAGCCACAATAACATTCATTACATATGTTCCACTTTGGGAGAGGATCTGCAAAAATGTGCTATAGGGTTACAAAATATATTCATTAAACAAAACATAAGAAATTTGCTATGGCAGAGGTTGCATAGAAGTAAAAATTACTTTTAGATGAACTGGTATTAGCTCCTTACAATATGAGATCAGAAATGTCCTTCTATTTAAAGAAGACATAACATTAACATTGTACTAAGATTTGCTAAACTGAAGTCCAGAGCTTCAAATATGCTGATTTTAAATTGTTTTTCGAATAATGTGATTTCCCACAGACTTGAACCATTAAATTTAAGCTGCACACAGTTATTTGATCACTGAAAATTGTAGTAATTCATCAAATTATAGTAATTACTGCCACACCCAGTGTGTTTTAACAAATTATCTCTAACTTTTAATACAAGTCAGTTTTAAATGTAGCTAGTGCTGGCTTGGGCTGTGCCACAGAAACTGTGGCTATATTACATTTGACACTTGACCCTGGTATACTCTCTTTTGCATCTAAAACAATGCACAATTCATTAATTGCAAATTGCTGCATAAAGAGAGATTATCAAAATATTTTACCTTACAAAAGACAGCACACAAAAATGTCCAAAATAAATACTTCCCCTTTAAAGGCACCTAATCTCGCTCTAATTTCACAAACGAAAAATATTACTATCAATTACCTTGTTTTCTTGTAGCGCTAGCGCCTAAGACAGCGCATGTTAAACAGAACACAGGGAGACTGCTTGGAAACTACATCCCACAGACTGCTTTGGGGTGGGACCGAGAGAGACACGCAGAGGCTGCCAGTGGAAGGAAAACTGTAAAGCTGGCAAAGGAGAGAGAGGAAGTTGAGAGAGAAAATCTGGAAGCCAGAAACCAGAGCCATTGAGAGAGGGAGAATTGGTGAAAGCTGCACTGTGGACCAAGAGTCAGGTTCATTTATCAGAGTCCCAATCAAGGAGAGTAAGGGACTGGAAAAGGATTTTCAGAAGTGTGAGGAGAAGGTCAATTGGAGAAGAGTGGATCAGGATGACACCCTCCATTGCTGAGAGGAGCCATGCTGTAAGCAGCATTTGGAGAACTTTGGAATAAATACTGATTATTTATTGAATTATCTATATGCTGGTCTGATATTTATGGCTACAGTTTAGTTAGACGGGGAATTGTGGGGAGACCCGAAGATATTGCTTTAAAAACCAATTTGCAGGACTGTGTTTTAGTTTCAAAGGCAATAGGCTAAGGGAGAGCCAGCCAGGTATTCTGGGACTGAGATATCTAGAACAAATAGCTTGTTAAATGCAAAGGAGAAGCATTTCACAGAGTAAACAGCAAGTTTAAAGTGTGACATACTCTGGAAGAAAGAAAGCAGTGATGTTTCATCATTATAGCTAATAAGGGTGCTGCCTTTTTGAAGGTTAGAGGGCCGTACCGTGTGGGCCTCTGGAGCCCCTGAAGTACCTCTAGCCTATCACTGTTGTAGGTTTTATAAAATTTGATGTGCAACAAAAATTTCAAATTATTTTTTTACTAGTTAGTTAATTACTAAAAAGCTCACAAACAAATGATAATTTTACACTATTAATTAAAACAATTTATCAAAATAATTTGATTGACAATGTTAAAGCTCTAACCAATGTATTGGATGCAACTTGACACCATGTAACAATGGATACAGATATATTATATGGTTTACTGCTTTACTGACTAGATTGCAAAACATACTATACACAGCATTCACGGATTTCCTTAAAATTAGGAAATGGATGCAAGGAAGTGTTTTTATATATGGTATGTACAGTCTATGACATGCTAATGTCAGAGATTAGTTGTCAGGTATGTAGAGTTGAAATATTTATTGGTGGAGACACATGCTACTATATTTCTGCATCCTTCCTGTCTTAATTTTGATTTTTGAAGATGTTTAATAACAACATGATTGCACAAGGCAAGAAAAATCACTTAATCACCATTAGAAATGATGCAAAAAATCTTTGCAATTTTCTACTGAAAATGCAATTTTCTACTGTTATAAACATTTCAGTATTTGTTAATATGTTTATGCAATTCTGTGCAAAATAACAACCAACAATATGATATACCCACATGGTTTTTTTCTATGCAGCGAGAATGCATAGAAAACAGGTGAATACGTGAAAATTGTGTGGCTGTTAGTTAAGCCTAGTGATGTAACAATTGTCAAGCTGCTATATGCATCATGAAGCAGGGATCCAGTAATGCAGATCCTCTGCATTAAATTTGTAGTGGCTGCTACAAGCCACCAGGGTATGGGCTCTATATTATATACTGGCCACACTGGCTTTGTGTCATGAATCGAAGACCTGTTTACATTACTTGGTGGCATCTTATCACTGTGCATCTCCTCTTCTGTTATAATGCAGCATTCTAAATCCTGGGACAAAGCGTGACCTTGTCATAACTCATGGGTGATAATGTCCAAATATTTTACAGTAAACAGTGCATTGTCCCTTACATATAATCACATTAGCTACAAAACTCAATTCTATGTTTTCAAACACATTATGGCAAAAAAAAGTGATAAGATTTAGAATTACATCATCACAATTCTGTTTTCATAACATCTGTTTTGGAAAAATAGCTGCTCAAAATAGAAATAACATGATTAAATTATATATTTGGGAAGCGCATGCAAAAACTCATGACAAGTTTGTTGCTCCCTCTGAGATCAATGCATTATCAAGGCTAATTTGGAACCCAGCTCATAATTTCTTTTCACTCTTAAGATACATATACTGTTCACTTGCAAAATTCCACATTTTATACAAAGTACATGTTCTACCAACTACAATGGTTTGTTTGATCATTTAACACATTTTTAAAAAAAAATAAAAAAGGTTGAAGTAAAGCACTCCTTTTTATAAACTGTGAGCATATTAGAATTTACATAATATATGTAGGGGCAAGGACCCTAAAAAATACAAAGACTATACATATATATTATACATATATTATATATATGTATGTAATCCTTCAAATTCAAATTAAAGAGCTTTAAACTATTGGCTAGGATGAACCCCAAAAGCAAAAAAATATTAAGTCATACGTCACATTTGACCAGATTTTTCCCACAGGAAGGTACTGCATATTCACATCTAATATGGCATTGTAAACTCTGAGTTACTGATATGAGGTGATATCAGACAAAATGCGATTAGCTAATTAAAGTCTTTGCACACTTTGTGGCAGATTCAATTGCTGGTGATGTGGCCTGCGGACATCGCGCCGCGCACATTGCCGGCAATTACGGTAGAAATCTTGGCTCATTTTCCCTTGCACCTCTATGTGGCGCAAAGAAAAATGAGCGGAGATTTCTGTCATATCTCTGCCGCATGGTGTCTCGCACACGTTCCGGGGACACCTCACAGCAATTTAAATACCCCCTTTGAGGTGAAATGTCAAAGAGCAGAATTCAAAACAGACCCGCATCAAATGCAGATCCACATACTCAACCAAAAGGCAGGTCAAAACCATGTGCAGAAAGCTACAGGTAACCTACAAGTCACAGAAAGCGGGTACTATATACATTTTTTCTTCTGTATAACTTTGATATTAAACAACTAGGCACATGAAACAATTTAGGGTTTAGTGGAATATGGAAAGTGGGATATCATCAACACCACTTCCATTTCAAACAAAATGGATAGCTACAAACCAACATAATATTTATTACTGGAATGAGGACATTAAGTGCATAACCCCATGGAAGCCCTTATAGGTATAGCAAGACATACTGTATGTTACCCTCTATGGCATTGATGAAGATGTTCCCAACTTCAGGGTGGCACCTGCTTTATTTAGAGCTTTTGAAAATGAAATACAATTGTAAATCAGAAACCAGTGTCTGTTGTTGCTGCGCTTAGGTACCCTTGCTTTATACTCCATATATCTTTATTAGAGAAATAAGCGTAAACAAATGCTTGATATTCCAGAGCAAGGTGGTCCCTACTCTTTTAAGGAGAGAAGAACTGACTTTGGTCCATACTATACAATGGGCTGATCATCTGGGAAGAGAGACAAATTACTTGACAGAATCACAACCCATGAATAGGTTTTATGTAGACATCAGGCAGCAAAGTTCTGTGCTGCCTGTTTGGAGTGTCAAATGGAGGCACCAAGAAAGTAACTTGGTCTCTTTAATGGACCCTATAGAGCATCAATATATTTTATTTTAGTGGTGGTAGACTGCACCAGTAGATATCCTGAAGCTTTCCCATTAGGTACTTCAAGTGCTAAACAGGTAGCGTCATGAGGATCTGGATATAATATATATATATATATATATATATATATATATATATATATATATATATATATATATATATATATATATATATATATATATATATATATGTGGGGAAGGGGTAGGATATCTTGTGCAGTTACTGCCTAATTTAAGGTACAGGAGTTCCCGACCTGTGGGTCAGAGTATGTTAGAGGTTTCTGTGACAAAGTTGCTTGTGGAGGTGTTGGAGTTACTGCCTAGGCATATCAGAGTGGAGAAGTAGAACAAAGGTTTACGATGTGCCTTGAATATTGTTCAGGCGAGAAGATGGAGTGGCGGCGGTCTTTGAAGGTTCACTCAGGACATCTCTTTACCATCTGTCCACTGGCCTAGTAGAGCAATTGTATATTGAAGGATTTGCTTAAAAGAGTTGTACAAACAGAATACATAAGCCAAAGTTCTACCATTCCTCCTGTTTGCAGTTCTGAAAGTTCCTCAGGCTTCAACTGACTTTTTCGCTATTTAAATTTGTATATAGCAGGAAGCCACACACCATTCTTCATCTCGAGTGAAAAATGTATTCAGTATGTGTTGAATATGCATAACAGCCTGTATTTAGTTGGTCAAAGAAAAACAAACTGATAAGGTATAACAAGGTTTAGGTAAGGTTGTGTCAAATGACAGCAAAATCTGATCGCTCTACCGCTTCCTTACATAACCAATAACAATAAAATGCAAAAGATTAGAACTTTCCTGTCTCCTTATGGCTGACTTGAAAATACATGCTAAAACACCCAGGGGAGCCAATTTCCAAACTTTAATAAATGGATTCAAACCTTTTAAGAGTTTTTTTTTTCTTGAGTAAGAATTCGGAGACCACTCACAAGAGTCCTGAAAATAAAAGTATATCATAAAGATGGAGAGTCCAGTTTTCCCTGGAAGCCATGATAGGAAACAAACTACATCTATTTCAGGACCCAAATAGCCCTCCCAGGCTTCTGAAACCGACACCTACCTGACTGTCCAAGGAAAAGACCTGTCAAGATCATGTACCCATGAGTGTTAACTAAACATACAGTTCCACTTTGCATTCACAGGTGAACCCAGTTACAAAACAAGTGAACATGAGCAGGTGGCTCATGTCTTAGTTTACCTACAATTCTGTAATTTTAAATTCTTTACACCTTTCCAACAGATTGCATGTCAGACAAGTGGCTATTTTTTTAACAGTGTCCTCTACTCATTCTAGACAAGCTGATTTCCTAATTATCCCATAACTCAGACCATATTTCACAAGACTAATTTGCAGTTCATGCTTCATGACTTAATATTTGATAAACCATATACAGAAGGGCTGTTGGGCTTCGAGCTCTGTAATCCTTGGCAGATATGCAGAATGTTTTCTGGCTTGGACACAGTAATTGATAGTGGCTACATTGGAAACATGGAACTATTTACTGTCCAAATCTAAAAATCCTCTAAATATTTCCCTGTAGTTTCCTTCATTTAGAACTCAGACCTTCCATCAGCATAAACAAATTAGACTTAACAGCATGATATTTAAAGCTCTACTTAGTCTGTGTAAATTGCTGCACATGGTAAGGGATCTGTGCCTTAGGCACGGTCTGCCCTGTGTACGTACGGACCCGCTCCTGCAAGAAGTTACTCACCAGAAAACAAAGTGTGTCTATCCAACTTGTTTCTTGAAGTAGCAAATATGTTAGCAAAAACCAATGGCATGGTGCATGTATTATCATAGAGTTTAGTATGTGTGTTTTCATCATTAACTGGATAGAAATGCCTCAGATAATAAAAGTTTTGCTACATTTATTCATCCCACTTTAAAGTTATAATTGTAAAACTAATGCCTTAAACAATGCAGAAATGTCATTATGTAGTATGCATTAACGAGAATAACTATTTATATTCTAAAAAAACTCAACAAGGTGTGTATATAGAGAATGTTTACAGTGCAAAACAAAAATCTGGTAGTTGCAGTGAGTGTCTGTGTGTGGGAGTGAACAGCATGAGCCCCCCCCCCCCCCAACATAGAGACTAGGCTACGAGAAGCTGGGATGATTACACTATAGCAGGATTACCCGCAGTTTAGGATCTCCCTATCATAATGTCACTCAGTCTAACAGACTGGAAATCAGGAGTACAAAAAAAGTGGGTCCCCTCCCTAGCCATTGGACCCCCACCCCGCCATGACCTCGTACAGCTCTCCCAATAGCCCACAGTATGTATCTTGTGTCTAAGCTTTACAATGTTGGCACATCAACCATGTCTTTCTGTCCTATATAAGTCTGCAAGGCATGCTCTCTTGCTTAAATTTCTTTCTTCAATTTTGGACATTGTTGTTTGTTGCTTTTTTAAAAATAGAATTAGATTGTACACTCTCAACTTTTTTTGGCCAGAATAGTATTCTAATGTCTGTGCCATTCTTCAAGTTTGTTTTGTGCCCTAGGAATTCCAAGTTCATTGTTTTCAATTACCGACTAAATAGGAGGTGGAAAAAATGGTAGGGTTCTTGTTGACTGGTTCCGCCTATTTTGACAAGTCTTCTTATAACATAATTTTCTCCAAAATACGTAACAACTCAGACTGCATTTCAGTACAATCCATTTTACTTCCTCAAAAGCATCTGGAATATCACCTGCGGGAAGAAAGGCTAGCAGCTTGCAAATGTCTGTTTTAAAGCAATTTCGCTGTTTTCTTCATATTCTGTTGCACAACCAGAGGACTTAGCACTTTTACAAATATTTTTTTTACAAATTAAATAAACATTTATGAGTACTGCTTCCAAACGCCTGTTTTAATAATATATCAAAATCGGTCATAATATATTGTGGTGTTAACTCAATATTATAGTCGGCTGCATAATTTTGAAAATCCTGCAAAAATCTCGTGCAACGTTCTTCATTTTTACTTGAAAGTCTCACATACACTAAAGGAACAAGTCTTTGAGTCACCGCATTTGTTACAATCATAGCATGAAGTGTAGTGTTGGACAAGTTTTGAATGTCCCATTCATAATCCAATAAGGCGCTTCTTGCAGTTTGCGGAAATTACTTTCTGTTTGAAAACAAAAAAAATTCTTACATTGCCAAACATTTTGTTTCTTTCAAGGAAATTAATGCCATTTATTTATTTTAAATTGATTTAAATCTAAGGATATAGGCTGTGCAGACATGTCTTCTCTCCGGATCCTCTTGACAACTTTGCTTAAAGGACCTCTGTTAGGCATATATTTTGTAATATATTTATTGTAGGCATTAATGTTTTAACAGCTTCTATAATTTAAGCAGGGGACTGCTGTTTTTTCACACATTTTTTTCATTTGCCCCTTGCATCTGCTATATCACTTTTCTCCTGTCTTGGTACATGATTGTGCATTTTTTCTGATCGTAATCCAAGTTCTGCTCCAACAAGAATTATACTATTTCTTTCTGTACAATGCCAGTACCAAAGATCTCATCTTTCTTTGAGTAAACAGATACCCTTTCAAATTGAGCAACGTATTACCTTGCTGAGTCAGCACATGACAATAAACTTCTTCAGATATTATGATAATCATGGGCAGAGGTGGCCCTAATTTTTGCAGTACCCTAGGCAAAAAAATAAAATAAAAGGAGCCCCATAAAACAATGTCATGTTAAACAAAATAATTTTGAGCTTCAGAGCTCACAGAACAGCCAGGTAGATGGATTGACAGATATATGATAAAAAGATAAGAGATAGATGATAGAACAATGTGAGATAGATATTAGTTACATATTTGTGATATATACAGTATTTACAAGATAGATAGAATATAGACAGATGTGAAATAGAGACAGATAGATCTGTTTGTGTTTACATTTCAGACTTGAGTTTGTGTTGTAAACTTTACATGAGCGGTGTACTAGATCTGAAACATTCACCAAACCATCATCTAAAGCAGGCCTGTCCAACCTGCGGCCCTCCAGATGTTGTGAAACTACAAGTCCCAGCATGCCCTTCCAGCTATCAACAGGTTGTGTATTGGCAAAGCATGCTGGGGCTTGTAGTTTCACAACACCTGGAGGGCCGCAGGTTGGACAGGCCTGATCTAAAGCAGAACACACTGGGAGGGGCAGACTGGAAGAGTCTCTGAACCAATAATGTAATATTACCTGGTTTACCACGCCTACTGGGCAGTGATTGGCTGTGCTGAGCTGCAGCAGCAGAATGTCTTGTGTCTGCCTGTAATGTAATCAATTGCACTAACCCAGAGGTGGACAGCAGAGCAATGCTTACACAATTAGGCCACACATTTTGACTATTGACATTTCAAATGTGTCAATATAAGGTTGTCATTGCGATTGTTGACATTTTGTTTGCGTTGTTTCATACCAGACCCCTGTAAACCTGTGATATTCTTATAGTATTAAAAGTTGATAAAATATCTATATAACACAAAGTGTAAACAAAAATAATTTTTAAATAGGGGTGCTAATGATTAGAATAATAATTAAATTGGGTAGAAACAGCAGTTGCTTCTTAGGAGCTCTGCAACCACCTATATAGTAATTCTAATAAACAACAAGATAGAGATGCTCTGCTTAATTCTACTGTAAATATAAATCATATAAAACTATATTAAAAAATAAATGAGGATAATAGTTTAAATAGTATGAATCATCCAATGGACTGATTTAATACAACACATAAAAATTAATGATCTCAATTTAATTTGATTAGTAAAAAAACTAGATCATAAAATTCACTAAGCTGCAATTGTTACAAACATGTAGCTAAATACATTCTATAATCAAGGATAGTAAAGTTTATTGTCCAGGGGCCCAGAGAACATGAGCCCCATGGATCCTGAAATATAAATATATCAATGATCCTTAGATCAGATCATTTTTAATTGAATTGTAAGAAAACCAAAACATGTGTGGTTGACAAAAGATTAAATACAATCAGATTAAGTCTGAACCAAACAATAATACGATCGAGAATAGTTTTAATCTTAAATGGTCAAATATCTTTGAATTGTGCTTGGCAAAAGTCTAACAATGTTATAATGTGAAGCGATTGGTCTTTCTTAATCTGATAATCTTTATAGAGAAAAAAAAAAAGTGATCATGTCTGCCGAAATTGAAAAATGTATCCAATTTTACAAAAAGCTAATTGTTTATTCTAAAATTTGAAAAAATGATTGTGTCTATGGTAAGCCGTAGTCTATTCACTTATGTCGCCTTATCACTAATTAAAAGATCAAAGTGTCATTATATTAATAATAATGTAATTTTAAAATGTACAAAGTGCGGCTTCTAATGTGTGTTTTTGAGTCCTCTCTCAGAACTCCTACTGGGCAAACTGAGATGCAGAAGGAAAACAAAAACAAAAGCAGAACAAACTAAGAAACCACTTTGTTAGGGTAAAAATACAATGTAAATATAATCCAATGTAATGTAAACGTTATATTTTCATAGCGACAATCACGCTAAAGGCTGCTTGCGTTTGGTGCTAGAATAGAAAACAATAGTGCTACATTAAAAAATGTGACCACTTCTGTAGGTGTAACACACAGCTTAATCACTAACAGGCAAACAAAAGCGGAGTTATTTTGAGTTAGCATATTTATTTAAATGTCAGTTTCCTGTTATACTACCATGGATGTTTTATGAATGCTTTGTCAGAAGAAAAACGATCAGAGCAAATCTGCTCAAAAATTGAACTACAACTTTTTCAAGCTGCATTTTCTCTCATCATACAATACCCCTACAGAAACCAACTGTAGTATTTAGAGCTCAGATAACCAGAAAGTGGTTTCTTTTATTTTTGATTGGAAAAATAAAACATTATATGTCTTGAGCAAAAGCTAATAAAAAAGTCTACTAAAATACTAGGCTACGTACACACTGGATGTTTTTCCACCAATGATAGGGTCCATCACCTCATAAACGACCGCTTGGCCACATATCACGTGTTAGTAGTTGTATACTTACACAATGTACGACAGTCGTTCGTTCCAAAGTGCCGATTGTCATTTCATTTCATTCCAATCCTGCAGTGTGTATGCACTCACGGTCACGATCTCCATAGAGTTTACAGAGTCATGATCTTTTCAGCTGATGTCTGCAATTATCATGCACCGGTGAAGAAACGTAGAGAGTGCTGTAGCTGGATTAATTCGTTTGAAACTAAATATTCAGCCCAGAACGAACGAACAGAGTCACAGAAGTTAACGAAATGCGTAAGAACATGTGGATAGCTATAACAAGGTGGTTTTAATCCCTGTGACAGGAATGAATGGAGTGACTATTGTGATGTCATTCTTTAAATGACTAAAGGACCAGATGAAGAACACAGATCTGAAGGTAAATCGCATGTAGTGTGTAGGCATGAATCGCCTGACCAGTCGTACCTTCAGTTGTAGGCACAGTCATTGTAGATAACAGATTAGTCAGAAAATTCTCCAGTATTTATCTAGCCTTACATTTGCCCTCATCACAAATTCTTATGGGGATGGCAACATATATATGTATGCAATAAAAATCATTTTTAATCATTGGCAGTTTAAAATGATTGCCAATTATTAGATAAGGAGGTCAGCATCTCTGGGCCCAAAAAATGTTGCACTGTATCAATCATAGTGATTATTTATTCCACTTGCAAATATATTCCTTTATTCAACATTATGACGCAAAGTCAATATTTTTTGCTATTCTTGTCAATACTTTTACTATATTAGCACACAGAAATAAGAATGTTGGAGCAGCACAGTGGCTCGATCAGTGTAGAGTTTTTCCCCCCAGATACTTCCCACTGGAGGACAACGGGTTGCTTACTAAAATGGACCCTGTGTTTGTGTTAGGGAATTTATACTGTAAGCTCCAATTGATGTGAGTGATAAATATTCTCTGTTCTCAGTTCTGCATAGTATGGTGGCTCTATATAAATAAATAATAACATTTTTAAAGAAAACTAAGGCCCACTTTACTTCATGTTTTTGGCTATACTTTTGATTTTCAGTTATGGAATATTCAACTTTTTAATCAAACCATGACATTTAATTTAATGAAAAAGAAATGCAAAACATTCAGCTTTAACACTGTTTATTTTTTATTATTCAATCATTCTATTTGAAACTTGAAAAAAAAAAATAATTCTGCAAAAGACATTTGCCTTTGAAAATTAAGACAATGCTTATACCTGGATATTTATTTTCCTATCTGGATATTTATTCTTCTATCAAGACTCCATAACATTTTTATAAAAACAGCACATATTTAACAATGCTACCTGCTGAGAAACTGTATTCATTACTTATTCTTACACTGTAATGCAGAGTATTCCAAAAAATAATAATTGTGAACAAACTTTGAGTATTCTTACCAGGACAGTATTAAGTACTATAATAAAACAATTAACGATTAGTTAAAACAAATGTCCACAAAACAATTTTAAAAAAATTGTAAAACAGAAAAGGAGGAATTGATGTGCTCCTTATACAAAATTAAGGTAACCTTTCAGGTGTTTTCCTAGCGTGAAGAAAATATGCAGACCACACGGCATCATATTGCATATTTTACTGCAACAAACTCCTGCAAGATGATAACTAAAATAAAATGTGTGCGTTTTGAATTCAGTTTATAGGATTAGTCTACCATTGTGGACTGTCAATTCAATGTCTATCTTTCGCTGTCTGACACTAACAGGTTTGAAATAACTGGAGTAGATTATGCTGCAATATGTGCAAGCATGTATGAAGAGGACTGCATGCAATCCTTAGAAGAAAACAGAAGAGTCTTCAGCTGCGGGTAATATTACTGTAAAAGTTAGGCAGGGACTTGTAAATACAAAATAAACACAATATTTATGGTACCCAAAAAAATAAGCTTGTGAACTAAATTATTTTGACGAATACGAAGTTGTTTCTATAGATAGCATAATACAGAAATGTAGAAGCAATGAAACGGACAGTGCTACCAGCACAGGTTAAATCTTTAAATCCTTTTAATTTGATGTTCTCCCTTTGTCTTGTGAGGTGGCACATCCGACTTTTTAATATACTAGTTTTTCAACTGTGGGGGGGAGAAAGATAAAGAATGTAAACTGATGTGTATTCTTATTTTAGGTAATGTAGAAATATTTAAATTACAAGACAAAATTATTTTTTCTTAAGGCAAGATATGGGGGGCAAAAATATTTTGAACAAGACAAAAGGAGGCATGGAGTGATGCACTGCTGCTGATAAAATAAGGCACCAGAATACCTTATTTTATGATTTCCAGATTGCGACAAAAACATTTATGTAGGTCTAGATATCTATAAATGTACTGTCACCACTTTAGTATTTATTATGATCATCTGTATAATAAAAGGAATATTACCGTATACTCCTTGCATATTGTAAGAATATGTGAAGATACCTTACAGATCTGTGTCCTGTATATGAGCACTCAATTTGAGGGGTATTACTTAAATATAAACATAGACCTCCTTGGTGACATCTTTATAATTTAGAACAAAAAGTAAATTGCCCCATATTATTATCAAAATTACATCACAAATTTGGTAATTATAAATTTAAGAAGCACATCAAGATGAACTGAGATGGTGATTATTGTACAACAGTGTAACATACGCATATACTCTCATGTCACCAATGTCAGTCATGTTGGTGCACTAAACTTGAAAGATGACAGCAGCAGGACCAAAGGAAAGCCAGTCACTGCTGTTTGATGAGGCAATGACATCATTTGACCCACTGTTAAGTGCCAGGCAGCAGGAACAATGAGTGGTTGCTGGTTACATAAAAGATGGTGTCTCTGACCCAGTGAAGTGAATAGCATTCAGTACTATAGAGAGAATGGGGACACTGGCTGCTATTCTATAGCGAGTGGACTGGTATGTATAATGTACGTGGGATACTGGCTGGTATGATGGCAGAGGAGGCACTGGTATACTGTGGTGACAATAATGCTTGTCCAATATGTGGAAAGCAGCTGGCCAGTTTGGATAAGCCATAAAGATCAATTGCCTGTATAAAATATTTTTCAGAAAAGCCCTAAAGTTTGCTGATGGTATGCTTGTGGATTGGTAGATTTTTCTGGCTCTTAATATTTGGTCCTGGCTCATAGCCCTGTTTATCCCAGATAACAACTATATTTTATTTAGCATAGCAAGGAATATTAATTTTGTTCATTTTGAATTATATATGAAATTATAAAATCTTTGAAAAACACCACAAACACAATTTCTAAGTTACTACAACACCACATATACATACCTACATTTATACATGTACATTATTGGAGGACATGTACATTATTGGAGGTTTCACCTAGGTGTGTGGGTGATAATACAAAGGATATGTATTTTTCTTATAACATATTGATATTGTATGTTTCACTCTGTTTGGTATAACAAACCTTGGATGTCGGTGAAATCCACAGCCTATATTAGAGCATCTTACCATATACTAACTGTAAGTGCACTGTGGGAAGCCAGCTCTAGTTTTATAAGACAGACTATGTGTCTGCCAACCTCTGGAAGCAAAGAGGTGCAGATGTAGATTGTACAACTACAGCTTCCAGGCAGTTTAACTCAATTTAAAGATTATTTGCATTACAACGGTTCATATGATTAATTTGATGCACTAGTTATAGAAGTTGTTTCACTGGAATGATGTAGTGTTAGTGTGGCCTATTGCTTTCTGAATTTCTTTAACCTATACATGTGTGGTAATTTCATAAATATATGCAGACTACAAAGATGTTCCTGCATTCTGAAATAAAGCAAATCCAGCCCACCAGCATTTACATTGCTTGCCAATGCTATATTTTCATGTAAATGTTCTGCTCCACTGCAGCTGTAGTTTTCACACTAGCAGGCCTTTGTTTTTAGCATAGTGATATCAACTGGTAAGATCCTAGTTGGGAGCTAATAAGGAAAAGAACGGATAATTTAGTAATTGCAAATAGCATACAAAGTACCTTTAGGAGTTGTTCTTGATCTTTTTATGCTATCTTTTTTTTGCACGTTTAGAAGGAATTGGACAGTCAGACATTTTAAGACCATTAGACCTATCTTCCACTCCTGAATCTTGAAGTTTTGGAGTCAAACCTGGAAGACACACTCCATAATTTAAAATACAAATACATGAGTGACGTGGCTGAAAAGGTTCAGTAAGGAAACAATATACTATAGAACAGAGGTGCCCATCCTATTGAACCTCCAGTGGGGTCACAAAATACATTTATGAATGGCAATTATACAATACGTTCTATATGGAATCCCATGAAAATGTTCAGCACCACTGCCACACAAGACAAGAAAAAAAAAACCCAAACAGAACTCCCTCACAAATAAGCTTCATCCTCCTTCAAATAAAACACAGTGTTCAAGATGGCAATAACATTTCTACTGTATGCAATTACACCGTCATTCATACAATATCCATATGATACACTTAAATTTCTGTTAAACCATTAAGACAAATTGAATAAATTGATAATTATACTACACAGCTTCACAATTGTTGAAGCAGCAACACAGAAACTTAAATTTTTCTTTATGACATATATTGCTTTTCTCGGAGAAAAAGGAAATAAATGCATTACTTCTCATCACACAAACATTGCTGTCATAGGAAAGGTTTGGATTCTGGTGCTATCCTGTGCTATTTATAGCACAAGACAGCACCAGAATACCTTATTTTATGATTTCCAGATTGCGACAAAAACATTTATGTAGGTCTAGATATCTATAAATGTACTGTCATCACTTTAGTATTTATTATGATCATCTGTATAATAAAAGGAATATTATACTCCTTGCATATTGTAAGAATATGTGAAGATACCTTACAGGTCTGTGTCCTGTATATGAGCACTCAATTTGAGGGGTATTACTTAAATATAAACATAGACCTCCTTGGTGACATCTTTATAATTTAGAACAAAAAGTAAATTACCCCATATTATTACCAAAACTACATCACAAATTTGGTAATTATAAATTTAAGAAGCACATCAAGATGAACTGAGATGGTGATTATTGTACAACAGTGTAACATATGCATATACTCTCATGTCACCAATGTCAGTCATGTTGGTGCACTAAACTTGAAAGACGATTTTTTTTTTTGCTTTGATAAGTTTGCAAGTTAAATGCAAAATAAATAAATAGATGTGGATAATTCAACGGTCTTTGGCTTTTGGTTTTATGGGTGCTTTGTGCTTGGAGCACTTGTAGTGTATTGGTGCTCTTGAGACATGAACTCTATATTTACATTGCATGTTCTGTGCAGACAACTAGAGAGGATAAGTATTTGAGTTACGAAGGATAAAAACTATGTAGGTGCACAAAGCGCCTGTGTGAAATTAGCCCAATTTATAAAATTCATAAAAGTTTTGTTTGCCAACTCACACAAACAAACAGTCAATGATATTTCTTATCCAAGCCACAATATCTATTGCTGAACCTGTTTATTGTTATGTGGAGATTTTTCTACAGCAAATACTTTTCATTAGCTCCCTCCTCTAAAAAAGGAATTTCTATGTAAAAACTTACAAAAACACAACATCTAATTCAAGTGAAAAATAATTATGATTACTACTAACTACATGTTTACCCGCAACAAACACTTTGCATGGTATTGTATGTGTGTAATCATAAAAACCAGATATATCTCTATGTGGAAGCAAGAGTACAACACATACCCAGTTTTCTTTCAATCTCTTTAAGAGACCTCTCCTGTTCATCAAGCTCTTGTTTTTTCTGCAGCATATCTGGAGAGTTCAATGTCTTCATATGCTTGTTAAGGTCTTGACATACGGACCGAGATCTGGCAACCGCTGCACAGTACTGCTGTAACAGATCTTTATGCAAATCATAATTTTGTCAGCATATACAAGCATGTGCACAGATAGATGATACTTTGAGGAAACAAATGTAACATATGATAAAAGAAAATAGACTGAAATTGTTCCATAATGATTGGACAATATAGTTGTCAAATTGATCAGGCTATTTAGGTATTAAAGCAAAGCAGTATACACACTAGGTCCAGAACCAAAAAAGCACTATAACATAAAATCAACAGTTGAAGTAGAGACCTATAGGTTAGACATGGCAAAAATAGGAAAACTACAGGCTTTTATTTTACTAATGGAAAAACACAATTTACTCTCATAAACATTTGTTTAGAAAGGCCTGGAACCTATTCTTTAGTACTTGGTACATCTACACTTATGGACGGCTCTCCAATTCATGCCATAGGTGTTCCATGGGTTTAATACTGCAGACTGCGATTGCCATGACAAAATGTTCATTTTATTATCTTGCAACCATTCCTTTGCTGCTTTTGAGTCATGTATTCAAAAACACACTTGCGCCCTCTTCCTGCTCCATTCAGCACTGTAGTGGTTTTGTATAGGTATGGCAGGAATATATATGAATAAATATGGAGCAGGGTTTGTCAGCAACATCACAATATGGAAATCATCATTTTTAAGATGCTTTACGCTCACCTAAAGGTGTGGCTGAATGGATGCCAGATCATTAACATACCTTCTCCATTAAAATACCTGCTCCATCTATATATGCAAAAAGATGATCTGATTAAGAAAATAACTATATGTTTCACTTAAGATTTATATAAAAAAAATAAACCCTGCTTACAAATCAGGTATTGTTCATCTTTAAAGCTTCATAAGCAATGAAGTGAAGTAGAACAAGGCTCAGAGATAAGGTACATAGTGTTTAACTAATGATTTTGAAGCTGCATCAGCATGAAAGAGTGAATAAAGATTAGCATTGAGCTATATAGCAGAAACACTATCTGGAAGTTACTTTTATGATGGGATAACATTTTTATAGATTTTGGATAAGACAATGCTGGTCAGTTTGATAGAGCCATAGATTAGGGTTTTTATGTTATCAACCAATCTGATTTGATCACAGATTGGTAACTAATGTGGACTAAGGGCTAGATTTACTAAGCTGCGGGTTTGAAAAAGTGGGGATGTTGCCTATAGCAACCAAACAGATTCTAGCTGTCATTTTGTAGAAGGTACTAAATAAATGAAAGCTAGAATCTGATTGGTTGCCGTAGGCAACATTCCAACTTTTTCAAACCCGCAGCTTAGTAAATCTAGCCCTTAAGAGTGTATTCTCTAATTTTACTGCTTAATTGAGGCCAGTAACCATTAAACTAGTAAAGATAATGTTTTGTACAGTGTGGCATAAGCTGATTGGGGTGCACAGATACTAATTTAGGGAATAAATTATTACCTTTTAGGTCTGTGCAGTGCAGCACAATCTTTAAATGAAGCCTTCAAAGTACTCTGTACATGGAAGTCCTGCAGTGATATAATAGCAGCTGCTACTATAGTATATAAATGTCCGCTGCCATGCTCTTCATGTTATGCGAGCACGAACTCTCATGGCTGATAAGCCAAAAATGGAGCATTCTGTACATGGAAAATTTATGCCATCACAGTCAGGGAAATGGAGGCAGTAGGGACATTTTACAAAGGGGGATTTAAGCAAAAATAATTTAAATTTAGGTTCACCGATCCTTTAAGATATGTTGTCTTCAGTTACTGAGCCTTTCACTTCCACCTGTTTTTCAACAAACATTTTCTGTTTACCGCTTCCTTGCTTACAATGGTAAAATTAATTGCAGAAGTCGTCAGTGTGACAGAAACTAGGAGATAACTTCCTGAATACACTACTGTCCTTGGCCTCTATTTGTTACACTGAAAGTTATATTTTCAAAACTGTGTAAAGGACATGTAAGGAAAGTAAAAATACCTGTGTACCTGCCAATATTACCTTTTTATTTGCAGGGCAGTCTAGGTTTTCAGCATCCACAAAAGGTATGACACTTATTGGAGAAGCGGTGCAGTTTGGCAAGGCTAATTTGTGCCAATTTTTCAAACAGGAATGTTGATAGATATACAAAATAATTAGTGTTTTATACACACCTATTTCAGCAGAAATGATATCATATTCTCGGGGCAGTGGCGCTCCAAACAATATTCCTTTAAGTTTGTCCAAATCAGGAGCTTTATTCTGCAACCCCCCAAACTTTCCATTGCTGCGGATTCTGTCTCCATCCCTGGTCAGTAATGTCGGGCAGTATGAGAACTCAACAAGCTGAGTGGAGCAATTGATTTAAAAAAAAATAAAAAAATATATATATAAGAAAAAAAGTTACTTCAATGCAAATAAAAGTGTTAAAGAGGAGTCTACCTAAAATGTTTATTTACTTATTATAAGCAACAGTATGCCCCTAAACTTTCTCTAATTTGGTTGTATAACGGTTTTCTGTTAATCTATAGATACTTAGGTGTCAGATTCTGCTTTTGACTTTCACACTCTGCCTTGTACTCTGAATGTTGATCTCACTTTTGAGTCACTTTTGCTCTCTCCATTTGGATGCAAGAATGTGAATCGTCAGCACTACATCCTACCCTGTCTATCTATCACCTAATAGCCCAGCTGGGAGAAGGTGAATGTGGCGTGACACGTTAAAGGTGGGAAGCATATGTCCACTGATCTCACTGCAGCCTGTGCTTAACCATGTATTGCAAATGTGCAATATTTTCAAAACAGGTATATAAATTGTACTATGTGATTCGTATAATGGATTTATTTGCTATAAAATAATAGTTTTACTGCATTAAAATACATGCCTCCAGAGTTTGACAGAAATGCAAAATCCAAATTGTAGAATAATGCACTCAAACTGCGGTCAGCTTCTAGCAATGTCGTAATACCCAAGAGGTTTTGTTCACACTAAAGCAATTTTTGAGCAGTTGCAAGTTTTTTTTTGTTTTTTTAAAAATAGAATAAAAAACAGGACAAAATAAAAAAAAGATGATTATTTTTATTTCAAGACATGGAGATGAGGCGAATGTTTGGACTCTCAAGGCTCAGAAAATATATGGGATGGTCTGTAACTTGTATACTAGTATAAACTTTATTTGTTTCTATCTGCAATTAGAGCAATTATAAATAATAATGTTATAATAATAAATAAATAAATAAATGTTTTTGCAGCTGGTTTCCACTTGGTGGTACAGTTAAGCAATCATATGTTATGACAGATCTATGTATGCTGTGAATCCCTACCTGCTTTCTGTATACATTAGCTGCATCTAGGTTATCCAGAATGATTGTATCTCCTAAAAGCATCCCGAAAACTAAAAAAAAAAAAAAAAAAAGAATTGAAAAGAAATTAATTACATTTTGCAAATACCCAGAAAATCAATTTGAAAGTGTGCAATTATTAGTCATATGTCACATAATGGGGATACTTTAAACTAAAAAGTTATTGTCTTGCTTGTTTACATAACTTTAAAATGGTGTAAACAAAAGTGTAGTTAAGTCAAATAAGACTATAAGCACCGTGTTATATATATTCTATGTTTATGCGGCTATTTTATTATACAGTTTTGCGAAAAAACAAAAACAGCATTAATTGAAAAGCCAAAGTAGATGCCTAACTGGAAGGCCTAGCTATTAAGCCCTTTATGACTGCCGTGTTTAGATACATTAATACACAGTGTGATGCCCCAAAGCTTCATACATGGAAGCTAGCAATCAATGACAGCCTTTGGTTCTATTAAAGTTGCCTGTGTGATGCTTTTAAGATAAAATATATTTACCTATATATCCTATCTAAAAAATAGTAAACGCCATCTATAACGTAAAATACAATAAGGTCACAGATGTATAAAATACTCAGATCATGAAGGACTTCATACACATACTGTTCTTCATAAAGTCATGTAAAAATACGTCCTGTCTCTTTCTTGTAGTATTTGATACCTTAGGCACAATTTAAATAAACTTACCAAGACATCCTGCCAGCCCATCTGCGAAGAAAAAATATTTTTTGTAGCTACATGCCCCCTTATGCTCTCTAATTAGAGCGGGTATCGGAAGAAACACAGGAGTAAAAGGGATCAGCACATACGCAAACTCAGGGCAAAGGTGCACTGGAGATCTCAGCTCTTTCTACCATAAGAGTTTTTTTTAAATTATTTTTAATCCTTCTGTGGACACCTGGGTGTAAATGTGTCAAGCTGAGAGTTTTCTGGTGAGTTTGAAAAGTGGAGACGTTGCCTATACCAACCAATCAGATTCTAGCTATGATTTGGTAGAATGTACTAAATAAATGATAACTAGAATCTGATTGTTTTTTCAAACAAGCCGGAAAACTCTCAGCTTGATACATTTACCACCTGGTGGGTAATGTATTTATTTACATTTATGTTCATGCATGGCAATAATTTTGTTTTCAGAGACATCTGAAAGAGAACACTATATGCTATCCAGTTGTTTTCTGGAGCATCACTTTAAATTTTGCTCAAATAGTTTCTGGCACCTCTGAGCCAGCCAATAAGCACAGAGCAAAAATGCTAATGTCCACAGTGGTGGAGATGCCAGTGTATTAAATAATTTAATTAATCATCAGATACCAAGACATGAAAGATAAAAAAAAACCTAGCTTTGAAACCCTTTAATAAAAATGAAAAGATTTCACAATAAATGACTAGCGATAACAGAATAAACAGCAACATTTAGATTACATAAACATACTCAATAAATGCGATTTTACCTATTTGACAATGTTCTTTGTTTTCTGGGAATATCAGGAGATCTCTGGCAAATACTGGATTACCTGTAGCATCAAAGCAGCTCTTTCCATTACGTATGTGTGGTAAAGGCCTTAAAAGAGAGTCAAGATTACTTTATGTTATTAAGTATGGAATCACTGATCATTTGAAATAAAAATATTCAATATAAGATATTGCAAAATCAAACCAGACCAAATACTGCTTAAACCCTTCTTCATTGAGGCCTGTGAGGATTACTGCCCTATAAATATGCCAGCACAATGCCATCTGACTGTACCTCATGATTATTCAATAAGTAAAAACAAACATCTGAATGACCCATGGATGAAGACTAATCAAATGAAACAGATACAACAAGTGGTGAGTGACCTAAAGGTCTACATAAACTACTTGTTGATGTCTGTAAAGCTGTGATAGCCCGGAGAACAAGAGGTCTATTGCATGCAATACTTCTATATGAAAGGAAGAGGATGCTGGGGTTCATGAAGTTTATTTCCCAATACTTAACTCCGGGGCTGAAGATTGCAGAAGTGTCCTGTGCATGTTGATTCATTAACATAGATGATCTCAGTCTTTGTCTTCCCGAATTCTAACAAAAGATCTATACAGTGTGGGAGTAAATTTATGGGAAGACAATGTTTCTCAAATGGCCAGGGTCCATGTAAAATGAGATGTGAAACTTGTATTTAAGAGTCCAGGGGGGGTAAATGTGTCAAGTTGCGAGTTTCCGATGGGTTTGAAAAGTGGAGATGTTGCCTATAGCAACCAATCAGATTCTAGTTATCATTTATTTAGCACATTCAACTAAACGATTTCTAGAATCTGATTTGGTTACTATAGGCAACATCCCCACTTTTCAAACCCGCCGGAAACGCACAGCTTGATACATTTACCCCCAGATGCGTGGAAGCTGTGAGCTGATGTGTGAATCCATCAAAGAGTAAAGTAGAGTACAGAGGGGGGGGGGGGGGGTCGGGATTCAATTGGCTGTGTTACTGTAAAAAGTAACGCAACACCTATATTATGGTAAGAGTGTGCATAATTACCGTTAATATGGTATTTTCAACGACAGCTTTTTACTCATGGTTCCGAGCAGAAGTCTGTGCTAAAATTACTGTATAAACAGTAATCTACCTAGCGCCCTGTTGTATCGGGGGGAATTGAATTCACTCTATGCATTTTACAAGCTGGAGGAAAAAGACCAAGCAGCACACAAATTTCTAAAATCTATTCCAAAAGCACATTCATTCATTCATTCAGAATAAGAAGTTAAAGTAGAAGAAATAAAAGGCAGCTCATTTGGATTTCTTGACAGCTTCTTCAACCCTAGCAGTCAAAGACATAGACAAAGATGATCATGAGATGCAATTGGCTCTAGATCCTGGGTACTTGGCCTACATCAAGTGGCATATTAAATTTTTTTTTGTGGTAGGAGGTTATGTTCATTCACCTGTATAGTGCGGTCTTATGGATGTATATATGTACAGTTGTGGCCAAAAACATTGGCATTCTTCTAACAATTTCCTTTAAACATAAGTTGAAATTAACAACCGTAATTTGATCTCTGTTAATATTACATAACCTTGGTATTGATTCTGTAATTAAATGCTGTATATCCTTTTAAATCAGAAAATAAAAAGAAATTATTGACACCCTAGTCTTAATATTTGATAGTACAGCGTTTGACAGAGTTACTTCAATCAAATGCTTCCTATAGCCATGGATGAGCTTCCTGCACCTCTCTACTGATAGTGGTCTACTCTTTGTGTGTAAACTGTGCTGCAATCTTCAAACAAGTTTTCTCTTGTTTTCGCTTTCCAATGAAGTTAGCTACAGTGCCATGGACATTAAACTTTGTAAGATCATTGCATACAGTGTAAATAGGAACATCAAGGTCTCTAGAGACTGATTTATATTATTAATCATTATAGCACTGATCATTGATCAATGTTGTCAATGATTGACCTCAATCATCTGATCTCCTTAGACAGTTCTCTGGTTTTCTTTCTTTTTTCCCCATTCTCAATGCAGTACACACAGTGACACAAAACATTTATTGATTGAGGTTTATATTGCAGGCACCTGCTACTCTTCACATATGAGTTCAGTTCCAAAGTGAAGGAGAATAACATGCTTGAAATCTAATGCTTTCTAACAACTTCTAAAAAGGTGCCAATAATTTTGTCCGGAACATTAAGGGTTTATGTGTGGAATAAGCTACCGCTTACTAAATATTTCTGCTTTTTGTGTTTTATTCCACTGCAAACCAAAGAAATACATGTGAATACCAAAATATGTTTTAATTTCAACAATTTTCTGGAAGAAATGGTGCATTATTAGAAAGGGTGCCAATATTTTGGCCACAACTGTAGATGCCACAGATCCCCAAACAAATCACTGTTGCTGTGCAGGAAAAGACATGGTGGGGACTGCTCAAATTACTTCACAGGGAACAGTGGGAGCTTGAGTAACAGGTGCCAATGAAGATGCTGGCACATACTACTTCACAGTAGTAGGCCTTGTGAAGTGTTAGCGGATGTGGAATCCCGATTTGTGGTCTGTGCCATTTTAAAAAATCCCCAAAACACAGCTGGGAGCAGCAACTGTGCCTGAGAGGCTCTGGTATTTTTGCTAGTGATAGAAAATGGAGTAGTAGGCAAGTAAGAGGGGAGGAACAGTAAATGTCAAAAGCTTGGGAAACACAGGAGATCGAATCAGGGAGACCCATTTGAGATGTGCAGTGACTAGTTCTCATCTTTAGTCCCAGTCATAATCAAAACTGTCAAATAAACTGCCAGGACTGTGAAGAATATATTTCATATATAGACTTAAAAGGTATAAGGCTTGCACCATATTTTTTTTCTTTTTAGACTTGGCTACAGTAAAGATTGCCGTGCCAACAAATTAGCGGAGGATCTAGCAATAACCCTCAATGCCCCGACCTCCCAGGTAATGCAAATGAGACAGAAAAGCTACAGCATTAATACACTAAAGAGAAGTAGTTCTTCATGTTGTTTTGCCTTTCAGTGAAGAAAAGATACCTCAGTTATCTTCACGAACATAAGCTAAAGTAAGTAAACATATTTTGAAATAGAATTCCACTGATAAATACCTCCTTATCCCATAGCACTCAGGTGCGAGTTTAGATTTCTCATTAATATTACTGAGCAGCAAAGAATGATCACTTTTACAAGCTAAATTTACAGATAGGATTTCATTAGTTAGACTCCCTGCTTAGTTTTAATATGCAAAGTAGGATTTGGATTTGTTATAGAGGGAAGGACACACTCCTAACTGGATCCTGAGGGAATGTACAGTTGCAGACCCAAATAGATCACATATATGAGAGATAATGCACACAAAAATCAACATATACCCATATGAACGAAACAATACAAGAATAGAGCACACTTTGCTACTAATAAATTGATTGAGCAACTTGCCTTTTATTTATATTATCACTAGAATAGACATTCATTGGTGGTTTGCATCTGCCATTTGGTGCGGTCAGTCTAGTGCCTGCTGGGGTACATTCTGGCGACTCTTGCTCCCATTTTAAAATATATTCATATACTGTATGTCACCCAATGTTGGTACTCACACTACTTAGATTCAGGAGCATCCTATTTGCAAACATACCTTATAAAGTAATAGTGGATGGTTTACCATATATTTGTAAGTATCAATTGACAAGTATGTCTTAATTATTAGTTTAAAAGCACATAAGTGGGGCTGTGTAGTGGTGAGGTCTTCTTATCTCCACTTATTGAAATCTTTTTGGATATCATGAGGAATTCAATTTTATTTATCTCCATATTGTATGTTTACATAATAGTGGCAATAAAATAATATTGAAAAGAGAGGAGACAGTTACAAAAGTAAGAAAGTTGGGATGTTTAGGGAACAAATGTGGTTTGTGGATAATTAAGACAACGGTTAAACAACGGAAAATGTGGTAATTGCACTTGAGGGAATATGATGTTAGAAATGATGAACACTAAGTTGATGAGATGTTTGGAATGGTTATATGACAAACATCTATCACTGAATAGGATGAGCATTAGCACTCATAATGTATGAGATAGAAGAGTGTTGTTTCATAATAGAAGATAAAGAATAAAGCTATATTTTAAATATACCTTTATCTCCATATTGTATGTTTACATGAATGATTATTTTGCATGCTTCAGATATTGTGTGTTCACATAAAGAATGATTTATTTTGCATGCTTCACATTGAGACCAATTAGATGAACCACTGTGGTTTAAATTTACTAAACCGTATTATATTTTTGTGCTTTATCCAGTTCTTTATTTCGGGAGAATTATCATTATTTGTGTGGACGTAAAGAATAAAATTATCAAGCAAATAAGAAATATTACACCCGTAAGGAATGTAATGCAATTTTTTTATTAACTGTTATGAAGAACACTTTTGTATTAAATTTGTTTTATTGTGGGGTACAAGAGCCAATTATTTATTACTTTCTTTTCATTGTTCAATTGCACTTGTATGAAATCAGCCTAGTGGGCAGCACGGTGGCTTAGAGGTTAGAACTTCTGCCTCACAGCACTGGGGTCATGAGTTCAATTCATGGCCTTATCTGGGTGGAGCTTGTATGTTCTCGCCGTGTGTTTCTTCCGAGCGCTCTTGTTTCCTCTCACAATCCAAAACATACTAGTAGGTGTTAATTGGCTGCTATCAAATTGACTCTAGTCAGGATTACTTTCTAAACCTTTTTGTCTCGGTAGTGGCAATAAAATAATATTGAAAAGAGGGGAGACAGTTACTAAAGGAAGAAAGTTGGGATGTTTCGGGAACAAATGTGGTTTATGGATAATTAAGAGGGGGTAAAACAAAGGAAAATGTGGTAATTGCACTTGAGGGAATATGATGTTAGAAATGATGAACACTAAGTTGATGAGATGTTTGGAATGGTTATATGACAAGCATCTGTCACTGAATAGGATGAGTATTAGCACTCATAATGTATGAGATAGAAGAGTGTTGTTTCATAATAGAAGATAAAGAATAAAGCTATATTTGAAATATACCTTTCCCAGCTTGGCAGATTCTTCTGATAAATTGAATCCAATGGTAGGACCTGTTGGCGGCCCTGTGTCTCATTATAAATGCGACGAGCTACATCTGTGGTCAATGTCACCACGCAGTCCATGTCACTAGCCAAGTGCCAGGAGATTACTTTTGCTGCTTCATCATCTTCAATGTATGCTAAATGAGCAATCTAAAATAAATAACCATAGAGAAAATGCTAAACACACACTCTTTGCTTGGACAATCCATAAAATCAGAGTAATAGAATCCTCCAATTTTCCTTTTTGTAACCAAAGTTTGTCTAGACAAAGACCTTTACAATTTGTATATCAATGAAAGCAACTGATAAACAAAAGTTTAAAACAGAATGTTCCTTCTCTTTTTCACAGACTTTTAAAGAGATCAGTCATCTGCTCTCCAATCCCCTAGTCCACCCTATAGCATGCACAATGAGTAATGAAGGATATGTATATGGGAAAAATGTTGCGTATGGGACCAGTCCAGAGACATACAAGGAAGTTGTTGATATTGATATAGTGATACATGAAAATGCCATATTGATAATATGGATTAAATAATATTGTAGATTACTATGCTGAGAGAATGATTAATACTGATAGATGTGTAAGATTGTTCGTACTGAGGTTGATGTGATATATGCATTATTGGGAGAAGTGTGATGTGATTACTGGTAGCAGTGATTTGGTACTGACTGTTATGAGAGCAGAGTAATAAAGAAATAGGTTGTTATACTGTAACGCTAGGATATTGCTGCTACAGAAAACAAGCTGAGGTTGATGTGGTGCACACAGGATAATATGGAGGCTGTGTTGAATATAGGATACTATGGGGACTGCGCTGTATATAGAATAACATGGAGTTTGTGATGCAATGCATATGGTATTCAGTGGAAACATTTGGCAGTATTTGAAACTACAAGATACACACACACAAAAGTAAACAGAGTTAACATCAATCATAAACCACCCCCTATTAATGACACCAGTTGGTATGGAAGGGGAGAGGAGGGCTTGAACACGGCTGCTTCTTCTGGCATATCTCAGTCACAGTGAAACAGCAGGCCAAGAAGGAGGTTCTAAAGTTCCCCCTCCCCGGCCCAGTAAAAAAATGTCCAGCCTTCCAAGGGACAGCCCTTTCCACCAAATTAGGGCCTAGTAAGGGATTTACGGTCATAGTAACCCCTGCCTGACCTGGCCCCAGGCTAACGAATAACTGGTCATCTATTTATTTTCTATACATTTTTTTTCCTTTCTTTTTTCACATCAAACAGTGCCAATATAGCAGGGCTACCTACAGATGACAGCTCCCCTTATTCACATACATAGTTTCTTTAAGCTGGAGCCTCACCGCGACTTGTGCTAATAATCTTCCTCCCAGCACTCTGCAGTTACTGAGCATAACTCCTAATCACTACCTGAGATGGCAGTGAAAGGATCCTCCCCGGAAGCAACAGACATTGGGAGCGGGGAAGCGGCATCTGAGGCACGACTCGGCACCTCCGCTCCAGTAAAAATGTTTGCACGTCCAGTAACAGATCCAAAAGTCTCTAGAAGTAAATGGACAATGCCGAAATCTGAACTATTAGGGAAGCCAAATGCAATCCCTTATCCAGACCATCCTGAAGGAACGCAAAAAATCGAGGCACCCTAAAGGAAAAAGCAGGAACGTTTTTCCACTCACACCAGCTGTCGTAAACATAGAGAACTTACAGTACTTTATAACGGTTAACCCATCACGTAATTGTGGAGGATAAGGCCTAAATCATAACTGCAGTGGAAATATAGGATATTAATTGAATCCATTGATACGTTGAACTACTAAAGTGTAAAATGTGAAGGCAGAAAGTCTGTTGTATGTATATTTGATGTCTCTGCACATTCCAGTGTGAGAAGATAGGAATGTCTCCTGGGGCAGCTTCAAAGAGCCCCTGTTGTGAGATATATCCTGGCCTGGGATGGAATTTCGACACCTGAAAAGACTTTTAGGATCCGCTCGCATTGGTGTCTGGCTCACAGGGCCCATGTGCTGACTTGGCTATATGTGATATAAACAAAAATAACTTAAAATATGCCACTTAAAATTAATAAAAGTAGTGATCAACCACATATTCCTCAATAGCATGATGAAGGGCAGCTCATATGTCAAATTAAGAATTCTGCCCCACAGAGAAGTTAAGGAAATGAGTGTAAGCTCTACGAATACACTGTATTTAGACGTGTGGTATCAAAAGATGGACAAATTCATAGGAAATTTATTAATAATAAAATTGAGTCTGTGTGACGCTCCACAAAAAAGTTAGGTGACATAGTAGAATTGGGTAGTAAATCAGACAACATGCAAATGGTGATTGAAAAAAGTATCACAGACCACAACCCCCAGGAGGTGGGAAGGTGTAGAAGTGTCTTTAAAAAGCTGAGACCAGTTACAACAAATTGTCAGTCTTTTGGGAAAATCAATCCACATTGATAAGCTGTCCATCTTCCAAGCCAATTTCCCATGGCACAGATTATGCAACTCATAAGTGAAACTCTGAATGTAACCTCTTTTATTTTAAACTGCTTTGCTTGTGTATGTTATATCAAGTTGTTTATTAATTGTTTTTCTTAATATCTGAATACCATTTACTTTTGTATATTGAATCTATAATTTAATATGTGGCATCCTTGACACTCTAACAAATCTATTAGCCTGTTAAGAATATATCTCGATAAAGTTAACCCTTTGAATGCTGGTGTGTGATTTGTTGATACATTTGATTAACAAGCTTAGTGTACGCTTGCATTTACAATTGTGTAACAGTCTGGAGGTGTGAAGAGTTAACCCTTTGTTTGCTGGTGGGGGCCTTGTTAGCCTGTGGTAGCTCGAAGCCTTGTGTGCCAGTGTGGGACAGTATATTGGGATCCTATTGCCCGTATACAATAGGTGGTGGCAAACCTGAAGTGTGTGGGGTTGCGAGCGCTGTCTAGGGGCGATTCAGTAGGTCTATAACCTGTGTGATAGGTAGAGAGAGACTGCGGGCTGGAATCGTGTGCAACCTCATACTGCAAACACCCAAAGTCACAGCAGCTGGGAGCGTGTTCGTGACACCAGCCAATAAAGATTTCCAGATTCTGTGGTAATTACTGGAGTAATACTACTTCCTAGCCCTGAACAATGTGCGAATAACCTTGTCTGGCAGACCTTTATTTCTTAATATTAACGTCTCAACCTCCAAGTCATCAAGGCCAACCATGCCAGGTCTTGGTGGAAGAAAAGACCCTGGCTGAGCAAATCCTCTTTCAGAGGAAGACGCCATGGCAGTTCTACCACCATGCTGAGAACATCTGTGTACCAGGACATCCGAGGCCATTCAGTAGCCAGCAGAATTACTGCCACCTGCTCGCTCCTAACTTTTTTAGGACCCATGACAACATTGGGATCGGAGGAAACACATACCTCAGACAGAACCGCCAAGGAACCGTCATGCCGTTCATCAAAAATGCCTGAGAGTCCCTGGTCCTTGCACAATACCTGACCACTTTGCAGTTCAACCGAGAGGCCATTAAGTTCATCTCCGGTAGACCCCATTTGTTCACAATCAGGTTGAACACCTCCGGATAGAGGGACCACTCCCCAGATGCATGACATGGAGACTTAAATAGTCTGCCTTCCAATTTTGGACATCTGGGATAAACACTGCCGAAATGATCAGAACCCGCCGTTCTGCCCATTTCATGATTTTAGTTACTCCTAATATTGCCAGTGAACTCTTGTTTCCTCCGTGATGATTGCTATAAGCCAGTGGCATTGAAGGACTGGACCTTGAGAGGCCAGAACCACAGAAGAGCCTGGGCCTGAATTAGCGCATTGAAAATGGCTTTCAGTTCTAAGACGTTTATGGACAGCCGAGCTTCCTGGAGAGACCAGGTGCACTGCAATTGGAGATTGAGAGTGACCGCCCTACAGCTGGAGGGGCTGGCGTCTGTTGTCACCACCATCCAAGTCCCACTTAACCAGGTGGCACCCCTGGCTCAAGTTCCTCGACCGGAGCCACCACAGGAGAGAATGACGAGTTGCTGCTGACAAGCTAAGGGACTGTCCCTCCAATTCAGGATTCAATCTCCACCATTTTGCCAGAATCTCCAATTGAAATTTCCGAGAGTAGAATCTCGCAAAACCGAACCGCTTTGAAACAAGACACAACTTGACCGATCAGTCTAATGAACTGCAGAACTGAGATGGGTGTCAAAGGGAGTAAAGACTTCCCCCTGGAGTTGAAGCGTTCCATTTTTGTCCAGTGGCAGAAACACCTTCTACGCCTCGTGTCAAATAATAGACCAATAAACACCATCTGCTGTGTAGGAAGCATGTTTGATTTCTTTACATTGAAAATCCAGTTGTGCTCCTGTAAGAATTGCCTCGTCAATTGCAGATGAGAGCTCAGCCGATCTACCAAATCTGTTTTCAGCAATAGATCAACCAGGTAGGGGATGATCACTACACCCTGTAACCTTAATTGGGTAGCCATGAAAACCATTACCTTTGTGAACAACCGAGGGAGATGTTGCCAGCCCAAAGAGAAGAGCCCGGAATTGGTAGTGTTCCCAGGTACACCGCAAACCTCAACAGGTTGTGATAAACCTGCCATATCAGTACATGCAGATATGCATCCTTCATTTCCAAGGATGCCAGGAACTAGTCCTTTTCCTTGGAGTTTATAACAACGTATGGACTCCATACGAAACTTTGGAAACCTCAAATGCGTGTTCAGGTTTTTCAAATTTAGCATAGGTCAGACGGACTGATCTGGCTTCTGAATCAGAAAAAGTCGTGAGTAGTAACCCAGTCCCCTTTCCTGTTGTGGGACTGGAACCACCACCCCGGAATCCACCAAAGACTGTATAGCATTTTTCTGGTCCTCCCTTCTGACAGGATCCTGGGAAAGTGGAGTGTTGAGGAAACGCCTGGGTGGCGGTCCTGCCATATCCAGAATGTATCCCCTGGAAACTAGTCCCCTTATCCATGAATCGGTAATGGAATTTACCTACCTGTCGTGAAACCCCAACAAGCGAATCCCCCCACCACCGCTCTCGACGTCTGACAGGGTGGCGAGTCATGCAGACAGCTTTTCAGTCTGCTTGGATGTCGGGCGACGGCCTGTCCAGGCCTTCTGCCTCTCTCCTCAAAGTGCTGAAGGATGGCCTCTGGCAGAAGCAACTCTGAAATTCCCAACATATTGTAAGGAACGAAAATGTTTACCTTTAGCTTTTTGAGTGACCACTGGACTCGTTTGGATTCAGCATCCGCAATCCAGGACTCGGGGAAAAATTTTGCGTGAGATCCCCCCAATTTTCACTTTAACAGCACTAGGCAAACCAGCCAGGGTTGGCGGTACTATAGCAGTGGGACACGCGGCAAGGGTCCCACTGCCATAATGACTAACCAACCCTAGACTGTTCAGCGCTGGGCTGGATTCCCTAGGGAGTGGGGTCCGCCGAAAAAAACGAGCAGGCCCCCCCACTAGAAAGAACCAGCCCAGTGCTGATAGCACTAGGGCTCTTCCTACTACCCCTGGGCTGTGCGTAGTAGGGTAATAACGGCTAAACTAAGTAAAAATAATAAACGGATGCCATTTTGTTTTGTGGAACTACAAGTGCCAGCCAGCCAGGTTGCCCAAAACAGTGTGGGCATGCTGCTGCTTGTATAACTACAAGCACCAGCATACCCACGGCAGCCAGGGCATGTTGGCACTTGGAGAACCACAAGTGCCAACATGCCCTGACATCCCTGGCTTGCTGGGACCTGTAGTTCCACAAACAAAAACGTTAAATAAACACCTTGATAATTACCACATACATTTAATAAAAATAAAAAACCCACAATAAACACAGTAACCTCCCTCATGTACACCATAAACATTTATTAAAAATAATAACACCCAAAATACTCACCGATGAAGTCTTCATTGTGGTCCAAAAGGTCCTTGCTTGTCCCAGTCCCAGATTAATTATACCTTCCAATTGTCCTGCTTGCCCCAGTCCCAGATTAATTATACCTTCCAATTGTCCTGCTTGCCCCAGTCCCAGATTAATTACACCTTCCAAAAGTTTGCCTTAGTGGCCTAAGTCACGACTAAGCACGGCCAGCGAAAGGCGCGTCAGCGTTCCGCTGGATGCACTGCCTTATTTGTTACTTCTATATGGGCATTGATATCGAGACAGGATAGATCTGCTCTATTATGGCCAGAGTTAGTAGAGCATTGATTGACTAGGTATATAGCAATCCACCTCCCATAGCTATATTACTCTACTATTGAGCTTCATTTTTTCAATTTGATGCTAATAACCATGGGAAAGTCTTTGGTGAGAGATACTTAACACAGAATATATTACAGGAGGCTATTTTCCATTTTTTCTAGCAAAATCTCCTTTATTTTTGCTTGGAGATCTATCCTGGTCGTTTAACCCACTATCTGACACAAAAGGCAGTAGTGTGTCCAGCTTGTTTTAATTTAGCATTGCTTTTTATGGATATATCTCTTTTAGATATTTTGCTGTTTTAAATTGAATAATAAAAGTTATATTTTATTTAATCCACTATTAATTTGATACTATCTCCCGCAAGAGCCAGTGTGCACCTATCCATTCTATTTCTGCTTTTTGTATATACGCATCTGTTACCTCAGAAGTAGGTTGCACCCCATAGGACCTATAAATAAGGCTTATTTTTTATGTCCATATTGTGTTTGGTTCATCACTGGTGCGATAGGATTAATTTCCTTCTTTGTCTTTTTCTTTTTGACTTATTTTTGATCACCTGAAACTTAACGTCTGGTTTTAGTCTGGCCTCACCCCAAACTTCCAAAAGTTGAGGAGATGGGGGAAAAAAAACCCCCAAAAAAACAGTCCCTTTCTTTGCTCTTTTGAACATAGAAGTCTTTGTTAGGTCATCATCAGAAATATGAAGCACCTGTATCACCGCGATTAGGTCTTCAATTCTCTGTCTCGTGGCCGGATCTTCCTCCCCCCAAGACATGTCCTGAAACTCCGATTTGGCATAAATTTCACCCTTCTCCTGCAAGTAGGGATCCGTATCAGAGTTTAAGTGTTAAGTGTTTACACTGTATGCCCACACTGGGGGGAGGGGGTTAACATCTTCTCCAGAGAAGATGATACTCTGACTAACTCTTGGACCAATCTCTCCAAATTTGGAGTCCTGGGAGGTTCATTGGAAACCCATGAGGCTTCGGCCAGTAGCGGAGATGACTGACCCAAGGGAAGGGCATCCGAAGACTGCATACTCAAAGAAGAGTACGTAAATGTATCAGCACTTACCAACCCCAAGCGTAGGTTGTCTATCTTAAGCTCCGCAATGGACTGTGCCAGTTCCTTGGCCCATGCAGTTTCCACCAGGTTTATCACCTACCTAGAAGAACACTGACCTAGGCCATCAGACTCACAAGCAGTGCATAGGCCCACCGGGTCTGACTCTCCACCAGCCATCTTTGATTGGCACCTGGAGCAGGTGAAATAATTCACAGGAACAGCTTTGGACTTAGAATCACTCCCTCTTTCTGATATCATGAAAAAGGAAAGAAGCAACCAATATGAAAGACACACTGTAGAGCAATCTATAAAAATAGAGATCTAGCAGTATATTTCTTTCCAGTGTAACAAAATGAGGAAAAACTTGCTCTACATACTTTATACTGTATATCAGAATGGCAGGACAGAGGGAGAAGAATATGGCAAATTAATGCAGAATGTAAAGAATACAAACAGCACAATCACACAGACAGAATATCACAGATCTGATCCAGAGATATCCAACAGTTCTCCCTCCCCAGGGAACACTGTCACAGAATGCAGGAACCTGCAGTGCCTGGGAAACAGAGGGGAGTAATCATTCCTCCCCTTCCTTAGCCAGTCTCTGTGGAATATGACCGCCCATATCTACAGTGAAAACTGGTGAAGACTGCACTCTAGCGACAGCTCCTCACCAGATTTGATGCCACCTATACCTGATCACCTCCATCGCTGTCTGTTCCAGCCGATTAGGAGTCAGTTTTGTAGGCAGGGCATGGACCGCTGCATATCTGTCTCCCCTCCAAACCGGAGACCAGTATCCTGTTGTCACGACCCCCAGGGCAGTCAGCGACAATGTGCTGGTCAGCAGACGGATCCCCGTGCCTCTCTAATAGCAGGTGATCCTTTTCCTGGGGGTCCGCATGATGACGGGGGGCGGCACTAAAGCGGCAAAAGGCGATCTCCCTGTCAGGATCCGCGACACTCACAGTGTGAATGCCGGTAAAAACTAATGAAGCAACAATTTAGTGTAAATTTCATTACAATAGCCACATTGTTAAATAGATGTGTTTGCAGAAAAATTAACTCTCCGAGAGATTTAATTTTTCTGCCTTAATTGGATAATTTACTGGAATACTGCTGGATACTTGAAAATAGGAATTCTGCCTGAAATCACCTGCTGCAAACATTTCTGACTCAGAAAGACTATCGCCATTATCTAACATGTAAGTTGTGAATAATATTCTTTAGCAAGATACGTAATCAAACAAACTGGGAAACACTTATTGTTTCAAATGCTAAACAGTTGCTCAAAGAAGGTAAGCTATTTACAGCCAATTTGTCAAATGACAACAGTCTGTTTCAGAGATTTGAATAGATGCTTTCAATCCTTTTTAAAATAAAAGGAGATATTCCAGTATGAGTACCAAGCATGATTTTTAATTAGGCAAAAACATTAGGTGGAGTTACCCTTTAATAGACATACTGCCATCATATACTGGTCTCTGAAGGAACAACATATGTTTAGAAAAGAAAAACAACATGGAGAAAACAAGCCCTTAAAACACATATTTAAATTATTTGCTAATGGACTTTCATGTTCATTTTATAAGTAGTCGAAAAGATTATAAGAAATAGTCCAAATTACAATCTCCAGGGAAAAACTCACCTTTCCTAGGACATCACTATTGCCCGTTGGGACAGGGGGAAGAGAACATTTCCGCCTGGGCTGATTAAAAAGAGCTTCTGCTTCTGTCCTCTTCTGTTTTATGAGGTTATTACTACATTCTATCTATAAAACAAAACAATATCAGTATTCTATGCTAGTATATATATATAATTCAACGAACAGGTAGTCCAAAATAGCTTGTCGTCAAAGTACAAATGGTACCTGGTTTTTCAGCGGCATCCCAAGTTTTTTCTTATTTAGTTCCTTCCTCAGGTGTGTTTCTTTATCCTTGGCTTCTGCTGATTGACCTAAGCAATTACAACACATTTTTTGACAATTTTAAATCCAAGAATTTAATAAATAAAAAAAAAAAAAAAAAAAAAAAAGGGGGGGGGCTTAATTAGATCACATTACCTTAACCTTTTTGTGTTAACTGAATTTGAAACACTTTTCTCCCAAGCCAATGGGAGGCACAAACTCATTAATGAGTTTAAGTTCCACCTTCAGGAGCAGGGCAGTTGTCAAATCAAATACACACAAAAAAATGTAGGCTTTTGTAACTCCTTCTGAATAACTGTTAGTGCCAAAGAAGAGTCAGTATGTGTTTGTGTAGGTATTTGTATTCCTATACTTGTGGTGACATTGACCTGTTTTACACACCAGTACTGTGGAGACCTCAACCGTAGTGGGGACACAAAATGAGGTTCCCATGAAATGGAATATGTTAGTTGTTGCAGGAGACCCTGCCAATATATCCAGCCACACAATATGGCATGTCTCACATCATTGGCTATCAGTGGAACAGTATGCTTATTTGATTACGTGTCCTTTGCCATGTAATAAAACTGCCATGGTCCTCATTGCACCAGAAGAAAAAGGAGATTGCAGCTTTCCCTGCTTTTTACACATAACAGGAATCAGAGAGAGAGAGAGACTATCACAGCCTTGTCCTAACGAAAGAAAGGTAAGAACAGTGGGCTATGACAAAGCCCAGAGGTCTAAATATGAATATACTCAAAGACATTGGTATTGGCTCCAATTATTGCCTGGAGTGCAGTGGAGACGAGTATGTCCCTGACCCTTCAGAGCAGTGGTTCAGACACCAGCAGTGGTTATGTACACAGAGACTTGTTCTACACACAATTCTCTACCTGATGGAAGCAGAGTCTTCAACACTGAAGGCTGAAATCTGATGCTGTGTCCTTAAAAACTCTTTCCAGAAAAAGTGATAGATCCAAGGCATATAAATAAAAAAACAGTACTGCCTGTACTTTGAGAAACCAGTCATAAAATTAGCCTGGCATATCAAGCATCTTCACCGTAATGAGACTGAATTTGCCAAACTCCTGAATATTCAACATCATACATCAAATACTCAGTAATGCTAAATAATACACAGATTGCAATGCGCTAATTACAAAAGATTAACTTAGTGTTGACACAGACATAGAAATAAGTGAAACTGTTAACAAAACATAAAAACATAGACAAGGGTCTTAGGGTAATATATAAAACCACAATATCTGTTTGCGACAAACCGACATCCATCCATGAACTATTTTATTTCAACATCCATCCACCTCCTTGACATTACAGAAACCTTACCACCTCTGACACTACATCTCCTGCAACTGTCTCATATGTGGCACTCGCCTCAGCTACATTCCCAGACCTGGAAACATACGAAGTGGTGGCGTAGGCATCCTACTTTGCTCTTTTATGTCAACTTCTGTTCAGTGTCTCGCCTCACCTCTGGGATGTACCTCTAACTTCTGTCTATAATACATTCCTTTGCTGCTACCTACTAATGGAATTCCCTACCACACCAGATAAAACTCTCACACAGCCTTCAAATAGTTAAACGTTGGCTGAATACCCATCTCTTTATTAGAGCTTACTCTACTCCCACCTATACTACTCACACTGATACACCCTCACACCACTGTGTCAATCTACACTCAGCCACATTTTCTTCTCTTGGTGGTACCTCATGCAGGAAAGAGTTTATGTCCTTTTAGAACAAAATATATGATGACTTTATGTGATGTGATTAAATCCGATTGAATAAAAATAAAAAATCAATTATGTAACACTTACATTTCATTTCGCTGATGAGCTGATTTGTTGCATCAAACAAACATCTATAAGCCTTAACCGATTTGGATAACTGGTCTTTTTCCTTTGTAAGCTCTGCCATCTGCTGCTGCTTTTTAAAATCTGGAAAAAAAAAAAAAAACATGGTCTGTATCTGTATGTGATGCACTAAGGTATATCAAAAAACAAAAAAATCCAAACATTTGTAACTTTTTAATTATACTTGTGCTATCTTACAACACAAAATTATTTTTCAGAAGATGATTTACTGCACACCACATTTCTGTAGCACAAATTAAAGTATTAACCCTACCACAGACATTTATTTTTATATTTCAGAGTACGAATCCATCACTGACTGACCATGCACCAGAGAAAGACCTTCGAAGGAGCAGCTAAACCTTGTTTGTTGTTTAGATTTCATGTCATTGTTGCCTAAACTAGTGTGAAGTTTCAAATACATACAAAACTAAGTTCCAAGTAGTTATCACAAAACGCATTTATTCATATTTGTCAAAATGATAATTAGCCAAGAAACTGATACAAATTCCTTGGCAATGCAAGTCATAGTAAGTGATGATTACGCTAAAAGAATTATAAGCGTACTACACTTACTAAATACAGATAAGCAATCATCCCGGCTCTGTGCATTTGTAAGTTGCATAACACTATGAAAAGATATCTTTATATAAATATAGGTCAAATATTAATATATGGCATGCGGTTCAAATAAAACAGTAAAACTGTTTACATTGTACTTGGGAACGCTGCGCTAAACCTACACATCTTAAAACAATAACACAAGTATAACAAATAAATATCTCTCTCTATATATCTATCTATAAACACTATAAGGACAAAAGTGTTTGGATGCTTGACCATTACACAAACAGGGACTGAAAAGACATTGTAATATGGAGTTGATCTCTTTTGTAGAGATAACAGCTTCCACTCTTCTTGGAAGGCTTTCTACAAGATGCTGGAGTGTTTCTGTAGGAATTTGTACCCAATCATTCTGTAGAGCATTCATGAGGTGAGGCATTGATGTTGGACGAGAAGGCCTGGCTCGAAATCTCCGTTCCATTTTATTTCAAAGGTGTTCGATGGGGTTGAAGTCAGGGCACTGTGCGGGCCAGTCAAGTTGGAATAGAAAAGGGCCTTCCCCAAACTTTTGCTACAAAACTGGAAGCATAAGCATTGTATGCTGAAGCATTAAGATTGCCCTTCACTGGAGATAAGGGCAAGAACCCTGAAAAACAGCCCCATACCAGTATCCCTCCTCCAAACTTCACAGTTGGCATAATGCAGCCAGGCAAGTAACGTTCTCCTGACATGCGCCAAGCCCAGACTCACCCATCTGACTGCCAAACAGAGAAGAATTATTAGTAACTCAACAGAACACGTTTCCACAGTCCAGTGTGCTTTACACCACTCCATCCGACGGTCTTGGCATTGGTCTTGGCGATGCGAGATTTGCATGCAGCTGCTGGCCATGGAAACCCATTCCGTTAAGGTCCCGCACACTTTTTGTCTTAACGTTAATGCAAGTGGAAGTTCGGAATTCTTCAGCTATGGAATCAGAAGAGCGTTGGCGACTTTTATGCACTATGCGCCTTAGTAGTCATTGACACCACTCTGTGATTTGACGCGGACTTCCGCTTCGTGGCTGAGTTGCTGCTGTTCCTAAATGCTTCCACTCTCTAATAATATCACTTACAGTTGACTGTGGAATATCCAGCAGGGATGAAATTTCAAGAACAGTCTTATTGCAAAGGTAGCATCCTATTACAGTAACACGCTGTAGTCACGCTCAAGTCACTGAGCTCTTCAGAATGGCTTATTTTGTATTACAAATGTTTGCAAATGGAGACTGCATGGTTAAGTGCTTGATTTTATACACCTCTGGCAACAGGTCTGATTGAAACAACTCAAGTCAACAATTAACAGGTGTGGCCAAATACTTTTGTCCATATAGTGTGTGTATGAGAGTGAGAGAGATACACGTGTGTGTGTGTGTGTGAGATTATATATATATATATATATATATATATATATATATATATATATATATATATATATATATATATATATATATATATATATATTTCAGCTATCAATCACTTTATATAGTGATATATATCCTACAACTCTTCACTTGTAAGCAGCCATTAAAATAAAAGCACAATTTGTCAACAAGCATTTACATCTCATATTACCATTGTAAAACATAAACGGAAGACAATATGGTACTATATCCACTGGCTCCAAAGTTTGCGACACTAGCGAGAACATTATCTGATACTCTGTGCTGTCCTTTCCAGGGCTGTTTTTAGCAAGAATAAGGCTCTGTAATTAATAAATATAGTTGTTAAACATAAATAATGCAATTGTGAAAAAATAAAGACGGTGAGTTAAGACGGGTTAGACCATGGATTCAGAGCTTTTGATATGCAGTCTAGCTATGTGCATGCCCTGAACTGTAAAAAATATAATGTGCTGTATAAAAAGAACAAGTCAAGTGTTTGAATCTTGCACCAGTTTGATAGAAACCAGGCATCACTATTCTGTGCTTTTGGGAAACCCTGCTCCTTAAACGATCTGTCAGTCTGTGCCTCCCAGCTTGCCTCCAATTTCCCTCCTTTTATCATGACACTGTACATTACATACAGTCCTTCCCTCACTAACAATCACAAGTAGTCAGGTCACTGTCTCCCTCAAGATCAACACACTAATCTCTTTATGTTGCAATATCTATAGACGCATTATGAAGAAGTATTGCACTTCAAAACACATCATAGGGCACATGTTGGATACTGATCAGCTGTCTTCTACCAGGTTCATAGCTGCATGACAGGGAGTCAAAAGTTACCCAAGGAGTCAAAAGTTACCCAAAGAGTCAAGGGGGACTACCGAAGTGCCCAAAGTCTGCATGATTGAGCAATATTAGAAGTGGATACATTTAATGGTTTTATTATAGCCTACAAAAGGTAAGACAGTTTGAGTTGAACAAAAAAAATACACACACTTTAATTAAATTGCACACAAAACATTTCCAACCAATTATCCAGATTTGAGTGAATATAACCATTTGTTACCAGCATTAAAAGAAAAAAAACAAAAAAAAAAACAACTTATAAATGATGCTCACAGGGATGTCTGCAGATCCATTCTTGAAGGTAAACTCCATACTCTTCTTATTAGACTGAAACTCTGGAATCTCCTTCTCGGCCTCTGTAGTAGATATAATCTTGGCAATGATTTTGCCACTTAAGTAGACACCAGCTAAATTGTTGTGTTCATCCTGAGAATATATAAATCAATATTTAAAAGAAAATCCTTAAATATATAAAAAGGAAAGTAACATTTTATAAATTGCTTTTAGGCAGTTTTTTTGACTTTGTAGTATTTGTGATAATGGCTTCTAATTTAATTTAATCAGGTATAACTGCTGTACAATTACAATTATACTGAGATGGTAAAAAGATTATATAAAGCATAAAAAAAGAAAGGAGGAAAAACTTAACCACAGTCTTGAGCCATAGATTATTGACCAAAGTACGACCAGCTTCTGTTTTTACGTTAGACACAGTTGGGGTGGCAGGCTGTGGCAGCGGAACCAACTTCACAGGCTTATTTGCAACAACATCTATCAAAAACTTAAAAAAACAAAAACACAGAAAAATTAAATGATTTATAACCAAACATTCAATAGCAGATTTCCACATTGCATGAACAGTACAACATCAAATGTGCCAAAATACAAAGAGAAAATAAGTAATTTTAAAGAATGACAAACCTGCTCACTGTAGAGTACATTAGCCTTCTCAGCCATGTACATAAACTGGATACAATACTTTTCCACACGCTCAGGTATCATTTTATCCCTTTAAACGATAACAGTAAAAAATAAAAAAAAAGATTAGAAAAAAATAAAAAAATTGAGGTCTTTGTTAATGTTCTCTAGAAACAGCACATTATGAAGAAAAGTTTTCGTGACATACAGAAGGCCCCTAAATACAAGTGACACAGCCTCCCTGAGCATATGCATCACTTTATGGGCACAGTCCATCCATCTTCAAATAGCTACTGCTAGCAGTATAACAAGGCATGTCACGAAGCACAGGTCATCTCAAGCTGGTTCCACAAACATGACAATGAGTTTAGAGTACACCAATGGCTTCCACAGTCACCTGATCTCAATCCAATAGAGCACCTTTGGGAAGTGGTGGATCAGGAGATTTGCAGCATGAATGTGCAGCCAACAAGTCTGCAGCAACTGCATGATGCTATCATGTCAACATGGACCAGAATCTCTAAGGACTGTTTCCAGCACCTTCGTGAGTCCATACCATGAAGAATTCAGGTTGTTCTAGGGGCAAAGGGAAGTTCTACCCAGAAAAGTCCTAACTAGAAAGGTATACCTAATGCACCTGTGCCAACATTAGGGACACATTTCCTTGACATATATTGCGGTTTTATTTCAAGAAACAGTATAATTATATTGGAGCTATATCTCATAAAATATCTTGGGGGCTAAGAAACATGTGTGTGGAATAATTTAAATATATTTTGCATAAAATTGCATGTCTTGACATTGTAAAACAGGGGCACTTTGCTGCTCAGCAGATGCATGTCACAAGCTCTACAATCTAGACCAATTTTGTTGCGCCACAATCATGGCATGCTTACAAAAAATATGATTTTTACTCACTGTAAAATCCATTTCTCTTACTCCATTGGGGGACACTGCGCACCCTCCCTTGCTCTGTAAATAGTTCTGCTGTGTGAATTGTATGCTTCTATTTATTGCTCTTTACGGCTCCCCCTTCTCATACACTTGGTTAGTCAAAACGGAGGTATCCAGAGGAGAGAAGGGGCATAGTAGGGGAGGGGGGAGGAGAGTGAAGATCAAAGAAGTTGATAAGTGCCTAAACTCCTACATCAAGTACTATATCCCAGATCGATTGTGTTACAGGTTTGATTAACCTAATGTCTCGCAGTGTCCCCCAATGGCAGGAAAGAGAAATTGGTGTTAATGTCACATTTTTTGCATTTTATATAATTATCTTCAGTATATATTAGCCAAGAAGCATTTACATATAAGAACATATATGGCATGACGTAGAGTTGGACTCATTTTACATAAAAATCGAAAAATGTAAGAATAAAACAAACAAAAAAAAAAAACACATAACTAACCGAAGTGTCTGTCCTGTATGGTTAGGATTGAGGTTGAGCCACTACTAACCAATCAGAGTTGTTATGTTTGGTTAGTTACTGACAAGCCAGAGACTTGCCATTTGTGTCAGTAAGCAACATATACAGGTTTTTTATTTTTTCTCATTGGACTGCCAAAAAAACAAGAGAGGAACCCCCAGGATTCAGGTTAGAAATAAAGTGGCGAGTGTGTGGAGTGTTTTTATTTTTAATAAAGAACTTTTTAAATGGAGAGTGTGTTTAGTTTCCTATATTTTTCTTGTTACAGGTACACTACAGGTCCTGATGGGCCCTGGGATGCCATGGTATGTCCGCACTTGTAGAACTGCATGCTGGCAGTTATAGATATGCTGGCACTTTTAGTTCTACAAATGCTAGCATATCCAAACAGTTAAGGCATGCTAGGGCTTGCTGGGACCCGTATTGCACCTGCAAAGAAATGCATATTTAATTATTTCATAACTATTTTCATATTTAACTATTGTTTGTAGAGCCCTATGACTTTCAGCATGGGGCCGGATTTTTACTAGTGGAGGGCCCACATTTTTTTTTTTTTTGCAGGCTTGATTCACCTAGGAAATTCAACCCCATGCTGAACAGGGAAGTGATGGTGGTTGATATTATGACAGGGGGACCACACCCTAGCGAGTCCCATGCTAATGATGATAATCATGAACACTTAGGGATCAGGGGTTGAGCATCTGCAACAGAAACAGAGCCTACTTGCAAGCTATCTTGACCTCTACATAGTTAGCAAGTATATACAGTTAGCAAGTATATACATAAGTATATTCCTTTGCCATACTTGCCCTACACTGAAACGCCCCTTCCTTTCCTCGTTCTGCCTCTCTAAGCTTATGCTTTTCAGTGCGATTGCACATCACGAAAAAAACCTCTACATCAGTGAGAGTTACATACAAAATGCTGAATAAAAGGGATTACATTAAGAATTTCCTCAGTTTTAACATATAGGGACATTTCCAGTGCCAAACATTTCTAGACAAATTTTTAAGACCAAAGACTGTCCTTGGAAATTAGTGACATAAGCAAATCTATGTAATGTTAAAATCTCACATTACAAAAATTATGTATGAAGAATACATTTAACAAACCTGAAATAAAAGCAGTCATCTCTGTCCCCATCTCTTGGTTTATTGCAGTTAAAAACGGTTGCCTGCAAACAAATGAAATTATATTTAATTTAAGGCATGATTTAAGTTGTTATGCCAAGGATATAATTAAAGCAGATTATTTCTATTTTGATATGTTGTACAGAAGATGAACTATATAGTATTGCCTATCCTTAATATTAGAACAATTGCTTAAAATATCATTCAGAATTAGCTCAGATATTTATTTTTTTGTTGTTCATTGTGCTTCAAGTTATGGCTCTCTTAACAGCCATATTTATTTATTTTGAACATTTATCAAAATAATTTTAGACAATATGATTATGGGTTGAGAAATGAATGTGTCTTTATGCTGTAGAATATATACCATATATCTTTGATGCTCTCTGTAGTCATATTAGCCATCTGGATGACGTAGACTACGGGAGTTTGGTCTCACTCTCACAAAGCAACGCTTATCTCAAAGGATCGTTTTGTATTTTTTTTTCTTTACAAAACAAACATGTTTTTCACAAGACGATATGTCTGATCATTGTTTATCAGTCATGTTGTGTCTCATAACAGGAGTTTAGACAGGCATTTTGTCTTTCCCATCCACTGCCAATATTGGATCCTCTCCTACATATCCCTCACTTCCTTTGGGCAGCAAGTAAGATTATGCAGATACAATCTGTAAGTTTTGTTGTCCCTACTTGAAAGGCTTTATTTGTTACACAGAACTTGCTCTCTAGGGCTTGTTTACTAACAATGCATTAATGTGCAAAATTTGCCCTAAACCATGACAACCAGGCATTACTTTCATGGTCTTACTTGCAATAGACATAAAAATTAACTGGTGATTTGTTGCTACAGTCCAAATTTTGCACCTAAATGCAATGTTAGTAAAGTAAGTAAATGCATTGTGTCCCCATTAGGGATGCTCAGGGTCTGTTTTCCAAAAAACGAGCCCCCATCGAACATTGTAAATCTACTCCCTCCTCTCAGCTAGATCCCAACACCTGCAATCTATACTGTCATCATCATCGCCCTCATCAGTGTGTACATCATCCTCACACAATATTAATTCATCCCTGCTTGAATCCACCATTACAGAAGTCTCTGTACTTTGATGTAATTGCTGGTAAAGGCCTTCCTCGTGGAATTTGTAGTTCATTTTCCAGAAGAGCTGTCACGATTTTTGGGCAATTCTTTTAGACCAGACGAAATGTCAAAATGTTGTGCTAACTCATCTGCATCACCACTGGGTCTCTTGGGAAAGCTAGGTTTATTTCCTAGAAGCAGTTGCCAGAGAAACTGAAGGAGGAGACATCGTCATGTCATGTACCACCTGAGCTGTCAATTTGCTCACCAGGAGCTCACTGCATCTCTTGAGATCTGGGTCAGTTGGAAAGAAAAAAGACATAGCTCTTAAACCTAGGATCAAACACAGTCGCCAAAATGTAGTTATTAGATTTCAAGATGTTGATAACTTTGGATCCTGGCGAGGCGAATAAAGTACTTGATCCGACATACTTAGCGGAATTGCTTTGTTTCATCTCCTCCTTCAATTTCTTGAGCTGCTTTTCCAAAAGTCTAATTAGGGGAATCACTTGACTCAAGCTAGCAGTGTTTGAACTCCCTTCACATGTGACTACTTCGAGTGGTTTCAGCACCTTGCACAACACGGAAAGTATTCTTCACTGCACTGGACTAAAGATGTGAAAAAGATGATGTTCATCAAAATGAAGTATAAATTCCACAAGGAAGGCCATTTACCTCCAATTACATCAAAGTACAGAGACTACTGTAATGGTGGATTACAGCGTGGATGAATTAATATTGTGTGAGGATGAGAGTAAGGAGGTGGATGAGGACGACAACAAAATCTTGTCACTGTAGAGTTCATTGAAAGCACTGTTGGTAGCTTGTTTTATGGGGGCCCAAACAAACTAAGCACTTCAGCCACAAAAGCAGCAGTCCTTGCAGCTGAAGTTTGCTTGGTTTGTTAAAATGTACATGTTCTTTTTAATAGCTAACATAAGGGTGGATGGGAAAGCCCAAGGACAATTAGTAACCAGCCAGCTCGCTGCAGTCTAAGGGGGGTATTCAATTGTTAGCGTTAACGCTCTCAAACGAGCGCTCAAAAAATCTTAGCGTTAATACGGTAATTACTGGCGGAATGCGGCGAGCTGAAATTCCGCGAGTAAACTACCGTATTAACGCTTTTCGTGCGCAATATTACCGTATAAACGGTAATATTTTTTGAGCGCTCGTTTTTTAGCGTTAACGCTAACAATTGAATACCCCCCTTAGAGTTCATTGATAGCACTGTTAGCTTAGCTGCCTTAAGTCCATTGGTAGCTTGTTTTGTGAAGGCCCAAACAAACCAAGCACTTCAGCCACAAAAGTGGCACTTCGTGTAGCTAAAGTGCTTGATTTGTTAATCTGTACCTGCTACCCCTTTTGTTTCTGTTTGTTAAACCTTTTTAATATATGGGTGTGTGGGAGGGCCCAAGGACAATTTTATCTTGCACCACATTTCTTTTTTTCCACTGCTGTGTGACAATGTTTTCTAGATGTGCTATGAACAGCTGTGTGTTTGTGCCGTTGCACTGTCGCCTAGTATCCAGCCAGCTCGCTGCAGTCTGCAGATGATTTTTTGTGGTGTTTGGAAGCACAGTGCATAGTACACATCAGGGCACAGATGGTATGTCCACATCTTTTTTCCGCTGCTTGAGCCTTTTCAGCTGTATTAGGCAACAGATATGAAGAGCTAGCACATAGAACTTTCCCACCAGGAACATAGTCTAGGCACCAGTGCTTGTATAAAGTTCTTTCATTTGTATTTTACACCAAGGGTACCACAAAAATCAGTGGATCCTCACAGTCACTAAACCCTAGGTAACTTGGATATACTGTGCGTCTCATAGTGGTCTTGCTCCTCAGCTATAAGGAGCAGCTAGGTCTCACAGGAAGGGCCATTGCTCTAGCCCTTAACACAGAAGACTGTCTGGCAACTTCCCCAAGTTGCAGGACACAGTCTATGCTAGTTTCAGAACGTTCAGTTCACACAGGACATGTCTTGTAGAAATCAGCACTGTTCTGTCAAGGAACACAATACTTATTTACAAGCCTCTTCATCTTAATATATAATCACCTGTATATAAACCAGAGAAGTAGATCTTGCTCTCTAAGTACTAAATACTTCTGTATTAGGAAGACTATCCAAAGTAGCGATTTTTATATGGGTTATCCAGGGTTCGTAACCGGACTCAAAAAGCAATTCAATGGTAATTATTAATAAAGTGACTGAACAGAAGTTGCCTGCTCCCTTTATTCTCAATATAAAGAATAATTGTGCTCTAGTATTCCCTATAAGAAATCGTCATCATCATCACCATTTATTTATATAGCGCCACTAATTCCGCAGGGCTGTACAGAGAGCTCATTCACATCAGTCCCTGCCCCATTGGGGCTTACAGTCTAAATTCCCTAACACACAGACATTATGCCAACTGTGAAGTTTGGAGGTGGAGGAGGGATAATGGTATAGGGCTGTTCTTCAGGGTTTGGACTAGGCCTCTTACCTCCAGTGAAGGGCAATCTTAATGCATACGCATACCAACTTATTTTGGACAATGCAATGCTTTAAACTTTGTGGTAAAAGCTTGGGGAAGGCCCTTTTCTATTCCAACATGACTGTGCCCCAGTGCACAAAGCAAGGACGACAAAGATATGGTTTGATGAGTTCGGTGTGGAAGAACTTGATTGACCCGCACAGAGCCCTGACCTCAAGCTCATCGAACACCTTTGGGATGAACTGGAACAGAGGATTGTGAGCCAGGCCTTCTCATCCAACATCAGTACCTGACCTCATAAATGTTCTACAGAATGAATAGGCACAAATTCCCACAAAAACACTCAAACATCTTGGGGAAAGCCTTCCAACAAGAGTGGAAGCTGTTATCACTGCAAAAGGGGGACTCCATATTAAAAGTATATGTATTTGAATACAATGTCATTACAGTCCCTGTTAGTGTAATGGTCAAGCTTCCGAAAACTTTTGTCCATATAGTCTATCTAACAGCGTGTCCACTATTCCAGTAGTATATTACCTCAAATAAAGTAAAAAAGAAATAATTAGGGATATATAGCTTAACCAATGTGCTGGTTGACTAGTCACTTGAGGAAGAAATAATAATACTCATGCTGGACTAGTGATTATGGACAGCCGTTCATGCCCTGTGGCTCCTTCTTTGTATCTGTGTATGCAGGTAAGTCTAAAGTAATTGCAGGTTGAAATGTATGTAAAAAGCAAACTGATTAATTAATTCTAATACAATAACATTTAAAATCAAATGTATTCTATTTGTAGAAATAATCAGAGATACTTTGAGTATATCACAGAGGAAAGGGTCAACGCAGAATTCAAGGTGTTAGAATAACTGTAAAAGTCATTCATACAGATAATTTCTCTAAGCGTTCCACAGTGGAATGCAGAAGTGTCAGTGTAGGAAATGTAGTTGCTGATGAAATAAAGATACCAATGCATTACAGCTTCAGTTAACAAAGCCTTCATCAGGGATTTTTTTCATTAATACAGAGTGCTTCCTTTCGCACATTTATTTGAATTATCATATGACATTTACATTTATTAGGACATTATTTTCAGGACTGTACAAGTTTGCCTTTACAAGCCAGCGTCGCTTTAAATTTTAGCTGCAAAGTCGCCGATTTCCGGCGAGTTGAAAAAAACGGACTTTCATACATTTACCCCCAGATCTGTCAGTGTGCTTCACCGACTCTCCATCTGGCCGTACTGCTACACCTTATCTGGTCAAATATCGCTGTCATGCACCAACGTGACTACTTTCTAAACGCAAAGGATAAAGGGGCGAGGAATGGACTCTCGATAATGTAGCTCCTACTACTAAGTTCACAACAGAAGTAACTGCCAGATAAATTAAGGATTATAGATGAAGTTGTGATATAATTAAATTAGCCAGAGTTAAATTAATAGATATTCTGAGTTTCTAGGAGACACTAGAGTACATAACTCAAAGAGCAATATTTATAAAACAAGAGTGATTGATGGCAAATATTCTGCAAATCTGGGGAAAACTGTGCAAGTAAGCATCAACATATGTAACAATAGAATGTGTTCTACAAACACAGAAACAATCACAACACTATCCTCAGAAAACACCTCTCAGCACAGCTAATATGCTACTTGGGGACCAGGAAGTAATTATGCCTGTATATGCTGCTAAAGAATTCCAGAGCAAAAACACCAGTTAAAGTGCTTTAGAACACTTTTTAACCTGCACCTACATTTCACATCACTGGTATCATTCTAATGCAAGGATCGCAAACACGATTAATTCAGTAATAAAAAAAAAATGTACACTATCTTTCTTTGCACAGGTTTTATAAGAATTCTGAAAGTGATAGGATTACGCTTTCTGTGTCCATTTCTTTGTCACATCTCATTTTAGCTATATTCTGTCTCCTACGAATATTTCCCTTTGGTCCAGTACTGTATGAATTTCTCTAGCATCCTCAGTTGGAGACACATGCTTTATTGGATTTTAGTCTCTCCCTAGATCATCAGTCTAGTTTTACCTGGGACAGCAGGTGAGAGTAATTCAGAATGAGCACTTTTATAGAGACTGGGTTTATATGTGCTACTATCAAGACAACTAGAAGGGATACAAGTAAAAGGAAGATGAAATTAATCTGAAAGTGGAGTTTATTATTGAAGGAAAGGTACACATACTTTTTCCATTTAAACATACATTAGTCTGTACATATTACTAAGTACTTACAGTAGCTGGAGGCTTTCCTCCAGTGGTTTGAGACTTCCACATTTTCATGGAACAGTTAGCTGGGTTGAGTTTCTTAATGACATCTCCATCTTCAGACAGAATGCTAACCATAAAGTCTAAGTAAGCAGAGAAAAACAAAACTTATTCAGTTTTCTAAAACTGTAAACATATTTTCTAAGCAAGTAAAATAAGGACTACAAATTAAAATGTTTTTACCATAGTATAAAACTAAAATGTAATACAACTGCACTGTATACTGTGATTTATATATTATTTAAGCCAGCAAATTTAGAACAGTGAAGTGATTGTGGGATCACATGTACGGCTTGATTTAGAATTGAAGGAAAACTTGTGTTGACACAAAAACATATCCATACACTTACATTTCTGCAGCTGTATTTTTAGCTGCAAAAATCTTAAGATGTGTGCAACTTTAATTCTAAACTATGGATGTACCCAAAGCAAAAATCACCATATCCACCATCAACAAGAAAAGTGCACTAGCCATACGGGACGTGCAAATATAAGATTCCTAAAAGACATAATTTAAAGATATAAGTCAAAAAAGGACTCCATCCCATTACTGGTACTGAATTTACATTTCAGCGCTGCTTGCTCTGCCTTTCCATGTGCATGTAAGATACATGCAACTGAAAATACAGAGGTAAGTTGTATGCATGCGCAGTACAACAAATTTTATGCAAGCCACATACAAAATTGCATCCATCTCTGGATCAGGCAAAGACAATTACGAAAATTTATGAGGAGTGTCAATAAGAAAGAACAAAACATGACAATTAAAATAAAGGCTTTTCTCTAATATGTTCAAAGATTCTTGTGAGACTCAACTATCCTCACCCCACTAGCATCCTTTTCTCCACACAATCTGCTGGAATTTTTTTCCAACACTCAGAGAGTGCACTAAGTAAGGCGGCCAATGATTTAATCACTGTTAAATAAAAAGGTCACAAATTGGTTCTAATTGTCTGTGACCTGTCTGTTGTATTGGACACAATTAGCAACTTCTTATATAAATCTTTCGTATCCTAGGTCTTCACTGTGCTATTCTGGTTCTCATCCTTACAATCAAACCAGTTCTTTTCCCTGGATCGACTTCTTTTCCACCACCTGTATCAGTTAAAGCACTGAATGGCTAGAACTTCATCATAAATTTGAACCGTTTCGTCCGCTCTTTTTTGAGTACTTCCAGGTTCGACACTTCGCCATGTCTCTGCCCCCCCCAGGAGGCTCTCCGGGCCCCGACCTCCTTTGAGTACATGTGTTTACATTCACCTCTCACCAAAGGGATGATCTCCCTGATCTATAATTGGCTCATAGATTATACTTTCGATACTCCAGGCCGACATGAGCGGAAATGGGAAAATGACTTGGGTCCTCCCCCAGACGACCTATGCTGGGAGGAGGTCAGGGAGGGGATTGCCAAGAGCTCGATCTCCACACTAATTAAGGAAACTGCCTATAAAGTGTACTATAGGTGGTACTATACTCCTGATAAGTTGTCTCGAATGTTTCCTACGGCCACTCCGAGCTGCTGGCGGGAATGTGGCCAGAGAGGTACGATGCTACATATATGGTGGACCTGCCCTCGCATAGTTCCTTTCTGGAACATGGTTCTTACACTCATAAACTCTGTATCAGAACAACAGTAAAGATCCCTGGTCATTCCTTCTCTCTTGCCCTATACCTGATGAGAGTGCGCCTTCTAACAAGCTTATCTCCCACATTCTGGCAGCCGCTAAATCCCTAATAGCAAAGCACTGGAAAGACTCTAGGGCTCCCTCTATGCAGGAGTTACGGTCATACATAAGACATGTCGCAAGCATGGAGAGTAGAACGTGCTACCTCCATGACAAATCATATAACTTCGATAAGGTGTGGGCCCCGTGGTACTTTCTAGAAAGCCGTAGCGGTCTATCCAATACGGCTCCTCCTCCTGCAGATGGAACATAGCTTTTGGGCCGCCTCTGGACCCCCCCAGGCTGGATATGGTGCGCGGCTGGTGTGATGTTATTGCATTAGATATGCTTAATGTTTGTAGACACTCCCTTATATGTTTAAGCTTGGATCTTTAGTGATGGTCCCTAAGACCATGGGGAATGCTGGGAAGTGGGGGTGGGGCGGTGTGCAATGTACCCGGAGTCTGCAAATGGCTGAATAAAGAGCTCAGCAGTGCCCACCCATGCTTCAGTGTCCTGATGAACTGATTTACAAGTATATTAACAAAACATGGTGTCAGAAGTGGGATCAAAGAATCTTAGTACTGGTTGCTCTGTGATGGTCCGTTTCAAGTTTTGCCAACTTTCTTCTTGTTCATGTGACCACATCCACTCATTATTTTCCTATTAGATTGCATTTTAGACTGCTTCATTTTAGAGAATGGTGGTTTGCTTGGCTCTGTTTTCTTCACCACATGTACAGTAGTATCAGATTCCTTGTGTAACTGTTTGGCTTGTAGTCTGGTCATTTCTGCAGATCTGCACATAGTCATTGCCTTGTCTAGTGTTAGGTCTTGCTCTCTCAGCAATCTTTCTCTGAGTCCATTATCAGGTATTCCACAGACAATACGATCTCTAATCAGTGAGTCCTTTAAATCACCAAATTCACAGGTTTTGCTGAGTGATTGCAGTTCTGTAACATACTGATCAAATCCTTCTCCAGACTTCTGATCACAGGTGAAAAACTTATATCTTTCATATGTCACATTTTTCCTTGGCACAAAGTAATCTTCAAACTTTTGCATTATAGAAGATAGCACCATATTTTGCCCTTCAGCAAACTGAAAACTGTTATAAATGTCCAGCACATCCTCTCCTATCACAAGTAGAAGATGAATGCAAATCAGTGTTTACAGAATAAAGAGAACATTTCAAACTACCAACCAGAGATGAAATCATGTCACAATTTGCGGGAGCAAAATGGTTCAGTAAATTGGATGCATCTTCAGGATTCTGGCAGATGAAGCTAGATGAAGCCAGCTCAATGCTGTGTACATTTAATACCCCAGAAGGTCGATACAGATTCCTTCGACTACCATATGGGATATTGTCTGCTCCAGAAGTATATCACAAAAGGATACACATGATTTTTGAACACATTCCAGGTGTTGAAACAATGATGGATGACATTATTGTCTGGGGATCTACAAAAGAAGAACATGATTCTAGGCTCAGTGTTGTTACAAGAACATGAGGATACATGGCAACCGGTAATCTATGCATCAAGAGCATTGACAAGTGCTGAAACAAGATATGCTCAGATAGAAAAAGAACTTCTAGCAATCACATATGCATGTGAGCGATTTCATCAATTTGTGTATGGTCAAGCGTTTACAGTGGAAACTGACCACAAGCCATTGGTAGTCATCATGGCTAAATCGTTACATGACTGTCCCATGAGAATTCAACGAATGCTTATAAGACTACAAAAATATGATGTCCAATTGCTGTACTGTCCTGGTAAATACATGTACATTGCTGACACACTTTCCCGTGCTGTGGACAAAAGTGAAGGTTCCGAAAGTCTGATGGATAAAGAGATAGACGCATATGTTAATTTGATTGTAGCTTCTCTACCTGTGTCTCTTGCAAGACAAGAACAGATAAGAAAAGAAACAGAGACAGACATCACAATGAAAGTGTTACAAGACATCATTCTGAAAGGATGGCCAGCAGAAAAAAATGCGTGCCCACTGTCTATTCATGATTATTGGATGTACCGCACTGACCTTACAGTTGTCAATGGTATTATTTACAAAGGCAATAGAATTGTTATACCTGCACGACTAAGAAAAATTATGCTGTGCAAGATACATGAAGGCCACTTAGGAGAAGAGAAATGTAAACGGAGGGCGCGTGAAGTGATGTATTGGCCAAGAATGAACCAGGACATAGCACAGACAACAGCTACATGTGAACTGTGTCTTATGTACAGACCAAAGCAAAAAGTCGAGCCGCTGAGTCCTCAAGCAGTGCCAGAGAGACCATACCAGAAGGTAGGCGCAGATTTGTTTGATTGTATTGGAAAAACGCACATTGTCGTGACTGATTATTATTCTAATTACCCCGAGGTGCAGACTCTACCTACAACTACTAGTAAAGCCGTAATCAGTTGCATGAAGTCAATCTTTGCAAGGCATGGTGTTCCTATGGAAGTGTTCACCGACAATGGACCTCAGTTTTCCAGCGCTGAATTTAGACAATTTGCTGAAGAGTGGGAATTTGTCCATACAACATCGAGTCCCCACTATCCACAGTCAAATGGGTTGGTGGAAAGTTCAGTAAAAACTGTAAAGAGTCTAATGAAAAAAGCACAAGACGGCAAAGAAGATTTCTACAAAAGTCTTTTAATCTACCGCAGTACACCTTTACAGAATGGACTTTCTCCTGCACAAATGCTGATGGGAAGGAGGATTAGAGCAAATCTTCCGATAAGTGATGAACTACTTAATACGCATAACTCAGCATTGGTGAGACTGAGTAAGGTACGTCAACAGGAGAAACAGAAACTGTACCATGATAGGCGAGCAAAAAGCTTATCTGATCTAAGATCAGGTGACCAAGTCCGTCTCCGAGATCATGAGAAAGGCATTTGGATGCAGAAAGGTATTGTGCAAGCACAAGTAGCACCAAGATCTTATATTGTACGTACAGATCGTGGAACAGAAGTAAGAAGAAATCGGGTCGATTTAAGATCTCAACCCAACCATAGTGATGGCAACACGACTGAAGAATACCCTTCATCTGACATGTATGATGGACTTGATAATGGTGAACAAACCATGATGGAAGAAAGGTCCAACATGGTTGACGAAACACAGACTTTGTGTGAAAGACCCAAAAGAGAAATACGCAGACCTGAGAGACTCATTGAAACGTGTTAGATTATGTTCTTAATGTTATATCGTTGAATTGTTATACTGAAGGATACAGGGCTAATCTTTAAAGAAAAGAAGATGTGATGTTATTGCATTAGATATGCTTAATGTTTGTAGACACTCCCTTATATGTTTAAGCTTGGATCTTTAGTGATGGTCCCTAAGACCATGGGGAATGCTGGGAAGTGGGGGTGGGGCGGTGTGCAATGTACCCGGAGTCTGCAAATGGCTGAATAAAGAGCTCAGCAGTGCCCACCCATGCTTCAGTGTCCTGATGAACTGATTTACAAGTATATTAACAAAACAGCTGGTGAGTAATGTCTGTATGCCACTGCTCTTTCGGGCAGTCATTGTAACTGTGTGTCAAAGCCTTTCCTAGCAATGTTCCAAGTTTGTGTGCCTATTTATTTATTAGCAATATTGTTCATAATATTTGTGCCTTTCTACCCCCCCCCCCTTCCCTTCCCTTCTCACCCTCCCCACCGATAAGGAAGTATAAAACTCAGAGGATACACCTTGAATATTAAGATTTTTTTCTTGTCAAAAATGTTGTCTATACTGTTCCTGTTGTCTCCTCTTTAAATAAAAATTGTAAAAAAAAAAAAAAGCACTGAATGGCTCAGTCCTAGACACAGTCTATTCTCCGGATCTTCCACCATCTGTCTTGACCAGTGTTACTGGAAATTGCTTTATAATGTCATGTCACATTGGATGTCCTCTTTACACCTCAAACTCAATCTTTCAGAAACTGAGCTCATAATCTTTTATCAGCCAACTAAGGCTAGTTACTCAACATACATATTTCTGTCGCTAACATGGTAATAAACCCTACCAAAACAACCCACTGAGTCGCAAACCAAAATTGCTGTGGGATATCATAGACCACTAAGCACTTTTTCCCACCTGCAATCTGGCTGCACAAAAAGAAAATTGTTAGGCACAGGGAATTAAATTAACATAATCTCTACAACCTAGACCTTTAAGGACTGCTAATTATTGAACTTCCTTGAGAGCAGTTCTGCAGTGCATGTTTATACCAAGAGTAAAAAAACAAAAAGTTATGTGTTGAAATGCACCAATTGTCTGCCTAAAAAACAAAATTGTAATTAAAATATCACAGTAAATGCATACTTACCTACTTTCTTCAGCTCCCTTCCGGGAGCCAGCCAGTGGAGGGGGGCGTGAAGGGGCGGGGTGGCCGAAATCGCGTCATTTCGGCCCCGCCCCCTGTGACGTCATGACGCAAATTGCGTCATTTGACAGCGGGGGCGGGGCCAAACGCCGCGATTCACCGGGAATCGCGGCGTTTGGGATCTAATTCTGCCCACTTCACTAGGAAGTGGGGCACTTCCTAGTGAAGTGGGCAGAATTCGGGAGATTGCCACACTCGCCCGGGAGTCCGGGAGACTCTCACAAAATGCGGGAGTCTCCCGGACATTCCGGGAGAGTTGGCAAGTATGAGTAAATGTGACCAGTATTAGTAACAGTGTATTTCTCTTTGGCTTGACCGTGACACCAAAGTAACATCAGACTGAAATTTATCAGATGACATTCGGACACAGACGTAAATTAATCTGCTGACGACACTAAGAGGCACCGATGTAAATTTACTACTCAGCTCATGCTCTCAATAGCCAGCATTGTATAGTTTTGGCACAAACGTGTGAGGCCTGACTGGAAATGGTTGTCACATAGGCAAAATAGCAGGAAAGGCCAGAATAACAGGAAATTTCATTTACCAATCTAATTAAATGGATGGAATGTAGGATGGTTTTTTTCCAGAAATAATAGTAGCTGCGGCTATTGAGCAAATTATATAAGTAGACAAACAAGGAAATACAAGACTTTACCATTTACTAAAATATAACAAAAACAAATATTTTATGTTACAATTTAGTACTAATATTTTGTGGAAGAACAATCCCTCCTATACACGTTGAACCACAATAACTTCATGAGGAAAGGGCAAAGGAATTATTATCTTTCTTTTTTTTTTAAACTTTGTATTTATTGAAGAAACATGTACTTACACAATAACAATAAATATTATAGCATCAGAGAGTAGCGTTTGTTTTAATTTTGATATAAAACTGGGAGGCATGGGGGATGGGGAGGGAACAGGGGTACAGGTACAGTTCAAGGCAACAGTTCAAAATCTATTCCAACAATAATTTATGGGAAGTGCAAAATTGCAGGACATAGGGTAGTAACAAAACATCGAAATTAAATGAAATAGTTCATGAAGGTTCTTGTTCCATACGATCATGAGAAGGACCTGGAAGCGGCTACAGACTTGCACAAATAAGCAGCTACAAGGAGAGAGCTAGAGAGGCCTTGGTGCCCCTACCAGATGGCAGCCTGGGCGGACTTCTCAAAAGCACAGGGGGGCCATATGGCATCAAACTTAGCTTGTTTATCATGTAGGTAATAGGTGATGTTCTCCATGCATGCAAAGTGCCAGATGGAATTTTTGAGGACAGAGAAGGGAGTCCTTGTTGATTCCAATTCTTAGTTATTTGTGTTTTTGCAGCTGTAATTATATGAGATACTAATTTTTTTTGGGAAGTATGGAAGTGTCTTGCTTGAAAAAACTCAAAGAACATGGATCGATGAGGAGAAAATTTGCGAAAGATGCAGTCTAAAGAGGCACAGGTATTTTGTATGTTGACGTCATAAGCAATACCAGCTTGTCTACAGTGTTTAAAATGGGAAGCGGAGAGAGATCCGAGTGGAATTATGGATTGTCCCACAGTGGGATAATGGGGGATATTGTCGTAGATAATTTAAACTGAGATTTACTTGAGTCCCATAGAGACCAGCAGAATTTAAGGGAGAGGATAGAATTTAGTTTAGGGGCTTATGATGTTTAGGTTATCCCCAATTAGAGGCAAGATACTTTGAGTGAATAAGGTTAGTTTCAAGATCCACCCATACAATGGTAGAGGGCGGAGTGAACGGTGCTGCTACTTGGTTCAGGTGAGAGGCCAAACAGTAGACTTTAACACCTGGGAAGCCTCTGTCTTCCCTGTTCATGGGCTTCTTCAGTAAAGACAGAGGTTCTGGGATGTTTACCATTCTAGATAAATTTAAGAAAAGCCGAATGTAAGTCTTTAAATATTGTACTAGAGACTCTGACCGTTAGGGTCTGAAAAAGATACAACAGTTTTGGAATCAAGATAAATTTTATCGCGATTATCCTCTCCAACCATGAAATAACACATCTCCACCATGTAGTCAGGTCCAATATAATTTTATCAATAATTTGGGGGACATTCTCCTGATCTAGACATTCATAGAAAGAACTAAACATATACTCCTAGGTATTTTATTTTACGAGTTTGCCATTTTAGCATGATTTTGGTTTCAAGCTTTTCTTTAATAAGCTGTGGGATGTGTAACAACATGGCCTCCAATTTAGAGAAGTTTATTTTAAATCAAAAGAGACTGTCAAACATATCTATTAGTTCATATAACACAGGAATGAAACCTGGTGTTGTGTGAGAGACAAAAGTACATAATCCACGAATAAGATGATCTTATGTTGCTGGTCACCCACCTCCACTCTATGTATAGATTTGGAGCTTCTGATCAACGATGCAAGGGGCTCCATCACCATGGCGAAGACCGAGGGCAACCCTGCTTAGTCCCATTTGAGGATGGGATAGTATCAGAGAGCAAGCCATTGACTATCACCCTAGCCGCAGGGGAAGAATAGAGAGCAACAACTCCAGTGAGGAGTTCACCTGTCAATCCGAGATATTCTAGGGATAAAATGATCGCCGGCATTTCGTCTTATATTTCATCTGTACAAAATCAATTGCTCTTCTTGTGTTATCCCTGGCCTTAGGCCCTTGGATAAAGCCCACTTCATCATAATGAATCTTTACTGGGAGAATTCTGTTTTAAGCGATTAGCCAAGATCTTAGCACATAATTTAATATCACTGATAAGCAATGATATGGGTCTATAGCTCCCACATTCACAGGGATATTTTATTTCTTGGATTCAAGCATAGATTTAGGGAAGGAAACTCCCTGGAGTACAGCGATGAATACAGAGTGGAGGGAATTATTATCTTTTATTTATATGGTGACAAAAAAGGTCTGCAGCTCCGTACAACACATTTACAGTAGTATATAATAAACAGACAGCAACGATCCATAACACATTACAAAAATATAAAAATAAAATAAAAAGGACAGACATACGGATTAAACAAGTTACAAACACATAACATGACAGTGAGTGAGAGTGATGGTAATGTCCAAAGTTAAGTAGGTTTGGGCTCAAGAAGTAAAGGCTAGGGAAGCAGGCCAAGAGGTACAGAGGGTAATGGAATAGTAGAAGAAGAACACAAGAAAAGAAGGTTCTGTACATGAGAGCTTACATCCAATAGGGAAGGAGAAGACACAAATAGGGTGGGACAGAGTGGGGGAGCGAAGATGATAGCCGAAGAAAAGGAGTTAGGAGGAGGGCTGATAGGCTTGAATAAAGAAGTGAATAAATAAATAAAGAAGGGCACACTTGAAGCCTTGGAGAGTAGAGACTAACCTAAACCAGCATGGGAGATTGTTTCACAGCTGGGGAGCAGGCCAGGCAAAGTACTGGAAGTGGGAGCGGGAAGAGGTAATCAGTGAGGTAGCGAGGCGGCGGTAGATGTAAGAGCGGAGAGGGCAGCCACGAGTGTGGGTAGAAATGTGGTTGGAAAAAGGGCAGCAGCATTCAGGATGGACCTGAGAGCAAGGTTGGAGCTGGGAAGGCCAGAGAGACAGAGGTAACAATAATCAAGGTGATAGCTACCAAAAATCTTAATCATTCTTAAGCTAACATGGTGAGAAAGAATGGATCCTGAATATAGGTGTAGGCAGCAGGAATTGGAGAGGCACTGAATGTCAGGTTTGAAGGAAAAGCTGGAGTCAAGAATAACCCCTAGGCAGCAAACTTGAGGGACAGAAAAGAGGACTGTGTTAAAAAAAGAAAGAGAGGGGAGGGAACACTATAATTCCAGTCTTTGAAATAATAAGTTTAAGAAAGTACTGGAACATCCAAGATACGATGACCGAGAAACAGCAGGAGACATGATACATAATGAAAGGGGAGAGGTTAGGGGAGGAAAGATACATTTGGGTGTCATCGGCATACAGGTGGTTCTTGAGGCCAATTGAGCCGATGAAGTCACCAAGAGAAGAGGTGTAGAGGGAGAAGAGCATGGTACTAAGAACGGCTCATTGGAGAACTCGGGAGGTGGAGTCTGGTATAGATATTGAAAAGGAGCAGATGGTGAGGTAAGAGGAAAACCAGGAGAGGACAGTCACAGATGCCTATAGAGTGCCTTCTCTGCTGCTTTTGGTATCTTTGATGGTATCGAAGGGAGCAGAGAAGTTGACAAGAATATGTATATAAAAAAAAGAAAAAAGAAAAAATGGAATGGGTCAAGGAGGGACTGATGTGAGAGAAAAGAGGCGACACTGTTGTAGACAACCCATACAAGAAGTTTAGAGGCAAAAGGAAGATGCATCATCACTCCTAGCTACATGCGGGTGGAAGCATCCATGTATGGGCAATTATGTTACCGAACACGCATGTTTGCAGAGAGACATGGGAGTCTGGGTCTTCGGTGATATAAGTCGAAGTATAAAATTCAATCCTTCTCTCTGACCACCACTACAGAGAATACTCACTTGCTTCAGAACATTCACAGGTATACTATGCTACATTTACAATTTTACAAAACTCTTATTTCCCTGCAATACACTATGCTGTTTTAACATTACTTTTCCAGAGATTTACGGTGATTCAACCCTGCAATATTCTGATGTAACCATGCCATTTCTTATCTCACAATACCAACCATGAGCTGTAGCTATCTCTCAATAACTCTGCAATACTTCTTATTTATTATCCTTACAATGACTTAAATTCCTCCATGCTTTTATTCATTTACCGCCCCATGTTTTCCCATGCTTTTATAAATCTCTAACCATGCTCATCTCTCTCTCCTTGCCCTTCTATGCTTTTATCTATCTCTATGCATGTTCTCTAAAACACTCTCCCTCACGCTCTCTATCTCCACATACACGGTCACATATGCACTCATGCTCTCAGGCGCCATCACTTTCTCTCTCCCACTGTGTAACTCTTTACTAGAGATAAACTGGAAACTCAGTTTTAAGAGTGGTTTTGTGGTATTGAATAATATCTGACCTGCACAATTACACTGTATCCTATGTAAGGATTTATATCTACCATTTATATCACCTCGAAATTATTACGGTGAAGTAAAATAATTTGTATTTTGTATTTGTTTATGACAACTGAGCTAATTAGTGAATGGGTTGTCTATACTTGTAATACTTGTGGTTGAGTTCATGATTGGTCTGTATTCACATAGCAAATGACACGTAATGGTGGGTTACTTCACGGGTTTAAGATATGTGAGACATAGTATATGCCCAGTCAAACAAAAAAAGTGAGTAAGTTGCTCTCACGGACTTCTAGTTGGGATGCACTAAGTGTAACAGCTGGGACTTCCTGTCTATGGTTGTCGTGGTACAAGACAAACATTTAAGAAAGTTGCATAGAAAAATGTCACTTAAGAATAATTGAGATGTCATGGGTACCGTATTATTTGAGGTGACAAAAATAGAGGAAAAAGCCACTAATTGTATTACACCCAAATAATTACATAAGTTATTAAATCGTCATTAGTGTATTTTGTTTCACTATTAGCCCACCAGTGCATAAATAGTACACCCTTTAACACCTGTCATTGCATTATGCTTTAGGCATTTAATCAACAAAATGCTCAAATGTTACAAGCACATGTGTAATAATAATAATAATAATGATAATAATAATAATAATAATAAATATAAATATATATATATATATATATATATATATATATATATATATATATATATATATATATATATATATATATATATATATATATATATATATATATATATATATATGAGATGCTCCCTGACCCCCGTGTTTTGGTTTTGGATCTGGTTGACGTTCGGGTTTTGGTTTTGCCAAAACTGCCCTTGCGTGTTTTTGTTTTGGATCTGTATTTTTGTAATTTAAAATTGCTAAAATCACATAGTTTTGCTGTTTTTGTTATCCTACATTATTGTTAACCTCACTAACACTAATTTCAACTACTTTGCAGTCAGTTTTGACCACCTCACAGGTAACATTATTATTTTCATACACTTTTGGACCAATAATGCAGCGACCTGGCTGGATGCTAAGTGACAGAGCAATGACTCAAACACACGGCAGTTCCTAGCACATCTAGGACACATTGGCACACAGCAGTGGAAGAAAAGAAAAGGGGTGCAAGATGGAATTGTCCTTGGATCATGAAACCAGTTATGGTTCATTTGATCGCTCCACCTGTTTCTTGGATAAGTGAGGTAATTCTACAGCTAATACATGGCAACGAGCGCTGACCCCCCCGGGATGCGTGCTTTTATCAGGCACACACCAATACAGGGTGCCAGACAATGCACTAAAAAGAGCCATTGTAATTCCCAGAAAAAAAGCCAGTTCATCTGTGAGCTTCGAATCAGCCCCAATTCCCACAAAATTATAATCTAGTTAGGTACCTTTTATGTAGAGTGCAGATTACAAACACAACAAAACACGTGTGGGAGAATGTGGCCTCTAAGAAGCTGACTACTAGACACAAGCTGACTACTAGACACAAAGACATTGCATGGATGGCTATCCAGAGATGTCTGCCTCTCAGGACATTTATGCACTCCCGGAACCTGTGCCGATATGTCCACTGCCCCTTCTGTATCACCAGAAGGGACACAGCACAGCATATTTTTTGGGACTGCCCCACTGCACAGGCACTGTTGGATGCCTTGGAACATGAACAGAAGGACAGTGTGCCCAGAACTTGCCTTTCATACCATTCAGTATTTTATGGATTATTTCCTGGGACCCACATCACTGGGGCAAACCAGGAGGCCTGGAGCCTAATGAACTGCTTTAAGGACGCTATCTGGCTTGCCAGGAATCGCCTCATCTTGAAAAGGGAGAAGATGACCATCCAGGACTGTCGCAGGCTGATCCACAGCCTACTACTAAGAGACTATAACACCTTTGACAGCCCTGAGGAAGAGGAAGATGATTAATTTTCTGTCTCCCCCTTCTCCCCCTGTGTGTCTGTTTATTCAATATAAACACTGTTGAATTTGCCTGCAAATTCAGAAGACAAGCCTACTTGTCTTCCTATTCATCAATGACTCTTAGCAATGGAGCACTCGTCTTTGGGTGTATATTAGACCCTACACTTATTAGTGCAAATTAAGAAAAAAATCCTGCAACGACTTGTAGATTACTACTTCAGCAATGACAAAATGACCAACGCAGATCTTCTATAAGGGCGTATATCAGACCTTACACTTTGTAGTGCAAATTCAGAAAAAAGCCTGCAAGGACTTGTATATTTATAATTTGTATTTCTGCAATGACAGAGAAAGCTCCATTGCTGAATTTAACACTGCTACCACCCTCCTCTTTCTCTTCTATCACTTTGCCTGCCAAACTGCTCTATACTCTGGCCTACCCCTTCTCTGTCCCTCTCTCAAATAGCGCTAGATCGCCATGGAGGGCGGTATTTATAGATTCCAAAACTTGCGAGATCTGGCGACATCACAATGATGTTTTGCCTCGTTTTGGAATCCGAATAGGCGCGAGAGTACCAAGCCGACTCGGTACTCCAAAGTTCGGGTGAGTTCGGTTTTCACGAAACCGAGCCCGCCCATCTCTAATAAATAAATAATTTATATATATATATATATATATATATATATATATATATATATATATATATATATATATATATATATATATATATATATTATAAATGTCTAGTGGCGTGTGTTAGTCTGTCTGTGTGTGGAAAAAATAAAACCAAGCTGCAGCGCCACCTGCTGGGCGGAGTTATACACTGACCTACTAAATTCTTAGTGTGTGTGGGAAAAAAAATTCAGAAAGGGCTGAAATTTGGTATACCAAGATGTTTTTAATTTGTTAATTTAATTTGTTAATTGTTAAAAGTGTTTATAAAAGATTTAAAAAATATATATATATATATTTCTTGAAGGAGAAGTGACAGTTGGGAGTGGTTGGTGGTTGAGGCCTGGGCTACGGTCCAAATACATGACAAGAACCTTTTTAACACCTTTAGTAGCTTGATTTGACTAGAATGCATGAGTATCATGCACGGGTTAACTTATATATATATATATATATATATATATATATATATATATGATAAGTAGTGATCTGCAGTGAATAATAATAATAAGCACAGAAGTCTACTGCATTTCTACTTTATACAATACTAGACAGATGCAGGAGAGATAATTAAAATAACTGATATACTTACCAGGAAAAACATCTCCAGCTGTAAACTGCACACCTTTAGCAAATTCTGCAGAGATGTTGGCGGGTTTATCAGGATCAGGTATAACATTTATCTTTACTGGACGGCTTTCCAAGTTATTCTTATTATGTACAGCTTTACACTGCAAGGAATACACCCCCCTAAAAATAAAGGAATGACATTGCATATTTTAGGAAAAAATAAAACTGATTTAATATTGTTTACTTTTACAGATCATATTTCTTCAATACTATATGCAGGAGGGTTACACTCTATTTTTGATTTATGAGGAGCAGATATTAAATGGATTGGTTTAGTAGTCCAAAGTATAGTTTATACTATGTTGGAATGGAGGTCAACATTTATTAGCACTGAATTAATTTATGCATTTTAAGCCAGTGTTGGACTTTATCAGCAGTTTTATTTTGGTCATAAAAATTGTGACGTTAATGAATCTACGCGATATGCTTTTATTTCATGGTGTGTTATGTAGAAATCAGCCATTATAAAAATTGTCATTCTTTATTTTACTATACATTATTATTAATCTTTATTTATAGGGGTTCGCCACATGATTCCTGCAACGCCTCACAGAGAGCAAACAACAAGATAGTACATAGTATAAGAGTACAATAAAGTAAACAAATAACACTACAACTCACAACACAGCTAGTGATACCCTGGAAAAAAAGCTATAGGTAACGAGAACAGGAAGGGATAGGGCCCTGCTCACTAGAGCACACGATCTAAAAGAAAAGGGGCAGACAAAAGATTGACACATGTGGTGAGATAATGTAAGGGGATCTGAGGACAAGAAGCAAGCGTGGGAACAATGGAGGATGAAAGAAGATGAGGTATACTACATGGCAAAATGGTTAAGTGGAGGACTGGTAGGCTTCTCTAAACAGATTGTTTTTCAATGACCGGTTGAAGTTATACAGGCTAGGGGATAGTCTGATGGAACGAGAAAGATCATTCCAGTTGTGGGGGCCAGCACAAGAGAAATCCTGGATAAGGGAGTGAGATGTGGTTACCAGAGGGGAGGAAAGGCGACTGTCATTGTTCAAAGGGAAGGAGGGAATATGTGTGGAGATGAGGTTGGAAATGTAGGGAGCAGTGGAGTTGGAGAGGGCCTTGTATGCGAGGGTGAAGAGGTTGAAGAGGATTCTGTAGGGGAAGGGGAGCCACCAGTGTAAGGAGCGAGAATGGAGAAGGGGAGGCAAGTAAGGAAAAGGTTGGAGTAGTTGAGATGGGAAATGATCAGTAAGTGGATTTGGTGGCATCCTGGAAGAGGAAGGGTTATATACAGACAATGTTGCAGAGCTGGAAGGAACAGGATTGGGCAAGAGCTTGAATGTGAGGAGCGAAGAGGTGGGAGGGATCAAAAATGAATCTTAGGCAGCAGAGTAGGGGAACAGAATAGTGGTGTTTTCAACAGTGATAGAGAGGACGGGAGAGGAGGAGACTCATGAAGGAGGGAAGACAATGTATTCAGTTTTGGCCATGTTAAGTTTGATAAAGCATAAGGACATCCAGGAGGAGATGGCAGAGTGGCAACTGGATACCCGAGAGAGGAGGGAAGGGGAGAGATCAGGAGATGAGAGGTAGAGTTGAGTGTTCTCAGCATAGAAGTAGTACTGGAGTCCGAAGGAACTAATGAGTTCACCCAGGGAAGAGGCGTACAGACAAATAGCAGAGGGCCAAGGACAGAAACTGTGGGACGCCTACAGGAAGGATAAACAGGGGGAGCGCGACAAGAGTTAGAAACAGAGAAGGTGTGATTCGTGAGGTAGGATGTGAACCACGAAAGGACGGTGCCAGAAAAGCTAATGGTGTGAAAGGTGTGGAGTAGGAGAGGCTGCAGAGAGGTCTAGGAGGGTAAGCAGGGAGAAGTGACCCCTGGATTTTGCCTGAGAGAAGAATGTTGGTGACTTAGGTCAAGACAGTTTCTGCGTAGTGGAGGTAACGTAAAACAGAGAGGATCAAGGAAGGAGTTGTCAGAGAGGTGGGTGCAAAAGAGTGTGTTTAAAGTAGGGATGTGCACCGGCGACTTTTGAGGTCTCGTGTTTTGTGTTTTGGATCCGGATTTTCGTTATTTTTGAGGTTCGGATTTGTCTCGCAAAACACTTGACGAAAGGTCTCGGTTCGGATTTAAGGTATTGGATTCGGATTTTTTTTGAAAAAAACATAAAAAGTTTAAAAATCAAGTTTTTGGGCTTATTTTCACTCCTAGGCTATTATTAACCTCAATAACATTCAATAACAAGCATTTCCACTAATTTACAGTGTATTCTGAACACCTCACAATATAGTTATTAGTCCAAAACGTTGCAACAAGGTATCTTTCTGGACTGCGTAGAGGAGTGGGTCACCACAATATATATTAAAAACCCTGAACTTTTATGATTCGCACCAATAATTGTACCTGGACTGCGTAGAGGAGTGGGTCACCACAATATATTAAAAACCCTGAACTTTTATGAATCGCACCAATAAATGTACCTGGACTGCGTAGAGGAGTGGGTCACCACAATATATATAATAAGAAAACCATCAACTTGTTTGATTCGCACCAATAAATGTACCTGGACTGCGTAGAGGAGTGGGCACTGGGCACCACAATAAAATATATAAAAAACCTTCAACAGGTCTGCATTACACTACACATACGGCTGCTCCTCCATCCTCTCCATCATATACATGTTGGAGTTTTAGCGTGTGACAACCTCTTGTTTTTGATAATGTCAGTGCATTTTGAATATTTTTCAATTTGCCCCACACCACTGAATGTACTTTATCTATGATACGCATCTATCTATCTTGACTGCGTAGTGTGGTGGCCCCGGTACACAATTTGGTACCGGGGCCACAATAAAATAAATACACCCTCCACGTGTCAGAATTCCACCAAACAAGTATCTGGACTGCGTAGTGGGGTGGCCCCGGTACCCAACTTGATACCGGGGCCACAATAAAATAAATACACCCTCCACGTGTCAGAATTCCACCAAACAAGTATCTGGACTGCGTAGTGGGGTGGCCCCGGTACCCAACTTGATACCGGGGCCACAATAAAATAAATACACCCTCCACGTGTCAGAATTCCACCAAACAAGTATCTGGACTGCGTAGTGGGGTGGCCCCGGTACCCAACTTGATACCGGGGCCACAATAAAATAAATACACCCTCCACGTGTCAGAATTCCACCAAACAAGTATCTGGACTGCGTAGTGGGGTGGCCCCGGTACCCAACTTGATACCGGGGCCACAATACCTCCTCCAAACATGCTACAGACAATTCGTCATTGAGATCCCATTAAGTATGTTAAAGACAGACAGGGTCCAAGTGTTATTAGTTGACTTTGTAAAGAAAAAAACTGTCCCTGTTGCACATAGTCGTGCAATGAAGACTTACTTTTTCATTTAAAGGCACGATCTTTCAAGTGTAGTGTTTGTAAGTCTAAGTCATATTATACTTTTGGTAAAATTGGTTTTTTTGGTTCCTCTTTATGTTAATTAATTAGTAATAGAATTAAAGTAGGAAATAGAATTAAATAGAATTAAAGTAGGAAATAGAGTGGTATAGAGTTGTAGTGTGGTATAGATAGAGTGGTCCACACAATATAATAATAAAACCCTCAACTGGTCTGAATTCCACCAAACAAGTATCTTGACTGCGTAGTGTGGTGGCCCCGGTACACAATTTGGTACCGAGGCCACAATATAATTAAAAAACCCTCCACGTGTCGGAATTCCACCAAACAAGTATCTGGACTGCATAGTGGGGTGGCCCCGGTACCCAATTTGATACCGGGGCCACAATACCTCCTCAAAACATGCTCCAGACAATTCGTCATTGACAGACCCCAGACAGACAGGGTCGTAGTGTTATTGTTTGACTTTGTAAACCCAAAAAAATGTCCCTGTTGCACTTGCACATAGTCGTGCAATCAAGACTGACTTTTTCATTTAAAGGCACGATCTTTCAAGTGTCAGAAAGAGAGAGAAGACACAGGAGAGGAGAGTTGTAGCTGGGGACCTGGGGTGGAAGCTCCCAGGCTCCCCCAGCATTGCCTGGAAGTCTGAGCGTGGTGACTGAGCCAGGGCAAGGAATGTGTGCCCTGGATGAGGGGGAGAACTCCATGCCACTATAGTGAACCCAAGAGAGAGGGGGACACTGCACATGGAAGAGGCCCTGGAGTGAGGGCTGCTACAAGAGGCATGGTAGCTGTAGTGTCAGATCCTGAGGCTGAGAGTACACAGAGTGACGTGTCAGAGCACAGGAGACATTATCCCCGCAGAGGAGGGATGAGCTGCAGTTGAGAGGTCTGCTGTTGAAATAGGACATGCACACTTTAACAAACCAATCATTTCAGCGACAGGGCCTACCAAACAACTTTGACTGAAATGATTGGTTTGTTTGGGCCCCCACACCAAAAAAGCTATTCATCTCTCCCTGTACAGACTAAACAGGCTCTACTGAGGCAAGATGTCGTCCTCATCCTCAACCTCTGATTCCTCTCCCCCTACAGTGTGTACTTCCTCCTCATCACACATTATCAATTCGTCCCCGCTGGACTCCACAACCACAGGTCCCTCTGTAGTATCTGGAGGGCAGTGCTGTACTTCATTGAGGAATTGATTATTCATTTTTATAAACATCATTTTTTCAACGTTGTGAGGAAGCAACCTCCTTCGCCGCTCACTGACCAGGTTCCCCGCTGCACTAAAAACTCTTTCCGAGTACACACTGGAGGGGGGACAACTCAGGTAAAATAGAGCCAGTTTGTACAGGGGCTTCCAAACTGCCTTTTTTTCCTGCCAGTAACAATATGGACTGTCTGACATGTCTACTTGGATGGTGTCAGCAAAGTAATCATCCACAATTTTTTCTATTGTGACAGCATCCAATGCAGCGAGAGTAGACATGTCTGCAATGGTTGGCAGGTCCTTCAGATGTTATCAGCATCCCCGCCAGTGCCTCTTTTGGGAAAACTGAGCTTTTTCCTCGCAGCCATAGATGTGGAAGAAAATGAGGGTGGAGCTGTTGGCATGTCACGGTCCTCTTCAGAGGACAATCTCCTGACCAGCAGGTCTTTGCACCGCTGTAGATTTGTGTCCGCCGGAAACAGAGACACAACATACGCTTTAAACCGAGGATCGAGCACGGTGGCCAGAATGTATTCCTCTGACTTTAAAAGAGTGACCACCCTCGGATCCTGGCAAAGCGTACGAAGGGCTACATCCACAAGAGCTACATGCTTGCTGTAATCGCAATGGCTTACCAGCTCCTCCCTCACTTTCTCCAGCTGCTTCTGCAACAGCCTGATCAGGGGAATGACCTGACTCAAGCTGGCAGTGTCGGAACTGACTTCTCGTGTGGCAAGTTCAAATGGCTGCAGAACCTTGCACAACACGGAAATCAGTCTCCACTGCGCTTGACTCAGGCGCATCCCCACTCCTTTGCCTATGTCGTAGGTGGCTGTGTAGGCCTGAATGGCCTTTTGCTGCTCCTCCATCCTCTGCAGCATATAGAGGGTGGAGTTCCAGCGCGTCACAACCTCTTGTTTGAGGTGATGGCAGGGCAGGTTCAAGCTTTTCTGATGTGCCTCTAGTCTGCGGTAGGCACTGGCTGAATGCCGAAAGTGTCCAGCAATTTTGCGGGCCACCGCAAGCATCTCCTGCACACCCCTGTCACTCTTGAGGTAATGCTGCACCACCAAATTAATGGTGTGGGCAAAACATGGGACGTGCTGGAAATTGCCCATATTTAATGCCCGCACAATGTTACTGGCATTGTCTGACACCACAAATCCCCATGAGAGTCTAAGTGGGGTAAGCCACTGGGAGATAATTTCCCTCATTTTCTCTAATATGTTGGCAGCGTTGTGCCTCTTATTAAAGCCTGTAATGCACAATGTTGCCTGCCTTTGCATGAGCAGCCATTTTGTAGATGCTGCTACTGATGCAGCTGTTGCTGTTGCTGCGGAAGGGGATGCATCTACCCAGTGGGCTGTCACAGTCATATAGTCCTTCGTTTGCCCAGAACCACTTGTCCACATGTCCGTGGTTAAGTGGACAGTGGGTACAACCGCATTTTTAAGAGCACTGAGGACACTTGATCGTACTTCTCTGTACATTTTTGGTATCGCCTGCCTAGTGAAGTGGAATCTCGAGGGGATTTGGTACCGGGGACACAATACCTCCATCAACCCTCTAAATCCCACTCCACTGATGGCGGACACCGGGCGCACGTCTAACACCAACATTGCAGTTACAGCCGCAGTTATACGCTTTGCAATAGGGTGACTACTATCGTATTTGGTGGTCATGGCAAACGACTGTTGGACGGTCAATTGTTTGGTGAAAGACTTAGCGGTCTTACGACTTCCCCTCTGGGAAGATGACCGACTAACAGCAGCAACAGCAGCAGTGGCAGTAGTAGGCGTACCGCTGCAGGATTCCTCGGATGAATCCCGTATTGAGGAGGACTCAGTCTGGCTGGTGACTTGGGCTGCAGGACTGAATCTGATGGAGATTGTGGAGGAAGTTGACGAGGAGGGTGTTGCTGGTGTGTATCCAACTGGACCACGGGATTTAGGTGTCCCTGTACCGATGAGGGTCCTAGCCCCAGTTCCTGAACTAACCACTGAACTATGAAGGTTATTCAGGTGACGTATAAGGGAGGATGTTCCTAGGTGGGCAAGATCCTTACCCCTGCTTATTTGAGCTTTACATAAGCTACATATTGCCATACATTGGTTGTCTGGATTTGGATAAAAATAACTCCAGACCGAAGAGGTGCATTTTTTGGTCTTCTGACCAGGCATGACGATGGGCTTTTTCATCCCATGGACATCAGCTGTTTCCCCCCCTGGTGCCTCATTTACAATAACCACATCACCATCCTCATCATCAAGTTCCTCCACAGCGCCAGCTACATCATCAATAGCCTCCTCCCGAGCCACCTCTTCCCGTACAGTGATGGGAAGGTCAGGCTTGACAACCACCAACACGCTTGGACTCGCCTTGGGGATTTGTGATAATTTCTCTTTAGAAGGCAGAGTTGTTTGCTGTTTTGTTGCTGACAGCATAACTCTCTTCAATTTTTTGTAGGGGGGCGGAGGAGGAGGAGGGCTAAGATCCGTGGGTGAAGCTGAACCACTAGTCATGAACACGGGCCAGGGCCTAAGCCGTTCCTTGCCACTCCGTGTCGTAAATGGCATATTGGCAACTTTACGTTTCTCCTCAGATGATTTTAAGTTTCTCTTTTTGCTACTTTTTCTTAACTTGGGCTTTTTGGATTTTACATGCCCGGTACTACGAGATTGGGCATCGGGCTTGGAAGACGACGTTGATGGCATTTCATCGTCTATGTCATGACTAGTGGCAGCAGCTTCAGCATTAGGAGGAAGTGGGTCTTGATCTTTCCCTACTTTATCCTCCAAATTTTTGGTCTCCATTATATGTAGCACAAGATACTGCAGAATGTGTGAACTTGGTAATATTGCAGTACCAATGGACTTATAATGCTGGATTGGTTTTGCAAATTTGGTTATAATTATTATATATTTTTTTTTTTTTTAATTTTTTATTTTTTTTTACTTTTTTTTTATTTTTTACAAACTTGGGAATAATGGGGAAATAACTATGCCCTTAGAAGCACAGAGCACAGGACACAGCACCACTGGACTGAACAGGACACGGCACAGGACCCAGCAGCACTACGGAACTCAGCAGGACAGAGCACAGGACACAGCACCACTGGACTGATACTGCAGAATGTGTAAACTTTGTAATATTGCAGTACCACTGGACTTTTACTGCTGAATGTGTGAACTTGGTAATATTGCAGTACCAATGGACTTATAATGCTGGATTGGTTTTGCAAATTTGGTTATAATTATTATATATTTTTTTTTTTTTTTTAATTTTTTTTTTTTTTTTACTTTTTTTTTATTTTTTACAAACTTGGGAATAATGGGGAAATAACTATGCCCTTAGAAGCACAGAGCACAGGACACAGCACCACTGGACTGAACAGGACACAGCACAGGACCCAGCAGCACCACTGACCTCAGAAGGACAGAGCACAGCACACAGCACCACTGGACTGATACTGCAGAACACAGCACAGCACAGCACAGCACTAAACAGCACAGCACTAAACAGCACAGCACTAAACAGCACAGAACTAAACAGCACAGAACTAAACAGCACAGAACTAAACAGCACAGAGGACCACCTAACACACCCTCCCTCTACCCTGATCAATGCCCGAGTGAAGATGGCGGCGACTAGCGGGGAATTTATAGGATCCGAGTATCGCGAGATCCGACAACGGGATTATGAGTCAGAGCCTCAGTTTCACTTTTGAATTTGGCGCCAATACCCGGATCTGTCTCGGATCCGACTCGGATCCGCAACGTTCGGGTGGGCTCGGATTTCAGAAATCCGAGCGCGCTCATCCCTAGTTTAAAGTGGTAAAAAGACGGCTGTGATTGGGGCAACGTGAAGACGAGAGACTTGAAGGATTGTCTAGCAAAGGGAGAAAGCTGAACTGTAGGATGAGAAAATAAACATGAAATAAAGGCAGTCTGCCAAGGAAAGCGATTCCCTCCAGTGGCATTCGGTAGTACGCGTGCATTTCTGAAGGTACCAGGTAAATTTTGAGTGCTGAGGTTTGGGGTTTAGAGTGGCAAAGGTGGACAGAAGAGGTAGTAGGCCAATTGGCTGCTATTAAATTGACCTTAGCCTCTCTCGCTCTCTGTATGTGTATGTTAGGGAATTTAAGACTGTAAGCTCCAATGAGACAGGGACTGATGTAAGAGTTCTCTTTACATACACATAATACATATATACACACATACATACATACATACATACATACATACATACATACATACATACATAAATATACATGTAAACACGTTGGAATGCCTCTGATGCATATATGATCGTTTCAGGCCAATATGACCAATGGTTAACTCCGTACCAACTGCTGACTTTTGAAGTAATCAGCAATTATTTGGATTTGTGTAATCATCAAATAGTGTTTGCATTACATATGTTTTAAACTGTTCTTGTATGTGGGGATATATAATGACTGATAAACACATATGTACGCATCCGGTGAGCTTGTGAATCAGCTACAAATTAATGGAAATCACTGATACATTTATATAGTGATAACAAAGATATTTGATCCATTTTAGTTTGGTTTATCTTCATTATTGCTTTTAAAGGAGTTAGATGTTATATTTTAAACAGCTGTATAATTGATGATATGGTTGTGTTGGTGAGCTGGAGCTCAAAAAGTACTTAAAAGTCCAACCCAAATATACCACTTGAGAAATTTCAAAAGACTTCAAAGAAATTAGTTATGGTAAACGATTCTATTTATGAGAGTTTGACCACAGTTTACATGGATATTACTCCCACATTGGATCCCGCAGAATGCAAACCTTCACGGCGTGCATTGTCTGTGTGCACACAAGACCGTAAACAAGTTTAGCATTAAAAGAGAATGCAGCACAAATTGTATGTTGATACATTCCAATTTCTTTATCCAATGAAACTAAGGGATATTAATGTTCCTAACAAAGTGGAACGGTTACTGGCTTGGAGGCTAAAACTAACGTTTAATGTTTTTAATGGAGATCATCAAAATGAAATAAGATTGTAAAACATATTCCAGTGTTAAGCAAACATATACCTGCATGGGTTCTTCTCTGCACAAGTGGTATTAGTTTTAGCAAGTATCAATTTAGAACTTGGTCAAATACCTTCCTAACTCATTTGCTATTGTTTGTAAGGTGAATTTAGACTTAAGATCATTCTTTGGTGTTAAAAACATCACAATATTTAATGTAACATTAATTACATTAAGCTTAATTATTTGAGAGCTTATCCTACAGAATGATGTTATTAAACTATATTTCCATAAATAGAGGTAAGGTGTGAGATGTCAGTTTCAACATTATTTTCATAGACCATTTATGTTAAAATAAGCTTACCATAGATTATAAAATGTCATATCAGCAAACACAGATATACAGAGACTTTAGCAGCCAACGGGGGTAGATGTTGGGTAGACTCCCAGAAGAAGCCTAACTTAAAGTGAAACACATAGGGGGACAACATTCATTCATTCATTATTTTCATCTGCAGAGTTCTTCACTCTGGACAGAGGGCAAAATCAGGACTAAGCAAGGAATCAAGTGTTCATCAAAGCCGCTACCAGCATGGTAAAGACAGCTGGCACAATACAACAAGGTGCCCCACAGGAGGTGAAGCGAGTCACCATCCAGGACAATGTAACACAAGAATTATCACGTGCACATGGAGAAGAGACTTGTTTTAACTTTAAATTATGATACTGGATAATATAGGGGGACTAGTGTCGCACACCATCTAAAAGGAATTTAGTCTGAACCATTAAGGGAACCAGGAACTTTTTCACACAAAAGGGTAAATTTATTAAGCTGCGGGTTTGAAAAAGTGGAGGAGATGTTGCCTATAGCAACCAATGAGATTCTAGCTGTCATTTTGTAGAATGTACTAAATAAATGATAACTAGAATCTGGTTGGTTGCTATAGGCAACATCTCCACTTTTTCAAACATGTAGCTTGATAAATTTACAGCAAAGTCTTTTTTAACCTTATACTACAAGGCATATTAATGTCTTGATCTCTAAAGCAATACAGGCAATCACTTGCCAAAGTTTGTAATCTATTGTCTGTTTTACTATTTGATACAATTGTTGAAACATTCTTTGCTACATTTATTTGTTGTCTATGTATGAATGTTGTCGCTTTAAAATATTTTTTTCTTATTATGCTATTATGTCTTTATAGCCTTAATAAATTTTACATAAAACAGATCTATAATTACTGTTTACATAAGTATTTACAACAACATTTAACACCAGTGAATGATAACTGTAGGATATATATAAACACACATTGGTAGTGGGGATCAACATCTACCCCCCGTTGGCTGCTAAATCGAGTACTGAGGCAATCAATTTAAGAGACAGCACTGGTAGTTCTCTTAAATTTTCTAATACAGATATACAGTAAACTATCATCAGAAGTATTTTTATTTTATAAGTTCTCAAACTTACTTTGGTGCAGAAAAAGTAAAAATCCCCAAATTCGCTCTGCCTTCTTCATCTGTTTTTGATTGTTGAGCATGATGAGTTATCTGCAAGATTGAAAAGAAGGCAGATACTGATTACTAAGCGAAAAACACTGAACTCCATTGTTATGAGAAAAAAAAAAAAGATTTAAGCACTTGTTGCTTCCTTTGTAGTATAATAGATTAGATTTTTTTTTAAAACCTACAATTGAGGAAGAAAAGAGGAAAAATAAATCCTACTTAGGTTTTACACAATACACTACTACAGAAATCACTTTCATTTGGTACCAAAGCAGAATAGAGAGCCAAAGAACAGAAAAATCTTCACATAATAAGCCGTGAACAAGCAGACCAGCGAAACGCTAGTCGGTTTCGCTGGTTACATCTCACCAATTTTTGAATCCTAAATGTAGTCCTAATATCATTTGTTCAGAAGCAGACAGATATCCTCACAATCTGTATTTCAAGACATGCCGTTTTAGAGTGAGATCGTATAAGCGCTATACAATACAGCATAAACTAAGGCTATTCATAAGGGGTTAAAACGCCCATATACTGCTTTAGATTTAGATCGTATAAGAGCTATATAACAGAGCATAATCTAAGGTCATCAATAAGGGGCAGAAATACCTACAAGGGTTTATCAATTTAACAGGAACCGTGGAATTAGGATAATAGTTCTATGGAATATGTGTAACTCAGAGTTTAACACGCTGAATAATAAAAAATTTCAATATGCATTCTGAATATAATCTATTTTCTAAGGGACAAGTAAACACACTATGATACAATTCATGTTTAGAACTCAATAATTTATAAACAACATCTTTGTTATTTCTGCGCTCATAAAGAACGGAATTGTTCCTGGACCTGGATACGAGTAGGCGCTGCAATTAATTCATATATAAAATCAATATTGAATATATTTGAGCACTCAAGGCATATGTGTATTTATCATCTGGTGAGTGGATTCACATAAGAAGATAATTTTGAGTGTAAATTGATTACGGATTGAATATGTTTTAAGAAGAGTAATATTCATCACTTCACAGACAGCTTGTCATTGTAATATTATACTATGTTGTATTCTTATATCTTTTTATGACACATCATCATCGTATACAAAATGGAGAAAAAGATCAGAACACTGTGACACATGGATCTACTCTTCATTTTAAATGAAGTATTTTGAATATTTTACTTTATTATATTCACTTGTTACAAGGTGGGATTTGTGAATTTGCACTTTGGTCTACCCTTGTGATTACCATCAACACTGTTTAATAAACCTAGGTGGGATTTGTAATTTTGTATTTTGGTTTACCTATGTTATCACAATCAGTAGCGCTGAATATCCCCTATACATATATTTTTTTCTCTTAATCCTCTGTAGGAAGTTTCCACGTTAGTATGAAGGGGATTCTCTAAGCAGAGTGGCTGACAGACTTGTTCTCCACAGATTGGTGGATTTTTACACAATGGTAGGGACGGACAATGACTTCAACATGTGGAAGGGGCATAAGCAGTCAGAAATTTATTGGGAAGGTAATGGTTAAAGGCCCTGTTATTCAGTGACTTCCTGTTAACCTCTATTCCCACTCACTACATCATGATATTGCTTCTCATGAAATTGTCCCCACTTTCTAGAAGACCAGTAGGGAGGTCACTGGCTCAAAGAAGATCTACACTAATCTCCAGGAATATTTTGCTAGCACTGAAATCATCTGATTGGATACAGGTTATTCTATCTCTGCCCACTTCAAAAATGTGTACAAAAGGACAAGTAGGATATCTAGACAACAGACAGATGTTATGATCCTTGTGAAACACTTATAAAAGCTAAAACTTTAAAATATGGATACAAACGAATTACAGTAAGAACTTGCACTCACGAACAGCAGTGTCAACATAAAATAATTTGCTTGCATGACATTTTCAGTAAGTACAAAGGTAATTCTTCACTGCTCATGTGCAAAACAGCCACATGTTCACACCACCAAACACGATGACCCACATTTGCAGTATATTATATGGTTTAGAGATGATTGGAAAGATTCCATCATAGATGAATAAAAAACAGATTTCAAGATGAATTTTTTTTTTTTATAAAAATGCAGCTTATTTCAGGTAAAAGTTGATTTAAGTACATAGTGTAACACTGAGAAACGGGAAAGTCACAACATGTGGCCAATGAAATAGATCTGTAGACGACACTGCCAATATATTGGGTGCAAGGAGCCAGCAGGCAGTGATGATACATTTGACGGTATTTCTGCAGTGCGATGCATAAATTATATTGACTAAAAGGCTAGGGGTGAGGATACCACCCTTAGCTGGGATGTCAGTTACCCTCTGTGGGATTCAACTCACTCGGGTAGATCAGAATATATCCAAAATAAGACTTTATTATGACAGCACAACACCACAAGACGTTCACAAGTTACAGGGTAAATGGTAGCATGTATCCTCCAGCAGCCTCTTGCAGTCAGCACTCCAAAGTAATAATCTCAGTCTCTTTCAGAGTCTTATCCTCCCGGAATATTACCACTACCGATTAGCAAAACAGTTACTTGCTCACACAGACCCTGTCCTGGTAGGGTTTCCTCCAGCGGCACCACGATGCCTGGCCCAGAGTTCTTTTCGCTGATGTCTTGTACACCAGGATACTCCAAGCTAGAATATCTCCCTTGGCATTCTGCTCTCCCTATATTCTTCGCTGCATACACCGGAAGTAGGGTCAAATGTCTCAAACCTCTCCCTTACAGCAGGGGGTCTCTCAATGGACACTTTAGCTGCTAGACATACTGTCCCTGTTACCTTGATTATACAATGGAATGGCTTGACTCAATTAGCTATTTTGGCTGGATACACTAAAAATGGGGTTACAATATTACATCAGGGAATGACACTGCACGCTTACATGAAACAGGACTTTTGACACATTGTATCAGCAGTGTTACACCATCTGAGTCTGTGATACATTTCGATACAATTCGATACAATAACATTTATACTGATACATATTAATACATTTCCCAATGCTATTTCAGCCAGTATATTACTGTGGAGGCACATTGCATATTATCTAGAAGTTCTAACCTAATTACCTCTCAGATTACCTGTTGACCTAGCTAATTAACATGGGCTGCCAGCTAGTTAACTCAGACATTGTTCTGATTACAAACCAAATCTAAGCTGCACCTCATAACAATGGACATTTGAGACAAATGGTAATTACCTTAGCGAACACAAGCAAAATGACTTCTGCTGTCCTGTTATTTTCACACAGTATGGTAATATTCTTTATATTTCTACTACATACAATATTGCAGATAAGAGCAAGGGCAAAATGTACCTAATAACATGAAATAATAATACACATAATACACCAATACTCTGGAGTATATACTTAGACTGGGCCAAGGATTAAAAAGTACATTAAACCGTGAGAAACGGGTGATGAACACAAAGTTCTCAGTCCAGTAGCACCCCGTTTCCTCACACTAGGTATGCTGATTGACTGATCTTCAAGATAAAGGCAATGATACTTGAATCTACAATGAGAGACAAAGTAGAAGTCTCCAGAAGGAAGGTAAACCAAAATAAATTACTCATTCATTTGGAGGTGACAATAACTCTTAAAAACAGATTAGCTTCAGTCAAGTGCAGAAAGGCTGACAATCTTTCTGATGTAGAAAACCCAAACAGAAGCAAAACCTCATGGGACTAAATCCAGGTTACCGCCCTATTGAGGACTTTTAAGGGTGGAAACAAGATTAATCCATAGAAAGTAACCTATCGAAAGTAAAAAAATAAGAAAAAACTAGGAAACGTAAATCAGCTTCTATGTTTCAATTCAGCCTAAGTGTGTATGGTGTGATGCAGGGGAACATAATATGTATAGTATATGAGGATCTGCTATTTCTTAGCATTTAAGATATCTACAACTAGTTTTCATTTAACAAATGCATTCCTCTCCCTCAAAATAATAGAAACATGAAGTCCCATTTCTAGGACTACTACAGTGACTGGATACCCTCCTTCCCTATCCACAAATGGGAGAAGGAGAACTCAGGAGCTTCTTTGACTTAGAATGAAGATGCTGTACTTCTTGTGAATAATATATATATATGTATAATAAAGAGGTTTAAAAAAATTACTCAGCTTGGTTGTCTAGAGAATGTTGCTTGAGCTGCCTTCCAGGCCACTGAGAGGAAAGCCCTGGGAAACCCACAGTAGCTTCCATGAAACCTGCAGGAGCAAGTGAGTGAGGGGACGCTGGCAGTGTTAGGGCTGCTGCAACTATTCCCCAAGATGGTATTTGAAAGCAGAAGTACCAGACTCCTTTCCTATAGCACCGGACAGATTCAAATGAATCCAGATGGTACGCTGCCACCTGAGGATGCCAGGGAGCAAAGCATCACAGCCATGCTAAAAAGGCTCTAGCTGTAGTACCAGCAGGACTGCCACCCTGGGATCTGGCACCAAGCCTTATAATGTTGATTTTGAAGACCATTAAAGCAGAACCATTGGAAGTCAGGTTGGGCAGAAGATTACATCTTTCAGCCCAGACTTAGAGGAGCTGTGGACCGTTTTTGTGCTGTGACAGAACACCTTTTTCTGCCACTGAAAAGATAAAGCATAAGGCCAACTGAGCTTCATGATGGATCAGAGAATGAGTCAGGACTGGTCAAAGAGAAAAACAGGTGTATAACATTTTCACTACCTTTAAGTGTTGGTGCATGTGAAACAGAATCCACCTGCTGACGCTTAGGGGCATATTCAATTCCGATCCGCGGGATTGCGCCGGAACGGGCCGCGAACCTAATCCGCGGTACCGCAATAACGTGGATTTTCGTTCGCAGCCCATACCGGCAGTAGTGCGCATTTTCCGCGGATCGGAATTGAATATGCCCCTTAGAGCGTTCTTCTAACGTTGAAGCAGCGCTTTACTTCTAGGGACTCTATGGGGCATATTCAATTGTAGTTTTTCTGCGCCGTTATTACGGTAATAGTTAGCTGGATTTCAGCTCGCAGCTCAGGGAGCTGCGAGCTGAAATCCAGCGAGAAAAGTACCGTAACAATGTTTTTTTCACATTATTACCGTAATGACGGTAATAATGAGCGGACCGCGAGATGCTCGGCGGAAACGCCGAGAATTGAATATGCCCCTATGCGTCTGCTAAATTGGAATCCATGGAGGCACTACCGGAACCAGAGAGCTGCAGACAAAACATTGCTGCCTCCACTTTAAACTGCCTGGAGATAGTATCCATGAACTGCAGCAGGGTAGCTGTCCCATACTGGGCCTCTCCCGGGGACAAGGCGCTGGACCGCCAAGGAAATGGAACCCTCTAGTGCAGGTTCCAGCAAATAGAAACTGGAGGTGTTGCAGCATAAGTGTATATATATGTTTTAATACATTTAAACCATATAACAACATTTTATGCACAAGGCACTGTAGCACCAAGATTACCACTGTCACAATACACTACTTTTGCAGCTTTCTACACAGAAGGAAAGGAGGATTGATGGTGTCCGTAAGTACAGGAAAAGGCGGTGCATGGGAAGGAGGCGGCGCTATTGTGGTTCAAGTGGAAGAGGTGTCCATATAATAAATACATTTTTATAACAGTAGGGCATTTTACCAATTACTTTTCAACTTTCAACTTATCCGGCGGTTCCCAAACTGTGCGCCGCGGCTCCCTGGGGTGCCGCGGCGCTGTCACAGGGGTGCCGCGATCGTCTAGGAAAAAAAAGAAAATAGAAAACAGAAACAAAAAAAAAAATCCAGCGCCGGATCCTCCTCCTCACTGACTGCCGGGGGCGTGACCTCATCATGTCCGGCAGTCTCAGTGAGCAGCAGCAGAGAAGACGTCCGGGAAGAAGGTAAGTGAAGGGGGACACTGAGAGACACGCTGAAGGGGACAGATAGGCGCTGAAGGGGACAGATAGACGCTGAAGGGAGACACAGACATGCTGAAGGGGACAGATAGACGCTGAAGGGGACAGATAGACGCTGAAGGGGGCAGATAGACGCTGAAGGGGGCAGAGAGACGCTGAAGGGGGCAGAGAGACGCTGAAGGGGGCAGAGAGACGCTGAAGGGGGCAGAGAGACGCTGAAGGAGGGGGAACAGAGAGACGCTGAAGGAGGGGGAACAGAGAGACGCTGAAGGAGGGGGAACAGAGAGACAGGCTGAAGGAGGGGGACAGAGAGACAGGCTGAAGGAGGGGGACAGAGAGACACTGAAGGAGGGGGATAGAGAGACACTGAAGGAGGGGGATAGAGAGACACTGAAGGAGGGGGACAGAGAGACACTGAAGGAGGGGGACAGAGAGAGACACTGAAGGAGGGGGACAGAGAGAGACACTGAAGGAGGGGGACAGAGAGAGACACTGAAGGAGGGGGACAGAGAGAGACACTGAAGGAGGGGGACAGAGAGAGACACTGAAGGAGGGGGACAGAGAGAGACACTGAAGGAGGGGGACAGAGAGAGACACTGAAGGAGGGGGACAGAGAGAGACACTGAAGGAGGGGGACAGAGAGAGACACTGAAGGAGGGGGACAGAGAGAGACACTGAAGGAGGGGGACAGAGAGAGACACTGAAGGAGGGGGACAGAGAGAGACACTGAAGGAGGGGGACAGAGAGAGACACTGAAGGAGGGGGACAGAGAGAGACACTGAAGGAGGGGGACAGAGAGAGACACTGAAGGAGGGGGACAGAGAGAGACACTGAAGGAGGGGGACAGAGAGAGACACTGAAGGAGGGGGACAGAGAGAGACACTGAAGGAGGGGGACAGAGAGAGACACTGAAGGAGGAGGGCAGAGAGACACTGAAAGAGGAGGGCAGAGAGACGCTGAAGGAGGGGGACAGAGAGACACTGAAGGAGGAGGGCAGAGAGACGCTGAAGGAGGGGGACAGAGAGACACTGAAGGAGGGGGACAGAGAGAGAGACACTGAAGGAGGGGGACAGAGAGAGACACTGAAGGAGGGGGACAGAGAGAGACACTGAAGGAGGGGGACAGAGAGAGAGACACTGAAGGAGGGGGACAGAGAGAGACACTGAAGGAGGGGGACAGAGAGAGACACTGAAGGAGGGGGACAGAGAGAGACACTGAAGGAGGGGGACAGAGAGAGACACTGAAGGAGGGGGACAGAGAGAGACACTGAAGGAGGGGGACAGAGAGAGACACTGAAGGAGGAGGGCAGAGAGACACACTGAAGGAGGAGGGCAGAGAGACACACTGAAGGAGGAGGGCAGAGAGACACTGAAAGAGGAGGGCAGAGAGACGCTGAAGGAAGGGGACAGAGAGAGACTGAAGGAGGAGGGCGGAGAGAGACTGAAGGAGGAGGGCAGAGAGAGACGCTGAAGGAGGGGGACAGAGACGCTGAAGGAGGGGGACAGAGACGCTGAAGGAGGGGGACAGAGAGATGCTGAAGGAGGAGGGCAGAGAGACACTAAAGGAGGGGGATAGATAGAGATGCTGAAGGAGGGGGACCAAGAGAGAGGCTGAAGGGGGGTCAGAGTGAGATGGCGAAGAGGGGGACACAGGGTGTGAGATGGTGAAGAGGGGGACACAGAGTGATATGATAAAGGGGCACAATGTGAAGGGGTCTAAATACATCTTACGTCATTTTGACCCAACTACTTAAAAAACGGGACTACCCAGTAATTATTTTTGCTTAGGGGTGCCTTGGAAAAATTATGGTGACCCTAAGGGTGCCTCGAGCTGAGAAAGTTTGGGAACCACTGAACTAATCTATTCCTGCACAGTTTTCTAATGCAACAAATTTTAAAAATGTACTCAATAGTCTTCATCAAATATTTTGCAAACTTCACCCCGTAAGAACAAAGTAGTTAGTAATGCTGGTACTGCATTCCAATCACCATAGTAACATTTTAATAAATATGTTCTTTGTAAATAAAGAATAAGAAGAAAACACTTCAAAAACTTTTTAGCTTTAAAATAAGGAAGGCTGTTACTAAGTCCTTCAGTGCTAAGGAGTGGTATTTGTCCTGATCACATATGGGTCTCAAAGATGTCAAATTTATACTTACCAGTCCCCAACAGCTATTTCCTTTTAGTGGTCAATAAGAGAGGAGGCGAAGCTTAATGAAGTCATTGTGATATCATTAGGATCTGCTGCCTCACACTGTCTACAGATAAATAATGTGGAGCCAGGGAATAAGAAGAGGGTATTAAAAATTCTCACTTTCTTCTATCCTGGCACCCAGAATCTCAGAGGCACCCTTGTTTAAAATGAGGTGCCTCTTAATAGTTATTATCGGGTGATCACCAGAAAAGGATACCTTACACTATAGAAATTATTAAGAAGTCCATGGGATGAGGGAACAGATGTCGTCCATCTTTGAAAAATATCAGAGATAGTCTTATTAAAAAGTGGGTTACCCCTCTCCCTCTCTTAATACTTATTGTTTGGAGATTACATGCGATCACCCTACAGTTAATAAAACATTAAGAAGATCAGGGATGGGGGAGAGGTATTGTAATGCACAGATCTCCCCTGATCCTGGTACATGGAAATGTGGATTGATGCCAAAGTCAAGAACCATAAACAAATTTCTTGGTGGTGTTTAGAACATACACACATTTGGTTTTAGTTCACTTTCTTGAAATTTCAAATAAACACTTTTGGGCTAGATTTGTTTGCAGTGACATGAGGTGTGAGAATACTACCCTTAGCTGGGATGGCAGTTACCCTCTGTGGGATTCAACTCACTCGGGTAGACCAGAGTATATCCGAAATAAGGCTTTATTATGAGAGCACAACACCACAAGACATTCACAAGATACAGGATAAATGGCAGCATATACCCTCCAGCAGCCTTTTTCAGTCAGCACTCCAAAGTAATAATCTCAGTTTCTTTCAGAGTCTTATCCTCCTGTAATCTTACCACTACCTTTTAGTTAGACAGTTACTATGTCACCCAGTTTGCGAAACTGGCTCACACAGACCCTGTCCTGTTAGGGTTTCCTTCAGCGGCAACACGATGCCTGACCCAAAGTCCTTTTCGCTGATGTCTTGTACACCAGGATCCTCCAAGCTAGAATAGCTCTCTTGGCTTTCTGCTCTCCTATATTCTTGGCTGTATACACAGAGAGTAGGGTCAAATGTTTTAATCTTCCCCCTTACAGCAGGGGTCTATCAGTGGACACTTTAACTGTTAGACATACAGTCTCTGTTACCTTGATTATACAATGGAATGGCTTGACTCAATTAGCTATTTAGCTGGATACACTAAACAAAGTGTAACAATATAACTTCAAGGAATGACACTTCACATTTGCGTGAAACAACAAGACATTTGACATAATGTATCTGCAACATTACACAATTTGAGTCTGTAATACATTTCGATACAATAACATTTATACTGATACATATTAATACATTTCCCAATGCTATTTCAGCCAGTATATTACTGTGGAGGCATATTGCATATCATCTAGAAGTTCTAACCTAATTACCTCTCAGATTACCTGTTGACCAAGCTAATTAACATGGGCTGCCAGCTAACTATGTCAAGTTACTCAGACATTGTTCTGATTACAAACCAGGTCTACACCACACCTCATAACAAAGGGCATTTGAGACAAATGGTAATTACCTTAGCTAACACAAGCAAAATGACTGCTGTCCAGTTATTTTCACACAATACGGAAATATTCTATTACTAATACATACAATGTTGCAGGTAATAGCAAGGGCAAAATTTACCTAATAACATGAAATAATACACATAATACACTGATGCTCTGGTGTTTATACTTAGACTGGGTCAAGGATTAAAAAGTACATCAAACTAACTGTGAGAAACGGGTGATGATTAAAAAGTTCTCAGTCCAGTGTATCACCCCATTCTGTGACATGAGGTGTAAGAAAACTAATGTAATTTCAAAGTTTACTAATCCCATCCCCCACCCTAAAAACCCCAGAAAAGTGGTTAAATTGTACATGAACAATCTGATAACAGGCAGCAAAAAAATGTAAATGGATCCCAAAATAAACATACAGATCAAGACTACACATTTTATAACAAGCACAAGTCATGGAGTAATCTTGCTGACTAATGTAAAAATGTAATTTTTTATTCTAAAAAGACCAAAGTTACCTTCAGAAGATTTTCCTTTAAAAGTGTGACTTTCACATTTGGTTCTGGAGCTGGATTTCCCCATTCATCACAAAGTTGGATAATTAGAGGCTTTTGAGTCTTTTTTCCACAAACAACTGTAACAGACTGATTTATTAAAAATATTAGGTTATTGGATATCTCCTTGTAATCTGCATATATAAAATGTATATTTTATTTTACATCAAAGACATTCATATTCATCAATAAGCAACTCCTTCTCAGTCAATTAATTTTTTCTGCAAAATGTTGACTGTATATAATGTAGGTAATACCTTGGTATCAACTAGGGAAAGGTTTTATATGTAACAATGACAACTAGCCTAATACAATCAAATTATTTGTCTTAATACAAATGTGGTTTTTATTATTTGCTATGTAAGTAACAATATTATTAAAAAGAAAATTGTGTACGACGTAAGGGTTGCACATAGTAAATATGATCTATTCACCTGTATGTTACATTCAGGTGAACCACAGTAGGATGTACAACAAAATCAATAAAGGCTAACTACATAGGGACCTTAAGATAAAAACTTAAATACCCAGTTTGTTTTAAACTAAGAAATCTGGAGAGCTCCATCTGCTCTGCTTTTTGAGACAGTCTTTCTGGTGAGATACATAAAAGCTAAAGCAAATATGGAAATGGGGAGGTTATATATACACTATAGCATGTTGTAAAAATGTTGCTTACAAAAAAATAAAAATAAAAAATAGTGTAGCATTCAAAACTAACCTCAGGCCAGTCTATCACATCAAGTTTACATGGACGTCCAGCGACAAGTCTCAATTTCAAATATGTTGAAAAACTTCTCCAAGCAAAGCATAGCTCTTTATCCTCTAAGGGTCCAACAAAAAACTTTATCCCTTTGACAATCATAGACTGCTTTATTTCCTATATAAAAATAAATAAAAAAAAAAAAATCAGACAGCAACTATGATTGCTGAAAAATACTATTTATTTTTCAAATTTCTTTTGTTCGTCTGTAATTACACAAAACCTGCATATTTTTCACCTGAAACCCACTATTGGGATATAATTATTAACATGTATTTTACATGATACAATTCAAGAGAACATAATAGTAGTGATAAATAATACACACCTGGAAAGTGACTTTTATTTCATTTTTGTCAAGATTAAATCCAGAAACACCAAGGCAATCAAGACATGAAGAGGTCAGTGTTTGTACTTGATTTCCAAACTGGTCTGTCAATATTAATTCTGCAAGTTGCAAACACACACAAGAAACTTGTTGATTACACAGTAAAAATAAACACAAACCTGCTGTTCCAGTGTCTGCACATAGCTGACCCACTTTGATCCAAAGCCACAATTTATCAATAAAAATACATTTTATATTTATTAGTGAAAAAAAGTATTCCTTACCAATTTCACCTATTAGTTCTTCTCCCATGCGGATTACATTCGTCCCTTTTAAAGTGCATTTCAAATTTTTTGGCTCATCAGCAAGAGGTCTAAAATAATGGATAAAAAGCATCCAAATCTAAATATTGATATTAGAAAATATAAATTAGATATATAAAAGTTAGTGCTTCCATGGCTACCCAAAGGCACTTACCTCAAACCTTATATAGGGGAGAGCATATGCCAAGCACAAATTTTTGAGATCCCACTATAATATGTATTTGCATTTTACCAAATAGTGTTTAAAAGCATGCAAAATTACACACATATATGTGACACACACATACATGGGATGTTTTAGAGGTCAGAACTAGATATATACTTATATGCTGCCAACTGACCTGTATATTGGGGCTATTTCTGGACACGACAGTCAGTGGATACCAAACTGTACTCTGAATTGTTTTTCTGTTTTATACTAATTACACCTTACTTATCTTTGCTTCCACCTGATCTTTTCGATATTTACTTACATACAGTCAAGTCCATAAATATTGGGACATCGACACAATTCTCATATTTTGGGATCTATAAACCGTCACAATGGATTTGACATGACTAACAAGATGTGCTTAAACTGTAGACTTTCACCTTTAATTTGAGGGTATTTACATCCAAATCAGGTGAACAGTGTAGGAATTACAATGGTTTCTATATGTGCCTACCACTTTTTAAGGGACCAAAAGTAATGGGACAATCGACTTAAAAGCTATTTCATGGACATGTGTGGGCTATTCCCTCGTTATTTCATCATCAATTAAGCAGGTAAAAGGTCTGGAGTTGATTCTAGGTGTGACATTTGCATTTGGAATCTGTTGCTGTCGACTCTCAATATGAGATCCAAAGAGCTGTCACCATCAGTGAAGCAAGCCATCATTAGGCTGAAAAATCAAAACAAACCCATCAGAGAGGTAGCAAAAACGTTAGGTGTGGCCAAATCAACTGTTTGGAACATTCTTAAAAAGAAAGAACGCACCGGAGAGCTCAGCAACACCAAAAGACCCGGAAGACCACGGAAAACAACTGTGGTGGATGACAGAAGAATTTTTTCCCTGGTGAAGAAAAACACCTTCACAACAGTTGGCCAAATCAAGAACACTCTCCAGGAGGTAGGTGTATATGTGTCAAAGTCAACAATCAAGAGAAGACTTCACAAGAGTGAATATAGAGGGTTCACCACCAGATGTAAACCATTTGTGAGCCACAAAAACAGGAAGACCAGATTAGAGTTTGGCAAACAACATCTAAAAAAGCCATTATCGTTCTGGAACAACATCCTATGGACAGATGAGACAAAGATCAACTTGTACCAGAGTGATGAGAAGAGAAGAGTATTGAGAAGGAAAGGAACTGCTCATGATCCAAAACGGTAGATGGTAGTGTCATGGCGTGGGCATGTATGGCTGCCAATGGAACTGGTTTCATTGTATTTATTGATGATGTGACTGCTGACAAAAGCAGCAGGATGAATTCTGAAGTGTTTCGGGCAATATTATCTGCTCATATTCAGTCAAATGCTTCAGAACTCATTGGACGGCGCTTCACAGTGCAGATGGACAATGACCCGAAGCATACTGCAAAAGCAACCAAAGAGTTTTTTTTAAGGCCAACAAGTGGAATGTTATGCAATGGCCAAGTCAATCACCTGACCTGAATCTGATTGAGCATGCATTTCACTTGATTAAGACAAAACTGAAGGGAAAATGCCCCAAGAACAAGCAGGAACTGAAGACATTTGCAGTAGAGGCCTGGCAGAGCACCACCAGGGATGAAACCCAGCGTCTGGTGATGTCTACGTCACCAGACGAGTTCCAGACTTCAGGCTGTAATTGACTGCAAAGGATTTGCAACAAAGTATTAAAAGTGAAAGTTTGATGTAGGATTGTGTCCTTAAAAAGTGGGAGGAACATATAGAAACCGTTGTAATTCCTACACTGTTCACCTGATTTGGATGTAAATACCCTCAAATTAAAGTTGAAAGTCTGCAGTTAAAGCACATCTTGTTAGTTTCATTTCAAATCCATTGCGGTGGTGTATAGAGCCCAAAATATGAGAATTGTGTCGATGTCCAAATATTTACGGACTTGACTGTACATCGGATGACACAGACAGAAATATAGGCCTGCCTGTGTCCTAACATAGATGCTGAGAATGATGTTGAGTAACAAAGAAATAAATGAGAGAGGGAAAGATCCTAAATAAAGTTTTACCAGAACATTAATTTCAGGTGAATTAAGTTCTATTTTACAGTGTGTCTCTTGATTACTAGGCTATACAAGTGGCGACCATTTATCTGTAGACTAAAATAAACTGAAGACTATATAAAAGTGAACCTACTATGTCTTCTGCATGGGATCAATCTACCACTGTGTGTTTATAGTTATATAAATAGTGTGAAATCTACTAAGAAGTGAAGAGTTCGATTCCCAATCATGGCCTTATCTGTGTGGAGTTTGTATGTTCTCCCCGTGTTTGTGTGGTTTTCCTCCCACAGTCCAAAAAAATACTAGTAGGTAAATTGGCTACTGACAAAATTAACATTAGTTAAGCTCCAATGGGGCAGGGACTGATGTGAATGACAAATATTCTCTCTACAGTGCTGCAAAATTGATGGCGGTATATAAATAAATGGTGATGATGTGGATGATGTAGATACACAAAATACATAGAAATGATCAGTTTAACAAACATTTACATTGTGGTCTGATCACGGATTTATAAAATACCCCAGTCATGAAATAGTTAAACAAAAGAATACCACACATTTTATTAAACTTTTAAAATAAATGTTAAACAAGGTGAAACATACTTGATTGTGAATGCACTCTCCAAAGAAACATTTTCATCATGGAAAGTCACTTGGCAGTATCGAATGTCACTAACTGAAGTAGACACATCAACATCAGGTAAAAGACCTTTTAACAATCTCTCTTTGCTAACATTGGGTGTCCAATTAACCTGTCACAATTGTAGAATGAAAAAGAAGAATGTAAGTTATTTACATGCAATAATATAGATCATTCCACAACCATATTCCAACAAGTTGAAAAGGGAAAAATCATTCATTCTTAGGGGCAGACTCAATTCCACGTGTTGTTCTTTAGAACTCTGGGCACACATTATTTCCGTTACCTCCCCTCGCACTCACAGAGCATCTTCTCCTTAATGACGATACTAACGAGCTCACTAACATAGTTGATGTTATAATACTGAGCATGCTCAGCTTAAGTTATTTTTTATGGAAACTTCTGTCTCCAATATTGCGATAATAATGAATGAACAATGAATGAAATATAATGAATGTGAATAATGACCAATTAATTAAATATAATGAAATGTTTTATATTGGCTGCTTCCTTTATTAGAAATGTATATGTTTGATGATATTTTACATTCCATTGCCTTGCTGACCTAATAAATATTATATTATGTACTGTGGTAGCAAAGTAGATCAGAGTCAAGAAGTCTGGCCACACCTGCCATAAGAACTTGTTGCCCAACCTTACAAGCCTTGATCAGGTGAAGTTTGTCCCTTTTTTAAACAAACCTACACCAAGCAACAGTGAATGGCAGTAATACTCCGCACCACTAATGTGTTGAGTGGCTCTGCATTGAAGATATGCTGAAACAAATAGGCCTGGAACCCATTATGCTCAGATTCATACTCCACAGTGAAAATTAGAATACAGAGCTCCATCCTGATACACCTCAGAACTTGAACACAACTATGCTATCCCCTCTATCCTTTTTGATATGCATCTTAACCCTAAAGCCATTTTAACAAACAACAAAATTTCAGAGTGTTACAAACCAGCTAAACATTACAATGTATTTACATTCAGAGATTTATATTTTCTTACTAAATCAGTAACTTTCCTACCTATTCTCATTTCTGAGTTTTCTAATTTCATCGTTTTGTAAAAATTTTAAAATACATTTCTCCAAATATATCACATTTCCAAAAAGTAATCCAATTGTTAGATTGCTTCTAATTTATGTATTTGGCTAGAAATATTAATTATCTAGGCACACCGATATGCATTTCTGATCGATACTTTAAACAGTTCAAACTCTATGTTACAATGCAAGTCCCATGACTCTTGCACCCCATTCTTTACATTAATTAATTCCAACTTGTGTCAGGTGAGTCCCAGGTCTCCCATGGCTGCTAGTGCTAGGGAAAGACTTGCCTTTAAAAGCTGTGTGCAGGTAAGCCTTAAGCCGGCGGTTCCCAAACTGTGCGCCGCGGCCCCAGGGATGCCGCGGCGCTGTCACTGGGGTGCCGCGGGCCAGTCATAAAAAAAAAGAAAGAGCACATAAACTTACCAATCCGCCGGGCACCGGGACCCAGCAGCCTCCTCTCTCCCGCAGCTGTCACTGAATATCGACGTCAGTGACAGCTGCAGGAGAGGAGGCTGCTGGGTCCCGGTGCCCGGCGGATTGGTAAGTTTATGTGCTCTTTCTTTTTTTTATGGCTGGGAGAAGCGGAGGAGGACAGCGGGGCAGCAGAGGAGGACAGCGGGGCAGCAGAGGAGGACAGCGGGGCAGCAGAGGAGGACAGCGGGGCAGCAGAGGAGGACAGCGGGGCAGCAGAGGAGGACAGCGGGGCAGCAGAGGAGGACAGCGGGGCAGCAGAGGAGGACAGCGGGGCAGCAGAGGAGGACAGCGGGGCAGCAGAGGAGGACAGCGGGGCAGCAGAGGAGGACAGCGGGGCAGCAGAGGAGGGCAGCAGAGGAGGACAGCGGGCAGCAGAGGAGGACAGCAGGCAGCAGAGGAGGACAGCGGGCAGCAGAGGAGGACAGCGGGCAGCAGAGGAGGACAGCGGGCAGCAGAGGAGGACAGCGGGCTGCAGAGGAGGACAGCGGGCTGCAGAGTGACTGAGGGCTGCAGAGTGACTGAGGGCTGCAGAGTGACTGAGGGCTGCAGAGTGACTGAGGGCTGCAGAGTGACTGAGGGCTGCAGAGGGGGGCAGCGTGACAGAGGGCTGCAGAGGGGGCAGAGTGCATGGGGGCAGAGTGCCTGGATGCAGAGGGGGAAGTGTGACAGAGGGCAGATGAGGGGTACAGCGTGACAGAGGGCAGAGGAGGAGGACAGCGTGACAGAGGAGGGGGACAGCATGACAGAGGGGGCAGCATCAGAGGGGGCAGCGTGAGAGGGGGCAGCGTGAGAGGGGGCAGAGTGACTGGATGCAGAGGGGGCAGTGTGTCTGGATGTAGAGGGGGCATTTTTGCATACAACTAAATAAGTATTTCTGTCCTGACCTAAATACTTATTACATTTTTTTGACCCAACTACTTCTAAAACAGGACTGCTCAGTAATTATTTTGGAGGGGTGCCTTGAAAAAATTTGGAGACTCTAAGGGTGCCGTGAACTGAAAAAGTTTGGGAACCACTGCCTTAAGCCCAGATAAAATAGCATAGCATTTGATCATGTTAGGACTGACCAGAATGGGAAGACTTTGGTGTGAGTTGGTCAGCTTAAACATATATTGCAATATGTGGAACTAACATTCCCTGTTTTTTAATATAGAACAGTACTTGATATAGCATTAATTATGTGTTTTGAGAGTGCAGAGTATCCCTGTTTTCTTGTCTATACAATGTGGGCAACCCCCTCTTGCACCCCAGTCTGTACATGGTGAGTGCAGAGGACCTATGTCTGTTTTTGTTTATACAATGTAAGTCCCATGACTCTTGCACCCCATTCTTTACATTAATTAATTCCAACTTGTGTCAGGTGAGTCCCAGGTCTCCCATGGCTGCTAGTGCTAGGGAAAGACTTGCCTTTAAAAGCTGTGTGCAGGTAAGCCTTAAGCCCAGATAAAATAGCATAGCATTTGATCATGTTAGGACTGATCAGAATGGGAAGACTTTGGCGTGAGTTGGTCAGCTTAACATATATTGCAATATGTGGAACTAACATTCCCTGTTTTTAATATAAAACAGTACTTGATATAGCATTAATTATGTGTTTGGAGAGTGCAGAGTATCCCTGTTTTCTTGTCTATACAATGTGGGCAACCCCCTCTTGCACCCCAGTCTGTACATGGTGAGTGCAGAGGACCTATGTCTGTTTTTGTTCAAACTCTATGTTGTCATTGAGAGAAATAACAGCATCTCTTTAGCCACACGAATTCAGCTATTATTCCTTAATATGGTCAAAGCAACTGCTTACTAATAGGGTTAAAAAAAATAATTATAATAATTTGACTTACCTTGATTTTTTCTGCAAGTGCAGGTGTAATGAGGACTTCTCTATCCCCCTCATCATATATTTGAAAAATAAGATTTTGCATGGAGTCTCCTACAATCCACTTAATCTCATCTTTATGTTTAATTTGAATGGCCTTTTCCCCATCCACACTCAGTATCTGAAGTTTTGCAATATTGGTGCTTGGCTGAAGTTTAATAGATTTTTCCACTGCTTTCACTTCCTTGCAACTCTACATTAAAAAAATAGAGGCCATTAACACATGCAAGTTTTCTTTCCCGTTGTTGGATTGCTTGCATTGAAAGAAAACACAAGAGCAGATTATCTGTCTAGTGGATGCCTAAATTTGTCAGCTGAGCTATCACTTTTCAAGATTGACCTTGCAAAGAATAAAACTATTTAAATAATTTTAAATTGTATTTATAGCTGAAAATGTTTCACAACTTTCAGTCTCTTTCTCAAGAGTAAAATAAAAAACTGTCACATATTACTCTTGAGTAAGTGAAAGAGTAATTGTAAAGCTGTGGAATTTCACTAAACCATGTTATTCTCCAGGTATTCTACACTGAGCCTTCTGCAGTTCAAGTAATAAGAGCAGAATGGTATTCCGAATGACTGTTCAATAGAACATAGTTCCCATAAGAGTGGCGAGAACAATTCTACACTGGGTGTCACCATATATTGCTCAATATAATCTGATGAACTGGATATCTGATCATCCCAAAAGGAAAAAAAAAAAAACATTTCTGCACCCTTTCTTCGGTGCATCAAACTTTTGTTGGTATCTAGATGTACCATGGCCTGTGAAGTATTTACTAGGGATGAGCGCACTCGGATTTCTGAAATCCGAGCCCACCCGAACGTTGCGGATCCGAGTCGGATCCGAGACAGATCCGGGTATTGGCGCCAAATTCAAAAGTGAAACTGAGGCTCTGACTCATAATCCCGTTGTCGGATCTCGCGATACTCGGATCCTATAAATTCCCCGCTAGTCGCCGCCATCTTCACTCGGGCATTGATCAGGGTAGAGGGAGGGTGTGTTAGGTGGTCCTCTGTGCTGTTTAGTTCTGTGCTGTTTAGTTCTGTGCTGTTTAGTGCTGTGCTGTTTAGTGCTGTGCTGTTTAGTGCTGTGCTGTTTAGTGCTGTGCTGTTTAGTGCTGTGCTGTGTTCTGCAGTATCAGTCCAGTGGTGCTGTGTGCTGTGCTCTGTCCTTCTGAGGTCAGTGGTGCTGCTGGGTCCTGTGCTGTGTCCTGTTCAGTCCAGTGGTGCTGTGTCCTGTGCTCTGTGCTTCTAAGGGCATAGTTATTTCCCCAATATTCCCCTGTGTTTAAAAAAATAAAAAAAAGTTTTTTTAAAAAATACCAAAAACTACATTAATATTTTTTAATTACCACAAAATTTTCACAACCAATCCTGCAGTATAAGCCCATTGGTACTGCAATATTACCAAGTTCACACATTCAGCAGTAAAAGTCCAGTGGTACTGCAATATTACAAAGTTTACACATTCTGCAGTATCAGTCCAGTGGTGCTGTGTCCTGTGCTCTGTCCTGCTGAGTTCCGTAGTGCTGCTGGGTCCTGTGCCGTGTCCTGTTCAGTCCAGTGGTGCTGTGTCCTGTGCTCTGTGCTTCTAAGGGCATAGTTATTTCCCCATTATTCCCAAGTTTTTAAAAAATAAAAAAAAAGTAAAAAATAATAAAAAATTTAAAAATAAATAAAATATAATAATTATAACCAAATTTGCAAAACCAATCCAGCATTATAAGTCCATTGGTACTGCAATATTACCAAGTTCACACATTCTGCAGTATCAGTCCAGTGGTGCTGTGTCCTGTGCTCTGTCCTGCTGAGTTCCGTAGTGCTGCTGGGTCCTGTGCCGTGTCCTGTTCAGTCCAGTGGTGCTGTGTCCTGTGCTCTGTGCTTCTAAGGGCATAGTTATTTCCCCACTATTCCCAAGTTTTTTTTAAAAAAAAAAAAAGTAAAAAAAAATAAAAAAAAAAAAAATATATAATAATTATAACCAAATTTGCAAAACCAATCCAGCAGTATAAGTCCATTGGTACTGCAATATTACCAAGTTCACACATTCTGCAGTATCTTGTGCTACATATAATGGAGACCAAAAATTTGGAGGATAAAGTAGGGAAAGATCAAGACCCACTTCCTCCTAATGCTGAAGCTGCTGCCACTAGTCATGACATAGACGATGAAATGCCATCAACGTCGTCTTCCAAGCCCGATGCCCAATCTCGTAGTACCGGGCATGTAAAATCCAAAAAGCCCAAGTTAAGAAAAAGTAGCAAAAAGAGAAACTTAAAATCATCTGAGGAGAAACGTAAAGTTGCCAATATGCCATTTACGACACGGAGTGGCAAGGAACGGCTTAGGCCCTGGCCCGTGTTCATGACTAGTGGTTCAGCTTCACCCACGGATCTTAGCCCTCCTCCTCCTCCCCCCCCCTACAAAAAATTGAAGAGAGTTATGCTGTCAGCAACAAAACAGCAAACAACTCTGCCTTCTAAAGAGAAATTATCACAAATCCCCAAGGCGAGTCCAAGGGTGTTGGTGGTTGTCAAGCCTGACCTTCCCATCACTGTACGGGAAGAGGTGGCTCGGGAGGAGGCTATTGATGATGTAGCTGGCGCTGTGGAGGAACTTGATGATGAGGATGGTGATGTGGTTATTGTAAATGAGGCACCAGGGGGGGAAACAGCTGATGTCCATGGGATGAAAAAGCCCATCGTCATGCCTGGTCAGAAGACCAAAAAATGCACCTCTTCGGTCTGGAGTTATTTTTATCCAAATCCAGACAACCAATGTATGGCAATATGTAGCTTATGTAAAGCTCAAATAAGCAGGGGTAAGGATCTTGCCCACCTAGGAACATCCTCCCTTATACGTCACCTGAATAACCTTCATAGTTCAGTGGTTAGTTCAGGAACTGGGGCTAGGACCCTCATCGGTACAGGGACACCTAAATCCCGTGGTCCAGTTGGATACACACCAGCAACACCCTCCTCGTCAACTTCCTTCACAATCTCCATCAGATTCAGTCCTGCAGCCCAAGTCAGCAGCCAGACTGAGTCCTCCTCAATACGGGATTCATCCGAGGAATCCTGCAGCGGTACGCCTACTACTGCCACTGCTGCTGTTGCTGCTGTTAGTCGGTCATCTTCCCAGAGGGGAAGTCGTAAGACCGCTAAGTCTTTCACCAAACAATTGACCGTCCAACAGTCGTTTGCCATGACCACCAAATACGATAGTAGTCACCCTATTGCAAAGCGTATAACTGCGGCTGTAACTGCAATGTTGGTGTTAGACGTGCGCCCGGTGTCCGCCATCAGTGGAGTGGGATTTAGAGGGTTGATGGAGGTATTGTGTCCCCGGTACCAAATCCCCTCGAGATTCCACTTCACTAGGCAGGCGATACCAAAAATGTACAGAGAAGTACGATCAAGTGTCCTCAGTGCTCTTAAAAATGCGGTTGTACCCACTGTCCACTTAACCACGGACATGTGGACAAGTGGTTCTGGGCAAACGAAGGACTATATGACTGTGACAGCCCACTGGGTAGATGCATCCCCTTCCGCAGCAACAGCAACAGCTGCATCAGTAGCAGCATCTACAAAATGGCTGCTCATGCAAAGGCAGGCAACATTGTGCATTACAGGCTTTAATAAGAGGCACAACGCTGACAACATATTAGAGAAAATGAGGGAAATTATCTCCCAGTGGCTTACCCCACTTAGACTCTCATGGGGATTTGTGGTGTCAGACAATGCCAGTAACATTGTGCGGGCATTAAATATGGGCAATTTCCAGCACGTCCCATGTTTTGCCCACACCATTAATTTGGTGGTGCAGCATTACCTCAAGAGTGACAGGGGTGTGCAGGAGATGCTTGCGGTGGCGCGCAAAATTGCTGGACACTTTCGGCATTCAGCCAGTGCCTACCGCAGACTAGAGGCACATCAAAAAAGCTTGAACCTGCCCTGCCATCACCTCAAACAAGAGGTTGTGACGCGCTGGAACTCCACCCTCTATATGCTGCAGAGGATGGAGGAGCAGCAAAAGGCCATTCAGGCCTACACAGCCACCTACGACATAGGCAAAGGAGTGGGGATGCGCCTGAGTCAAGCGCAGTGGAGACTGATTTCCGTGTTGTGCAAGGTTCTGCAGCCATTTGAACTTGCCACACGAGAAGTCAGTTCCGACACTGCCAGCTTGAGTCAGGTCATTCCCCTGATCAGGCTGTTGCAGAAGCAGCTGGAGAAAGTGAGGGAGGAGCTGGTAAGCCATTGCGATTACAGCAAGCATGTAGCTCTTGTGGATGTAGCCCTTCGTACGCTTTGCCAGGATCCGAGGGTGGTCACTCTTTTAAAGTCAGAGGAATACATTCTGGCCACCGTGCTCGATCCTCGGTTTAAAGCGTATGTTGTGTCTCTGTTTCCGGCGGACACAAATCTACAGCGGTGCAAAGACCTGCTGGTCAGGAGATTGTCCTCTGAAGAGGACCGTGACATGCCAACAGCTCCACCCTCATTTTCTTCCACATCTATGGCTGCGAGGAAAAAGCTCAGTTTTCCCAAAAGAGGCACTGGCGGGGATGCTGATAACATCTGGTCCGGACTGAAGGACCTGCCAACCATTGCAGACATGTCTACTCTCGCTGCATTGGATGCTGTCACAATAGAAAAAATTGTGGATGATTACTTTGCTGACACCATCCAAGTAGACATGTCAGACAGTCCATATTGTTACTGGCAGGAAAAAAAGGCAGTTTGGAAGCCCCTGTACAAACTGGCTCTATTTTACCTGAGTTGTCCCCCCTCCAGTGTGTACTCGGAAAGAGTTTTTAGTGCAGCGGGGAACCTGGTCAGTGAGCGGCGAAGGAGGTTGCTTCCTCACAACGTTGAAAAAATGATGTTTATAAAAATGAATAATCAATTCCTCAATGAAGTACAGCACTGCCCTCCAGATACTACAGAGGGACCTGTGGTTGTGGAGTCCAGCGGGGACGAATTGATAATGTGTGATGAGGAGGAAGTACACACTGTAGGGGGAGAGGAATCAGAGGTTGAGGATGAGGACGACATCTTGCCTCAGTAGAGCCTGTTTAGTCTGTACAGGGAGAGATGAATAGCTTTTTTGGTGTGGGGGCCCAAACAAACCAATCATTTCAGTCAAAGTTGTTTGGTAGGCCCTGTCGCTGAAATGATTGGTTTGTTAAAGTGTGCATGTCCTATTTCAACAACAGACCTCTCAACTGCAGCTCATCCCTCCTCTGCGGGGATAATGTCTCCTGTGCTCTGACACGTCACTCTGTGTACTCTCAGCCTCAGGATCTGACACTACAGCTACCATGCCTCTTGTAGCAGCCCTCACTCCAGGGCCTCTTCCATGTGCAGTGTCCCCCTCTCTCTTGGGTTCACTATAGTGGCATGGAGTTCTCCCCCTCATCCAGGGCACACATTCCTTGCCCTGGCTCAGTCACCACGCTCAGACTTCCAGGCAATGCTGGGGGAGCCTGGGAGCTTCCACCCCAGGTCCCCAGCTACAACTCTCCTCTCCTGTGTCTTCTCTCTTTTTCTGACACTTTAAAGATCGTGCCTTTAAATGAAAAAGTCAGTCTTCATTGCACGACTATGTGCAACAGGGACATTTTTTTGGGTTTACAAAGTCAAACAATAACACTACGACCCTGTCTGTCTGGGGTCTGTCAATGACGAATTGTCTGGAGCATGTTTGGAGGAGGTATTGTGGCCCTGGTATCAAATTGGGTACCGGGGCCACCCCACTATGCAGTCCAGATACTTGTTTGGTGGAATTCCGACACGTGGAGGGTTTTTAAATTATATTGTGGCCTCGGTACCAAATTGTGTACCGGGGCCACCACACTACGCAGTCAAGATAGATAGATGCGTATTGCGTATCATAGATAAAGTACATTCAGTGGTGTGGGGCAAATTGAAAAATATTCCAAATGCACTGACATTATCAAAAACAAGAGGTTGTCACACGCTAAAACTCCAACATGTATATGATGGAGAGGATGGAGGAGCAGCCGTATGTGTAGTGTAATGCAGATCTGTTGAAGGTTTTTTATATATTTTATTGTGGTGCCCAGTGCCCACTCCTCTACGCAGTCCAGATACATTTATTGGTGCGAATCATAAAAGTTCAGGGTTTTTAATATATATTGTGGTGACCCACTCCTCTACGCAGTCCAGGTACATTTATTGGTGCGATTCATAAAAGTTCAGGGTTTTTAATATATATTGTGGTGACCCACTCCTCTACGCAGTCCAGGTACATTTATTGGTGCGAATCATAAAAGTTCAGGGTTTTTAATATATATTGTGGTGACCCACTCCTCTACGCAGTCCAGGTACATTTATTGGTGCGAATCATAAAAGTTCAGGGTTTTTAATATATATTGTGGTGACCCACTCCTCTACGCAGTCCAGGTACATTTATTGGTGCGAATCATAAAAGTTCAGGGTTTTTAATAGATATTGTGGTGACCCACTCCTCTACGCAGTCCAGGTACATTTATTGGTGCGAATCATAAAAGTTCAGGGTTTTTAATATATATTGTGGTGACCCACTCCTCTACGCAGTCCAGGTACATTTATTGGTGCGATTCATAAAAGTTCAGGGTTTTTAATATATATTGTGGTGACCCACTCCTCTACGCAGTCCAGGTACATTTATTGGTGCGAATCATAAAAGTTCAGGGTTTTTAATAGATATTGTGGTGACCCACTCCTCTACGCAGTCCAGGTACAATTATTGGTGCGAATCATAAAAGTTCAGGGTTTTTAAGATATTGTGGTGACCCACTCCTCTACGCAGTCCAGGTACAATTATTGGTGCGAATCATAAAAGTTCAGGGTTTTTAATATATTGTGGTGACCCACTCCTCTACGCAGTCCAGGTACAATTATTGGTGCGAATCATAAAAGTTCAGGGTTTTTAAGATATTGTGGTGACCCACTCCTCTACGCAGTCCAGGTACAATTATTGGTGCGAATCATAAAAGTTCAGGGTTTTTAATATATATTGTGGTGACCCACTCCTCTACGCAGTCCAGGTACAATTATTGGTGCGAATCATAAAAGTTCAGGGTTTATAATATATTGTGGTGACCCACTCCTCTACGCAGTCCAGAAAGATACCTTGTTGCAACGTTTTGGACTAATAACTATATTGTGAGGTGTTCAGAATACACTGTAAATTAGTGGAAATGCTTGTTATTGAATGTTATTGAGGTTAATAGCAGCCTAGGAGTGAAAATAAGCCCAAAAACTTGATTTTTAAACTTTTTATGTTTTTTTCAAAAAAAATCCGAATCCAATACCTTAAATCCGAACCGAGACCTTTCGTCAAGTGTTTTGCGAGACAAATCCGAACCTCAAAAATAACGAAAATCCGGATCCAAAACACAAAACACGAGACCTCAAAAGTCGCCGGTGCACATCCCTAGTATTTACTAGCACTGTAAGAACAAAAGAATATGTAGTCCGATGTTTAAAGCAAACAATATATAAATCATTATATGTCGGCATATACATAAATAGGAGAATTTTGTGCACAAAATTGCTATATTAGGATAAGCTCACATGCCAAAATCAAGGCATCTCCTGTAGGTGAGTCCCTAGCATGTGAAACAAATATATAATCATGTTGTCACATTTAAAACCATCTCTGAACCTCCATTTTCTAAAGCATGCAGCACCTCCTTTTAAAGACACATATATATATATATTGAGTAAAACTATGTTAAAATGTATTTATTTTCTCCTTTGGCATCCATGCCTTTTTTCTATTCATTTATTTTTAAGACTATCTACTGCCGATGGCTCCAGCGGACTCGCTGGCATTGCTGATTTAATGTCGACATTTTCACTGTAGCAAATCACAACGTCTGTATTTTATCAATGTTGGGCAAACTGAAATACTGGCATTGTCATGTCGGCAGGATAAGTGTCAGTATTTCTTCCATCGGGATTTCGTACCCAACCCTCTCAAGAATATATTTAAAAAGTTCATTTAGTGTACAAGTCCCTCAATGGCATGTTCTTTTACAGTAAGATTGATTAAAAATCATAAAATGTGGGCACTTTTACTCAAAAAAAAGTTGCATAACCTCTCGGAAACCACTGCTTTAAATAAAATATTTTTATGAGATATTTAATACGGAACATACTTACTGGTATTTCAAATTTGGCCTTCAATGTTTGCATTTTCTTTATGCTTTGAACTCTAATAGGACGCCCTGTCAAAATTCCATTTCCGGTATTGCTGCAATCCAGAATATAGACAGGAAGGTTTGGAGCCCCTGTGAACTATCAAGACAAAAAAAATCAAGTTGTTTGCTTAAAATAGAAAAAATAAGTCAGACTATGTAAAAAAAGGATTTTTATATTACCGATAAATCCCTTTCTCGGAATTCATCTGGGGGACACTGCTACCATGGGGTTGTAGCTGGGGAGTGTGGAGTTGACACTTAACTAGTTAAACTGTGGCTGCTGACAGACTCCTCCCCTCTGCAACCCCCTGCAGCTAGTCAGTGTAATTCTAAAGCCCTCAAGGAGAGGGAGTTGAACAACCAAAAAGCAAACAGCAGAAGAACAGAAGGGAGGGAACGCAGTGTCCCCCAGATGGAATCAGAGAAAGGGATTTATCGTAAGTATAAAAATCCTTTTTTCTCTTTCTTCCTATCTGGGGGACACTGCTACCATGGGGATGTACCAAAGCAGCCCCCAAGGGAGGGACCGTCCTGGATGCCCAGCTCGTAGCACACTACGGTCGAAGCTAGCATCCGATGACGTGAACTAACTGAACTGTTAGCCGAGGTCCCATTCCGCTCAGCCCAGGAAGCCCCCACAGAACTGGTGGAGTGTGCCATAACGTGGGTAGGCACAGTCCGGTCAGCCCTAAGATACGCCTGTGTTATTGTAAAGGTAAGCAATCTAGCAATGATCTGCTTGGAAGCTGGCCAGCTTCGTTTCCGGGAATCAACTAGGACAAAAAGAGTCCGTACGCCGGATGTCTGAAGTTCTTTGGACATAAATACATAATGCCCTGACCACGTCTAAATATTCTAAGGTGAACCTGCGGAAGCATCTTGGAAAACTGGCACCACAATTTCCTGATTAATGTGAAATCCAGAAACTACTTTCGGTAGAAAGGAAGGGACATTCCGAAGCACCGCCCTGTGATCATGGAAGACCAGGAAAGGTTCCCTGTAGGAAAGAGCCCCAAGCTCTGAGACTCGTCTAGCCGATGCTATGGCCAGCAGGACCACCTTCCATGTCAGAAACCTAAGGTCCGCTGACTGTAAGGGTTCAAAAGGAGATTCTTGTAGCATAGATGGTACCAAATTCAAATCCCAGGGTGCCGTGGGAGGAACAAAGGGAGATTGAATGTGCAGGACCCCCTGCAAAAAAGTACGGACTTCCGGAAGGTCCGACAGATCTTCTGGAAGAAGATGGAAAGAGCCGAGACCTAAACCTTTAAGGATCCCAGGTGGAGCCCTACATCAAGACCACTTGCAAGCAAACTTAGCAGCCAGGGCAAATGAAATTTACTTGTATTGTGTGTCCGGTCTTCATACCATTTAATGATGCGCCAGATTCTCTGATAAATGCGGGCTGACACTGGTTTCCAGGCCTGTAGCAGGGTATTCACCACACTGGAGGAACGACCTTTCACCGCCAGAGGCTGGCTTCAACAGTCATGCCGTCAAAGTCAGCCAAGACAGGTTCTGATGCTGAAAAGGACCCTGTAGATAGAGGTCATTGTGAAGAGGCAGATGAAGTCCTTGACCCACTGCAATAAAAAGGATGTCTGCATACCATACTCTGCGGGGCCAATGGGGAGCTACCAGTATAACTGGGAGTCCTCCCTGCTTTACCCGCCGGAGTACTCGGTGAAGCATTGGAATGGGAGGGAAAGGATACCCCAGCCGAAAATTCCAGTGCATTGTCATTATGTCCACCGCCAGTGAGTCCCTTGCTCTTGCCCAGAATCTGGGAACCTGCCGATTGTGTCTGGACGCCATAACATCCAGATCCAGAAGGCCCCACTTCTGGACTAATATCTGAAACACTTCTGGATGGAGCAAACATTCCCCTGGCATTGCTGTGTGGCATTGCATTTCAGTTTAGAATGCCTGGAATGAATATGACCGACAGAGATGGGATGAACTGTTCTGCCCAGGAAAATATCTGGGCTCATATGCCCATTGCCTTTGGACTTCTTGTTCCCCCCATTTGCTGACATATGCCACCGCTGTGGAAATGTCTGATTGCAATCGTACTGAGAATCCCTGAATTAGGGACTGAGCCCCTTTGAGAGCCATTAACATGGTCTTCAACTCAAAGATATTTATTGGAAGGGAACTTTCTTGTTCTGACCAAAGACCCTGAAGGTGCAAATGTAGCGTCACTGCACCCCAGCCCTTTATACTGGCATCCATTGCCAAGATGATCCAGGAGCATGGGGCAAAGGATCTGCCCATGCTTAGGTGTTCTTGACTCTTCCACCATCTGAGAGATAGACGAGCCTCTGGGGACAACAGTATCCTCTGGTGCTCCAAGTGGAGATATGAACCTGACCACTTCTTTAGGAGATCCCCCTGGAAGCATCGCAAGTGAAACCTTCCAAAGGGGATCGTCTCGAAGGTCGAGACCATCTTGCCCAGTAACCTCATGCAAAGAAGCATGGATGGTTTGTAACTGTCTAGGACCTTGGTCACTAGGTCTTGTAGCGAGCAAACCTTGCCCTGTGGAAGGAAAATGTTCTGTCTTCTGGTGTCCATTATAAGACCTAAAAAAATCATCCTCTGGATAGGTATTAACTGTGACTTCTGGACGTTTATCAACCAACTGTTAAGCTGCAGGGTCTCTAAAGTGAGGTGTAAATGCTGACAAAGAAGCTGATCTGAGAGGGCTTTGATCAGCAAGTCGTCGAGATAGGGTACTATACTCAACCCCATAGACCAGAGGCGGGCAGCTATTTCTGCCATGATTTTTGTAAATGCTCTGGTCGCTGTGGCCAGGCCAAAAGGAAGCACCCTGAAATGGTAATGGGCCGCTCCTACCGTGAAGCAGAGCAATGACTGGTGCCCTTACCATATAGGTACATGCAGATATGAGTCCCGAATATCTATGGACGACAGGAATTCTCACTGAACGAAGAGGCTCCATTCGAAACCTGTCTATACTTAGGTGTAGATTTAGAGACTTTAAGTTCAAAATAGGATGGAAGGAACCGTCCGGTTACTGCCGCTGAAAGAAGGGAATCTACACATTGCAACATTGCTTGCCTTCTGTTGTGGTCGAAGGGCAAGGAAGTTGCAAAGAACCGATGAGGGGCCTGACTTAAAAGATAGATCCCTTGCCATGATTCCCTGATTTCCAGGAATCTGGAGAGAATTTTTTTCACTGTTCTGTGAACAGTCGTAGACGCCACACCCCACTCCCGCGGCCGTGAGGAGAGGAGGGTAAAAGTCAGACTGACAGTTTCCCCGGAAGTCTGCCCTGGCGCCTGCTACCAGCTGAGGACCTTCCTCTATGGGAGAGGCCTCTAAACCCAGAAGGCCTACTTCTGCTTGTCTGGCCTCTAAAGGCGGGGCCTCCACAAAAAGGCTGGCGAAAGGAGCTAAACCTCGAAGTACGAGGCTTTATCACATTCACGGGAAGAGAAGTACTCTTCCCCCTGATGCCTGGGAGATAAAGTTATCTAACTCTGGTCCACCAAGTATCGAGTCCGAATAAGGAAGGGCCTCCAAGGCCCTTTTGGATTCTGCATCAGCTTCCCAGGACCGAAGCCTGAGAGTTCTTCTAGCTGCTACTACAGTAGCTGACACAGAAGATGACAAGGATGCTGCATTCTGCGCTGCCTCATACTGATACTCTGCCTTCATGTGTAAAGCCAGGGAAAGAAGGTCCGAATCCTGCAATCCCTCTGCCAGTCGGTCAGCCCACGTTTCCATCGCCTTAGCAACCCATGCAGAAGACAGCACGGGTCTAAAGGAGGCTCCCGCTATACTATAAATGGATTTTAAAAATCCTTCCACTTTACGATCAGTGACATTCTGAAGATTGGTGGTACCCGGAACTGGCAGTGTAGTCTGGCGCACCAGTCGTGCCACCGGTGTATCCACTCTAGGAACCTGTTCCCAGTGTGCTAGGTCATCTGGCTGCAATGGGTACAGGGACAGAAACCTACGTGGAACCACCATTTTGCAATCGGGCTGTGCCAGGCCGATTCAGCAATCTCCCTTAATTCCGGAGAAGGGGGGAAATAAATTACGTTTTATTTAACCTTTTTGAATAACCCGTGGTTAGCTGGTCTAGGCTCGTCAATGTCTACAAGACCTAAGGCCCGCCAATTTGCCAGAACCAGATCCTCAACACCTTGGTTTCTGTTAGTCATCCAGGTCTAAGACCTGTGTCTGGAAATGTGACTCATGCAGAAGTTCCCCGTCCTCCTCTGATGACACCGCAGAGTCAGAGACCGAAAATAGAGGATGGCTCACTTTGTGTCTTTTGTATCTTGACCCCGATGGTCCTGGGTAGTCTAAAAATTGGTTTAATTTATCTATACCGCTAAACAAAGCACTGACCAGGCCGGTTCCCCCTGGGAAAATGCCTGAAGAAGCCAATGAGGATGGAAGGCCACTTGGACCTACACCTGCAATCTCCTCTTGTTGAGACAATACTGCCGCTTGGGATACCCCAACTAACGAGGTAGAAGGGTGTTTCTCTACTAAAGTCTCTTTTGGGCAGCTCAAAAGCTGACCAGAGAGTCTACAGACTGTTGTAAAGACATTGCCCTCTTCAGTTCCTCCATGGCTATAGGAGCCGAAACCTGAGACTGCGCGGCCTGGGACCCCGCGTCACAGCCCACACAGAGGGAGCCCGGATCCTGTTGTCCTATAAAGTAATTTTATTTTACATTTTGAACAATTATAAAACTTAGCTTTGGTAGATTTTCCTTTATCAGACATGATTACTGAATAGGAACAGAAAGTATAGTATACAAACACACAGGTATACATTTACCCCTAAGAATACTACTAATCCCGGACAAAGTCACCAGTAGTATCTTAGATATTTATTTATTTGTAATAACTTAATTATATATGTATACATTTTTAGTGAGTAGAGAACAATACATTCAACATTGTAACTACAACACTATATCTCTTGTAAAACACAGTATACCTCCTCTTATATAGGAAGTATAATGTAATATAAGGATTAAATAATACTTAGCCTATCCAGGTTAATGTATAGCAGGCAGGAGGGAGTCCAGCAGCAGCCAAGTCTGTCCGAGTTTGACTGCAAAAGTTTTCTTCTCCAGCCGATGCTTTGGCCCTGTGGAAGAAACCAATCTGCCGATTAAGACAGGGGGAGCTCTATAATAACTCCTCCCTGTCTGCAGCGTCCAGCGGCCTCCTGACTGCTTATAAGAGTTTGTCTTCGGCGCTTCTCCTATCAAGCCCGCAGACTGCCTCTTCTTAATGCCTTCAAATCATTGTGTACTGTAGCTCCCCCCCCCCTCTGAGGAAGGGACTTGGTAGCTTCCAAGATGGAGGCAGCCATCGCTTCTGGATTGCGGCGCCCTATGCTCCTCAGAGCAGCGCCGGTCCTCAGGAAATGATGTGACCACGTCTTGTGTGCCAGCATCATGCAAAGAAGATAGGCGGTTTCTGTGAGAGCCGCCGCTCTCACTACCTGACAGCGCTGCAGTCCTGTAAGTAAAGCAGCAGTGCTGTCCCCTTCTATCTTGTTTCTACACTATTCTAGTGAAAAAAACGGCCTATACAATAAAATACAAGCAAAATAAAAGTCAGTCCAATTCCTTGGGCACTTAGACTACACTGACTAGCTGCAGAGGGTTGCAGAGGGGTGGAGTCTGTCAGCAACCGCAGTTTAACTAGTTAAGTGCCAACTCCACACTCCCCAGCTACAACCCCATGGTAGCAGTGTCCCACCGAGAGGAAGAAAGAAAAAATTAATAACAAAACACAATTATTTCAATTGATTGTTTAACAGATACAAAAAAGTACTGGAATGCGGACATTTTCTAGACTTACCTTACAATGAACAATTAGCTTGGGCTGAGATGTAACATTTTCTGCCTCATCTAAGATTTCAATGCGAAAGGGAAAAGATGACCCATTGTCAATAATAAGAACTTCAGTATTTGGGGTCACTTTAAGGCATTTTGGTGGCCCTATAAAATAAGTTAAAAACTCAATATATATCTGCAAAACTATGTTTTAAACACAATTTTTACCTTGTTCTTAAATAAATGAAATTACTCTACTTACTGTCACATCAATGTTTTATAACATATTAGAGCACATACATGGAAAATGACATCTACAGCCCTCATTTTATCTATAGGACAGGATACAATTGCCCATACTGTGATAAAATGTTAACTTGATGAAAAAAAAAATCTAGTTTATTTGATTGTACAGATGTATTGTTTCTTATAGAAATGTTATAAGTTGTACACATTTTACATGCTAAAACAAACAGCTTAACACAACAACCCCCTTACATTATTTTGGGGTGTTTTCAGAGTTTTCACTTAGCTGGATTTTAGACCAGGTATCTTGAAAAGTGTACTGGGACGTTCATTTACCAGGAAACTAAACTAGGTACTGTGAAGAATAATTCTATTTTTCAGGATGCAAAAGTTCCTAAATAAATTTCAAATAATGAATTCTGCCTACTTATCTTTTGTTTAATGTATTTTACAACATATAGCTTGCATTTTCTTTACAATTTGGAACATAAAAGAAAGTTAGAAGAGATGATTAGCAGTGCATCTGCATAATATTTAATGTCATTCTACTCAAAAGTGGAATTTCTCCCCTGAGTAAATCATATAAAAGAAATCATAACCCAAGCTGGTTTATATATTCCAGCTTAAGTTTTTATAGAAGCTGTACCTTGTACTGGAAAACTGAAAAATGTCTATTCCTAATCTACATCCACTATAGTGGATTAGACCAGGGGTGTCCAACCTTTTAGCTTCCCTGGGCCACATTGGAAGACTACGAGTTGGTTTGGGCCGCACATAAAATACACTAACGATAGCTGATCATCGAAAAAACCATAGAAAACATAGTTTAACATATTAAACTTACTTGGAAATGAAGTTAGTAAGAGTTAGGAAACCTGTTGCAGAATCATGATTAAAGCAGTAGTCCCATTACCAGCTACAATTTAACTTACCTGCATCTGTCCCTTAGTGGGGTTCAGGGAATTAAATGCCGAAAACTTTTTTTTCCCTCTCTTTCTGCACCCATGAATCATTTTTTTAATTGACCAGTTTGAAATGGTCACCGATATAGGTAGCATCAGGAGGACTAATAGAAATCTACAGAGATTTAAAGATAGGGTGGCGGGAAAAATGGCTCATGGAGCAGCCTCCGATGAGGGTAACAGTGGGTGATATTTTCACCCTACTCAGCACTGCACATTTAAAATGGTTTAAAATATTAAAAATACAATTATCTCTTAATATTTATATTAGATACATACAGAGAACACAGCTAGTTCATAATTGCATGGTGCAGAAAGTCCAAATTCAGAGTAACAACAATAAGATACTGGATAATCTTTCACTGCTGCTGATAGTTCGCGCGGGTGACTCCTCTGTGCTGCGCTACGCAATGGATGTCGGGTGTAATGATGTCACCCCTGACATTCACTGCGAGCGCCACACGGAGGAGGAGACCAGGGAGGGAGCTGGAGCGCCAGCTGACGTGACCGCAAGGTAAGTATTTTCTTTTTTTTTTGCAGGATTTTTTTTTCCAGCGCTGCCCCCTTGCCACAACCAAAGCTCCTGCTGGGCCACATTTACAGGCATGCTGGGCCGCATGCGGGCCGCGGGTTGGACAACCATGGATTAGACCATCAAACCATTCCTTACAATTATTTATAACTGGCAAATAATCTGTAGCACAAATTGCATAGTTACTTTTTAAGCACACAGTCACAACATGTTACAGACATTATTGCATTAAAATAAAGATTAAAATAATAGGTACGAAAACTCAGTGATCAATGGATGGTTCAAGTTGAATTTGAGAAATTTAGTAAAAGGACAGCAAGTCTTAAATCCCAAAACATACAGACCAGGAAACAGCTTTAAATTCACAGTCTGTGAGTCTTCTTTTAAACCAGGCAGAGTCACTTTTAGTGTGAAATTCTGTTGAGAAAAAAGAGCTATGAGACACCAGATATAGCCAGTAAATACAACAATAACTAAAGTGTTTATCTTATACATGGCTTTCCTGGAGAACAAGTACTTCATAATTAGGTCTAACAGTAATAAATAATACTGTGGTGTGTTATGATGAATGTTAGAAACCAGAAATTGTGGTGAATGTAGAACAAACCTTGAGTGTTACATGTATAGATGTAGAATGTGTCAAATTGTTTTTATGGTGGGTAATTCTGAAATCACTGTGTAGCCCATCTAGCACAATTTTTCCTTGTGTAATCTAAACAGTAAACTACGAATACATTTCACTTGCAATTAAAAACATAAAAAATTAAGAACCAGGCAGGAAAAATTTAGTGAAAAATCCTTTAGTGTTAGTGATTGATAGTGAGAGAGTGGGTTATGTTTTTTTTTAGTTATTTTAGCCACTGCCGTTATTTGGGCTATGGCAGATCACGAACAAAAAAAATATATGTATATACTTTTTTAGCATTAAAAAAAAAAAAAAATAATAATAATAATAATAATAGTGAATTAAGATTTTATTCAAATAAAATGAGAAAGAGTGACACAGTTGCCACTCCAGGGGTTCCAATCTTGTTATTTATCACATGCTGTACCAGCAATTTTCAGCATGAGTCCGATAGCTCCTGGGGGTCGTATGCTGTTATTTTTCTACCACCACCCCATAGAGGTAAAAGCCAACTACCCTGGAGATGGATTTGACCATAGCACATATAGTGACCTGGGCTTTACACAAAGTGTTGCTATATTTCTCCTCTAAAGAAATTACTTGTAGGTAATGAAACGCATCAGGATAAAGATTTACACGCTGTTCCACTAAATTGTAAGTTAATTTTATTTTTATTCATTTTTTTAATGACTGACCGGGACCCTTAGAAAACTTACTTTGCAGAAAGCTTGCAAGGATTTCTTATTACAGAATTTCAGCAATAAATTGCGTGAAGTGGAAATATCCTTTGTATTGTGCACATACTTGAAGGAAATAGAACATCTCATTTGCCTACTGGAACAGTATCTGACTTGCGACAGCAAGCGGACGGACGGATTAACCGCATGTCAGGTAATTCAAGTTCTTCATTAATGTGCCATATCTGATTGGAACTGGATTATTATATTCTAATTAAGAATTTTGGATGACTCATCACAAAAGGTGCACATTTGAATATTACATCATCATGCCACGACTTTCCCTAAGAGTCTCTACATGTCATTTTCTTAGTTGAACTCTCATTAGTGGAGATTACCAAATCAAATGAGTTCTTGAGATTTATAATTTTTCAAAGTTACTGGAACAGCGTTGTTATCACACCTTACACTTGTGTTTGTTTTCATCTTGAGCTCACAATCAATAATAATTTTTTGTGTGTGTGTTAAATGTGTATTTTTAAAATACTCATCTATTTAGATGCAAAACTGTTTATGTATAAATACATAAGATCTAATATACCTTTCAGCATTGTGTTTGGCATGATTAAATTTTGATCAGTTGCAGCTCTGTCATTTTTGCTCCTTTGTTTCTAACACATACTTGCCAAGTTGTGCTCCAGGAGATCGGGAGGAGGTGGGAGTAGGGTTCTACGAATCGCACCATTTGGCCCCACCCCCTAAACTGTCATCACATTTCCTGGCCTATTACAGCAGGGAGAGTGGCTCGATGACATGCAAATCGAGTCACTAAGCCGTCCACCCACCATGTAACTATTGAAGTGGGCTAAAACCCAGAGCTTGCCATGCTCTGACTGCAGGAGTTATGGGAGTCTCCTGGACATTCCGGGAGACTAGGCAACTATGCTATAGCATGAGTACCCCTGGCCTTCCTGTCATAGAGGAAACTAGCACAAGCTGTTTAGTGATGTGATTGGCTAAGAAGGGAGCATGCTGCTCCGTTGTGCCTTATTACTATCAGCAACTGTAGTCTGAGCGGTGGAAACTGTCAATGCTATTTTAGCTATCCATCTGTTTTCTGCAAGTGATTGAGTCACAACTGCCAAGACCACAGATGCTGCCAATTCATTCATTCATTTAAGCCAGAACACAAAACACGGTAATTTTAGTAAAAAAAAAAGGCACAGTACACATGTGGTCCATAATTTTCATTCAACCAACATGTGTAGTTTGAGTCTCTCAAAGTAATAAAAACGTATTGCAGGGAATGTCAATAGAAGAACAGAAGAATAATTAAATAAACCTGCTTGAAAACAATCTGTACAATTCATCACATATAGGTTGTGTAATTTATACAGATTACAGTTACCTTCCCCTGGTAGTTCACTTGTCCTCTAACGGTCACACCCATAATACATAATGTTGATATGCTGCTTAGCCTTTCATACTCAAGTGAAAGTTCGCTAGATGAAACAAAACAAATTGTGACGTTAAAAAAAATAAATCACTGAGATTCTTTAAATTATACTTTATTTATTAAATCTAATTTAGAGTTGTGCATTAAGCAAAAGAGTTTAAAGATAATATACACATATGCAAGGCAAAGAGAGGGGAGAAGAAATAAAAAAATAAAATAAAAAAAAACAAAAAAAAAAAACACAGATTGTGAGAAATTACATTCCAAAGAGAAAAATGGAACTAGCGAAATAGAAGTTATGCATTCCATGGAAGTTTTTACAATTCTCATGTATGGTAGACACAAGTGTTTACAAAACTTAAAGATAAGTATATTTAATAAAACATTAATTGTATCACAAGTAAAATTATGTTTTTATATGAATTATACTATAATAAAAGATCAGATTAAATCTTAGGCTTAGAAAAGCCAGACGGGTCTGACATTATCCCTAAACAGAAGAATCTATTTAATCTTTTTCACCTGGATAATGGGCTACCAGATAACATATCACCTTAACTGTATGTCATTTAGCAAAGCTATAAACAAACTTTGATCAAATATCTTATAAAATGTTCAGAAGGTGGGTTACTTGCTAATTAAAAATATAAAAAAATACATCTCTTTATAGGGAATAACATTTTATAATGCAATACATACACACACACGCACATTATATACATATACACACACACACACAGTCAAGTCCATAAATATTGGGACATCGACACAATCTATATATATATATATATATATATATATATATATAGTGCCAGGTAAGTTGCGAGTTATGCAAAATACCTCCACTTGATTTTTTACAAAAGCATTTATTGAAATTATAGCATCAAACAGGCGGCAAGCTTTAAACGAATATACTCATCAGAGCTGTGGTGTGTGAAAATATCCATGTGGGGTCTAAATTATTTACTGAAACGCTTTTCTTTTGGGGTTTCTTTGTGACTCCCCCTCTCTTCTTCTGCACACATTCTTTCTAGGGGGGATGCTACTTTGATATTTTCATTGAACATGTGTCCTCTGTACATGTACCTCGTGTGATTAGTTTGTGTGGAGGGATAAAATATTGCTGTCACTATTCTACTTAATTTTCTTCAAAGCTGCAAATCTGATTTAAAACTAGAGGTCTCACATAGAGGTGACTTTACAATCTTCTGTATATTTCAACACTGTTTAATGGGGACCATTAGGCAGTACTCTATCGTCAGAAGTCCGAAATGTGAAACCAGGTATATATAATTTGTCAATAGCATTAGATATTGTATCAAGCAAGCACATGTGCAGTGCATAGCTTACTAATTAGGAGGAACTATTTAAATACAGCCATAGTACAGAGACACATTGTTATCCCCTTGATGAAGTGTACTTATAATAAGGATGATACAATTAGTGCTTATTTTTGAGGGCCCTGAAACTTGACCTCTACCAATATTGCTGCAAGTATCTATTATTGGATATCCACTTGTTTTTTTTTATCAAAGGGCAAAACAATTGTGGCAGATCCAGATAAGTTTTATCTTTGAATGCACGTTTGTTGTATTTTTTTAGGTTTTGAATAAATTACATGTGCAATACTACATTACTGACTCCCATACTCACTATTTTCTGTAATTCTTCACCATATAAGGATTCAAGATTGAATAGAAAATGAGAGTGTATTTATTAGCACACATCAGATTTACAGCACACAAATAGATTACCTAGCTTCCAGGTCTGGCTTGAGGTCTGTCATGGGCAATGTAGAATGACCATATTCATCATGTACACTTAAAGGGATGTCAAATGGAATCCCAACTCGAATTGTAGTATCCATAGGACCAACAGAAAACTTAAATGGCTTACCCTCTTCAAAAAAGGGAAAAAAAAACACAAAAATGAAGAAACTTATACAAAGAAACTCTCTATTAAAATACTTGATAAAAGCTGCAAACATTGGTATGATGACACAATGAGTAGTGTTGCTGCCTCGCAGCACTGAGGTCGTAAGTTTGATTTCAGACCACGGCCCTATCTGTGTGAGGTTTGTATGTTCTTCCAGTGTTTGTTTGGGTTTCCTCTGGGTTTTCTGGGTCCCTCCCACACTCGAAAAACAAATTTGTATGGTTACTTGGCTGCTGACTAAATTGGACCTTAGTGTCCAAGCAGGGGCAAGCTGGGCGGCATCTGCCCCTCGGGCCGGTCCCATAGTGGGCTACCATGGGCTGAGTCACTGGACCACCTGGCATTTAAAATAGGCTTCTGAGTCAAGTCTTGCCCCCCGGGCTAAAGTTTTCCAGCCCTCCCCTGTGTCCATGTTATGTTAACTCCCAATGGGGCAGGAACTGACGTCAATTACAAATATTCTCTGTACAGCACTGAATAATTTGGTGACGCTAAATATCTAGACGAAAATACTAAATGCAATTGTTGGGAATTATGTATGCATTTTAGCAGTTGCATACATGTATTAACAACACATACATTTTGGTTGCAACTAACAGATTCTGGTCTTAATGGCACTAGTCAATGCAAGCAAATCATTTCTGAGGGGAAAAAAAGGATACTTGCTAAAGGCTGACCTCTATGGATAATGTACTAATAGAGACATGATTGTTACACTTTTCATGAGAGTTACTCAACATAAATCCCTCCGAAAGCAAGGTATAAAATACACTGGGAGTTCACTGAGCAACCATCAAAAAATAACTATGCCAATAGTCTCAAATTTGACATAAAACACCTGAACAATCAAGAAAGTTATAGGAAGTAGAAGGTAGAACCTTTTGTTGTATATGAGAAATGTTGTGATAGAAAAAGTAAACTATTGTAGGCTGAAGTTGCTTCGTAGTTTCAGATGGTGAAAGTGACAGAGAGAAGAATGAATTCTACATTGTAATTTGTAACAGCAGAATGATTGTACAAAAAATATCAGTACAACTGTCAGTAAGCTGAACCTGAACAGAATGTGGGTCAATTAACAAGACAATCCTAAAACACAAAATTAAATCCACAATAGTGTGATTTAAGCAGAAATATATATACATTTTTTTTCATTTGTGAATGGCCACGTTAATGTCCTCACCTCTGACTAAAATCAGCTGTAGAATCCAATTCAACAGTGACTGTACCAGTCAAATAATTATTACAAATTGGAGAATGGTAAATTACTGACAATTATTATGTAATTATAATAGAAATGTCAACATGGGAAGCTAAAAATAAACATGAGCAAATAATGTGGCAGTTATATCGATCAGTGTACTTTATAGGTCACAATAAATAAACAAACATACTCACCCACAATCCTAAACAGGATCTTTTTACATGGCAGAACTTTTCCAGCATATTTGTCAGCATTACTTTCATTTAAAACGACTTGAAGTTTTAAGGTATAATCTCCAAGCTTTGTAATGTTCTCTAAAAATGATGAAATCATTGTAAACATAAACAATATCAAGCAAAAACATAAAACATGCAATTGAATTACTCCTAAGGATCACAATCCTACATCTCCAGACACATTTGTATGTCACAATACCCCCGTCACAAAAATCTATATGAAAATAGGGATTTTTGTACTCTCTTTTCTCCGAGTCCAATGAAGGACACTATAAGCACTGGTGGTATAATGTGTGTCTGGCAGGGGTTTGGACACTTTTAACAACTAACTCCAAAACTCAGGCTGCTTCCCCTCTACACTCTGGAAGTCTGCCGAAATCTTCAGTATTTTTTCAAACAAAGCCCTGAGCACAGAACAAGATGGAAAGGAGAGAACAGTATGCAGAACAGTGAAAAATAAAAAGCAAGAAACGAGAGTGTAAAGGTTGCGTCAGTAGAATTCAGTGGAAGTGAGAAACATAGGTCCAGTGCCCTACCGACCTAGCAGGAAGGCTGAGGTCTTATGCGCTGCAACCCAGGAAGCACCCACCGGCCAGGAAAGATTTGCTGTTTCAGGGACAGGCCCCAAGGTAAGCCTAGCGAGTTACCCAAAGTAGTCCACTTGGCAAGGGTTTGCTAAGAGGCTGGTCAGCCTCGCCTGTAGACATTATACAGAAGAGGTCATCAGTCCTATACATTTAACGGGTTCTATGGGCCTAAGTCCTTAACCACATTCAGAGATTTTTGAGAGCCCTATTTTTCTGGAGAAACACAATGTATCAATTCACATGGAAGCTGGAAACCTTAGGCTACAAAAAAAAGTCTTAGTCCGAAGGGCAGCCCGGTCTTCATGAAAGATGACTTATAAGACAGAGCCCCCAAGCTCTGAGACTCTTTAGCTGTAGCGATAGCCAAAAAGATGGTTGTCTTCCAGGTAAGGAACTTTTAATCCACACAATCCAATGTTTTGATAGCCAGATGATGCAAGGCTATCAGTACCAGGTTAAGATCCCAAAGAGTTACTGGGAGAGGATGTATGGAGGAAGTACATGCATCATTCCCTTTCAGAAAGTCTACACTACCTGTAAAAGTACTAGTTTTATGCGAAAGAAAAGCGATAAGACAGACACCTAAACCATCAAGGAGCTAAATCTCCCATACAGACCCTCCTGCACAAAGAGAAGTAAACAGGTCAATTGAAAATAAGAGGTAGGAAACCCCCTTCTGTTCCCATCGGGAGATGTAGGTCCAGACCCAGTGATAATTCCTGACAAAACAAGAATCTTAAACTTGAGCATCTTCTGAACCACGCTATATGGAAATCTTCTTACGATCATGGCTTCAACAGCCACACAGTTAAAGTCAGCTGAGGTAAATGCCGGAGAAGAAAAGGTCCCTGACTGAGCAGGTCTGGTCTTAGAAACAGACAGATACCACAATGGGCCATCTGTCATGCTGAGAATGTCCGTGTACCTTCTCGTCCAGTTCGGTGCTACCAGAAAATAGGATTTCTATACTTGCGTAAAATCTATTTCTCTTAGTCCATTGGGGGACACCGGGGACATTGGGGTATAGAGTAGGGACAGGGCGAGCTGGCACAATAAAACTTCTGTTAACTAAGCCCTAGCTCCTCCCTCTCTATACCCCACTTCCTGTTTAGCTTCAGTCTAATTTAAGTATCTGCAAACGGGCTGTGTTTGGCTGCACTGAAGCCCAACGGGATTGATAGGGGTATGAATATCTTCCTCTGCAGTTTCAGCTTGTCGGACTATCTGGCTTAAGTCCTGGGAGGCTGATGTTGAGTCTAAAAAGGCTCTTGTGACAATTCCTTTTTCCGGGGGTGTTTAATGGAGTTAGCTTGACTCCATTATCAGTCAAACAACTGGAGGAAATAGCACTTTTCTTCCTGTTAATGCTCCCAAAAAAAAGAATGTCCAGGTTCCGGTCCTTTTGGTGTGCAGGCAGGTCTCGGGGTCAATAGTCCTTGAGCCAATCCTCAGCGCTCCGTGTCCCCCAAAGAAGGATAGAGAAATTCTTTTTTACCTACTTGAGGGCTCATGGAAGCATTGTTACTGGAGGGTACAGGTAACGAGGACAGAAGTCCCAAGGTACCCACATATAGTTTTAAAATATATTGGCTGCCATAGGCAGCCATAAACACTAGCGTCTAGCTTTGCTGGGTAGTTCCTGGATGGTTTCCAGAATATAGGGAGAAGAGGAGCTTGAGTTTTGGAGGTAATTTTTAAAGCAACCAAGCCAGTGTCACCACACTGTATATCCCAGTGTCCCACATGGATGAAAGAGAAGTTATGTTCAGCAGTAGTCAGATTATAAATCTATTAGAACCGATAAAGTTGAAAGAAAACGTGTGTGTATATATATTAATCATGCAGCATTTGTATCAGGAAGTGTAACACTGCTTGGGAACCACTGTTTCAGATGATATTATAGTACTTACCCATTTTTTTAAACCAGTAAGGCCATTTTCCACCATGTTGACTTATATGGGAAATTATTTCTTTATCTCCGCTTGGTGCTTTAACAAAGATGCAGTAACAAAACATTAACACAGAATCAAGTTCTTAAGCATCTTCATAGTAACCTATTTTAACAATAATGTATGCTACTTAATACAAGGCTTTTTTTTTTTTTTTAATAATAAAAAAAAAAAGTTTCTAGCATTCTAACACACAGTAACAATTGATGCATAGGTTTCACATGGGGATATTCATCACATGAAAAAGGAGAAACTATGGGTGGCTTATAAGATGTAAAAGAAAAGTGCCACCATTTTATAAACAAAATATAATTAGTAACAGTCAATTTATTTTAATGCAAAAAAAAAAAATTCTAATAGATTAAATCTTTGAAATGTAATGTCAAAACAAAAAATGTAATTTAAAAGCTCACTTTACATCAAAAAGTATGTTTTGTTTTTACATAACTTACTCTATTTGAAGTAGCATTTTTGGTGTGACATAAAAAAGATCACCATGTTTAGTTAAAAGCATATGTTTAACATTGTGAAATAAAAAAAAAATATTTAAATATGTAATAGACACAGGGCTAGATTTACTAAGCTGCGGGTTTGAAAAAGTGGGGATGTTGCCTATAGCAACCAATCAGATTCTAGCTGTCATTTTGTAGAAGGTATTAAATAAATGAAAGCTAGAATCTGATTGGTTGCTATAGGCAACATCCCCACTTTATCAAACCCGCAGCTTAGTAAATCTAGCCCATAGTTGTTTGCTGGTTTGAATTGCACAATGCAAAAAGTTGTCTCATGCTGCCAAAGTAGTGGCAGCCTTTGCCCATTCTGTAAAGTCCAAGTTCTCATGGATCTTTTCAATTACCGATACCTAGTAAATACACTCTGCTAGAGAGTGTTTCTGACCACTGTTTTATGATAAAGTAGGTAGAATTATTTGTAAAATAGACTATGGGGGTCTATAACAGATAAATATATAAACAAAAGTGCTCTGAAAAGTGTACGTCCTTTAAAACTAGTTTAAAAAGAACACCCTGTTTCAATGTATGAGAAAAGTCAAATAACGTAACAAGAACGGTGAAAATGGTATTTAATTGAATAAGCAAAATTGAATATAATAAAAATAATACAAAAGAGATATCTTTAGAATAAGGAACCTCCTCAGAGAAAAAACAACCATCCAACAAGAACATTAGCAAATGCAATTGTACAATTTGCTGTAATAAAGATAAAAATACCTCTATATTTAAAATGTTACAGTGATTTCCCAAACACTGAATCTATTAAAAGGTAAATCACCAGTTTTCCCAAAATCCAAAAAATAATTCGAACCAGGTGAATCTATAAATTTGGTGTTTCTACAGGTGCATTCTTGACCCCATTGACATAAAGAGAAGCGTTGCTAGCCTTATTGAAATGAACATACACATTGAAATTAATGTGAAAAGCTCTATATATGGTATTTTCCATTGGCAGCCAACTATAATATCTTCTTTTGGGAAAAGGTGTTGCAGTGGTTTTTACATTCTCAGATTTTTCTAACAATAATTTTTTTTTAATTTTTTACCACTATAACCTAATCTATATCACAGATGGCAAATCCTTGCTCTAGGAGTACTGTGGAAGAAATTATCTTGATCCATGTATACATAGAGCATCTCTTTCATGCAAGACACACAAATGATTACTTTGCATCAACCAATGTGTCTAATTGGTAATCAGGCCACTGGGTGCCTACAGGCTCACTGAATTTCTAAGCTGTGGCCAGGTCGTTCAGGAAGAGAATACTATGTGGTGTAGGACTTGGCACCCTGAGTGTGGGAAAGGCATAAGCAATATGTTCATGGCATCTAAGGCATTAATTACATCACTTGTTTTTAACAATCCAGGATTGTACCATGTGGTTATTGTGAAATATTCTATTTGGTACTGTTTTTTAAGTTCCAACTGTGTGTACTATTGTTAGATGCAAGCAGCTCGCACTTAATAATCAGTACAGTGTAAAGCAGGACATTTCTCCCAAATATCCTTGTAGTATGAACAAAGTCCAAGCGGGACAGTCCAAAACAAGACTGAGCGGGACGGTTACACAAAATTGGGACTGCCCCACCAGACTGAGAATAGTTGGCTACCGCTGCCCATGTATTTTGAGAAAGGGATGGGAGGAGTCGGAGAGGAGCCTAGCACTGTCTTAAATGTTAGTCACATCGCTTGCATACACACTGGTAGCGTGAAATATGAACCTCTCTATAAATCCTGCGCTTGTCCATGGCAGAGGCTACTGGTTGTTGTAATAGTATATAATAGCATCATAGATGTAAAGACATCTGAATTATTTAGTGGAGAAAAAGCAGGGTGCTGTAAGACTCTGAGGGGCATATTCAATTGTTAGCGGTTTTCGCAGCGGAAAAAGTATTATCATTATTACGGTAATACTAAGCTGGATTTCAGCTCACAGCTCTCTGAGATGCGAGCTGAAATCCAGCGATAAAAGTACCATAATAACGGCATTTACGTGCACTATTACCGTAATGATGGTAAAAGTGCGCGCGCCGCATTACTTTAGGCAGTAACGCCAAGAATTGAATATGCCCCAAAGAAGCACACCCCAAAAACAAATATAATTATTGCTTTTAAAATCCCAGGTGTTTTAATCTGCAAGCCATTGCTTTAGCACAAGGCCTTCTTACCTCTCTGTCTATATTACCAAGTACTCTTTTATTACAGTGTTTGCACCCAATTGTAAAGCGCTATGAAATTTGCTGGCGCTATATAGATAAATGATGATGAAGGTAGGAAGTGCATATCTACTTACTGTGGTGTCAAAAAGACAATAGGTGCCTTGACAAATGTTGTCTGGGTTCGGATAAAAATATGTCCACATGCAAGAGGAGGATTTTTTGGTCATTTGCCCAAACATGATAATTCACTTATCATGGGCATGAGGTGGTACCACTGGTGACTGACTTACTTTTACACATACATAATTCTCCTCATTATCCTGCCCAAGTACAACAAACTAACATTTTCAGAACCACAACTATCCCCTCATCCTGTTGCACAAACGCAAGTTCCAACGTAGAATCTTCAATTTCTATGTCTAAATCTTTGTCATTACTACTCATCCTCAAAATTTCCAAAAGGTATGCGGCCGATCACTACATTCATTCGGTAAACATCTAGAAAGTCGATAGCATGACATCGACAATTCAAATGTCGATCGTATTATTAGGTCTACAATTCTACTGTAGATAGTATTATATAGTTAGGGCTAGGGATATTATGTCAATCTAAAAATACTGACTATATTCGATGTGTCCCCCTACTAATACGGTCTGTCATTATTGTCAACTTTCCAACCCTGTCTATATTATGGTGTTGACCGTATAAATGTTGATCATGTAACTGAAAATAGGTATCACACCCAGAAAGAGGTAGTAACAAGACCGAATTCCACACTCTCTATCCTTCAATTTTCTCCAACCATTTCAGTTGTGGGGTGGCAGTTGTGAAGGGATCCTTAGAAAATAGACTAAGTGAATATTAATGCTATAAATCGTAATGTAGTAGCAAAAACAGCTCAAATTCACATGATTTTACCTATTTTTCACAATTTATAATTAAATCCAGATCCAAAAGCAAAACCTTTGAAGCTTTAGGGCAAAACCAGAACTAAAACACAAAGAAGTTTTAGAACCCAAACCAAACCAAGGGTGTCTGCACACATCTTTAACAAAGACCAACTTCCACATTTATGAATCATGTACTTAATTGCATTAAAGTATAGTAAAATGGAATTTTACACTTGTCTAGCCAGGATGTTTAATGAACTATTTAATTTGAGCCCTTCAGGTATTTCCATAGCCATCTGCATAAAATGTACTAGGTAGAAGACACATGGATATAGAATAAGCCCATTTTGCTCAGTTCCAAAGTTTGGAACTTCAATCCTGTATATTTTGCCAGTAAAAAGATCCAAACATGCATTTAAAACATACTTGTCAACTCTCCCGGAATGTCCGGGAGACTCCCGCAATTTCGGGTAAGTCTCACAAACTCCCGGGAGAGCATGGTAATCTCCCGCATCTGCCCACTTCACTAGGAACATATATAAACTACCACAGTAAATACAGAGATGAATTTAAAGTCATATTTAACAATCCTAAATAATCCACCAGCTGATTGCAGCCATTCAAAAATGAAGCCATCAATGATAACTACTATGAATACTTGAATGTGATATATGTGAACAGAAATTACTGTATCTTATTACACTTTTCATACTTACAATGCAATAGCACCTTCAACTCCACCAAAAGTTTTTTTGAATTTCCATGACTTGTACCTGGAAGTTTTTGCACAGCTTCTCCCTTCTTGTTCAGAATTTCAACTCGTAATGCTCCTAGGAACAGATCATGCAATGAAATATTAAAAATTGCTTTTATATAAATTTAAGGAGAGGCAGTCACATTAAAGAAACAAGCCATTATGTAACAGAAAAAAAGATCAGTGAACAAACCTTAATTAAAACATGGTGCAAGAGCTGCTAAGAATAGTGCTCAAATTCAGAGGCAACATATGTATAAAGATGTTGGACCACTTTTACCTATAGTAGTTCCTGCTAACTTCTCATCATTTTCCTCCAAAGCATCTCCCTCAGGCCATGTGACAGCCAATGTGTCAGGGAACCTTTATTAAAAAAAAAAAAAAAAAGCTGAAACCAACACTTTCAAACAGAATACAGAATGAGAAAAACTAACATTTCATACCTTGCCATTTCTTCCTCTATATACTTCTTGATAGTAGCCAGCGCTACATTACGATCAAGTTTGGAAATTGGCACATATTTTGTTTCATCGTGCATCTCTTTTGGTTCCTAAAAAAATGCCAATGTTATGAAAGAGGACTGTTATTCCTTGTAATAATAGATTTAACAAACATGAAAAAAAAAAACAGCGCAATAGTTGAAAAATACAAAATCATAAACTGATCAATACTGGCATTTGTAAGAAGTCTAAAAATACAAGAATCACTAGAACCACAATTATTCAGTTGAAAATTAACCACAATGATTAACTAGCAATCATTAATTCTGTTCAGTTCAAAATGTATAGATCTAGTGTAATGTCCACCATTCGCTTTTCAAATAAAAACCCGAAAAATAAAAACCCTTAAATGATCTTCAACAAGTATTTTCAACAAGAACTGCAATTGAAAGGTGCTGCAATATCACAGGTATAATGTCAAAATTGTGTTTTAGATATTATCACAACCATTTCCCCAGTGTAAAAATGAAATTTGCGATTATGTATAACACATGTAGATATTTGTATGAAGATCTGGGGGATAAATTTAATAAACTACGGATTTTGAAAGCTGCTGATATTCGGTGACTCTGCAGGGGAAATTTAAAACAGCAATGTCTTTAAAAAAAACAACTTACCTTTAAAGACATTGCTGTTTTAAATTTCCCCTGCAGAGTCGCAGAATATCGGAGTGTGACAGGATGGACCGCCTATGCCACCCTGTCTGTTGTTACCGGGAACCGGCTGGGCTTACTTTGCCACGATCACTTTCGCTATCCCAAATGCGCCCTCTGACTGCAGTAGGAGGGGCTTGCAAATGCTGCCACCACAGGTGCTGGATCCTCACACATCAAAAGGTATAATTAACATGAAATTAACATGGGTCTTTTCTTCAGACAGCTACAGAATACACATTCCCAAAGAAAGTCACAAAATCCCAAACAAGTAATTTCTCTACTCCAAGATACCCAAAAGACTTCCTCAACAAAGGCTTATTGTATCAGATATATAATGCATTTCCTCTAGCAAAGTTAAAACAAACTAATTTCTTCCCCTGGTCTCAGAAAAAAAAAAAGATATCTCTTTTACCAACATACACACAATATCAAAAATAAGTACATTTGCAATTATATAAACAAGCACCCTGCGCTATTTCCTTTAAATAAATCTATGCCATACGTTATTTATAAGTGATCCAGTCACAATCAGCAATTTACAAAATCCGCAGTTTAATAAATTTAACCCCTGATGTGTGTTCCGAGGTATTTTTTAACACAGTAGTTCAGATGGTTACAATATCGAGTATATTCATGGCTTAGCAGTACAGCTGCAACGCGTTGCCATCTCCTCTTCCACTTTATACACACAAAGCGAAGATGGATACAACCTCTGATTATGTACCTGAACTTCCACATAGCCCAATGCAGACCTCTTTGGGAAGTGTAAAATTATTTCAGTTTAAAAGGTTACAGCACTGAAATTAGTGTACTTGTTTTCGACAATTGGGCAGGACAGCCCAATTAAGTTATTGAAACATTCTGAATAGGAGAAATAAACTTTATACAAAAAAAAAATTGTAGGTAGGATCCTACACCCTTTGGATGCATCACTTTAACCGCAGGGGGAAAAAAAAAGTTTTTAATGAAGTTCTGGCAGATAGTGGTCACTTATCTCAATGCACAAAGTCCATACAAGGAATAAAATATTACCGTTCACTGAATAAAATAGTGTCTTGCACATTTCGTTACCAAGTTATCAACTTCATCAGATGGAGATATTTGACAAAATATTTTCATCGGATGAAGTGAAGTGTCCTATTTTTTACTTTGTTGTGGTTAATTTTCAGCTAAATAAGTTTTGATTGTAGCGACACGTTTTTTATTTTTAGACTTCTTTTAAGTGCCAATATTGATCACAGTCCTCATTATGCTAGAAAACCATCAGGACCATCCTTAGGTAAAGACAGAAGAAAATAATGCATACTCCATTTTCTTTTGTCGATACCTCATTTCAGTATGTGGTCAACGATTAGACAGACATTCATTTGGTCGACATTCAGAAAGTCAAATTCAAATGTTAACAGAATTATTAGGCAGACAATTGAAATGTAGACACTGTTATCAGATCAACAATTCAAATGTAAACAGCATTATATGGTTAGAGTTAGGGATAGAATTATTATTGTCGGCCTAATAATAGTGTATACATTCCAACTATCAACCTAATAATACCGTCAATGTCATTATTGACAACCTACCAACACGTTCAACCATACAAATGTTGATCATGTAACTGTCGAAAATATGTATCACACCCCCACACATTCAGTGTTTTGTGTTTGAGGAACTTGTGTCTTGTTTTCAATAAAATACATACCAAAGCAATAAGAACCTCTCCCCCTGTAGCATACACATCGCCATCATGATTTCCATAGAGGAGAAACTGGACTATGCTTCCATAAACTATAGGCACAGTTTTGATAGTTTTCACCTAAGGACAGAGAAATTGTAACACTACAATGCTGTAGATTAAAACATACTTTGGTGAAAGTATGTGAATCATTTAGAATTAGTCTGTTTTCTTGTACTGAATTGATCTAATCAAAGCTTTATTAATAAAGATAATCTAATTACACAACACACAAATCATGCTTGCTTAAATATTGATTGAAAACAATTAACATCAAAAGTCTCCCAATGGGGTGGGGCGGGGGTGGCTTGGATGCCAATCTATACAGATACACTAATCGAGTGTTCTGCCTGTTTCCGCACATTTTTTTTTTTATTATTTAAATTTTGTGATACTATACATGTTATTGAAGCTTAACAATAATAATATGCTAAAACTATACCCGTGCAGGGATAATAACAGTGTCAAAAAATCAAACACACAATATTTAAGAATCATGTAAATGAGAAAACAATAGGAGTCAAACACTGTATGCAATACAAGAATGAGGAAACTGACATAATAAATTTCATGTGAATTGTCCTTGGTTATCAAGAGTAGTTCTCTTCATAACATAACATATACTGCTCTGCCCATTTCCACCACAATCAAGGTGCACTGAAGATCCCCCATCCCATTGACTAAGGACTTTGTATGTCCATATACCCTTAAACCATCAGGGACTCCTTGGTTCTGTGTCCCACCTCAAAATATCCTGATGGGGAATGAACTCCAGGGGGTATATTTACTAAACTGCGGGATGAAAAAGTGAAGTGCTTATAGCAGTGTTGGCTAACCTGTGACACTCCAGGTGTTGTGAAACTACAAGTCCCAGCATACCCCTTCCAGCAACAAGCTGCTATATATTGTCAAAGCATGCTGGGACTTGTAGTTTCATAAACAGCTGGAGTGTCACAGGTTAGCCAACACTAGCCTATAGCAACCGGATTTTAGTTAGCATTTATTTAGTACATTCTACAAAAGTTAAAATCTGATTGGTTGCTATAGGCAACAACTCAACTTTTTCAAACCTGCAGTTTAGTAAATATACCCCCAGAGCTTGATAGGGGTTTGATACTGCCAAGGCCTGACAAACCTCTCCACAGGGGATAGTCAATGGTGTTCTGCTGGAAGACTAACAGAGACAAGGACCTCAAGACGTTCATTTCTTTCACTGACATTACTGCCCAACAATATACATTCATCCCTGCAAGGGGACCCCAGGGTTCCACCGGTGAAGGTCCATTCTTTAGCCTCCTTATGCCAGGGGACTGAGATCCAGGAGCATCATGCTACAATTCATATCAAAGATGTCAACTATGACAGAGAAACACTAGTAATATCCACTCCTATTTACACTGCATAGAAATTCTACATTGACCAGAATTCTGCTGCCACATACTGGATGACCTGTGAAATTGCAATTGTTTGATATCCTATTACAAGGTCAGATTCCTTAAGACCTGGCGGTTGCAGTTTTGCTAAAAAAATGTATTACTCTGGCTCCTATTTTCTCCCCATTACATCTCTTCCAAATCATACACTTCGAAAACTCCTAAAATAAAGGGGTGTGCCATGCTCCTCCCTCACGTGTTTTAAACTCACATCACACTTCGTGCTGTAGCCCACACCTGCCAGGGCTGTTCATCATCATCATCTATTTATATAGCGCCACTGATTCCGCAGCGCTGTACAGAGAACTCACATCAGTCCCTGCCCATTGGAACTTACAACCTAAATTCCCTAACATACACACACAGACAGACTAGGGTCAATTTGATAGCAGCCAATTAACCTACTAGTATGTTTTTGGAGTGTCGGAGGAAACCAGAGCACACGGAGGAAACCCACGCAAACACAGGGAGAACATACAAACTCCACACAGATAAGGCCATGGTCGGGAATTGAACTCATGACCCCAGTGCTGTGAGGCAGAAGTGCTAACCACTTAGCCACCGTGCTGCCCAGAGCTGCCTGTTCGCACTGGTGGTCAGTGGTCTAACACACACTGCTGGCTGTAGTGCTCACATAGAGCCTGTTCTAATAGGAAAAACAATGGTTTATTTTTCTATTTTAATAGGACTCTCTTGGCAAGTAAAAACTACCAGGTGGAGCACCTGGGAAATAGGTGATGGGGAGAACACTGAGCTCTCATCTATCAGAAGAGGTGAGCTTACAGTTACAGATAATTTCAATTCAGTTCTGAATCCATCCTTGGATAGAACTATCCCTGTAGCCTGTTCCCCAGACAAATCAGATGCCCAAAACACTAAGGGCTAGATTTACTAAGCTGCGGGTTTGAAAAAGTGGAGATGTTGCCTATAGCAACCAATCAGATTCTAGCTTTCATTTATTTAATGCTTTCTCCAAAATGACAGCTAAAATCTGAATGGTTGCTATAGGCAACATCCCCACTTTTTCAAACCCACAGCTTAGTAAATCTAGCCCTAAAGCTCTCTCTGATGTTCTAAAGTTGCATCACCCTTACCATTACTGGAGGGTTAGAGAACCCCTAAATCGGGGAATACACATTTCTCTCCCAGGTCCATTCATCTTATTCCAGAACTGATATAATCCTGCTCAGCCATGACTTGACCCTTAAGGTCCTTTTACCCAGAGATTACTCCATCACCTGGTCAGACCACACTACCATCACGGTGGATATTTCAGATTTCGCCCCCCAGAATCTGCAACCGGGAGTATTAATGAGGGTATCCTTTATAACCCATAAACTATACAAAAAATTAATGACTTACTTGAAGACTATTTCACTATCACTGATACCCCAGAGGTAGCTCCTGGTACTCTATGGGAGGCCCACAAGGCTGTTATCAGGGGCCATTTCAAAGACTTGACCTCTAGGACCAAGAAGGAGAGGATGAACAGGATGATTGAGCTGACTAAACAGCTTCAAGATCTTGAATACCTGCAAAAACAACCTTTAGCCCAGTGGCTGGCTGGCAGGCTTTAGCCCGGGGGAAAAGCAAGCAGCACTGGCCCATAAGTAGCGGTCCTTCCTTAAAAGGTGGTTTTCGGTACAATATATACTGATCAATATAAAAAGAGGCTATTTTAGTGTTGCTTAATCTAGTGATACTTTATTATTATAAATAATAAATTTTAAATTTAAAAATAAATAATGCAACAAAAAAACAGACGTCACTTTATATTGCATTTTATTTTATTTTATTTTATTTTATTTTATATGTTCCTTCTCCCTACACCATTTTTTTTTCTTTTACACATACCTGGCTGATTATAATGGGATTTATCAAAATGCAAAAAGCCCTATATACTAATAGGATTATTTGTTTTAGGGTTAACCTAAACCAAATAATATTAGGGGTGGTACTGGAAGGAGGAGTAGAGCACTAGGTGTCAATCCCACACCCTGGCCCAGAGCTGGGGGGCCAGGGTTTACTTGCGAGAGGGGCTCCCTATGATCTAACATAGTTATCATTTTAGACAAATACACAGGCAATACTGTGTGCCCTACAGTTAGGTGCAGTTCTGCCTTCACGAGCAGTACATGGTGAAGCGGGACATACCTCCTAAGTGTCCTAAGTGAGACAGTCAACCAAATTCGGGACTGACCCACCAGATTCAGCACAGTTGGCAGACTGTCCTGCTCTCAACTACCTGTTGTGGTCAGTTTCACCACTTGTGACTGCTGGTTTCTTAATTCATTTGCTGCTTGTCTGGATCCTGGAGGGTTGGAGGCCCTATTTGGAAAAAAAAATGGGTACATAAAATCTAGAAAACTCCAAACATTCCCAGTGTTAAATTAATAGCACTCACATTTTATAATTATGCCTTCCTCCAGCCCCAATATTAAAATAATAATATTCACATTTGCTGAATAGATCTATTTCCCTCCAACCGACCCGACATTAGATAGCAAACACGTTTAATATATAAACCTATTTAACTCCCTCCAAACAGCCTCACCAATAAATTAAATTGCACCCCACCACCCCAGAAACAAAATAGCACCCATTAAAGAACTATTCCCCTCCTACCTCCCACACTAAATTAAGACCCCACTTCCCTCACACATTGTATTGACATCTCACACACACACACACACACACACACACACACACACACACACACTGTACCGACATCTCACACACACACACACACACTGTACCGACATCTCACTCACACACACACACACACACTGTACCGACATCTCACACACACACTGTACCGACATCTCACACACACACTGTACCAACATCTCACACACACGCTGTACCGACATCTCACACACACACACACGCTGTACCGACATCTCACACACACACTGTACTGGCATCTCACACACACACACACACACACACTGTACAGACATCTCACACACACACACACACACACACTGTACCGACATCTCTCTCACACACAGACACACCCTGTACCGACATCTCACACACAGACACACCCTGTACCGACATCTCACACACAGACACACCCTGTACCGACATCTCACACACAGACACACCCTGTACCGACATCTCACACACAGACACACCCTGTACCGACATCTCACACAGACACACCCTGTGCCGACATCTCACACAGACACACCCTGTACCGACATCTCACACAGACACACCCTGTACCGACATCTCACACAGACACACCCTGTACCGACATCTCACACAGACACACCCTGTACCGACATCTCACAGACACACACTGTACCGACATCTCACACAGACACACTGTACCATCACACACACACACACACACACACACTGTACTGACATCTCTCACACACACACACACACTGTACTGACATCTCACACACACACACTGTACTGACATCTCACACACACACACACTGTACTGACATCTCACACACACACACACACTGTACTGACATCTCACACACACACACACACACACTGTACTGACATCTCACACACACACACACACACACACACTGTGCTGACATCTTACACACACACTGTACTGACATCTTACACACACACACACACACTGTACTGACATCTTACACACACACTGTACTGACATCACACACCTCTAACCTCATCAGCATAGACTCTGGGACCGCTACTAAGTGCCTGTCTGCATTATAGACAGCCAGACATCCCTGCTTCATGTGAGTAACGGCTACCAATTTCATTTTTGCTTGCATTTTTCATCATCACCAACATTTTTATTTTACAACTCTAGACATTATATTTCCTTACATTTTCTTTTTGCGGTTCATATCAATTGTCATTTCATATTTTAGTAGCTTGCAAGTGCACTCTAACTATATTTGCAATCACACTGAGTTTGTAGTGTTATTTACCATTATCATTGTTTTCGGCAGTGTCAATTGATGCATGTTAATTGTTTAACACATCTAAGCTGTCTCGTTCCGGCCGGAGCGTATTGTGGACCTATCCATATTAAATTGATATATCTTTCCTTTACAAGCGCCCAGAACCTGACTATTTTTATACGTATCACACACACACTGTACTGACATCACACACACACACACACACACACACTGTACTGACATCACACACACACACACTGTACTGACATCACACACACACACACACACACTGTACTGACATCACACACACACTGTACTGACATCACACACACACACACTGTACTGACATCACACACACACACACTGTACTGACATCACACACACACACTGTACTGACATCACACACACACACTGTACTGACATCACACACACACACTGTACTGACATCACACACACACACTGTACTGACATCACACACACACACACACACACACACTGTACTGACATCACACACACACACACACACACACTGTACTGACATCACACACACACACACACACTGTACTGACATCACACACACACACTGTACTGACATCACACACACACACTGTACTGACATCTCACACACACACACACTGTACTGACATCTCACACACACACACACTGTACTGACATCACACACACACTGTACTGACATCTTACACACACACACACACACTGTACTGACATCACACACACACACACTGTACTGACATCACACACACACACACTGTACTGACATCACACACACACACACACTGTACTGACATCACACACACACACACACTGTACTGACATCACACACACACACACACTGTACTGACATCACACACACACACACACTGTACTGACATCACACACACACACTGTACTGACATCACACACACACACTGTACTGACATCACACACACACACTGTACTGACATCACACACACACACTGTACTGACATCACACACACACACAGTACTGACATCACACACACACAGTACTGACATCACACACACACACAGTACTGACATCACACACACACACAGTACTGACATCACACACACACACTGTACTGACATCACACACACACACAGTACTGACATCTTACACACACACACACACTGTACTGACATCTTACACACACACACACACTGTACTGACATCACACACACACTGTACTGACATCACACACACACTGTACTGACATCACACACACACACACACTGTACTGACATCACACACACTGTACTGACATCTTACACACACACACACTGTACCGACATCACACACACACACACACACACACACACACTGTACTGACATCTCACACACACACTGTACTGACATCTCACACACACACACTGTACTGACATCTCACACACACACACACACACACACTGTACTGACATCTCACACACACACACACTGTACTGACATCTCACACACACACACACACACTGTACTGACATCTCACACACACACTGTACTGACATCTCACACACACACACACTGTACTGACATCTCACACACACACACACACACACTGTACTGACATCTCACACACACACACTGTACTGACATCTCACACACACACACTGTACTGACATCACACACACTGTACTGACATCACACACACACACACTGTACGGACATCTCACACACACACACACACACACACACACTGTACTGACATCTCACACACGCACACTGTACTGACATCTCACACACACACACGCACACACTGTACCGACATCACACACACACACACTGTACTGACATCTCACACACACACACACACACACACACACACAATACTGACACACACTATACTGACATCTCAACTGACACACACTATACTGACATCTCAACTGACACACACACTACTTACATCACACACACTACTTACATCACACACACACACTTTACCTGGTTTGTCGCACGTATGGAAAAGATCACACATTACCTCTATGATTGACCAGATCTTTTTACAAAGTATGGGTTCCATGGCTATTTAGGGTAGATAGGAATACATTTTTTTCTCCTTTTATGCGCCCTTGAGCGGTCCCATTTTCTCCCATTCTATGGCATTGGGCAAATCCACTAATTTGCACTCCCTAACTATAGGTGACCATTTAACTTAAGAAACACAAATCCTAGTTAAATTTTATTATTATAGATTTAAAAACAGCACACATCTCCTGTAGTCCTATAGAGTAAACAGTGCATATATACTGTAACATTAACACAAACATGGAGACACAATAGGAATGAAAAAGCTAATAAAAAAAAAAAAAAAAAAAGCTCACAAACTGAAAGAAAAAGGCACAGGGACAAGTAATAAAGGAACATGTAAAGTGAGGAGTATTATGTAGCAATGAACATTGAAGCATATACCGTGTTTGCATGGGTTTTTTTTTTTTAACATATGTGCATTGTCTGTAAAGCACTATTATGTTATTATTATTATTATTATTATTATTATTAATAATAATAATAATAATAATAATGACACACCAGCTTCCAAATACAGAATGTTCCTCCCTGCATCAACACTGGTAACCATATATCCATTCTCTTCTTTCACAAATCTCCAATTCTCTCCCATTGCTTTGTGGGACTCTTGATCGGTTTGTAGCAAGGTTACCCATATTCATGAGTTGTTTCATCTCTAATACCATCAACTTCAACTCCCTGGCAGTCATTTAAACATACCTATATCAAAACATTGCCTCTACCACAGCATACTTATATGGAGTTATCTACTTTACAAACATTCCAAGACCTGGTGACAGACAAAATGACAGTGCAAAAATTTCACATCATACCTCTTGGCCATTCTAGGATAGCATTTAATCCCCCCCCCAAAAAAAACCCCCCACTATCGACATTGAATACTGCTCCTACACTTACACAAATATCCGACCATTCCTCATTTGCTGTCCCCCTCTGTAGTTGGAATGGACAGCAATAACTTACATAATAAATTTCTAAGTGTTTACAAATCACCCCGAGAGTTTGCTCTCATGAAATCCACTTCATATGACACTTTATCCAACTCTCCTCAACTTTTAAAATCTTTAGAAAAACCTTAAAAAATAATTCCCAAATACTAATTACATTAAAAGACCACTACCCTGGTCATCTATAACCACTATTTCTATGCCACACTATCTTTCATGAGATACAACAACCATTATCCTTCTACGTTTAGTATTAAGAGTTCTCCAGCATGTTATAAGCTCACATTGGCAGAATCACATTGCCATTGTATGTAGATTGTTTTTCACAATATCAACGTAATGTACAGCGCTGCATAATAATTAAAATATTATACATCATACACCACACAACTCTCTGAACATATTTTATACACCCTTAAAAAGATTCTAATAATGAGACCAAAACTAACTGTCATAATGTATTCTAAATGTTTAATTTTGTGTAGAATACAGAGATTTTCGTCCCTCTTTATGAATTCAGGAAAACTATATTTGTCCAGACCTGCCAAGCAATACAAGTCATTTTGAACATTAGGAATATGCAATGTGCATCATGTTATAAAGCATACGCTTTATTAAAGAGTATAACTTACCAGCTGCCCAGCTTTGTAATGCTTTCCATCCCAATCTACAGACGTGTAAGTTGCCCAAGGAGATTGCATACGTTTTGCGGGAATATCACAACGAACGATTATCTCTTTAAAACCACAAAACTTTATTTGCTTGTCATATCTTTCATGACAGTCTTTTACCCACGATGCAAATTCTCTGTCAATTTTAACTCGCTGCTCCTGTCAAAATAAAAAGAAAAGGATATATAATTTAAAACGTGAATCCTATATTAAAAAGTTAACTAGTGAAATTGTGAAATGGCAAAAATAAGATTAGGTTTATAAGTATGTTGCCAACAATAGATCGAAATTGCATCCATCAAACAAAATCAACTTGTTAAGTCAGAAAGAAAAAAAGCTTTGAAGAAAGTTTAGACATTCACTCCGAAACAAACTTTTTAATACATATGAAAGGTTTGAATAAACAAGTTTCAGAATTGATTTGTCTAGCAGAGGGGAATTTTGTCTGAAAAACTTTATATAAAGTAAGTACATGTTCAAAGGATAATGGTCAGCTATGTTGTTGTGTAAATTGCACGGACATAAGTTTGCAATTACTCTACTGTTACCAACATCTCTTACACAGTGTTATCCAAATTCGACACAATTCTGTAGCACTTTTTTGCTGGAAACATCTATCCTCCTAGTGAATGAAATGCAAAGAACATCTTAATAAATATTCAACAGAAAGAACATTCTAGTGACCTCAATGCACTACAAAAAGCATTCATGTGACCTCAATAGTCCAGCAACCTTCATACAATACAGAAAGCATTATTGTGACTTAAATAAAATGCCTACAGCTTTCCAGTGACTTAAATATAGAGCATTTTAATGACTGAATTACACTACAGAGAGCATCTTATTAAAACAATACACATACAGAAAACAATTTAGTGACCTCTATATAATACAAAGAGCATTATCGTGACCACTAGTTGAAAACACAATATATATTAGTGGCTACTATTCAATGCTATCCCTTTTCTGTAGGCTACTATAAATTGCAGCTCCCCCAAATCTCTGGTGGCTTTACAAAGCACATACCTCAGATCTATGGTGACTTTATATGCATAGCCCCACTCTAATCTCTGGTGGCTTAACTAATGAGAGTCCAAATCTCAGGTGACTTTACAACTTTCTACACTTTCCCGAATCTCTGTTAATGGCAAAAACAGACCTCAAATATTTGGAGATGACCCAAATGAATAACTTACCCATTTTAAGAACATTTGTGGTTGTGCTGGGCTCCGATGTTGTAAATCTTAGTAGACTTAGAATTCTGATTTGTGGATAGCTGGAACTATTCACCAATCAGTGTGTGTGGTACGTCTAGCACCATGACTAGCCAGTGCTAGAACAACACACACCTGACCCGGACAATATCTCCGGAAGCCTTGACATTTGGAAAGAAGGTAACAGACAAGACCATCTCCTCAACATCACTTCAACCAAATAGGCATAAAGCTCATTCACCAGTATATTAAACTCTCAAAGCTATGTCAGGGGTTAAAAATGATCTAGGGCCTCATTCATCCAACATTTCAAATATAGAAAAGTTTGCATCTTCTTCATGGTATAGACAAGTTTTCATTTTTTTCTTGGTAAGCAAAGAAACTTCTTTCCTTAACAGCCTATGAATATTGGTCATGCCTGATAAAGAGAGTGTCCTCCTCTTAGATTTTTCTAAAAAGAAAGTCCGTCTTTTTGAAGCTTTAGCCAGTGTATACTGGTCCAGATAAGACTCCATTTCATTAGAGTAATTTTTAACTCCTGCTACTAGATACAAGACCTTGAATGCATCCCATAACATGGGTGAACACTTTGTCTGTGCATTAAAAAAAAGAAGTAGCCTTTGCATTGTCCTACTAGTTCAGAACCCACCTCCTTAAGCGATCACCAAAATGGATTGAGCTTCCAAAATCTCTCCCTTTGGGTAATGGAATGGGTAATTCAATCAATAACAGTGGTATTTTACCCCAATAATCAAGTGTACTATCCATCAAGACACAAGCAGTAAATCTGTGCTTCCATATATTTAACCCACCATACATTCACTAGTCCCAATTCATAAACAAGCTGCAAAAAATCTGGACCAGAACAGGACTAAGCTTAGGGACAATGCCACCACCTAGGTCAGTGTTTATCGATTACATTAAAGTCGCTCCTGCAAACAGGTGACTCCAGACAAAGTGCTATAAAAGCACTACACTGTTTTAAAAATATCACTGCTGTTGTGCGAGTACATAAATCACAAATATAACCAATGGAGACCAATCTAACAGTGCACAAATGAAAAAGAAACAGAACATGGGATCAATCTGTACCCGTTTCAAGACAAAGCAGAGAAGTTTCCATATTAACATTGATAAGTCCCTTTAGTAAGAGTTCTACACGGCATGATAAGACCATTATTTTTGTTAAGATTTTTGAGATATAAACAGATGATGCAAAGCTCCCTGAACCCGAAATATCCCCAGGAATTATACAATTAGGCTTCAAAATTATATAAAATTACCAGGGGATCTTCAACAATACTCTGAATTCCAGCCCAGACCTGCATAACTATATCCTGGTACAGAAAATGCAAAATAAAGTGACAGTAACAGTACACAAGAGCTTACAAAAAGTTATAAAACAGAAATAGCAAACTATACTAAGCCAAAACTAGTAATCTCAAAGATAGCCTAAACACCAACTAATGTATACCTGCCTCCCTAAAATAATACAGCCTCAAAACATAAGACCCCCAAGTAGTTGTGCTGTCAAAAAATGACTTTTACACTTACCCTACAGTCCTAATGCCCCATAGAGTCGCTTATGAGAGTGTGTGTGTATATGCGTATATGTAGTGGGGGGAAATTAACTCTCAGTGAAAGTGAACTTAGAGTCATGTGCTCTCCATTATAATATATTGCTACTAAACTGTATATAGGTAAATAAATAACTTAAATGACCCAACCTTTTCACAGAAGAACATGCCCAAGCATTGTAGTCAGCAATTAGATCAGGAAAATATAGCTATATAACCATATACATTTTACTTGTATAAAGAAGAGCATAGAGCACCCAGAACAATCAATGTCCATCTTGCTCTTGATCATGCATTCCATGGTCTCTAGGTGTAGGAAAGAAGTGAGACCTGTCATCATCCAACACCCTGGCTGGATATATAATGTAAGGGAGTTGAAGTTGTCTGAGTCTCCACTTGACCATACTAAACTGAGTGCTGCTGTTTTGCACATCCACGAGAAGTCAGGAAGGACCACCAGTGTCATATAGTAAAGGCCTCATTGTTCTGGTCAGCCATAGGTCGATATGTCAATCTTTAGAATGTAGAACTTTAGCAATACAATTTCAAGGAGTGGCCCCTGACAGAGGAACCTGCAATGGGACACAATGCAGCCTTTTCACAGTGAACTGAGCTAAGAAAGCCTCCTTGCCATCCACTTTTCAAAAAATAAATAATATCAGGACTGCATCTTTCAACCCTCTTAGGCAACGCCACAAATCTCAGCCTATTTTGCCTTAATTTACAATCTAAATCGGACGTCTTCTGCTGACCAGAGAGCATGGGTGACACTAGGTTGGCAATTTCCCCCTTCATGTCTGTTGCCGTATCCTCTAGTAGCGATATGCACTGCTATGTCTCACTCACACATTCTCTTGTATTTTGAATACCTTGACGTAGCAGGAACAAATCCAACTGAACTTTGTTCATTTCACCAGTTACTCTTTTCGGAGGAACTGATGGTCTACAGAATTTGCTGCAGAGAAGGCTCACTTTCAATTGGTTGATCTATGGGGTAGGAGTCAACTTAGACTGTGAGGCAGATGGCTGAGGATCCACCAAACTATTTACAGATTATAACCTGCCAAATCTCTGAGCAGCTGCTGTGTTGTGACTGGTGTTGTTCATATCTAGCAGATGACCTGGCAAACTATACTCATCCGATTCAGATCTAAGAATACCGGATAAAACAGCATAAAAGAGCCCATGCCGGCTAATCACTGTCCTTCCCTGTGTATCATTTTTTCACCCACAGTCCTCAATTTTTTGCCCACGTGTGCCAGACCTAAGCAAATACCAGAACACCAGATCTAAGCATGGTGCACAATATTACACCCATAAAAAGCACTTAATAGGGAATGTACAGAATGTCACAACATGTTTCGATGTTTAACCAATGAAAGCACAATAGACAACATACAAACACAACACATCTAAGTATACCAAATACATTTGTCATCTTTCAATGTCTAAACCTTGTCCTCATAAGTCCGCTGAGGGATTCATTCGGAAACCTGCAATATCACCACAAAGAAGGGCAATAAAGAAAAGGAAGGAAGACAAACAAAAACCCCCCAAAAAACCCACCAAATCCTAAAATTTCTTCTTTATTGTCCTGACTCCAAGTGTGAGGTCATAACCCCACTGTCCCCAAAATTGATAAATGAAGACATTACAATTTTAATATCATGCAACACAAAGTTATGAAAAGAAATATCACATACAAACTGCTTACCTGTCCATTTGCTATTCTTGTAAATATTGTATTTTTGTCTTGTAGCTTTAAGCCCAAGTCTAAGAAAGTCAATTTATTTGTGCTCACTTCAAACTTGTCGTTTGTGAATAAAACTCCAGAGATTCTGTTGTAACATTCAATAGGGACAAGTCCTCTTTTTTTAGGTGTAGCACACCAGTCAAAACTAAAAAGAAATCACAAAAATTAGGGGGCGGGCATTAGTTTGACAAGCTACTGAAAATATAAGAAATACTATAACGAATGTAATCAAGTTTTTTTTCACTCAATGGGTAGCTTTACCTTTTGGCATACCTTTTATTGTCATCAATTTTAGAATATATGCACACAATATGCATTTCCCTTTTTAGAGAGAAAATTATTTACATTTTTTTTATTTCGGCAAATAAGGGAAAGAATAGTCAGGGATCAGGGATTCCAATCTCCCACTTCCCTAATGTTCTCCTATTTCTCTCTCCCCCGGTTTATAACTCAACCCTGTAATCTCTATTTGACACCTTATCTGAATATTTCAGAATACCAGTCCATGACCATTTTCTTTTTGTATTCATGTCTACATTCATTTTGTCTGCCTTGTCTGTTCTTGCTTTACGTATGTTCTGTTGTATGTATGTCCTTGTCTTCCCTACTGTACAGTACTGCGGAGAATTGTGGCGCCTTACAAATCAACGATAATAATAATACTAATAATAATTTCTAGGTTTCTCCAACTTACTCTTTCTTGCAGCATAGTCACCATTTTTATGACTGATTCCCCTCATTGACAACTCAACAAACTTTCATCGGGTTAGCATGCAGCACCTTAACACAGACAGCTTCCCCTACTACTCTTCCGCTACGCTCCATAATTGTATCTCTGTGATCCTTCCACACATCTTACTGGCCCACCAGATGCAGACAATAATATAATGATACACAGAATAAAGGTCATATGAGATAAAAGTTAACAATTAAGTGCAAATCAGTGTGGGGACACATTTGTATGACACAATAGAAGTGTAGATGGTTCAACGAAAAGAACCACAAAAGAAAACATCAAAAGCATTTACAAATGGGTACAGTAATCAAATTGCTAGGCTTGTCATAAGTCATATCCAAATGTTTTAGAATGAATAAAACATTATTTTAAATAATAAAAGCCTACTTTTTGGGAATGTAAACAAGTGTGGGCTCACCAAAGATTTTCCCACTCTAGTAATTGTGAACCTAACAAGTTGGATAATTAAATAATAATAAACATTTTAAAAAATATCTTAAAAGAAGTTGAAGTTATGTCAAATATGAACATGTGAACTACATGAATTTCAATGTTAATTAAAAGATGCTTCCAAGATTTACCTTCATTTTTTTAATGTACCATGTATGAATCAATGAATGTAGGTATATATCAGATGATGTATTTCAAGTGGAACATAGCTCAGGCATTCCAGTAAACTTAATAGAGACATGCTTAGAAAATGTAGGTGTCAATAAAAGTCACTGAATACAAACTTTGATGCAGGATTCAGCCTAACACTTAGACCTAATATGTTATAAGAATCAGATTCAGCCATATCAGCCATATGTGTTATCAATTTTAACACATATGGCACAGAATTAGCCTTTCCAGGAGCTAAAATTACTGAGAGGTTTCTACAGTTCAATTTTAATATACAAATCAGATTGATATTATGAAGATTTATTTTTTTATGTGAAAAGATTCAGTAATGAAAGAAATTCTAAAGGATAACTAGTGAATCCCTAGGTATAATACAGTAATTGTCATTTATATCAGGTTAATGACCGATTATTTAAGTGACCAACTTAAATAATAAGAAAAGGTGCTTCAACAAACAATAGACTACTAGGAATCATACAAGTGAAATACTCCTTCCTCTGATACACTCAAAGTCACAGTACTTGCTATAAATTGTTATTTTAATAACCATAGGAACTAATTTTAACCAAAAGTTTTCACTTTAAATAACCCCTGTACTAAAGTCCCTTTCTTGGGTTCAACCATTTGCTCTATATGTAGCACCTCTATTGATCATCTTTCTCGATGCTCAGCTCTCTCCAGAGTTTTGAGATACAACGCATTGGCTCAAAGTAAAAGCCTTAGAGAACTGCTGTGTCAGAACTTCCCAGCTATGGAGCAGCGCCAAAAGGTGACTAGCAGTGGTCTTTGTTGTATGAGCACTGGGATGCTGCTAAACAGAGAGGATAAGGATCCACTAATGCACTATTATTGGGAAGGGATGGAATTCAATACAGGGACTGTTAAAAGTCAAAACCCCTTTAAACCTGTGGCTCTTGAGTGCAAGATACTGCTCAATAACTTAAGAATCTTAATTTTGGGGCATGTATTGTTTAGAGATATAGGGACTGATGCAGAGTTTGTCTCGTAATGGGAGAATTGATAAATAGCATATTTCCGCCGAGGTGCTGTAGACATGTTGCAATGTACCCTTGTCTGCATCAGCAGCATATGCACATGGTTACAACAAGTCATCGAATATATGCCTCCTGAAAGGCGTATAAGCGTATTTACACAATAACGCCGTTACTGTACTTGGCCAATGTTAGAATGCCCCTACACTGCCCCGCCCCACATGTTCAGGTGCAGGTGGGTGAAAGAGTCAGAATTGTGCCCACTTTCTAGGCATGCATACAGCGATTTCACACAAGACACGCTTCTCAAACTGGCGTATGTCACACTCTGCATCAGTCCTAGAGTGACAAGCTTACTCCTGAATTGTGGTATAAGGAATCAGCCTTCCATTCCAGAAACATTCAAAAATTGGCCTTTTTCCTCGAGCTTCCTTCTCCACTATGAAGCAATCATCATCAAGTTCAGTGTCATCATTGTTTCCTAACAACATAACGAGAAATTCAATATGTATTAATCATACAATTTACTTTGAAAATTGCCAACATTGTATTTTAGTGTACCTTTAATGAAGCAATGAAAAAGGATCACATAACAGTATCTTTTTACTTCAAACTAAAATTATCAGCCATATCATACTTTTAATTCTCATGTATTTTTCAAGTCTTCCTATAATTTTTTTTCTGAGGACACAATATTTTCACACACACTGTTAAAAGTGGTCATTCTCATTATTGTGTTTTTTCCATCAATCCCAGGGAAGCTAGTGCCTTTGGCAGTGTTCATATCCTACTATATAAATATTTTCAACTTCAGCTGATGATTCTCATGCCATGTTATGTCATGAATCTCTTCCTTACATTTTACTATTTATTAGGGATGTGCACCGGCGACTTTTGAGGTCTCGTGTTTTGGATCCGGATTTTCGTTATTTTTGGGGTTCGGATTTGTCTCGCAAAACACTTGACGAAAGGTCTCGGTTCGGATTTAAAGTTTTTGGGCTTATTTTCACTCCTAGGCTATTATTAACCTCAATAACATTCAATAACAAGCATTTCCACTAATTTACAGTGTATTCTGAACACCTCACAATATAGTTATTAGTCCAAAACGTTGCAACAAGGTATCTTTCTGGACTGCGTAGAGGAGTGGGTCACCACAATATATATTAAAAACCCTGAACTTTTATGATTCGCACCAATAAATGTACCTGGACTGCGTAGAGGAGTGGGTCACCACAAGATATATTAAAAACCCTGAACTTTTATGATTCGCACCAATAAATGTACCTGGACTGCGTAGAGGAGTGGGTCACCACAATATCTATTAAAAACCCTGAACTTTTATGAATCGCACCAATAAATGTACCTGGACTGCGTATAGGAGTGGGTCACCACAAGATATATTAAAAACCCTGAACTTTTATGATTCGCACCAATAAATGTACCTGGACTGCGTAGAGGAGTGGGTCACCACAATATCTATTAAAAACCCTGAACTTTTATGAATCGCACCAATAAATGTACCTGGACTGCGTATAGGAGCAGGTCACCACAAGATATATTAAAAACCCTGAACTTTTATGATTCGCACCAATAAATGTACCTGGACTGCGTAGAGGAGTGGGTCACCACAATATATCTTAAAAACCCTGAACTTTTATGAATCGCACCAATAAATGTACCTGGACTGCGTAGAGGAGTGGGTCACCACAATATATTAAAAACCCTGAACTTTTATGAATCGCACCAATAAATGTACCTGGACTGCCTAGAGGAGTGGGTCACCACAATATATATTAAAAACCCTGAACTTTTATGATTCGCACCAATAAATGTACCTGGACTGCGTAGAGGAGTGGGTCACCACAAGATATATTAAAAACCCTGAACTTTTATGATTCGCACCAATAAATGTACCTGGACTGCGTAGAGGAGTGGGTCACCACAATATCTATTAAAAACCCTGAACTTTTATGAATCGCACCAATAAATGTACCTGGACTGCGTATAGGAGTGGGTCACCACAAGATATATTAAAAACCCTGAACTTTTATGATTCGCACCAATAAATGTACCTGGACTGCGTAGAGGAGTGGGTCACCACAATATCTATTAAAAACCCTGAACTTTTATGAATCGCACCAATAAATGTACCTGGACTGCGTATAGGAGTGGGTCACCACAAGATCTATTAAAAACCCTGAACTTTTATGAATCGCACCAATAAATGTACCTGGACTGCCTAGAGGAGTGGGCACTGGGCCCCACAATAAAATATATAAAAAACCTTCAACAGGTCTGCATTACACTACACATACGGCTGCTCCTCCATCCTCTCCATCATATACATGTTGGAGTTTTAGCGTGTGACAACCTCTTGTTTTTGATAATGTCAGTGCATTTTGAATATTTTTCAATTTGCCCCACACCACTGAATGAACTTTATCTATGATACGCATCTATCTATCTTGACTGCGTAGTGTGGTGGCCCCGGTACACAATTTGGTACCGAGGCCACAATATAATTAAAAAACCCTCCACGTGTCAGAATTCCACCAAAAAAGGGTATGGACTGCGTAGTGTGGTGGCCCCGGTACACAATTTGGTACCGAGGCCACAATATAATTAAAAAATTGGGCATCAACAGTCAACGTTGTTTAATATCTGATACACCTCTATCTGGACTGCATAGTGGAGTGGCCCCGGTACCCAATTTGGTACCGGGGCCACAATACCTCCTCCAAACATGGTACAGACAATTCGTCATTGAGATCCCATCAAGTATGTTAAAGACAGACAGGGTCGAAGTGTTATTCGTTGACTTTGTAAACCCAAAAAACTGTCCCTGTTGCACATAGTCGTGCAATGAAGACTGACTTTTTCATTTAAAGGCACGATCTTTCAAGTGTAGTGTTTGTAAGTCTAAGTCATATTATACTTTTGGTAAAATTGGTTTATTTTGTTCCTCTTTATGGTAATTAGTCATAGAATTAAAGTATGAAATAGAATTAAAGTATGAAATAGAATTAAAGTATGAAATAGAGTGGTATAGAGTTGTAGTGTGGTATAGATAGAGTGGTCCACACAATATAATAATAAAACCCTCAACTGGTCTGAATTCCACCAAACAAGTATCTGGACTGCGTAGTGTGGTGGCCCCGGTACACAATTTGGTACCGAGGCCACAATATAATTAAAAAATTGGGCATCAACTGTCACCGTTGTTTAATATCTGATACACCTAAATATGGACTGCACAGTGGAGTGGCCCCGGTAGTAAATTTGGTGCCGGGGCCACAATACCTCCTCCAACTTCCAAGTGTAGTGTTTATAAAGACAGACAGCGTCGAAGTGTTATTAGTTGACTTTCTTAACCCTAAAATTGTCCCTGTTGCAAATATTCGTGCAATGGACAGTTACTTTTTTATTGAAAGACTCAAGCTTTCAAGTGTAGTGTTTATAAAATATAAACAACAATACAGTAGTTTTAGAGCACGTCAATACCTCTTGTTTTAAATTATGACACGGCATTTTACTTTTGGTTTAATTTCTTGTATTTTTTTAAATTTGGTTTTACTTTTTGAACATGGCAAACGACTGTTGATTGGTCATATAATGCAAAAAAAAAAGGTCCAAGAAGGAATTGTCCTTGGGCCCTCACACCCACCCTTATGTTGTTTAAATAGGACATGCACACTTTAACAAACCAATCATTTCAGCGACAGGGCCTACCAAACAACTTTGGCTGAAATGATTGGTTTGTTTGGGCCCCCACACCAAAAAAGCTATTCATCTCTCCCTGTACAGACTAAACAGGCTCTACTGAGGCAAGATGTCGTCCTCATCCTCAACCTCTGATTCCTCTCCCCCTACAGTGTGTACTTCCTCCTCATCACACATTATCAATTCGTCCCCGCTGGACTCCACAACCACAGGTCCCTCTGTAGTATCTGGAGGGCAGTGCTGTACTTCATTGAGGAATTGATTATTCATTTTTATAAACATCATTTTTTCAACGTTGTGAGGAAGCAACCTCCTTCGCCGCTCACTGACCAGGTTCCCCGCTGCACTAAAAACTCTTTCCGAGTACACACTGGAGGGGGGCGACTCAGGTAAAATAGAGCCAGTTTGTACAGGGGCTTCCAAACTGCCTTTTTTTCCTGCCAGTAACAATATGGACTGTCTGACATGTCTACTTGGATGGTGTCAGCAAAGTAATCATCCACAATTTTTTCTATTGTGACAGCATCCAATGCAGCGAGAGTAGACATGTCTGCAATGGTTGGCAGGTCCTTCAGTCCGGACCAGATGTTATCAGCATCCCCGCCAGTGCCTCTTTTGGGAAAACTGAGCTTTTTCCTCGCAGCCATAGATGTGGAAGAAAATGAGGGTGGAGCTGTTGGCATGTCACGGTCCTCTTCAGAGGACAATCTCCTGACCAGCAGGTCTTTGCACCGCTGTAGACTTGTGTCCGCCGGAAACAGAGACACAACATACGCTTTAAACCGAGGATCGAGCACGGTGGCCAGAATGTATTCCTCTGACTTTAAAAGAGTGACCACCCTCGGATCCTGGCAAAGCGTACGAAGGGCTACATCCACAAGAGCTACATGCTTGCTGTAATCGCAATGGCTTACCAGCTCCTCCCTCACTTTCTCCAGCTGCTTCTGCAACAGCCTGATCAGGGGAATGACCTGACTCAAGCTGGCAGTGTCGGAACTGACTTCTCGTGTGGCAAGTTCAAATGGCTGCAGAACCTTGCACAACACGGAAATCAGTCTCCACTGCGCTTGACTGAGGCGCATCCCCACTCCTTTGCCTATGTCGTAGGTGGCTGTGTAGGCCTGAATGGCCTTTTGCTGCTCCTCCATCCTCTGCAGCATATAGAGGGTGGAGTTCCAGCGCGTCACAACCTCTTGTTTGAGGTGATGGCAGGGCAGGTTCATGCTTTTTTGATGTGCCTCTAGTCTGCGGTAGGCACTGGCTGAATGCCGAAAGTGTCCAGCAATTTTGCGCGCCACCGCAAGCATCTCCTGCACACCCCTGTCACTCTTGAGGTAATGCTGCACCACCAAATTAATGGTGTGGGCAAAACATGGGACGTGCTGGAAATTGCCCATATTTAATGCCCGCACAATGTTACTGGCATTGTCTCACACCACAAATCCCCATGAGAGTCTAAGTGGGGTAAGCCACTGGGAGATAATTTCCCTCATTTTCTCTAATATGTTGTCAGCGTTGTGCCTCTTATTAAAGCCTGTAATGCACAATGTTGCCTGCCTTTGCATGAGCAGCCATTTTGTAGATGCTGCTACTGATGCAGCTGTTGCTGTTGCTGCGGAAGGGGATGCATCTACCCAGTGGGCTGTCACAGTCATATAGTCCTTCGTTTGCCCAGAACCACTTGTCCACATGTCCGTGGTTAAGTGGACAGTGGGTACAACCGCATTTTTAAGAGCACTGAGGACACTTGATCGTACTTCTCTGTACATTTTTGGTATCGCCTGCCTAGTGAAGTGGAATCTCGAGGGGATTTGGTACCGGGGACACAATACCTCCATCAACCCTCTAAATCCCACTCCACTGATGGCGGACACCGGGCGCACGTCTAACACCAACATTGCAGTTACAGCCGCAGTTATACGCTTTGCAATAGGGTGACTACTATCGTATTTTGTGGTCATGGCAAACGACTGTTGGACGGTCAATTGTTTTGTGAAAGACTTAGCGGTCTTACGACTTCCCCTCTGGGAAGATGACCGACTAACAGCAGCAACAGCAGCAGTGGCAGTAGTAGGCGTACCGCTGCAGGATTCCTCGGATGAATCCCGTATTGAGGAGGACTCAGTCTGGCTGCTGACTTGGGCTGCAGGACTGAATCTGATGGAGATTGTGGAGGAAGTTGACGAGGAGGGTGTTGCTGGTGTGTATCCAACTGGACCACGGGATTTAGGTGTCCCTGTACCGATGAGGGTCCTAGCCCCAGTTCCTGAACTAACCACTGAACTATGAAGGTTATTCAGGTGACGTATAAGGGAGGATGTTCCTAGGTGGGCAAGATCCTTACCCCTGCTTATTTGAGCTTTACATAAGCTACATATGGCCATACATTGGTTGTCTGGATTTGGATAAAAATAACTCCAGACCGAAGAGGTGCATTTTTTGGTCTTCTGACCAGGCATGACGATGGGCTTTTTCATCCCATGGACATCAGCTGTTTCCCCCCCTGGTGCCTCATTTACAATAACCACATCACCATCCTCATCATCAAGTTCCTCCACAGCGCCAGCTACATCATCAATAGCCTCCTCCCGAGCCACCTCTTCCCGTACAGTGATGGGAAGGTCAGGCTTGACAACCACCAACACCCTTGGACTCGCCTTGGGGATTTGTGATAATTTCTCTTTAGAAGGCAGAGTTGTTTGCTGTTTTGTTGCTGACAGCATAACTCTCTTCAATTTTTTGTAGGGGGGGGGAGGAGGAGGAGGGCTAAGATCCGTGGGTGAAGCTGAACCACTAGTCATGAACACGGGCCAGGGCCTAAGCCGTTCCTTGCCACTCCGTGTCGTAAATGGCATATTGGCAACTTTACGTTTCTCCTCAGATGATTTTAAGTTTCTCTTTTTGCTACTTTTTCTTAACTTGGGCTTTTTGGATTTTACATGCCCGCTACTACGAGATTGGGCATCGGGCTTGGAAGACGACGTTGATGGCATTTCATCGTCTATGTCATGACTAGTGGCAGCAGCTTCAGCATTAGGAGGAAGTGGGTCTTGATCTTTCCCTACTTTATCCTCCAAATTTTTGGTCTCCATTATATGTAGCACAAGATACTGCAGAATGTGTGAACTTGGTAATATTGCAGTACCAATGGACTTATACTGCTGGATTGGTTTTGCAAATTTGGTTATAATTATTATATATTTTTTTTTTTTAAATTTTTTATTTTTTTTTACTTTTTTTTTATTTTTAAAAAACTTGGGAATAGTGGGGAAATAACTATGCCCTTAGAAGCACAGAGCACAGGACACAGCACCACTGGACTGAACAGGACACGGCACAGGACCCAGCAGCACTACGGAACTCAGCAGGACAGAGCACAGGACACAGCACCACTGGACTGATACTGCAGAATGTGTGAACTTGGTAATATTGCAGTACCAATGGACTTATACTGCTGGATTGGTTTTGCAAATTTGGTTATAATTATTATATATTTTTTTTTTTTTTTAAATTTTTTATTTTTTTTTACTTTTTTTTTATTTTTTAAAAACTTGGGAATAATGGGGAAATAACTATGCCCTTAGAAGCACAGAGCACAGGACACAGCACCACTGGACTGAACAGGACACGGCACAGGACCCAGCAGCACTACGGAACTCAGCAGGACAGAGCACAGGACACAGCACCACTGGACTGATACTGCAGAGCACAGCACAGCACAGCACAGCACAGCACAGCACAGCACAGCACAGCACAGCACAGCACAGCACAGCACAGCAGACCACCTAACACACCCTCCCTCTACCCTGATCAATGCCCGAGTGAAGATGGCGGCGACTAGCGGGGAATTTATAGGATCCGAGTATCGCGAGATCCGACAACGGGATTATGAGTCAGAGCCTCAGTTTCACATTTGAATTTGGCGCCAATACCCGGATCTGTCTCGGATCCGACTCGGATCCGCAACGTTCGGGTGGGCTCGGATTTCATAAATCCGAGTGCGCTCATCACTACTATTTATCTATGATTTTCTGATCAGTTGGTACTTTTACTACTCTAATTACATACCCCTAAACTCCAGTATCACTGCCAAGCAGTGCACTTTAGTCTGGGGACTGCAACAGAAGGATGGAGAGCACATTGCCTACCTACAGTGTGTGCAGAGGAGGTCATGTGACATGGAAGCCAGTTGCTCCCATTCGGTGTTATTCTCAGTTTTGTTATAAACCAGAGAATAAGTCAGATTGAGAGCTGCTGTCCTGTGACTGCAGGTGAAGGCCATCATGCCGCTGGTGGCCTTCAGGTTGTCCACCACTGGTGTACAGGCTTGCCACAGCGACTCTACTGTGGTTATTTAATGTGGGGGTTGTCTGTTATTTTAGGAGTAAAAGACTGGAGTGGGAATGGTCTACATAACACAAGGGAAATAATGGGTGTAAACAGTGGGGTATCCTAGAAAGAGCATAGAAGTAGCGAGCGATACCATTTTAATAGACTCCTATTCCAAGAAGTGTAGCATGGTATATAGATCACATATTGTGCATTGTTATTAGTGATCATGATTACTTATATGCCATACAGTCAAGTACAGAAATTTAGTGAGTAGTCCTGTTCCGAGATACAGACACGCACTTACACAGGGTAGTTGAGCCGGGAGAAGGAATGACAGTGAAGATAACACCATAATGAATGAAGCTTTACAGTCCCACAAAAAACACTACCTTTCAGTGATAGTAATATATTGAGAGAACATATGCAGGACAGTCAGAGAATCAGTGTAGTATGAACAAAGTAGGAATCAGGAAGCTGCGAATTGCTGCTTGTCTCCAATCTCCTCTTTGCATTTTAACCTTACCCCTGTTACTTGCCCACTCATGCTCGCCTCCTCACCTGTAATATTCTGTAAACATTCAGTTAATCTATTCAATACAGGTTTATAACCAGTCACTTCAAAACTTGGGACACATTGCTGTGTTAGAAGTCAAGACTGATAACAGGATACGCTGAGAGTAGTCACATGCATTAAAAAAAAACATTATCCAAGCATATCTGCTCAACTTGGAACATTTCCCAGAAGCTGCTTATATCCCCTATGGATACATTAAGCAAAATATTTGCAAAACATGAGCATGCTTTAGCTAGTAATATATGTGATGTAATAAATAGAAATAACAATGTAACATCAACATAAAACAATGGTCATGACTTAAGTATATATTTATTTTATCTAAATACATCTGCCTAAGATTAATTTTAACAAAAAGTATTAAAACCCACCTGTCTCAGATTACTAACCCTTCCATATTCTTCCCATCGCAGATGACTTCACAAACAACTTCATTAAAACAATTTTCATCTACTACCAGTGAACCCATCTTCACCTGCAGTCAGCCATTCAAGCAGCACTCGAGCTGACTATTTTAAACACCAGGCTATTATTATGGGTGTAGTACCTATTTACGGTGCTGACTACCCTGACAGATGACAGCACGACATGAGTCCGACTGCAGAGTAGGCCGACCTGCAAAAAGAAGTACTATTTTCGGGGTTAGTGGTGTTCGGGATATTAGGGTTAATCCTAATCCTAACCCTAATATCCCTAACCCCGAAAATAGTACTTACATGTCATAAATGACGGGCAGCTCGATCCATCGCCGCCTTAAAGCCAAGTCGCGCTTGTGGACGACGTCATTTTCGTGAACAGACAACACAGCGAGTCGTCATCTGAAGACATCTGCATTCCGGTAAGTACTTCTTTTTGCAGGTCGGCCTACTCTGCAGTCAGACTTCTCATGCCGTGCTGTCATCTGTCGGGGTAGTCGGTATCGTGAAACTGACTACCACCAATTATTATGATACTACAGGAGCAAACCAGAGTCCTGCATTGTCACTGATTGGCTTGCAGGTGCCCCCGTCCTCCACCCTGTATATATAAAGCAATATGGGAATTTGTTTCCTCAGCTGTATTACACTGCTTAGTTCTGCATAATGAGGAAAAAAAAAGGAAAAGTCTTAAGCTGCTTCTTACGGGTCTGATCTTCTGTAAATCCTGAAAGAAGTGCCAACGTGATGAGAATGTACATAGTATTGTCACTAGGTGCTAACTTTTCTCTCAATGCTTCACTGTTTTAAAAGCTTAGTACTTTTAGTCTTGTAGTCAGTCACTAGATAGTTACTATGTAAGCATTGAAGTCCTTAAATGTATTAATATTTTCATTCAATGCATTGTGAAAAACAAATTTTACATTTTCAGACTTACTTGGAGAGAAGTATGGGTCATCTGGGTAGGTTTCCCGATCATACAAGAATGGATGGTAACGTATGATTCCTTCTACTACACCTTCTCCCTCAACAAGGGCTTTGAATTCAAAGCTTTCGGAGGCTGTTTTGATATACAAAGTCTGCATGTCTTCATCGATCTCTCTAAGGTTAAAAATTCTGGGTTGCTTTCCTTTTTCAACCATATAGATCTGCAAGATATTAAAACATAATATCCATTTACATTTTATTTTTACAATTTTACAACAGAGATGACACAATTTATAGTGCAGGGTGTCCATTTTAGGTCACAGTTTCTTATTTCATCTTTTGAAATGTTCTTACTTCTCCCTCACTCCATTATGTATTCTCCCTCAGTCATTTCAGTCAGCTGTCCTTTCTCCTTCAAAACTTGTTTTTAAAGTCTTTTGAAACAAAAACAATTCTTAATACTGTTTTTTGTGTGTGTGTGTGCGTGTGTTTTTTTTTTTACTTATGAGTCAATCATAACAGTTGTTGGGGCTGGGAAGGGGCATTTGCATGTGCGCTACGTCAGCTTTCTCCACGCTCACATTGCATCTAGATACATGATCCTGTGAGCTCTAGCCACACTTCCATTGTGGTCAAGAATATCTATCTCTTCTTATGCGACTTCACTGTTGATCACGTTAGCTCTGCCAATCTTCCTGTTCAAATCGAGTGAATTATTAAAATTTATTTATAAAAGGTGCCACAGATTCCATAGCGCCTGAAACAGAAGCAAGTAACAAATAGATGAGGTAATACATGTCAGTAGCACAGATTAGTGTAATGCTATGTGGACTCTCACAGAGTGCAGCAAAAGACGTGACAGGATGAATGAGGAACATAAGGTAGAGATGACCCTGCCCGCAAGGGCTTACATTCTAAAGGGAGGGGTGGTGAGAGACAGTAGGACCAACTGGGAGAAACATTTTAGATTTCAGACAAGGAAGAGAAGGTGATGGAGAAAATGGTTAGGAGGTGGTAGGATAGGCGAGCTGGAAAAGGTTAGTTTTGAGTGAGCATTTGAAGGACTGAAGGTTGGGAGGGGGAGGGAGGGAAAGAGTCGAGGGAGAGGGGTAGGGAGTTCCAAAGATATGGGGCAGCACGGCAAAAGTCTTGGAGGTGAGCATGGGAGGAGGTAATGAGAAGTGAATTGAGGTGCAGGTCAGAGGCGGAGTATAGGTATGTACCGCGAGACTAGATCAGAGATGTAAGGGGGAGAAGTGTTGGTAAGGGCTTGTGAGGGTAAGGAGCTTTTAATTAATTTTGAAACGGATAGGGAGCCAATGAAGGGATTTACGCAGAGGAGAAGCAGAAGAGGTGCGGTGGGAGTGGAAGATGAGAATAGCCGTAACTTTCTGTATGGATTGAAGGTCAGATGTGCGAGAACGAGGAAGGCCAGTGAGAAGGAGATAGCAATAGTGGAGATGAGAAATGATGAGTGAATGGACCATGATTTTGTTTGGTTCCTGAGAGAGGAAGGGACAGATTTAAGTAATGTTATGGAGGCAGAAGTGCATGATTTGGTGAGAGACTGGATATGAGGGGTAAAGCTGCGGGCTGAGTCAAGGGTGAATCCAAGGCAGGGGTCTTGGGTGACAGTGGAAAGAGTGACGTTGTCAACCAAGAGGGAGATATTGGGAGGGATAGCAACATTAGCAGGAGGAAAAATGATTTGGAGATGTAGAGTTTGAGGAAGCACTGTAAGATCCAGGTAATTACAGCAGAGAAAGAGCTAGATACCTGGGTTAGGGCGGCAGGAGAAGGGTCAGAGGAAGAAAGATTGACCAGCCAAGGTACCAGGGGTAAAAAAAACCACCTCAGCACAGGCTAGTGACAACATATGGGCTCCTTAGGACACGGCCTGATCACAACACCACACCACTGTTTTTGAGACAGAAACTGGCTGATCACTTAGAAGTCCTACAAACCACATTTACTTCTTGTCTTATTTCACTGGATTTTTACATTTACATTACATGCTTGTCTCTTACACTACTAGAGGAGACCAGGTACCTTGGGGTGTAGTATAGAATCCAGGCATGTGGGCATTTTAAATCTCTAACAGGTGTCCAGAGCTCTAATGACCTCAGTTTATGATTAATCAAACACAACAGAAAAGGAGAGAGCGAGAAATTAATAGAAAAGAAGAGGAAAAAGAACAGTCTCTTGAACAAAAACATAACACAATATTGACACAAAGAGAACCCAGATCATAAAGAGTGGGTGCCCTGTCCCCCAATGGACTAGGAGAAAAGAATTTAATGCAACCATAAAACTCATATTTTCTCAGGTATCCATTGGGGGACACCAGGTACTTTGGGGACGTCCAAAGCTGCCATCACTGAGGCAATGCTCAGAGGAAATTTATAAAACTGGAATCTGTGGATGCAAACACATTAAACTTGTAAAATCTGATGGAAGCCGGCCAGCCCTTCTTGTGTGCATCGTAGAAAAGTAAAAAGGATGCACGTCTGGAGTACTAGGCACATAAGTCCGCAAACCTCTAACCTTATCCAGAGAGGAAAGAGAGCCCCCCTTCCTCTGTACACCTACTTTGACCAGATCCTAATTACAATGGAAATTGGAAATCATCTTAGCTTGGAAGGAAGGTTTGGTCCAAAGAACCGCTCTGTCCTTATGGATATCTAGAACTGGCAAAACAGAAGACAGTCTTCCATGTCAGAAATTTCAGTGTTATAGAGTTCAAAGGGTAAATGCTGTAAAGCATTAAGGACAAAGTTGAGATCCCATGAGGCCACTGGAGGGACATACAAGCTCGTACGTGAAGCCCACTTTGCAAAAAAACAGAGCCAGTCCTTGAAAGAACCCCTCTTGTAAGAACGTAAGTAACCTTGGTAAACAAAAACAAGAGGTAGGAAACCCTTTCCTCTCAAAACAGGATATTATATGTTCTCCAGATTATGTGATAATTTGTTGCCAAAACCGGTTTCCTTGTCCAAATCATAGTTTGCACCACTTGCTCAGGCAAACCCTTTGCTTAAAGGATCATGGCTTCAGTAGCCACATCATTAAAACAAGCAACTCTAAAACTTGGTGTAGAAATGACCCTTGACTTAGAAAATCTGGTCAACCCACTGCCATGGAGAGAATGCTGTACAGGCTAGTCATGGCCAACCTGTAGCTATCAGAATGACCATGATGCCCTCTTTCTTCACCTTCCTCCGGAACCAAAGGGGAACAAGTAAAAAAAACAAAAAAAAAAAACTTAACAAGGAACAGATATTGTGTCTTTGAAGACTGTAAGTGAATCTCTTGCCTGGAAGCAGAAAAGCTCCACATACCCACAATCTAGCAAAAGATCTCCGGATGCAGAGAGCATTCACCAGTGTCAGGAATCTATCTGCTCAGAAAGTCTACCTCCCAATTCTCCACCCCTGGGATGAAGACTGCCAAAGTGTCCTGAACGGTTTCATTTGGCCCACCAAAAGAGACAGTGTATTTCTTGCATGGCTAAAGGACCCTGGTGCCCACCTGGTGACTGAGGTATGTCAGTCTCATGGCAGTGTCTGACCATAGCCCTTTCCTGCAGCAGATGTTCTGCATATCACCTAATTGGAAAGACATAGGTGAAATCTACTCCACATCGAGGAGTTCAAACCGTAACACCTTTGTATTAAATGGGGCAAAATGGCCCACCTCGATAGTCAAAACCATCTTGCCCAGAACTTTCATGCAGAAGAAGACTGAAGTCTATCTGACAGCCGTCTGAGAATCTTACTAATTTTTTGTAAGGCCTGAATCTTGTCAGGCAGGAAGAACACCCTCAAAAAAATCCATTTGGACATCTTGTAGTGCAGAATCCAGCTGTCATTACCTTTAAAATGGGACAAAAGTACTGACAGCGAGTCCACCTTGATTAGAAGATCGTCAAAGTAGGAAATACCGCAAAAGAGCTGCCATGATCTTAGTGAAGACCCTTGATGCCGAGGTAAGACCAAAGGGAAAAGCCCTGAACGGTAATGGTTGGACGGAACAGCAAACCAAAGCCACCAAGAACTCGCCTAATCCCATGCTGTATATCACTGGATCCCAGAATGAAGATGGAATCCTTGAAATCAAAAGCTGGGTATTTAAGGATATCAGGCTGAGAATGGGTCTGAATGAACTAAACAGGTTGCAGCAAACACAAAAATTTTAGAGGGTCCAGAACTGAAAAAAACTACCCCTAAAGGAAACCAGGGTGAATGGTCTTTTGCAGGCAAGACGCTTTGTCCGGTGCTTGGGAAGATCAGTGGTAAAAAAAAACCAAAAAAAACCCTATCTGGGTGAGGATCTGAGGAGATCATATATCCCGATTCACAATTCCTCTCAACCGGGCATCTGTGGTAGAGTGGAACCACTGATCCAATAGAAGATGGGCTTCAACCAGAGTGGATCCTGGGTGAGCAGAATGCCTGTCATCCAGCCTGCTAGTATGTAGGCTTGGTTTCTGGTCACCCAAGCCTGCCTCCTTCTCTGCATACCTCCCATAGGGGTCGAAGATTTGCCTTGGGAATCCTCGTTTTCCCAGAGAATCAAAAGGTAGAAAACCTGGAAACTTTGGACCTTGGAAAATTAACAGGAAGGAAAGCACTACTACCTTCTGCAACCTGACTAATACTATTATCAAGTTCAGGCTCAAACAAAACAGCTCCCAAGAAAGGAAGCTACTTTAGCATTCTCTTGGGCTCCACATAAACCATCCAGGCCTTAAGTCAAAGGGTTGGGCAAGCTGAAACTACCAAGGCCGAGATCCTATCTGCAATCAGCCCCACAACAAGAGCTGAATCCCCAAATCCTCTGTGGTTTGTTGAATTTGGTCCAGCAAAGTGAGTAAGTTTGATCCCGGCCTGCCAGTTAATAAATTATAAGAAAGCTGTTCAGACAAATGTTGCACAGTTTTATTCACCCAAGCCGAGGCTAAAGGAAGTTGCAAAGAGGCTCCATCCTCCACAAAAATGGACTTAAGGATGTCCTCAACCTTATGGTCCTCACCATTATTAAGTGTAGATGTATTGCTAATGGGTAAAGTAATTGTCTTAGACAACCACACAACAGGTGTGTCCACTTTAGGGATTGTTTTCCATTTTTCAATATCCTGACCAGGAAGTAACAAGACTGCAACCTACAGGACACCTGGAACTTCTGGTTTGTCTAATCGATTTTTCAACTGGAAAATGGAGGAAAAGGAAGCGTTCTTTTCGTCTTCCATTTAACCAAAAGTTTCTGCAACCTCAGGGACTGAAGGGACACCCCACCACCTCTGACTCATTCTGCATTTATGCATGGTGGCCCTGGTAGCGCATTCCAACTTTCTAAAGAGGAAAAAACTTTAACCAGGATCTGAAAACAAGTAACCAGACGTATTTTTTGATTGTAAGAGTATCATTATTTCTATAAAAGGTACAAAAAACATACGATATGATACATTAAATTTAAGTGTACATAGTACACCATGAAACATATTCATTCATACTTTTTAGCACAACACAAGGCATAAGGTACAACATATGACATCCTACAGTATACATCAAGTACTGCACTAACCATGCAAACTGCAACGACATAACAGATTCAAATAAGCAATGGATGTGAGGGGACAGTAGATGAGAGGGGTAGAGTGGGGAGATCACAAGCCCAAATCTTTATTGAGAGAGACACAAATAGAGGGAAGGGTGCATAAATTAAGGCAAGACATTAAACATAACTTCAAAAACAGTGATGGGGGAAGGGTTAGAGGAGGAGACACAAGCCAAGAGTAGTGGGAGACAACAAAAAATCATCTTCCTCAGGACTGTCAATGGTGTTATTGTCTCTTAGCAGGCTGTGGATCAGCCTGCGACAGTCCTGGATGGTTATCTGCTCTCTCTTCAAAATGAGGCAATTCCTGGCAAGCCATATGGAGTCATTAAAGCAGTTCATAAGGTGCCAGACCTCCTGGATTGCCCCAATAGTAGAGGAAATAATTAATAATGGTATGAAAGGCAAGTCCTGGGCACATTGTCCTTAAGTTCATTTTCCAAAGCATCCATCAGTGCCTGTGCAGCGGGGCAGTCCCAAAAAATATGCTGAGCTGTTTCCTTTCTGGTGATGCAGAACGGGTAGTGGACATATCTGCACAGGTTCTGGAAGTGCATGAATGTCCAGAAAGGCAAACCCCCCTGGATAGCCACACATGCAATGTCTTCATGTCTATTAGTCAGCCTCTTAGAGGACACATGCTCCCACACGTTTTGCTGCAGCAGGGACAGATTCCATAATGTCTTTAGCTCTGATGAGCTTGTGTTTTTTTTTTGGCTTCCACAAGTCTGGTTTAAGTCCTTCCAGATGGGGCTTCCTCACAAATTGTCCAACATCCAGTATATGTATGTCTATATGTCTGTGTGAGAAGGGGCCAGTATATGTATGTCTGTATGAGAAGGGGCCAGTATATGTATGTCTGTATGTATGAGAAGGTGCCAGTATATGTATGTCTGTATGTATGAGAAGGGGCCAGTATATGTATGTCTGTATGTATGAGAAGGGGCCAGTATATGTATGTCTGTATGTATGAGAAGGGGCCAGTATATGTATGTCTGTATGTATGAGAAGGGGCCAGTATATGTATGTCTGTATGTATGTATGTATGAGAAGGGGCCAGTATATGTATGTCTGTATGTATGTATGTATGAGAAGGGGCCAGTATATGTATGTCTGTATGTATGTATGAGAAGGGGCCAGTATATGTATGTCTGTATGTATGTATGTATGAGAAGGGGCCAGTATATGTATGTCTGTATGTATGTATGAGAAGGGGCCAGTATATGTATGTCTGTATGTATGTATGAGAAGGGGCCAGTATATGTATGTCTGTATGTATGTATGAGAAGGGGCCAGTATATGTATGTCTGTATGTATGTATGAGAAGGGGCCAGTATATGTATGTCTGTATGTATGAGAAGGGGCCAGTATATGTATGTCTGTATGTATGAGAAGGGGCCAGTATATGTATGTCTGTATGTATGAGAAGGGGCCAGTATATGTATGTCTGTATGTATGAGAAGGGGCCAGTATATGTATGTCTGTATGTACGAGAAGGGGCCAGTATATGTATGTCTGTATGTACGAGAAGGGGCCAGTATATGTATGTCTGTATGTACGAGAAGGGGCCAGTATATGTATGTCTGTATGTACGAGAAGGGGCCAGTATATGTATGTCTGTATGTACGAGAAGGGGCCAGTATATGTATGTCTGTATGTACGAGAAGGGGCCAGTATATGTATGTCTGTATGTACGAGAAGGGGCCAGTATATGTATGTCTGTATGTACGAGAAGGGGCCAGTATATGTATGTCTGTATGAGAAGGGGCCAGTATATGTATGTCTGTATGAGAAGGGGCCAGTATATGTATGTCTGTATGAGAAGGGGCCAGTATATGTATGTCTGTATGAGAAGGGGCCAGTATATGTATGTTTGTATGAGAAGGGGCCAGTATATGTATGTCTGTATGAGAAGGGGCCAGTATATGTATGTCTGTATGAGAAGGGGCCAGTATATGAATATATGTATGTCTGTATGAGAAGGGGCCAGTATATGAATGTATGTATGTCTGTATGAGAAGGGGCCAGTATATGAATGTATGTATGTGTGTATGAGAGGGGGCCAGTATATGAATGTATGTATGTATGAGAAGGGGCCAGTATATGAATGTATGTATGTGTGTATGTATGAGAGGGGGCCAGTATATGAATGTATGTATGTGTGTATGTATGAGAGGGGGCCAGTATATGAATGTATGTATGTGTGTATGTATGTATGAGAGGGGGCCAGTATATGAATGTATGTATGTGTGTATGTATGTATGAGAGGGGGCCAGTATATGAATGTATGTATGTGTGTATGTATGTATGAGAGGGGGCCAGTATATGAATGTATGTGTGTGTATGTATGTATGAGAGGGGGCCAGTATATGTATGTCTGTATGTATGAGAAGGGGCCAGTATATGTATGTCTGTATGTACGAGAAGGGGCCAGTATATGTATGTCTGTATGTACGAGAAGGGGCCAGTATATGTATGTCTGTATGTACGAGAAGGGGCCAGTATATGTATGTCTGTATGTACGAGAAGGGGCCAGTATATGTATGTCTGTATGTACGAGAAGGGGCCAGTATATGTATGTCTGTATGTACGAGAAGGGGCCAGTATATGTATGTCTGTATGTACGAGAAGGGGCCAGTATATGTATGTCTGTATGTACGAGAAGGGGCCAGTATATGTATGTCTGTATGAGAAGGGGCCAGTATATGTATGTCTGTATGAGAAGGGGCCAGTATATGTATGTCTGTATGAGAAGGGGCCAGTATATGTATGTCTGTATGAGAAGGGGCCAGTATATGTATGTTTGTATGAGAAGGGGCCAGTATATGTATGTCTGTATGAGAAGGGGCCAGTATATGTATGTCTGTATGAGAAGGGGCCAGTATATGAATATATGTATGTCTGTATGAGAAGGGGCCAGTATATGAATGTATGTATGTCTGTATGAGAAGGGGCCAGTATATGAATGTATGTATGTGTGTATGAGAGGGGGCCAGTATATGAATGTATGTATGTATGAGAAGGGGCCAGTATATGAATGTATGTATGTGTGTATGTATGAGAGGGGGCCAGTATATGAATGTATGTATGTGTGTATGTATGAGAGGGGGCCAGTATATGAATGTATGTATGTGTGTATGTATGTATGAGAGGGGGCCAGTATATGAATGTATGTATGTGTGTATGTATGTATGAGAGGGGGCCAGTATATGAATGTATGTATGTGTGTATGTATGTATGAGAGGGGGCCAGTATATGAATGTATGTGTGTGTATGTATGTATGAGAGGGGGCCAGTATATGAATGAATGTATGTATGTATGTATGTATGTATGTATGTATGTATGTATGTGTGGGGGCCAGTATATGAATGTATGTATGTGAGGGGGCCAGTATATGAATGTATGTATGTGTGTATGAGAGGGGGGCCAGTATATGAATGTATTTATGTATGTATGTATATATGTATGTATGTATGTATGTATGTATGTATGTGTGTATGTTAGTATGTGTGTATGTTAGTATGTGTGTATGTTAGTATGTGTGTATGTATGTGTGTGTGTATGAGAGAGGGCCAGTATATGTATGTATGTGTGAGAAGGGGCCAGTATATAAATGTATGTATGTGTGTGTGAGAGGGAGGGGGGTGTTAATATAATGTGGGGGGTAGGCTATTAATTTAATCGAGGAGTGCAGGTGGGGGCTAATTATTGGGTGCAATTTTATTTGTGGGGTGATGGTGGGGCTATTTAATTAAATAGTGGGTCCTATGAATTTAAGATGGAGTAATTGGACCTTTAATTTAAGGTTGGTGTGTTTTGGGAGCTATTTATTGATTGTGGGCTGTTTGTGGAAACTTAGATCTATTTATTAATTTGTGATTATGTTTTATTTAATGCCTGTGATTGTTGTTGGAAATGGTTATATTTGTTAAATGTAAATGCTATTTAAATTATTGCTGGGGCTGTTTGGAGGGAGGGAAATAGGTCTATATATTAAATGTGTTTGCTATCTAATGTCAGGTTGGTTGGAAAGAAAGATCTATTTAGCAAATGTAAATATTATTATTTTAATGTTGTGGCTGGAGGGAGGCCTAATTATAAAACGTGAGTGCTATTGATTTAACACTGGGACTGGTTGGAGTTTTCTAAATTTAAAGTACCCATTTTTTTTCCAAATAGGGCCTCCAATATTTCAGGATCCAGACAACCAGCAAATGATCTAAAGACACCAGCAGCCACAAGTGGTGACAGTGACAAGAACAGGTAGGAGAGAGCAGGACAGTCTGCCAACTGTCCTGAATCGGGTGGGGCAGTCCCAAATTTGGGTGACTGTCTCGCTTAGGACAGTTGGGAGGTATGTCCCGCTTCACCGTGTACTGCTCGTGAAGGCAGAACTATGTGCACCTAACAGTAGTGCACACAGTATTGCCTGTGTACTTGTCTAAAATGATAACCATGTTACATCATAGGGGGTTACCCTGTCTAAAGTGCCCAGGCCCCCCAGAGCCTTAATCCAGCTCTGGGGGGCATAAAAATATATATATGGATTAAACAACACTACAATAGCCTCTTTTTATATAGATAAATATATATTGTACCAAAATCCACCCTTTAAGGATGGGCCGCTGCTGTGTGCTTGCCCCCCGGGCTGGAATCTGCCAGCCCTCCTCTGGCAATACCCCTGGGTATAAAGGGGCGGAGCTTGTTAGTCAGCTGGGTAAATGACAGTCAATCCTGACCCGTTTCCCCGTTACTAACGGCTTCATCAGAGGGATCACGATTGTTTCTCTGGAGGATCTCCTCGTGGTATCCAGTTTTACATCTATCTCTACTAATTGGCCGCTGAACGAACTAAGTGCAAATCGATCATGGACTGAGCGAAGTAATCTAGTTACCATTTTTGATTGTTGCTGCAAATTTTTGCATGCCAAAGCTGTTCGAGAATTGTTGTACTTTATGGGCCATTGAGATAAACGGATGTTTCCATGATTGTAACTCCAGGTGCACATACAAAAGAACGCTGAATATACTGGCATTGATATTTCAGCCCCAAGCGGGATTTATACCCTGGGTTTCATTATCTACGTGTCAAACAGATATTGCAAATTAGGAAATCCTGTAGTTGGTTTGCAACTAACTACAAAAACTGACCACTGTCAGATTGTGGATGTTCATATTGGAATTCAGTTAAATCACCATGATTACTATGCATACTTATTTAATCTGTTATTGGTGTGTGGTCCTGACCACTTGAAGCTTACCAGTGAAGCATACACATGAATTAATAGAGATAGTCAATTATTGTCATAACGATATTGTCTATTCATACCTTAAGAATATATCTATGTAGTTTGAATGTGTGGTGATTCACCATAATCAGACATGTTCTGACTTGTGGTTATAAAAACTTATTTATCCAGGAGGTTTAGTCAGTTGTGTAAAGCTTACACACAATTGTGTGTTTAACTATTGTTTTAAATTGTTTATCTCTTAATAAATGTTACAGGTGGATTAGCGCTTCTCTATTTTTTTACATATTGTATACATATCATTTGGACAGATTCAGATATCTGCCTGCAGGGAGCAGCAGTCCTCTGTTTTCACAATTAATAATTATAAGATCCTCTAGCACCCGATTTACCTTTTTTATATACTGTAAAGGTGCCTAATTTGTCAGCAATAATACAAGTCTGCATGTACAATATCATTGACACCATTCACTCCAAACAAAATTGTTAACCCATGCACCATATTTGTAAAAAGGAGGAGTTTAGCATATATCCTTTATACCTTAAAAAAAATTAACAGTTATACATAAGTTATTATGTAGCAAAGTTCCAGATAATGTAAGTCACTCAGAATGAAAGGAATACAAAATGAAATATTACATTCTGACATATTAGAGTACTATTTAAGCTATAAATAAAAATTTAAAAATGTATTATGTTTACCTCAATATCAATATGGCAGGCAGGTATGGCTTTGGGTTTGCACAACACATTTCCTCTAGGCCCATGGACATAATAATGGTAGATGTGTCTGAAAAAAAAATTGTGATTACACAGAAAATCATTATATATCCACAACAGAAGACAATTTTAGATCTCCAATATTTATCTTAGAAAAAAATCAAATGTATAAAAACAAATCTCCAAAATAGTTTGGACACATAAACCAATGGTCAAACTTACGCTAATTGTCTGGCCCACAGATGACGAAAATGTTTTAAGTACTGTATGTGCACAGGCTGAACACCAGTTACGATAACTGCTGTAAAGCTATCTTTATCTTTTTCCTCCATTATGAGATTACGCATGTACCGCTCATCTTCTGTGACATGAGAAAAATCAGCTGGCTACAAAATATAACAACAAGTTAAGCATTTTTTTATGATATAAAGTTTGCTTTTACAAAATATTTATTTCAAACTATTTTTTACTTACATTATTTGTGATTTACTAATAAATTATTATTGTTAATTATGTTTCTTTAAACTGAGAAAAAACACTAATGCAAGGTATATAAGGCCACTCCGTTTTCCTTTATTTGTCTTCAGACTTTCCCAAAGCTGTGAAAATTGCTCAGAACAAACCAGATATTCAACTATAACAAAACAAGACATGGGTGGAAAAAAGACTGCCATGGAGGATATAAAGCAAACATAACAAACAGTAATAATTCAATAGTTTTCACTTCCTCTGCCATGGCAGCAGATTCTAAAAATTAATACCAAAGCAGTTACTTCACTGGGTGGGACCCTAATTTATGTCCAAATTTCTTTGATCTTATATACTACAAGGCCAAAAGTATGTGGACACCCCTAAGTGTTCGTTGGACATCTCATTCTAAAATCATGGGCATAAAAATGGAGTTGGTCCCAACTTTGCTGCAATAACTGCATCCACTCCTTTTGGAAAGCTTTCCGCTAGATTTTTGAACATGGCTGCAGGGATTCACATCCATTGAACCACAAGAGCATTAGTGAAGACAGGCACTGATGTTGGGCGATAAGGCCTGACTTGCAGTCGGCATTCCATTTCATCCCAAATATGTTTGATGGGGTTGAGGTCAGGGCTCTGTGGAGGCCAGCAAAGTCCTTCCACACCAAACTGCAAAAAAACATTTTTTTGATAGACGTTGCATAGTGCACAGTGGCACGGTCATGCTGAAACAGGAAAGGGCCTTTCCCAAACTGTTGTCACGAAGTTTGAAACACACAATTCTCCAGAATAGCGATACAGTACGTACCATTAAGATTTATTTTCACTGGAATTAAAAGGCCCAGGCCGAACCATGATAAACAGACTCAAACCATTATTCCTCCTCCTTCACAATTGGCAGTATGCATATTAGGTAAGAATCATTCTTCTGGAATCTGTAAAACCCAGATTCATCCATCAGACTGTCAGATGGTGAAGCATGATTTGTAAAACCAGATAATGTATTTCCACAACTCCAGAGCCCAATGGCGGTTTACACCATCCCAATCGACGTTTGGATTTGTGCATGGTGATCGGCGGATTGTGAACAACTGCTCAGCCATAGATATCCAATCCGTGAGGCTTCTGATGAACAGATATTTTGCCAACATTGCTTCTAGGAGTATTTTGCAACTCTGTAGTTAGTGCTTCAACAAAAGACAGTTGATTATTACAAAATGTCTCATTTATCAGCTGCTGGCCTGTTCTGTGAGCTTGTGGGGCCTACCGCTTTGAGGTTGAGCTGCTGTTGCTCCAAGATGTTTCCACTTCACAATAACAGCACTTCCAGTTAACCACAGCAGCTCTAGCAGGGCACAAATTTGACAAACTGACATGTTGGAAAGGTGGCACCTTATGACATTGCCACGCTGAAAGTCACTAAAGTCTGATATCACCTTGGGAACAAAAAGTAGGAATTGTACAAATATTCAGAAAAGGTTAAACAACCCAGAATACATGAAGCTCCAAAACTCTAAAAAGAGCACCTTCAAGGTAAGAAACAGGGTACATTTCTGCAAACGTTTAAATTGGTCATCCATAAGTATGTACTTTGTTCAGGTGCTGAAGGATACTGAAATACTATGGTTTTTGCTGCCTGCATGAATCTTATGATGCATTCAACCTCTGCTAATTTCTTGCGTAGTAATATCCTCCGATTCAGAAATTGGTACCTTAAAAATGTTGGAGTACACTTTAAATGTGGATGGTTTCTTGCCTTTACAAAAAAAAGGGGAGATATCATAGCTGTTCAGCCTTTGAAAAACATTGTTGTTTCATTAGTCTCCACTCAGTGTCCATGCCAACAATTTCAGGTATTTTGGATGCGGATGTCATACTTCTCTTTGATGCAGAAAAAAAAAAAATCAGACAAACAGGGAGGTACAATGGCTGTGTTACTGTCAAATGGATTTGCGGTACATGGTAGATGCCATGGCTCTGGCAGATTTAGCTGATGGAGTCCATTGAAGCTTCATAGATGAACTCCATTCCATTTCCTGGATAGTCTTCAAAATATCACTTGTTTGGATGTCATTCTGGATGTTAATTTCAAGGTCTTTAGCCTGAATTTAAAAAGACCATCGACGTTGTTGGAATTGCTACAGTCGATTTTAATGCTGCACCTGTGATGACATGAAGCTTCTTTGAGAGGCCTCCCTTTCTTTCTTCCTGTCCATTCCTTCACTCACAGGAGTTAGCATCCTCCAGGGGAATCTTACTTTTGAAAAGTCTGGCAACAAATGTGTGAACCTTAAGAATCTGATTGTATTACAAGGGAAAGGATACAGTAGCCTGGTTAAATTGTCTGGGTGCACACATTGACTGATAAAAATGCCCTTAACTGCCTTTTGGAAATTTAAAAAAAGTTTTGCTCTCACTTTCTTGCTCCCAGAATTAGCAAATATTGCTGGCTCTGTTTTTCAGCCACTTCTTTAATTTCCATTGCTTTATGGATGAATTTGATAAAGCCATCTACCAGATGCAAACTGAAATTGGCCTCTCGTGGAATTTCCCAAGACTCTGCTGGCAAGCTATCAGCTAGATCACACACACATTGTTTTAACTGCAACATGTCATCTTTCGAACCATTTTCCTTTATATCGAGGCTTCTCTGTGAACTGTATATTTTAGACTGCTTTTGCCACATATTCTGTTTACTTATAAAAGGAGTCCGCTAATGCAAGTTTCCTCCATTTGATTAATTCTGCCTTCTGAGAATGTGGCTGACCTTTCTCTCTTTGCCCAAAACTTGAATATAATTTTTTCAAAATGCCTTTCTGGGAAGTGCTGGGCACAAGTAGTTAAAAGCAAAGCTTTACTTTGGGAGGATCTCCAGTATAGGAGGTCTAAATTGAAAGTAGAGAGACAGAAAATTAAAAACTAGCTAACAAAAAAGAAAAAGACATTAGAAGAATGCCTCCCTGGGGCATACCCTGAATTTTGAGATTAAGACTTCTTTAATATATTTTCTTCCATGTTGTAGCACAATCACTTCTCACTTTGATTTCACTCAAATTCTTTATCAGGAGAATTCACAGATGGGTCCGACTTAGCCCAGCGTGCATGGTCACCACTGTTTCAGGATTCATGCGTTCACATACACAAATTTCCTGGTTCTCTCCCTAAAATAAAAATGATTGAAGCTGCCTCCAACGAAGGAAGTCTTTTTCCCCCATTAGGATGGTCCACCTCCACCCCGTTTAATAGTGACTGTACGGTAGTGGTGGGCAAAAGGTGACCTGCTGAGCCTCAACTTGTGACCCCAAAAAGAATAAGAGAATAAGAGTAATGGGAGCATCTGGCTTCCTTGTCAAGTGACCTCCTCTACACAATGCAGGGATGTCACACAGCACAGCCAATCAGATTAGTGGGAGGGGTTAGTGCATTGCATTCTGTGCTACATTCTCCCCTTCCTTCCTATGTGGACTTGACTGTGGAGTTAATTGTGAAGATGTTTGAGGGGAGCAGAGGCCGGTGGGGGAGCTGTGCAGAGATCTGTAAGGAGATCCAAGTGGCAATGGAGCAAATAGAGAGAACTGAGTAGCATGTGGGAGGTATTTGAATACTTATGGGGGTCTGAGAGCATGTGGTGATATTTTGGAGTTGCAGATCTGAGAGACATGTGGGGGAATTGTGGGATGAGTGATGTGGGGTGTTTTAGAAGTTCTTTAAAAATAAACGGTAATGTGCAGCCCTTTTAGAGATTATAGGGCAACACATGCAGCCCTTGAAGAATACTGGGTTGCTCATCACTGTCATGCAGTCTAGAGGGAATTCAGGAAGGAGCCTGGCATCACAAATTACATATCTTCCGATAAGCCCCTCATCATAAACAAAATAAAAAAGGGACAAAAAAACGTGTGCTTGAACTCAAGTAGAGAAGAAAAGACAAGACACAATTTTATGAAAAGGGAGTGGCTTTATATACATCTTACAGAGGAGTTTTCCTTTCGGTCCTAACTCCGCTAGAAAAGAGGAAAGACCCCTAAGTATCTGATACCATGGAGGAGGAAGAGGAAGATATATACTCTGCAGCACAAACAATTAAAGATAAAGGGCATGATTCATTAAGGAACTTAGACAAGAAAGGGGTGAAAATTAGTTTTATACTGTGCACATAAGTTAGACTGTCTTTTTTTTTTCATGTAGCACACAAATATATAAACTTTAAATGTCAGTGTACAAATAAGCTATCAAGTATTTGTGTGCTACATGAAAAACAGCTAGTATTTAATTTATGTGCAAAATAGAAAACTAATTTTCACCCTTTGGATTTTAACATTGTTTTGTCCAGGAGAATTAACTAAGAAATTTCTTGCCTAAGTTCCTTAATGAATCAAACCCAAAATGGTTAAACAATTGGACACTGCTAATTCAGCATACAAAAGAATAAACTGCACTTGACTTTGCAATAGTGTATATGTTTAATATAATGATAACCCAATGATCTGTATTTATTTAAAGGGCTCTTAGAGAGTCCTTCTGTGTTTTATTCATTGGTGCCATATACAGTTCATTAAAACTTTTTTCTTTCTTGCACATTTAAATTGTAGGCCATGCTTTTTTTATTTTGTATAATTATTCTGGTAGAGCCTGAAGAAGAATTTTTTGCAATAGTTTTTAAATATAGTTTGCAGGACTCTTGACATAATTCCGCTGACAAACAATAACTGGGTACTTCCTTATAATGTATAGTTTGAAGCCTTTTTATTTTTTTTGTTTTCCCTTTTAAACTACATTTATACTTCCAGAAAGTAGTTGAGTCTTAACCGAACAGGTCAGAAAGTGCAGTATGGGACCAAAAAGTCTGCCAATTCCAAAGCATCATCCGATCATTATTTTTTAGAAGTCGATCAAATGGATTTAAATAGTCACCTGTTGACCACATCAAACAATTTGCAGACATTAATCAACCACATTAGCTGTGCCATACAGAGTACAATCTTTCATACAAGATAAGGGTCAGTTGCTTATGATTTAGCTATACATACGTATGGTAAAATTGTTCATAGATCTGGCTGATTGGCAAAGGCTAGATCTTATTTTTTTATTATATTTTATTTATATGGCGCCACAAATTGTTTGCGGTTGCCATACACAGAGCATAGGACGTAACAGGACACTGTATACAGGGCAATTAAAAAAAAAAAAAAGTGCAGTAAATTATCAAGCCAGTTGAAAGCAAGTACACTGGACAAGGAGGTATGATTGAAGTCCAGAGCAAAACTGAGCTAGGGGTGTTATAGATAGTCTGAAAGAATGAGGGAGATCGTTCCAAAAAGGGGGGCAGCAGGGATGGGTGAGGCCAATTAGGAGGAGGCTGCAGTAATCAAGATGGGAAATAATCAGGGAGTAGATGAGAGTTTTAGTGGCATAGATGGAGAGAAAGGGACTGATGCGAGCTATATTGCGGAGATGAAGGGAGACAAAGAGACAGAGGATGTGACACCCAAGCATCGAACTTGGGGAAAAAAAGTTGGTATTACCAATAGAGATGGAGAGGATGGGAGGAGGGGGGCACTTGAGGGAAGGAAGACTATATAGTTCAAATTTGGCTATGTTTAAAGAAATTAAGGGACATTCAGGAGGAGATGGCCGAGTGGCATCAAGACATCTTAAAGAGGAGGGAAGGGGAGAGGTCAGGAGAAGAGGGGTAGATTTGAGTGTCATCGGCATAGAGATGATACTGGAGGCTGAAGGAATTGATAAGTTCACCTAGTGGCGTACAAACAAAAGAGCAGAGGGACAAGGACGGAGCTCTGGGGGACTCCAACGGGAAGGGAGAAGGACAGAGAGGAGGAACCAAAAGGTAGAAACGGAGAAACAGCGAAAAGAGTCACCGTTAGAGATAGGAGGGAAACCATGAGAGAACATTGTCAGAAAAGCCAATGGTGTGAAGGGTGTGCAGCAGGAGAGGGTGATCACCTGTGTTGAAGGCTGTAGAGAGGTCCAGGAGAATAAGCAAAGAGTAGTGGCCTTCGGATTTGGCAGAAAAAGAGATTATTCGTGATTTTGAACAGGCCAGTTTCTGTGGAGTGGAGAGGGTGGAATCCAGGTTGGAGAGGATTGAGAAGTGAGTTGTCAGAGAGATGGTAGTAGACAAGTCGTTTGTGCTGTCTAGAAGCAAAAGGGAGGAAAGAGATGGGGCAATATTTGGGTGGTGGGCAAAATTAATTGTTGTTTTGGTTTTGTTTTTTTTTAATAATGAAGCAAATTTTTGAAGGAAAAGATACCATTGGAGAGGATAAGTTAAAGAGGTGGGCAAGGTTTGAGCAGGCAGTAGGTGAGAAGGAATGGGATCAAGAGGTCAGGTTGAGGAAAGTGAGGACATAAGTAGAAAACAGACTTTCACCTGAGATGGGGCGGAAGGAGCACATAGGATGATGGGTGTAGAGCAATGGGATGGGAGAGGCTGGGGGTATAAGAAAAGAGGTAGGAGATTTCGTTTCTGATGGAAGTACTTTTGGAAGTGAATATGTTGGCAAAGTCTGTGGCATTGATGGAGAGTGAAAGGGGAGGAGAGACTTGAAAATGTATTGTCGTTCAGCAGAAGGTGAACATTTTTTAAGGAAGCGGGCAAGTTTAGACTGCCAAGGTTGGGTGTTGGGGCAGCAGAGGGAAATGGTGGTGGAAGGTTGGGACAGGTCAGGGTGGTTAAGGGGGAGAGGATAGTTTCAAAGAAGCAGGAAAGGACAGCAGTGTCAAGATTCTCTCAAGTTAGAGAGTGTGTTTAGGTGAGGGGTGAGGTGGAGGTAAGGGAGGGGTGGACAAGACAGTGGGTGCGGAAAGAGGTCCATTGTGATGGGCCAAAAGATGAGGAAAGAGCAAGAAGCTTGATGGAAGCTAGGTCAGAGAGTTTATCGATGGGGAGTCACCAAGATTGATGGGGGTGAGGTCCGACAAGAGGTAGTTGGTGAGTCAAGCCACAATGTTATCAAGGAATTGGGAGGTGGGTCGAGGGGGAGGTCAAAGACTGCAACATGGAGTTGAACAGGGTAGAAGAGATGTAAAGCGCTACGAAATCTGCTGGCACTATATAAATAAATGTTGATGATGATGATGATGATGAATGAAGTGGACCTCGAAAGAGAACGTAAGGGAAGGCTCAGGAGGGATGACAAGGAAGGTACAAGTGGAGGAAAGGAGGATGCCCACACTGCTACCAGGACTGTCCGGAGTGTGAAAGAAAGGCTGCCATAGGAGAGAGCAGCAGGGGAAGGTATCGGAGGAGGAAGAGAGAGTTAGGTTTACGTTGATGGCAAGGAGGTTGAGAGAGAGTTGAGGGAGAGAAGAGGTAGTGGATAGCTGGTAGTTTATTTCAGATGGATCTGGTGTTCCAAAGGCCACAGGAGCAAGGGAGAGTAGGAAGTAGGAAAAGCAGGGTTAAGGTTCGCTGGGGTGTGCTGGGTCTAGGATGCAGACAACAGGAGAAGGATAGTATGGAAATGGGACGTGAGCAAGGATGCATGTTATGAGGAAAAGGGAAGATGAGAGAGAAATGGAGGTGCTGAAAGAAGGAATAAAAAAAAGGCTTTAGCAAGAGACGGATGAAGGGTAGGGCGTGCTAGGTGAGGGAGCCACAGGGCATGTGGACACAGTAGGGAAGAGGAAGGGTGCAGAGGGAAGTGGAGAGAGGCATCAAGGGAGAAAGTGGGAAATAATTAATATCAGCCAACATGATACTGAGCAAATAGTCTGCAGACAGTAATGACAATAGGATACAGCATACAGTAACTTAAAGTGCGACAAAGGGAACTATACCAGATGCAGCATACGGTTACTTATAGTACAACAATGGGTACAATACCAGCAAGGAGGATATAAATAGTCCATGAGGAAATGGCAGGTGGGATATGATCTCACCTCATGGACTAAGTACAAGAGGGTAAAGTCAATGAGGCGAGTTCACTGATGCGTTCAGGAGGTCTGGGAGAGAGGAGCACAAGGAAAAGACTAGGCCACAGGGTGGCACAGGAAAGGGTAAGCCAGGGACATCAGACGAGAACGAAGTCTTGAGAGGATGGACAGCATTGGTGAAAATTGTACGGAGACATAATGAGCTGGTGTTAGGAGAAGGCTAGTGGATGGAGGCAGGCAGCAGGAGAGAGCCAGAGGAGGGAAACAGCAGAAGGCAGACATTAGGAGCGGATAGGAGCCTGGAGATAAGAGGGGAATGATGTAAGGCATCAGAAGATGTCTGGAGGTAGTATATGTGAAGACCAGGAGGTGGCCATCATGAAGCCGGAAAACAGATGAAGCAGGAGGAATGCATATGTTACATGTCCATCAGTGGAAAGCTTTAGGCCAGGAGGCCAAACAATGCTTAGATTGCTAGAGGATAGTCCAAATGCATCAGAAACTGTTGGCCAGCAAGACAGAATAAGGAGGGTAAAAGTATGAAACAGTGCGTTTTGCAAGTCACCAAATATCGGCGACTTCGCAGGGGGAATTTAAAGAGGAAATGGCTTTTAAAGGCAAGTTTTGCCTTTAAAATCTATGGGCAGGCTGGGCTACCTTGGGCTGGGCCACCTGTTTTTTTTTCCTTTAAAATGTTCTAATAAGATGTTGAGTCGAGTCTTGCCCCCTGGGATAAAATTTGTCAGCCCTGCCCAGGCCATTGCTGCTTTATAGTCCCACTGCAAAGCCACCAATATTCAGTGAGTTGCAAAATGTTCTGTTTCATACATTTCCCCATGGCAGTGGACCCTACATACATATGTTAAAGATGCAGACGAGGACTGACGGGAACTAGGCTGTAGCCACAGCCTCAAGTAGAGGATGAGGGCTGGGAGATGAATCGGAAGTGACACCAGCGTGAGAGCCGAAGGACAAAAGGTTGCAGGAGATGCAAGATAGACTGCTTGTATCGATGAAGAGTCTGGAATCGGGGACAACAGCAAGGCTCAGCAGGTGGCTAGGCCAGAGCCATGGCAGTCAGCAGTCTCGTTGGAAAACGGCTGCATTCATGGAGAAGGCGCCAATGTTGGAGAGGTTGGAGGCTGCATGAGAGCAGAGCCAGTAGGTGAGGAGAGCAGAGCAGAGTTGTTGAAGATGCAGGCGAGGACTTGGCCGGAGCTGTGATCTCAAGTAGAGGATGATGGGGGGGGTGACAAATCAGCTGTTCCCACCAGTGGGAACAGCTCCAACAGCACCAGCGAGAGCTCCGGAGGACAGAAGGAGACAGCCAGTTCACTAATTAATATCTTCTCTCTAATTATTCTAGCTCTCTATCTAAATTGAGTGGAGTAGTCTGAGGCTCCTGTAATACTAATTAAAAAATAACCTATATACAGAACTATTGTGGACTTGCTTGGCAAGCTTTATTCTTTCATATATGTCTCACATGTCACAGCTATTATTGCTAATATTGATGCAGAATTATCAAGTCTTACTTTCCTTTATTGCTCAACTTCTCAACCTATAGGGGCACATCTTTTTAGAAAACATTCTAGATAAAGTAGGCAACATAAAAAGCATGCAAATAAGGTGAATACAAGGCACACAACATGTAGACATGAAAGGAATCACACAAAATACACGTTAAAGGGGGCACAAAGAAAACAGTCTATGATCCCCACATTAGGCAGCTCGACATGGGAGAGCAGGGCAGTGAGTTAACAGATGTGGTGGGGCACATAGTAAATGTATTTAAACAGACTGTGCCCTGATGATTCTACAATGAATACATTTTTGGGTGTGACTCAACCAAGTCACATGCTTATAGTAAACTCCAACTGAATGCAATCCACTTTCCCTCTACTTTCTCATATTTTATTTCCTCTCCATTTAGGTCTCTGTTGCTCTATGTCTTTTGGCTGTAACCATAAAATGTGATATATGTGATTAACTGTTGCTGGAATAATATACATGTCTTGTACTCTCGAAAGCAGTGCTGTACTTTACCATGTGTATTAAATGATCTTGATAAACAAATGGGGAAAACTGTTACGTGAAAGGATAAGAAAACAATCCACTATTTTTCAAGATGATTTGCCTACTGTAAGGGCTTTTACATCAATGGTTGAGATTTGCTTTATATCCAAGAAATCAAAGCTTCTCCTGCTACCCATTCATAAAATAAAATGTGAAGAGGTGTTTAGATGTCAGTGGAGAACAGACAGCTTCCTTATAGCTCTGAACATCTACATATCAACAAGTACAAACAATACTTTAATGCAAAATTCACAAGAAGAAATAATTACAATGTTAACTGGAAAATATTCTTACCTTTCGATTTCTAATATAGCCACTGTAAATAGATTCCTTATTTTTTTCTCTCTTCTCAAAATCTTCTTTTGAAAGCAAAAATTCATGAACATCTTGCGAGTCTGAGGTTTTAGTGATAATCTTAAAAAAAAAATAAACAGCTATATTTTGATTTGCAACCCAAAAAAAAATTGTTAATATGATGAAATTACAATCTTTAGCATCTTTGTCCTAGTGGACAATAACCATTATTTTTGCACTTACCATTAACATACGGTAATTTCTATTTAAGTACAAAGTGAACATAGAACTATGGGGTATAGCCATACTGCTTAGAGTTAAAGGACCACTAGACTTATAACACAATCCGTTAAAAGAAAACTACCAACACAAATCCCATACCTTCAAAAAAATTGACACTTACTTTATAAGTTTTACTGATATCTTTTTTTCCACTAGCTAAAACCATGAGTAGGAGAAGTCAATCCCATCCATAGCTTTAAATAGCAACAGATGGTGTAGAGGACCAACCATAACTATCTAAATATTCTCAGTTCTGGTAAGCTCCAGATTTTATTTATAATATAATATAATATAATATAAAATATATATATATATATATATATATATATATATATATATATATATATACACATACATGCACACATATATAAATATATATATATATATATATATATATATATATATATATATATATATATATATATATTATATAAATGCTTAGTGGCGTCTGTGTGTGTGTGAAAAAAAAACAAAACAAGTTGCAGCGCCACCTGCTGGGCAGAGTTATACACTGACCTACTAAATTCTTAGTGTGTGTGGGGAAAAAAATTCAAAAAGGGCTGAAATTTGGTAGGGCTCAAACTCATTTTCGTGAGGTAATTTTACCTCATGAACACACATGTGTAGAGGCGTGTGTGTGTGTGTGTGTGTGTGTGTAAAAAACTATTTTCTCAGAAAGGGCTCATCCAATTGACCTGAAATTTGGTATACTGACATTATTTGACAAAAAAATTAGAATAGTCAAGTCAGTTAACTTCAATCATCCCCCCTTCCCCCCGTGGGAGGGGTAGTAAAGGCTAAATTTACGAGTTGAGGGGTCAAACTCATTTTCGTGAGGTAATTTTACCTCATGAACACACATTAAAAAGGGCGCTTGCGTCGGGAAGTAATGATCTTCCCCTGAGGAGGCCTGGGCTAGGCCCAAATGCATGACAAGAACCTTTTTAAGACCTTAAGTATCTTGATTTGACTAGAATGCATGAGTATCATGCACGGGTTAACTTGTGTGTATATATATATATATATATATATATATATATATAAATATATATATATATATATATATATATATATATATATATATATATATATATATATATACACACACAGACATACACACACATCATCATCACATATTTATATAGCGCCACTAATTCCGCAGCGCTGTAGAGAGAACTCATTGACATCAGTCTCTGCCCCTTTGAAGCTTACAGTCTAAATTCCCTAATATAGACACACAAACAGACAGACAGAGAGGGAGACAGAGACTAGGGTCAATTTTGATAGCAGCCAATTAACCTACCATTATGTTTTTGGAGTGTGGGAGGAAACCGGAGCACCTGGAGAAAACCCATGCATACACATACTAAATAGAAAGAGTCATAAATCTCAATAATCCATAAACCCTCTCCATACCTGAACAACAAACATGGATGGAAAGCCTGCCGGATTAAGGGACCATACAGAGAAAGAGAATCGTTACCCATCTGAACCTTCACATGGCATCCATAACTGCCATGATCTTTAAGAATACTGGCAGATTGGATGCCTGACCAGGGACAAATCCCAAATCAGTGAAAGTAGCAAACACACTGTCAATCTGAGAAGTCAACAGAGACCTTCCCATATAGGAATCTGTAGGTAGTAATGCTAATCCATGGACACCCTACTGTTTGGTGTAAGGGTAAACTTGAAGGTCAACTTGGACCGAAAAGATCCACCTGACTATGGACTAGGACGAAAAACCTTCGTCCCTTACTCTATTATCCTCAAAAATGTGGGACCCCTACCCGCGATTACAACTGTATCTCCGATTTCTTGGAAGCCAAACACTTAGCAAACTCAACCTGCTTTCCACAAAGTTGCCCTCCATGAAGGAAAAAGGACTGAGCGCTTGAAGTTGGACCTCCTAAATCTTTCAACAGCATGAAGGACCCAACCAGTAGTACAAAGATTCTTATCTGTAGAAATTTGACAGTGAAGCTCTTAGGTTATATTACAAAGGAGACAGCCCTAAAAGGAGAGTCCTACTTTGCCAAATCAATCCTAGGTAAAGGATGGGGTTCTGCCAAGGGAAAGCAACCAAACTGTTCAATACCACAAATCCTGCTATTCTGGATATCTAGTGTCTGTCTCATGATTTGCACTGCAGCCACTGCTCACTGTCCAACTAGGGAAAATCATATGAAACACCTGGAACCTTAAGTTACCTTGCCCCCTAAGAGGAGCATTCAGAGCCACCATGACTGAACAAAAACGGTCGTGGTGTTCTCAAACTAGGCACTGAAGCCTAGTTTGAGATGCGCAATCCAGCATTTTTACTTTGAGGAGGAACCTAAACCAGGCACCAAACAGACAGTGCTCTGCTGCACAGCAAGGCAGATATTTTGAAGGGATCACTTCAGCCTCAGGAAGCCCTGAAGAGTCATTCCACAATTGTATTCACAGTAGAAGCAGTATGAAAGGGACACGCAATCACTTCATAAGGGTGTGTAGTGAGCTGGGTGAGCTTGTCAAAGCCAGGGCCACCAAACTAGCCCACCCTGCTTCTGCCTTATTTTGTAGAGTTAGTCTGCAAGACAAAAACCTTTGCCAAGTTTGGAGGGACTACTCCATCCATAAAACCCACCCTCTATCTAATACTTCCATGGATATGTGGAGCATAGAAAGGGACAGGGCTGATAGCCGTGTCACAGTTCAGATGATAGAGAAATCTATTTTATTCACCAAGGTGGTGCAGTTAGGATAAGGGTACATCCAGCAGTGTTGCATCACAGCTCCTGTTCCTGTGAAAGTGAAACAGAGCTCAGCTGTGCTGGAACCTTCCCCCATTCCAAAGTGATCCAGTGGAGGGAATGCACTAGCAGCTAGACTGCTGCCACGAGGTCTGGCCACTTCTAGTCGGTGAGGGTCTGGTGGCATTAAAACGCTCTTCATCACTCGATAGTCCCATTCGGTGAACTTGTGGGGCCTAATGCTTTGCGACTGACCTGTTGTTGGTACTAGATGTGTTAACTTCTCAATAACAGCACTTTAAGTTTACCAGGGCAGAAATTTTACAAACTCACTTGTTGACCCATTCTACTACTAATGTTTGACTATGAACATTACATGGCTGTATGCACCTATTAGCATTAGAAGTGGCTGAAATGGCCAACATCACTAATTATAAGGGGTGTCCACATACTTTTGGCGATGTAGTATATATTACCTGAGATCTATTTGATTTCACAATCTAAGAGCTGCAAAATAAGAATGACAATATGAAATAAACCCTGCAGTAAAATAGAATGATATTAGAGGTCATCTTGTAGGTTTAAGAATATATAAAAGAAGAAGCCTACAGGCCGTGTACTTTAATACAGGTATTAAAATATGACTGTATTAATACAACATGTAATGGCAATGGAGGTAATGGTAACTTAACCCTCTATAGTGGAAGTACTCACTGACAGCAGTTTAGAAGGTAGGTCACAGGTTAAAATTACACTGTTGATTGACATTAATATGTAATAACATAGTGCCTGTTCCAATAGGAGAAAACAATGGTTTGTTCTATTATAATAGGACTCTGTTGGGCTAGAAGAGCCAGGTGGCAAGTAAAAACAGCCGGTTGGAGCAACTGGGAAAATAGGCGATGGGGAGAACACTTACCCTTTGTCTACAAATTGTGTTAGGATAATCATTTGCAAGAGGAGGTAGAGAAATTACTGTTGAGCATTGCAGGTGAACTCTTAAGTGCAGCCAAAATAAAATGCGCAGTTATGATAAACAATATGAAAAGTCATTCGATCTGCAATTTTTCCTTATAGTAATACTTTCAAAAGCTTGACTAGATATCATTATTTCTAATGTTTATTTTATTGTTATTTTAAATTCTTGCTAAATGTTTTAACATTTTGATAAAAGCAAATATTAGTATCTGGTGTACTTACACGAGTTGAATGACCAATAAAGAAAACAGCCTGCTTCCCCCCAACACCAAAGTAGGAGATATCACTGTTCAGACTGCGTGCAACAGGTAGAGGACGGACATAGCTTGTATCTTCACTAAAAGAAAAAAAAGGACATATTTTCACACATTATCGATAAACTAGAAATAACTTACAAAAATATAAATTAGACTGTGTGTTAGTTTACACATCAAATTAGGTAGGATATATATGAATTATATACTAGCCCACTGAACTCCAAGATCACAATCTTTTTAGTTGGTATACCTTGGATTCTCTTTAATTTTGTATTAATTAAAATTATACCCAAGGTGCTAATCTACTGTCTTTGCACTATACTTTGGAGATATGGAAATTTAAAAAGTTTGCTTTAAAAGAAAAAGAAAATAAGAAAGCAAAAACATTAATATCTAACCTGTAGCCTTCAGGTTTTCTTGTAAACTTTGACAAACGATATACTGCCCAATTTTTAAGTTGCACTGAACTCATTCCTTTTCCATTATCTATAACTGCGACAGCCGGTTTTCCTTGTGTTTCATCAAAAAGCTTTATTTTATTCAAATAAAAGTGGAGAGATTTAGAAACAAAATATATATAAAAAATACAAATGCTGTATATGGGTAACAAAACAATAAAAGCTTCTTACCAGTCTTATCTGTATATTGCGAATGCCAGAATTTTGTGCAGTTGCTGAAAGTGAATTATCTACTAACTCTGCAAGAGCAAAAGCTGTCAACACAATAGAAGAAAGCCATTTGGCAGTATGTTAGTGAGCATGATAAGTTGAGTGACATCTCAATAGAACAAAACAAAGCATTAAAAGAAGCAAATGTAAAAACACAAATTTATATATATAAAAATTGTATTATTATTTCTGAATTCAAGTCAAACTACCAATCATAAATTTACAAACAAACAAACACGGTGTGAGTAATTTGTCAGCATTTAATCTTAAAATTCATCAAGATGTACAGAAAAATGTGCAACAATAAAATTATGAATTAGTCACTTTAAGCTTGATATGTATGCAATGTATACCTTACAATATAAAAGTAATGCACCAGGTTCTACAAATAGAAAGAAGTGCTTGTTTCAATACATTAGATCAAAAGGTTTATGCAATCTTAAGAACTACCAATGGGTGCTCACCAGCTACTGCACGGAGTGCCACTTGTCACGGGTAGATAGTACAATCAAGAACTAAGCATAGCATTACTTTATGCAATTAAGGGGTCATACACTCATTATTTAGATCCATGTCGAGTAGAGCAAGAAGCATTTTTTTTAGGCTTATAAAAATGTATTATATAGTGTTTCACAATTCAATATTCATACCTCCCAGTGTCTGCACTTACTAGTTATTGGGAAGGTGAGCTAGTTTACAGGTATTTGTTGCATGAAGCTGCTCACTGGGCTGGTTCTTGTTAAATCAATTTTTACATGTTTGAGAATCTGCACCTAAATATTGTCAACTGTATATGGTCATTACATCAAATTATGCCAGATGGACCTTTAAGTGACACGCTATTTTACAGGATATTTAAGAGGTATATACCAAAAATACCAATTATTTCCCAATCAACAAAGAGTGATTAAGAGTTAATTTGTTAGTCAATATACATTGCAAATTCAAAATCGTTCCAAAACATATACCATCACTTCATTAAAATTATAACGTTAACAGGCTCTTGCATTAATTTTTCGGCTGCACCACTCCATTCAGAGAACATCTATATTTTAAAATAAGAAATGTCTAAACCAAAGCAATTTCTTTTATTATTCCTATTTGATAAAATCTTTGTAGACATTCTAATCAGGAAAATGAACTACACATACTACATTGAACAGAAAGGTTCTAACTAAGAGAAACTATAGAACGGAGTATTGTTCCACATAATCAATAGTTTATAGTGATGTTTCATGTCATAAGTCATTTTATACTTGATTACTGAATCATAATAATGCATGCAATGTTCGAGAGGAAGCTTCTGGCCTATCTATTCCTGAGTAGACTGTGATTCACACCCAGGTTAGAAGAACCAGGGCTGATGGAGCAGTTTAAAAGGCCACAGTAAAAAGAAAAAACAGTCCAATTTCAGGAGACTGTGCAATCAAAGTCAAAAGGTCTGGATATAGACATCAACCTGTCTGATTTGAAGAGGCTTTAAAAGGTCAAATATACATATAATATCAATAAATTTGCATGAAAAGTCTTAAGACTCTCCTTTAACATGAAAACCTATATAGTCAGAAAATAGAGTGCAAGGCCAAAGTAGAGTCCATCCAGTCCCCAAATATTTTCATACTTCAAAAGGGCATTTTCTGCTAGTACAGACTAAATGTTTGTGCCCCACCATAGCAATGACTAGGTTAAACCAGTTACAGATATGGGGAACAGCGTTAGCCATCCACAATCTGGCTATACTGACCTTGTCCAGCATAAACACATTAATAATACATTGACTCATCACACTATTTACAATATCCTCCAATTTCAAGCCAAAGAGACAGGTGCCCGGAGAATTCTACATAAATGTACTCCCAGTTTTATTGATAAATTAATTACACTGGTCCATAAATGCTTAATTTTAGTGTATTGCCATAAGAGGTGCCAGAAGGAGCCACAAGAGTCTCAACACTAATACACAAGTATTCTGTTCTGGTCTAAACGTAGCCAGTGTATAGGGAGTATGGTATTCTCTATGTAATATATAAATCTGAGTTTTGGGATTTGTGAAGCATTACTCCTCTAGTCCTCATCCTGAAAAGGTAAGAGATCCACCTGCCACTTCTCCCATAACAGTGCTACAGTATCAGTGGCAAATTCATTGATAAATAAGAGTATGTTAGAGAGGTTAGTTTCAAGTTATCTAGAGACTGAAGCAGGGTTTTCATAGGGGCTTAAAGGAAATGACTCCCTGCTCTAATAGCACTCAATTTTATTTTTGCTCTACTTCCGCCCTACACCAAGGAGGAATGAAACTGATCATATTTTCAAAAGAGATGAGGAAGAAAGACTGGCGCCCATTGTAGAACATAAGGAAGTTAGGCTGTATTATCCTTATTTTTATATCATTTTTTGTTTAACCCAAGTGTGAACTATAGATTTAAAAAAAAATCAATTTGGGGCTAAATATTCAGGAATATGTAGTCACTCATGTCATTAGAAATCCAGAAACCTAAAGTACTTAAAGTGGGAGGTCCACTTAAGGGGAAACAGGCTATGGGAGGGGCGCCTAAATCTGAAAATACTTGACTTATCCAAGTTCATTTTTTATCTGAATAGGTAACAAAAAGCATTGACTAGTCGAAGAAGTTTGCCCATGGAGTCATGTGCGTCATATAAAAGGAGCAACATATCATCTGCATAAAAGGCTACCTTGTCCTCCCTATGAGTGGTATTAATGTCTCGAATTGCAGAATTGTTATGAATTAAACAAGGGAGAGGTGCAATGGACAATGTGAATAGGGCAGGAGAAAGAGGGCACCCCTGTTGTGTGCTTCTACCCAATTTAAATGAACGGGACACATAACTTAGATTAAAGGAGTATGGTCCAACATTATACACAGAGCCCATTCCAAATCTTTTCATTAGCTCCCATAGATATAGCCACTTCTTGGAAATTAGAGGCTGCCATTTGTATGAGAGTAATTTCACTAAAATCTTTTTAATAAGTGGAGAGGCGAGAAATAGGCCTACTGGAGTCTAGGCACAAGACTTCTGCAGGATTACAATCAGTGCCTCAGCCATGGAGACAGACAACCTGATAGATTTGAAGAGTGTTGAAGGTGTCAAATAAGTTAGTGACATAAAACGCTCTGTGTTTATACAGTTCCATAGGGAGACCGTCCACACCATACCATTAGGGAAGGTCATTATGCCATTGTATACATCTTCTTGTGTGAAAGAAGAATCCAAAAATAGTCTGTCAGCAGATAATAAAGGGGAGGGCGGGTAAAAGATGACATATAAGTACGGGAGAGATCCATTTCATCATAATGTGCTTGTGAGGTATATACCCCTTTATAGAATTCATGAAAGACCTCAGCTATGGCAGGTATTAAGTAGCATATAACTCCCATTGTCTATAATCACTGGGACAGTAGTACTGGCACTATGTGCGCCAGATAGGCCAGAAAACTCCCAGCCCTATCCGCTTCCATATAACCGCCAAGGTACCAGCAACTACAGTGGTTCAGCACTCCCACCGCCTGTTGAGATCTTTGTCCAATACATTATTGAAGTTGTTGATACAAATGATGGGGGAGTTGGGAAAAGCACTATAAATTCACTACAGCGTTTCAAGACCTCGGTACTATATGGGGGCAGTATATATACAGGTAACAATAATAGTGGGGTAGAATTAATGTTAGCCTTCAGAAACAAAAATCTCCCCTGGGAGTCAATTTGGACATTTTCCAGTACAAAAGGGGAGGCGTTTATGAACTAGAACAGATATACCTGTGGAACTGGATGTGTTGTGAGTAGTATGATACGCCCGGTCAATCCACAGCATTTTAAGAGAGAGAACCTTGCCTACAAATCTGTTTCCAGAAAACATACCAACATACAATATCAGAATCATAATGCTTAACAAACCTGAACACCAAAGAGCGCTTTATTTTACTGCTCAACCCCTTAACATTCCACAAAACAACACAAAGATCTGTGGTTACATAGCGTGCAGGTACCATAAAATGTGATGCACTAATGTGACTGGATCACTGATAAATAACTTTTGGTATAATTGTATTCAAGGAAATAGAGCAGGGCGCTTATTTATATAATTGCACATGCACTTATTTTTGATACTGTGTATATTTTGAGTAAGGAAATCGTTATTTCTGAGACCAGGGTAGAAAAATTTTTTTTTCCTATTTTAACCTTTCTAAAGGAAATGCCTTATTTCTAATGTACATATCTGATACAATGAGCCTTTGTGGATGGGGGTCTTCTGTGTATTGGGATGTGTTTTGTATGGAAGTGTCATTATTTGGGGTTTGTAAGGTTGCTAGTGGAAACCTCCAATTAGGCAGTTGAGGAGGGAGTCTGATAGCAGGAATTGCTAAGTTTTGTGATGAAGTATCAAATGCCTGCTCTGGGGTCATTATTGTGTGGTCTCTTGTCAGAGTGCTCAAACCTTTCTGAACCTTGTAAACCGCATGTGATACAGGACACCACATCGTCTTTAGAATTTCATAAATAAGTGTAAATATTGTTGGCTTTGCAATGCATGCAAATCCATGTTTGTGTAAACACATTGCTTCCGGATTCCAAAAATAGCTTGCGTCCAAACTGTATAAAAGGCACTGGCTTGTATTGAAAAGTTGTTCTTCTGATTTCATCTGACCTGATCACCTGGTACCTTTAACCAGTATGAGAGCAAATAAACATCTTGCTTTAAAGACCTGCTTGTAAACATCTTCAATATTGCTGTATTTCTGTGACCTGCAAATTAGACCCTAAATGTTATCCGTTCCCAGCTGTTTCCAAGGTTGGACCCAGCTTTTCTGGTACCACCGCTCTGCCTGCTACCCTACAGCCCTGGTCAGTGTGATAGGCCAGGGGGGATCCATCCACAGCAACCCTGATCTATAGGAAGAGGTTAGGAGTACCATCCCAGGTACACCAGTAGCAGGGTACACTTGCAGCGTCAGTTACCCAGAAGAACCCCGGTTCTGGATGCCGGACAAGAGTCCAGTGGTGGCAACATTTGTAAGCTCCTCCTACTGCAGCAAGAGGGCACATTTGGGATAACAAAAGGGAACAGTGGCAAAGTAAGCCCACCCAGTTTCCAGCAGCAACAGACAGGGTGGCATAGGCGGTCCATCCTGTCACAACCAACATACAGGAAAAAAAAATTAAACATCCAAACCTGGATCCTAAATATTTCACAAAAACACCTTCCCAAAAAGACTCTCAAGGGGCCAGTGTTAATTTAAAACACAACCAAAAACAAAACAAAAAAAACAAAGGAGGGGGGGTATGTAGCAGACAGCACACACACAAACTGGTAGAAACAGAGAACATCATGTATATGAGAAATACAGTGAGAGAAAATATTAAAGTATGAAACAGGAGCATACGAAACCACTAACGTCCATATGTAAAGAAAGCAGAGGTGAAACTTCCATATACAAGATAGTTGACAATACACAATCTCGGAGAGGATCAGTGAGAAGCGTTACAACCCTGTCAGACAACAGCAGCCTATGGAGAATCAAAAAAGTAAGTGGTGCCATCCACCACTCATAGTCGGGCCAGAAAGAGCATGGACCCCCATCTCCTCCCCTCAGCTCTGCTCCCTCTCTCTTTGGAGGGCTTCTCCCACCTTGGCCATCTCCTCAACCTATCCCTCTTCTCTGGGATCTTCCCTCCTCCTTTAAATAGGCTAGTGTCTGCCATACTCACGAAACCATCCCTTGACCCTAACTCTTTCTCTAATTACCGCCCTATTTTGCTCCTTCCTTTTTTCTCCAAACTTCTCGAACAGGTTGTCTACAACTGTCTCACCACCTTTCTCTCTTCTCACTCACTCTTTGACCAACTCCAATACGGTTTATGCCCCATCCACTCCACCGAAACTGCCCTTCTCTTTGCTAAATCTAAAAGACACTTCTCCCTTCTTATCCTTCTTGACTCTTCTGCTGCTTTCGATACCGTTGACCACACATTCCTTTTGCAAACTCTCATATTAATAAGCCTTCTCCTGTTTTTCCTCTTACCTTACCAACCGCTCCTTCTCAGTCTCTACACCATTGTTCTTTATCTATGGGAGACATCCCACGCCTCCTTCTCCTATCCGAGGCTGCTCCTTCACAAGTCCCGGCTGCCGACTCTCTCATCCATGACTTTTCTCAAATCTGGACTCAGACTAAAGCAGCACTTTCTACTTCTGTGCAACGTCATAAGAGAGAGGCTGACCGTCGTAGGAGAAATTTTCCTGTTTTGAAGGTGGTAGATCGTGTTTGGTTGGCTACTCGCAACCTCCGACTTCGAGTTCCATCTATGAAATTGGCTCCTAAGTTTATAGGTCCTTTTGCTATATCACAAGTCATCAATCCTGTTTCCTACAAGCTTTCATTACCCCCCTCCCTCATATTCCATAACGCCTTCCAGATTTCCTTGCTGAAGCCTCTAATCCTCAACGAATTCTTCAAGGAACCTGTTTCTCCTCCACCTGTCAAGACCTCTCTAGGTGATGAATTCGAGGATGAGAGGATTTTGAAGAGACGTTTCTTCCAGCGCAAACCCCAGTATCTGGTACATTGGAAAGGCTACAGCCCTGAGGAGAGATCCTGGGTTTCGGAGGTCGATCTTCATGCTCCTCCTCTCCTTACTAAATTCCTGAAGAGAACTAATCCTTCTCCGAGAGGCAGGAGGGGAGGGGGTACTGTCAGACGCCGTTCCCGCTGATCCCCTGTCAGACGGGGAACGGACGTCTGACCTCCCGCTTGCTGCCCCGGAGTTCTTCCGGGTTTCTCTATCCTGTCGGGCGCAATCACCCTTTCCTCTGTCCCGTTGCTAAGCAACGGGACGCCGCTGCCTCTGCCAATTGCCGCTTCCTGTGGCCACCAATCAGGTCCTCCTGACCATTATTTAAACCTGACTCTGGCGCCATTAGGATGCCAAAGTAACAGGTCTACTAGCCTGTGTTACTGGTTCCTTTGCTCCTGGTTTCCTGTTGTGACCCCGGCTTGGCGACTATCCCACTATCTGAGTGACCCACATTGTACTTCGACCCCGGCTTGGCGACTCCTCCTTTGGATTTCCCTTAGTACCGTATATTCCCGATTGGTGTGAACCGGGATGGTCTGACCCTTCTACACTACACCGGCAACTGGCTAATAGGACCGCGACCTGCGTACCCTATGCAGCGAAGTTCAAACCTCCTTGCGGGGGTCCCTGGCGAACACCAGCGGTACGTTAGACTCCGCACCTACTAGTTCAGTAGTGCCAATACCGGTTAGTGTTTTGTTCTGTCACATTCCTCAAACGGCCTACGGCCTGACATGTAATCTCTCACTTTGACTACTGTAACCTCCTTCTCTCTGGTCTACCCGATTCTCACCTTGACCCTTTTATCCTCAGTGCTACTGCCCCCCTCATTTTTCTCTCCCAGCACTCTATCTCTGCTGTCCCTCTGCACCAGTACCTATATTGGTTACCTGTGGCCTAAAGAATTAAATTTAAACTCCTCACACTCACCTTCAAAGCTCTCAATCAATTCTCCCCTCCTACATCTCCCACCTCATCTCTACCTACACTGCTTGTTGCCCCTCCTCCGCTCTTCCAGTGACCGCCGCCTCACTATCTCACCGATTTCCTCCTTTCGCGCCCATCTACAGGACTTTGCCTGGGCTGCTCCCAGCTGTGGAACAATCTTTCACGTTCCATCAGGTTACCCTCTACTCTCAAAGACTTCAAGCATGACCTGAAGACTTATGGGAATTCTTGCCCATATTGAATGGTGGCCACAGAAAGCATTAGGAGAAAGAGGTGAAAGGCAACACACTGATAGCTGTCAAGGCCTCAGGAGACGCTATGTAAGGTGGGAACCGAGACCCTGGTGGTGGATTGTACAAGCAATACATTAAGTGCATTGATATGCTCCGAGAGAGACAGGATGGAACTATAGATTCAATATCAGTTAGTTCTATATAGTCCCATATGCACCAGTAGACTGACGCTGGTGAGTCTGAGTGTTGTTGCACTCAGTGAAGGCTGCAGGCTGGCACCGTCTAAAGAGCACTGCCCAGTCAGTGAACTTGGCAGAGAGGTGGGCACATTCACCAGTAATCCTGAAGGCAGGATGGCGCTTGGGACCTCCACAGATGGGAAGGAGACCCACGGATCCTAGGCCTGATGATCAGCCAGCTGATAGGGCAGCACAGCAGTCTTCTTACGACTCCTCTTGCAGGGTGACAGCAAGTAACCAGTGCTGGCCACAGAAAACACTCATAGTGACAGCAAATACTATCTAGGCAAAAAGCCCATCTGCCCAGATTCAAATCGAAAAACATTTTGAGATACTCTTGGATTTTAATATGGTCAACAGTATACACAATTTCTGCACTCTTTTTAAACACTCAGCTATGTACAAATTGCGTTTGGACATGAATCAGGCCCCAGTTGTCTATACACAAAAAGGAAAAGAGAAAAATAAAGTCACAGTTGGGTGAAGAAAGTTGCAACAATAGTTGGATTTACTTTAAAACTGTGCAGGTTAAACACTCTCTGTTCTTTTAAATATACACTGATCAGCCACAACATTAAATCCAGCTGCCGAATATTGTGTAGGCCTTCCCCCTGGTGCCAATCAGAACAGCTCTGCCCCATCCGAGGCATGGACTCCACTAGACCTCTGACAGTGTACTGTGGTATCTGGAACCAAGACATTAGTAATAGATCCTTCAAGTACTGTAGGTTGCAAGGTGGGTCCTCCATGGCTCGGACTTGTTTTTCCAGAATACCCCACAGATGCTCGGACTGAGATTTGGGGAATTTGGAGGCAACACCTTGAAATCTTTGGCATGTTCCTCAAACCATTCCTAAACAATTTTTGCAGTGTGGCAGTGCACATTATGCTGCTGAAAAAGGCCACTGCCGTCAGGAAATACTGTTGCCATGAATGGGTGTACTTGGTCTGCAACAATGTATAAGTAGTAAGTACATGTCAAAGTAACATCCACATCAATGCTAGGACCCAAGGTTTCCTGCTTCTAACACATCAACTTCAAGAACTGACTGTTCACTTGCTGCCTAATATATCCCACCCCTTGACAGGTGCCAATGTAATGAGGTAATCAATGTTATTGACTTCAGTGGTCTTAATGTTGTGGCTAATTAGTGTTTAGTAAATTAATGTTGGGCAGCTAACCCCCTACAAATTAAAAAGTAGATTTAGGGGTATATTTACTAAACTGCAGGTTTGAAAAAGTGGAGATGTTGCCTACAGCAACCAATTAGATTCTAGCTGTCATTTTGTAGAATGTACTAAATAAATGCTAACTAGAATGTGATTGGTTGCTATAGGCAACATTACTAAACTGTGGGTTTGAAAATGTGGAAATGTTGCCTATAGCAACCAATCACATTCTAGTTATCATTTATTTAGTACATTCTACAAAATGACAGCTAGAATCTGATTGGTTAGAATCAAACCCACAGTTTAGTAAATATACAACTTAACATCTGTTTTATGCTCCTTGCGCAACTATTTTATGCAGGTATTCTTTGCAAGCAATTGATAAATTGAATAATTTTGAAAATGGATTTTAAATAAACAGTGATCTACAAATTACTCTATCAGAAATGATAGTCATTTCACTTTATGTCAAACAATTGTTAACCTAAAAAAAGAAGTTGAATGTATGAAAATTGTTTCCAATAGTGATGCTTTGATGTATGTGATACAGCATACTGCTCAGACTACAGCACTGGGCTGCAAGTCAACGGTATTCTGCTCCTTAATGGTTTGCCCATGCCCAATGATCTCCCACAGATGAATCACTAAAGCCCAATCCACACAGGGGTAGCACTGTACCCCTTTCTCTGTGCCCTTCTAATGAACAGATCACTGTTGGGTAGCTAGGCTCCTACGCCACAACTTTCAATTTCTTCTCTACCTCTTCCATGGTCCCTCTTATTTCTAACTTTGAATTTTTTTGTGTGCTTCTGGTGGATGTCTTAGTCACCTTTAATATTGGCGGTTGATAATGCTTAAACCTTACAGTAGCAACATACACATTTGCCATCAACAGCTACAATTGCTATTTCACTCCCTTATGTATCAGGTATTTCCCAAACCTCCTATATTAGGAGCTTATTTGGACAGGGGTTTACCTTCTGTTTCATGTCATTGTATGTAATTTGTTTGTTTAATGATTTCAATGTACAGCACTGGGTAACATGTCAGTTCTTTCAAAATAAAATAATTTTTTTGAGGCTAACACTTGGTGTATGTATCCAATATACAGCTTGCGATTGGGGTGGATATCATTGTGTAATTATCTGATAATATGAGGTAAAGTCTAAACCTTAAAATAAATGTACACAATATATGGATTGCAATAGGCGTTCTCTGTACAATATATGAATTCCAATGGGTGTTATTTCTGTGCAATGTATGGCTAACAAATGTTACTGTACAATATAATGGAAACCATGTGTACAGATGAGACTTTTTATGACGCAACCCCGCATCCCCAAATTGCAGAAGAGTCGTCAGATAGGTCCATAATAATATTTCCCTGTTCACTGGGTGTAGCAGTTACATGAGCAACAGACAAATGGTCCTCCAACTGTAGGTCTGTAATACATGGTTGGTAATGACGGTTAGCATTATCAATTGGGTTACCACTGGTCAGTGTATGGCCAGCAATTGGGGATTTCTTGTGCACAATCCAAACCTAGGAACATAGCTACCAAACATAAGCATGCAAGTTGGATATATAGGCTAGGAATAGGTTGACTCAACCTCTAATTTGTACAGATGGCAACACTTGGGAGTTATGAGGGTGTTGTGTAGGAGCAGAGTCATTTGAGGTGAACGGATGATGAGCTATGCATATTATACTGGTCATCAGATTGTGGGGTTGTGGGGTTGTGCAAAGTACATTGGCTACAAAATGATTGAGTTCTGCCTAGTATATCAATCACCAAATGGTGAGGGCTCTGCCTGGTATACCAGTCAACAGATATAATTTTTCATTAGTTTCACTGGGTGTGTAGCCGAGTGCTGCAGTAACGTCTTCACCATGCTGCGCAAGTGCCCAGTCCGTCAGTGACCCGAAACAGCAACATGGGGTGGGATATCAAGGACATTCCTCCTCTGCTTTTATATGAGGAATGAAGCACTGGTGGAAGAAGAACGAATTACAGGGGTGCATGGTTTCCAAGCGAGAGCTTGTGGGACAGACGTGAATTACATGTGAGGGTGATTGGGAATTAATAATTGTAGAGAAATGAAGGTCAGAATTTGTCTAAAGTAGACCTTATAACACGAGTACACGTATCGCCTAAGAAATTCCATGCTGCTTTGACCATTTCCTTTTTATGCTATAGGCCATTTTATCTCACTCACTGCAACATTGGGGGCATCCAGTAGAGCAGGAGTGATCAGAAAAGGGTACTGTTAATCTATTCAAAAAGTGCACCAGTGATGCAGTTTAATAAAAAAAAAAAATCTAATTCATAGTAGACCCCAACTATAAGCCTATCCTATTTATATGTTATTGATACAGAACCTATTGTTGAGAAAACCATGCACTCCATGTACTGTTTCATAAATGGCTTAGACATTAGTTAAATAAGCTATTGGTGAGGGGAGAAGTTCATTTGACACAGAGCTAATTCAATGTATTGACAGCAGACAGCTTGAAGACGTCCCATGATGTTTAACAGTAGCACACTAAGCATGTTATTTCCAGCAGCCGTTTACTCTCTCATTAATACTCATAGGTATCCAAAAGACAGCTATGCACATTCAGGCATGTAAATAGGTGAATACAAACCAAGCTATCTATATTAATAAGTGTTACAGCCATAACAGTACATGTAAATACGTGTTGTCCACTCAGAGATCCGATGACAAGATTTCTTTAAAAAAAAAAGAAAAAGGAACAAGAAACTCCTCACTTCAGCCTTGTGACACTCAGAAAGGCATTTTGAAAGTTGATTGATTTAAGACGATCCATCTCAGCAAAAGAGAATACGTTTGGATTTATGCTGCCTATCACCAACATTAGAGCCAATGAGTTAATGTCCCAAAAATATGATTCCCGTTGCAAATTAATCCTGTTTGACTAACTAGGACATGAAATCTCTAGTATTTTGTCTATCCCTGACTAACAGTCCACCATTTATGCTATTTGAGCATTTGAGAACAACCAATTATGTTTTGGGATCATTGGAGTTGTGTATGTCAATTGTAGAGGGAGAGCTAATTCATTGGTTGATTCTTACCCTTACTAAAGCTAAAGTGCATCCTATAAAAGAGTCAGTTTACATATATTTCTATTTCCAACAAATATCTTAGCAGAGTTACTGATAAAATCCAATATTAAGTTCACATTTATTGTTCCTTTGCCTTTTGATAACCTTTTGTACATGTGACAGATTTCATCAAATATTTAAATGGCTATTTCACACACAAAAAAAAAAAGGTAATTTGATTAAACTAATGCTACCTTATATTTACAATTTTTTTCATAAACCGTGACGGTCATAATGTAGACCAGAGGCAGAACGAGCTAGTTGTGGGCCCAGGTGCAAAGTTTTGCCCCACACACGCAAAAACAAGTTTCTTTTTGTTTACTTCAAATTTCAAGTATAAGAAATACACATATATAACATATGCCCCGTTCCATACCACAATGTGCACCCCCTGCCTCCATTCCTTTACTTATTGTCGTCGAGAGCCCCAATGCCGTTCACCAGCCACACCAGTGAACGGCCTCTGATGTGTTACATTACATTTTTATAGTCTACAAGCTTCAGGAAAGTGCCAGCAACAGCATTAAGTAACACATCATTTATGAACAAAAGGTAGTCTTTGCTTCTTCAGGCCAAACCATACCATCAGATGGTTTCCTCATGTAGATAGAGCACCAGAAATTTTGCAGCAACGTTAAACTATGGCTAGCCTCTTTTAATAACTCCTTAATGAATCCTTATCCCTATGTATAAACTGATAAACCCCTCCCCCAGCTCGCTATTTTATGTACATGTTATCCAGCTTTCCAATTCATGGGTGCCCTAGGAGGTGAGCCAGCCCATTTAATACACAGAGGTTGCAGGACTAAGAAGCTATCCAATGTGGGCAACCCCTTTAGTACTGCTGTGGAAATTCTGGATATTCATTAAGCATACTATTCTTAAGGCCAATATGACTTTATAAATGGGACCTATTCTTCCACCCTCTATGGCAGATATATAAAGTGTTCTAATAGTAATTTTAAAGCACATCTTTCTTAACAGTTGTTTAGGCCATTTGTCATTTCCAATTCACATGGTCAAATATATTTTTTCAGATACCAAAGTACAAAAAAAAAAATAAAAAAAAAAAATTCTACACTTTCATATCTGGCGTATAATGAAGTCCTCAAATACCGTCAAGACCGGATTTTTTTTGACTGATGCACCAACATCAGTAAAACCTATATGGTGTTGGCGAGTTAAGATACACGTGAAATTTGCTAGCCAATTTCACATGATTTTTATCATGATCGAGCCCATGTTACTTTTATTTACGCAGCTATGTCCAACTGAGGGCATTTGCCAACATCTAAAACATTATTAAACAAATATGCAGTCAACATAATCAAGAACTTTTCTAGACTGGGAAAAGTGCCCTGTTAAGATAAATATACCTCTAGAGAAATGTATGCACTCATCTATGTTTTATTGTATTAATACCATCTCTTCTTTGTAATTGTTTCTGAAACAAATGTTATTCAAAGTTGCACAACATCAAAGCTGCACTATGTGTTGGTTTCATTTGCTCTTAGTGGATTGTACCTATGAAAGGAACCCAAGAACAACAAATAACAGTTAACACTGCAACCTCTCTTTTAAAAGTTAAGATGATATATATTTAAACAGAATGTGTTCATTCTTGTTTTAATTGGTATTTTATAAGAGCTGTGAGGTTACTGGGGTTACCAGCATAATTGTGTTTCTCACTCTAGGCAATGACATTTATAGTGGGTGTAAAATACCTGTGTACCCTTTATTACTGCAGAATATAAAAAAAAAAAATACTTACGCAATGGATTTTGTCCTTCACTAGCATAATACTCATACATTCCACTTTTCACCAATGTATCATAATGAGGTAAAAAACTGATTCTCTCTTTTGTTGCAGAAAGTAGCAGTTGGTCAATTGAATTAAGAAGGTAAAGGGTGATGCCATCTTTAATAATCCCATCTATAAAGAAAGATAAAAATATAATGTAATATTGGTGTTGTCACTATATAACAAGATATGTAATACATCATCTCGTGAAAATACAGAAACAATATGAACTTAAAATTTAAACAGAAAAAAAGCATTTGATGGCAGGCAAGAAACATTTTAGAACCATCAATAGGCTGCACACCCCCTCCCCCTCCCCCCGTTTTGTCAATCCACAATAATTTTAAACCCTATTTGAGAGTTAGCCCTTTTTTTCAGATTTAGTACAGTCTTGTCTACATGTTTAAGTTCACCTACTACATTAGCTGCTACCGTGTGTGTGTGTGTGTGTGTGTGTGTGGTATTCCACCAATCCACTACCCCTTCACATAAAATTAATGCCACAGTTTTAGTGTTTGTTGTCCTGTTTTTATAAGTATTCTCTCTCTCAATGCCTTGTTAAAACACTTTATATATCCAAAAACTTCAATCAACCCCACCCCCCTTTCCTTTCTCTGTTCCAAACTTACCATGTTTAGATTCTTTAAGCTTTCCTGTTAAGTTTTATAATTGAGTATATGCGCCATCTTATGTGCTGTTTGCACAATCTAAATTATATACTTAAGGTATGGTCTCCAGATCTGAGCATGGTATTCCAGGTGGGAGCTGCATACCCCATTACTTTGTTACAATGTTTCCCTACCTTTAAGTGTCCTGAAATACTGACTAAGATTCCTTTCATGTTCAGTAGCTTATATTATAGTGTCATTAACACTACATTTAGTCTTTTTGAAGCTCAAGTGCATAATTTTGTATTGTTTTTATATTAACCTATAGTACTTCAATTTTGACCCTCCCAATAGGCTACTTAGACCAATCACTTAGGTTGTTTCCTTTCACAACCTTCTGTGGGTCTATCCTACTGCATATCTTTATCTGCAAAAAGGCAGACTTTACCTTCAATACTAAAAGTAATCTCACCAGTAAAGATACTGAAGAGCAATTGTCCATGTACCTGCGGTACACCATTGGTAACTTTTCCCTCCTATGAATGAACTCACTTACTACAACTCTAAGCAGTCTATCTTTCAACCAATATCTTATCCATTCAATCCAGTGCAAAGCTTATTAATTCATTTTGAAGTCTTCAATGTAAGATTGTGTCATTGCTAAATTCTAGATATGCTACATCCACAATGATGATATTAGATTTGTTTGGCATAACCTAAACAAAGTAAAACCATGTTTCTTGGGATCTTGCAAATTGCCGAGTTTGATATTTTCTACAATTCTTTCAACTTTTTGTTAATATTCCCACTAACAGTTGCACTGGTCTGTAGTTACTAGCCACTTTTTAACTTCCACTTTTGTGCATTTGCTATTTTCCAGTCCTTTGAAACTACTCCTGTTAAGAGCATCTGTAAACTGTGTTACAAACAGCCTTTTAAAATCTTAGTATCCTTGAATATATTCCATCTGGTCTTTTGCGTTGTCCAACAGTGTTAGAAAACAAACAGAGAATTTTGAGGAGGATTTTGTAACAACACTGGCTACACGAAACTATGGCGACACCCATTTGAAACAGGACAGTAACCTCTTTCAATGATGTGCTCCCCTAGTAGGTATTGTCTAAAAATTGCTTTTTTGCAATTTCAATATAAAAAAAAACAAACAACAACATTTTGTATCTGTCGTGAGAGGAGATATAAGCAGACTAATGGTATTTTCTGAAAATTTAAAGTCTTCTGAAGAGAAATAAACGTCTCCATGCACAAGTAATGGATAATAACGTTCAAATGTGACCAGCCCAAAATAGGCTCAGCACAGGGGTGAGAAGAGCCTCAGAGGTGAAGTGGTTAAAGCAGCATCATGCAGATGATTACCTATCATTCAGCATTAGAAAACAATTTAATAAGTGCTACATCTGTATTTGGATCACTGAAGTCAATATGCTTATGGAATTCAAAGAGGGAAAATAGACATTTACTATTTTACACCAAATAGGCATTGTGAAGAGAGCTCCAAAAAATTCACCAGAATACAAGACTTACTTATCCAAACACCAACTCTAAATCTTGGAGCACCACATGACATAAAGGGTATCGGACCCCATCCATGTACAGCGCTGCGGAATTAGTGGCGCTATATAAATAGAGGATGATGGTGATGATCCATTTATCCCCCTTTCTCTTTACTTATTCTCAAACCCACATCGATCTTTCCCACCTCCAAGCTACCTTCTTATATTCTTGTAAAAATAATCTACAAGCCAAATACAACATATTAATTATATGACATGTAAGCTATATAGTAATAAACATGACCATGTATAAAAGTATTTGGATTATGATTTCCCTTCATATTGGCTATGTGTTCGATTTGCAGCAATATTCTTAAGATATTCTGAATTTCTTCAACAGCATGTTTTAGCCAAAATTGTGTACCGCACATATAGCATCTGACATCAGCTTATTTTAACAATATTTTTTCATACTTAATGCAACATTATTTTTGTTTCAACTACAAACAGGTATTAGGCTTATTAACTTTAGCTTTTAACATTCTAGTGCAAGTTAAACAAGGAAAGCAAGTGCCTGCATTTATGTGCAAAACGCAATGTTGGTTAATGTGTTGCAATGTGTCAAATGATAGAAAATTATGACAAAACTAAATCAGCCAAGATAAAAGATAATGATGATAAGTCACGGACACTACATATAGGTGCAAATAAGCACAATAGTAGAATAGAAAGTTTCCTTTCATGGTCTAACTTGCTCTAAGACCAATGATGTTTAACATGCGGTCTGCAAGGCCAATTGTTTGCATTTGCGCGAAGCAGGACAGATACAGGGAGAAAGGTCACAAAAATACTACAGTAGTATTTATTTCCCAGCTTCCCCTGTATCTGTCCCGCATGTAACGGGTTTCACTGTGGCTGCGAGGTCAATCGGACAGTGAATGAGAATTAATGAGCCTCACTCTGATTTGCTGCTAGATTGTCCCTGTATGCCTGCAGCATTTAGTCCTGTGACAGAGTTCAAGGGATCTGTTTATCGAAGAGAAAAGCCCTAAATCTGTTGAAAACCGGAGTTTTCGCAGATTATACAGCTTCTGTAGATTTATCAGAGCCCCCAGCCGATGATGACCATCTATTGTGGCAGGCTTCCCCTGGAGGTCTCTGCGAAGGCTTTTTAAAATGGACACCAAGTCCCAACTCTGTTCTCCTATCGCTATCTCAGGATTATGACAGCAGGAGGTGATAGCTGAATTAATGCTTACTACTGCAAGCCAGTATATATTTATTGATAAATAGCAACGAGGAAGATTTTGCATATTGCCGCCATCTGAAAATTACACCCCTAAATTTTGCTCTCTGTAAGTATAGAAAAGTAATTTGCAGGACAATGTGTAGCTACAGCTGGTAAAGAAGGGGCAAGAGAAGCAAGCGTAGTACAGGTGAGAAGGCCAGGGTTTGTGTTACTACAGAGGTGAGAGAGGGGGTGGAACGTGTTAAAGGGGAGGGGCATGACTCACTCCCATGTGACAAGACCACACCCATGACTATGCACCATCACAAAGTGGCACACACTTCTGTCCCATAGGGACAATTTTACTTTATTACATTTTACATTTTATATGTTAAAGAAAGTTAAGTTTTATTGTTCCCCATTCCAATGAGTACTACCCCTGAAAGCGGCCCCCAGACCCTGTTCTAGATAACAATAAATCGGCAGTCAGATTTTTATCTATGGTATAGAACAAATTTGGACCTAAACCCTTTGTTGGTAAATAACCCTTCTTTAGTTACAAACAGTAACATTCTCTTAACTATACATATAAACACTTACTAAAGTTTGTGACGGTCACAGTCTTCCTATTTGTTGTTGCGATAATAAACTCTTCACATGTGCTTATGCCAAAAGCCTAACAAGAAATAAAATGAAAAGTTTATAGTACATGATGAATAAGGAGATCTTGTTTCTCTTGAAAATTCCTCAGCTTTACAGATACATCACTGGCCTCTGTGATATTGTCAGTCATAAAAAAAAAAGTAAAAAATTAGTTAACATAATACACAGAAATCTTTTCCAAATGTGCACATAAACAGATATGAATAAAATACATGTCTAATGTTTGCATTCAGACATAAACCTGTTCCAAGACAGCTTTGGACTACTCACTGTTATTTTATAATCCTTTATGGACAAAGCATTAAAAAAAAAAAAAAAAAAAAAAAAGGGACACCTAAAGGTAACTATAACATTATAAATACACAAGAAGATTAGTCAAGGGGGTCTCTACATTAGATAAACCCATGTGTAGCTCCCTTGCTTCCCTACTCTTATTTTATCAGCTCTTCTGGTACCCAATATATGGAAGTTGAAAAGAACTCAAACTTCATGGCAGCTTTAACGCAAAGATAATTTGACACAGGATTGAATGCATAGATGCTGCATTCTTCAGGTCAAAGCTTTGATTTTTTTTTTTACCCTAATGCGCAAGTCCACTAGCACTGAAAACTTGAGTCCAAATGTCATATCTGGGAGAGAGGGTGTATCTTGGTGTGGACAACCACAGTGACTACATGCCTGCGCAATATTATAAACTGCACAATTAACATAATTTTAACCAAAATATAATCGTAATCATTTCTAACTAAATATAATTACTATAATTGGAAAACACAGAATATAGGACAGCAGCACAAAGTGTTTCAGACAATATACATGCAACCTGGGTTACATGGCCACCCAGGTAACTGCAATTTTAAAAACTTGTGGAAATCACTAGAATGACAGAAAATGCTTTAACACTTTCCAACAAAAACATAATATATGAAAGATTATTGATTACAAGCACACATAGTGCCAATGCTAACTTTGGGAGCACCCTAGGTGGCCCCCTTCCACCTCTGGTGTTGCACCCCCATCCTTTCAGCTTTTTACCTTAGCAGAAGAATGGCATCTTCTGCTCCTCCTGGGTGTGAGAGCTCAGCTGTGATTTCATAACTAAGTACCACACCCCCATACCATCAGGCATATGGAGGATCAGCAGCTAGCAGCTTCACAGGTAAAAAGCTGCCAGTTGCTTCTCCTCCATGCCAGCACTGTGTGTGGAGAACTACCAAGTCTGCAAAATCCCTGAATGAATGAAGTTATGTCTCCTAACCACTGGCATCCTCTAGGCAACCACCTAGAATCACATAATGGTAGCACCTGTCCCAAATCTAACCAAGACCCAAGCTCTTACCAATAGAACTATCAAAAGAACTGAAAATGCTCACAAAAGTCGAATGATGCATCTTTCTTCTTATTACACTACCTTACACTACATCACTACACAGACATTCGCACGGAGTCTGGGATTATTTTCAGTCACACTGGATACATGTATTTAGCAATGGAATTCTTCTTTTGTCATGTTTTGTAAACAGCAATGTGTCACCACTCCTATGTCATGTCTCTACCTCAATATTATTATCCCCTGACCTCACTACGTCAGAGGAAATAGCTATAGCCAGCCTTATCCTACCAGACAAATGTTCTGACGAAACTCCTCGAAACCACCTCGCACTTGCAGACTCTTCTCGCACGCCGACTCCTCTAAGCGGCGGTCAAACATGAAGACAGTAAGGGGGTGGCTGCTGTCTCCATTCTGTCCCTCCATACCCTCATGGGTCGCCGCCATGTCCAGTACCCGCACGGCCAGACAGCAGCACACGAGTACCCGGATACTGCTGAGCTGCCCAGATGAACCGACACAAGAAAGCGCTATTCAAGCTCCCCGCACCAGGTTCACGCATGGGCCCGTGACGTCATATCCGCCCCAGCCTCCAGTGTGTGCTCATACGGGGACTAGAAACTGAAACCGAACTACAGCTACACACAAATACCTCCCAAATGCAGCTCTTCCATTATCTATCTGTGGGAATAACTCTGCTCATATTTTCTCCGAAAACGTCCCTTTTTTGGGGGTGGGGGCTTATCTTTAGGTCTGCATTCATTTATTAGATAGCTCTGAAAGTGTCTATCTAACCACTGAATTTGTATTTGCATCACCCTGCATAGTTGGCACCTGTCCCTTATTTCGTCAGTCTCAAGTTTGGAAATATGCCAGTTTAAAATATTTAACCTTATTATATTGTATCACTTCATAAATTACAGGTTTAAGTTGATCTGTTTTGTGTTTACACTTGATATGTTGTAACATTTTCACTGTTTATATATAAATACGTATTATTACTATGTAACACTGAATAACAGATACATGCGTTCTCAACTCTATACCATAAGTGCAAGTTTTCATGATAACCTGGTAAATTAGATAAAGCAATGGAAGTGAAGCTATTGATCACCTCAGCGTGAGAACAATTTAAGAGTAAAGGTATGAACTCGGTTAATCATTAAAAAATAAAAAGGAGAATTTAAGGAAAGTAGATGCATATAAAGCATTCAGAAAACTTGGCTATTGTTAAGCTTAAATCACACCTCTCCCCATTTCTTGACTAGTCATGTCCTATCATGACTATTACCTTTCTCACCATTGGAAATATTCAGAGGTATTCACACACCCTAAAATATTTTCAATATCCTAAAGAAAAATATAAATAACTAGATAGATTTTTTTTTAAATACATTTTTGTTTTTCAAAGCACTGAGCAGTATAACATAGTAGTCTTACATTGAACAAGATTGTAGAAACTTAAGGCTATGTAATTACCACTGTAACGAACACCCCAGCCTGTCTCAGATACAGCAAGCTGAAGAGCTGGTTACGACTGGTGTTACTTTAGTTAATTAACAATGAATACACCTTTTCTGCCACCACAAAGGATTTATTATGGTGTCCTTGCATTCACCAGAACCACTTATTAATGTTTCATACTTAAATCACACACACATGTAGCATGAGCCTCCCTGGGCTTCGTAAATTGACAAAGAATCACAGAGAACACATTAGATTAAATTTATTTAATCTGAAAAATGTATCCAAGGCTTATTTACAAAAATTAATAGCAAAGACATAAAATATGTTTCACAAATGAGTTTCAGAAAATATAATAGGAAATAAAAACCAGAGTCCCTACTTACACGTTCAGGAATGGGCATGTGAGGAGTACACATTGAGAAGAATGACACATTTCAGTCGTTATAGACCCCCTCAAAGAAATGAACATTGTACTACTGATACAAGGGATTTTTAAACCATTTCTTGTTGGCTCTGCCCCACCCACCTTAAGAATTTTATTTTCACTTGAGACCTGGCATTTCACAAGACCTGAGTTCTCACCTCTGCTTGCTTGGCCTGGCTAAGTCTAACTCCTCTGCATACACAAACTACTCATAGATTTTATCTGTCTATGTGCCTGGCTACTTTCACAAGACCATTGACACTCGCCTAGGTCAGACTCAGGTCAGTTAACAAAATACACTTTAAAAGGTTACATAAAATATTCACAGTGTTATACATAAATCCAACAGAAAATAACAATCAGTCATTAGATATACTACATTTCGTCACAACCACTATTCAGACATTTGTTTGGGAAACAAATATAAATATACACTCATTGGCCACTTCAATATGTACATTATGTAAACATTTTTAGTATAGTGTAGGACCCTTCATTTGCCCCCACAACAGCCTGAAATGTTTGTGACATAGATTTATCAGTAGAGATTTTGGTCCATGTTGACATGATAGCATCACACAGTTACTGCAGATTTTCCGGCTGCATATTCCACCACTTGCCAAAAGGGCTCTTTTGAACTGAGATCTGATTACTGTGGAGGCCACTAGAGTATGTTTGTGATGACGTGTGCTTTTTGACATGGTTTTTTATCCTGCTAGACCATTAGAAAATGGGCAGACTATTTCCATATAGGGATGTACATAGTCAACGACACTACTTAGGCAGGCTGTGGCATTAAAATGATGCTCAATTGGCATTAAAGGGCCTAATATATGCCAAGAAAACATTCCAATTGACACAAGGCAGGATGGATCCATGAATTCAGGTTGTTTATGCCAAATTTTGACCCTACCATCTGCATGTCGCAGAAATCGAGATTCTTCATACCAAGCAACGTTTTTCCAGACTTCAATTCTCCAGATTTGGTGAGCCTGTGCCTACTTGTAGCTTCAGTTTCCTGATCTGGTGTGGTGTTCTGCTGCTGTAGTCTAAGCTTTTATGTGCTGTGTGTTTAGAGATGCTCTTCTACATACGACTCTTGTATTGCATGGTTATTTGTGTTACTGTCACCTCTCTGTCAGTGTGAACCAGTCCTGCACATTCCCCTCTGACCTCTCTGAATAAAAGGCATAAAGGCATTGTTGTCCACAGAACTGCCGCTCACTGGATGTTTTTTGTTTTACACATGTTCTATGTAATCTCTAGAGACTGTTGTGCATGAAAATCCCAGGATATAGGCCGTTTCTAAGATACTCAAACCACCCTGTCTGACACTGGCAATCATTCCACAGTCAGAGTCACTTACATCACATTTCTTCTCCATCCTGGGGAAGCCTTTGGTCCCATTTTGCCGGATCAATATACCATTGTCACGGGCACTAGGAGTCTTTACCCAGGGATCACCAGGTGATAGGCTTACCAGAGCAGTATAGGTGGTAATATGGTACTCTGGTAGCAGGGTGATCACGGAACAGGAAATAGCAGATGATGAGATGCTCAGGAAAGTCTATGACTAGCAGCACTGGCAATATGGAGGTAGTAATACACGAGGAACTGTATGGACAAAGGACACGTGAAGGTAGTCAGTGGTCTGCGGTAGCAAGTTGTACCACTGCTATAGTGAGGAGGAATGTCCAACAGAAACAAGGAGGTGATGAGAGTCAGCGGTCTGCGGATAGCAAGTTGTACCGCTGTCTGAGTGAAGGAATGGAATCCAAGTGGAGGTATCCGGGGAGTCAGTGGTCTGCGTTAGCAAGTTGTACCACTGCTATGTGAGAGGATACTGGAACAGGTGAAACTGTAAACAGGGGTCAGTGGTCTGCCACTAGCAAGTTGTACCACTGAATATATATGTGAGGAGGTGCACGGGGAGAGACTGCAACACAATATATACACGGGCACCTTGACTTTGATCCACAGTAATATGCACAATATAAATGTAGAAATGACTGAACAACACTGCCAATATAGAAAGTCTCTTGAAGTAATCCAGCATGAGATAACACAGTCAATGATGGCAATAGACTCAGCGGATAGTACACTCCAGAGGAGAACCAACACAGTCCAGCAAGGTATGCAATACACAGCACAGTCAATGGGAAGTATGCATACCGTGGTTCAGGAGAAGGCAGTCAGACAGGAGTGCAGAGATACCTGAACGGCAGGAGGCCGGCAGGATGCAAAGTCCCTGGATGGGTGAAGCGGTGGTCTAGCAGGTGCAGCGCACAGGTAGGTAGACCAGCAGGGAACACAGGAAGGCGTGGAGAGCGGATCAGCAGTAGATGGATGAGTAGCGCTGAGAAGTAACAGCAGCGGGTCTCTGCGGGAACACGGAGGTAGCCAATAGCAACCAGCAAGTGCAGTAACGATGGGACACCGGAACAGAGTTGAACTGGAACAGTTGATCACGGAGAGTAGCGGGTAGCAATAGTGGCAGCAGACTCAAGGAAACACGGGAGAGTTGACAAGGACTGAAGACTGAAGCGCACAGAGGCAGCGGATAGGAATCAGCTAGCAGTCACGATGATGAAACACAGACGAGTTGCAGGTTGAAGACTGTAGTGCACGGAGGCAGCGGATAGGAATCAGCCAAACAGTCACGATGATGAAACACAGACGAGTTGCAGGTTGAAGCCTGTAGTGCACGGAGGCAGCGGATAGGAATCAGCTGGCAGTCACAATCATGAACAGGTGAGTGGATGTGAATGAAAGACTGTAGTGCACGGAGGCAGCGGATAGGCATCAGCTAACAGTCCCAATGATACATGGTAGAGTTGAAGTGGTTAGAAGACTGTAGTGCACGGAGGCAGCGGATAGGAATCAGCTCACAGTCACGATGATACAGTAGATGGTAAAAGTGGTATGAGAACCACAGTAGTAGAAGTGGTTTGGAAACCACAGAGGTAGAAGTGGTTTGGAAACCACAGGAATCAGCTGGGCTGAATAAACGAGGAAACACAGGAACACCTTCAGAGACTCATGGGGAATGAGACTCCAAGATCAGGCAACGTGGTGTTGACCACAGGTGCTTAATATAGGGAGGTTGCCTGATCTGCCAATTAAGTTAAAGGAACATACACTGGAGGTATAGAAAGGGCTGCGCATGCGCAGTCCCTCAGGATGGAGGACGGCCACGGTTCCTAAATGTCCGGGAAGAAGCACTCACAGTCCGGTGAGTGACAGTACCCCCCCTTTTAAAGGTGGGCACAGAACGACTGGAACCGGGCTTGTCCGGATTTTTGGAATAAAACTTCTTCAGAAGGGCAGGAGCATTAAGATCTTCAGCTTTGATCCATGAACGCTCTTCAGGACCAAAGCCCTTCCAATGAACGAGGAAACGGAGGACTCCTCGTGAAATTTTTGCATCCAATACCTCAGTAATCTCGAAATCCTCCTCCTGATGAACTTGAACTGGCTGCGGTGCTGAGGGAGGAGTCGAGAAACGGTTGATGATGAGAGGTTTGAGCAAGGACACATGGAAGGCATTGGAAATCCGAAGATTCCTAGGAAGAAGAAGTTTAACACATACTGGATTGATAACTTGAATGATCCTATATGGACCAATAAAACGAGGGGCGAATTTCATAGATGGAACCTTCAAACGAATATTTTTGGTAGATAACCAGACACGATCTCCAATTTTTAGTGGTGGAATAGCCCGCCTCTTCTTATCTGCGAAAGACTTATATTTGTTAGATGTCTTCTTTAAACAGGTTTTGACCTGAGACCAGATATTTTTGAAGGTCTGACAAGCAGTCTCCACAGCAGGAACTTGGGTGGGCGGGAGGGCAGGAAATTCCGGAAAAGACGGATGGTGACCGTAGACCACAAAGAATGGAGTTTTGGATGATGACTCATGGTACATGTTGTTATGGGCGAATTCAGCCCAAGGGAGCAATTCTACCCAGTTGTCTTGGTTGGCTGAAGAGAACATCCTAATAAAAGTCTCAAGATCTTGATTGACTCGTTCCGTTTGTCCGTTAGATTGCGGATGGTAAGACGATGAGAGTGCTAATCGTATGCCCAAGGTTTTACAAAGGGCCCGCCAGAATCTGGAAACGAATTGTACTCCTCTATCCGACACAATCTCAGACGGACATCCATGGATGCGGAAGATTTCTTTAATGAAATGTTCAGCCAGAGTAGACGAGGAAGGTAAACCGGACAGAGGGACGAAATGGGCCATCTTCGAAAATCTGTCTACCACTACCCAAATAGTATTGTGATTCTTACTTGGTGGCAAATCAGTAACGAAATCCATACTAATATGGGTCCAAGGCTTGGACGGAATGGGTAGTGGTCGCAGCAACCCTGCTGGAGTTCTGCGGGAGGATTTAAACTGAGAACATAACTCACAGGAAGCAATAAACTCTTTGACGTCTCTCCTCATTGAAGGCCACCAGTAACTACGAGAGAGAATCTCAAAGGTCTTGTGTTCACCGGCGTGTCCAGAAAAACGAGAGGCATGGAACCACGAAAGGATTTTCCTCCTCAGAGTAGGAGGCACAAGGGTCTTCCCAAATGGTAGCATTTTGGTGGATGAAGCAGCCAGAGAAATACATTTGGGGTCTAGAATAGCATGGTTGGGAACCTCTTCTACATCAGAGGACGTCACAAAAGCTCGAGATAGAGCGTCAGCTTTCTTGTTCTTAGCGGCTGGTTTGAAGGTTATAATTAATTCAAAACGGGAAAAGAAAAGAGACCATCTTGCTTGACGAGGGTTCAAGCATTGAGCAGATTGCAAATATGACAAGTTCTTATGATCCGTGAAGATCGTCACCGGATGGCGAGCTCCTTCCAACAAGTATCTCCATTCCTCTAATGCAGCTTTGATGGCCAGCAACTCCTTGTCCCCGATAGTATAATTTTTCTCTGCGGGCAGAAGACCCCGAGAGTAGAAGGCACAAGGATGTAATTTTTGTTGCTCCGAGCGTTGGGAGAGAATAGCTCCTAAGCCCACATTAGAGGCATCTACTTCTAGGAAGAAGGGGAGTGTCACATCAGGCTGTCGCAGAATGGGAGCAGACGAGAAGGACTCTTTGAGGATTTGAAAGGCTTGGAGAGCCTCAGATGACCATTGCTTAGTATTAGCCCCTTTCCGAGTTAGGGCCACAATGGGAGATGCAATGGATGAAAAGTCTTGAATGAAGCGTCTATAGTAATTGGCAAAACCTAAAAAACGCTGGATGGCACGAAGAGTAGTTGGCTGAGGCCAATGTAGTACTGTCACGGCGCTTACCCGTGTCAGCGCCGCTCCCCCGTTCTGGACTGCCGCACTTCCGGGTAGGTCCCGGCGGCAGCTCAGCTGATCTGGGCGGGGAATTCAAATCCCTACTTCAGGACTGCTCTGACACACTGCAGGTGTCAGAGCAACGTGTTTTCCTGTATCTGGCTGCACTTCCTGTGCTTGGACCCTGGTGTTCTCCTCTGTGACTATTGATCTCTGTGTACCGAACCAGCGCTATTCTCCAGACCATTCTTCTGTCTAACCCCTGGTACTGCATAACGGACGGATCTCTGTGTACCGAACCAGCGCTATTCTCCAGACCATTCTTCTGCCTAACCCCTGGTACTGCATAACGGACGGATCTCTGTGTACCGAACCGGCTATTCTGGACTACGCTTCTGCTCCTGGGGCTGTACCGTGGATTGACTCCTGCATCCCGCTAGTCTCTACTCCAGACTACTACCTTCTGAGTATACGGTTAGTGACTTCATTTATCTATACGTCTGTGGGTCTGACCGTGCCGCTACATGTCCATCTCATAGAACTCTCTCCTTACGTCAGTAGGCTAACCTGGGGGCCGCGACCTGCGGTTCTCCGGCAGCAAAACCCACCCTGCCTTGCGGCGGTTCTTGGAGAAGACCGGGAGGGCCGTTAGACTCCGCGCCCTAGGAAGGCCGGCGTAAATACTGACTAAGGTAACCTTGAAACCTAACAGTTTGCTCTGACCCCATATATCTATTTGATGGACGGATCCGGGAACCCCTCAACCAGGGAGTTATTGGAACATTTAGCTACCCGGGTAGAGGAACAGGACAAGAACCAGGCACAGTTGCTTCAGTTTCTTCAGAGCATGTCTGCTCGCCTGGACACACTGCAGGGGGCGGTGTCAGCCCAGGCAGTTCAGGCAGCGGTACCTGATCCACTACCGATTCCCCCCCAACCTGCTTCTGCCCAGGGGGGTGGTGCCGCTCCTCTCCCGGTGAATTCCCAACTTCGCATCCCTAATCCTCCGAAATTCGATGGGGACCCCAAGGCCTGCCGTGGATTTTTAAATCAGTGTGATATCCAGTTCGAACTCCAGCCAGGGAACTTCCCTACTGAAAAAGCTAAAGTAGCGTATATTATCTCGTTACTTACCGGTCAAGCTCTTGCCTGGGCATCTCCCCTATGGGAACACAATGATCCTTCATTACATAACTGTTCCACCTTCCTGGAGGCTTTCAGACACGTCTTTGATGAACCAGGAAGAGTTTCCAGCGCTGCCTCTGGCATCCTTCGTCTGCGTCAAGGCTCCATGACCATAGGCCAGTATGCCCTTCAGTTTCGCACTATGGCGGCTGAGTTACGTTGGAATAATGAGGCCCTGGTAGCAACCTTCTGGCAGGGTTTGACCGACCGCATTAAAGACGAATTGGCAGGTCGTGAACTTCCAACTTCTCTGGATGCTTTGGTCTCTCTATGTAACCAGATCGACATTAGATTCCGTGAACGCTCTCAGGAGAAAGAGAGTTCTCGTCGTTCTCCTTTTCGTCTGGTCCCACGTTTTCAGAGCCCGGTGATGTCTGAGGAGGAGCCCATGCAGTTGGGAAGAGCTCGCCTTTCTCAAGAAGAGAGGGAAAGACGGTTCAAAAATCGTTTATGTCTCTACTGCGGAGAGCCTGGCCATTTGCTAAACAATTGTCTTAAGCGTCCGGGAAACGACCGAACCTAACTAACGATGGAGAGGCCAAGTTAGGTGTACGTATTTCCTCTCCCGTTGATTCTAGTTTTTCTATCCAAGTTCTGTTACAATCCTTTGACAAACAGCTTTCTCTTCCAGCACTCATTGACTCCGGAGCAGCAGGGAATTTCATAAGAGCTGACATAGTGGAGAAGTTGTCCTTACCTACCCTTCCCCTGGATCCCCCGATTGCCATCACAGCCATTGATGGAAAACGTATTAGTGGAGGATCACTCAAGAAACGTACCATCAAGCTCTCTCTTCGTATAGGAGCCCTGCATACTGAATCTATTTCCTTGTTGATCATTCCAGAGGCTATTAATCCCCTCATTCTTGGTCTTCCATGGCTCCAACTTCATTCCCCTACATTAGATTGGCATAAGCCAGAAGTTCTTGCCTGGGGCCCGGCCTGTCATTCTCGTTGCCTTCCCAGAATCAATAAATTCACTAAGAACGAAGCTGCATCATCATTTAAGTCCACTGGTATTCCTCTCCAATACCGTTCATTCTCTGATGTGTTTTGCGAAAAGGAGGCCTCCAAATTACCTCCCCATAGACCATGGGATTGTTCTATTGAGCTTTTACCCGACAAGATACCACCCAGAGGACGCGTTTTTTCGCTATCACTACCAGAGTCCAACTCCATGTCTAAATACATAGAAGAAAACCTAGAAAGAGGCTTTATTCGAAAATCATCCTCTCCTGCAGGAGCCGGTTTTTTTTTCGTTAAAAAGAAAGACGGGGGTCTACGTCCATGTATAGATTATCGTGGGCTGAATGCCATAACGGTGAAGAACAAATATCCGTTACCATTGATTTCAGAGCTATTTGATAGAATAAAAGGTGCAGTTATTTTTTCCAAATTAGACTTGAAGGGTGCCTACAATTTGATCCGTATTAAACAAGGGGATGAATGGAAGACTGCGTTCAATACCCATGATGGACACTTTGAATATTTAGTTATGCCCTTCGGGTTATGTAATGCCCCCGCAGTTTTTCAAAACTTCATCAACGAAATTTTTCAAGATTTTCTCTACCAGTTCGTAGTTATTTACCTGGATGATATCCTGATATTCTCTCCAGACATCGTGTTGCACCGCCATCATGTTTCCTTGGTACTTGAACGCCTTCGGGTACATCAACTGTTTTGTAATTTGGATAAATGCATCTTTGAAAAAAGTCATATTCCCTTTCTTGGACACGTGATCTCTGGATCTGGGCTATGCATGGATCCCGAGAAAATAAAGGCAGTTTCTGAATGGCCTCAGCCGATAGGCCTGAAAGCAATCCAACGTTTCATAGGCTTTGCCAATTACTATCGGCATTTCATTAAAGGCTTTTCCTCGGTGATCGCACCCATTACTGCATTAACCAAGAAAGCTATCAATACTAAACTTTGGCCCCCTGAGGCAGAAAAGGCCTTTTCTTCCCTAAAGAAAGCGTTCACGACAGCTCCCATCCTCCATCAACCAGATCCTACCTTTCCCTTCTTTCTGGAGGTCGATGCCTCCTCGGTGGGAGTGGGGGCCATTTTGTCACAGAAGGACTCTGGTGGAAGATTATCTCCTTGTGGTTTCTTTTCCCGTAAACTTTCTGTTGCCGAGAAGAATTATGGCATCGGAGATAGGGAACTCCTGGCCATCAAATTAGCCTTAGAAGCATGGAGACATCATTTGGAAGGAGCTAGGTTTCCTATCACGATTTTTACAGATCACAAGAACCTTCTATACTTACAAACAGCTTCTTGTTTAAACCCTCGGCAAGCCAGATGGTCCCTGTTTTTCTCCCGGTTTGATATGATCATCACCTTTAGACCAGGATCTAAGAACAAGAAAGCGGATGCTCTTTCTCGATCCTTTGATGCCACTGATACTATAGAGGATACTCCTAAACCCATCCTGGGTTCCAAATGTATACTGGCCACCACCCCTGCTCATCTAGCGATTCCTCCCGGGAAGACCTTTGTTTCTTCTCATCTTCGATCAAGACTCCTCAAGTGGGCTCACGCCTCTCGGTTCTCTGGTCATGCTGGGATCAGGAAGACTCTGGATTTTGTCTCCCGTAATTACTGGTGGCCATCGATTCACTCTGATGTTCGGGAGTTCGTTACGGCTTGTTCCGTCTGCGCTCAGAACAAAGTACCTCGACAAGCCTCCTATGGATTGTTACAGCCTTTACCCATTCCGGATCGTCCATGGAGTCATCTCTCCATGGACTTTATCACTGATTTACCCTCTTCAAGAGGTTTTTCCGTGGTTTGGGTAGTCACAGACCGTTTCTCTCGGGCTGCTCATTTCGTACCTCTAAAAGGCCTCCCATCTGCTCCGGTGCTGGCACAACTTTTTATTAAGGAAATATTTCGTCTCCATGGTTGCCCAGAGATCATCGTTTCAGACCGTGGAACACAGTTTGTTGCAAGATTTTGGAGAGCCTTTTCTCGTGTTTGTGGAATCAAACTGAATTTTTCCTCTGCATACCACCCCCAAAGCAATGGTCTAACGGAGAGGACTAATCAAGAGCTCGAAAAATTCCTCAGATGCTTCATTTCAGCTAAACATGACGACTGGGTTGATTTGTTACCTTGGGCAGAATTTGCTCACAATAATAATTCTCATGACTCTACATCGGTTTCCCCTTTTTTTGCTCTCCAAGGCTTTCATCCTAGAGTTCCTCCTTTTAATGATTTGCCTACATCCGGAATTCCTGCTGTAGATTCCATGTGGTCAGACTTCTCGTCCAGGTGGGGTATAATCAAACGTAACCTACTTCACGCCACTGCCACCAGCAAAAAGGCGTTTGATAAGAAAAGAAGACCTTCCCCATTACTTTCTCCTGGCGATAAGGTATGGCTATCTACGCGGAACCTTCGCCTGTTGGTTCCTTCTAGGAAATTCGCTCCCCGTTTCATTGGACCCTTCAAGATCTTGGAGGTTATTAATCCAGTAGCTTTCAGATTAAAGTTGCCTCCTACTTTAAGGATTCCCAACGTGTTTCACATTTCCCTCCTCAAGCCACTGGTCATTAATAAATTTTCCTCTTCCAAGAGACCTCCTGCCGCTGTCTCTACGCAAGATCATGAATTCGAGGTCAAGGAAATTCTAAATTCTCGTATTTCCAGAGGTTCTCTACAATTCTTGGTTGATTGGAAAGGCTACGGACCAGAGGAGCGTTCATGGATTCCGGCACGTGATCTACATGCTCCAGTACTGTTAAGAAAATTCCATGCCAAATTCCCTCAGAAACCTTATAGGCTGTCCGGTGGCCATCCCTAATGGGGGGGGGTACTGTCACGGCGCTTACCCGTGTCAGCGCCGCTCCCCCGTTCTGGACTGCCGCACTTCCGGGTAGGTCCCGGCGGCAGCTCAGCTGATCTGGGCGGGGAATTCAAATCCCTACTTCAGGACTGCTCTGACACACTGCAGGTGTCAGAGCAACGTGTTTTCCTGTATCTGGCTGCACTTCCTGTGCTTGGACCCTGGTGTTCTCCTCTGTGACTATTGATCTCTGTGTACCGAACCAGCGCTATTCTCCAGACCATTCTTCTGTCTAACCCCTGGTACTGCATAACGGACGGATCTCTGTGTACCGAACCAGCGCTATTCTCCAGACCATTCTTCTGCCTAACCCCTGGTACTGCATAACGGACGGATCTCTGTGTACCGAACCGGCTATTCTGGACTACGCTTCTGCTCCTGGGGCTGTACCGTGGATTGACTCCTGCATCCCGCTAGTCTCTACTCCAGACTACTACCTTCTGAGTATACGGTTAGTGACTTCATTTATCTATACGTCTGTGGGTCTGACCGTGCCGCTACATGTCCATCTCATAGAACTCTCTCCTTACGTCAGTAGGCTAACCTGGGGGCCGCGACCTGCGGTTCTCCGGCAGCAAAACCCACCCTGCCTTGCGGCGGTTCTTGGAGAAGACCGGGAGGGCCGTTAGACTCCGCGCCCTAGGAAGGCCGGCGTAAATACTGACTAAGGTAACCTTGAAACCTAACAAGTACAGCATTTACTTTGTCTGGATCCATCTTCAGGCCAACTCCGGAAACTATATACCCCAAGAATGGAATCTGGGGTAACTCGAATGAACATTTTTCCAATTTACAGAACAACGAGTTTTTCCGTAGTCTGGAGAGGACCTCCGCCACATGTTGGTGATGAGAAGGCAGGTCCTGTGAGAAGATCAATATGTCGTCCAGGTAGACAACGACACATACATATAATAAGTCCCGAAAGATCTCATTGATGAAACCCTGGAAAACAGCGGGGGCATTACACAGCCCGAAGGGCATTACTAAATATTCGTAATGCCCATCTCTGGTGTTAAACGCGGTCTTCCATTCGTCACCGGAACGGATTCTAATTAAATTGTAGGCACCACGAAGATCCAACTTAGTAAATATCCGAGCTCCCTTGATGCGATCAAATAGCTCAGTGATCAGCGGAATGGGATACCGATTCTTGATAGTAATGGCGTTGAGTCCACGAAAATCTATACAAGGGCGTAATGATCCATCCTTCTTTTTGACGAAGAAGAACCCAGCTCCAGCGGGAGAGGTGGAAGGTCGAATGAACCCACGCTGGAGATTCTCCTGTATGTACTCAGATGTGGCTTGAGTTTCAGGTAACGAGAGAGGATAGACCCGACCCCTGGGAGGAGTCTTGCCAGGTAGAAGGTCGATTGGACAATCCCAAGAACGATGAGGAGGAAGACGTTCAGACTGAGCTTTATCAAACACATCGGCAAATGAAGCATACTGAGGAGGGAGTCCCGGGGAGGAAGATGAGATGGAAGATTGCTGTACTTTAAGAGGAATAACTTGAGAGAGACAACGATGGTGACATTCAAACCCCCAAGACGTAACTTGAGGGGTGCGCCAGTCAATCTGGGGAGAGTGACACTGAAGCCATGGAAGGCCTAAGACAATCGGACTTGTCGTAACTGGAAGAATTAAAAACGAAATCTCTTCATGGTGTAGTACACCAATCTGAAGGGTTACTGGAGACGTACTCTGAGTGATGAGACCATTGATGAGGCGTGATCCATCTATAGCCGTCACAGTAATGGGTGTTTTTAAAGTGATCACTGGTAGGGACCATTGATTCACTAGTGATTTAGAAATGAAATTTCCTGCTGCTCCGGAATCAATCAATGCCTGTGACTCAAAGGATTTGGTAGCAAAGGAAATCGTAACATCAAAAGCGCAGACTTTAGATTTCATAGACAATGGAGAGGACTCCAGGGACCCTAACTTCACCTCTCCAGAACTAGTTAGGGCCTGGCATTTCCCGATCTCTTAGGGCAAGAGCTGAGCATATGCGTGGAATCAGCACAATAGATACAGAGTCTATTCTTTACTCTTCGTTTCCTCTCCTCTGAAGATAATTTGGAACGTCCTATCTCCATGGGAATCACAGAGGATGGAGCTGGACGAAATTGAGGATTTAAACGAAGAGGTGCTTTGACAGCCGTTGTTTTCTCAGACTCTCTTTCACGAAATCTCATATCTACACGATGGCAAAGAGAGATCAAATCTTCTAGTGACGAAGGAAGCTCTTGGGTAGTCAGTGCATCTTTAATTTTATCGGAGAGCCCCTGCCAGAAGGCGGCAACTAATGCTTCAGTGTTCCACTGAAGTTCAGAGGCTAAGATCCTAAATTGAATGACATACTGTCCTACTGTATGGGAGCCTTGTCGCAAACGAAGGATGCTGGAAGCAGCGGAGGTCACACGACCTGGTTCATCGAACACACTTCGGAACGTGGAAATGAATTTGGCACTATCTTGTAGAATTGGATCGTTTCTCTCCCACAGAGGGGAGGCCCAAGCCAGGGCTTGTCCAGAAAACAATGAGATAAGATAGGCCACTCTGGAACGATGGGTAGAAAAATTTTGAGGTTGGAGTTCAAAATGGACTGAACATTGGTTAAGGAAACCTCTGCAAGTTTTGGGATCCCCGTCGTATTTTGACGGAGTAGGCAGGTGAAGCGTAGGAACTGTAGACACCTGGGATGGCACTGGGGAAACGGAGGAAAGCACAGGAGCTTCAATATTAGCTGTAACAGTCTGTCCAGATGTTCCTTGGGAGGTTAATGATTGGTAACATTGAAGTAACAGCTGTTGGCGAGCATCCTGTTGCTCCACACGGCTGACCAGATGCTGCAGCATCTCTTTAGCGGTAGGTTCCGTATCTGGGTCTGTCATGGCCTGATCTTACTGTCACGGGCACTAGGAGTCTTTACCCAGGGATCACCAGGTGATAGGCCTACCAGAGCAGTATAGGTGGTAATATGGTACTCTGGTAGCAGGGTGATCACGGAACAGGAAATAGCAGATGATGAGATGCTCAGGAAAGTCTATGACTAGCAGCACTGGCAATATGGAGGTAGTAATACACGAGGAACTGTATGGACAAAGGACACGTGAAGGTAGTCAGTGGTCTGCGGTAGCAAGTTGTACCACTGCTATAGTGAGGAGGAATGTCCAACAGAAACAAGGAGGTGATGAGAGTCAGCGGTCTGCGGATAGCAAGTTGTACCGCTGTCTGAGTGAAGGAATGGAATCCAAGTGGAGGTATCCGGGGAGTCAGTGGTCTGCGTTAGCAAGTTGTACCACTGCTATGTGAGAGGATACTGGAACAGGTGAAACTATAAACAGGGGTCAGTGGTCTGCCACTAGCAAGTTGTACCACTGAATATATATGTGAGGAGGTGCACGGGGAGAGACTGCAACACAATATATACACGGGCACCTTGACTTTGATCCACAGTAATATGCACAATATAAATGTAGAAATGACTGAACAACACTGCCAATATAGAAAGTCTCTTGAAGTAATCCAGCATGAGATAACACAGTCAATGATGGCAATAGACTCAGCGGATAGTACACTCCAGAGGAGAACCAACACAGTCCAGCAAGGTATGCAATACACAGCACAGTCAATGGGAAGTATGCATACCGTGGTTCAGGAGAAGGCAGTCAGACAGGAGTGCAGAGATACCTGAACGGCAGGAGGCCGGCAGGATGCAAAGTCCCTGGATGGGTGAAGCGGTGGTCTAGCAGGTGCAGCGCACAGGTAGGTAGACCAGCAGGGAACACAGGAAGGCGTGGAGAGCGGATCAGCAGTAGATGGATGAGTAGCGCTGAGAAGTAACAGCAGCGGGTCTCTGCGGGAACACGGAGGTAGCCAATAGCAACCAGCAAGTGCAGTAACGATGGGACACCGGAACAGAGTTGAACTGGAACAGTTGATCACGGAGAGTAGCGGGTAGCAATAGTGGCAGCAGACTCAAGGAAACACGGGAGAGTTGACAAGGACTGAAGACTGAAGCGCACAGAGGCAGCGGATAGGAATCAGCTAGCAGTCACGATGATGAAACACAGACGAGTTGCAGGTTGAAGACTGTAGTGCACGGAGGCAGCGGATAGGAATCAGCCAAACAGTCACGATGATGAAACACAGACGAGTTGCAGGTTGAAGCCTGTAGTGCACGGAGGCAGCGGATAGGAATCAGCTGGCAGTCACAATCATGAACAGGTGAGTGGATGTGAATGAAAGACTGTAGTGCACGGAGGCAGCGGATAGGCATCAGCTAACAGTCCCAATGATACATGGTAGAGTTGAAGTGGTTAGAAGACTGTAGTGCACGGAGGCAGCGGATAGGAATCAGCTCACAGTCACGATGATACAGTAGATGGTAGAAGTGGTATGAGAACCACAGTAGTAGAAGTGGTTTGGAAACCACAGAGGTAGAAGTGGTTTGGAAACCACAGGAATCAGCTGGGCTGAATAAACGAGGAAACACAGGAACACCTTCAGAGACTCATGGGGAATGAGACTCCAAGATCAGGCAACGTGGTGTTGACCACAGGTGCTTAATATAGGGAGGTTGCCTGATCTGCCAATTAAGTTAAAGGAACATACACTGGAGGTATAGAAAGGGCTGCGCATGCGCAGTCCCTCAGGATGGAGGACGGCCACGGTTCCTAAATGTCCGGGAAGAAGCACTCACAGTCCGGTGAGTGACAACCATCTCCCTTCTGACAGTAAAGTGTTGACCAAATGCATGCCCACTTGTCTCTCTGGTTCAGGGGATTGCCCATCCTCTGACTCATCACTCTGTAGCTGGACCACTTCTAAAGAAGAATGGATATATAAATGAATGCAATCAAAACTATATATCAGATACAAGATTTCCAAACTATCGTCTGGATCAATGTACGTCTCTTCCAAGAGCCACTAAAAGTTTGCTGATGTTGGCGAGTTAGTTGGTGGGTATCTTCTGAGGTGCTTTAATAATGCCATTGCACTCTGACGATGTGCACAAGGAGGTCTACAAATTGATCTAAGTCTGTGTCGTTTAGTTTGAGAACCTTTGAAAGAGTAGCAACATGCTTCTGAATCTTCATGGTGTTACGAGCCGCCGCGGCTCGCTTCCTGGGCCCTCTGGCGTCCCGGCCGTCACCTTGATGACCGGGATGTCATTTCCAGTTCCTGGCCGGCCGTTGCCAAGGCAACGGTCCGACGCTTCTAATCTGGCGCTGCGTCCCGGCGGTACTAGTGGCCGGGCGCATGCGCGCAATTTAACACAGCCTGTGGGCTGATTAATTTAATTAGTATGGGGGCTGTGTGAGGCTCAGAGCTAGGCTCTGATTGGTGGCTTGTGGTATTTAGGGCAGTGAGGTCTGCAGCCTCACTGCCGGTTATAGCGTTCTGTCCTCAGTTCTGCTCCCTGCTTGTTCTCTCTGTTGGTTACTATTACCTTTGATTGACTACCCGTGTTTTGACCTTTGCTTGTTCCTGGACCGTTGAACCTTCGCTTCTGACCCTGACCCTTTTGCCTGGCAATCACTCCACTCCTGGGTTCTCCTTTAAGTCAGTATACGTTACTTGACCCTCGGTCGGCCCGCAGCCAAGTCTGTCCCCACCACTAGGGGCTCCAGCGAACACCGGGCCTTCAGAGTAGTCCCCGAGTTTCACTGTACTGGCTTAGGAGTTCCTAACACATGGAAGACAGTGTTTTGGGATTTTTAGCTCTACATTCCTGAGCAAAAAGAAGTATACAATTGGAGCCTCTAAAACGTGACAATGCAGCTGGTCTCGCAAAGTTGACATTTTCAGGGGCCACTCCACATTCTTCATGCTTCTCTGCAAGAAGTTCCATTGCACTTTGCATCTCTGGTGTCTGCAGGATTGGAACTTTTCTCCCTTGTTGTCCCAGGATTTCAATCCTTGTCATATGCTGGTGGAGCTTCTACTCAAGCTTTGTGGAGATCCCAAATAACTCTAGAAGAAAAGATAGTTAACTGTATCATGGAATCTTCCCCATTCTTTCTTCAATTGAATAAGATCACATGTGCCAGGTTGACCTGTGCAAGCAATGTCCACAAAAAATACAGGGTGGACAAATTGCTATGGTGTGCCTGCTCTTTGTCATTGACGTACAAGAGCATCTTTTTAACATCTTCGGTGGAAGTTAAGAGCTGAAGCACATTTCACTTTGAATCCTTCAGGTTTTTTTTTGTTTTTTTTAACTATTTATTTTGAAAAACAGCAATCATGTACAGATAAGAATCAACAATTAGTACATTTGCAGGACAAGAGACCAAAACAGAGAACAGTACATGTCATGGGCATAAATCAAAGAAGCTGAAAATATTTGAGTAGCAAATATATAAAATAGCCAGATGTTGTCAATAAACAGGCAGGTAAGTATACAATTGTTATGCAGAATACTCAAAACACTATCACATTTTATATCAATATAGTGTGGGGGAGGGGGGAGGGGGGGGGGGCACTGGTCGCCACCGAGACTGAAAGAAAAAGAGAACATTCTTCCCAATTATCCACACTGTTCCCCAACCATATCCTTCCTTTTTAAGAGTAGGAACAAATAAATAGAAGAGGGGCAATGAGAGTTTCAGAGGAGATTACTGCTTAGATTCCCTGGGAAGGGAAACAACATCGAGAGTCAAGAGTAAGGCCACCTATGAACCTAGGGAGTATATTTAGGAGGAAGGAGATGGTACAGGAGGTAAGGAGTTATAAGTAAAGCCAAGAGGCCCAAACCTGGTGAAATTTATCATCCTTATCATGCAGGTGGTATGTAATCTGTTCCATCCGGGCAATAAACCAGCTATAGGATCGCAGGGCCGCCATAGTGGGTGGATCAACTTGTTTCCAAGACTTAGCTACTAGGCAACGCGCAGCATCCAGGACATGGGAGGCCAATTTTGCAGACTCTCTATCATCCTCAATCAAAGGGTAACAGAGAAGAAAAGACCATGGGTCTTTCCGGACAGGGCATGGAAGGAGGGAGGAGAGGAGGGTCCTAACTCGGTCCCAAAAGGAGGATATTTTAGGGCAGGACCACCAGATATGCAGAAAGGAGCCCAGCTGGCCACAACCCCGCCAACATAATGGAGAACTAGAGGGGAACATTTTAGTGAGTTTGTCAGGTGTATAGTACCACCTATAGTATACTTTATATGCGTTCTCCTTTACCAAAGTGGAGATAGAGCTGGTGGCAACTTGATCCCTTATGATTTCCCAGCAATCCTCCTCTGGGGGGGGCAGATCCCTCTCCCACTCCCTCTCATGCCAACCGCCCGGAGGTAAAATTACATTGAGAATTAAGCAGTAGATAGAGGAAATCATGCCCCTACCCAAGGGTGAGGAGAGACATAGGGATTCAAAGGGAGACCTAAGAGGGGGGAGAGGAGCCCACCCGAGGAGAGAGCCCACAAAGTGTCGTAATTGGAAATACTCGTAGAATTTAGGATGGAGGCTTGGATATTTAGAGCGTAGGTCATCCCAGGAGATAAAGGCCCCCTGAAATAATAGGTCTCCAACAAATCGAACTCCCACAGTGACCCAGGGACTATAGAAGGCAGAGGAGAGCCCAGGAGGAAAGGCAGGGTTACCCCAAAGAGGTAGGACAGTAAGAGAAGACACTGGTATCTTGAGATGGGGTCGGCAGGTCTCCCATATTGCAGCTGAGAATAGAAGGGTAGGGCATTGGGAGGTAAGGGGAGATCTAGTTTGTTTTGAGAGACCCCATATACAGGACAAGATTGGAAAATTAAGATAAGCGGATTCGATGTCAAATCCTTCAGTTTTTAAGGTAGCCGATGAGATCAGTGTGTTCCATTTTGCCTCACAGACCTTCCTTAGGTTGCATGCATTTTCCACTGCAACAGTGCAGCCCTCCATCATTGCTCGGCAATCCACAATTATCAAAATCTTTTGCAAGCCATGGCTAACCTTCAGTGTCAGCAAGAGGGTCTTGAATGTACTGGTTTCATTGTCATAGCCAGCAACCTTCTTTATGGCGTCTACTACATGCAGAAAGTTTGATCGAATGGTAAAGTTTTCCATCTTATGCAAAGGGGTAGCTATTCTGGCATGTAACAGTAGCCTTCCTATTTCTTGAAGTTTCTGATGGATGTACTCATGTTTGCTCTGATCCAACCCAGGTGCATGAAAAAAACTAAGGTTTTTAGAGGTCAACAAGGATACAACAGTTTCAAATTTAAATAAATGATTTTGCACTTCTCCATTAAAAATAAATGATTGTCATGATTGTCATCTGAGCTTTTACACAAGCTTGTGACAATAAGAGTTAGTATGCCATAGGGCATTCCTGCACTCTGCACTATTCTACCCAATGGTCGAAGTATGTGTGTGTGTGTGGGGGGGGTGTATATGGTGGACCATGTTCTGACCTTTATGGTGGCTTATGACAGGGAGAGTCAGGGTCCAATATATTGTAAGATTCCTGTTCTATGCACCCTAAAAGTGGGAGGCATCATTTGACTTCTTCAGAGTTCAAAGCACAACCCCTCCAGTCCTATTGGAAGAGTGAACACACTCTTTATATCTTGCGGAATATGTTTTTCAATGTTTTCTTCTGGGTAGAGAGAACATAGAAATCATTGAATCTTTGCACACTTACATACTGCAAAAGAAGTTATGCAGAAATCTTTTTGTCTAAAATGTGACAGGTCCAACATTATAATTGTTTATTATTTTCTCCAACAGGTGACAAATTTATACATACAGATCTTAAATGTACTGTAGTTCTTACAATGGACAACTGAAGTAGCAAACATCACCAACTTGCCAGTAACGCCTGCCCAAATGATAAACTTTATTTTTAGGGCAAGAGCCTGTTGTAATTATTCTCTTTTTTCCATCTCACTGGTAAACCAAGACATGTATGGTATACAGAGCCGCCATCAGGGAGTACAGTAGTATTAGACCCAATAGCAATATGGGGCCCCACCAGCCCTAGGTCCAAATAGTTTAATTAGGGGAGGGGGGCCTCCGGAGTGAATTAAGAGATTAAGCTGGCTTATTTCTAAGCAACAGCTGCTCCTGAGATATGAGGGGTGGGGGGAGGCCTCTGCACTGAATTAAGGGATATAGCCCCTTTTAGGCAGTACATCCGTCTCCACTCCCAATATGTGGGGGCCCCATGCAGTGTTTGACTGGGGCATGAAGGGCCCACAGGGGGAATACAATGGTAGAGGCCCACCAGAGGAGGTGTGGCCAGCCACTAGAGAGGCGTAACCAAACAACTAGAGGGGGTGTGATAAGCCCACGAAGGACAGCTAGCACCATAGTGTAGTGTATATAAAGAATGCAGTGTATTTATAAAAAGTACACAGTCTTGGCCTGCCCCTTAGATTGAGCAGAACAGAATCACCAAAAATTGTGATTGTCCCACTAGAATCAGAACATTTGATAGACTGCCCTGCTCCCTCCTATCTGATCTTGTCACTTTCACCACCTGTGGCTGCTGGTTTCTTTAGCTGAGGCTTGTCTGGATCCTGGAATGTTGGGGGCCTAGTTGGAAAAAAATGGGTACATTCAGAAAATTCTAACCAGAGCTGTCATTAAATCAATAGCACCCACGATTAATAAGTTGGCCTTCCTCCAGCCCCAACATTAAAATAATAGTATTCCTATTTAAAAAATAGATCCATATCTCTCCAACCAACCACCACATTGAAATAATAGTATTCCCATTTAATAGATATACCTATTTCCTTCCCACCAAACAGCCACAGCAATAAATTAATAGTATTTACATTTAATAAATATACCTATTTACCACAACTGTCACTGCCATTAAATAATTCATATTCACATTAAATATATAGATCTCATTCTTCCTTAACTCACCCCCACATTCAATTAATAGACCCCAAAGCGACCCCATCTTAAATGAATAGTCCCCACTATTAAATTAAATTTCCCCATCATCACCCTACAAACAAAATAACACCCATTAAGTGCCACAAGCCCCCTGCGCCATTACACACACCCACACTATATTGCCACAAGCCCCCTGTGCCATCACACACATTACATTGCCACAAGCCCCCTGTGCCATCACACACATTACATTGCCCAAAGCCCCATGTGCCATCAAAAACATTACATTGCCACAAGCCCCCTGTGCCATCACCACGCCGTGCCTCCCTATGATCACACTGTTCCCCTTCATCACCACACTTAGCCCCATTATTATCACACTGCGCCCTTCATGATGCTTTTTCCCCCCTTCACCTGGCCCCTCTTCATCACACTGTGCCATACTGCTTTTGCTCCCCCCTTATTCACACGGTGCTATGCTGCTTTTGCTCCCCCCTTCTCCAGGCCCCACTTCATCATACTACACCATCTTCCTCTCCCCCCTTCATCACACTGTGCCATGCTGCTCCACCCCTTATCACACTGTGCCATGCTGCTCTCCCCTTCATCACACTGCACAATGCTGCTACCCCCCCTTCATAACACTGTGCCATGCTGCTTCCCCCTTCATCATTCTGTGCCATGCTGCTTCCCCACCCCTTCATCACACTGTGCCATGCTGCTCCACCCCCTTATCACACTGTGCCATGCTGCTCCCCCCTTCATCACACTGCACAATGCTGCTACCCCCCTTCATCACACTGTGCCATGCTGCTTCCCCTCCTTCCTCACTCTGTGCCATGCTGCTTCCCCCACCCCTTCATCACTCTGTGCCATGCTGCTTCCACCCCCCTTCCACACTCTGTGCCATGCTGCTTCCCCCTCCTTCATCACCTAGTGCCATGATTCTTCCCCCTCCATCACTCTGTGCCATGCTACCCCCCCCTCTTCATCACTCTGTGCCATGCTGCCCCCCCCTCTTGACTCCATTCCTTTACTTACCTTTCTATTGGCTTCTTCCATCTCTTTTCTTCTCTTCTGACTTCTTGCTTGCTGGCTCCTCTTTGCGCTGCTCCTCACTAAATAAGTGGGGCGTGATGTCATCATGCCCGACACTCAGTGCGAACGGAGCAGGGAGAAGGAAGGAGGGGCGCCGACGCCACGATGAGGTAAGTAATTTGTTTTATTTTATTTTAGCCATGCGGCATCGCTGGCCACAATGGAATACCCCGGCACCCCAGTGGGCCACTCCCCCCTTCTCCAGGCCCCACTTCATCATACTACACCATCTTCCTCTCCCCCCTTCATCACACTGTGCCATGCTGCTCCACCCCTTATCACACTGTGCCATGCTGCTCTCCCCTTCATCACACTGCACAATGCTGCTACCCCCCCTTCATCACACTGTGCCATGCTGCTTCCCCCTTCATCACTCTGTGCCATGCTGCTTCCCTACCCCTTCATCACACTGTGCCATGCTGCTCCACCCCCTTATCACACTGTGCCATGCTGTTCCCCCCTTCATCACACTGCACAATGCTGCTACCCCCCCTTCATCACACTGTGCCATGCTGCTTCCCCCTTCATCACACTGTGCCATGCTGCTTCCCCACCCCTTCATCACACTGTGCCATGCTGCTCTACCCCTTATCACACTGTGCCATACTGCTCACCCCTTCATCACACTGCACAATGCTGCTACCCCCTTCATCACACTGTACCATGCTGCTTCCCCACCCCTTCATCACACTGTGCCATGCTGCTCCACCCCTTATCACACTGTGCCATACTGCTCACCCCTTCATCACACTGCACAATGCTGCTACCCCCTTCATCACACTGTGCCATGCTGCTTCCCCCCCTTCTTCACTCTGTGCCATGCTGCTTCCCCCACCCCTTCATCACTCTGTGCCATGCTGCTCCACCCCTTATCACACTGTGCCATGCTGCTCCCCCCTTCATCACACTGCACAATGCTGCTACCCCCCTTCATCACACTGTGCCATGCTGCTTCCCCTCCTTCCTCACTCTGTGCCATGCTGCTTCCCTACCCCTTCATCACACTGTGCCATGCTGCTCCACCCCCTTATCACACTGTGCCATGCTGTTCCCCCCTCCATCACACTGCACCATGCTGCTACCCCCCCTTCATCACACTGTGCCATGCTGCTTCCCCCTTCATCACACTGTGCCATGCTGCTTCCCCACCCCTTCATCACACTGTGCCATGCTGCTCCACCCCTTATCACACTATGCCATGCTGCTCACCCCTTCATCACACTGCACAATGCTGCTACCCCCTTCATCACACTGTGCCATGCTGCTTCCCCCCCTTCCTCACTCTGTGCCATGCTGCTTCCCCCACCCCTTCATCACTATGTGCCATGCTGCTCCACCCCTTATCACACTGTGCCATGCTGCTCCCCCCTTCATCACACTGCACAATGCTGCTACCCCCCTTCATCACACTGTGCCATGCTGCTTCCCCTCCTTCCTCACTCTGTGCCATGCTGCTTCCCCCACCCCTTCATCACTCTGTGATATGCTGCTTCCACCCCCCTTCCACACTCTGTGCCATGCTGCTTCCCCCTCCTTCATCACCTAGTGCCATGATTCTTCCCCCTCCATCACTCTGTGCCATGCTACCCCCCACTCTTCATCACTCTGTGCCATGCTGCCCCCCCCCCTCTTGACTCCATTCCTTTACTTACCTTTCTATTGGCTTCTTCCATCTCTTTTCTTCTCTTCTGACTTCTTGCTTGCTGGCTCCTCTTTGCGCTGCTCCTCACTAAACAAGTGGGGCGTGATGTCATCATGCCCGACACTCAGTGCGAACGGAGCAGGGAGAAGGAAGGAGGGGCGCCGACGCCACGATGAGGTAAGTAATTTGTTTTATTTTATTTTAGCCATGCGGCATCGCGGGCCACAATGGAATACCCCGGCACCCCAGTGGGCCAGTCCGACCCTGGCCCCATGGCTGCCACCATTTGCTCCAGTCCCAGCCCCCCAGGTGTGCATCCTCCCAAGAGAGAGGCATCCAAATCCTGGACAGAGAGCCACGACAAGGCAGAGAGGCTCCCTGCAGTGTCACTGATGTCATGTAATTAATGATGTCACAACGCTGTGAATGGAAAGGAGCCAACAATAAGAAGCAGATAAGCAGAGAAGTAAGTAAACTCCTGCAGGGTGTAAATGTATCAAGCTGCGAGTTTATGGCGGGTTTGAGAAGTGGAGATGTTGTCTAAGGCAACCAATCAGATTCTAGCTTTCATTTTGTAGAATGTACTAAATAAATGATAGCTAGAATCTGATTGGTTGCTATAGGAAATATCTCCACTTTCGAACCCGACAGAAACACGCAGCTTAATACATTTACCCCCAGGAGTTAGCTAGAAGCTTGGTTGGAGAATGATTGGAGAAAATGGTGGGCGAAGGCAAATCTTGGGTAGAGGAAAATTTAAAAATGGGGGTAGGGTGAGAGAAGGAAGGAGAGGGGCTCTGCCTGTTACATTTATACTGGACTATGCAATTTCTGATGGCAGCCCTGATGGCATCTATGCATTCAGGACAATCTAAAGTTTAATAAATTGTGTTTTTTGTGCACATACGGTTTGGTGCAGCTAACTTTTTCTGTAGATTTTTTCAGAAGTATAGTTTCCCAGACAAAAGAGTGTGTAATAGAGATGTGATAACAGTATTATAGGCCCCTGGGCAAAGCAGTGCACTGGGGCCCTACATACACAACCACTTACAGGAATAAAAATGTTAAAGATTTTCTGTGTTGATTTTGTCTTGCTTATGTACAATTAGTGCACATAAGTTGTTTACGTCAAGGTTAAGATATGTATAGATCGCATGTACAGATGACAGCTGATACTGAGGTGATTAGTCCACTTAAACATTTCAATAAGGAGGATTTGAAGGTTCAGAATAAAAGTTTTAGAATAATATACTGAAAAATTGACAAGCCAATGGTGCTCCTATGGTGGCCCCAGGCAACTGCCCAATGTGCCCATGCATTAAGACAGCTCAGCTCAGATATGAATCTAAGGTGTGCCAAGATGGGGGTACATATTATCTTTGCCCAGGTCTGCCTTGGGGACCTGGCAGTAGCAGATTATATGTAGGGAGGAGCTAAATGGCATAGAAATAGGAACCAAATGGCATAGCTCCAAACATCAACATCGGACACCCATGCAGTTATATGGTATATAACCTAAAAAGTAACTATGTTTTTATTTCTAATTCAAGGATACAAATTCTGATTTTAGGACTACAGATCAAAAAAAAGATTGATCTTCATCATTTCAGATCCAAATTCTCTACTTTGTTTTTACCAAGCCATAAACATAAAGCGCACATCAGGTAAACACGTTCTAACATAATTGTCAATAGAGTGGAGTGACAGGTTTGCAATCCCGTGTTGCAATTCGCGATGCCTACCAGAAGGTGGCGCGTTTGTAAATCTTCTTGAGAACGAACGGAAACTGCTGCTACCAAGAGGGGAACGAAATAGCTACCGAACAGGAAGAAGTCTCTTCAAACATTCAAGCGGCAGCACCAGAGTAATATTATGGTGACACACGTATCTTTCATTTACGTCGAGCGGAATCATTCATAGACCAATGAGAGATCCGTGCGTCTTACAAATGGTTCTATTGACATTGCACATCCGCAGTGTGCCAGGTTATCCGCACTGAGCTCATGGCTGTGGTGTATGAGAGCTCTGCCGGCTGGCTGCTGGATGAGTTATCCCTGATAAATAAGTGGTATCAGTTTGGAGGAGGTCTGTGTACGGCGTCCGCTTCTATCTCCCACCTGGAGGAGAAAAACAGCAACACTAAAACACTATACAGTTTAAAGGATGATTTGTTCATGGTGCTGAAACCTTACTTCACATTGTATCCTTCCCCGGCAGCCACTGAACCCAGCACCCCAAGGAGCGACAGCCAAGGCAGCAACAGTGCCACACTCCAGTGCAAAGCTGTCAAAAAGGTACCTCGTTTTATGCTCCCTACAGAGACCAACCCGACCCCAGACATGTCACTTCAGCTTATCATGGGCAAGCACAGGTGCCCAGATTTAACAAAATATAAAAGTAATTGTACAGTCATTTCTGGAATACAAAATCACTTTTTTTTTTTACATGACTAAATATATGTAGGCTTTTTATTGTGTTTTTTTTAAAAGCAGGACATACACATGACAGTATTTACTATATATTTGCATATGTAGTACTTGTTGAGAATGTATATTCATGGAATAGAAATAATCTACACTAAAGCAAAGTTGGAATCTCCCTTCAAAATCCTGTGCGTGCCACCGCATTTGTACAATGGCATTTCATTTTAGAAGGGCGCAGTTCTCTTTCCATCTGATATCAGTCTATGTGGCTTGTTACTTTCCACAGCGTTGGAAAACAACAGTCACTCTTTCTAATTAGCTCTTAGTGTTCATAATGATATCATTGAAGGAACAGCTGGGGTATAAAAAGTAACATTTAACAGTCTTCTTGAGCACCTGGCCTTGGGGAATTGTGCTAGTTTTTCATGCAGATACACAACCTTTCCAAAGTACTGTTAATTATGCATGCATTAGCTATAAGTATGATGGATTTATGTCATCAGCACACATTAAATCTTTTTGCTCAGGTAATCTGTAAAATGTATTGTTTTCTGCACAAAATAAAGAGGCACAGGCTTTGATTCTCTCATTTTGACGTGTGTGGTAGAATTGATATACTTCAGGGGCTACCTGATATTCGGTATTTACTATAGGTGGATTCTCTAAACCTGAACCTGTATTTACTACTACTACTTAACTACTCTATGGGGGAAGAGATGGTGTAAGAGGAACAAGAGAGAAGATGGTGCAGGGGGATAGGTGAGAGGGACAGGAGAGAAGATGGTGCAGGGGGATAGGTGAGAGGGACAGGAGAGAAGATGGTGCAGGGGGATAGGTGAGAGGGACAGGAGAGAAGATGGTGCAGGGGGATAGGTGAGAGGGATAGGGGAGTAGATGGTGCTGGGGGATAGGTGAGAGGGATAGGGAAGAAGATGGTGCAGTGGGATAGGTGAGTGGAACAGGAGAGAAGATGGTGCAGGGGGGGATAGATGAGAGGGACAGGGGAGAAGATGGTACAGGGGGGGATAGATGAGAGGGGCAGGGGGGGATAGATGAGTGGACAGGGGAGCAGATTGTGCAGGGGGATAGATGAGAGGGACAGGGGAGAAGATGGTGAAGGGTGCTGGGTGAGAGGAACAGTGGAGAAGATGGTGCAGTGGGATATGTGAGAGAGACAGGGGAGAATATGGTACAGGGGGGGATAGATGAGAGGGACAGGGATGAGCATGGTGCAGGGGGAGGGGTAGGTGAGAGGGACAGGGGAGCATATGGTGCAGGGGAGAATATGGTGCATGGGAGGATAGGTGAGAGGGACAGGAGAGAATATGGTACAGGGGAGGATAGGTGAGAGGGACAGGGGAGAATATGGTGCAGGGGAGGATAGGTGAGAGAGACAGGGGAGAATATGGTACAGGGGAGGATAGGTGAGAGGGACAGGGGAGAATATGGTGCAGAAGAATAGATGAGAGGGACAGGGGAGAAGATGGCGCAGAAGGATAGGTGAGAGGGATAGGGGAGAAGATGGTGCTAGGTGTGTGGTACAGGAGAGAAGATGGTTACAGGGTGCTAGATGAGACGGATAGGGTAGAAGATGGAGTAGGGGTATATAGGTGAGAGGGACAGGGCAGAAGATGCTGCAGGAGGATAGGCGAGAGGGACGGGGAATATGGTGCAGGGTGCTAGGTGAGAGGGACAGGGAAGAAGATGGTAAAGGGGAATATGTGAGAGTTACAGGAGAGAAGATGGTGCAGGGGGAAATGTGACAGGGACAGGGGAGAAGATGGTGCAGGGGCTTAGGTGACGGGAGAAGTTGTTGCAGGGTGCTAAGTGAGAGGGATAGGGGAGAAGATGGTGCAGAGAGATAGGTGAGAGGGATGGGAGAAGACACTGCAGGGTGCTAGGTAAGAGGGACACGGGAGAAGATGGTGCAGGGGGATAGATAAGGGGTGTAGGGGAGAAGATGGCACAGGAGGATAGGTAAGAGATAAAGTGTGATGTAAGAGCTTAAGAATGGAAGCGTCTGGGATGCAGCCACCAATTTGAAAAAAGTTAATAATATTTTGTAGTGATAGATAAGGATAAAAAGACAAAGAGGAAAGGGGGACTATTAGAGGTTATCACAAATAAAATACAAGTAGTAATGAAGTATGGTTGGGAATGCATATACACAGATTTGGGGGGAGGGGGGAATCATGTGGGCAGAGTGAGGACAAGTGTTTAAAAAAAAATAATAAAACTAACATATTCCATTCCATTCACTTATATTTTCCATACCGCCACTTCTAAATTTCCGCTTCGACCAATTATTGCCCACAAATATTTTATGAAATATTTTATTCTGTTGACTACAACAGAAATTGGAGCTTTGAAAGTAGAAAGTAATTGTGTGGTACAAGAGGACATTTTATGTGTTAATTTTACTATAGTGCAAGTTGCAAGTGAAACCTATACTCAGCAACTTTAGCAGCTAATTGTATTTGTGTGACCTATCTGTATACATTGTTTACACTCACCTGTCAGCTAAAAGTCAAACTACAATAGAATGTGATAGAAGGAAAAGGTTGTAACCAGATGTAAGGCTCACTGTATCACAAACTATATATGGTATAGTGGAATTCCTATTGTAAAGTATAAGGGTAAGTCACTGTTCTTTTCTGTGACCATATAACAACATGAGGCCACAGGTCAAGTGCTTTTATATAGGTTACGAAACGTCAAGGCCATTTCTGACATCCTTTATTTCAAACTAGTAGATACATTATTCCTTGAATACCTAAGACAAAGACATTAAACATTTTAGTATTTTTATTCCCATTTTACAAAATTATGTTTTAGTATACTTGCATTTTATCTGCATTATGCATTTTATGCAGTGAGAGGACTGCTCTGCATAGCAGAGGGGCTTACTAGGTACATTGTGAGGACATTTTAAATAGAGGAATAGGAACAATGAAAATAAGCTGTAGAATTTAGGTACAGTGTATGAACAAGTATAAAATATATTGTTATTTTGGTATGGATGTTTATAAAATATAAGGGACACTAGTGAAATATATTGTCATCCTTAATGACAGGTGATGTCAGAGACTTAAAGATAAGGATATCTTGGTTGTTTATATAAGTAATTATACCACGTGTGTTTTATAAATATATAATGCCTATAAAATCTTGTTTCTAATGTTTGTTAATTCATTCTTACAGAAACGTAAACGATCAAATGCCTTTAATCAAGGGGAGTTAGATGCACTGGAGTATCACAAAAAGGTATTTTGTCGAATATATTTTTTATTTTTAATAAACAATTAAATACTGTATGCTTACACTATACAACCTATAAAGACATCATAGATAATTTGTGAACTGTGATATCTAATTTTATAGTCTAAATTAAATTTTAAAAAGTCCTCTGGGAATTAAAAGCATATGTTATTTTTTGTTATTGCAGAAAAGGTAGAAGTCTAAAACATGTTTAAAGCATTTTCAGAAGAAGTGAACCACTTAAAAAAATATATATATATACAAGTTAACCCATGCATGATACTCATGCATTCTAGTCAAATCAAGCTACTTAAGGTGTTAAAAAGGTTCTTGTCATGCATTTGGGCCTAGCCCAGGCCTCCTCAGGGGAAGAGCGTTACTTCCCGACGTAAGTGCCCTTTTTTAACGTGGTTTTGTCCACATGTCACCACCTCATCATTCTTCTCCATCACCTCATCCTTCATCTTTATCGCCACATCTATCCAGATGTCTATCCAGACACAGGGATCTCTCTCAGCGGTCCTGAGTATCACACTCCTCTCACTCTGTCACCCCCGGCAACCACCAACCACTCCCCACTGTCACCCCCGGCAACCACCAACCACTCCCAACAGTCACTTCTCCTTCAAGAAATATATATATATTTTTTTAAAATCTTTATAAACACTTTTAACAATTAACAAATTAAATTAACAAATTAAAAACATCTTAGTATACCAAATTTCAGCCCTTTCTGATTTTTTTTTTTCCACACACACTAAGAATTTAGTAGGTCAGTGTATAACTCCGCCCAGCAGGTGGCGCTGCAGCTTGGTTTTATTTTTTCCACACACACACACACACACACAGACAGACTAACACACGCCATTAAGCATTTATATTATAGATAGATATATATATATATATATATATATATATATATAGGCTTACATAACAAATCAGAAATCATTTTCCAGTGGATTTAACATTAGCTTTTTTAACATCCATTCTTTAAAGTAGTTTCCCACTTTACAAAAATCAAAATGACCCATATTAAAAATCAGAATTTAATGGAATTACTTACCTTTTGCCAAATTTTGATGCTGATTTGTTGTTTCCATTTCCTACGTTATGTATTGTTTACACTCCCCTTAAATGAGGTCACAGTCAGTTTTATATCAAGCCCAGTTTCATAGTTAAGTAAACAGAGTGGAATTTCAGAGTATCAAGTTATTTCTTAGGCATGCATATTTTTGACATCTGATTCTAATCTGTGACCAGTCACATCCTTGTATGTCCATAGCCTTGAAGACTGGAGGGTATATTTACTATACTGCGGGTTTTAAAAAGTGGAGATGTTGCCTACAGCAACCAATCAGATTGTAGTTATTTATTTAGTACATTCTACAAAATGGCAGCTACAATCTGATTGGTTTCTATAGGCAACATCTCCACCTTTTCAAACCCGAAATTAAGGTCATATACCCCAAAGACGGAAATTTGCTAAAGTCTGGTTTGAGTAAATCACAGGTTTACATACAATTTACTAAAGGCAAAACCCCACATCAAATATATGAGACGAAACTGGATAGTCTTTAACTGCATTTGCGGTTTGGAGACCTTAATGGGATACAAACTGCCCCATTTATCAAGTGCTGGTTTGCCAAACCGCTGTTGAGTAGTCCAAAAAAAAGAATGACATGGTTGTGATAAGTGATGCTGTTTGAGCTATTTTACCTTTACAGGAAAAACAACTTTTAATAAAGTAAAAACAAATGTCCCCTCACTTACATTCTATAGCAGCCAGCCTACTCCGCATCATCCTGGACCTCATGGCCTCATAGCCATGTCTTGTTTGTTTGTTTTTTGGTGCAAGTGCATACGGACACTTGTAGTACCACGAATGTGCACTATTAGTACTGCCCCCATTGGAAATAAATAAGTAATGTCCCTATCAGAAACAAATAAAGCCTTCATAATTATAATAATAATTGTTTGCCCCCATAAAATATACATGCTCTCCCCATTATAAATACTTTCCTAAAATCTACTTTCTTTGTTGGGCCAACACAACCCACTGGAAAGATTGTAATCCATATGGGAAACAGAAAAAAAAAACATGAAACGGCCTCTCCCAAAGAGCATGCAGTGCAAAATTAATGATGTTCACCGGTGAACTCGGCTAATTAGTAGCTGGGTAGCCAATCAGGAGCAGTCTCTCTTCTACAAGTGCCAATATGCAAGAACACTCATGGACTGTCAGTGCATCCTAGCACTTGTAGTGCCACAACAGTTTGCACTATATTTTGACAGCATTACCCTGGTACTTTATGGCCAAGGGTACCAGGCAGGGCTTAACGCTAGTCAGCATTGGCCGGGTGAGGCCTCTCTTGGTGTGGTGGACCGATCTTATTTTTGCCCTTGCCCGATAGAGGGTTGGACCTGATGCTGAATAGGCTATGCTTTTAGCAGGGGCTTTTTTTTCAACAACCTTTATTTTAGTGTCTCTAAACAAATGAGCATGGTGGGATAGTTCCCACCTGGGCCTGTCAAGACGGACAGTTCACTCTGCCAGGAACTCCACATAGGCAAATTAAATTAAGAAGTGAACCAGGTTTAGGGGGTTGCAAACCGTCTGGATCTGAAAACCGCATTCAATTTGTAGCGGTTTGAAAACCACATACTAAACCGTAGCTTAGTAAATTTCTCCCTAAATGTTTTTCATTAAAACTACATCAAAACACAATGCAGAGCAGTATGTGAAACCTGCAATATGACACTGTGTTTGAATGTGCCATGTGTGGTTATTCAAAACATTAAGCAGTCTCACTCTTTCAGCAATTTCTAGTTTGAATTAAGTGTGTGTTTGTTTAGTTTTGGAAAACAGTTTTTCAAAAGTGCATATATTTAATAAATCGCCCCAATTTACAGTTTATGTTGATATGCATTGCCATTCTACACTGTATTAGGTGTGCAGCTCAGCTCAGCTCTGTAAGATTTTTCTTGCAAGTGAGAGAATTTACTGTCCACATTTTTTGGAAAATAGACATGCAGGATTTCAGAAACATTTGCAGATTTCCCTGTGTAGGAACATGTTTAAGTAATGGTAGTATTACATTCCTATAATACCATTACACTGTGTATGTATGTGTATATATGTGTGTATATATATATATATATATATATATATATATATATATAATTATGGTTATGGAAATGTATTACCACCATTCCATGCAATGCTCCCACAAAGTAAAGCCTGCAAGTGTTCACGATGTAGGAGCCTTCATGTCCATTTCTCTGAAAATAGGGACAGTTTTTTCTTTCACAGTAATGGAAGAAGTCCTTATTTTGACCCGCAATGAACAGGGTGAGTATTTCTGATCCTGGGGATGAGGCTTTAATATAAAAAAAAATGTTATGCTATTTAACCTTTCATGCCTTGGGGTATTTCATATGTTTGTGACCATACCACGTCATAGTTTTGCTGTGTCTTTGTTTAAATTTAGATTTTGTAATACTATTTGGGCACCTTTAGTATTTCACATTGGGGTGGTAGGGGCAAGCTAGGGCCTTCTTTAATAGTATAGTGAGGCAGCTACCTTTTTATTAAACACTTGATTTTTGGAAAACGGCAAAATTGTCAAATCCCGTCACCACCTAATAACACACTTTTTTCCGTAATCCTTCCTATAGTTGCTTATACCCAGTTAATACAACTATAGAACGTTTATTGTCCAGTTCTCCAAATTATAGATTTTAAAAAAATATACTTAATTTTCATTTAATTGTTCATTTATTTTTAGAGAGGAAGGCTGTCTCAAGTTTCCCCTATTGTCAATATTGGTATAGTCTGTATAACATGGATCTATCAACACCTAACATGCCAGCCACTATTAGTTGCAGATGACAGAGGAGGATGCACGTGTAGCCACTGTTTATAAGTGCAGATTTGATACAAAGCACACATACTGTTAAAAATACATGTATCATTAGGGGCTTGAGTATGAGTAAATCACAAATTAATTACCCCTGAGATAAGTGATAATGAGCAGCAACCAACAGCAAATTACCGTAGTGGGTCGCATCGGCATTGTAGTAAAAATGAATCCTTATGTTCCAGATACAAAAAAGGGTTCTTGGTTAAGAGCAGTGACATTAAGGGGAAACAGCGTTTCCTTTTAAAAAAAAATGTGGTAGCATAAATTTTGCTGTAACTACTTTTTGGCCAATATTGTTTAATAAAATGTGATGTGGTAGAATTGAGCACAGTAGTCAGTATATTGCTATGTAATTTTCCAGCTGAACTTGCTGTCCTCACGATCCATATACTACACATGTTCTGCTTAATGTTCACACACTGAAAATGAAGCTTTAATGAAAAAAATTTTTTCTCTGTCATCTTACTTGGGAGACCCTGCTTCACCATGGGGATATAGAGGTAGCTCCGGAGCTGGGCACTGGGGAGTTAATTAAAAAATAAAGAAGGTCTTTTCCCCTCTGTAAAACCCCCTCCCTATCTGCAGGCAATCTCAGGTTTTTTCCTAAGTGCCTGCAGTAATCTCCCCAGAAAAATTTGCCAAAAATTTGCCAGCCGGGTGGGGGCAGTTGTAATAACTTGCAATAATATGGGAAATGTTGGAGGTTATTGTCCACACCTGCCAGGACTGGTCAGACTGGTTGTACGTGATCTAACACATACCGCTGGCTGTAGTGTTCACATAGTGGCTGTTATAATAGGAAAAACAATGGCTTATTCTATATAATAGTACTCTGTTGGGCTCCAAAAGCCGGGTGGCAAGTAAACACAGCCGGGTGGAGCACCTGGAAAATAGATGCTGGGGAGAACACTGGGCTGGAGTTGGGGGCTTAGCTCAGGATGCAAGGTCTTTTGTTTTTTTCTACTCCCAGGGTAGAGAGGGGAAGAAGCGCCTGCTAGTGCAGGCTGCACTGTCCTCCAGTCGAAGTTTCCTATGAGAAAGCGTGCTTACTAGGCCGCGACCCTGAAGCCTCTTTCTGCTTCCAAGGAGGATGTGGTTGAGACGTCAGCATTCACTCCCCAGCTGCATTAATGGTGAAGATGGAGCCTTGTACTGGATAAGCCACTTCAGGGGATTTGGTAACAGATCAGGCTCCAACCCCTTTGAAGGGAAGCTTTCCAGCTAGGGGCAGCAGGCTGTGTTGGTCCATTGACATCTGCTCTGCTGAATGGAATCTGAGGGGGGCATGGCCCCCAAATTATAGACTCTTCCTCCTTGGCAGTTTTTTTTTGTCCCAGTCTAAAAAGCCAGTCAGGATATGGCATTTTGCCTTTCATGCTTAATGACTGAAGGACTCCTCTATTTCCCCCCCCCCCCCTATTTATGTGGGTTGAAATAAGGGGCTGATTTTTTTCCCCCCTGACGTTTATTTGTTTAAGAACCACTTATAACTTTCTAGTGTTAGCTTTATTTACAGTTAGTTTTTTTGTTTTGCTTGTTTTCTGGTTCCTCCCTAATATATCTGAAAAGGGACTGGTTCCAAAGCTAAGGCTCCTAAGTCGGTTATTTATTATACTTGTTTTAGATGGCCTAGTGGACATCAGGAACCAGATTCCCGATGTATGGCTTGTGAATCTCAGGACCATGAACCGCTTCTGCCTGGGATAACTGTTGCTGAGATCGAACAAACTTGGGCGAAGTCTTTGGCACAGTCTATCGCTGAGGTAACTCTCATTGGGGTGCATCGGAAGGAGGTAAATGAGTTACCCTTGGTTGTAACTAGCAGAGCTTCTGACAATTAACTGTCTTATTGGAGTAGCACTTCTCAGTTGCTTGGGGCAGGGGTATCTTTTGATATCTTATGAAAGGGTGACCCTCGGCCTAGCTAAGGTCTCTTCTTCCCTGGAGAATATGGTAGATGCTTCTTTTCAGAGACCTCGTAAGAGAAACATCCCTTCTCAGGTTCTCAGAGGGGAGTCAGCTTCTGAATTCTCTTTGCAAGTATAGGGAAAGTTGGTGGAGGATTAGGAGTATAAGGACCTTTTTAGTTTTGACGAAGAACCAGTTAGTGGACTCTGAACATGGAGGATGCAGAGAATCCTTCACTTCTGGCTGTTTCACTTTTTAAAAGAAAGAAGAAGCATTCAGTTTATATTTCCTCCTCTTCTCATTTATCTGAGTTGTTGGGGGAACCTCAGGTTAAACTGGACACAAAATTCTAGGTTGCAATGAGGTTTTCATTAAATTGTCCCTTTCCAATAGAGGACACTGTAAGGAGGGAGGGTCCACCTATGGGTGATATGCCAGTTGCCCGGTTATCTAGACATACCAGTTTTCCTGTTACAAAGTCTGCCTCTCTTAAGGATAGTACAGACTGTAAGTGTGAAGGCATTTTAAAATCGGTCTATGTGGCGGCATGGGCAGGTCTCAGACCTTATTTAGCCTCTGCATGGGTTAGTAAGGCCATTTAGAAATGGTGAAAACAGGTTATTGAGGGCCTTAAGTCAGGCACTCCAGTCTCTGATATTCTACTTGGGATTGACCACGTTATAGAAGCAGCTTAATATCTAGGTGAAGCTAGATAGACACAGCCCTAGTGGTATCTAAGATTTCTGCTTCTGCTGTGGCCACCAGTGGATTTTTTGGCTCAGATCATGGGACTCTGATATGAAGTCCAAAATGACTTTCGAGTCATTACCTTTTGATGATCAGGCCCTCATTTGTCCTGAACTGGATAAAATTATAAATCAGGTGACAGGAGGTAAGCATTCTTTTCTCCCTCTTAATTCCAGGACTAGGGTTTCAGTCCTTTCGTTGTCACAGAAACAACCTTTCAAAGCATAAATCTTATGTCTCCAGGGGTCAGTCCAGTACCCTACAAAGGGGTTAACAGAGGGTCAGGCAGACATGGGCATCTAGGCATCCAGGTCCTAAGCCTGTGTATAAATCAGCAGCACGATGGGGCATCTTAACACCCAGCCTGCTATGGGGGCTTGTCTTCTCTGGTTTCGGGGCATATGGAAGGTCACATCTGCAGATTCATGGGTAGAAGGGTTTGTGGGAGATGGTATATTTTAGATCTCCTAGGTCCCACATTCAGTCGTTTCTTTGTTTTAGGCCTTCCATGTGACAGATCAAAGAAATACGCTCTTCCGGGGACCATCTTTTCTCTTCTGTACTCAAAGGTGATAATTTCAGTTTCCGAAGAAACGGGTTTTATTCTAATCTGCTTATGGTGCAGAAGTCAGACAAGACAGTTGGCCTATTTTAAATCTTTAAATGTGAGGCTTTGTATAGCCAATTTCAAAGTGAGGTCCCTCAGGTCGGTGATCAATAATTCTATGGAGCAGGGCAAGTTTCTAGCCTCGTTGGATATAAAGGATGCGTACCTCCATATCCAAATTGGGAAGATCACCAATTTTTTGCAATACAGCATCTCCATTTTCAGTTAAGAGTTTTACCCTTCTGGCTTTCCACGGCTCCCATGACATTCACCAAGATTATGTCGGTCATGGCCATCCTTCTCAGACTACAGGGTATTATAGTGATTCCTTATTTAGACAGTTTGCCTAGAGACTGTAATTATCTCATTATGCAGTGGGGGCTCTTCATGTGGAGAGCTAGTTTACGGCAGTCCAACGGCTTTTCTTATTTGCCAAGCAAGGATCCTCTAGATTATTTATTTTTTTCAATGCTTCAGGACCAAGGATGTGTGTGTTGTTTTTTTTTTTTGTTTTTTTTTGTAAGGTTTCAAGATGCAAGATGCCAGGATATAATGTTATTTATTTTATGGACAAACATGGATTACAGGTGAAGATCCTTTATATTGGTGAGTACTAGTTTTTCTTCTTATTTTTTTTTTTTTTTTACTGTATTGTGCTGACGGCTATATGGGGCCGGCTGCTGTATTGTGCTAGCAGGTCTGGCAGGTTATTGTGCTAGCAGGTCTGGCAGCTTATTGTGCCGGCAGGTGCGGCAGCTGGCGGTGGCATTGCTGTTTGACTGTCGACTTTACTACCAGTCGACAGTCACAATTTCTCACATTCTGACTGTCTGACATTTGGTGTCGACTGTCTACAAGTTCAGCGTCAACATATTGACTACATCCCGACTTGTTGGAGGCTCATAAATTACAAGAAGTCGAGTTTGATCCCATCCTGGGTCTTCTTTTTGACACCCAGTTTCAGAGAATAGATGTTATCTCTCCAGAGGCTGGTGACATTAATCCTGGGTCATCTGTTCTCCATTGCAGGAGATTGTTAGGCGAGATGGTTTCCTTGTTCACTTGCATCTAGCCAGCCAGTTCATCAGACTGATGCCGCAATCATGTCTGTTCTTTTTGTGGTGGCTAGGGGAGGGGGGATTATGAGCAAAGGACGTCCATTTTGCATCTGTGACTGGACCATTGTAATCGAGGATGGCTGCTTTCGGGGTCCCTTTGTCTGCAGCTGCAAGGTCTCTAGTCCAGGAAAGAGTCAGAATTCACAATAAATATTTAGGAACTCATGGATACAAGTTTAAGCATGGGTGTGGCATAGTTATTTCATCAGGGAGGCACCCGAAGCCTCCTTGCAATGAGGGAGTCGGCCAGGAAGCTGACTTATTTCAATTTAATATATATCTTTCCTCCAATAGCCATGCTTCCTCGTGTTCTCAGGAAAGCCAGGAAAGAAAGCGCTCCAGTGATCTTGGTAGCACCAGACTGGCCATAAAGAACTTGGTATGGAGACATCCTAAGGATGGCAGACGAGACAGGATGGCGACTTTAACTATTGAAGGATTTACTAGGATAACCAGGACACCTGTTTTCCTATGGATGTGGTCAGATCACTTAGGATATATGTGTTCAGGACTGCTATGTTCACGAGATGGATTCTCTTGTAGTTCTGTATGATGCCTGGAAGAGGGGGGTTGGCCAGCATCTAAGCAGACCATTGCAAGATGTATAAGCATGACTATCCACCAGGCTTACGTCTGTTCAGGTAAACCTGTGCCAGGTAATATCTCTGGTCATTCGACCCAAACAGTAAGTACTTCTTGGGTGGCACGACATGGGGTCTTGGCAGAGCAGCTGTGTCGGGCAGCGACCTGGTCTACTGTCCAAACTTTCATTAAATTCTATCGTTTCAACATTTTTGCATCTAGGAATGCTAGTTTGGTAAGAAAGTTTTGTGCTCAGCGTTGTCTGAGCGTACGCTCCCTTAGGGGCAGCTTTGAAAGTCCCTATGGTGAAGCAGAGTCCCCCAGATGAGATGATAGATAAAACAGGATTTTATAGTTACATTAAGTTCATTTCTGTGATTTTATATGGGAGACACTGCGAATCCTACCTTTTGAGTTGTTGTTGTTGTTATTATTTTATTTCTGCTTCTCCAGTGTTAGTTATAAACTGGAGATGGCCTGCTTTATTTTTTTTTAATTAACTCCTAAGTTTCCAGCTCTGCAGCTACCTCTGTATCCCCATAGCACAGCAGTGTCCCCCAGATTTTATTTATTTGGAATCACTACATGCAAGTCCACTGCATTTCCTCAACAGACTACTGCAACAATCATGTTCTGTCTTGTTCCATTCACTTATGCAGATGGGCTCATGCGACCAAGACTGTTGACGGCACCATCCGATAATTTAGGATAATATTAAATACCTTTTGTTTGCAGTATAGTGAGAAACAGCAGGCCATTGAAACTGAAGTTAGCTACGCATGTAACAGTCCGATTAATTTTCCTTGATTTGTTATAAAATTCAACATCATCCAACACAATCAAATGTAGATGGCCACTGATAATCTAGTTGTTTTACTTGATGTTATTATTCTTTAGGCAATTTGATTGACTCTGTTTGAAGTGTATTGTCCAATGATCCTACATTGCACATGAACTGCACCTATATTAATGGTTAAATCAATTGTAACGTGTATGACAGTGATTCTCAAGAGTATACATATTCAAGGAACATAACAACAAGTAAAATTAAAACCAAAACAGCAGTTCAATATATAAGGAATACATTAAATTTATTTTAACAGTGGAAAGGTTCTCTTTTTAATTATTTAACAGCATAAACGGTCAGTTTGTAAACATTTATACACATTCAGAAGTAATGGTAATAAATGTACAGTTTGTAGTGTGTGTGCTTAAGATACATTGATACACAAGAATGGATACTTGTTAAACATTTACCATCATAAGAAGTGTACATGACACAACAAGGTTGAGAAACCCTGCTGGTGTATGTGAAGAAATCATTAGATTTTTGGCAAACAATGAGTAAAAATTATCTGATCAAATTTTGTATTCTTCAGATGTATATTGATGTCATTGTACAGAAAGGTTTTCAATGATTCATTTGAAAACGACAACTTATGATGTGTATGAGGCAGCTTGAGGGGGGAAGCACCAGTAAAACATAACTGATACAATACTAAGTGCAGTATTGCTGCTACAGTAATTAAAAAAGTGAGAATCTATACAACATTTTTACACACACAATATAGTTCTCAGCTCCTAAGTGTTGTGTTTAAATAAAAGATGGTTATGCACTTTTTGACCACCATATCCCTTTAATTGACAAGTGATATTTTAAATCCAAATGACTATTGTAATAAATGATATAGAAAACATTTAAACCAGCTTTTGCAGACATGCATCATTCAGTGATTTTCACAGGGGTGTCTGTGTCTAATGTTGTCTCATTTTTCACTCATATATAAGCATCTTTGGTGTGAATTAAACAGGGCTACACCCAACTTGATCGTGTTTTATCGTAACAAAACACAATACATCTGTTGATTTGGTTTTATAAACTTCCAAAATATCTCGATCAACAATGAAACAATGTCTTTACAGCAGATGGTTATTAGAGATGAAGATCACAGATCTGAAGGTAAATTGTGTAGTTGTGTACACACAAATTAACATTTTTCAATGGTTGGTGATATCATTACATACATTGTATCTGAAGTAAAAATTGCATAGGTGTGTACCCAGCTTAACCTGTTCTCAATCCTAGATAGCGTAGTAACGTCCAGGGTCCAATGCAGAAGTCAAACAGGAAAGAAGTACCAGGAGATAGTCACTAGCCAGCTTCAATACACAGAGCTCTCTGCTATTTAAAAGGCAGAATGCTAATCAGAAGAGAGCTGTCAGGCCAAGCCTCCTCATCCCCTGATATGTGCAGTGCCATAATGTGACTGCTGTCACAGGAGTTCGGTCTCTAGCGGTTACCTAGCAACTGGGGCAAAGTATCGCAACACACAGAGAATTTGCAGTGGCGCTCATAGAGCTAATCACTCACAACAGCAGGACCCAGCCACACATTTGCTGTTATTAAGGTTAATTTACAAACCCTCAAAAATGTGAAATAGCCTTCCTTCCTTTATTTGAGGAAGTGTGCTTACTTGTGGGCTTTGTGCATTTCAAGGTGCACACCCAATTTCCTTTCCTGAGAATTACTGTTGGAAAATTATTCTGCGCTTTGCCTTTACAGGTTTATTGATCCACCTGAGATTCCGTCTTTTTGCAAAGAATGCAAAATTGCTTCAGGTTGCAACATAGTAACACTTTAGGACTATCCTTCTTTATTTTAAACTTTTCCATTTTTCATCTAAATGGTCAGTTCACCTTAATTTATGTCCTTATTTAATCAGTGCGAACAACTGTATTGTGTTAAATACATGTGTCACTTTTGTGTATCCCCATTAAAAGCATACTGCAAGATCTCATATCTATTATCCATATCTGCCATTCTACAAACCAGGGAAAATGCCTTAGATGTGCACTTTATGTCCATTAGTCTAATTTAAACAATCTCATCCAGCAAAACAAAATCTAGTTTTTTGCATGTGGTTGCGAAAGTAAGTGCACTCATGTGCCTAATACGCACTCTGCACGGAGCGCCCACCTAACCACTCCCTTCGGATGGTGCAAACCTTTGCACCCCATATATGCTGCCATCTTAGCATGCATATACATGAATACAATACGTGTTTACCCAGAAAATAGCCTATAAAAAATGCGCCGGAAAATCAGCGATGTTCAGTTACCGTAGTGCAGATGGACAATGACCCTAAGCATACTGCAAAAGCAACCAAAGATTTTTTTTAAGGCTAACAAGTGGAATGTTATGCAAAAAGTCAATCACCTGACCTGAATCCGATTTGAGCATGCATTTCACTTGATGAAGACAAAACTGAAGGGAAAATGCCCCAAGAACAAGCAGGTACTGAAGACATTTGCAGTAGAGGCCTGGCAGAGTATCGCCAGGGATGAAACCCAGCGTCTGGTGATGTCTATGCATTCCAGACTTCAGGCTGTAATTGACTGCAAAGGATTTGCAACAAAGTATTAAAAAGTGAAAGTTTGATGTAGGATTGTTTAGTTTGTCCCATTACTTTTGGTCCCCTAAAAAGTGGGAGGCACATATAGAAACCGTTGTAATTCCTACACTGTTCACCTGATTTGGATGTACATTCCCTCAAATTAAAGCTGAAAGTCTGGAGTTAAAGCACATCTTGTTAGTTTCATTTCAAATCCATTGTGGTGGTGCATAGAGCCCAAAATATGAGAATTGTGTCGATGTCCCAATATTTATGGACTTGACTGTTTATGTTACTCTCTTTGATGCACAGTTGAGTGTGATAATAGTGCATTATCATAAGAAGTGTTTGTGATTATAGTTTTGTTTCCTTTCAGCTAACTTGTAGATAAGTGGGTCAGAGGTACTTTGTACTGTTATAGATGATAGATATTGGGAAACGTACAAATTGCGTTTGAAGTATATTTATACATTTTATTGCTATCTTAGGATATTGCTCTGTTGATTCTTGTCAAGGTTTAAAGTGTTTTTTTCGTTATATAGCTACCCCTAACTTAACATTTTTATATAGTAAAATACATTTTTGAGAACAAAGTGAAATTCAAATTTTAGTAATCCACACCTCAGCAAATAAATGTCTGGTGTGGCTTCTAGGGTCCAGTTTGAAATATTAAGATGTGTCTGAGGTCGCAAGTAGGTGGGCAGAGGGCTTCTTACTCTCCTTCTGGTGTTGCAGATTCACTGAGCATTACCCAACAAAGATACTACTGAAACCTGACTAAAGTGGAGGAACTGCAGAGAAGATGTTAAGATTAATATTTGGTCACAGTAAAGTACACACCCGCTTTCCAAATACACGCTAGGGAATAGGGTTGTTACACATGCTATATTATTTATTTATGTATTTATTATTGATATCTGATAGTTCATGATTTGATTCTACTTTATCTGTCACTTTATTTACTGCTGATGTGGCAGACTATAGAGTCAGATGTTATTTTGGCAGCTGAAACTCCATTTCATGCAAAAGTTGTTATATATGTATATATACATATATCTATCTATCTATCTATATATCTATATCTATATATCTATATCTATATATATATATATATATATATATATATATATATTACATATACATTTGTGTGTATATATATATATATATATATACAAGTTAACCCGCACATGATACTCATGCATTCTAGTCAAATCAAGCTACTTAAGGTGTTAAAAAGGTTCTTGTCATGCATTTGAGCCTAGCCCAGGCCTCCTCAGGGGAAGAGCGTTACTTCCCGACGCAAGCGCTCTTTTTTAACGTGGTTTTGTCCACACGTCACCACCTCATCATTTTTCTCCATCACCTCATCCTTAAGGTGTTAAAAACTCTGCACTGTCACCCCCGGCAACCACCAACCACTCCCAACTGTCACTTCTCCTTCAAGAAATATATAGGTCAGTGTATAACTCTGCCCATCAGGTGGCGCTGCAGCTTGTTTTTTTTTTCTCACACGCCACTAGGCATTTATATAGTAGATATATGTGTATATATATATATATATATATATATATATATATATATATTATTAAAGTAATTCTATTGTTTTCAAATAAGCATTGCCCTAACACAGAAACTATCACTGTGGGACCCAAGGGCTATCAGCTCCTCGATGCCCTGGCTAAACCACAAAAATCTGTTGAGTTTATTATAACTGGGAGAACAAAGTCGATACAATCAACCAGCCTTTCCAACATAATTCCTCCTAGCTGCTTCACCAATTCGCACTAACGGTTGTCGTGCGGTTAGATCGCACCGCCTACCAATACTAGTTATTAGCAAACCTTGCGATCTATTGGTAGTGCTTTGCGAAAACCCAGTTTTTGCATTCGGTATACCTGCCCTGTATACCGTCCTTCAGTTGGGCAACCCGCCTCGTCAGACAGCAACTGAGCACAATGAATAATAAACAGTGTATCTATGTTACAAAATCACACACTATACACCTTTTCTGCGCAGAAAATCAAAGGTTCCTAACAATAGTAATAATGTCTCAGAGGCTTTCACAAGTAATTATACTATGCACATATAATAACTATCAAAACGATTGTTTAACCACGTGGCAATATTACCGGAAGTACACATACTCAAAGCAGGAAATACACATACTCTATGCGATGCAATACCCTTTAAAACGCAAAACGACAATAAAAAGAAACATTTTTCTTTCTTGTCCCTAGATTCAAATTAGCGTTCCTTCAGTCTATGCAACAACGGACATTCGGTCTCTCAACACAAAGTGAACCACAGGTCTTAAACACATTGCGTTCTTTCCCGTATGCGACGCGTCCGTCAATCCACCCTTTGTTGAGGAACCGAATACCATAAGCGTTGCATACCTGCCGATAACGTAACTCACCTTCGAGCCCCCAAATTATTAAAGTAATTCTATCGTTTTCAAAAAAAGCATTGCCCAAGCGATTGTATTGTGTTTCTAACGCACAAAGTGATTTCTTTTAGCAGATGTAAATAGTCAACAATTCAATACATTATTATATTATGATACAGTACAGTTCAGCCAATGCCATAAGGTAAATACATACCGCTGCTATCGCATGCGCTTGCTGCGCACCCACGGGACCCTGTGGACAGTATGTCTGTTAGAATACTGCGGTCAGTGAAGACTGAGGACTGGGTGCGCAGCTATGATCATATATACACATTTAGTGTTACAGAGAACAATGCAAATGACGTGGCTTGCTTCTATAGGTCCAGACATCAGATGGGTCCAGGCTAAACAGGTCATAGGCTGATTAAACCTAAGGAATCCAAAGGTGGGGGTCGTCTCTCCAGGGGATGAGCTCCTTTCTTCCCGCCAATGCTCCAGTTACATCTTTGTAAATTAGCATTTCATAGCCAGCATCATACAAAGGTTTATTCCCTAACATCAATAACTAGAGTATGCAATATGTGATCTCTTCGGCGATGGAACCGGACAGTTGCTGATGAATAGGGTTTTAATATGATACTAGGCATGATACCTTTCCTATAACCTGAACCTTGAATATCACTGAAGTGTACATATAATCATCTATAATATAAATGTCTAGTGGCGTGTGTTAGTCTGTCTGTCTGTGTGTGTGTGTGTGTGTGTGTGTGTGTGTGTGTGTGTGTGTGTGTGTGTAAAAAATAAAACCAAGCTGCAGCGCCACCTGAAAAAAAAATTCAGAATGGGCTGAAATTTGGTATACTAAGATGTTTTTAATTTGTTAATTTAATTTGTTAATTGTTAAAAGTGTTTATAAAGATTTAAAAAAAATATATATATATATTTCTTGAAGGAGAAGTGACAGTTGGGAGTGGTTGGTGGTTGCCGGGGGTGACAGTTGGGAGTGGTTGGTGGTTGCCGGGGGTGACAGTGGGGAGTGGTTGGTGGTTGAGGCCTGGGCTATGGCCCAAATGCATGACAAGAACCTTTTTAACACCTTAAGTAGCTTGATTTGACTAGAATGCATGAGTATCATGCACGGGTTAACTTGTATATATATATAGACTGATAATAAACCAAATACTATCTGCTCATAAATTACAGTGTAACGGAACCAATATGATTATGAATTATATAAATAACTAAATGTTGTAATGCGAGTGTGTGCGTGCGTATTTTTACCGTGCGATCGCAATATGCCACGTGTTACGTGGCGTACGGATCTGTGTTACGTGGCGTATGGATCGCAATCGCACGGCAAAACAATATTAACCAATATACTTTCGCTCATCCAATTATACGACTTCGACAATATATATATATATATATATATATATATATATATATATATATATATATATATATATATATAAAATCAATTTTTGCTTATGGTGCAGTCATTTTAATGTCTGTAACCCAGAGAACATGGTGGCAAGAATATTTATTTCAAGATGATTCAGGCTCTGCACATCTAGCTTTAAAACCGCATATGCATTTTAAGAAATTAATCATAATTTCTTAGCTGAGAAAGTAGTAGAATAATGATATCAGTTGAGTGGTACTTTTACCCCAGAGTGGAGCACAGAATAGCTTACTGATATCGAAAGTTATGTGGTTGGCAAATGAAATTTCTGTTTAAACCTCACTCACTGAAATCAAATAATGCAAAGAAAGTTCAAAGCTGTATAAACTCAGTCAAGAAATGCTATAGGTAGAACAAAAGCAAAAATAGATCCTGTAATTATTATATTCTAAAAATATTAGAGTATGTACTGATCACATGGAACCAACAATCGAGCAATAAGGGTTTCATAATACATTTAGTAATTCTGCTCTTAAAATGATTTTGAAAAAAAAAATTAACTTAATTGCATTCTCAGCACATTGAACTTTAACGTTTGAGCGAATGTCAGGAGTTTGTTACAGTTTATGAATTCTTAGTTCAGTTTAAGCTCTCATATACACAAGTGTCATTGAATGAATGTGTACGCTCAGACTTGGAAAAGTATTTGCTTTGCTTTAGTTTGGGTCCCCTTGAACCTGCAACATTAAGAAACTTTAACAGTTAGCAAAATACAATGGAGTTCTATGGGAAAGCTCATGATGTACATAGAACAGTATGTTGCAGGGAGGTTTTGGGACATGCTCATAATCACTATGTTAAAAGAAAAAGTACATGGTTTTGTCCTTGCTTTAGCTAGTGATTTTTTTTTAATATCCTAAAGGTTCTTTCCCCATAGTCTAATAAAGTGGTACTCAACTTATTGGAATGTACTGTATTGCATATATTGGACAATCAGGTTCTAGGACCTCACAGGTCCGAAGTTACAGGTTGCATATCGTAGGTCTAATAACGTGTTAAGGATTCACATGCATCTATGTGAATGACCATAAAAAATGTAAATCAAAATGCATGCATTTCAGTAGCTGTAAGAGTTAACCTTGGCAAAGAGCAATGCTCTGAAATGTCCTGATTGTTTTTTTTTCTTTGCCTGGGAAACACTTTACTTAGAGTCAGGGGCAGATCTAGACCTTTCTTTTAGAGGGGGGCGGTTTATCGATTAATCCCGACTCATCCTTTTCCAGTTCCGACGCCTGTAGGCCCCGTGCCTACAACACTCTGTCACACATATTAATGTATTAAATAATGTATTTTGGTATACAAGTCCGTAAGGTTTGTTCTTTGCTTTATTTTAAGTAAAACATTATATAACTAATATTACAACAATAATGGTAACAGACAAAAGATATGTCTGCCCCTTCATCACACAGTTCAACTCCTTTATCACAAGGTTCCTCTCCTTTATCACACAGTAATGACGGATCCGCGAAAGGGGGGGTGATCGGGGCAATCACCCGCCCCCCCTCTTCCCCCACCAACAAAAGCATACCTTGAAATTGTTGCCAAGACACTTATTAAAATGGGGAGGCGAGGACAATTGGGAGTAGGGCCCACCAAGGCCAGCCAATCAGAACAAAGAAGTGGCATGGCTATACTAAATTGCCCCCTCCTAAAAATAAAGTATAGGTCTGCCCCTGTCACACAGTTCCCCTCCTTCACCACACTGTTCGCCCCCTTCATCACAACATTTTGCCCCTTATCAGACTGTAGTCCTTCATTACACAATTGTTTGTTTTCCTTCCTATGACCTTTTGGTCCTCTGTCTTCTTTTCCTTGGTCTTTTCTGTCAGCTGCTTGTTACTCCTCTTAGTGCAGCTTCTCACTGACAGCAATGGGATGTGGTGATGACGTCATGTCCAACAGTGAGCACACAGTCGTCTGATGTGCATTAATCAAGCTAGTAGTAGTAGAATAGTGCCTGAGTCAAACCCAAAACAGCTGAGTAGCACCTGCATTAAGTAAACCCCTAAGTTAGGGGTTCTTGATGCTAGATTCCCTTTTTTTTATTAATTAACCAACTGCCACAAATGCTCATAAATCCCTTTTTCAGGATAGCATAAGAAAGCGTAGCGTTTCCCTGTACATCAAGTGGTGAAAACCCCCAATATGGGCATAGATGGGAAAGCATAGGTCATTCTATAATGCTATTGAAATGTATGTTTGCATTCAGCGATGAAGAGGCTCAGAAGTGGTACTTGTTCCTGAATGTGGATACACCTGTATCCAGAAGTACTATTCCTATTGACAATGGGGTGTCCCCTCTGAGATCTCATGCATAGGAAGATGGAAAGTTGTTTTAAGGAGCAGAGAAAAATCTGAAGTGACTCTTACCATAGCATGAGACACACAAGAAGAATGTAATGGCCAATTATCTTACTTGCAAACAAATTCATCCAGGAGAGTGGTCTTTAAACCAGTAAGTGTTCCAGTTACTAATAGGACGACCTGGGCTTCATCGGTATTGTGACAAGCAGTAATGCCAAGGTACATAGGTTCTTCTCGGTAAAAACCTCCAGAGACGGAGAGAATAGGTGCTCTGACAGTTCCATGAACATTTCACCTGGAGTCTTCCACTCATCACTCGCAATATAAAATATAAAAAAAAGTTGTGAAAGAGAATGCAATCGTAACAGAAATCCTTCCATTTTCACCTTGCCATGTATAGTTCCTTGTAATGTGAGAGATGCTCCGGAGTCAACCTTGGCCTCTACCACTTTGGCCAGATCTCCTATACCAAAGCCTATTTCTTCAGCCAAGTCCAGAGAGGCTAGCTTTATTGGCATGGAGATTGAGCGGGAACTGCTTGCAAACGAGTATCTCATAGAGAGTAATCAGCACACTTTTGCAGGCAAGAAAGAAGAATTTCTCAGTAATTATTCCACGGTCTAGAAGTAATTTATCACATGGTGTGACTTGCTGATTATTTGCTTATTCCAAGCAGTAAAGCGAATCCGTCCTTCTATTAGAACCACATGGAACCTCAGTTTAGTTCTCAACACTTGTGTGACCCTTTTGGACCACTACAAGAAATTTATTTGAGATGGTTTGCACTGAAAGTTTTGTCCTTATTGGCAAACATTTCTGCTTGTATATGCACATATGGTGGTACTCAGTGCCAATCCAAGTTTTCTGCCTAAAATCGTATTGACATTAACCAGGAGGTTGTACTCCCATCCTTTTGTCTACAACCTAATGATGAAAAAGAAAAAAAAACTGCACTCCTTGGACATCGTAAAAACAATATATTTATCCAGGACAGAAGGATTCCGAAAAAACAGAACAACTGCAGGGCCTCTGAGAAGATGTTCTCATTCTAAACAAGCTAGATACACACAGATATGCTGTGTTAAGGATAAGCGCTGACAACTACTGTCTTTTTGTCCTAATTCTAAAAAGCCATTTCCAGATGGATCAGAGACAACAACTGTACTGGCATCGAAGAGGAATGTGTTTAAGGTGTCAGAGATTCTCAGGGCCAACTCAACAAGGGCAGTAGCAACATCTTAGGCAAGAAAGACTCAGGTTTCAGTGGCGGGGCTTTGTAAATTAGCTTAATGGAAGTCTGTCTATACCTTCCCTAGTCTAGTCATTACCATCTGGATATCTTATCCTCCATCAAATCTCAATTTGAAAGACATATTCATGATTCTAAGGCATATGTAGCTCATTTGTGTTTTGCTGCCCTCCCTACTGAATTGCTTGATTACATCCCATTGTTATGGCTGCCATGGAGGATCATAAATGAAAAATGTGAATTATGCTTACTCTTAATTCCTTCTCCTCTAAATGCTCCTTGGCAGCCAGTTTATCTCACCCGTGCTTTTTATGTTTATATTTTTCAGAGAAAGGTATAGGGGAAGTGGTGAAGCTGCCTTATTTGATATCCTGGGGTCGTTTTGTAACCTGTCTCTACCTAAACTGGAAAAGGATTCTTCCCATTGTAATGGTCATTAAGAATTTAGAGGAAAAGAAATTAACAGTAAGCATAATTTGCATTTTCCTAGTGCTAGATCTATTTAAATGCATTAAAATTATGTTTAAAAAATGCCAGTGGGTATAAGCTCTTAGGGCGTATGAGGAGTAATATATTCATACTTGCTTTGTTTGACGTGCAAGATGTAACCCTATAAAAAAGCTTTCCTCTGACCTCACAGGTTATGTAAAACGCTACATGCTTCTCATTGCTTTGCATGCAGTTAAAAATAGATATGTTATTTCTGATCCAGGGGCTTAGTCATACTTCAGGCACGATCCACTGAAGGCCAACCCAATAGATGAAATGTCTTTATTTTATTAATATATGCTTTCATCGTGAGAGTATCACTATTGAAATAATCAAAATGTATTAAGAATGCCTAAAATGTTGATTGTATGGATACATATGTTGGGAATCAATACATCAACAAAGTCCCTTTAACAGCTATATATAGTGATTTTAATAATCTCTTATTGCTATATTTAGTAATTAAAACAGATGTCCTCTCAATTGAAAAAAATAATAATAAAAAAAAAAAGGTCGAGAAAGCAACATTTAGGGCAGCAGTTCCCAAAGTGTGCGCCGCGGCTCCCTGGGGTGCCGCGGCGCTGTCACAGGGGTGCCTCCATCGCCCTCAGAAGAAAAATAAAATAAAAAAGAGTAGAACTTACCTATCCAGCGCCGGATCCTCCTCACTGTTCTCACTGACTGCCAGGCATGATGTCATCACGCCCGACAGTGTCAGTGAGGAGCAGGAGCAGCAGAGAGAAGACAGCAGAAAAAAAGAAGACAGCAGAAAATTAGGAAGAAGGTAAGTAAAGGAACGTAGAGTGAAGAGGGCACAGAGAGAGAGAGGGACGCTGAAGGAGGGGAGGGGGACACAGAGGCGCTGAAGGAGTGGAGGGGGACACAGAGAGAGAGACGCTGAAGGAGGGGAGGGAGACACAGGGAGAGAGACGCTGAAGGAGGGGTGGGGGACACAGGGAGATAGACGCTGAAGGAGGGGAGGGGGACACAGAGAGAGACGCTGAAGGAGGGGAGGGGGACACAGGAATAGAGACGCTGAAGGAGGGGAGTGGGACACAGAGAGAGACGCTGAAGGAGGGGCGGGTGACACAGAGAGAGCTGGCAAAGAGGGGGGGTACACAGTGAGCTGGCAAAGAGGGGGGACACAGTTTGTGAGCTGGCAAAGAGGGGGACTCAGTGTGTGAGATGGCAAAGAGAGGGAACTCAGTGTGTGAGATGGCAAAGAAAGGGACACAGACTGATATGGTGAAGGGGCGCAGTAATATGATGAAAGGGCACAATGTGATGGTGAAGGGGTCTAAATACATCTTACATCATTTTGACCCAACTACTTAAAAAACGTGACTACCCGGTAATTATTTTGGCATAGGGGTGCCTTGGAAAAATTATGGTGACCCTAAGGGTGCCTGGAACTGAGAAAGTTTGGGAACCAATGATTTCGGGTGTTGACACACTAGGCAATTGAACTGCGGTTTTCCCTTTAGCCAATTCCAGACATTAGTTGCCGTTTATTGCTCCAGTATTGGTAGATTGTACTGTAGGTGGATCACTTAATTCCCACTCACATTAGAGTGATTTTGCTTCTCATAATGCTTAATGCGTAAAGTAATGCAAATGTTTTAAAAATATGTGCATTTTTAAAATGTATTAATAATAATAATAATAATAATATTTATTTGTGTTATTTTTTTGTTAGTGGTAAACAGGATGTAAACAGCTGCAAGAAAACCCACAAAATATCAGAAGTCCTTAGCACTGTTGTGTCAGATCTCCCTGCTCAGTCACCTCCCTTGAAATCCCTGACATAAGTAATGTACAGAGAAAGGAGGGCATTTATTAAAATAGATTTTTAAAGTGGTTAACACCCTTTTAGAAGTGTTGTTGGTATTGCAGACTGTGAAATGTTTTAGTTGGAAGCTAATGCTATACAAAATTCCAAACCTGCCCCATATGTAGCAATTTTGCAGTGAAATAACTTTTGAGTCATAGCAATATAAATATTGCTTCTGGACTCAGTAGAATGTGTATGTTTATAAAAATTTAAATCTCAAAATGGTTATAAAACTTGCTGTAATAAATACCCGCTGCTGCCCAGGGAAAGTGGAGGGTACACAAAGGACATAGTGCTTCCAAACATTTTAGGTTATAAAAAGTAAATACTTTTATGGATCTCTAAGGTGCTTCAATAATATGCAAGGAACATCTTGGACTTTTTTCATATTTTTCTTTTTCTTTGGCAGTAAAAATGTTTCCCAGCGCTAGTGTTATGGGGATAGAAAAGTTAAGCACATCTCAGTTATAGAAATCTGATTTTTGAGATCACATTTAAGAATGGATGAGGTCGACTGATCATCGGCTACGTAATTTCAATAAAAGGAAAGGACCCTATCAGCCGCTGTTCATTTTTCCACATAGCAAACACCTCAGCAGGTGATTTATATTTAATATTCCACAAGATTTGTTTTCCAATAATGGTTCCACTTTGTACTGATCTTTAGTAAACCATCAAAGGCTTTGCTTTTTAAAAGCATAGTCAGCATGAAGCATAACTCTAAGCTATGTAGTGTATCAGAATTGGACATAATTCCAACATCTCTATGATTTTTAATTCCTTTTATATCAGAGTGCTGATTTTTTTTTCATTGCTACAGTTCTACTGTGTTAATGCTCTGCTGGAATTTCTCCAAAATAGGTGTTAATGATAATAATTTTCTAATTTCTAATGTGAAAGGAATATTTTTTTGGTTCTATGAACAGTATAGATTTTGCCCCCACGAAGTGCTCTGCTTGTGAGGTTGAAGCCTTGAATTTGATTATAAAACCCTTCTGATGTAGTAAAAGTCTGCAAACAAGGTCTGCATGAATAATAAATGTTACTGAATTTTTCATTGACTGAATTACAGAATGTTTTCTAGAAGGGATCTCTTCACAACATACATAATTTAGAGGTAATAATGGCAGTTGCTTTTACAAGAAGAGTACAGTAACTTGTAGTGAGAATGGGAACATTAAATACATAGACATCTTGGCAATTCAAATATAGGTATTTGGGGGATATATTTTTTTTAAAATCAAATAAATAGTAAGTTTAATTATGCCCCAAACTCAGAACTAGTAGATGGTATACTGATTAATTATTTTTTTGAGTCCTCACCTGGCAGTGTAAATACTTCAATAATTATCTCTGACACTTTACAAATACAACAAGGAAGAGAGTTCTCTGGTAAATTGTAAGTTGTTTTATCTATTCCATGTGTGCAAAGTAAATACTGTGTCAGTTATGAAATACAAAGAGCACTATTGTATAGTGGTTTAAAAGTAATGCTCCTAATTTATGTAAATATTTATATTGAATTAGGCCTTTATAAAACATTTATGTTAAATACAAACTGTGTCCAACAATGCTTTAAAACATTGCAAATCTTTATATCTAAGTGATGTTAAAGACAATACCAGAGAGCAAGCATAATACATAGAAATCCTTTTATAGTGATGCTGAAAATTTCAGCTGTATATTCAATTTGACAAATTTAGATACTTACCTGTGCTTTTACGTAGCACATTTCATTGCAAAGCTTTTAGAGAGGAAATAGTCATCACTATGATTATCTTGCTTTTGTACACAGTTACCAAACTATCATGGCTACCTCCAGGGCTCTATTAGGACCCCATGGATATATATATACACTACATGGCCAAAAGTATTTAGATTACCCTTCTCATTAGTGTATTTGGCCATTTCAGACACATCCATTGCTAATGAGAGAAGGAGGGAAAATCCAGCACTGAAGATGGCTCAGAATATTGTTAAAAAATAATGATAAAAAACGATAATCATTATGTGTGTGTGTATATATATATATATATATATATATATATATATATATATATATATATATATATATACACACACACACATATATATAGTCATACGCATACATCTATTACTAATATGTGCATAAAATCAAGCATACAGCCATCAATTTCCATAGTCAGACATTAGCAGAATAATAGATTGTACTGCAGAGCTTAGTGACTTCAGTTTGGCACTATCATAGGATGACATCTTTCCAACAAGTCATCTTGTCAATTTTTGCCCTGCCAGACTTGCCCTGTGCAAATTTAAGTGCTGTTATTGTGAAGTAGAAACATCTAGGAGCAACAGCAGCTCAGCTGTGAAGTGGTAGACCACACAAGCTCTCTGAACGGGGCTGCAGAGTGTGTAAAATTCTTCTGTTTTCAGTTGCAACACTCACTACAGAGTTCTAAACTACCACTGGAAGCAATGCCCGCGCAAGAACTGTCCTTCAGGAGAATCATGGATTAGGTTTTCATGACTGAACATCTGTGCACAAGCCTCATATAATCGTTTGCAAAGACTTTGACTGGAGTGGTGTAAAGCACACCACCTTTGGACTCTGTAACAGTGAAAACTCATTTTCTGGAGTAACAAATCGCACTTCACCGTCTGGCAGTCTGGTTGACGAATTTGGGTTTTCCAGATGCCAGGAGAACGTTTCCTACCCAAGTGCATACTGGCAACTGTAAAGTTAGGTGGAATGTCTGTAGCTGTTTTTCATGGTTTGGCCCTGGCTCCTTAGTTCCAGTGAAGGGAAATCTTAATGATACAGCATACAGTGACATTATAGAGAATTGTGTGCAACAGTTTGTGGAATGCCCTTTCTTGTTTCAGCTTGGCATGATCTTCCCAGGGACCTTTGCCAAGACACACATACTATGGTACCTGTTAATTATATGAATGCCACTTAACAAAGTGGTCGAAGCCACCCCGCCCCCCCCACCCCCAGATACTTACCTGTCCTTGAAGGAAGTCCTCTGGTCTCTGCAGCAGCCCGGCCCTAGTTGGGGCCTAGGTCATCTATTGAGTGATCCAGGCCTGGCTAACCCTATAATGGTCCATTTATTCAGGTTTCCGGCTTTCATCTACGCAGTCCACAGACCAGGTTGGGATTTCCAGTTTCTGTATAAAGCAGATGTCTAGAGAGTAATGTTTGTGGCATGTTGTGCCACCTTGCAAAAAGCAGAGCATCCTTGAGTGAAAATCTTTGTAGTGAAATTTAGGGGCATATTGCAATCAACAGCAACAGTTATCATGGCTAATGGTAACCTTTTATGTTTCTGTTGACATGTTATTATAAGCCTTTTCAGGAATGACATTTTCAGCTTCAAAATGAAGTAATGCAGTTGATATTAAATACATTTTGTCCTGTCCAAGGAAGAAAACCTCAAGATTAATAGATTAAATTCAAAATCATTTTTAGGCAAGGGTAATTTTTACAGTGCAGCTATGTTCAAAACCTGTTGTGAAATGACAAAAGCCTCTTTACTGCAAAAAGGTAAAAAAATAATGAATGTGCCAATTGCTAACAATTCATTGGTATTTATTAACTTGACCCAGTGACATTTATTACGTTGATGTCGTGTTTTTGTTTTGTATTTTTTATTGTACTTAAAAACTGAAGCTGTATTGGCAAAATAAATAGCTTTGTTATGCTTTCCTTTTGTCCCACAATTCCATTACTGGAAAATAAATTATTTCTTTTTGTTGCCTTACAGATAAGTGATCTTATTTTAGAAAGTTCACAACTGTTGATTCAAGAAGGGTTTGCAAAAGGGCTTCTTCAACCAGTCTCAAGAACAGAAGAAGAAGTGGGTAAAATTGTTGCAGACGTGTGCTGCAACTTGGCTGAACTCTGTGATATGGCCAAGGAGATGCCTTCTATGTCTGCCAATGCATATACTGTGAATGTTCTAGGCACTGGAACTCCAGTGGAAGCCTTTCAGAACACAGACTGTTTATCACGTATTACAGAAAACAATTCGAATTGGCCACAACTCATTCATCTAATGGGCGAAAAGTATCTCATGCCTCCCAAAAGTAGCTTTCTTTTGTCAGATATTTCATACATGGAACCTCTTTTGCATTGTAAGTATATAGGCTACTTCTGCTAATTTCCACTGATTGTCTTCTTATTTCCATCTAGCTCTAAAATGTCTGTGCATGAAAATGTGGTCCAAGATGGTCTTTGGAGGATAGAGATCTCAATAGTCTCATTTTCTTTGGTGCTAGGGTACTATCCGTTATAACAGAGGTCAGTCATAGTGCCGATATAGCACATGTTGTGAAGTAAATCAGTCATTAATCACACCCCGGTTCCAAGATGAGAGATCTACAATGGCATTTCCAGGCCTGGATTTATTTAAATCTAATGTGCATTGTAGCATGTTCATGTGGTGTAACATGCATGTAATTGTGCTTGGGTTTATGGAGTGCATAAGGTGCTGTGACCTTTACCCTAATAAAATACCACACATGAAAAGTTATGACAGCGATATGCAAAACAGAATTGTATCTTACTAATTCATGGTCCAGTTGACACTTAGGTAATGTTTCAATACTTTTGTCGTGGGGGAATAATGGCAATATTCAGCAGTTATTGTCACATTTAGTTGTACTTGTGCTTGCTTTGATCTGTTTGTTGTTTAGACTGCTTATCACAAAATACTGATAGACAATATCTGTCCTTCACATCCTGCCAGATCCTGAGCCATTCACCATGGTTTCCTAAATTCTACATACTTCTTTAGCCTAGGGTGAATGGAAGCTGCTATTGTTACTGGTTAATTTATCCCTTATTTGGGGAAATGTGTGTTAGCTATTGACACTGAGGAGAATATATTCACTAAACTGCGGGTTTGAAAAAGTAAAGATGTTGCCTATAGCAACCAGTCAGATTCTAGCTTTCACTTAGTGTATTCTACAAAATGACAACTAGAATCTGATTGGTTGCTATAGGCAACATCTCCACTTTTTCAAACCCAAAGTTTAGTAAATATACCCCTGAGACTTTGAAATGCTCAGGTAAGAGGATGGGGAGGTTCGTTTTTGCAAACTATTTGCAAATGTAGATGTAGAGTTTAAAACTGAACTACCGCCTGTGGAGGGAGCAGAGCTCAGCCACTTTTCACTAGTGCAGGTTTATTATTTATTTAACTGTAAATGGGAGCACTAAATATGTACTTTGGGCTGTCTATAGCTATGTTTGTGTGGACCTCTATTTATAGACCCCTATAGAAGAGGTATAGGTGGATTGAGTCCTCCAGCAATGTGAGCTGTTGGGGAGAGCCAGCTTTTGGCTTTAGGTAATAGGGGAGGGAAGAATATTTATGTTGAGGAGGGGTTGTCCAAAAGTGAAAAAAAGCCTTTTGAAAATAGAAACATATCAAGAAAAATATTGTTTGAACCAATGGTCGTAGTGGGCTGGTATATGGTGGTATGTATGCCATGCCACCACTTCTCCTACTGCCTTAATTGTAAAACTGTGAAATTCCATTTACTTACCTTTTCCATACGGCCACTTCTAAATGTCTACTTCGACTACTAGTTTGAACACTGTAAAATGTCCAAACCCATCTTGATCTTTCTGTTATATGTGGAATTTGTTTATTTATAGGGTAAAGAGTTTTTTTATTGAGCAAATTGCTTTAAATCAGTGACAGGTAAAATATCATATTATCAGGTGTGTGCAGTACCACTGGCAGATGTTGAGTGATGGTAAGACCAGTCAGAACCATGTTTCCATTACATTTGTGCAAACTATTTGTTGGTAAGCAGGGGAATAAGAAAAATAAGTGGGCGTAATGCAACATCAGTTTTCTCCTGTCACAATGGTCTATGCTTGAAACATTTTAGTTCATGTTTTTGTTTTGCTCCAAGTAAAGTCAATTTATAAATTCAGTGCTTATGTTTCATGGTTTAATCAAATAACTGCTTATAGGAACATATTTCAAAACATTTTCATTTCTTTCAGTAGGAATCTGTAATTTGTATTGTCATTTATGACAACAGAAGGCTAAAGTACATTGAAATCTGTTACTAATCCCCATGGAGGATTCTTCTTGTGAGAACTATAAATCTTTAGCATCACAGTGAGAAAGAAAAGAAGTAGGTTGAGAAAACCATGCATTCAGATCTGTCCTTTCTTATTCTGTTTAAATGTAACTGTGCAGTATGAGGATGTTTAATTGTATATTAGGAAAGCAACTATTCTCATTACCTTCCTGAATAATCAGAATTTTTAAAATTAAGTTGGGGGTCTTAGTAGTTATATATATATATATATATATATATATATATATATATATATATATATATATATATATACATATGTGTGTGTGTGTGTATCTAACAATATATGAAGCTACATATTTAGTGAGCCTGTCATAATAAGTAAAATTATTAATTTTGTTTAATATTATTTTGTACTATACTCAGGGTTTCTCAACATTCTTGCTAATATGTACCCTTGTGTTATAGTATAAATAAAACAATTTAAGGAATGCTTTGGAAATATTTACCAAGCACCTCCTAATCTACATAAATTCATATCAAGCTATCCCTTATGTATATACATTTTTTTTAAAATACTTCTTCTGAGTTTGTATTCTCTGTATGAGGTCTGTTGGCAAGTTCAGAAGGGGTCTTGGTGATGCGATCTTGTCACCGTAGCACTGCCCCTCCTGGGCTATGCTGCTTTTCACGGCATTGTGTGGTAATGTCACTTATTTCATTGACATAAACAACAGAGGGTTTTAAAAGCAGCAGTCTTAACAAAAACTTTAACCTTTATTTAACATATTATTGTAAAAATCTAAACAAAATAGAAAGGAAAAACAAGGTTTAGCTGAGTTCTGCATTTTTCATTCATTGATTACAGGTTCTATATTAATTACTTCTTAAAATGAGGAATATCCAAAAAAAAAGCTTTTTATTCTGTTATTTCGGGGGTTTTTTATACACACAAATCAATGTGCACATTTCTGTACATTTTGTTACCTAGCTTGTTTTCAGTGTTTTTACATATCAATGCAACTCTTTGAAATATGCTTCTCTAGGCTCATAGTTAAAAATGTATGTGACAATGTTTTCTTCATTGTTTGTTAGTCTGGTGACAATAAGTTCCCTCTCGCACAATAGAGTTGGCAGCAAGGGAATATTCATTTCAATCTCTATCATAATTTTTTCTATTTTAGAATATTCTGTTTTCTGTATTATATACTACGACTATTGTTTTTCAAAACTAGAGTAGTATGTAGAATGTGTAATATAATGGCTGGCAACACCTGTCTAGTTAGCTCCCAGTTCATGCATTGAGCTCTCATAAGCATCATCATATGGAAGAACCTCCTTCTGATTTGGCAATCTATTCTTCAGTTTCACTTGTTATCCGTTTAAAAAAAAGTCCTGTGTTTACCCCAAGCATGTGGCATTCCTGTACTGTTGCTTTTCCAGTTACGATTAGTGTAAGATTGTTTTTCTATTAAACAATGGTTCAGTCATGCTTCCTTCTTGGCTATGTTATCTAAGTTGTATACACACAACTCCTTCAGTATTTCTTTGTAAGCTTTGTGCTGAAGTTAAGGGACCAATAAGCTCCCAAATTTAAAATTTTCAAATATGAACCATGAAGGTAAAATACATGGTATAGTGTTAACCTGAAATTTTACTGCAGCTCTGTTAAAAACAAATATTATCTATCAACTCTAGAATATATAGCTGTAGCTCCTCCTACCACATTAGGTCAGTATTGTAATAGGATCTGATAGCCCCACCTCTTTCAGGTAACAGGTGTCCCTGGCAAGTCCTCTATTTGCTATATATGGGGGTTATGTTTTATTAATATTATGTTGTCAATAAAACTCATGAATTCCGAACCAACTTTACTTGACAATCAGTGTCAGTGTAGTTAATAGGACATGCCTTAAAATTAACAGCTTTGTGCACACCTCCTATCGCTTAGTGTTTTGTAGTTAAATAAATTACTCTGAGATGTGGGAGAGGATATATACAATACGAAATAAATGAGTAGCAACTGCATTAATGATACTTAAACATTGCATTATGGTGTACTTTCAGAACGAGTCATGACATAAGGGCAGGACTTGTTCATTTATTACAGACACACCTAAAATGGAATAAAATAAAAGAGTAGTATTCATTTTTTCCAATGATTATTACATTTTTTAATAAACAACTCTGTATAATTAAGATTGCCTTTAAAATACTCTTATACAAGAGAGCATCATAGTAATTATTTTTTTACCTCAATTAGACACATCTGTGATTTTGTTAAAATATTTTTTTTGCAATATTCTCATTTTTAATCCGATGTTTACATAAATAATAAAACAACAGGTTGTCCATATGTTTGATTTTTCCTCCGTGACAGCTCTTTTTTTATAAGCATTAGGCACATCTGTCTGCAAAATCTTTCCACAATCCTCTGGTGATCTGTCATGAATGTGACAAAAATACAGTGTTGCAGAGGTAGGAACATGATCAATCTCTTGTACATTGCTTCTGATATTGGATGTAGATGAAAGGTAGTAACATACAATGTGGTTCCAGTGTTGTTTTTGTTTGTATGTTAATCTCACTGAACATTTCAGGTTTGATCTATTTTGGCTACTATCAGCATTAGTTTATTTTTTTTTTAACTTAAAGACACGTTTCTTTTTTTTATTTACCCTTCATATTTGTCTAATGGAATTATTTATAAACTAATGTATGCAAATATTCTTATTATAATTTGGACTCATTATCTAAGATGTGGTATCTAGTTAATTAAAGTAATTGACAATATAATAGCGCTGCATGTTGTAGTTATGATTCTGTAATCAGCATTTAATATTAAAAGAAACAAGTGTAAGTTCTGTCAGTGGTTTAGATAGAAAGTTAAAACGTTTATATATACTGGCTTCCCCTGGTGTCTCTGTTAATGTACTAATGCTCGAAAAAGCCGTATATTTTGCATGAGTAGTTCATGTCAGCAGGGCTACCAAGACGAATTCAGGGCCCCGGTACAACAACTTTGTGGATCCCCCTTATAGTTGAGCATGTAAAAAAATTGATGGTAGTGGGTGTGTTCATACAATTGGGGACATGGCTATGCATCATTGGGGCATGGCTAGCAGGTAAAAAGCACTAGCCCACCCTCCTCCAGAAAAAAATCTGCATTGTTGTGTACACCATTGGCACAAGGGTGCAGTGCCCGCTCGCCGCAGAGTGACATATGTCCCAGCACTCCTGACTTTCAGGACATCTAGCAGCATAATGTAGTATATAAAGAATACAGTGTGTGCATAAAGAGTTCAGTCTTGGCCTGCCCTTACATTGGGCAGAACACTCACCAAAAATTGGGATTGTCCCACCAGAATCACAACATTTCACAGACTTTCCTGCTCTCTCCTACCTGTTCTTATCACTTTCACCACCTATGGCAGCAGGTTTCTTTAGTTGCGGCTTGTCTGGATCCTGGAATATTGGGGGCCCTTTTTTTTACCAAAAGAAAATGGTTACATTTAGAAATTTAGAAAATTCCAACCAGCTCCGACGTTAAATCAATAGCACCCACAATTAATAATTAGGCCTTCCTCCAGCCCCAACATTAAAATAATAGTATTCCCATTTAATAAATAAACCTATTTCCCTCCCTCCAAACCACCCCAGCAATAAATTAATAGTATTTACATTTCATAAATATACCTATTTCCCACAAACATCACTGCCAAATAATAATAAATAATTCATAGTCACATTTAATAAAGAGACTTCATTCTCCCCAAACTCACTCCCACATTCAATAACCCCCAAACCATCCCATCTAAAATTAATAGTCCCCACTATTAAATTGCACCGGCATCACCCCACAAACAAAATTGCACCTATTAGTTAACTACCACCTACCTCACACTACATTGCCACAAGCCCCTTGTGTCATCACACACACACACATTACAACAAGCCCCCAGTGCCATCACACACACATTACTGTGCCCCTTTATCACCACACTGTGCCCCCTTATGACTACACTGCGCCCTCCATGCTGCTTTTCCCCCCTTCACTTGGCTCCCCCTTCATCACTCTGTGCCATGCTACGCCCCCCTTCATCACTCTGTGCCATGCTACTCCCCCCTTCATCACTCTGTGCCATGCTGCCCCCCCAACCCTTCATCACACTGTGCCATGCTGCTCCCCCTCTCCTTCATCACTTTGCCATCCTGCTCACCCTCCTTATCATTGTGCCACCCCCCCCTCTCCTTCATCACTGTGCCATGCTGCCCCCCTCTCCTTCATCACTGGGCCATGCTACATCCCCCCCCCTTCATTACGCTGTGCCATCCTGTCTCCCTCCTCTCCATTACTGTGCCATGATGCTCCCCCTTGATTACACTGTGCCATTCTGCCTCCCCCCTCTCCTTCATCACTGTGCCATCCTGCCCCCCCTCTCCATCATTCGGTGCCTTTGTTATCTTCTCCTTGCCTCGATTATTTACTTACCTTTGTATTGGCTTCTTTCATCTCTTCTCTCTTCTATTTTACTGCTGGGTCCTCTCCGTGCTGCTCCTCACTGAATGTCAGGCTTGACGTGATGACGCCTTGTGCGACATTCAGTGCAAACTGAGCAGAGAGGAAGGGAGAGGAACGCCGGCGCCGCGATCATGTAAGTATTATTTCTCAATAGCAATATTACAATCCTGGTCATAGGCTTTAATAGCACAGTTTGATGCCTCACTTAAATAACTTGAACATAGCAAAGCAAAAGAAACTTATCTGTCTTCATATGAGTCCTGCTGACATCTCCTGGGCAGTTGCAAGTTAGGTCTTTTCCTATACTGCAAAGGTGCTTCTTTCTGGACTGGCTGCAAACATCCCTCAGGACAACAATTCAGCCATAGCATTTAGTGGCTCTTTGTGCAGGGTATTACACATATGTTTTAGTTCTTTGAATATATAGAATAAAAAAGCAGACTTAATAAATAAGCAGACAATAAGAAATCTGCAACATTTGTATATTACAGCATTTATATATTAGATTTGCACATTCATATAATATCTATGTAGGCATCAAAATTGAACAACAAGTGCTCAATCTGTGTAACATTGTATCTATAATTCTGTATTTTGCATAGGTTATAGTTTAGTTGTAGGTACATAATGTACATCCAGCTTATGGCACCCCCTTCACCACCGGGGCTGACATCTGCCAATGTCACCCATCTATCCATCTGGTGTCCCACCTCTCAGACCCCCTCTCCATCCACTGTGCTACTCTACGTTTCTTCTCTATGTAACCTGTGCTCAGACACCACCTCTCCCTTAATCACAGTGTGGGTCCCTCATTCTGTCACCATATTCCCACCCATGACACTGTCATGCGCTTAGCGGTCACGCAGTGACTTCAGGCAGAGGATGTTGTCCAACAGCACCCTTTGCTTGCCTCTTGGCCGACAGGCGTGTCTATGGAGTGTGGGACCCCAGAGCATTACAGTTGTACTGTCCCCATCCTTCCCATGGCCCACAGGCAGTGAGATCCACTGGGGATTTCCCCAATACCCTGGTGGGCCAGTCCGTGTTTGTCTTTACTATATCTGAAACCTATGCAGGTTCTGGTTAGATGTGCAAACTAGCTGAGTTTAATATGTTCCCTGAAACTAGGCAATACCAGTTTCACTTAATAACCTTCAGTTAATTATAGACACAGTCTAGTGATATGGGCAATGCAAAACTGTCTGTTATAGGTTTTCTGAAAAAGCATAACTATCACTTCTTATCTATGCAAAATACTCTTTAAGTTTGTAAATCTCCCTCCAGTGGTTCATTGGGAATTACTAACAAATAACACAAATGTATATTGTTGATTAGATGTTATTGATGTGGTCACATATTGCCTCCAAATGCACACCGAACATTCATTTTGTAGACATTTTTAATATGATCTGTTCATCAACCAATATTGCTTTTGTAGCCCTAACCTAACCAGTTTATGTTCTCAAAGCTTTGGAATTGTAATAGGCTTTGCTTTGACCAGGAATTAATTCATTCACTTTTTGTTTTATTTTCTAATTTGGATTTGTTTTAGTATCTTACCCCACAATCCTAAATTATTTGTCTTGTTCTTTGAGCCCCTCCCTAATTTCCCCCTGATATTACTTACTGCTTTAAATAGCTTTTACAATTTAGCAATTTGTTTTCAATGTTAAAGAACGTCCAATAAATGTCTTATATGATGGATGGTTACTTCTTGAAAGCTCTGCTCTTCCTGAAAGTTAATCCTTTAAAAATATATCTGACACAAAATGGTGTTAGCTATGCTGAATTTTTGATTGTTGGAAACATTCTATTTAGCACTATTGGTTGTTTCCATGTAAAAGTGGAAGCATTACAAAGTATAATAAATGTACTGTATGTATTATGTATGTGTTGAATTTTGAAAGGATATTTGCTCACAATAGACTCTCCATTCCTGCTGGGTGTTTTAAGCCGTCTGTCTATATGGAATGTGCAGGAGCTGTAGAACAAGTCACACATCCAATCGTGGACTGAGCATCCAGAACAACTATGTTTTTTATTAGTTTATAGAGCACTTTAAATAAACTAAAGGAAGAACAAGGAAAACTCAGTGGTCTGTTACCGTCACAGCGCATACATAGCATTGTTTCCTTACAAACAAAAGATAAAGTGAAACGTAATTTTTTTAGATCCCAAACAGATACATATCAGGTATATATGAAGTAGGAGGCATTGTAGTCATCATAAGTATCGCAGATAGGTCGATGGTGCTAGTCCATCCAGCAAAGTAATAAACCATTTGTAGCTTAGTGTTTGAGCTGGTAGAGTGTTCTCATGTCATAAGAATCCTAAGTAACAGTGTCTGTGCAGTCCATCCACACCTGCCATATTTCAGAAATTATACCTGGTGTAAATCCACTTTTTGTAAGATTGAATTAGAAAAAACCATTGGCGCAAGGTTGGGATTTCAGGGGGTACCCAATGTTTATCTTCCTTTCTGTCCAGAGGGTATATTTACTAAACTGTGGGTTTGATCAAGTGGAGATGTTGCCTATAGCAATCGGTAAGATTCTAGTTATCGTTTGTTTAGTACATTATACAAAATGACAGATAGAATCTGATTGGTTGCTATAGGCAACAGCTCCACTTTTTCAAACCCACAGTTTAGTAAATATACCCCCAGGAGTACTGTCTCCAGAAGTAGTTTATGTGTTAGATCGTAGACCTAAGAAGGGGAGACAATTGCCATTAGCCCGGTTTTGCGATTTGTAGCTGCTGGGATTCGGTTGTATAAAAAAAAAATATCTGGGACCAAAACCGTGTATCTTGGAAATATTCCAAATGAAATGGAAAAAAGTCACCCTGACACAAATCGATGCCTCAGGCAGAACCCATCATATGTTGGTTTGAAATTGGGCAGAGAAAAATCTGCTGTGTGTAGAACAAACATTTGAACTAGTTTTTCAGAAATATAGGATGAAACCAGCCCTGGGACTTGTAGAACTTTGTCCCAGCCATCCTCATCATTGGAGACTAGGGGCCTGATTCATTAACGATCTTAACTTAAGAAATTTCTTATTTCAGTCTCCTGGACAAAACCTGGTTACAATGCAAGGGGTGCAAATTAGTATTCTGTTTTGCACATAAGTTAAATACTGACTGTTTTTTCATGTAGCACACAAATATCAACTTTAAATATCAGTGTACAAATAAGCTATCAAGTATTTGTGTGCTACATGAAAAAACAGTCAGTATTTAGCTTATGTGCAAAACAGAAAACTAATTTGCACCCCTTGCATTGCAACATGGTTGTGTCCAGGAGACTGAAATAAGAAGTTTCTTAAGTTAAGATCCTTAATGAATCAGCCCCTAGATTACTATTTTGATTTGACTACTATTCCTATGAAGAACAAAAAGTTTGAAATTGTGAGACCGTACTGTGACAAGAAAAGCTGTTCTTGTCAGCAATACCATGCTTTTTAGAGCTGTATAAATGAACACTTTAAAGTTAAATACAGAAAATGCCAATATTAAAATGAGTTTGATAGTGAATGAATTTCTTTGCTGCTGCCAGCACTGTTTGTGGTCCAGTTAATAGTGTTGTATTTGTACAATTTTGTGTGTACCAGAAAAAATTATTATTTTTTATAAAAAGTTCATGCAGCAACATTTTAGTGTTAAATATACTGTATTACGCAATTGTTTTTTAGGCAGAGCACATGGCTTTCCACTCACTGTTCCACAGGGTCATAGTATATCCAGCGCAAAACGGTGCTTACTTGTATTGGAGCATAAGGTAAAGTTGGAGGGTTATACCTGTAGGCAGAGGTGTTTCATTGGGTCTGTGATCTCTTTCATTCAAAAGCTTTTCTTTTTAAAAATGGACAAACACAATTGAAAAATCGATATGTAGCTAAAGAAGGAACTCTGCGCAAATGCCTGCTGTCTCTGTTTTTATTTTATTTTTTTTATCAAATAGCCTTAGGACACTGCTAAAAATGTGGAAGGGGCTTCAGTTGTCTACAGCGCAGGAGGCAGGTAATACCTTACTTGTTAACAGCTGCTGTGTAATGCCAGTTTAATACTTATACTTTATAAGGCAATATATTTTTCTTTCATGGTTCATGTCTGAAAATTTCAATAGTCCTTTAGCTTTGTTTTTATTATGGTCACAAAGTTGCAAGCTATCTTTGTACTTATACTAATGGAATACCTGTTGAACCTTTCATTTCACTATTTCTTACACAGAGAGCTGTCAGAGACTTCTGTAAAAGAGAGAATATGATTTATTCTTTATTTCTAAAGCTCCACTATATTTCAAAAACCGCAGTTCACAAAAATAGCTTATATAAAATAAGCTTAGCTTTTTTTACAATTAAAGTAAACATTTACATTATATGGTAGTGCTGCCAACTTAGCCACCATTGACAGCACGGTGGCTAAGTGGTTAGCACTTCTGCCTTACAGCATGAGTTCAATTCCCGACCATGGCCTTATCTGTAAGGAGTTTGTTTGTTCTCTCCGTGTTTGCGTGGGTTTCCTCCGAGTACCCTTGTCTGTGTGTGTGTGTGTGTGTGTGTGTGTTAGGGAATTTAGACTGTAAGCCCCAATGGGGCAGGGACTGATGTGAGTTCTCTGTACAGCACTGCGGAATTAGTGGCGCTATATAAATAAATGATGATGATGATGATAGGCCTACTTTAAGTTTGATGTTGTAAATTTTGAAAAATGTCTCCAATACTTTGGGACTTGTTTCACAATTCTAAAAGAAAAATAAGAGTAGGAATGTAGTAGTCTAGAAATCACTTATTTTCTGTTTCCTTCTAGATAAAAAATACAATATCATAGTTGTTGATCCACCATGGGAGAATAAGTCAGTCAAGAGAAGCAAGAGGTAATTTTATGGTTTATTTATCTTATCCCTGACACAATAATTGTATTTGTATTTTACAAGAATTACTGTTTGCACACTAAGGGCTTGATTTCGACTTAGAAGAAAATCCAGCTATAGGACACAAATTTGCACCTGCACAAATTATGTTGTAATGCAAGGGGTGTCTGCTTGGAAAATAATGTCTGATTTTGCATACAGATACTGCTGAGATTTAGTTTTACACTGCAATTTATAGTTCTATATCTGTCTGCCCTTTTTTTATTTGTACCCCCCATGCAGCTCAATTTGTCTTTGCCAAGGTGCAAGATTTTACCTTCAAGCTGGATTCACTTTAGCGATGGGTAGCCTGACAAAATGTCATAGATCTCAAGGATTCTGCACCACAATATGTTGCACTATAGAAGTGAGTGATCTGTAAGATTCCAATCAACGTGTGCCCCCTAGAAGTGTCTGTCCTATCCATTTATATGACACTAGATCACAAAGCCATACTTGCCAACTCTCCCGGAATGTCCAGGAGACTCCTAAAATCCGGGTCGGTCTACCGGTCACCCTGGAGAGCAGGCAAGTTTCCCGCATCCCGCAATTCCCTGTCCAAAGTAACGCGATTCGCAGTGAATTGCATCATTTTGGCCCCGCCCCTGCAACAGAACATTTTCGTTGCGGGGGGGCGGGGTCAAATTGGCACACTTGACCGCGCATCGCCCTCTAGTCACGCCTCTCTCCCAGACTGCACTGCCTGAAAGTAGGCAAGTATGCACAAAGCCCAAGCAGTAGATTAATATATGGCATTTGGGTGATAAGACAACGCCATAGAAATCTAGAGAACACGGATACAAGGGCTCTGGGAATGAATTAGAATTGATAGATGGCTAGAAGGTTGAATTATTCCCTGTCTATAAGGCCACAGGTGAGGCCTAGACAGCTGCTTGTTGAACCTGAGACATCTGATCCTTTTACAAAGGACTGCATTGTGCTTCTTCATTAAGCTCTGCTATACCTCTTCCCTCTAAATGTGTTACTAATCAACACTCTTTCATAAATGATACTGTGTTTGAGCATGGAATAAACACTGTACTTGAGCAAATTGTTTTATTTGTGCATTTCAAATGAATTGCTAGTGACTTATTGGGCCTGAGTCATTAAGGAGAGCAAAGCATAAAAAAGGAGTAACAATTGCACCTGGGCAAAACCATGTTGCATTGGAGGGGAGGTAAATGTAAAATGTGGGGACAGATTTATAGTTGGGGTAGGGCATGTCCTAGATCAACATTAGCTTTCAGTGTAATAATAAAGGTATTAAGTTTTTGTGTGTTAGATAAAAAACCGTCAGGATTTAACTTATTTGCAAAATTATAAACTAATTTGCACCCCTTGCATTGAAACATGGTTTGTCCCAGAGAACATTTACTCCTTTTTTGCCTTAATGACTCAGGCCCATTGTGTATAAAGCATTATTTTTTTCACCATTAAATCCCCAATTTTACTGTTGATTGGGAATGCAGCTTTCTGGAACACGTATGCTGGGTCTTTAGACAAATGGACATATTCCTATGTTAGAGATACAACTATTATACACCAGTAATGAAATGCATTAAGCTGCCTGACTGATTTATTCACTGCACAAAGTTAAAGGTGAAATGTCCACAGACCTCCAAACCTTCTACTTTAAATAGAGGAAATGTCCAAGACATAACAAATTCTCATATTTCCAGTGATTTTTTTTATTAGAGTATAGCTTCATTCTGTGCATCATCATCATCAATTATTTATATAGCGCCAACATATTCCGTAGCGCTTTGCAATTGGGGACAAACATAGTAAACTAATAAACAAACTGGGTAAAACAGACAAAGAGGTGAGAAGGACCTGCTCGCAAGCTTACAATCTATGGGTGCATGAAAATGTATTCACTATATATTACATTACTGCCATTAATGGCCCATCACATGGCTTTCAAGAATAAATGAATATATACTTGGAGACTTTAAACTATGTTGCTTAACTACATTTTGTTGGTGATATTTTCTCTAGCTCTCTTCTATTATCTGCTACGAGCAGTTACGTAATATTTTGGCTCCAGAACATATATTTATGTTTATTGTATCTCTATACCTACAGTTGTTATGTGTCAGTGGAACTAGTTTGCCAGAATACATTAGTACAGCTTTTGATTGTAGAGCTTAGTATTATAAAAGCTGTCGACCTACAGCACGGCTCTGACCTACTCTACTTCACTGCAGCTGTCTTGTGGTGTTCCATTGGTGTTACTGCCCTAAAGAACATACTTGGCAAGGTTTCTGTCTTTTAAAATGCAGTTGCAGTATAATGCTTTTTAGCTCAGGGCTAAAGTTATTTTATGTTCAACACTTTCATTCTATGTCACCAGCAACATTCTATGTGGGTGTGTTCTCTCATTTTTATTTCATGCTTTGTCTTCTTTCCTTTAGTATGAATAAATCCTGTAGTCATGTACTGACAATATGAGAGAGAGGGAAGAATTAAGTATCGCTCATAATAATAAATTATCTTCAGCTAAATCCCTCTATTACCTCATTCAGGTTGCATTACGCAGAGTGGATCACTTAAAAGCTTATCTTGATATATGATTTGTTTTTTCAAATAAACAGGATTATATTGGCACATAACTGATAATATAATGGATTTCCACAGTACTGCACATTAAAAGTGGTACTTACTGTGTAAGAATGATAAAGGTTACAAACATGGAAACATGCACAATAATGCAACACAAGAATACGTGAAACACTATGTCTTAATATTTAATTTACACTATGGGGCATATTCAATTCTCGGCGGAAATGCCGAAAATCTTGCGGTCTGCGCACGATTACCGTTATTACGGTAATCGTGCGCGGAAAAACAGTAAATACGGTAATTTTCTCGCTGGATTTCAGCTCACAGCTCCCTGAGCCGCGAGCTGAAATCCAGCTAACTATTACCGTATTAACGGTAATAGTTTTTTCGCAGCGCCGAATAAAAAGAATTGAATATGCCCCTAAAGGTCCTAATATTATGGAAAAGTAAATGCAAAGGCATTCACCAAAGGAAAACTTTTGAACTGAAAGGGGCGTATTCAATTGTGAGCGTTACCGCTGAAAAACGAGCGCTCGAAAAATATTACCGTTTATACGGTAATATTGCGCGCAAAAAGCGCTAATACGTTAGTTTACTCGCGGAATTTCAGCTCGCAGCTCAGGGAGCAGCGAGCTGAAATTCCGCGAGTAAATACCGTATTAACGCTAAGATTTTTCGAGCGCTCATTTGTTAGCGTTAACGCTAACAATTGAATACACCCCAGAAAGTTGATATTTTTTACACAAAAAAAAACAACATTGGCAAGGGACTCGTAAATGAGAACCAAAGGCCACTCTCTTTATAACCCTGTTTAATTTGCCCATTTTAGTCCTTCACATTTCTCTATTGAACAGCTGTTCATTTCTTACATCCAATCTTTTGTCTCTCTCTGCTAACATATTTTTAGTTCTTAGAGAAGAGAAAATGAAATCAGAGTGTTAGAGAGGCTCTGACCCCCGTTACCTGTGTAGACTCATGTTAATTAGAACTGCTGTGAGAGGAAAAGTTCAGATGTGTCTGTGAGCAGAATTCCTGCATTTTCCATCTGTCAGCGGAAACATCCTCAAACGTACAAAAACACACAGATGAGAGAGTAAAAATGGAGACCTTTATTCTTGAGCAACAATGTGTCTTGGTACTGTATTCAAACGTTGACAACTGCAGGAGTGTACGAGAGGCAATGAGAAAATGTCATAGTGCAAGTCTTATTCCAAAGACAGTCCTCAATGTTTTAAATACAGTTACGTTGTAGTATGTGTATTTGCAGTTGTCTTGTCATTTGGGTAAGTGGAATGCTCTGTACTTGGGGCAGTTATACAAGGTGGAGGGAATAAAATTGGCATTATTTGGAAGTCTTAGAGGTATATTTACTAAACTGAGGGTTAGATAAAGTGGAGATGGTGCCTATAGCAACCAATCAGATTCTAGCTGTTTTTTTGTAGAGTGCACTAAATAAATGACAACTAGAATCTGATTGGTTGCTATAGGCAACATCTCCACTTTTTCTAACCCCCAGTTTAGTACATCTAGCTCTCAATCACAGTCTTCTTTTTCCTCTCCTTAAATTAAAATCCCCACTGTGCACAAAGCTTACATATTCTTCAGCCAATGTGTTCTTGGAAAATGTTTATTAACTATTTGAAAGTACGAATCTTGCAAAATATTCAATGTATTTTACCTTTAGCGTTATGTAAATTATATAATCACATATTCTTCGATATTATGTATGTGTTTCACTGCTGATAGACAACTACATATACTGTATATGTTTGGATGAGTCTGACTTTCAGTGTGATTATATATACTCTGTTTTCTAATATTCTGAGGTGAGTTTGGCAGTCAGAAGAATTATATTTGCTTGGGGTAATCCTATATGATTTGGCATACAGTGGTATTTATGTATCGGAAAGGGTCATAAGATTAGATGAATGTGACATTTAGGTAATGATTATTATGGTGAATATGGATTTTACCTGAAATGAGTTTTCAATATGATTACCGGGGCTGAGGTCAGTCTGCTGGGGGAGATATAGGCCATGTGGGAGTCTAGCTGTTGGATATTACATAGGTGCTGAGCTGAGGGAACATAGGAGCTAAGGGGAGTCAGCCTGTTGGCAGTGAAATATGTGATTCATATACTCAGGTGTTTCAATGATATAAGCTGGGGTAAGCTTGGTTTTCATTGTGAATACTGTATATGTGTAGCATATATAATCATTTTAGTGTTAACTTATAATGATATGGATTGATAACACAGGTACATCGGATTCAACCTTTTATATATTGTAAAGTGAGTTGATCCAGGGAAAGGCAAAACAGAACCACAAGTGTGACCATTACAATTTAGCAAGATGGGGGATCGGGGGATTTCTGCCTGAGCCCAAAAATGGCAGTTGAATAAATTCCCTGGATCAATTCGCCCCATAGTGTCCTTTATTAACTTTAGCTAAAGCTTCTATTTCTTGTAAGAAAGTCATTCAGTCTAGCTTTGACTTCAGTTATTTAAATTGCCATCACCACATCATACGGCACAGCTTAACCACCCTTACAGTGAGGAATCCCAGCCTATGCTTGTGGAGAAACCTCTTGTTTTTGTATGGTCTTTGGTATGAAAATGTCATTAGACAAATATTTGTATTGACGTTAAATATATATTATTTAGGTTCCCTCTAACCTATCTTTATAAGTTAACCCTTCCATCATCTTGATTAATAAGCTTGTCTGCCTCAAAATCGCCTTGAGTTCTTCTATGTCTGTATTACATTGAGGTGGCCAAAACTGTACCCCATATTGAAGTTGTGTTCTAACTAGTGACTTACACAATGGTATTTCTAAGATAGTATCACATCCACTTTCCTCCTTTTTTGGCATCCGAGTATTCTATTCGCCTTTGTAGCCACTGCCTGGCATTGTGTGTTTCTAGTCAGCTTTCTGTCAACTAAAATTCCATGTCCTGTGTTTCCAGCTCAGTTTTATCTAGTTGCATTTCATGGAATGTTTAAATAATGTTTTTATTACCATTGCCCAAGTGCATAACCCTCCATTCATCTACATTAAATTTCATCTGCCATGTCATGGGCCAATTTGCCATTTGTCTAAATCGTTTCTGTAGCAAGTTATAATGCTGACTGGTGTAAATAAACCTACCTAGCTCAGCAGATATGAACCCCTTATATTCTGAGCCATTTAAAGGATTATTAATAAAAAGATTATAAAGGACAGGGCCCAATACTGATTCCTCTAGTACATTTCTAATAACCCAGTCTTAATATGTTCCATTTGTAACTACACTGTATCTGTTATCTTTTAATCAATTCTCTATCCATGTAAATACTTATTTCCTCTAGACCAGAGGTGTCCAAACTCAGTCGTCCAGGGCTACCAACGGTTTATGTTTTCAGGATTTCTTTAATCATGCACAGGTGAGTTCATCTATTTGGCTGGGTCAGTAATTAGCCCATCTGTTTCTACAAAGAGAAATCCTGAAAACATGAACTGTTGGTAGCCCTTGAGGACTGAGTTTGGACACCTCTGCTGTTGTCACAAACAAGGTAATAGGAAAGCCTTACCTGCTGGTATCTGCGCTTCTACGTAAGGAGGCGCAGAGTCTAACCACGCCCCAGGTTTTCACCAGGGAACCCCGCAAGGAGTTTTGGTCTTAGCCGCTGAGGCGTGTCGATCGCGGCCCTCCCAGGTAGCTACCAGCGAGGTCTGGTGAACAATCATAGTTGACAATCCGGGGTCAAAACCGAGCGGGCAACAAGGTACAGAGGAGTCAGGCAGAAGAGTAGTCAGGGAGCCAGGGGTCAAAGCCAGGATATCAAACAAGAACCAGGGATAATCCGAAGAGAGTGGTCAGGCAGGCAGGGGACAAAATCCAGTAAGGCTAGCAACTATATATATCTGAGACAGGAGCCTAGAGACCAAGCTGGGAGACTAGATACTGTGCCAGAGTCTATTTTAAATAGTGGTGCACTGGATTCCATTGGTGGGAGTGGAGGTTGGCGGTCAGATGGTCTGACCGCCGACAGGAGACACGATGTTTGGGCGCATGCACCTGAAATTCTTCCTATTCCGGAAGTGACGTCCCATTGCTAGGCAACGGGACGAGCGGCTAGAGGTAAGGCTTCCGTCCCAGCACCAGGTAAGAGTGCGGGACGGCGCCTGACAGCTGTAGACCAAATACTCTCGTCCTTCGTACCAGACTTTTAAAAGTGGAATAGTGTTACTTTTGAAAAATCAGTTTCATTACAGTTTGAAACTTAACTCCTCATAAAAACAAATCCTACTTGTTAGGGATGACTGGTCCTTCATGAAATCCTGTTGACAGTATGTTCTCAAATTAATTTCTACAATATGTTTTAGCATAACATCCCTCAAAATACCTTCAAATAATTTATTCACGACATAAGGTCTATAATTTCTCAGGTCTATAATTTCTTAGCTCCAATGTTGTTCCCTTTGGTGTGATTTTTACATCTGCTCTCTACAGATGACCCAGTTATGAGGGAGTCTACAAGCATAAGAAATAGTGGTCTATCTGTTACTGCACATAAGGGTCTATATATTAAAGTCATGTGATGTCAATCAATATGCATAGCTGCAAATCGCAGCATATTTAAACACTGTTGTAATTTACAATCCCGGGGCTGCTCTGTGAACCCCTGCGAAGTCCCAGCTCCTGCACAAACTGTTTTTGCTATTTATGGCAACCTAGTAAATAGACCCTTAGTTCTTTTAGCAAACATGGGTGAATACCACCTGGGCCAGGTGCTTTATCTGACTTAGGGGTAGATTTACTAAAACGTTTAAAAAGGAACAGTGGAAATTTTGCCCATAGCAACCAGATCAGATTCTAGTTTATAATTTTCTAGAATCATGTTTATGTGATACAGCACCTACTCTTGTGTTAGACAAGTAACATTTAATGGTGTGCATAGGCTATTGCTACTTAACCTTTTCTGCCTGGCATTTTTCCCCTTTGTCAATAGAAAAATAATCAGTTTGCACTTTAACTTCTACAACTTTTTTTCCACTTTATCATTTAGTGGGCCAAAATTGTAAGTTTATGTACTTGAACGGTTTGAGATTAGACTTTCACAGCATTGGTTGCATTATATTTCTAGACATTTTGTTCCATACTCTATGTACTTGCAACAGTAAAGTTTAGGTTTCCCATTTGGTTTATGTACTTTTGTTTGAGAGTACACATTTCCAGTCTAAGGGGGGAATTCAATCCCCCCCGAAGTACCGCAGCGTAAAAACTATTACCATTATGGACGTAAATAACGGTATTTACTGGTAATAACGGTAATAGTGCGCAGGCCGCTTTACTTTTTCAAGTAACGCGGCCCTAAGATTCAATGCTTCTCTGAGCTGATTAAACTGTCCTTCTAAAATTCAGTTATTTTAGCTACTTTACAAAACTTGTTTTATTGAAACTCAAGCCAAATGTATCAATGCTGTGATCACTATTCCCTAAATACCAAGCTCACTTGTACATTACATATAGTTGTATCTGCTTTATTAGATAGTCCAACAGTGTTCCCCTCTAGTTGGGTCATTCTTTCCACTTGCAGAAGCTAGTTGTCTTTTAAAATAGATTATTATTAGTATTATTATGTTTATTTATATAGCGCCAATCAAAGCTCTGTACAGAGAATATGTAATCATTCCCATCAGTCCCTGCACCATTGGAGCTTACAATCTAAATTACACAATAGGGTCCCATTTTATCAGAGGCCAGTTCACCTTTTAGTATGTTTTTGGACTATGGATGGAAACCTACGCAAACACGAACATAAAAACTTGACACTGATAATACACTGGCCAGGATTAAACCCATGACCCCAATGCAGTGAGGCTGCAATGCCAACCATTGTTCCACTGTTCAAATTGACTTTCTTTTACAGAACCACTACTTTAATTGTCCCTTTTATATTTAGATTGTTAAAATCACCAATGAGGAGAAGTACACTTTTCTTAATTTAATTTCAATACACTTTTTTATACTGAGTGGCTTCTCACAAGCCATACTTATTAGTTTATTTTTCTCCATGTAGATCTACCTATAAGAACTCTCCATTTTCATATTTTCATGGATATACTCCTACTAGTCAGGTCTTAAATATGTTTTTACCTACACATATTCTTCCCCCTTTTTTCTATTTCCCAAATATGCTGTATCCTTCCAAAATTATTGCCCAGCTGAGTCTCCGTTGTACCAGCTATATTAGAATTCTCTTTCCAAATCATTAATTGTAGTTCACCTTTTTTGTTTGGAAAAGAAATTAAATTTTAAATATTAAATGAAATTTGATATTTTACTGCTTTTTTCTATTTATTTTTTCCATTCATAATTTTACACACTTCCTTTTTACCTGTTCTGACCCTCAACAATTTTCCTTTACTTGTTCCAGTTCACTGTCTACACTCTCTTCCACATTGCTTCTACCTTTTCCCATAGTTCCTAGTTTAAAATCTCCTTTAGCTGTCTCCCATCTTCCCCTGGCACAGCTGCACTAGTCCCTTTAGCAGAGAATTGTCCCAGTTCTAGGGCCTGATTCATTAAGGATCTTAACTTGAGAAACTTCTTATTTCAGTCTCCTGGATAAAACCATGTTACAATGCAAGGGGTGCAAATTAGTATTCTGTTTTGCACATAAGTTAAATAATGCCTGTTTTTTCATGTAGCACACAAATATCAACTTTAAATTTCAGTGTACAAATAAGCTATCAAGTATTTGTGTGCTACATGAAAAAACAGTCAGTATTTAACTTATGTGCAAAACAGAATACTAATTTGCACCCCTTGCATTGTAACATGGTTTTGTTCAGGAGACTGAAATAAGAAGTTTCTCAAGTTAAGATCCTTAATGAATCAGGCCCCTAGTTTTCTAAAATCCTCCTTCCTAAATCAACTTCTCAGATACCATATTAACTACCCTAAGCTCCCACTCTATTTCCATTGTTTAGGTTAGTTTACAGCCTAGTTCCCTGAAATAGTGTTTGAAGACTGTCCACATACCTCTAACTTTGTCATTGATACCACTGTGTACCATGAACTTTGGGTCCTCCTTAGCCCCTCCTAAAACTATTTACCACCAGATTCATAATATGCCAAACCCAAGCCTCTTGGACCCAAGAAGCTGTTTGGAATTCAAAGTCCTAGAGACAGATTACTGTTCTGCCTTCCTAATAATGAAATTCCCTACAACTAGCACCTCTTTGCCCTTCACTAATCTCATGTTCCCATCCTTTTTAGAGCAGTCATTCCCCATATTGCTAGTGATGCAGCTGCTACTCCTGATCTGACATCCCTCAATGTCAGCCAATTTGGCTTATGTATTGTGGGTGTCAGATCAAGACTACTTTCCCTGACACTCTTTCTTTGACCCTGCCTTCTAATTGTGAACCAGCTATCTACCTCAAGCAGTGCCTTCTCAATGAGCAACAAACTCCTCTTCATATTATTAGTGGCCCTGTTTGTTGCCAGTTGCTCATTTAGATCCAGGATCTGGGCTCAGCAGCAGGACTACTACTCCTTTTCTATGCACTCATCATTTCTAGTCTTGATTACTGCAACCTTCTCCTCACCGGCCTCCCCCGCTCCCACCTCACCCACCTTTGTTCTATACTCAATGTGGCTGTGAGACCTATCTTCCTTTCACACCGCTCCTCTTCTGCCTTCCTTCTCTGTTTTGCCTATAATGCCTCTTCTTCCCCTATAGAATTCTTTTCAAGCTCCTCACCTTCACTTACAATGCCCTCTCCCACTCAACTGACCCATATTTTTCCAACCTCCTCTTCATTCACACTCCCTCCCGCTCCTTGAGCTCGGCCATTGACGTCACCTTTCCCCCACTCTGATCACCTCTTCCCATTCTTGAATCCAATACTTCTCTCGAGCTGCTCACCTCCACTGGAATGACCTACCACGCTCCATCCGACTGTCTCCTAATTTGTGCTACTTCAAACGGACACTAAAACTCACCTTTTCCTCAAACCCTACCAGCCAGCCACCTAAAGATCTCTCCAAGCTCGTTCTCATCACATCTCTTTCCGGCCACTATACTCGCTCCTCCTGTGCTTGATGCCCTCTACTGACTCCCCTTTGTGCCTGCTGTCTGTTTGTCCTCTCTTTAGGATCTAAGCTCTTATGAGCAGTGTCCTCTTCCCTCCTGTCTCTCTACCTACTCTTCTGCTCCAACTTCACTATAATTGCTATGTCTGGAGCTTCTGAAGTCTTGGTACTTGTTTATTGTTCTGTACTGTTTTCCCTGTATGGTTTACTGTTTGTATTGTGTACGGCGCTGTGGATATCTATAAATAAATTATAAATAAAGGATAATAATAATAATACTACAGTGGTGCAGGGCATGTGGCCAGTGCAAGGTCTGGAAGGGTGGGGATGGGGGCTGGCAATGGTTATTCCCACCTCCAAGGCTCTGGCTCCCACCGAGACCCCAGCTCTGATCCCCAAAGAACAGAGTGGAGGATTCTTCTGAGCCAATATATGTTTTTGTTTTTCAAGAGCATCACAGCAGTGGGCCCAGAGGTCTAGAGCGGCTTCTCTGCGCCTCTACGCCAATTGTGCTATTGGGTCCAGCGATGCCTGTTCTGCCTGTCTAGGCTTCTTACAAATCATTGTTCACATTTCTGCAGTAGCACATGATGTACACTGGGTGGCATTACCAATCAACACATAACATACATTACTCTAGTGGTTTTGTGCAGCCTTTATTTCCAACCTATATCTTGACCTTAGCCTATACACAAAGTTCTGAAAATGAGAAGGAACAAAAAGTAAATCATTGCTATGCTTTAGCAATATTGTCATAGACACAGGTATAGTCCCCCAGAGTTTTTTTTCCTAGAGTGAATGTAAAGAGCACTGCTAATCAAGTTAATCCTAAAACCCTCGGGCATTGTGGCAGAAGATGGTTCATTTTTATCTATGAATTACTATGATTTAGGCATGGTGCTCCAAATTACAGTAAATTCCCTTCTTATTATAGATTGTACGCTCTTTTGGGGAAGGAAGAACAATTTCCTCTCATTACTGTCTAACTACTTTTCTTACATTTTGAACTTCTTCCCAAGTCTTTAGCTTGTTATCTTGTAGGGCACTGCAAGCTTCGGTGGTGCCATATAACAGCGAGCATAATACAGGCTTACATGTGGAGGTCCTTATATAGATTATTTTGAAGGATCATTTTTATATATCCATGCCACTACATATACAATTAGCTAGCTCTTAAATAATAAAATGCCAGTAAACGTGTTTTTGAAAAAAAAAAATGTTAGGGGAAATGATTGCCAAGATTTGGTATTGCACCACTGGCTGTGCAAGCTGTTTAATGCAACTTCTGTTTTTGTTGTTTTTATCTCAACAGTAGTGTTTCCACTTGAATAGTTTTCCTTGTCTCCTTTCATTTGTGAATATCTTATAAGACTATATTTGTAATACACCTTCTTTTTTTAACAGCCATTCTTAAAATGCACCCTTTTAAGGAAGCTGTCCTTTGAATTATTTAAGGACATACAGTTGAGTCTGAAAGCACTTTACTGTCTATTTGCTATTTATATGCTGCTATCACATCCGTCATCATAATGGAAGTAGTAAGTTATTTGTGAAGGAGCTATCCAGACAAACAGACAACGAAAGCGTATCATGAGTTATGTAATTGTTTCAGCCACCAGGTGTCACTGTTGTCTTTTATGTGATTGTATAACACAGAAATAACGTATTTCTTTTGGGCACACATGTGCTTGATAGTATAGACCCACTGATAAATAACTAATTGTTTTACATGTATTGGTAGCCAAATATATAGGGTTCCAATTAAGTTTGTTTTTTTCTTTAGATATAGTTCTTTAACTCCATTGGAAATTAAACAACTTCCCATACCTGCGCTGGCTGCCCAAAATTGCCTTGTTGTTACTTGGGTGACCAATAGGCAGAAACATTTGAGGTTTGTGAAAGAAGAACTGTACCCACATTGGTCAATCAGAACCCTTGCAGAATGGCACTGGGTGAAGGTAAGACAATATTGTTTCAAGTAGAACTAAATACAAAAAAATGAAAACATTTATTTTCGATTAAGGTAGTTTATATTTATTTGTGGAATTGAATAGCATGGGACCAATCATTACAGTAAAACTGCTCCTTCATAACAGCTGTCTAATGATGCTAATTAACGCAGCTTTCTGATGAAATAATAAAACATTTGTTAGCTATGAGTGCATATTAAACACGGTCTTTGTTTATCTAAATGAGACATATCTGTCTTTATTTGGTAGCACAGAATGATGAATGAGTTTTCTGTCAACTTTTAGAACTGCCTCAAAAATTGTTCATTAAACTGTTTCATGAATGTTGTTTATCAGATAACCCGATCTGGAGAATTTGTATTTCCAATTCATTCTGCCCATAAAAAACCTTATGAAATTATGGTACTTGGACGACTAATGAATACTGATAATTCTGCAGCAAGGTAAAAATATTTTTTTTGTGTAAATGTTTACTGTTCCATTACTAAATTTGCGTTTGACTGCAACTTCTTATTTTCCTTTCTGACGGAGTCACCAAACGTCTTAGTGCTAAACTGTGTACTTTAAATCTAGATGGTTATTCCCTTGGAAAAAACTAATGGTTTATATGTAAAACATATTATTTTGTTTTTTTACCTGCTAGAGAATCCGAGAAAGATGTACCTCTTTTTCCACAACACAAGATTATAGTCAGTGTGCCATGCAAACTTCACTCCCACAAGCCACCTCTCACTGGTATGTCAGTCTCTTTAAAATATAACCTTGGTTTATAATTGTTGTAAAGGGAAAATTTATATATATCCTATCAGTGTTCTGAATTCCATGTGAAATGGTGATTTTCTTTTGCATGCACTACTTTTTTAATTCATTAACTGAAATTGAAAGAAAGGTTTTGGGTTTTTTCACCCACCATTTCCACTTTAATGAGCGGTTCTTCCAAACTGGTCTGAGAGTTCAAACATCACTACCACTACTGATACCAATAGTGACGTTTTGATCATCTCTATAGATGGAAGGATATTCTGATTCGTCAATTAATAAGTGGACGCCCAAGATATGTGGGACAATCATGCTGCTGGGATTATAAAATAGTAACCTTGGACAATGAAAAATATTCCTGGTTTTACAAATAAATGGTGTCTTTGGAATTAAGTAAAATGAATAATCTAATAACATTTTATTAACTATTTTCTGAAGCCTAATTATTACACGGGGAAAGTCCATGGGTTGTGGAATAAAAAAAAATGTACAATTCATGCTATAAGAGTCATTTACAACCCATGAAATCTGCAGACATGCAACACAAGTGCCAATATCCCAGTATAAGAGATATCTCTCTGGTTCTGTCCCAGCTCAAAACTTTTTTTTACTTAACTGCATGATTACATAAATAAGTGTAGTTCAAGACTATGCAAAACATAATATCAATACACACACACGAGGAATCAAAGGCGGACCTAGATTTTTTATTTAGGAGGAGGGAGATTTATTTTCCCACTCCTTTTTTGCTCCGAGTCTGCGGCTACACACTATATGCTTTGGCTTGTTGGAAGAGACAGGCAAATTATGCTGCTCAGCCACTGTGATTGTGTTTAAAGCACCATCTCTGCCTGCCTCTCAGCCAACAGGCACATGTATATAGTGTGTGGCTTCAGGCAGCCAGTCCCTTCCGGGGGGCAATTGCCCTCCCCCTCTGAAACCACCACTGCAATGAATATATATAAAACAACATTGAATTTACCTGATTGTTTAGGAAGTATTTCAGTGATGGTGTTCCCATTCTTTTGTCTTACTGCCAGCTGTGGCAGCAGTCCAATCCAGGCTTCACCCCATTTTCGTGGGCACACACCAGTGTGTGAACCTCCAGACCAATACCTAGTGTACTTTCCCTGTGAGTGGCAATTCCAAAATCTTCCTCCGTCTAGCATTCCCTCCTTCACAGTATTCAAGGCTAGCCAGAACCATACGCCCCAGCCAGTCCTGTTTCCAACGTCAGCCGTTTTGTATTGTGTTAGGAATCTTATACCCTCTGTAGGTTCCCACATTATGGCCCCTGGGAATATGAGTGTTGGGTACCCCACACCAGTTCCCGGTTTCTGAATTGGTCTAAGAAAGTGCTATTGTTAAGTAATACATGGGGTGCTGTTTTTGCATTTGTTTATTTTTGGATTTTATTGCTAGCCTTTGGGTGTGGGTGGTTATTGAGGGTTGATATAAGTCACCAATCACATGTCTGTTACTTATACAATACATGTGTGTTGACTGCATAGAGTGTGTAAGTTACAGGTGTACTAAGATTGATATATCATAATTCTGAGTTATACCTGAGTTAAACAGTAGGAAAACATTCTATCTTCTATCACTGCTGGAAGAGGACATAATTTATTACTCTCCAGTGAGTTCTACTGCCCTCATATACCTGCTTTGTACACAATATCCTACTGACCTGTTAGCATGGATAAGATCACTGCTGATTTATTGAACTGCTTCAAAACCTTGTCTGTCATTTAATTTCGCAGGTTGTCCACTCTTATTCATCTGTATTACCATGTTATTCATCTATACTGCCACATATCTCTAATCACACTACACTGACTGTTTTCCTTGTCTCTCCACACCGCCCCATCTTCCTCTCCTACCTCCTATCCTACCTCTCTTCCCCATCCTCCCTTCCCAAAATCCATACATACTTCAACCTACTCTATCACCACTTCCTAAACCTATCCTTCTGCCATTTCCATTGCTTAGCCACCACCTATTTGCTACCTACCGGGACCACTAAGCTCAATGTCCTTTTAGCTGCTAATGTTTCTCCCTACTCCCTTGCTATAGTCCGTAAGCTCTGCTGGGCAGTGCCCTCTACCCTATGTCTGCCGCCCACTCTGTCGTTCTTGTTTGTCTCTGTCATGTCTTATGCTCAATTGTTTCTATATGTTATTGGATTTGTTCTGGTAATTGCATCCATACATTTATTATTTTGTGCTGTACTCATGCACATGTTTACTGTTTTAATATCCATAATAGCTGCACGACTATGCCAAGTAGTACGGAATCTGTGGGCCATACAACTAAATTATGATTCTGTATGCATGGAGTACATCTAAAATGACAGCTTCAGCATCACCTTCTGATGTAATTTTCATATGTTTAACTCAGAGCTTTAATAGTCTTTTAAAGAACATCAGGCTACATATTCAAGTTTTAAAAATATACAAAAAAACCCCTCAAGTGCATGATCACCTTTATATTCATATAATCCGTATGAAGACATGGCTGACCTTGACATTAATGTACCACTGATTCATATTCTGGCTGGTTCAAAGAAAACCACCTGAAATACACACATTCATGATAGAGCATGGTACGGAATATTGATATATTTATATACATTCCTTTGGGATATTTGGCTTACAAACCTATAACTTGAGTTTTACTGAAGGTAGTACAAAGATGGAATATTCTTGCTTTTAGTTGCAATGTTTTGTTCTTATATTCCTGTGTACCTGACATTGGGCTTTCAAATTGTAATAATTTGTATTAAAAAAACAATGTATGCTAATTAATAGCTAACTAGACATTTAATAGCTAGACAATTAATAGCTAGCTAGACATTACAAGCTTTTGCAACCAATGCCAACTCTTCAGTGGTGGATAACGAAAGCTTGCTATTCAGTTAGATAGTTATTAATGGTTTCATTTACATACAACTTTTCAACTATAAAATTGATTGTGAATCAGTTCTTCTAGCCGCACTGGTTTAAACCAAACTGGACTTAAATTGCAGCAGTACAAATTAAACATAAAAACATAACTAGAAGTTAAACATAACAATTTTGTTCAAGGCAGACAGAGACCTAAGGTAGAGATGACCCTGCTTGTGAGAGCTTACAGTCTATAGAGAGAGGGAAAGTAGAGAAAGTAGGAGACAGTGGGAAAAAGTGGACATGACAGGTAAAGTGTGTAGAGTTAATATTCTATGGGGAGTAGGGTAGGCTGTAGTGAAGAGGTGGGTGTTGAGAGAGCACTTAAAAGATTGGAGGTTGGGGAGAGTCTGTTGAGGCTGGGAAGGTAGTTCCATAAATGGGGAGCAGTGTGGGAGAAGTCTTGAAGGTGGAGGAGAACTGACAGGTGGTCATTAAAGGGGAGGATAGGAATAGGTCATGGGCTTAGTGGAAAGTATATGTCGTGATGAGGTCAGAGACTTATGAAGTGGAGACACTGGTAAGGGCTTTGTAGTTGAGGGTGAGCAAGTTGAATTGATTTCTGGAGGGATTGGGGAGCCAATGAAAGTTGTTTGCAGAGTGAGTGCAGTAGATGAGTAGCGGCAGGAGGGAAGACTAGCCTCTCCGCTTAAAATTCATCTTTACTTTATTTATTGTTTTCTGTGAGTGCTCATGATTGTTATGAATTTACTTTAGCTAACTAATAGCGGCAATAAAAGGTCTGGTCCAACTGCAGAATGGCCAGATATGTGCAGTTTGGCCATCCATGTATTTGATCTTATTGTGATAATAAATTATTTTCTCTTCTCACTATGTAAGACAACACTAGAATCTGGAATAGTTCTATGCAAATGTCATGTCTCACTCCATTACAGTCTCCTTGTTAATTGACAGACTAAAGGGGGATAACTTAACTACTACTTGTTTCAAAAGCATACAATACCAGTCGTGGGTCTCTGCACAACTGCCTCTTTTTATTGTCCCAGATGCTGTTCTGTGGTGCAGAAATAGTTCAGTCAGTTGTATCTGAAGAACTACTTGCCAAACACATTGCTGCAAGAACTTAGGGGATCATCCTAAATAACTACAACTTATTCCATGACATCAAGATCTCTTTTTACTACTTAGGATTTTGTGCATAGTGGCACAGAAATCCAGTTAGGTAGTAAGAAATGATGCACTGACAAGTTGTTCAGGTGAACAAAACAAAGATAAAGAAAAATCCAGGCCCCACATAAGCATCCCTTAGTAACACTTAGGAAATATACTGTATTCCCAGAGAGTGTCTCCTAGTAATCACTCTGGCAGCTTCTACAATTTCCAAGCTGAGCTGTAGTTCTCTTTTAACATAAAATGTACCACGTGCTAAATTATGTTTCTCAACCCTCTAATCAACCTCCCTTTCTAGTGCCTGGTAATGTTATCCCTGTCTGTGCACATGTGAATTAGTGTAATTGACTGAGTTTGTAATTATCCCATTTGTGTTCAGACAGGCATACCCTTGGCATGCTAGGGTTACTTTAGAGATGTAAATTGCTGTGCTAGAGAAAATTAAATCTCTTGAATCCTAAAAAGGCTGTATATCTATTGAACTAAAGTGCAGTACATGTCACATGGGTCATTGTTTTATTCCTTGTTTTTTTGGGAAAATTAAAAAAACTTCCTGGGTAAAGTGATAGTATAATAACAATTAGGTTTACTGTAATTCAGAATTTGTTAATGGAATTAAAAATTGATTAAGACAATAGAGCGTATACCACTTGTATTTGGTATTTATGTCTGATCCACATGTATTGTCTTAACGTAAACATCTTTTATCAGATTTACATATTTCAAAGCCTAGTATTTTAACTGGATTGTCTGTTTCTGTTAAATTGTAACTCAAATTGTAATCTTAATCTCCTATAGTCTTTGCAATTTGTTGTTACATAGAATTAGCTATTCCATATTTCCATTTGTATTCTAATCAACACTGGCCAGGATGTAAAACAGCATTTGGAGCCGTGACTTCCATCTCTCAGAGATGCTGTCTTGCTGCCCCTGCCTCAGTTTTGTGCTATGTGAAGGACCACAATATGCCCACCATGTTCTCTTTCATAACAGGTTGCCATGTTAGTTGGCAAGTTACCAGTATTTGTGTTTACAGAGTGGGAATGACAGACTTCCAAACCTGTCTGCAGAGACATGCTCCGTGTGGATTGTTGTATTCATACAAATGGACAGGGTTAGTGATGCTACAGCAGTTTGTTGTCAGCTTTTTGATCTATATCATTTCTCATTGAGACATGTTCCTAAACATGTGAGATGTGACTTCAGCTGTTTGTAAGTAGTAATGCTGTAGTTAGTGTTACTATATTGCAGAGCTGCTGTGGAATCTCAGGTTAACACTGAACAATGTACTTTATGTATACAATTTTTGTTCATTGATCATAGCAATATCATACACACAGATTACAAGTGTCTTATCTTGCAGTTACTGTGAGGGCTACTAACAAACACTTTAACAATGAGGGGGAACAGAGTGCTGGAGTACATCAGAACTTCTGCAGTACAGAGAAAATATAATATTTATAACGATACTTATTAATGTGAGAAGAACTACAGAACGTACAATATAATTCTTTGATTTCACATTCTAACAGAAAACAAATTGTAGATAAGATTAGATATATGTTAGGTATTGTGTTCCAAATTAATTATACATCCTTATCTGGAAAATCCCCTTATTCATAGTATTGGGGTTTAGGTATTATTTAAACATTCTATAAAGTTATATACAATTGTATATTGCAATGCATGTAGTTCCTAAACCGTTGAACGCTTTTGCTCTGGTGCTCCTATTTCATCAGGATGGCCACTGTCTTGATCTTGTTTTCTCTAGACTATGCTCAGTTTCTCATTTCCTTAACACTCCTTTCCCCCTCTCGGATCATCACCTTATTAGCTACTCGCTCACCCCCAGTTCTTCACTCTCCCTAGTGTCAATCTCTCCAAGCCTCCTCACAACCGCAGGAATTTCAACTCTATTGATCTTCAACAGTTTTCCACCTCTCTCCAACACCTTCTCTCCCCAATTTCTACATTCTCCTCCCCTGATCGGGCAGTACCCCATTTTCATCAAACCCTAGCAACTGCCCTGGATCAAGTGGCTTCAGCGACACTACATGCTTCATCTTTCAAAAACTGAATTAATAATATTCCCACCCAAAAACAGTAGCTTCCTGCCTGACATTTCTATTTCTGTTGATAACATGACCATAATCCCACCCCACAAGCTCGTTGCCTAGGTGTAATCCTTGATTCACAACTGTCGTTTATTTCCCACATCAACTCTATATCTAAATCATGTTACATACACCTAAAGAACATTTCCAGAATACGCACATATATATGACACAAGACACCGCAAAAACATTAATTCATGCACTCATCATCTCCTGCATCGACTATTGCAATTCCCTCCTTACTGGTCTTACCAAAGTCAGACTTGAACCCCTACAATCTATTTTGCATGCAGCGGCTAGATTGATTTTCCTTATTAACCGTTATTCCTCTGCTGACCCACTCTGTCAATCTCTACATTGGCTGCCTGTATTTCAACGAATCCAATATAAAATTCTTCTACTAACATACAAAGCCATCAATAAAATTGCACCGACATACATTTCCTCACTTTTCTCAAAATATCTCCCAACTCGACACCTCCGTTCTGCACAAGATCTGCGTCTCTCTTCCACTCTCATCACATCCTCCCACTCTCGGTTACAGGACTTTTTTCGGGCTGCACCCACTTTGTGGAATTCCCTCCCTCGCACAGTAAGACTTTCCTCTAGTCTTCAAATCTTCAAGCGTTCACTGAAAACCCACCTCTTCAGACAAGGTTATGATATTCCTCAACCACCATCTTAATTTCCCTAGATTACCCTATTACCATCCTCTACACTGCTAATGCAAGACAACAACCCTCTGACCAACATTGCAACACACACATCCCACTCAATACTATTACCTTTGCGTTCTAGCTGGTCCATTGTGCAATATGATGTAGCACATGTCCTTGTGTTTCTATCTCCCATTGTCCTATATATTGTAAGCTTGCGAGCAGGGTTCTCTTACCTCTCTGTCTGTATGTATTACCCAGTATTATCTTATCAATGTTTGTTCCCAATTGTAAAGCGCTATGGAATTTGCTGGCGCTATATAAATAAATGATGATGATGATGATTTCATACGTAGAAATTTGTGGACAGTTTTTATGTACAGGCTGAATTTCTGATCACGTAAGTAGTGATACCAGAAGATTATTAAAAACACAGTTGTCAAAATACTACAGGACAAGATTTTAAATACAACAAGAAATATGAAACAATGTTAATATATTTTAAGTTAATTTATATTGCTCAAATGAGATATATCCACTGAAACTGGAATAAAGATGGAAAATGATGTTTTTCATTGTAAGGGTAGTTGAGCTGGGATTCCCTACTAACGGATGTGTTTATTCCAAATTCACTAAATAGATATAAAAAATAAATATGTGGCTATTATTAATAAATAGCATATTTGGGATTGATCAGGGAACTAATCCAATTACCAAGTATTGAGTCAAGAAGGAATTTTTCCCATCTTAAAAAATTGGCCAAATCCCGCTGGCAGTGGGTCATCACAGCTAGAAACTAGAACTTGTTGAGCTCATGTCTTATTTCAAACTTCCTCACTATATTAATATGTATAAAGCTATAGTTTTAATCGCTCTGCACATGCCCAGAACCTGACGATATGCCAGTAAACGCAGCAACATCCAATTCATCTTCCAACGAGAAGGACCCTTAATGTACTTCAATTTCAGGGGTGGTACAGGGAGGGTACTGGGCATATCCACGTAGTCAATGCACAGTTAAGGGTATGCCAAGCTCGAGCACACACAGCAACACCCGATTCAAGCTTTGGGCATCTCAGGTACATGTTTTTCAGTCGTATCACTTGCACCAGTTACAGGTCAGGTGTAAGTGCCTATTACTAGTGATGACAGCTGTGTCTGGATGCTAGAATATGTGTCTGCAGTCAGGGAAACTGTCAAAATGCATTTTATGCATAGTAGACATTAAAAAATTCCCGATGTATTGTGTGGAAAAAATGCTAATGTTAATGTTTTGTTATTAATGACTATATTATTAACAGGTGAAATCAATATAATTTGGGTTTTTTCTGTTATATTCCACATATATATCAGATGTATCCTGTGGTGTATTGCCTGTTAGAGTAGAGCACACCTAGACCCGTATTCAATAACTGACGTACTTTTACATCTGCTCCTTCTTGAATATGAATGTGTGTATGCCCGATTTAAGTGCAGTCTTATTAAAACAAATGCAGTTTGTGTTAGTTTTGCTTGCCTTAATGAATCAGGCCCTTAGTGGGTTTCATAGGCTGTCTATGTCAAGACTGTCCAACTGTTCACCCATATGCCACATTCAGTCACATTTATTTGGCTTCCTGGCTGCACTAAATCACAGTCAACCAGTCACCAAACCAGTATGAGTCACATAGTCATTATTCTCAGGAAGGGCTGAAATGTTCAGGAACACTTTTTAATTAGAGCAGAATGGTGTTGATTTAACACCATTCTGCTTTGTGTAATTAACATGTACCCTTCTGTTCAGCTTCTCCCTCCACTTCTACTTACCTCACTGGACAAGCTTCGGGAAACTTTAACCAAGACAGAACAATTTTCCACCACAGCTCAGCTGACAGCCTCTGTGTACTGGCACCGAACTCAGGGTGGGCATTGCTGAATGGGGAAAACTAGAAGCAGGGGAGAATAGACTGTAGAGAATTGAGAGACAGCCAAACAAGCGTGCATCTAGGAGGATATTATACATTCAAGATCAGAGAAGACGACAAGAGACTAGCTCTAGAGTACCCTCCTATAACTTGCAACATCTCTGCCTAAATTGGTGAGCATCCTACTAATATTTGGACATTAAGAAAAATGCTATGTTCAGAAGCTCTAGCAACTTAGTTTGTCTGTCAGGCATGGACAAAGTAGGCAATGCACTCTGAAGCAATCATGCGTAGCAGGGAAATAGCATTTTCCATAGTAAGCTATGTGCTGCTGAAATTTACTCCAGAGGTTGGCTGTGATAGCTGTTCATTCAGAGAACCTGCTTCCCACCACACGCTGACTATGAATCATCCACATGAAGGCCATGCTCCACCCACTTCAACAGGAGGAGTTGCACCATAGCAGGTCCCATGGCTTTTTGCTTACACCCCTATCCACAAACACCATTAGAACAGAAATGTGTCACTCTATATGGATATACTTATATCATGTGGACATTGCTCAAGATTTTACTACTGCTAATACTCATCATGCTAAAGTCAGTCTGCCTTTCTTTTTCGTCCAATCTGGTCTCCTGTATTGCACCACCTTTCTAGTTTTGTGTTCCAGCTGTAGGTGTCATAGATTTTCTTACACTATATGGAGGGAATTCAATTTCCCCCCCGAAGTACGGCCGCGTTAAACGTATTACCTGAGCTGCGAGCAAAAAGCCGTCGTTAAAACTACCGTAATAACGGTAATACTGCGCAGGCCGCGTTCCCTTTTCAAGTAGCGCGGCCAATTGAATTCCCCCCTATATGTGGTATATAGCTAAATTAAACACAAAACCTACAGACAACTGCAGTAGCTGTACTTTTGAAAGCTATGATTGGGTAATGCCTACTGATATATCAGATTTTCAGTTTCAGGCTTTGCTGGCTGGAATCTGTCATGATGATCTTACTATAATGAAAGCAAAAGACGCATGTATGAAAAATCGCATTTACGCGCATATTGTGCATCTAGCGTTTGAGCCAGGTTTATGTCAGGAGTAACAAGTCTGTATACTAAGCCCCATGAGCATAGAGATGGCCTAGAGATATGGCTTGTTAGTCTTAATAGTAAATGCAAAAGTCGCAGGGAGAGAGAGGGGTGCACTGACAATATGCTGGAACATAGGGCAACGCAGATAATATCCAGGAGGGATAGAGGGAAGACACAGGAGGTACGAGATGGTACTCACAGATAACACGCAAAGAAGGAGGAAAGGATACAAAGATAAGACATTGCTGCAATACGGGACACAGGCTTAATAAAAGGAGGAGACAGACCTCACACTGCTAGGAGAAAGGGGCACAGACAAGAAATAGGAGAAACAAGAGAGATATAGCTAGAATCATGCATAGAGAAGCTTAGGGGCATATAGTCAAAATACAGGGAAGATGTTTTTTGGGGTACATGTCTCATGAAGCGATACCAGGAGGGAAGATGGATGGCTTCATGGTAGTGAGAGTTGACTTGTAAGAGTCTTTGCATCTGCTACCTGTCTTCTCCCTTTATGGTGCTGCTCACTTAGTCTGCTTCCGTTGTCACTTATGACTTTGTGTGAAGTGAATTGAATTATACCCCCTTTCACACTGCCTAAAAGACCCAGGTTTTTGCTGGGATGAGCCCCGACAACCTGGGTCTAGGCTCAGTGTGAAAGGGGGTCCCTGCATCTACCCGGGTCGGATGAACTAGACCCGGATCTTTTGGAGGGTTATTCCCAGGTCCGACCGAGGTAGCATCTAGTGTGATCGGTGAGACCCGGGTTTTACAACCCGGGTCTCACCGACAGCTTTTGAGAATTTAAAAAAAAAAATCACAAGAGTAGCCAATCAGAGCTTCTCTTGTGATGTTGCTATGGATACACGGGCAGACCCGTGTTCACTGTAAACACAGTCTACCCGGGTATTTGTCAGGGTTGGCGGATCTGTCCCCCGGCAATATCCTGGGTTCATATACCCGTGATATTGTCAGGGTGGCAATCTAAAAGTGGTATTAGAAGTCAGTGGCACACACCAGTATGTTACTGAGTGCTGCTGAGGCTGATGGATGGGAAACAAGCATTGGATGAAGAGGCAAAGCAAAGGGACCAGGTTAGAAAAGGAGAAGGTGGAGGGATGATTAACGACTAGACATTACTTCTGGAATTTTACTGGGCTTCTACTAGCGTGTAGCTAATACGGCTGGCATATCACTTGAAAATACTACTGGTAATAATACTTCTGATTACTGCATTCATATTGTTTGGCTTTACTACTGCTTGCATATTAGTGGCATCAAACTACCAATTGGGAGTGACTATGAATGTTTTGAGTTTGATTGTTGGCTCAGACACTGGATATTTCGAGAATCTAGACCAACTAATGCCATAAGTTCTGTGTTGGCTTAAATTCATCTGGAAAACAATCCTTCAAAATATTTTCACATTTGTCAATTATATCATTAAGTATGAAAATCAGTTGTGATCTATGTGGCTTTATCTGTATTATTATATGACTGTAAAGCTCCAACATCAACAAGTGACACACATAATATCTTATAACAATTACTCTGTATGAAGACAATTGGAAAGAAGACCCTGTTCAGAAGAGCTTACCATCTAAAGGGGAAAATTGGGATAGAAACAATATGATGGAACCTGTAAGGTGACATACAGTGTCTTTGTCTCTTTGATTTACATTATGTAATACTGTTGTCAGTAACACAAGTAGCTTGTATTTTAAAATATAAATATAATTTGGGCTAAAGAGTGGTGTCCTGTAGACATTGTTTGGGTGGCTTGCGGTTATATCTTTGTGCTACTAATTAATATGTCTTCATGCTGTCTCTTTATAGGAATGCTGCTGGATGAGAGTGAATAGTATAATAGAAATACTGGTGATTTACAGATCATAGGAACGGAGTATTAATATTATGACTGGATTAAATCAGCAAGTAGTATTCCATGCCTAAGGCTTAAAGATGATTAAACTCTCAAAACAATATACATGTTCTTCAAATAATGACCACACAGTGGTAAGAAAGAATAAAGGTTCATCAGGTATTGCTCTTTTATAAGCGGTGGATGGGGGTGTTTTGAGTTTAAGCCTCAACAAGTTTGTAAAAGACATAACGAAAACCCTTGCCCACATGAGAGTTCATTTGCACTAGCATTTTAAATTATACATTAATTTTCCCCCAAGGTAGTAATGCTACCTGAGGTTTTGTTTTGTAGGTCTTTTTTGATATTATATATTATTTTTAAAATTCAGACAAATATGTAATTGATGTCATTAATATCCTAGATTTCTAAAACTTGCTATGTTTTTAAGAAGATAATGTGTTCTGTATGGAAGGATTAATTGATGCACTTGCAGCCGTGAACTAATGAAATCTGTGCGTGTAATCACTCTTCACCCGTCCTTGAGTTTCTCTCAACGTAATGTGTGAAATGCAGTTTAACCTAAATTATGTAACACACTTAGAATGTACTATATATTTTCAACCCCTTTGTTTCCATTGCCACAAAACTCACATCAAAAAGTCATATTAGACCAGCTTGAATAGGCCAATAAATGGATGACTTTAATATGTTTAATATAGTGCATGTAAACTATATTGACATTATTTTTGTACAAAATGATTTGCAGGACTGTAAATGTTTTAAAACACAGGAAGCAATAAATCAAGTTCGGTGCTATATCTGGTTTTGTATTGTATAAAAGCATGTCATGCCACCTTTCTTTTTACATGGGCACTAAAACTTGTCCTAAAAAGACACACACAATATTGCATTATGCCTCTGACAACACACGGTTTGGGACCATGTTACTACACATGCAATCAGTGAGGAGCTAATCTTATGGCTGGAAAAATAAAGACAAAATGCTAAGGAATCAGACTAATGAAAAAGGAAAATTAGCACTGTTCTTGCTTAAAGCTGCATTACCCCCTATAAATGACCTGGTCCTCCAGAAGCCCCAGGGTGCTGTGCCATATAGCCATCTCGGAGCCCTGTCCGGTTAGTGGATGACTAATCATAAACCACAAACACAGATTTTTTTGTGGCTTTTAATTGGTCATCTCACTCACACCACCCCATGTCCCTCTTCCCAGACATATTAAGGTGGAAAACTTAAATGTTCAGCTTCCTAGATGGTAGTGAAGCTTAAAGAGCTAATGTCATGCTTTCCGTTAGCAATCTGCAACTTCTGTTTTCTTTATAGACATTGTAGCTATAATTCTGTAAACAGTGACAGCGTAGGCTACTTCAGTGTTCTTCCCCAAAAATTTGGCAGCTGGGTGGCATTAACAAGCAGCCAGATGGGAGGGTAGTTGTAATACATTGCAATAATAAAAATTTTTTGGAGCTTATTGCCCACACCTGCCAGGACTGGTCAGACTGGTGGCCAGTGGTAGTGCTGTAGTGCTCACATAGTGCCTGTTATAATAGGAGAAACCATTGTTTCTTCTATCATGACAGGACTCTGTTGGACTTCAAGAATCGGGTGGCAAGTAAAGACAGCCGAAGTAGAGCACCCAGGAAATAGGTGCTGGGGAGAACACTGCTTTTATCTTTAGTATTGCTAGACTTGAGGATGTGTATTCTGCTGTTTGGGAATGGTTTATTACAGGATGTTGGTATATATGCTAGCATGATGTGGTTATGGTAGAAAAGGGCTGAATATATGAACGTGATGCTGTTGTGGTGGCATACGGCTTTGTATTCTAGAAAGGGATTGTTATGTGGGTATGAGGTTTTTTTTTGTGGAATGGGGCTATATAGGTGCTGGAAAGATAATTCATGCATTTAACTAGGGAAAAGTTGAGCTGAAAATGTGATGTGGTTGTTATTTGGATTAATTTTGAATTGTATCTGATTGTGCTGGGCATATGGTTGTTACACTGGTATAAAATTGCTTGTGATGGGCAGTGGAATTGTTTTTATTTATGTAGTTTTGGTTGCAGCATGAAGAGATAAACTGCTCATATGACTATTTTGCTATAGTGGAACTTGTGTTACTCTAGAATAGAATAGAATAGAATTTATTATGTTTGGAGTATTGAGTATTTGAGGCTGATTTGTCTCTCAGAACACATACTTCATGCTGATTAAATATGTGAACTTCTTATTGATTTCATTTGTAATAAATCACAATAGTGGAGTTGCCTATTTGGATCTATAATACATTAATATTAATGTAATTTAAATACCCTTTTTGCAACACTAATGGTTTGCGATATATATACTACTTTATTTCGGCACAGTGCATTTATTTTAGACATCTTATGCCAACAATGGCAATAATATAAGTAAGCTATAGTCAGTGAATTATAATATATCCTCCTGAAACATATAGCTTGTTACTCTAAAATACAACTTTATGTTGAAATACTATAAGTCAGCTGTTGATATTTGCAGTATTTTACTTTGTGTGTAGTTGTCTGCCCTATAGTAACTATGCAATCCATTCACGCACTTTGTGTGCCTCCAAAATATTTCCTAGTTTTAGACAAAGTGATATAAATGCTCATTTGTGGCTGTGGGCTTTTCTCTCAGTTACCTAATATAGGTTTGTTGCGTCCAGTTACAGAGGGTCCGTATTTACAGTTGTGCTGCTCATTACTTTGTCATCTACTTTGAGACAAAGTAAACTCGGTCACTTTCAATATGATATGATATGAAGCGTCTCTTGTAGTTGTATCAGCATGCTGATAGGTAGCTTTACAATAGAAGCTATATTATTCCAGGGTTGGTAAAGTGGTGACTATTATTCTTAGTTCATGTATGTGCAGCACTTTTTTATGGTCAAACTTAATTTCTCCAATAACAATGCTATGTATTATAGCGCTCCTCCCCACAGAATAAACAGTGACTCATGCTATACATAATCAGCCTGCACGCACACTTCCTTCCATGGCAAGCTTACCGTCTATATGACCTATGTGCTTCAGTCTCAGTGAGATAAATGATTTGCCAAATGTTATTAGAAACCTCCATAGTGTGCCTATGTGTTCTCTAAGTGTGCTTGTGTGATGGTTTTGCTCTGTTGTTAAATGCGTCACCTTTAAGACATTACTTGATTTATATACATGAACAATGTGTTATATCGCTCAGAAAATAAAACTTAAACACCAGCTTTTCCTGGAAATCTGTTTTTTTCTCTGTTTAATAAACAGGCCCATATATATCAAAGACCTGCCAGACAGAAAATTGTTTTTCCACAATGGGATCTTCTGTTTAGTTTAGCACAGAGTATGCCATGGTAAGAAAATACATATACTTGGTGCACTGTGAAAAACATCCATATATTTGTTGAGAAAGGATATGTTTGCGGCTTAAAGTTGAATATTTAGCATGCCATCTAGCATAAATATGTGTATTCATTTATTGTGTACCATAAAAGACAAGTATCACCTATCAAAAAGATAGAAAATATTATTATTATTATTACCATTTATTTCTATAGCACCACTAATTCCGCAGCGCTGTACAGAGAACTCACTCACATCAGTCCCTGCCCCATTGGGGCTTACAGTTTAAATTCCTTAAGATACAGACAGACAGAGACGGACACACAGACGGACACACACACACACACACACACAGACAGACACACACAGACAGACAGACTAGGGTCTATTTTGTTAGCAGCCAATTAACCTACCAGTATGTTTTTGGAGTGTGGGAGTTAACTGGAGCACCTGGAGGAAACCCACGCAAACACGGGGAGAACATACAAACTCCTCACAGATAAGGACACGGTCGGAAATTGAACTCAAGACCCCAGTGCTGTAAGGCAGAAGTGCTAACCACTTAGCCACCGTGCTTCCCAAAATACCAATTAAGATTGTCAGGAAAGCAATTATATTATTTATATTCCTTACATATTCATCCACCCAAAACTTGCTACCTGATAGAATTATCAGGACGTAAGAAACTCCAGTGCACACTCAAAACTTATTTATTAAAGACAATGTGCTACTTCAGTACTTTGAGAAGTCTGATTATTTTGAATGTGGACATATGTCAGAGACGTAGACACTCTATTGTTAGAATCTTACTCTCAAGGTATACTTTATATAGCCACACGCACCAATTTCCAGGAAATTCAATTTATCTGATTCAGAAACAATCTTACCATTGAAAGATTTGTACACATACAATACCACTAGGTTCCTAAAGCCTCCAACAATCCTGCTCCGCTTCCGTGTTTACCAGTCCTGCAGAGAAAGAGCTGTTTTTGATGCTCCTTCTCTGTGTATTTTATTGTGCGTTATGTTCTCTTGTTTTGCCTATTTTTCCCTGTATAATTCACAATATGCTACCAGAAGAAAGCCCTATTTTTCCTAGAAAAATATAATTTGAGATATATCTTTGACATGAATCTAATTAAGCTTTTATTTTTTATTAATTGTCCAGATATCAGTTGCTTGATTATAATCAGTATCATCTTCCAGCTTCCACCACCTTCCTTCACTTATTTACATTGAAAAGCCTGTGTTCATGCAAGATTTATGTGCCCAAGACGCACCCACCCTGTCCCCAGTTATTGGTACATTTAGACCAAATGGGTAATACTTTAGGATATGATTTCTAGACATTCTGCTGTATTAAGGGATATTTTCAAACCGTCAAGCCAGACCTGAAAGACTACAAATAACCCTTTGCAGAAGGTAGACCTCTTCTATTTTAATCTGACAAAAAGAGCTAATGTTCCAACCGCAGCCTTTGTGCCTATCTTAGATTTCTCCTGGGAACAGCACAGGGAAAAAAGCCTGTCACTATTTTCATCAGTCATCTGAAGGGAATCAGCAATGAATATAACACTTGAATCCTGTACTCCACTGGCACCACATTCATTCTACCTGCCTTTGAACATATGTTTTCTGTGTCTTTGCTTCTCTAGCCGACAGACCTATATATGTCATTAAAACTGTCCAGACTTTCCCATTATTAAATGTAATCTTGTCTGTGGAGCTGAACAGACTATTTTTATTCATTTTATAAGTCATTTGTATAGTCCCAGCACAGTTCCATTTTAATATTATTTGTATTAATTCTTTTGTTTCTCACGTGTCATTTTATCTTGGCAATTATTTTTTTTTTCTTCTCCTTTTTAGCGACCGCCTCTTAATTCTGATTATTGTCTCTTCACGTTATCAACTATTCTTTGTTGTGTTAGACATTTTTCCTTGTTGATTCTTAGTAGTTTCATATTTTTTTCAATCTGTTCATTTGTCTGTTTGCGAAATTAATTAAAACTTTGGCAGAGATGGCAATTTCCTGCCATTGTTTTACGTTGCACATCTGCATTGCCTATTTATATATTTTTCCTTTCTAAGAGCAATAACCTTTCAACAAAAGCACAGATGCAGGGCAACAAAAAAATAGATACACAGAAATATTAAATCCAAGCTGTTTCTGCAGAGAGAGATTTTCATTATTCTTGCTTCCCTTTGTTCCTGTGACTAGGCTAATAACATTAGGTAAGATGCTCCATGAAATAACATTTTGCAGCTAGAAATATTACTGGCATTCTAACTTAATAAAGTTACATGTTTAAATCAATGTAGTATTTCTAGCGGCCAGCAGGGAGCAATATAACCACACTGATAGTGTTTTACAAACAATGTGAGCATCCAATGCATTGTTGTGAACAAGGAAACTTGATGACTCACACAAAGTCTTTATGTTTCAACAGCGGAACCCAGCCACTACCCCCCCTTCCCCCCCCCAAAAAAAAGACTTGATATTTACTGCCACTGTCTGTCGTTTTACGTTTTTGGAATAACTTGTGGAGATGCACTCACAATATTTTAATGAGTGATCAATTATGGCAAGTTATATATATATATGGCTTGTACAAGATGCAAATTAAAGAAAACCATCACCAGGAGACACTGTGTTTCATGCAGCCTATTTGACAATAAAATTATATGTCTAGGATACATGCTGTGCTTAATGCTCACCTTACTATGTCATGGTTTATGTATTTGTATAGACTGACTTTAACTTAAAATTGCGACATTTGTGTTTATGTGGTTGTATGTTAAGCTGCATGTGTATTGAGATACGTACAACTTTAAATATAACGTACAGAGACGTCCGGCTCGAAAATGCTTTTGTCATCATCAACTCAGAAAAGCACAAATATACGTCTGCTATCTTAAAGATATGCGGAAGTCAAAAGTGCATACATCACTTGCGTCTTCATGCCCCGACTATACTGAAGGTACACGTGAAGGCCCCACGACCCTCCTCTTACAAATGCAAGTCGATGCAACTATAAGAGTGCTGAAAGCCAAATACCGCTGCTACTTTGTACGTGTGTTCTGCGATAACCTTCATGCAGTTTATCGCACTACACATTTCAAGTCACATTTATGCTTTTAAATGAACTTGCATTCACCTGTAAAGAAGGCCCAAAGTATTGTACAAATATGTGCAAAATGTCGCAATGTTTCATTACTTAAGGACTTGATTCCAGTATAAACAGCCGTGCTTATAAGTGAAATAGGAAAAAACAGTATTTCAAACATAGGAAAAATGCCAGGATTAAACAGTTTGGTTTTATATTTTAAGTTGTTTTAAATGCAGTTGTAGTAGTAGTAATAATTGTTATAATAATAGTAATTAATGTTAATATTATTATAATATGTTTTCTTCCATCTTCACAAGGGAATATAAAATTCTGGTTTCTACCATTTCCTCTAGGAACGCAAATATTAATATAGCGTTCTCTATTTTTGCTAACAAATGATAACTTTTTGTGCTGCATCGTATTTGCATCAAAGAGGTTTTTGTTTTGTTTTTGTGGTTCCTTTTAGCTCACCTCCCCTTAACCTTAATGATCCCTGTGTATGGTGTTGGTATTGTGTTAGGCAGTCTACACTGTGTTAAAGCCACCGTTGTGAGGCAAAGCTATTTTATAGCAAAGGAGAGGATATTGTCTGTGTTAAGATGACTTTATTGTATTTTATGTACAAAGTAGGGCTTTCCGTTTTCTTTCAGATCACCAGAACCTATCCTTAATGGTTGCTGTGCATTAACAAAATAGTAATACTAAATCCTATAGTGCCTATTGTACATGCAATGACATTGCGACAAGGAAAAATACCGTTATGTAAATGGAAACAATAATATTTATCTTTTAGAGCTCATTCACACATATGTGTTGGAAAATGGGTATATATGTGCGAAAACTAATGTGTTCATAGGATGCTTTTTTAGTGATACATTTTAACATGTCTTCCATACAGTTTTCATACATTGCGCTTTTATCAATACAATTAATAGTGATGGTAGTGTGGGTTAACACATGAGAAATAGGTTGTGCGCATACTAAAATTGTAATGGTGCTGTAAATATTTTAGTGCTCTTAAGAAATAATTACATGCATACAAAATAACATTGATTTTATTTGTTTAGAAAAAGCATACATTTGGTCTTTTGCTAGTAGATTAGATTTTGTGTAAGCATACTTAGGAGTATTCGTAATGTAAAATAATAGCGTTTATATTGTACTCATACAATGTATAATGTAAGTACAAAGGATTAAAAAAGAAATTATTCTACTGAGACACCTGTCCCAAAAGACAACACTAACAAATTGGTACGTAAATAGATGCACAGATGAGAGGCTGTAAGCTACAGGTGTTTTTAAAAATAATTTTTAATATAGTAAATTAGGCATTACAAATGCAGTTAACCTACTTAGGCAGCCCAAAATTAACACCCTCTTTTAAGTATTTACTGATCTGTGAGTTTCTGAGAGCATTTCAGAATTTTAAATTTAGTGTTGAATTACAGAATTTTCTTTTTGTAAGTTTTTTTTTGACCATAGATTTGTACATTTGGGGCCTCATTTAGACTTGGGTGCAAATCCAGCACCTGGAGAAGGACCAAGTTTACACCTACAAGGAGTGCAGATACATGTAACACACAAATACTCAGCAGATTTATTTTTACACTACAAGGTAGAGTTGAGCTTGCATGCGTCCCTTTCCCAAATCTATTGGCTTGCAACCAAAATCTTGCCACACCTACTCTACAGCAGACAGTCCTCCCAGATAAAGATAAATATATTTACAATTAAAAAAATCCAAATAATATATCCACGTACCAACGGTATTCCAAAGACATTTGATTTTTTTCAGGAATGGTATAGCATATGATGGAGGTTTGGAAAAACCATCTGAGCTGCTCACAGTTATTGTACTTTTTTCCATGAACCTCCCAAACAGGAGAGTGAGAGGGCTACTGGGCTCCCCACATTCTGCGGCATGAGACGGGGTACTCACCAGATGGCAGGATTCACTGGCAACAATGCAACATTTCAAAAAGCTATTGTCAATGTTTAATCTATATTTCACCAGGTGGTTACTTGAAAAATATGTTCTGTTAATAATTTTAAATTGCATTTCTTGAACATCTGCATCTATCCATAGCAATTGAGCTCCTACACACTGGCTCTAATTAAAAGCCTTAGAGCTGCAGTGTCGGCTCTTCCCTACTATGGAGAGAGCCAAACCGCACAGAAGATGAATGGAAGGGGTCCTTATGTAAGTGCCAGAACTCTGGTAGATATAACCAATCGTGGTAGTACCAATGGACTTACACCCCCCCCCCCTCCTTCCCCAAAGTTCTATTAATGTTTATTAATGATTGATTAATATGAATTAATTTTTGTTGGTAAAACCCCTTTAATGTAATGTTGTCTTATCAAGGGGGTATCAATAAAAAGAACAGAAAGTGTACCATAATGTTTTGTAAATGACAATACGGTATAATGCAAACCGTAAACTATGTGGTAAAGAGTGCAGTAGCTTTACATGGATACCACATGTTTTGCTATATTTATGATCGCAAACAAACTTATACAAACGCTTATCTAGATATAATTTGCGGTGTCAGAATGTTTATAGTGATACAAACAAGGTAATCTTCCATTCAGCCGTTATAAATCTTAATGGCATAAGCAGTAGAACCCATGTCTGTTTCCTCATGCAGATCAGCCATTTCTTTTACAGAATAGATTGCAAAACTGCCAGGCCTTGTTAATTTATGGATCCATGGGTTTTCATTCTTCCCTTTACAGATTACCTAAAACAAAAAGTACTCCGCATCGTTTATACTACTACAAAGTACAAACAAGGAAATAACAGAAGGGTCAGCTCACAGATCAGATAGCCTGTCTCTAAATCCTTTATTTGTTGCCACTCTGTATCTCCAAATAGTAAGCATCAGAAACTGTAACTTTGTACTTTTTAAAGAAAAATAGTTGTGCTCTATTTGTTGCTCCAAGATAGATCAGCCTAGCACTTTCATAGTAGTAGTTCTTTATATTAGGGCTGCAATGCATCTTCATCACCCTTCTACAAAATGATGACAGAGTACTTTATACAAAGCACATAATCTCTTATTTATTGTATTTCTTACCAAAGTGTTGAAATATATTGTTCTCTTTCTTGCCATTTTGTTCGGATCTATCCATAGAATCGGCATTATGTTGTTACTAAGAGTGAAGCAAAACATAATCTGTGTATTGGAACCCGGAGGAGCAGAGATTTCATGTTTATGTGATTTTAAAAAATTGTATTTGGAAATGTTGACTAGTACTTTGAAAATAAATCACTAGGTGTGCCTGTAAGCCTGGCTTAGGGTTTACCTCGTACAAGGAGCTAACCACTGAGCCCAGTGTGAGAAAATAATAGCAGAGTCTCGGTCTTGTCTTTTAGATTCATGTGAGAATATTCTTCTAAATGTTTATCTAAAATATGAAACTGCATTGTATTTGGTATGTCACTGTGGTTTGAACAAATGTTAAGGAATGAACCATGTATGTGCATTGTAAAATGCACTCATATTAACTGTAGGCAACTTCTGGGACTTTTATCTTCCAGGCACATTTGTTTATTTTTATTGCCCTTGTATATAAAAAGAGATAAGCTTATGTCTGTTCCATTGAATACACAGCAAATCATAAGTAAAGCTGGGTACACACTACACGGTTTTCGTCCAATAATCGGCTCAATCAGCTGACATACGACCGCTGGTTCAAAAGTCGGGTCAGTGTGTATAGTGACACGATGGTCGAAAGTCTGCCCAAATAGACGATTGTCGCCTCATTTGGTTGGTCGTACCATTTAATATTTTCATTCCAATCTCGTTTCCGCTGTGTAGTGTGTATAAACCTCCGACCGATCCACAACAGTGAGTACGAAATTACAGTCATTGCTCACGACAACATGGCTGTAAAAAGTCGCTAAAGGGACGTCCGCTCTTCCCTTTATCGTCCTAAACAAGGCTAGTGTGTATGCAGTCCATGGACCGAGCGATCGGACCATCGATCGCATGTAAAATCGATCGGCATAAAAAGTTGGTGGAAAATTCTGTAGTGTGTACCCAGCTTTAGTCTTGTTGTAAGAAAGTGGTATTCTCCTTTCACTGACTAGGGTTGCAGCAAGCTTACACAACCTGTAACTCTCCAGCTGACATGACACTACATGTCTCAGCATGCCTCTACCTGGGCATACTAGGATTTGTATTTCCCAATAGCTGGAGAGATCCAGGTAACCTACATGTTGCTAGATTACATTTCCCATAATGCTTTGCCTCCTAGTTTTTGCTCCGCTGCTCTTCTAGTGCACCGTTTTTATACACATGTGACTGATGTTGGCTTGTCATTATTCTGACATTACTTTATTCCAGTTACAAAACCCTTTACAACCTTCATGTATTGGGCATGATTCTATTAATAGATATTAGATTGTAAATTTTCAGTCTTATATTGTAGTCTAAAATTGTATATTCCAACTGATGTGAAACTTGACAAAGTCTTAAGCAATATTATCCTATATTATATAAGTCTTAATATATTAATATAATGAAATAACAGGCATGTTGTAAAGATCACATACATTGTCCTCTTTTCTTGTGAGTGTGTTCTTTTTCTTTCATCACTATTTCAATGACAGCTTTAGGCTGTGAAGCATAATGTCTTCGTCCTCTTAATAAAAGGAGTGTGTCTTTATACTTTTGTGACAATTACTGTCTACTGGAGTCATGGGGACTGTTTTGCATCTTTTTGTTCACCCCCATTTGGCTACAGAAACATGCAAGCACACATCTGAATAGAACTTTTTCCCTTTGACAGTCCAAGTCCAATTGAAAATATACAGCAAAAATACCTACTTTTAAGCATTTTTACCAGTTTCATTTGCGTAGAGTGGAAAAATCAAGGTAATTGTATGTAATGTCATTGGTTTTATATAAGTATGATTGGTTTCTGTTATCAACCTACAGCTTTTTTGAAAGGTGTTGGGCAGCACGGTGGCCTAGTGGTTAGCACTTCTGCCTCACAGCACTGGGGTCATGAGTTCAATTCCAGACCATGGCCTTATCTGTGTGGAGTTTGTATGTTCTCCCCATGTTTACGTGGGTTTCCTCCGGGTGCTCCGGTTTCCTCCCACACTCCAAAAACATACTGGTAGTTTAATTGGCTGCTGTCAAATTGACCCTAGTCTGTCTGTCTGTGTGTGTCTGTCTGTCTGTGTATGTGTATGTTAGGGAATTTAGACTGTAAGCTCCAATGGGGCAGAGACTGATGTAAGTGAGTTCCCTGTACAGCGCTGCGGAATTAGTGGCGCTATATAAATAAATGATGGTGATGATGATGAAGGTGTTCCATCAGAAACTACCAAAACTCTCTCCTCATTTATTCTATGTAACTCATATAGCAGTGAATTCAACTGCTACTTTAACATTTTTGGATGAGATGTATTATGTGGCCTCACTTACTGTGCACTTATTGTAATTTTCACATGAATTAATTATGCACTGTTTATGATGATGTTTGTCAGTCAATCCCATGTGACTTACAGCTAGTCATTATTACATTTCATACATTTTTAATTGTGCAGATTATCCTCTTACTGAATTCCACAAACTTTCATTTTATTGTGTAAGATGAACAATTCCCAGCTGTATATAATCACAATCAGCAGACAGTGGGATAAAATATATACTTATTACATGTGGCTTCCATTTCAGAGCACCCAACTGAATGGTGGTTTAATCAGTATGTTTTGATTTTCTGACCCATGAAAACCAGGACAAGTGGGAGCAACTAGCAATATGAACCTCTGTGTTTATGAATGTATTCCTCAATATGTACAGTACATTGTCTGGTAATATCCAGTACAGACTTTTTTTGTGATAATTTCCAGTTCCACTCAATCCCCTTTAATGTACTTTATCCTAAAAATTAGGGCACTATATTTCTGATCTGAAAAGGTTTCTGATTTTATAAAGCATAATCAGTTGTTTACAAATAGTAAATCAAAAATTGATCATGTCAATGTAAAATTAGATTCATTTTACGGTGGATCTAGAAGCTAAAATCAGTGTCCATATGTCCACTTATAATATTGTCAGCTCATCCTGCCAGACTTCGTACATGCTATTCATAAAAAATATTTTTTAAATCGGTCATATTACCTGTAAATCTCTGAATAACTTGAGACGGGGGCTACAAACTTTAGCAAATCAACAGTAAATTTTAAGCTTGACTTAAAAAGTAGTAAATTAAAAGGGAAAAATGTTGTTTTTGAAGCATAGTATTTATAGGTAGTTTACACCTATAGGTATGATTACATTCCCCGTTACCCCATTGTAATACATTGGATGGGGGGGACCTTCTCCTGGCACAAGCAGGAGAAAGCGCCCATCCTGCTACTTACTGTGACTGGAGACCACTGATGTACATTGTGGCCCTGATTCATCTTGTAACGCAACCTACATGCAATATGCATTGAAAAGCATGGAACTCAAACGTATTTTTGACTGTATTCAAATATGTTTCCATTTGAATGTGGCTATAAGTACGATCTGCCTAAACGTTACTTGCTGTCTGTAGACAGACCGCAGGATACGCACACACACATCTCTCTCTCTCTCTCTCTCTCTCTCTCTCTCTCTCTCTCTCTCTCTATATATATATATATATATATATATATATATATATATATATATTATAAATGTCTAGTGGCGTTTGTTAGTCTGTCTGTGTGTGTGTGTAAAAAATAAAATCAAGCTGCAGCGCCACCTGCTGGGCGGAGTTATACACTGACCTACTAAATTCTTGGTGTGTGTGGAAATTTTTTTTTAGAAAGGGCTGAAATTTGGTATACTAAGATGTTTTTAATTTGTTAATTTAATTTGTTAATTGTTAAAAGTGTTTATAAAGATTTAAAAAATATATATATATATATTTCTTGAAGGAGAAGTGACAGTTGGGAGTGGTTGGTGGTTGCCGGGGGTGACAGTGGGGAGTGGTTGGTGGTTGAGGCCTGGGCTATGGCCCAAATGCATGGCAAGAACCTTTTTAACACCTTAAGTAGCTTGATTTGACTAGAATGCATGAGAATCATGCACGGGTTAACTTTTGTATATATATATATATATATATATATATATATATATATATATTTTAGGAAACATTTTATAAAACACATGAACAACTCTTAATACTATAATCTGAATAAAAATGTGAAATAAAAACTCTTTTTAACAGTAAATATATAAATTGGGATGTTCTTAATGCATACTGTACATATAATGAATTTTTTATAGTCTCTGCTATCTAGTGGCACACACATGTTTAGTTTTTAATACAAAGACTTTTGCTGGGACAGTCATCACTATCAGTCGGCACTTACAACTGCCCGGGACTTGATGCAAAATATACGGCTAAAAAACATGTACTTAAGAGAAACTTGGAACTTGAATCAGCTTCATCAGTGTTGGCATGCCCCTTGGCACGCCCTTACTGTACATTGCCTACGTTATTCTGCCCCTTCCCTCCCGCCTTTTCCCTTCAAGTCGCAGCAGCTATCGGGGTTATTTGCATTCAGACATGAATTGGTTGCAGTTGTGTTCATTGTAATAAGTCACATTCTGGCGCATGCGCAGAGCTATTTCACGCCAGATACAGCACACAAATGTACTCGGATCTGAAGATGAATCAGGCCCTGTACGTAACCGCGTGTAATATAAGATTCTAATGCCCAGATGGAACCCCAGGGAAAGAGGAAAATAAATATACTGTCGTGTAAATTAACACTGTGCAGTGGGAGTTGTGTTTCCAGCAATCCCAATGTCCTAAACCTCTTTTTTTTTTATCTACTGCAGAATAAGATAATTACATTCGCACATATGCTTCTTGCCAACCCCTGTGACTGGTTCCTGTAATATCTACCTATACCTTCTTACACAAGATAATGATAAACAAAGAGAACTGTGCGATTTCTTATTTTACACATGGTGAATAAGAAACCATACTGAAGATTGGATGAATTAATATTGATTTATTCAAACTCTCCTATACAAAGCATACATAGAGATGAGGTGAAGTAACAATTGCGGAGGGGGGGTTTGGCAGCGCCAATCGCATCATTTTGGCTCCACCCCCACGATTGCATAATTCTGCTGAGGGTTAAACATCTTAAAAATTCCTTTTAAGAATATCAAATGAGAACCCAGATCTCAGAGAGAGTTGACCAGGAACTAATAATGATTCCTGAACGGGCAATTTTGAATATTGAAGTAAATATTTATGGTTTGTTATGTGTTCCCATTAAGGATAAAATAAAATTTACTGTTTTCTTGTATACACAGATTTATTTTATAAATTGCATAATACATTCACAGGGTTCATGGGCTTAGGAATGTAGTATGCATAGTATGTGTACTTTCTATTATTCACATTTATGTTTTTGTTCAGTTTTAAAGTGCTCTTGTATGAAACAAGGCCACATTAGAGTTGACGTTTGTATGCGTATAAGACTTTGGCAGCTGCTCTGTGCATTGTAGTTTGGAAACTTTGTAACCATGGCGACAAACCCTTTCAAACAACATTGTACAGATGCAAAGCGCAACCTTGTACAAAGTCTAACCTCATATTAACAAAGGGCATAACGACCCTGATATGTATAAATAATTCATTAAAATCACCCCCTTACATTTGTGATGGAAAAAAATGGTAATTAATGTTTTGAACTGCTTATGATCTGAACATTGGATGCTTCTAGTTTTGTAATGGACAAAAAGCTATCTTTTTTTTTTTATCAGACACTTGAAAATATTCTATAACTGTATAGTTGTTTTTTGAAGTATAATAACAAATTATCTTAAACTGCTCAACAAATTGTCAAATTGTATTCACTTTAAATTATTTTAAAAAGAGTTCTGTAACCCATAGGAAATCTATAATTTTAGACATTTATTTTTTACTGTATTTGTGTTTTTTTGTTTTTTTTATTGATTGCTTGTGTTTGCAGTAGTTTATCCCATACTTACTATTATTTGTGTTGCAATAACAGTGTCATTGTTAAAAACACACATACTCTTATACTAAAATGGTAATACATTTTAACTGTATACTAAAATACATCAAATGAAATTACTTATTTACAAATAAGTATTTCAGGTACTTATGAATAGTGATAAGAATTGATTATTATGTGTTCGCTTTTAGTTCTTTATTCTTTATGGTTTTTTATTTATTTGTGTGTGTGTGTGTGTGTGTGTGTGTGTGCGTGTGCCACAATGCATAAAGACAAATGACTTATTTGTAATGATATGTTTCAGACATTTATGAATTGTGCTAGTAATCAATTGCTATTTATCTATTTCAATTTTAAGATTTACATTTGTGTTAGACCATATAAACACTGGTTCCAGATATCTTCACATAACCTACTGGCAGTATGGCTCATTGACTGCAAACAGCAATTCACCTTTACTTAAGAATCAGTGAACTGATATCTCTCGCCATTAAAAAGGTCAACTAGCAGACTGAAATGGTGACACAGCTGTCCTAATAGAGGAAGTGCTCAGTGATACCACACTTATCATACTGACCAGATGAAATGCTTTCAGTATTTCAAAACAGCAATGTGTTTCTTAGAGCCATAAAGACATCTGTATAGAAAGCCCTTGAACTGCAATCTGCACCTTTTTTTTTATCACAGTGTACTGCAACATCCCCAGCTGGTGATAAGGTGCTTTTTCCCACAGCCCCTGTCCTCAGAATTTAACCTGATCGGTCTGTATTAATTGTTCTGTCCTTTTCAGCAGTGTTTTGTTCCCATCATTCAGGAATCATTTAAAACATTGTCACCGCTTGCTGGGGAGTACTATGATGACTCTATTGAAAAATTGAAAAGTCACCTGTGTAGGCGGTAAAATCCTCATTCCCTGTCTCTAAATGAAAACCGATAAATCAGACCTATTGAAGCCTTTGACTGTATTGTTCACAATCTCAAGGGCGCTTATTTCAAATGATTTCCTCACTATAAATAGCATGGGCTGTTGATGAAATCCTTGAAATTAATTTGCTGTCTTTTTTTTAATGAAATACTCCACTTTTTCATCTCCCAATAGCTGAAAGATGATTGATTTTTCCTCTTCTTCCTCACTGTCTTCTTCTTTGTGTTTCTGGTGTTTTGCACAGAGGTTTTGAAAGAATATGTCAAGCAAGATGTGGAATACTTGGAGCTTTTCGCCCGTAACCTGCAGCCTGGATGGACTAGCTGGGGGAATGAGGTTCTTAAATTTCAACACGTGGATTATTTCATTCCCCTTGAGACTGGAAACTGACCCAAGTCTATTAGCTTTAGAGGAGCTATTTTATACATTAGAAATGCTTTTTTTATTACCAGCAGAACACTTAGGAATCTGTGTAAATAGAAGTGGACATGTTGCAATAAGAAATCCATGTAGTGGGTGACTCTGTGTACAACCTCAGTGGTATTGGTTTAGAATGAACAGATTGTCCTTTGCTCAGCTTCAAATAGCTTTGCAGAAAAATGAAAAAGAAAATAGCAAAATAACCCCTTGTTTACTGCAGCGTGCTTTCCTGGCAGCATAAAGGTTAATTGTCTAGCCTATAAGGGAATAGAAGTAAAAACAACACAAGTCCTCATAGGCATCTCTATTATTTCGAATTTTAAAATAGCATATTTTTCCCATATGTTTTATATGACAATTTTAACACATTGCGTAACATTTTGCAGGTTTAAAGAACAATATGTAATGTGTGAACAGTTATCTGAAAAGCAATAATATTTTTATATTCCTGCTTTACTCCTCACTATATTAGCCCCATTTGCTTGCATTGTCCATGTCTGAATGCATTCCACATGTATACATTTATGAACAGTGAATAAAATCAAACTTCTATGTGTTGTGTGGCAGTTATTCACTACTAGCAGACATGCCATTGATTACACACAAATACACTATCATGGTTGACAGCTGCAATACATGCTCTTAATGTCAGGACATGATGACATTTTACCCGTGCCACAATGCTTGTGATGGCTGAATAGAATGGAGTTGATTAAAGTAGCCTATTCGTTACAGATGTGTTCAGTTTTCATCTGTCATAAAAGGTTGATAATGTCTAAGAGAATTCTGTCAATATAAAGGACCAATGCAAGAGCCAGGATGCTGGAAAGGTCAGAATTATGTCAAAAGTGCTGCACCTATTATTCCTGTAGCCAGTCATATGACTGCTAAAGTGTCATTTTAAAATAGACACTTGTCCTTAACACTGCATATCTGTGTGTATCTAGCAAAATGAAAACATGAGGTATTGGTTCATATGTTGATCAAACCATTTAAGGTTGCATCTCAGCATCAAGGATACCTCATTATACGCAGGTCTTACCTATATGCTTCTGCAATCATTAACAGATAGGTTTTGTCATTTATTTTGTTTTAATTTTGTGGGCAGATTGTGTAATAGCATTACTAGTGAAATATATCATGTACTAGACACCAAGGCCACATCCACACTGGTGTATTCATTGAAGCATGAAGGAGTGAAACAATGAGGCAACCATCATGTGCCATACTCTTTCATGTGCTCCTACATACACACACACTATATGGACAAAAGTATTTGGCCACACCTGTTATTATTGAATTAAGAGGTTTCAATCAGACCTGTTGCCAGAGGTGTATAAAATCAAGCACCTAGCCATGCAGTCTCCATTTGCAAAATGGGTCATTCTGAAAAGCTCAGTGACTTAAAGCATGGTACTGTAATAAGATGACAACTGTACAGTAAGACGGTTTGTGAATTTTCATCCCTGCTGGATATTCCACGGTCAGCTGTAAGTGATTTCATTAAAAAGCGTTTAGGAACAATAGCAACTCAGTCATGAAGCAGAAGACCATGTAAAATCACAGAGCGTGTTCAACGACTGCTAGGGCGCATGGTGCGTAAAAGTCGCCAACGCTCTGCTGATTCCATAGCTGAAGAATTCCACTGGCATTAATGTAAGCACAAAAATTGTGTGGTGGGAGCTTAATGGAATGAGTTTCCATGGCCAAGCAGCTGCATGCAAGCCTCACATCACCAAGACCAATTCCAAGCATCGGATGGAGTGGTGTAAAGCACACCGGCACTAGTTTGTGAAGCTGTGGAAGCATGTTCTTTGGCGTGACGAATCACGCTTCTCTGTTTGGCATTTAGATGGTGGAGTCTGGGTTTGGTGGATGCCGGAAGAATGTTAACTGCCTGACTGCATTATGCCAACTGTGAACTTTGGTGGAGGAGGGATAATAGTATGAGGCTGTTTCGGCTAGGCCCCTTATCTCCATTATCCCCATTGTGAAGGGCAATCTTAATGCTTCAGCATACCAAGTCATTTTGGACAATGCTATGCTTCCAACTTTGTGGTAACAGTTTGGGGAAGGCCCTTTTCTATTCCAACATAACTTTGCCCCAGTGCACAAAGCAAGGACTACAAAGACATGGTTTGATGAGTTCGATGTGAAAGAACTTGACTGGCCCACACAGAGCCCTGACCTCAACCCCATTGAACACCTTTGGAATGTGCTAGAATAGAGATTGTGAGCCAGGCCTTCTCATATAACATCAGTGCCTGACGTCATAAATGCTCTGCATGATGAATGGGTACAAATTCCCAAAGGAACACTCCAACATCTTGTGGAAAGCCTTCCAAGAAGAGTGGAAGCTGTTATTGCTGCAAAAGAGGGATATGGTCTCGATGTAATAGGATGGCTACCCTCTCCCTCTGTCATCATCCCCCTCTGATCCCACCCTGCTTTTGGACTAGGTCTCTCCCGTTAATTGTACTCAAATGTTTGGGCTGGGACTGGAGTTCTCCACAACAACATCTCCAGAACAGGTCAAAATTTGCAGGTCAGACACTTTTTTTCACTCTATTAAATCCCATATTCTAGCTAGACCAACCAACGTGCTTGAGAATCTCTGCCTTTCTGGTATATCCTCGCATGGTCTTATCTCTACACTATAACGCAATACTCCCATTCATAACTGATGCTGAAGACAATTCCCAATTGAAATTAGAGACGGACCTGGGAGAGTTTTTGGATCAGGAACAATGATCTTGATTTCTTTGGACGCCGTGAATGAGTGTAAATTGCTCCACAGGTTGTACTATGTCCACTTAGGCTTACAGTATTTATCCACAGGAGAGCGATGTCTGCTGGAGGACCATACTGGCACTTTCCTGCACATATGGTGGAGCTGTGCCAGGCTTCGTCCCTTCCGGTCTTCTGTCATCTCCTTCGCTTGGTGTCTCTATGCCTTTTGAACCGAAGTACGTGCTACTCCCATTACCTATCCCTGACCTCCCCTCTCACTTCTATAAGCTACTTATACACATTATGAGTGCGGCAACCTGCCAGATTGCAGTTTCTCGGAAGAACTCCTCTCCGCCCACACTCCTTTCGATCTGCAACCAGGTGTGGCACATTTACCAAATAGAACATATTACCAGCATTCTGAGGGACACCTCCATTTCCTTTCATAAAATTTGGGCTTCTTACCATAATTAGCCTCTTCTCCACCATTAGGCGAGACTCTGTTTAGGGCAGTTACTACCCTTTGGTACCTTACCCTCTTACTGCACTTTTTTCTTTGCATGAACTTCCCTTCTCTCTTTCCTTTTTTCCCCTCAACCCCCTCCTGACCTCTCCCTTTTTCTCCCCACCTTTTTGCAGCTTTCAACACTATGGATCAATCAGTTTCCCTTTGGACCCTCCATTCTCTTTCTCTCTGTTTTTGCTGTGCTGCATTGCTTTCAATTATCAAACTTCAGCTGTATACTGTATAGGAAATAAAAAAGAAGATTCATGAAATGTGCCCAAACCACATTTGTAAATAACCTAACATGACTGGACTTCCTGTACTGAAGCACTTTCTCACATATGTCCTTTGTTCCTGTTAAATATTAAAATATGCATCACTGTCGATGGTATCTAGAAAATCGCTTTCACTTTGTGGATGTATATTCCTAGGTCAAGATTATTGTGGACTTCTGTTTTGTTTGTTAATTACCATTTCTGGTTTGGCCTTTATATTATATATTTTGCGATGTTACCAATAAACAGTATTTTTTTTTTTTAAAGAAAAATTTGGTACCTTTCCATTCAAAAGGTTGCTCTGAGCGTGCCTTGTCACAAATATTCTGCTGTGTCTAACAATATTTATATTACTTAAGCAGTGCCATAGTGCAGCTCCCCCCATTCCATCCTCCTTTTTCCTGCCTTCTATCAGCTTTATTTGTACCTCTTTATTTATTTTAAAATGATATAATTTTTGTCCAATTCCATTGTTTACTGTCACTGTACTTTGTGACATTTGTACTATTCTAAATAAAAAAAATTCAACAGCAGGTGCACACATACGCACACACAATATTAATATAATCTGTCTCACAAATGAGCCAAATGACGGGTAGTTTGGGTATAGCCTCTAAACAAAAGAACAACTGTCAGTTTATAAATAAAGGGGCAAGTATAACTCACAGAGTTATATTTGATGTTAACCGGATCACCCCTTCAAGCAATATTACTCACTGTGGAGTTCATACGTATGTATGAAAAAACACCTGTGAATCATTGGCTAGTTCAGACCATCAACTGCTTCTTCATCCAACTCTCAAAGGGTGCGTTATCACTCTAAAGTATGCAGTGAAGTAGTGGTGGAGAGCAGTGTTCCCTCTAAACTGGGCAATCTGAAAATGATAGAGTTAAACCTGTAACTTACTAGGAAACATCCTACAGATTGTGAATGCAAACCTTTTGGGTGGAGCCCTGATTAGAGTGAACATTTAACTCTTTCCTTTCCAGATTGCTCAGCTTAGAAGGAACACTGGTGGAGAGGTATAACAGCTTGTTTAAGCAAGGATGCAGTACTTTATTGTACGCAATGTTTTGTGGGTCCTTCTGCCCACTTAATCAAGGACAAACACAATATTAAACAGATGCTGAATATAAAGTTAAGTTTGTGACGGCAGTGAAAAATTACAGAATAGTGCAGAGGAGAGTCATTTTACCAAGGACCGGGATGTTTCCCACTGAATTCAACTGCCGTTGTTGTCTTCTCAGCACTTCCTTTGGTCATCTCCACTACAGCTGCCATCCAACGTGGGGTACATATGTCCTGGCTCTGTTTCCAGCAGTGAGCATGATACTAAAGAAAAACATCAGGCTAAACACAGCTACTCCAAGTTGTGAAGGACAAAAACAAAATCCTCCAGAATCGAAGAGGAAGGAGTTTCAGTTAAGATAAATGGTGAAGGGCAGCTATGGTTGACAGCAGCGGACAGTGACTGGTTGATGTTGCAGGCCTCCACCTTTGCCTGTCTCTACTCATTTCAACCATTGCGCACCACCGGTAGCTGCACAAAAAATGTCAGTCACCAATGAGCGCTTTATTATTGGTGGCTGATAATACTTCTACATTACAATAACTACACACATTTCCAGACCAGCCTCTACAATATGTAAGACAATGGAAGCAAGTGATTTGTTAGTTTAAATTTTGCAACTAACTACATTTCTAGTAATTGAGTCCTACTTTTTCTAAATCAAATTTAAACAATTCGTATGGTGATAAATTTAATGGTGTGATCAATTTATATAGGTAAGAAAGGAAATTAAATCATTGGTGATGTTTAGTAAGAGACGATCTGCATTAAGTTTAAATGTTATACTTGCTTGATTCTATAGCCTCATATGCTAGGTTTAATATGGTTTCCTTGTGCTACTGGTTCTATTTCCAATACCACTAGGGTAGTAGAGAGTAGCAGCTTGCTCTAGTATTTATAGGCGTAATAAAGTAATCTGAAATTAATGAAAATGCCCAAGGGGATGGTTCAGACATACCACACCATTGAAGTGTTGTGAAAATAGCTAAAACAAAAAAGGACACGAGAAACCTGCTGAAGAGAGAAGTAGCAACATAATACAAAATCTAACAAGAACATTCCACAATAAATACGTCTTCAGTAGTGTCAGAATGTCAGTGTGGCTTGCATTCGTAAAAGGAGGCTGAATAAAAGTACAGGAGAATGATAAACAGAAGAGCCACCATTTCACTATTGGGACCAAAAAGTGTCAAAAGGTCCCTCACCAATTCACAGCCATCACTGAAGCCTGGCTGTCAGTGATGTTAAAGTTCAATTGTAAGACCAGGAACCATTCATGCAATTTGGCTTTCTTTACCTTTAGCCCTCTTAAATACTGGATGCTGTATGGAGAATGGGCAAGAGCCAAATATTTCTAACTTATTAATAAATGGTCATCTGTCTATTACCAGGACAAGTCTAAGATGATGGAACATAAAAGGCTTAAAATAAAAATACAAGTGATGGATGCTCTGTGGAACACAAGAGGTGGGTCTTGTGTGCATGGTGTTGAGTCTGGGCAGGTCAAATTTTGCTCTATGCCCCATTGGGCTTCCAGTTTTACCACTGAACAAATACCTATACCACTGTTTTTATGTGTCTGCTTCTCAGCCACTTAGAGATTTATAAACAATTGCCATTTTCCTCACATCATATAGGTTAAAGTTTATTCTCAACATTCCACCGAAATTACAGTAACCAGGTTGCCAATTACTTTATTACTGCAAGATCCAAAGGTCATGCTTTTCTGTTAATGCTTTTAGACCTCTCTGCAGCTTTCAGCACAATGGATCATTCAATTTCCCTTTGGACCCTCCATTCTCTTTCTCTCTGTTTTTGCTGTACTGCGTTGGTTCAATTATCAAACTTCAGCTGTATACTGTATATGAAATAAAAAAGAAGATTCATGGAATGTGCCCAAACCACATTTATAAATAGCCTAACATGACTGGACTTCCTGTACTGAAGCACTTTCTCACATATGTCATTCCCCAATAACCCTGATATCGTATTATGTTTGCTAGTAAACAAGTTTATCTGTCTACTTATTGTAAAGGAAATATCTGTATATGATACATTGTCTAAAAATAGCTGTTATTAATAATAATAAGTCACCCATGTCTTGTCTTTGATGAGAGTGTCTACTGATCTGTGATGCCTCAAACCAGAAACATATGACCCATATTATTTTCTCCAATAAAGAAAAAAGAATAATTTCCTCCATTATACATGTTGGTAAAGAGTGTACAGTACCTACAAACCTATCATAGCGTTATCCATGTGCCTACTAAGACCTAAATCAAAGTACATTTGTGCCTAAGGAATCTGGGGTGAAACAGTGCTACTTTGTTAAATCCTTTGTCTACTCGCTGTACAGTACTAAAAATGAAAAGGTTACTAACTGGCCTTGCCAAGATTAAATTTGTTGCCACGCCACATTCTTAGAATTTCATTTAGTGGCTGAAAGATTGTGTACATTTTTTCCTAAAATGTATTCTATTATGTTTTTCATAAAACTTTACTATTACATTACTATTACGTTTCGCTCATAACGTGTAGGGCCTGAGTCATTAAGGAGAGCAAAGCATTAAAAAGGAGTAACATTTGCACCTGGGCAAAACCATGTTATATTGGAGGGAGAGGTAAATTTAAAATGTGGGGACAGATTTAAAGTTGGTGTAGGGCATGTTCTAGATCAACTTTAAATTTCAGTGTAATAATAAAGCTATTAAGTATTTGTGTGTTAGATGAAAAAACAGCCAGTATTTAACTGATGTGCAAAATAATAAACTAATTTGCACCCCTTGTATTGTAATATGGTTTGTCCCAGAGAACATTTACTCCTTTTTTGCCTTAATGATTTAGGCCCGTAGTGTTTAGAAAGTGCTTGTATTTATGTTAATTATATCTTTTAGAGCAAATTCAGAGGCTGGGGCTAAATTTGAATTTAGGAATAGTAACATATTCAAAATTAAAACAAATAGCATATTTGTCTAATGTATATCTGAAAAATATGTATGTGTTTTTATTTTTTAGTATTCCTTTTAATGCAGGTTATAGCAGTAACTACCACATGTACCAGGAATAGAAATTATGGGTTAAATATACAAACACTTATTTGTCAAGAATAACAGAACATTTGGCTGGTTTAACAGAAAACACAATGTCCTGTAAAAACTCAAGAGTCCTTAGAGCGTCCCTTTAGGTTTACTTTGAATGAAGCAAAAATTAGTGTATCGGTTTTTGTGAGTGTGAAGGCAAAAACATGCAATTACAATGGATGAGCTTAATAGAGCAAGGATTATTCTAATGACACAATTTTTTAACTCCTCTGCACATTACTTCCAGTAAAGGACAAATATATTCATGCAATATTCCCTTTGTGCTTGTTTTTATTTTTCTTTAATTTTAGGTCCACATTATGTATTTTGTTTTTATTATTATTGTTGTTGTTTAGGAACCTGATTCACTTAGTTACAAAGGCAGATTGCCCTTTCGAAAAGTCCCCATAAAACCCAGGTTGAAATTCTTGTTAATTCTCTAAATTCATATTTATTTTACCAAATGATGTCTTTTTTTTCCTCTAAAAGATTCTCCTTGGAAATAAACGAGGGCAAATCTGAATCATGGCCTTTATTGGTATGCAGAATTAAACACAAAGGGGTTTTCGCAAAAGATAAATGACTCCTAATTGCAGCACAGAGCACAACAACAAAACAAATGACTAACTGGTACAATTTATACATCAGACTTTTCTGGGATGTGGTTTACATTTAACTAGCACTCTATCAGAAGTTTTATTTCCAAACTTAAGGCCAAAAATTAATTTGTTAAGCAAAGCAACTTTAAACAGTTGTTTACTGTAATTTTAGAATTTAAATTACTGTGTAAATAGTAATTTAATGAGTAAAACAACCTTAATAATTATTTGTTGTTACTGCTTGGAAATGAAAATGGTATATGAAATGCATATATTGATATCTGAGCAGTGTATTCTTGTTAGTCTTTCAAGATTTAGCAAAATTATATGTCAGGCTGCAAATGTGATCCCTGAAATAGACAGTCGTTCCTTTGATGCTCACATTCATGATACTTTGTGAGGTTTAGTGGATAAGATTGTGATGTCCCCAAGTACTTTTTGGAGGGTTGATATTATGGAGAATAAGGGAAATAATTATAGATTGATAATTCTAACATTCACCAGAGCAATTAATTATGTACAGTTCTCTATATCACTTAAGTCACTCTAAAAGGTTCTACAATAATAATAAGCTAATGAATAATTTATTCTAAAACTGATGAGTATGTTGTAAATATTATTACTCTATAATTTGATAAATAACTGGAACAATTGAATATACAATTTTAATAAATCACAATATTTAGTTTATCTAATATTATATTCACTATCCTATCTGTTAGATTTTAACCTTTGAGTTTCATGTTAGATTTTTAGTGAGCAAGATGATACTCATTACAAACTGGAACCCTAGCCCTTCAGGTGGTCCCAAAACAGATTTCTTCTTATGTTTGTTTTGTTGTTATCAGCCTTCCTTGCTTCAATGGAGGTTCCTTTACCCTTATACTGGAGTCCAGTATCCATATACTTTAATACTTTGTTCCTGTGTATTTGTTTGTCATTAGTAAACTCTGCATTGACTATTACTTTGTTCACTTTCCCAAGATTTAAGTAGCTACTCAAGGAATTTAAGAGAGTGTATATTTGTTGGTGCTACCACTTATCGCTGTTGCTATGTTCTGGTTCACCTTGGGATGATCAACAGATCAGTTACTGTTAGAGGTGTGCCCTCTTTCTAATCCTACTGGGGGTGTCTCGGAGGTACCTCCTCACTTGTCCAGTTTACACACTAGCTTCCTGGTTCTGTACCTTCAGTTCCAGTTGGTTCCTGGCTCTACATTACGGTGGCTTCTGGCTCCTGACTCCAGGGTGTGCATTACAGTGATTTCTGTCTCCTGATCTCAGGCTCTGAATTTCTGCTGGTACTTGTTCCTGACTCTGGCTTCTGATTACAGTGATTTCTGGCACAGACTACTCGGTTTGGTTTCTGAAAACCTCCTACATCTGCAGCACTCTACTCACAGGTCGCTCTACTACAGTTGCATAATGGAGTACTTACTCTACATTTCTTCCCTCCACACACAGGGACTCCAGACATATTTTAGTACTGCCACTGTTCTCTCTGAGTGCTCAACTGTTTGTGCTTTTTGGAATGTGTTACTATCAGCCTGTCTGCAAACTTGACGCAAGTGATGTAGTTGTTTTTAAAAGAAAGTAATCTCAGATAATTTAATAAAGGATAAAGTCAAGCTTAGTAACTCTCGTGTACATGAACAAACCAGTCTAAGTTGATTAGAAGGTAATGTTAATACATTTTCACATATGCTTTATAGACCATAATCTTGGGGTTCTGATTTATATTTGATGTGACATTTACAGTGATTTAATGACTATTAATTACATGGAGTCCAAGATGCATCACTCTGATCATTTTACTGAGCATAGAGGCTCATTCAGTAATTTTATGAACAGCTGCAAACTCTATTTTCAGTTGCGTCTATACACTTTGTTATGGCTGACAGGGAGCACCATAAACGTGTAGGTCTTCACCTATAGCAAGCCGCCTTTCCCGTAGAGCTGGACGCGCTCACAGGTACTTAGATGCCCCCAGGACTTGAACTCAAAATGGTACAAGTTTATGATGTCACCACAGCACTGGCGAGGGCCAGATAGGAGGCAGAAAGGGAGTCCAGTAGTCAGGCCGAGGTCAGTGGCGTGACAAGACAGCAGCGTGAAGTCCAGGCTAGGGTCGGAGGCCGGCAGCGGGCAACGTATCCAGAAAGCAAACCAAGGTCAGGGGTCACAGGCAATCCAACGGGGTCAAAACACAAGCCAGGGGTCATACACGGGAAATCAGATATAGCAAACCAGCAGAGGAGCAGGAAACAGGAACAGGATGCCTAGCTACACTGAGAGCTATAACTGGCAGTGAGGCTCTGTCCTTAAGTAGTGAGGGGAACCAATAGAAGCAGAGTGCCAGCAAGACTCCTCCCTAATACATAAATACCCAATAAAAGACCATACTAGCAATTCCAAGCCCTGTATGCATAAAGAATATAAATGTATAAATGGACTACTAGAGGACCACTGATAAAAGAAAATAAGTTTTAATTTCTTCTGCGCGCATGCGCACGGCTGTAGGACATCTGGCCGGGCACTGCGGCAGGAGAGACAGAGCATCCCGGTTGTTGCCCAGGCAACCGGGACGTGGAGGGCGGAAGTGACTTCCCGGCCGTCTCCATGACGCCTGGGACAACCGGAAGTGACGGGCCGCCGCGGCTTGTAACACACTTCCGGCAGTCAGTCACAATGTGTTGGTATTAGTGTAAATCTACTAAGTGGGATGGGCAGTCATGGGCTTTCCCTCTAAAGCCAGATGACCCAGCTCTACAGTCTGCTTTTTATTCTGCTCATGCTCTGTTATATGATGACACAAATAAGAAGTTTAGTACAGAATCCTCTTTAGATGCTCTGAGGCAATCAAATTTCCCTGCTGAGATTCTATGCCTTATGTCTCCTGAGCAACCTGAATTTGTGATTCCTCTGGTGTCTCGTGTATCCTTAGTCCTGACACCTGTGATTCTTCTGGTGCCTCTTGAGTTATCCAGGTATTCTGACAACCGTGATTTTACCTGCTCCTCCAATCTCAGAATCAGACTTTTCATCCAGTCTCTCCACACTGACTCTTTGAACTTTATTATTCTCCATTCTCTGTGGCTTACTGAGTTATTTTTGCTATTGTTGCCATACCCTGCTGACTTGCACTGCTTCTTGCATCCTGAAAGCTGTGTAACCTGTGTTAAATCAAATCCACTTTGTTCCACTTTTGCTCTCTCTGAGTGGTTTTTATATTGGGAATCCTGACAACAGTTATGTACAGATGCAGTAAATGGCAGGACTAGTCCATAGAAGCAGCAGGTACCTGGATGCAAAGGGTGGGCTGCAGCACAGGGTAACAGGTTAAACTAACAGGTTTCAGTAGCAGAAATATTCTGATAACAATGAAGCGAATGGCTAGTCCATAGAAGAAGCAGGTTCCAGGTACATTTCTGAAGACACTTTAAAGTTCAGATGTAGAGACAAGGAGGCAAAGTTACCCAATTTTTAGTAGACATCGGCACTAGAGGTTATAGACAGGTATTATGATTCCAGACAGCTAGGAGGCACGAAGCACCGAATGAAGCACAGGAAACACAAGCATGGAAGGGTCAGGCAAGCCAAAGAGTCAGAAGCCAGGAGGTCCACAACAGTACAAGGGAATAGGCAAGTGGAAGGTTGAAGCAAAGCCAGGGGTCGGGGTCACTAGCAATGGTGCAAAAACTTAGGAACTGGTAGGAGTCAAAACCTAGGAGCAAGTCAGGATCAAACACCGGGTATAACAATCAACCAACAGCAGCAAGGACAAACCATGAACTGCACAGGTTGCAAGGAAAGACAGTTTCCTAAAAGCAAGCCCTAGGTGATTGGAATTAATTAGATTAATTCTTGCAAGTTAGGAGAATGGTCTGAGTACCACAGCAGCACCTCTCGTGGTACTGCTGACCAGCTTCGATATAATGGCAGAGTCCTGCCAGACACCAACATTTCCCTTAATCCTTGGTTATCCAGGGTTGGTGCAGAATAATCCAGAAATCAATTGGAAGGCTGGTGAGATTGTACATTGGAGTGATTTCTGTCTTAAACTGTTTAAATATCTCCCTATGTGTCACTACTACGGAGTCTTTAAATTTACTTGCTCCTTACCAATCTTTCTTGGATCTTTTTGGTAAAAGTTCTGCTGACTCGCTGACTCCTTACAGACCATATGACTGTACTATTGACCTCATTCCCGGGGCTCTGCAACCAAAGGCAAGATTGTATTCATTAACTGCTATGGAGGCCAATACTATGGAAGAATACATCAAAGAGAATCTTGACAAGGGGTTAATTCGCATTTCCAGGTCACCAGTGGTAGAAGGTTTCTTTTTTGTCTCTAAAAAAGCCAGAGGTTTATGTCCATGTATTGATTTCCAGGATGAAAACACTAATTCTGACACCGAGGACACCTACAAATAAAATCCAAATTTAGCAATAACCGGTTTCAATATAAACAGACTTACCTGAAAACCGATGCTGCAGATCTCCGATTGGATCACCATGGTGACAGCAACTTATTTAGAATGGACAGCTCTTTGGCAGTACAGTTTGACGTCATCGCGACCTGTATGAATGTTAATTTAAGCGTCAATATCGGGACCCCGCAGGTTAAGTGTTTAAAGACTTAACCCAACATTGCCGCTTTAAATTAACATTCATACAGGTCGCGATGACGTCAAAGTGTACTGCCGAAGAGCTGTCCATTCGGAATAAGTTGTTGTCAACATGGTGGTCCAATGAGAGATCCTCAGCGCCGGTTTTCAGATAAGTCTGTTTATATTGAAATTGGTCTTTGCTAAATTTGCATTGTATTTGTAGGTCTCATCGGATTTGGATTTTCCAGAATCGTTAAAGCGTGCCCAACCCAATTTAAAGGCTTTTTCTTCTCCAAGATTAACTTTGTTAGTTTCTATAATCCAGGTTCAAAGAATCTTAAAGTCTAGGATCTCTTTAGGAATTTCCTGTGGTACCATGATAATATTCCTGATGACACAACTATAATTCCAGCTTTAATAATTCTTGCAACTCTGACTCCAGGGGGCAAATGTTTCAAACTGAGAGTTTCCTGCGGGTTTGAAAATGGAAATGTTGCCTATAGCAACCAATCACATTCTAGCTATCATTTATTTAATATATTCTACAAAATGATAGCTAGAATCTGTTTGGTTGCTATAGGCAACTGGCCTAAGCCGTAAAGCAAAAAAAATGAGTAACTTTGTACCTTGGAAAAACCATGTTGCATTAGAGGGGAGGTACATTTAAAATGTGAGGATATATGTATGGTTAAGATAGGGCATGTCCTAGATCAACTTAAAATTTCAGTGTTAAAATACAGCTATCAAGTATTTGTGTGCTGCATGCCAAAGTAACCAGTTTTTTTCTTTATGGTCAAAATAATAAACTAATTTGCAACCCTTGCATTGTAACATGGTTTTGTCCAGGATCAAATTTACTTCTTTGTTGCCTTGCTCTCCTTAATGACTCAGGCCCAATATCTCCAATTTTCAAACCTGCTGGAAATTCACAGCTTGATACATTTACTGCCAGATCTTTCAATCAAATTAAGACAGCACAAAACTTTAGCTCTGATGGAAACTCCGATAGATCTCTTGTTTGTTCCTGATTCCTTCAGGCAACATGTGTTGTATGAACTGCACAATCATGAACTCAAGCTGTGGGAAATCCCCATGTTATATATATGACTGAACTGCTGCAAAGAGCTCATTTGTGCTGGGAGCTCTTAGAAACTTGTATTGCACCACGTATGAGGGTTTTTTGTTTTGCCAAGACAAGGATCCCTGGATTTATTATAGATTTAGAGCCTGGATCTAGGTGAGAAATAAAGAGGGTTAATGAGGGATGTTTGGGCTGTTTTTATTTCAAATAAAATATTTTTTACATTTGTTTCTCTGTTTTATTTACATTTTTCATTGGTGCACTACAGGTCCCTGCGGCATTGGGTGCCAGGACATGCTGGCTCTTGTGGTTCCCCAAGTGCCAGCATAACCTGCCTGGCATGGGTATGTTGGGGCTTTGGAATACTGCAAGCGCTATCATGTCCAAACACTTAATGGCAGCCTGGGCATGCAGGGACCTGTAGTGCACCACTGAAAAAATGGACTTATAAATGTAATAAATTAATATTACCCCACACCAAACACCTCAGGGGTCTGGGAAGAGCCTTAGTTCTATCAGCACAGGGCTGATTTAACATAGGGGGGGGGGGCTGCTTTTTTTTTGCAGACTGGCTCTCCCTACGGAACCCAGCCCGCTGCTGACTGGCCTAGGGCTCATTTTGCATTATGGCAGGGGGACCCCATGATGCAAGTTTCCTTGCTATAGTGCGACCATTCCTGGCTGGCAAAGCCTAATGCTGGTAATAGTAAATTTGGGGGGGATCCACACATTTTTTTTTCCCCTGATTTTGCTAGCACCAGCCATTTATTTTTATTTTTTTTACATTAATTTGTTTATTTGTATGTTCTATGTTTATTTGTATGTTGACTTTACAACCCTACATACATTATGTGCTCATTTTACATGTCTGGCAACAATAGGGTTGGTAAAGCTGTTTTGAAGGGGGTGGAGCAAGTACATTTTTTTTTTTCATTTGTTTATTTATTAGCACATCAACATTACAACCCTGTAGACATTATGTCTGTTGACTTTATGGTGTAGACATTTTGAATGTCAACATTATGAATTTAAAACATTTGAACTACACACCTTTCTAAGTGCTCAACTGTTTGTGCTCTTTTTGAAATGTGTTACCATACGCCTGTCTGCATACCTGCATCAAGTGATAATCATTTATACCAGAGACTGTTTGCTATCGGAATCAGTGTCAGAGATACATCTGCATAACTAGTGACTGTGTACTGTCGGAGATTTTCTGCTACACCGTGTATCTCCATATTTTCCTGCACATCACTATTGCCAGTACAGTATTATGACTCTGTTGTTATTCCATGTCTGCTGCTTAGTTTCAATAAACCATATTTTATCACAACACAACCTCATTCTTTCTCCCAGTATATTCCTAACATGTTTATTTATACACAATTGAATTGTGATGCTGACATGTGCACCAAAAATATTGATATTGAGAATTGTACTAGTTATTCTGATATAGTTTCCCCTACAGCTGTTTCTATTTCGGTCAAAGTTGACATAATATTGTATATTATTAAAATTCTAGGTTATAATAAGTTGACATGTCTCATTCAATCCAACTCTAGTGTTCCCTTTATACTGCCAGCTTAAAACACAGGTTAAAATTGTCATTATAAAGAGGTGACACATAATAGAATTAATACATGCTTATGTATTTTTATGCAGAGCATTTGCATGGTGCAATTATAAAGTGAGGATAATGTTATAAGCTCTTGAGGTAGTCTTCCTTTTAAAGCAGCAGTAGCTCATCTGTACTTAAACACGTCATATTTGAGTTCAGTTGGTTGCTAAAGGCTTTTTAGGAAATTACTATTTTTAAATGTCTTTATTAATTCCTCATGATGTCATGCCATTATATAACACAATCTCCATCATGGAAGGTTATCAGAAAAGTACCCTGTTCTGTTGATTGAAGAAAAAAATGAAACTTTTTGGTAAAATGAGAGATGTGCGAGGAAACTGTAATACTGCACAGAAACAAAACAACCACATTTCAGCCATAAAGCCTAGCAACAGAATATGGATATTGCATAGAGTTAGGTGAAGTTGCGGAAAAATGTTGCACTAATGGAGTTTTGTGATAGAACAGGCCAATTCACAGAGATGCAATGTTCCAGTGATACAATATTTGTGTTCTGTTTTCGAATCAACATTCTGTGGAAATCAATTCCATACTAGTTGTGTAAATTCACATTTTGCAGATTTTATGAAGAGGCCAAATTCCATTGTTGAAATATACAATGCAAACTGTTTTGAAAATGTTATTCATCTCTAGTCTTGCATCATGACAATGGTAGAAGCATAAGAAATTTGCTTCCTTACTATAAATTGAAATGTGGTATGTCTAGTAGTGAACAATCTTGGCCAAAAATAGTAATGTCTTGAAGCAGTTGTGAATGTGTCAACATACTGTACATCCAGTTGTTGTGTAGCATAAATACACAGGTGTAGCATTTGGTTCAAGCCATTGCAGGCAAATAGAATGTTGGATCAGTATATTTATTAAAGAAATCATCATCATCATCATCATTTATTTATATGGCGCCAACATATTCTGTAGCACTTTACAATTGGGGACAAACATAGTAAACTAATAAACAAACTGGGTAAAACAGACAAAGAGGTGAGAAGGCCCTGCTCGCAAGCTTACAATCTATGGGACAATGGGAGTTTGACACATGAGGTTAAGTCTACATTTTGCATTTCGGCCTAGGCAGACTGCAAAGGTAAAAGTGACTCATAAGCTAAATGATCCTGTCACACAACAATGTTGGTCAAGGGGTAGTTGTCTTGTGTGAAATTGTGTAACGGGTGGTAATAGGGTAATGTAGCGAGGTTAAGAGGGTGGTTGAGGAATATTATAAGCTTGTCTGAAGAGGGGGGTTTTCAGAGAACGCTTGAAAGTTTGTAGACCAGAGGAGAGTCTTATTGTGCGAGGGAGTGAATTCCATAGAGTGAGTGCAGCCCGAAAAAAGTCCGGGAATGGGAGGATGTAATGAGGGTGGATGAGAGAAGCAGAACGGAGTTGGCGAGTTTGGAGATATTTTGAGACAAGAGAGGAGATGTATGTTTGTGCAGCTTTATAAATGGCCTTGTAGGTTAGTAAAAGTATTTTATATTGGATTCGGTAGAAAACAGGCAACCAGTGTAGAGACATACATAGTGATTCAGCAGAGGAATAACGATTTGCAAGGAAAATCAATCTTGCCGCTGCGTGCAAAATAGATTGTAGGGGTTTGAGTCTGTTTTGGGGAAGACCAGTAAGGAGGGAATTGCAATGGTCAATGCGGAAGATGATAAGTGCATGAATTAAGTTTTTTGCAGTGTCTTGCATGAGATATGTGCGAATTCTGGAAATGTTTTTTAGATGTATGTAGACGCGGGCTGGAGAGGCGTGGCCGGGGGGCACACAGGCGGCCGCATCTCATGAAAAGGGATGCGGCCGCGTCATGTGATGCGGCCGCCTGTGCGCTGACCAGACGCGGGCTGGGAGAGGCGTGGCCGGGGGGCACACAGGCGGCCGCATCTCATGAAAAGGGGATGTCATGTGATGCGGCCGCCTGTGCACTGACACGGCCGCATCTGATGTCATCAGATGCTGCCGCGGAGGAAACAATTGTATTTTGCAGCTGGGGGCGGCCGGTCAGCCTACCCCTCGGCCCTAATAGCGGCCTGACCGAGCGGCCCGGGGGGCCCATGCCCTCCTGCCCCCCAGGCCAGCCCGCCACTGGATGTATGTAACATGTTTAGATATAGAGTCAATGTGGGGAACAAAGGATAGGTGTGAGTCAAGGATTACACCTAGGCAGCGAGCTTGTGGGGTGGGATTTATGGTCATGTTATCAACAGAGATAGAAATGACAGGTATGCTCTTGTTTGTGGGTGGGAATATTATTAACTCTGTTTTAGTAAGATTAAGTTTGAGTTGGCGAGAGCACATCCAGGATGAAATGGCAGAAAGACAGTCAGTTACACGGGCAACACAGATGTCGAGAGATCAGGAGAGGATAGATAAATTTGAGTATCATCCGCATAGAGATGATACTGAAATCAAAAGGAACTTATTCGATTTCCAAGAAAAGCGGTATAGATAGAGAACAGTAGAGGACCTAGCACTAAGCCTTGCGACATTCCAACTGATAATGGAAGCGGAGCAGAGGTGGCCTCAGAGAAATTAACAGTGAAAGAGCGATTAGAAAGGTAGGATGAGAACCAGGATAGAACAGTGTCTTGAAGACCTAGGTATTGCAGCGTTTGTATGAGAAGGGAGCGGTCAACGGTGTCAAATGCAACCGAGAGATCCAGGAGAATTAGAAGAGAGTAATGGTTATTATTTTTTGCTGTGATCAAATCATTGACAACCTTGGTCAGCGCAGTCTCTGTGGAGTGTTGAGAGCGAAAGCCTGACTGAAGAGGATCCAATAGGTTGTTTGCTGTAAGGAAGTGTGCGAGGCAAGTGTAGGCAATTCTCTTGAGAAGCTTGGAGGGGCATGGGAGCTGGGAGATGGGACGGTAATTTAGGAAAGAGCTAGGGTCAGAATTCTGTTTTTTTAAAATGGGAGTAATCACTGCATGCTTGAATAGTGATGGAAAAATACCAGAAGAAAGAGATAGATTACAGATTTTAGTTAGAGAGGGAATGAGCACAGGAGATAGGGACATACCAATTTGTGAGGGAATGGGATCAAGAGGACAGGAGGTAGAGTAGGAAGATGAGAAGAGAGTAGAAACTTCCTCTTCATTTGTGGGATCAAATGAAGAGAGAGTGTCAGAGGGTGCTACAAAGGAATTGAGCTGATTGCTTGTCAAGGGAGATTATATAATTTCAAGTCTGATCTTATCAATTTTGTCCTTGAAATAGGAAGCAAGATACTGTCCACTGATGGTATTTGTTGGATTTGGGGCAGGAGGATTCAGAAGAGATTTAAATGTGTTAAAGTGGCATTTGGAGTTAGAATCCTGATCATAGATGAGAGATTGGAAGTAGGTTTGTTTAGAAGTGTCCAGAGCATTTCTATAGGAGTGGTAGATATCAGTATATGTGATGAAATAATTAGAGGTACAAGATTTACGCCAGTGACGTTCTGCTTTACGAGAAATTTTTTGTAGAGTTACTGTAGTATGCCACGGTTGGCAACAAATTCTACGCGAAGCATGTAGTGTCACTAGAGCCACTTGATCCAGGGCAGTTGCTAGGGTTTGATGAAAATGGGGTACTGCACGATCAGGGGAGGAGAATGTAGAAATTGGGGAGAGAAGGTGTTGGAGAGAGGTAGAAAACTGTTGAAAATCAATAGAGTCAAAATTCCTGTGGTTGTGAGGAGGCTTGGAAGAGTTTGACACTAGGGAGAGTAAAGAACTGGGGGTGAGCGAGTAGCTAATAAGATGATGATCTGAGAGAGGGAAAGGAGTGTTAAGGAAATGAGAAACTGAGCATAGTCTAGAATAAACAAGACTAAGACAGTGGCCATCCTGAAGAGTAGCGGATTCAATCCACTGGATGAGGATGTTAGAGAGAGTAGTTTGTAAGCAGCATTGGAACGTGGATTAGAAATAGAGATGTTGAAATCACCTATGATGATGGTGAGGATGTCAGTAGATAAAAAGTGAGGGAGTCATGCAGAGAAGTGTTCAAGAAATTGTTGGTGTGGACCAGGGGGGCGATAGCTGACAGCAACACGCATAGAGAACGGGTTAAAAATTCTAACAGCATGTACTTCAAAATATGTGAACGTGAGTGATGGGACAATTGATAGAACTGTGAATGTGCACTGTGGGGAGAGAAGTAGTCCAACCCCCCCTCCTTGTCTGCCTCCCGGTCTGGGTGGTGTGGGTGAAATGGAGACCACCATGTGAAAGGGCTGCAGGTGAGGCAGTGTCTGATTGCATGAGTCATGTTTCTGTTATTGCTAGAAGGTTCAGGTTGTTTGAGAGGAAGAGTTTGGCAAGTTTGTTACAAACAGAACGTGCATTCCAAAGGGCACATTTAAAGGACTTTGGAAGAGAGGGGAGACAGGTGATGTATTTGATTTTGCTGGATTTCTGTAGTGTTCAGATATATGCGTGTGGGAGAATTGAGGGGGACCTGGATTAGGTGATATATCACCAGCTAATAGAAGCAGGGAGGAAGAAAGGTAGGAAAGATGATTGTAAGATGTGTGTTTTTTTAGAGATGGTCACTGACCCCCGTGTTTTGGTTTTGTATTCGGTTTTGGATCTGGATTACCGTCGTGTTTTGGTTTTGGTTTTGGTTTTGGTTTTGTTTGGGTTTGTTTTGCTATTTTGTTGGAAATATTTTTGGGCCTAAAATAACCAAATTTAGTGCTCCACCTGTTTCTTAGATAAGTAATGTAATTGTAAAGCTAATAAATTATCAAAAAAACACTTTAATTCCTGGTCGGTAGGCCTTCATTAATTCTACACACAAAACAGATTGTCTTCCTCTCCATCTATGCATATTGGCAATGCAGCTATCGTCTTTGGATGTATATTACACCCTACACTTATAGTTAAATATGTAAAGAAATGGACAAAGGCAGTTTGGTTTCTGTCTCTATAGGCCCCCCCCTCCACTTGTCGAAAATACCAAAAAATTCAGCCGTTATAGACTGTACAATATTAATTGAAATGGAGAAAGCCAGTTTGGTTTCTGTCTCTATAGGCCCCCTTCCACTTGTCGAAAATACCAAAAAATTCAGCCGTTATAGACTGTGCAATATTAATTGAAATGGAGAAAGCCATTTTGGTTTCTGTCTCTATAGGCCCCCCCTCCACTTTTCGAAAATACCCAAAAATTCAGACGTTATAGACTGTACAATATTAATTGAAATGGAGAAAGCCAGTTTGGTTTCTGTCTCTATAGGCCCCCCTCCACTTGTCGAAAATACCGAAAAATTCAGACGTTATAGACTGTACAATATTAATTGAAATGGAAAAAGCCATTTTGGGGTCACTGTGTGTATGACACCCTACCCTTAAGGATAAATTGCCCAAACAGCAGCCTTTCAAGACGATACGTGATATGGAAATGCCTCAAGTCCCTTTCCTCTTTGGTGGTAGATTGCACCCTAGACTTAAATAGAAAGTTTTAAAAAGATGTTATCGTCATCATCTGGATCTTCATCCTCACCCTCATCAGTGTGTAAGTCATCATCACAGACTATCAATTCATCGCCACTTGAATCCGCCATTAGAGAAAAGTCAGTGCTTGGATGTATTTGATGGTGAAGGCCTTCTTCGTGGAAGATGTAGTTCATTTTTATAAACATAATTTTCTCCACATTTTTTGGAAGTAACCTTCGATGGCGATCACTGACTAAGTTCCCGGCTGTACTGAATATTCGTTCAGAGTACACACTGGAGGGTGGGCAGCTTAGGTATTGCAAAGCAAGTTTGTACATGGGTTTCCAAATGGCCTGTTTTTCCTCCTAGTAAGGAAAGGGACTGTCTGACATTTCCATATCAATTACCTCTTGAAAATAATCCTCCACCATCCTTTGCATGTTTATACTCGTAGTGGATGGAGTTATGGGCAAGGTCACACATTTTTTTGAAAAATCCTTCAAACCGGCCCAGATGTTAAATTGTTCTGGTCTGCCCCCTGCGTCTTCCCTGCTTCTTTTTGGGAAATTTAATATTTTACGAGCAGCAGCAGCTTGAGAAAGTGAAGGAGGACACGTCGTCAAGCCGAGGCCCAGTTCAGCGGCCAACTTGCTGAGCAATAGCTCCTTGCAAAAGTTCACATCTCGCTCATTTACAAGTAGAGACTCAATGTATTTTATTATTATTATTATTAATATTTATTTATAAGGCGCCACAAGGCATCCACAGCGCCGTACAGAGACAAACAAAATCACAATACAATGGGAGACAGCACAGTACAGTAAACACAGCAACTCAGTACGCTCAATGCACAGCCAGAGAGGGTGGGGAAGGGGGAGGGAGGATCCGCAAACGACGGGGCCCAAGAAGGAGGGCGCGGAAGACAGGGAGACACCCAGGGGAGGGGGGAGGAAACAGGAGGAGAGATGGCCCTGCTCAGAGGAGCGTACAATCTAAGGGGAGGGGTGGACAGACAGAGAGATGCAGGAGAGAGAGGGAGAGTAGGGGGACAGAGGCAGAAGATAAGGTAGGAAGTTAAGTGGGAGACAGAAAGGCTTTAAGAAAAAGGTGGGTTTTTAGGGCCCGTTTGAAGCTGGACAGATTAGGGGAAGTTATGATGGAGGGAGGGAGCTTGTTCCAGTGGAGGGGGGCAGCGCGGGCGAAGTTTTGAATACGCACATGGGAGGAGGTTATAAGGGGGGAAGAGAGGCGACGGTCAGAGGCAGAACGGAGAGGGCGGGATGGAGCATGAATAGAGAGGAGGGTGGAGATGTAGGGCGCAGTGGAGTTGGCGAGGGCCTTGTAGGTGAGTGTGAGGAGCTTAAAGAGGATTCTGAAGGGGAATGGGAGCCAGTGAAGGGCTAGGTAGAGGGGGGAGACAAAAGAGGAGCGGCGAGAGAGGAAAATAAGCCTAGCTGCAGCGTTAAGGACGGATCGAAGGGGATCGAGATGAGAGTGGGGGAGGCCAGTGAGGAGGAGGTTGCAGTAGTCCAGGCGGGAGATGATCAGAGAGTGGATAAGGCATTTGGTGGCATCTTGGGAGAGGAAGGGCCGGATGCGAGCGATGTTGCGCAGCTGGAAGCGGCAGGATTTAGCAAGAGAGAGGATGTGGGGGCCAAAGGAGAGAGAGGAGTCGAGGATGACACCAAGGCAGCGAAGTTGGGGGACAGGGGAGATAGAGGTGTTGTCGACAGTGATGGAGAGGTCAGAAGGGGATGGGGTATGAGAGGGAGGAAAAACTATGAGCTCAGTTTTGGCAAGGTTAAGTTTGAGGAATCGAGAGGACATCCAGGAGGAGATGGCAGAGAGGCAGGCAGACACCCTAGAGAGGAGGGAGGGAGAGAGATCAGGAGAGGAGAGGTATAGTTGAGTGTTGTCAGCGTAAAGGTGGTAGCTGAAGCCGAAGGAGCTGATGAGTTCACCCAGGGAGGAGGTGTATTGAGAGAAGAGTAAGGGTCCCAGAACAGAGCCCTGAGGGACCCCGACTGGAAGGGTGGATGGGGGGGAGAGAGACCCAGAGGTGGTGACAGAGAAGGAACGGTGAGTAAGGTAAGAGGTGAACCAGGACAGGACTGGGCCGGAGAGGCCGAAAGACTGGAGGGTGTGAAGGAGGAGGGGGTGGTCAACGGTGTCAAAGGCTGCAGAGAGGTCAAGGAGGATGAGAAGGGAGAAGTGGCACCTAGCTTTTGCAGAGAGGAGGTCATTGGTGACTTTAGCCAGGGCAGTTTCAGTGGAGTGGAGGGGGCGGAAACCAGACTGGAGAGGATCAAGGAGGGAGTATTCAGAAAGGTAGGAGGTGAGACGGCTGCAGACGAGCCTCTCGAGAATTTTGGAGGCAAAAGGGAGAAGAGATATGGGGCGATAGTTCGAGAGAGAAGTGGGGTCGAGATTAGGTTTCTTAAGAATGGGGGATTCGAGAGCATGTTTGAAGGAGGAGGGGAAGATGCCAGTGGAGAGGGAGAGATTAAAGAGGTGAGCGAGGTGGGAGAAGGTGGTGGGGGAAAGGGAGCGAAGAAGGTGGGAGGGGATGGGATCCAGGGGGCAGGTAGTGGGGGGGGAGGATAAAATGAGAGAGTGGACTTCCTCGCCGGTGGTGGGACGGAAGGAGTGGAGGGGAAGGTGGTTGGGGGGAGGACAGAAGAGTGGGAGGGGTGGAAGAGAGAGTGGAGGAGGAGATTTCAAGTCGGATGGCCTCGATTTTAGAGGAGAAGAAGGAGGCGAAATCAGAGGCAGTCAGGGAGGAGGGGGGTGGGGGGAGGGGAGGGGGCCAAGAGAGTGCTGAAGGTGGCAAAAAGGCGGCGGGGGTTAGAGGACTGGGAAGAGATGAGGGATTTAAAGAAAGATTGTTTAGCGAGTGAGAGGGCAGAGCTGTAGGATGAAAGGATGAATTTAAAGTGGAGGAAGTCAGCCAGGGAGCGGGATTTTCTCCAGTGACGTTCGGCGGAACGGGAGCATTTTTGGAGGAAGCGGGTAAATTTGGAGTGCCAGGGTTGGGGTTTGGAGCAGCGGGGGTGGACGGAGTGCGCAGGGGGGACCGCGTCCAGAGCGGAGGTGAGGGTGTGATTGTAGAGGGAGACCGCCTGGTTGGGGCAGGCCTGGGAGGAAAGGGGAGAAAGGAGGGTATCGAGAGAGGAGGACAGAGAGGCAGGGTCAAGAGCATCGAGGTTGCGTATGGACAGAGTAGGTTTGGGCAGGGGGAGGGGAGCAGGAGAAGAGGAGAGAGAGAAGGAGAGAAGATGGTGGTCGGATAGAGGAAAGGGAGAGATGGAGAAGTCGGAGAGATTACATAGGTAGGAGAAGACAAGATCAAGGGAGTGACCAAGGCAGTGGGTAGAGGAGGAGGTCCATTGGGTAAGACCAAGGGAGGAAGAGAGGGTGAGCAGTTTGCTGGAAGCAGGGTAGGTGGGGTTGTCGATGGGGATATTAAAGTCACCGAGAATGATCGAGGGGAGATCGGAGGAGAGGTAGTGAGGAAGCCAGCTAGCAAAGTTGTCAAGGAAGAGGGAGGTGGGGCCAGGGGGGCGGTAGATGACAGTGACGCGGAGATGGATGGGGTAGAAGAGGCGGATGGAGTGAGCTTCAAAAGAGGAGAAGGAGAGGGAGGGTTCAGGGGGAATGACACGAAAAGTACAGGTGGAGGAGAGGAGGAGGCCAACTCCACCGCCAGGGCGGGCACCAGGCCTGGCGGAGTGGGTGAAGGAGAGGCCACCATAGGAGAGGGCAGCGGGGGAAGTAGTATCAGAATCGGAGAGCCAGGTTTCAGTAACGGCAAGAAGGTTAAAGGAGTTGGATAGAAAGAGGTCGTGGATAGCAGTCAGCTTGTTGCGGACGCATCTGGCATTCCAGAGGGCACAGAAGAAAGGGGGAGAGGGGGGAAATGGGGATGAGGTTAGCAAGATGAGCAGCGCGCGGGGGATGGCGGGGAGGAACGGGAGAGGTAGGGCGGGGGGAGAGTATGGGTATGGAGTGAGAGCGGGGAGGCATAGTAGGGAGAGAGAGTAACAGAACAGTGAGATAGTGGGGACAGTGAAAAACAGGTAAGAACAAAGGCAGGAAGACAATGAAAAGGTGGAAGATAATAACGAATTAGGGCGTGGAGGGCATGGAACAACAGTACAGTGAGATAATAAGGACAATGAAGACAGGTAAGAATGATAGCAGAACAGTAAGATAGTAAGGACAGCGGATAACAGGTAAGAATAAGCAGGGAGACAATAGCAAGATGGAGGACAATAACCAATTAGGGCATGGAAGGCAAAGAATAATAGAAGGAGAGGTAATAAGGACAATGGAAATAGGCAAGAATAATAACAGGTAAAACTAGTTGCTGGTAAATATAAAATCAGGAAAAACAAGATAAAGGCATATAAATAGTAGAATAATAACAGGTAAAAAGTAGAAACTTGTAAATGTACAATCAGGAAAAACAAAATAATGGCATATAAAATAATGTTTTATATGCAGTTGATGCAGTTAAGCCAGGGATTCAGCAGGAGAAGGGTTAACTGACAAGTCGGGTCGATACACAGTAGATCAGTTGATGCAGGTAAGCCAGGGATTCAGCAGGAGAAGGGTTAATTGACAAGCCGGGTCGGTACACAGTAGATCAGTTGATGCAGATAAGCCAGGGATTCAGCAGGAGAAGGGTTAATTGACAAGCCGGGTCGGTACACAGTAGATCAGTTGGTGCAGATAAGCCAGGGATTCAGCAGGAGAAGGGTTAACTGACAAGCCGGGTCGGTATACAGTAGATCAGTTGGTGCAGATAAGCCAGGGACTCAGCAGGAGAAGGGTTAATTGACAAGCCGGGTCGGTACACAGCAGATCAGTTGATACAGACAAGCCAGGGACCCAGCAGGAGAAGGGTTACTTGACAAGCCGGGTCGGTACACAGTAGATCAGTTGATGTAGATAAGCCAGGGATTCAGCAGGAGAAGGGTTAACTGACAAGCCGGGTCGGTACACAATAGATCAGTTGGTGCAGACAAGCCAGGGACTCAGCAGGAGAAGGGTTAATTGACAAGCCGGGTCGGTACACAGTAGATCAGTTGATACAGATAAGCCAGGGACTCAGCAGGAGAAGGGTTAATTGACAAGCCGGGTCGGTACACAGTAGATCAGTTGATGTAGATAAGCCAGGGATTCAGCAGGAGAAGGGTTAACTGAAAAGCTGGGTCGGTACACAGTAGATCAGTTGATGCAGATAAGCCAGGGATTCAGCAGGAGAAGGGTTAACTGACAAGCCGGGTCGGTACACAATAGATCAGTTGGTGCAGATAAGCCAGGGATTCAGCAGGAGAAGGGTTAATTGACAAGCCGGGTCGGTACACAGTAGATCAGTTGATACAGATAAGCCAGGGACTCAGCAGGAGAAGGGTTAATTGACAAGCCGGGTCGGTACACAGTAGATCAGTTGATGTAGATAAGCCAGGAACTCAGCAGGAGAAGGGCTAACTGAAAAGCCGGGTCGGTACACAGTAGATCAGTTGATGCAGATAAGCCAGGGATTCAGCAGGAGAAAGGTCAATTGACAAGCCGGGCCGGCACACAGCAGACCAGCCGATGCAGATAAACCAGGGATTCAGCAGGAGAAGGGCCAACTGACAAACCGGGGTTCGGTACACAGTAGGTCAGTTGATGCAGACAAGCCAGGGATAGATGGTATGGCCTTGTCTTTGGAGTGATGATGACACTCCTTTGTACCCCCACAATAATTTCCCACTGTCTTCACAAGTTTTTAGATGTTTTATAATTGTGGACAGATAATTGTGTGGGAGGAAAGACACAGAGCTGATCTAACGTGCAGCCTTCTCCAACTGCCGCCCGCATGCAAATTTGACAATGTAGGTCTTAAACCTTGGATTAAGCACAGTGGCCAAAACGTACTGATCCGAGTTCAAGATCTTAGTAACTCGAGGATCATTGTGAAGCGAATGAAGTACTTGATCGACATGCCAACATACTTTGCTGAATTGCTTGCTTTTAGCTCCTCCTTCAGTTTCTGAAGCTGCTTTTCCAATAGTCTAATTAAAGGAATGACTTGGGTCAAACTAGCAGAGTCTGCACTCACCTCACACGTCACAACTTGAAATGGTTTCAGCACCTTGCACAGCACTGAAAGGATTTCCCACTGTGCAAGAGTGAAATACATCCCCCCTCCTTTCCCAATGTCATGGCTTGTGCAATATGCTTGGATGGCTTTGCGCTGTTCTTCCATCCTCTGAAGCATGTACAGGGTAGAATTCCACCTAGTTACCACCTGTTGCTTAAGTTGGTGGCAGGGCAAGTTAAACTGCTCTTGGAGCTGCTGTAATCTCCTACATGCTGTGGCCGAATGCCTAAAATGGCCTGAAATTTTACGGGCCACCGAAAGCATCTCCTGCACCTCACGGTTATTTCGTAGGAAGCTCTGCACCACCAAGTTGATGGTGTGAGCAAAACAGGGAATGTGTTGGAAATCACCCAGCTGTAATGCTCACACTATATTGTTGGCGTTATCAGAAATGACATACCCTGGGGAGAGTCCAAGTGGTATAAGCCATGTATCAATCACATCTCTTAGTTTGCGTAACAAATTGTCAGCTGTATGCCTGTTAGTGAAGCCGGTGATACAAAGAGTGGCCTGCCTGTGACAAATGTTACGTAGTGGTGTAAATGCTGCTGCTGTTCCTGCTGGTGAAGGTGAATGACCAACCCAGTGAGCTGTCACCATCATATATTCTTTGGTTTGGCTACATCCACTTGTCCACATATCTGTGGTTAAGTGGACAGTGGGCAGAATGGCATTTTTCAGCGCAATCTCTACATTTTTACACACTTTTTGGTATAGTTGTGGAATTGCTTTACGGGAGAAATGGTGTTGCGATGGAATTCTGTAACGCGGACACAAAACCTCAATTAGCTGTGAAAAACCAGCTGCGTTTATTGTGGAGATTGGACGCAGATCTAACACTAACATTGCAGCCATGGCGTCTGTGATTCGCTTGGCGACTGGGTGACTGCTGTCATATTTGCTTCCCCTAGCAAATGATAGTTTCACAGTTAATTGCTGAAATGTAGGACTGCTCTCTTTCTTGACCTGCCTCTGGGCTGACGATTCACCCCCAACAGCAGCAGCAGTGGGGCTAATGCTTTCTTCAGAGGAATCAATAGTAGTGCAGGAGTCATCCAGCCTTAATAAGTGTAATGCCGGGCTAACTCCGAGCGTTACTGAGGATATTGATGAGGATGGTGTGGTGGGTGTATTTTGTAGCCGTCGGGATGTCGGTGACCGGAGGGTCCTAGCTGATGATGGAGAGCTTGTAAATTTTTTGGAAGAACTTTCAGCTTTTCCCAACACTTTGCCATGAACTCTTGTTAAATGGCGTAACATAGACGAGGTTCCCTCCCTCGACTGACTGTGGCTTGACATACACTACAAATGGCTATACAATTGTCTGGATTTGGGTAGAAATAATTCCACACATAAGAAGTGGATTTTTTTGTTTTATGCCCAGGCATGACAATGGCCTTTTTTTTGTCACGTGCCAGAACTGCTGCCACTGGTGCAGGACTTACACAAACAACCTCATCCTCATCAACATCCTCATTAGCGCCCTCGTCGCCTACACAAATCTCCCCCTCATCCTCTTCTAATTCCAAAGTGGCATCCTCAATTTGTGTATCACCGGCTACACTCGGGCTGTAAAACGCACACATAGGCAGAACTGCTGAAAGGGCCCTTCTTTATGGGTACACTAACAGAATGCTCACGATTAGACATCCTACTGTTGGATGGACTCTCCACAGGGATTGGTGTCATTTGTGAATTAGAGCAAACATTATCCTCTAATGCCTAACTGTTATCTTGCAGCTCGGCTTTGACGCGTAACAGTAGTAATGTCATGTTATTGCCCGTTGTGAGAATAAGAGTCTGGGCTTTCATAATTTCTAATTGTATACTGCTATGTATTGATGTGCTTCTATGTCATATAAGCATATGTCTATGACAAAACACCTGATCTCCTTGTATTTTATACATGTGTGGTAATCTAGAACTATATGCTGTACATATACCTGTATATATTTCTGTAGTTATATATCTATACCGGAAATGATGTCATGCTATTGCCCACTATGAGAATGGGAGTCTAGGTTGATTTATAAATTTCTAATTGTTATTATATATTCTCTCTATGTACTATTTTGAATTGTATGTTCAGTAGATGTATTTTTACGCTGGTAATAATAAATAGATTTTTTACTATTGACACCGTCCCGGAAGTGAGGTATCGGAAGTGAGGTATCGGGACGTCCGAAATTCCACCTACGTTCCGGATGAATTATGTTTTGATTGGCTCTTATGAAGAGGGCTTCAGTATTTAAGAGCGAGCATTTGGAGTTTCATTATGACCCCTTGAGAAAGTCGGGATTCGTGACTTTCTGATCATCGCTGCTTGAGGGTGTGAGGTGTGTTGGCCGGACTGTCACCCTACCTATTATCATTCTGCGAGTGTAGAGGAGGACAGATAAGCTGTGTTTTTACTTTGCATTGTGTACGGGCATTTTATTACTTTAGCTGCTGTGTGGGGCAATATGCCTTATTTTAAATAAATATTTTGTAATTTAGCCATCAGTCTTGTTTTTAAATTGATGGTATCACATTATTGTGGCTATTTTGAGTTCTAGCTATCCGGAGGTTTACGATTGATGCTTCTGGGAGGACTTTGTGGTTTATCCGCATTCATTCGTGCTCCAGCGGTCCATTACCGACGGTACTAAGAGGAGATTCATCAGGATATGAAACAAGCTGTTCTAATTTGAACCTCTGGTACTATTTTCTAATATCACCATTTGTGTTTTACATTTAATGCACTATGTGTGGCGCCTCTCTTCTCTTGTGTTTTATCCATTAGGTGTGACACTTGCAGACAGGTGTCGAATGATCTGGGAGCTGCCATTGTTTAATAAGTATATCTATTGCATTCTATCACTTTAAATTTGCACTTTGAAGCGCCTGTGCGCACATGCACATACACACACACACACATACATATATATATATAAAAAGAATATTGAGCATCATATGTTAGTTTCCTTAATATACAATAATAATATTAGTATTAGTAGCAAATATGTACCAGTTATATTTAATAGAAAGGTAACCCCAGAAATGTTAAATCTAGTGTAACCCCCTGTCACTGTGTGTAGTGTGGGGTGCAAAGGGTACACAGTGCACCTCCTTCTCAAGCCCTGGCTAGCTGATGGGCATGGGTGTAAATGATCAGGGGGTCCCTGCACATGCAGGTGTTTCTTTGTAGTTAGTGGGACACAGGTAATGTCACTTTGGTGCAGTGTAATAGAAGTCACAATAATTTGGGCGCCAGACCATCTCTATAACAAACTCAACTCTTTATTTACACTCTTCCTCCAGCACGATAATCATAATGGTTGCAGCAATAAAGAAATATATGTACAGCTCCTTACTCTCTCCAGCACAGTTCTTAATGAGCAATACGAATATGGTTGCAAATATATCTCATTACTCCTCCTGCACAGTTCTTAATGTTATCCAGATGTTATGTAACATAAATCATTGGTCTCTCTTACACTCCATACTCACTGCAGATACCCTTTCTGCAGGGGCACATGCATGGATGCTAATAGGCAGGCAGCCTCTCCTCCATGCAGCTCTGACACACTCTGTGTACCTCTCAACTGCAGCTCACCCCTCCTCTGCGGGGATGATGTCTCCTGTGCTCTGACATGTCACTCTGTGTACTCTCAGCCTCAGGATCTGACACTACAGCTACCAGGCCTCTTGTAGCAGCCCTCACTCCAGGGCCTCTTCCATGCAAAGTGTCCCCCTCTCTCTTGGGTTCTCTATAGTGGCATGGAGTTCTCCCCCTCATCCAGTGCACACATTCCTTGCCCTGGCTCAGTCACCATGCTCAGACTTCCAGGCAATGCTGGGGGAGCCTGGGAGCTTCCACCCCAGGTCCCCAGCTACAACTCTCCTCTTGTGTCTCCCTTCTCAGTTCCTCTCCCCCCTTAATGACAGCCCCTCCTTCCTCTCACTTAGTCTCACAGGCTGGGCTGGGTTATCACCATGGTAACCAGTTTATGTAACTTTTCAGAAACTTCTATCTTACCCTCTAGGTGACCCCTCCTCTATTCACTGAGGTAAAGGTTTAACTAAAACACCACTAGGGGGGTGTTACATTCTCCCCCGATTAGCTGGGCACCCTAAACTACACCTAATGGGGCTGCCTAGCTAATCTCACTCACACCTAACTCACATATGACCACACACATGTAAACTTTTCTACATCACTATTGCATGAAAAATCACAGTGTAAAGTGAATACATACATAGCAATACAATGGCAGTATCAATATAAAACACATTTCACATTGCATACCCCACAACACCCCCAATGGATGTAAACATGTGAGTCACAGGTGTCCTGTTTTCTTTCAATGTACATTTAAATATGGCTTTATGCCAAAGCAATGTAGCACCTGCCCATGCCTGCCCATGTCTCCCCCCTCCTGGGTCAAAAAGAGACAGGTGGCTCTCGTGGGCCCCTCCCAACAAATACATCTCAGCAATATATGCAGGGGTGGCATTTGACCAGCGGGGTTGTCTTCCCCCCCTTTCTCTCCAACGTGGACGATCTGCCTTTCTTTGCTCCCCCTAATCCTCCGGAAGGACAATATACAGACGTCACTTGCACAGCCTGCCTCTCTTTGCTTCCCCAAATCCTCAGGAAAGGCAATATACAGACTGCATTGTAATTGCACCTCGCATGTTGAACCTTTTCTTCTTTTGCTTCCCACTCAGCTGGGATAAGTGGCACTACAAGTCTCAGCAACAAGCACACTGCTGCTCCATATACTGTCCTGGACAGAACTACTCAGCAAACAACTTGCTTTACCTCCTCATTACCCTTGGTCTCTGTTGGGCACCTAGAGACGGTCAGACATGGTGTCCCAAGGGTGTTTCTCCGGCTGGGCACACTGCTCTCAGTTCCTGTGTCCTGCAAGCACTTTCTCCATCTGTTGTGCTCGAGCCCCACGTTGGGCGCCATTTTGTAACCCCCTGTCACTGTGTGTAGTGTGGGGTGCAAAGGGTACACAGTGCACCTCCTTCTCAAGCCCTGGCTAGCTGATGGGCATGGGTGTAAATGATCAGGGGGTCCCTGCACATGCAGGTGTTTCTTTGTAGTTAGTGGGACACAGGTAATGTCACTTTGGTGCAGTGTAATAGAAGTCACAATAATTTGGGCGCCAGACCATCTCTATAACAAACTCAACTCTTTATTTACACTCTTCCTCCAGCACGATAATCATAATGGTTGCAGCAATAAAGAAATATATGTACAGCTCCTTACTCTCTCCAGCACAGTTCTTAATGAGCAATACGAATATGGTTGCAAATATATCTCATTACTCCTCCTGCACAGTTCTTAATGTTATCCAGATGTTATGTAACATAAATCATTGGTCTCTCTTACACTCCATACTCACTGCAGATACCCTTTCTGCAGGGGCACATGCATGGATGCTAATAGGCAGGCAGCCTCTCCTCCATGCAGCTCTGACACACTCTGTGTACCTCTCAACTGCAGCTCACCCCTCCTCTGCGGGGATGATGTCTCCTGTGCTCTGACACGTCACTCTGTGTACTCTCAGCCTCAGGATCTGACACTACAGCTACCAGGCCTCTTGTAGCAGCCCTCACTCCAGGGCCTCTTCCATGCAAAGTGTCCCCCTCTCTCTTGGGTTCTCTATAGTGGCATGGAGTTCTCCCCCTCATCCAGTGCACACATTCCTTGCCCTGGCTCAGTCACCATGCTCAGACTTCCAGGCAATGCTGGGGGAGCCTGGGAGCTTCCACCCCAGGTCCCCAGCTACAACTCTCCTCTTGTGTCTCCCTTCTCAGTTCCTATCCCCCCTTAATGACAGCCCCTCCTTCCTCTCACTTAGTCTCACAGGCTGGGCTGGGTTATCACCATGGTAACCAGTTTATGTAACTTTTCAGAAACTTCTATCTTACCCTCTAGGTGACCCCTCCTCTATTCACTGAGGTAAAGGTTTAACTAAAACACCACTAGGGGGGTGTTACACTAGCATAACTGAATATATCAGTTTAATTAAAGGTTAACTTTAATTAAGAGTAAATGTGGCATATTAATAATAGGTTAGGTCATATCAAAACTAGTAATTCAAATTTATATACATATATATATATATATATATATATATATAGTGTATATAATTTAATTTTTTTTATTTTTCCTTAATGAATGTAATTCTTTGCAGAGCCAAAGTTTTGGCTGTCACAATGACCACTAAGTGAAGTCTAAAGATTGTATTCCTTATTACTTCTAATATAGATTCTCGAATGAGCCCCTGATGTCGTTTACTCCTTATGTAGAAGCGTTTGGACTAGAATTTGACAGTTGAATTCAATTAAGTCAGTTAGCCGATTAATTTAAACTTCATGTACCAGAACTTGAGACAAAAACTAAGAATTATGTCAGTACAGGGATGGCCTTGTCAAAGAGCTGTTAATGCATTTCTCACCTCTGTGCTGAACCCATTTCAAGTCTTTCACTACCGTTCAGAGAAAAAAACATCAATTTCCGTGACTATTACTTTATTGTGTCTTTATTTAAAAATAAGTAAGAAAATTAAAAAAATCACAGTAACCACAAATATAATTTTTATTTGGCAAAAAATAGAATATATAATAATTATTTAACTCTAGAAAAAAGTATAAGATATTTTTTTTCTCTTCCACCATTTGCACTTTATGCGTTCAGATGTAAACATTTACCCTAAAATACTACGCTTTGTGAAAGTATCATAACTTGAATAAAAAAAACAATATTTATTTTATCTTCTTGGGAAAAAGTTTACTTAAATATAATCTAATTAAACACGGAGACATCTTATTGTGCCGTGTACAGATTGTTTGTGTCGTTTTTACATGAATATATCATGAACCACAAGAAATGGCAGTGAAGGCACTGCAATAGTGCTGGAGTCAAGTAAGGGGTCTTGGGGTGGACTGCTGTCCAATGGTGGGAAAGAAAAGGTGACAGGCAGGGTAGCCCTAAACCTCTTTCTCACAGTGTGGGACACAGAGATCAGTGAAAGTTGGGAGGGAAGGCCCAGAGTCAGGGGTAGTCTAGCCTGTTTTAGGGAGCTGGGAAGGAGGCAGGCAGCATTCCAGTTTAGGATTTCCTAAAAAAAACCAAAAGGGGAATGGTGAAGTGCCAGCTTTGCTATGTACTTTATTTCGTCATATTGTAGTGTGTATTGTTTGTGCTTTCCTTGATTTTTTATGAGTTGTTATCTTTCTGTCAAATTTTGCTTTGTTACAGCCAGCAGCCGGGGGTAATGGTGCACAAGGCAAGGCAATAGGGGAGATGTCAGAATGAGATTGTGTTGCCTAGATGCTAGGCAGAACACTCTAGTGCAGTGTTTCCCAAACTCAGTCCTCAGGGACCCCTAACAGTGCATGTTTTCCATATCTCCTTGCTGGAGCACAGGTGTACCCATTACTGACTGACACATTGTAATTATACCACCTGTGGATCTGTTACAATGTGTCAGTCAGTAATGATTACACCTGTGCTCCAGCAAGGATATATGAAAACCATGCACTGTTAGGGGTCCCTGAGGACTGAGTTTGGGAATCACTGCTCTAGTGGTTGAATATGGTAAATTTGAATAGGCTTGTACATTGTTTTCATTCCTGCCACAGTATAATTGGTAAATCAAGCAGTAACAAATTTGTCCCTTTACCCATCTTCAAGACATTGTTAATGAACAACCGCTAGTGGGGCTCTAGCTGTAAGCTTTTGTACATTTTGTTTAGGAAAGCATATTCTACTGCCAAGTATACAAAACAAAGAGCATTTTGGTGACCAGTATACAAAATAGCCTAATATGGTGGCAAGTATCCAAAACAAGCCCCAAACGATGGTCAGTATACAAAAGTGATAGTAATAGCACAGGTTACTAGCACAGGTTACTAGCACATCTTCAGTGTTTTGAACTCCTGGCAAATACAGCAGAGAGTCGTTTGGCAGACAAATAATCTTGTACTATGATGAATACAGGAACTAAATCAGTAAGTGCAGTCCAGATATAAAAATTATTAGTTCTTGCAGGTACAATATATGATTCTCAGGTAACTTTGCGAGAATTAATTTGACATTCATGCCTTTGTAGTTAAATGCCTACATTATCCTAAAGGATTGTAAGGAATTACTTTGACATTTGTACCTCCGACCACTAAAGGTCTCTGTATTTGCAAACGTTCCCTTAGATTTGCTCTTATCCAAGATGGCCAGTTTGGAATCAAAGAGAAGCCATCTTGGATCCTGTTTCCTGTTTGAGCCTATAAATGACACTTCCTGGTTCAGACATACGCTTGAGTATTCTGCTTGCTCAGCTCCTGCTACCTGCTACTCTACCTTGCATCTGTGACTCCCTGCTTGTTTACCGACCCGGCAAACATCTGACTACCCGCTTGTGTACCGATCCGGCAAACATCTGACTACTCTCTGGATATCTACTAGGCTATTGGACTTCAGATAATACCACCAGTATCGTTACAAGGATACTATATAGAGATATAAGCAACATCAGATTACATAGAGATTGGGAAGACTATATAAGACTGTAGTTCTTAAATAATGATGATATTCTTTATTGGAGGGCCAAGCATAAACAAACGGGGGAGTTAATCATCCAAAGGAAGGTCATCTGGAAAGGAAAAAAACTTAACAGAATTACGTTTTTTCTGGATTGGGTTTTATGCCGAGATAGCAAAGTTCTGTTTTGCTTGTCTGAAGTGTCACGTGATGGCATCAAGGAATTAACTCCCATGCCTTTAATGCCCTTTCCAATAGTTGGGGTTCCATTTGAAAGCATAGGAGTTGCTTTGATGGGTTCTATATAAGTTTAATTTAGTGGTGGTAAAATATGCCATTAGACATGCTCAAACTTTCCCATTATATGCTGCCACTGTTAAACATGTGGCTAACAGATTATTAAAGCTTTTCTCCTGAATGGGTTTACTTGAATTTGTACTTATAGATCAGAATACAGACTTTATATCACCAGCTGATGTAATGGGTCCTGAGTCTCTTGAAGGTTCAAAATGTTTTATTACTATCTGCAGCCTGGCGCGTTAGTTGGGCGATTTAGTCATACCTTGAAGGCATTGCTTAAAATATTTGTGCAAACAGATAAGAAGAATTGGGTCAAACTTCTCCTCTTGCTACTGATTGAAGCCAAGAATTTCCCCAGGCTTCTACTTACTTTTTGCCATTTGAACTTTTATATGGTAAGAAGCTTCAGGGCATTTTTAATCTGTTGTAAGTGTTGTGTGAAGAACAGCCTTTCAACTGTTGGAATCCCATGACATAATGAGACACCCCTCTCCCAGGACCAAGGGAAGTTATTAAGCATTTTGGTTGAGGAGTTTCCAAACATATTCTCTGACACTCCAGGGATAGCCAACCTGGTAAAGTAGAGCATTGTTATGCCACCAGGTGCCATAATTACCCAAATAAACTTACAGTATAGGATGCCTGATGAGAAACAACACCAGGTAATATGGTCTGATGTATTCTTGCTTATTTTACACCCTGGATCTTAAAAAGGGTACTTAATTTGCTACACCATTGGGGCTATTCCAGCGCCTCATGGATGAGGTACTCCACTCCCACCTGAATTATGCAGTGGCATACCTAGATGATAAATCCATTTACAGTAATGACTGGAAGGCTCATCTTAATAGATTGTAGACTTAAGTACCTTTATGCAGGTGGCCTTACAGCCAATATCAAGAAATGTGCTTTAACTGACCCTTTAACAGAGTTGTTGCAGAATTCAGTTCCAAATCATATCAGTTGGACTCCTAGCTGTCAGGGGTCACTTCATAAAATTAAAAATGTTTTTTGTGAAGGATGTTTATTTAGGTCTCATGATTTTGGCCAACAATTTGTCTTGCAGACCAATGCTTCAGACATGGGTCTTGGAGCATTTCTAAAACAGGACTTGATGGAGTGGAGCAGTCAGTCTTGTATCTAACCTGGATACTCTGGGGTCGGAAGGTGAAGTATTCTGCAGTGGAAAAGGAGTGCCTCACTGTAAAATGGGCAGTTGAGGCTCTCCAGTGCTATTTTGGGAGTGAATGCATTTTGTAGTTGTGACAGATTACACTCCCCTGAGGTGGTTAGACAGTAAGCAGGATGCCAATCAGCGATTGACTAGATGGTAACAAGCTTTCAAGCCTTATATGTTTGACCTGCATCATAGGCTAGGATGCTTTATGCAGACTTTTTGTCATTCACAAGAGCTGGAGTGCCGACTTATGCCTCAGTTGTTATGGATATCAAACTATAATGGGGAAGAATTGTTACATGAAGAAGATCTTCCACATTTGAGGACGTTAAGGATGTTAAGTTTTCATGGAATATGATAGTATGGGCAGAACGGTGGCTAAGTGGTCCTCACTGGGGTCACGAGTTCAATTCCCGACCATGGCCTTATCTGTGTGGAGTTTGTATGTTCTCCCCGTGTTTGCGTGGGTTTCCTCCAGAAGACTCCTATTTCGTACTCTACGTTCCCCTAACGTGAATCAGTGGATGGAATGCTCCGGATAGGTAGAGGGTAATGCACTGTCATAGATCACAGTATTGCCATGATAATGCAGGGTGACACCTGCTCCGTGTTTCTCCGTTCTGCCCAACAGTGAATGTAAAGTCCATAGCTCGGGACAGATAGAATTAAATCACTCAAATACTTCAGAAAAATACAGTGGCTGCGGAGACTCACTGAATATAGATCTCCGATTACAAATGTCCGTGAATCCAAATCGCTTTGGTAGCTAAGTACTGTGGAGAGAAGTGGAACTTCTAAAATTCAAAAGGCTCCCACTGAGATAAGCGTACAGAACAGCACAGTGATGTCAGGGTCTCCTCGTAACCTGACGCGTTTCATCACCTAAGGGTGGTTTCATCAGAGGTAGTAGACTGTTAAAATCAAGACATCCATTTTATACCTTAGATGTAATTAATCAGTCAGCTGCTGAGTAGAGGATCGAGTTTTAGTCAATCTTTCAATTCATATATGTGTAGTCAATTTCTGTTGAAATACACATTACCATATCATTGTAAAATATATATATATTTAAAAATCAACCCAAATGGGAATCAAAATAAAAAATAGTAGATAATGAATCTACATATATAAATAATAAAACGTGCAACTAACAGAATGGACTCTAACATAAGTTGAATGAATAGAAAGTCTATACATGTATACATATATGCATGCACACAAATACCCCCACGGATTAAAAGATATTATATTTTTCATTATAATCTTTTGTTTTTAAATTTTTTAGTTTCCACATATTAAAAGATTTCTTTCTTATGAATAAATATCCAAATATCCAATAAACTATTACTCTCTACCGTACTTTCTCACACTGACAATACTATTTTTTATTTTTTACCGTATATAACACAGATCACGCAGTATATCATACATTCATGATAATAAAATATTACATTTATCACTCCCTCCCCAGCCACATCACACTACCCCTCAGAGATACAGAGATATCACACATCATGCCCCCAGGCACATCACGCCACCCCCAGATACACCACACCAACCCCCAGTCATATCAAGCCACCCCCCAGTCATATTATCATGCCACCCCCCAGGCACATTATCACGCCACCCCCCCAAAGATATATCATAAACCCCAACACACATTATAAACCCCCCCCCCCCACACACACACACACATTATGCCCTTCCATCAGCCCAGTGTACTTATCTAGTTGACATCAGAGTTTTAGTGGCATCATGGTGGCTAAGTGGTTAGCACTTCTGCCTCACAGCATTGGGGTCAAAAGTTCAGTTCCCAACCATGGCCTTAGCTGTGTGAAGTTTGTATGTTCTCCCCTTGCTTGCGTGGGTTTCCTCCGGGTGCTCCAGTTTCCTCCCACACGCCAATAAAACACAGTGGTGTTTTAATTTTCTGCTGACAAAACTGTCTCTGTGTTAGGGAATTTAGAATGCAAGCTACAATGAGGCAGGGATTGATGCAAATGACAAATATTCCCTGTACAGTGCTGCAGAATTGGGGGCCTATATAAATAATTGGTGATGATGATGAGAGTGAGCAGGGAAGCTCTTAGTGTCATGAGATTTTGCAACTCTTTGGAGTTCCTGGCTTCCTCTGCAGGTTGCTGGACAATGTGTGATGACATTCCCCCACCGCCACTCAATGTAAAAAGACAAAAAAAAAATAACTTGTACCTGCCCCTTCCCCCCCATACTTGGCATCTCTGCCTCTGAGTTATGCATTGACTTCAGCTGCTATCAATATTTTAAGGCTTGAAAATCTTTATGCCAAGAATCACTAATTATTGGGATCAGTGACAATTGATTATGGGAATCTCTTTCTTCTTCTTTTAATGAATTTTCAATAAAGGGCAATGTTTTAACTGATGTTATAAATAACTTAAAGAGTGCCCTATCTACTTTTCTCTTTGAGCCTAGGTATATATGCTATTAGCTGTCTTGGGTGCACCGCGCAAATTTCAATAGTGCCCACATGTTAGTAACAATGTAATTTATTGAGGATGTGATGACCTAGAGTGGTGGTATTATTTTATGGATGAAGCAGCAGTATCTAGCCTAGCAGTATTGTTCATTAGTACAAGTGTTTTTTTATTATACAGAAATGTTATAGTGACTGACCGCAAACAAGCAGAATATGCAGCCAGTACCAATATCTAAAAGGTTCCACCCAGATATCCTCGAGAGAACTATACACATTCTAAATAGATATGGTGCTGTTCTTATGTACATTAAGGTTTGGGAGGCGGATCAACAATACCTATTGATATGATTCTGTTCAAAAACTAATTTGTTATAACTATAGCCACAGAGCCAGAAATGTGATACAAACATTAAACTGTTTATTACAGCGAAAACATAGTCCAGGTGAAGCAAAATAAAGAGAAACAAGTTCAGGCTTGATAAATCAATGGACTTAGTGGCGCTATATAAATAAATAAATAATGATGATGATGACTTCCAGGTATAGCAAAATAGCAGGTAAATGATAATAAAAATACAGAAGATACCTTAACTGAAGCCAGATCACAGCAATAGCCAGGAGTTCTCAGGAACTATAAGTTAGTGTGTCCAGGCATGAGACAAACATCAGGTAGGTTTCCAGGGGATACGGTACAGGTGAGTAGCAGGAGCTGGCTAAAACAAGGATATTCACAGAAGCACCAAATAACAAAGCAGGTCATCCGAACAAACATTAGCAGACTCATGAACATCAATGAGCAGCAGATGCACCTGGGAGAAGCTGGTTTAGAAATGACTGACACAGGTGTGCAATAACGATGAGCAGAGATTAACGCCTATCAGTGAGTAGAAAATGTGCATAGGAAAAGAGCACCACCTCTGCCGGCATGGAGGTACTGCATCCAGGAACTGGACAAATGCAGAGTCCTAACAAAAGAGAAAAAAATGTCTCATCTTCACTTATAACGGCCTTGACATAAATAATTATATATATATATATTGTTAATGTTCATGACAAATGGTGTCTTGAAGGAGACCTTGAAGAGCTGGCTCTCATGGACACTTAAAGACAGAGCAGAACCTCTAAAGGAGACTACAAGACCAAGTGCAACAGAAAGGAAAAAACACAATATAAATACAGAGGATGTAGTCCCAATAAGTGGATGTTAGTGATGATGGGATGATGGTGAGCAAAATTCCAATGGCAAGGAGCAGTCTGGTAGAGGGCAGATGATTACCACATCGAATCTGATTTGATCTGAAGGAAAACTGTGCTGAGATTCCGGTGCTTGGCCTTTTGTACTCCAATCAGCAGACGCTATTCGACCCTTATCAAGATCTCTCAAGGCTCGAAATCTCGGCACAAGTTACATCAGATGAAAGAGGAGAGCATGCTACACGCTATTTTATCTAGGGATTTCGGTAGGCGTCCCTCCTACTCATTTATCCATATGCTGCTTATTTTGGATTTATTTTTCTTACTTTTTTTTGTAAATTCACATTTTATTAAAGGATAAGTTGTTCCTTTTTGTTTCTTCCATCCCTCCATTTTGGATATAAACGGAATATGTCAATATTTGGAGGTGTTTGAGGAAAAGAAACCAGAAGGATTGTATGGAAAGCTGTTTTTTATTATACATAGTCAGTGCTTTCTGTCTCTCTAATTGGATCCACTGCCTTTATAAACTTCTTCCTTTCTACCACCTGTGCTGGTGATAGTGTGTCTGAGCGAGTGTTCTCTGTCTAGGTATTCTCTCTGTATATATTCTGCTGTGACCCGGACCGTATATTACAATTTGTTTTTTTCTCTTGCCCTTGACCTCAGTTTGTTATAGGATTTGCATTTGACTTCTGCCTGCCCTGACCTTTTCCTGATTACCAGTGTCACGGGCACTAGGAGTCTTTGCACAGGATATCACCAGATGATGTACTTACCAGAGTAATATAGCTGGTACTATGGTTCTCTGGTAGCAGGGTGACAACGAAACAGGAGAATCAGCAGATGGTGAGAGAATGCTCAAAGAAAGTCTATGACTAGCAGCAACTGGTAATGAGTAGATGAATGTACACGAGGAACCAGATGGACAAGTAAACGTGAGGAGAGTCAGTGGTCTGCGTACAGCAAGTTGTACCACTGCTATAGTGAGGAGGAATGTCCAGGAGTAGCGAGGAGGTAGTGAGAGTCAGTGGTCTGCGTATAGCAAGTTGTACCACTGTCTATAGTGAAGGAATGGATTCCAGGTGCAAGTAGGTAACGGGGAAGTCAGTGGTCTGCGTATAGCAAGTTGTACCACTGCTTATGTGAGAGGATACTAGAAACTGGTGTCACAGGGAAACAGGAGTCAGTGGTCTGCGTCAGCAAGTTGTACCACTGCTATATATATGTGAGGGGGGGCACGAGAAGATGAATGTAATGCAGAGGATACACGGGGCACACGGAACTTGATCCCGCGATGATATCCACAATACAATAATAACTGACAAGCGCTGCTTGAAGTATACAAAGTCACTAGAGCGATCCAGGTAATAGGACACAAAGTCAATAGTCACAATAGCTTCAGTAGATAAAAGACTCCGGAGATGAACACAACACAGTCCAGACGGATATGCAATACAAAAGCAGAGTCAATGGAAGGTATGCATACCGCGGTTCAGGAGAGCAGGCTGTCAGTGAGACGTGCAGGGATACCTGAATGGCTGAACGCCGGCAGGAGGAGAGACCACCGGAGGATGGAAGCGGTAATCAGGTTGGTGCAGCGCACGGCAGGTAACCAGTATCAACGGAGCAATAATCAGGAAGCAGTAGTAAGTAAAACTGGAAACATGATGAACACGGGAGAGTTGAGGCTGTCTGGTATCCAGCAGTAGTAGGGAAGGCAGCGGAGGGAAGACACGCTGAACACGGGAGAGTAGAGGCGGTCTGGAATCCGGTAGTAGAAGCAGATAGGAATCAGTGGAGAGCTGACACGATGAACAGAGGAGAGTTGAGGCGGACTGGAATCCGGCAGTAGTAGCAGATAGGAATCAGCTGAGTGCAGGCACGATGAACACAGGAGAGTTGAGGCGGACTGGAATCCGGCAGCAGTAGCAGATAGGAATCAGCTGAGTGCAGGCACGATGAACACAGGAGAGTTGAAGTGGTCTGGAAACCACAAACGTAGTAGACAGGAATCAGCTGCAGCTGAATACACGAGGAAACACAGGAACACCTTCAGAGGCTCATGGGAATGAGACTCCAAGATCAGGCAACCAGGTTTAAATAGGGAGGGTTGCCTGATCATCCAATCAATTAAAAGCAACAGGTACTGAAGGTTTAATAAGGGCTGCACATGCGCAGACCCTCAGGATGGTTCCTGAACACAGGAGAAATGGCACTCACAGTCCGGTGAGTGACAACCAGATTTACTATTGATCTCTGCCTGCCCTGGGCCATCCCTCTTGCCTACCACCTGTCTTTCTGACCTCAGCCTGTTTCTCGGACTCCACAAGTTAAGACCTGCGTGAGACTGATTACTCTGCAACATATATAGCATTCCTTAGAAAGGGGGTTCATATAGATGAAGGGCTTGAGAAGTGGTACTAAGGAATTTTATTATTTTATTTGATATTGCCATAACAATTTCATTGTGATTCTTTACTCTTGAGGAGTAAAATGTTTTTTTTTACACTTAAACTTGAAGTATATTGTAATTTTTTATTTTTTTTACAATTATTCACCTTTATTGCTGGCAACAACAGCCCCGCTTCCTCTCCGTCTAGTAGTATAACATTATCCCAACATTGTGGTAAAACCAAAGGGTCTACATTGCAAATAAAATACCTGTCATAGTTTTGAATTGTTAGTTAGACATTGTAACGGATAAGCTGGATTCTGTACTATTCTTGATTAGCGTTGGCTTACCTGAGGAGCGGATTCTAACGAACTCCCCGGCGTTCACCAAGAACCGCAAGGCGGGATGGGTTTAGCTGCCGGGAGACGCAGGTCGCTGTCCTCAGGCTTGCCTCAAGAAGTAGTGTAGTGGCTGGAGTAGCAGGGGAATGCAGCATGAAGGGAATCTGGCTCGGTACACGGCTGGCGGTAGCAGTACAAATGGAGGCAAAGAGACGTCAGACAATCAAGGTCGGGGGCACAGGCAATCAGAGTGGTTAGCAAGCCGGGTCGGTATACAGGTATGACAGAGATAGCGGAATAGATAGAGGAACGTCAACAATCCGGGTCAGGGTCACAGGCAAACGGGATAGTGGACAAGCCGGGTCAGAACACACGCATAGGAGATCCAGAAAGGTCAGCAAGTAGGGACTGGTACACAGGAGGTTAAATCACAAGGAGCAGGCACAAGAAGGTAACGGGAACAGGAGCCAGGAACTGGTAAGTTGCTCTGACACTTACCAAGTGTCAGAGCTGGATTTATATAGGGAGCCCTATTTAAATTCCCTGCCCTGGGTTAGCGGTCATGTGACCGCCGAACCCGGAAGTGCGGCTTCGGGGTCCGACGGAGCGGAGGGGGAATGAAGGAAAGGTAAGTTTTCATTACAGACATACTCTCTAACAGACTGTATCTAATAGGTTTGGTGCAGGGTAAGCTTTCATTTGTTGACCTTTCTGTCTCAGGTCTGCATCTTCTCCATCAACCTCAGTTTTACTTATATGTATGATTTTTTACATTTCTTTTAATGATTTTTTATACCAACTGTCCAGTGCTGTGTTTTGTGGTGCCTTATGAATAAATGATGATGGTGATGAAGATGAAGAGTATCCATCTTTATTGGGCCCAGACGTATGCATCCTCTGCATTCTCACAGTCCACACGGCAGTGTCACCTGCTCAAAACCATCAGTATTGCACATGCTGATTTTAGACTAAAATGGTCAAATAGAAGTTTAAAACTTTTGTATCTTTTTATTATTAGCCTCATACTTTTACAGTGTGTTCCAAAATAAAAAAATCACTTAGTTGCAATTGAAATCTCAGTTACAATTAATAGAAGCAGTCCATTACACCAACACCCTCTGGGAACCATATTTGGCTTTGGGCTATAGCTTGAGGCCAGTTTGACACTATTATTCTGCAATGGGAAATGTATAAAAGCATTAAAGTATGAGAGGAGAGTTAGATGTGTTTTCCTCTTAAAGAAGTACATGAAGTACATCACAAGCATGAATGATATATTCTGAGAATATAAATTTAAAATATATTCTATTCCCAGATGAAGAAAAAAGAGAGAAAAATCTCAGGCAGAAATTGAATTTGAAGTTTATTATTATTATTACTATGAAAAATATGTCCTGACCACTCTGCCATCTATGTAAAGGGTTAGTCTGTGATTGGATGGGGATGTCTTCTCAACAGCTGGACTAGTGGCTGGTTAACTTCTACTTAGTCTGTGTAAACACTTTATGGTGGTGCGTTCATCTCATAATTCGCTATTTCTCTACAGCCCGTTTGAGGAACCAAGATCAACCGAGGCTCTACTCAGTAATCAAAAAGGACCATGTCATGTTCATTACCAGCTCTAGTAAAAGGGAGACACATTTATCTTGCATTGGAGAAATACAGGTATAGGCAGTCTGATAAAGTGCGGTGGTAAGCAACACATAGATAACAATATAAATCTATATATTTATGAGAATAATGGAACATCATTTCCTCAGCAAAATGCCAATGGCAAGGAGCAGTCTGGTAGAGGGCAGATGGGAGGGTAAACAGAATCAGGTACATAAGGGAGCCAGTGAAGCAACGGGGAGAGAGAAAGGGGGAAGGGGAGAACCAGAAGAGGTGAGAGGTTAAGTGGATGGTTGGTAGGCCTTAAGGAACAGGTGAGTTTTAAGAGCCCGCTTGAAGGAGCACAGATTGGGTGAGAGACGAATGGAGCGAGGGAGGTCGTTCCAGTGAAGGGGGGCAGCACGGGAGAAGTCTTGGATTCTAGAGTGGGAAGAGGTGATCAGAGTGGAGGAGAGGCGGCGATCATTGGCTGAGCGCAGGGAGCGGGCGGGAGTGTAAATGGAGAGGAGGTTAGAGATGTAAGGGACAGTAGACTGAGAGAGAGCCTTGTAAGTGGTGGTGAGAAGTTTGAAAAGGATTCTGTAGGGGAAGGGGAGCCAGTGTAAGGAAAGACAGAGAGGGGAGGCAGAGGAGGAGCGGCATGAGAGGAAGATGAGTCTCGCAGCCGCATTGAGTATAGAGCGGAGGGGGGCAAGGCGGAAGCAGGGGAGGCCAGTAAGGAGGAGGTTGCAGTAGTCGAGACGGGAGATGATGAGAGCATGGATGATAGTTTTTGTGGCATCTTGAGAGAGGAAGGGACGGATGCGGGCAATGTTACGGACTTGGAAGCGACAGGCTTGGGCAAGGGATTGAATGTGGGGGGCAAAAGAGAGAGTGGAGTCGAGAGTGACTGTGGAACTGCCCAGAGCCCAAATGGCTATCAAATCTATTCTTACTGATGTAAAACTACAAAATTGTCTGTTGGTACTGATGGAAATATGGATAGCTTTAAAGACATATGGACATCAATAATTTGCTTTTGCCTTCTAGAAAGAGAGAAACCCCTTGCCGCTGTGCGTGCCACAGCGACACTTGGTGCTGCTTAGGCGGTGTGCCTAGTGCTGTCCAGAGGCTACAGATAGCTCTGTGCGTTGTCAAAGAAAGAAAGTTTACATAGTAGTCTGATTATGTAAGGTGTCTGTGGTTTTTTTCATGAATTTACACTTACAACATTTTTTAGCGGTTTCCTAAACATGGCCTGTAATGTGTTATGATATTTCAATGTTTTCTGCATAAGTTATAACGCAATTTTAATGCTATATAATAATTGTTATTACATACTGTTATGCAGAGCTTTATGAAATAGCAAAACTGGATAAATATAAGAAGACTTGATATTGTGAGCAGAATTATAGAGAGCACAGTGATGGAGAAATAAGGATAACTGAAAAGGGGGTAAAAAACAATTATAAAGTAGTTCTAGAATTCATTATTTATCTATCTTTATCTATGATGGCAAATTACTCATGAGGAGAGTAGTCTAGGAGCAACTCTAGACCATTTGACCTGACTTTCTTTGGGGGGTGGGTGAAGTCAATGGCTGCACTGGCAAATTCCCAACAGCATCCTCTCCCCTCTCTATGGACACATGCACACTCAAGGTAACTCATCTCGGTTTGACAGGAAGTTTCTTCAGATGGATTTATCTTCTGAATGGGCAGAGTTATGAGAGGAGTCAAAGATAGCCCATGTGCTTCCCAACAGCACACCCCACACCTATGCACTCAGGGCAGCCTGTTTTCAAGGGCAAAAATAATTCACAGGAAGCTGGGTGCTACTATAATTTTACCTGTGACTATAAAAAAAAAGGTCAATGAAAGTACACAAACACATCTAACAACTATATCTCAAAACTATCTATTTGATACCTATCTTTCTGAAACCTAGCTATATTGCTGATTATCTCTGCAGTCTGACTGGGCCGACTGCAAATGTAGACTTAACCTCATGTGTCAAACTCCCATTGTCCAATAGATTGTAAGCTTGCGAGCAGGGCCTTTTCACCTCTTTGTCTGTTTTACCCAGTTTGTTTATTAGTTTACTATGTCTGTCCCCAATTGTAAAGCGCTACAGAATATGTTGGCGCTATATAAATAAATGATGATGATGATCATGATATGGACAAAATATTTGGACGCTTGACCATTACACCAATAGGGACTGTAATGACATTGTATTTAAATATATATATACTTTAATATGGAGTTGATCACCCCTTTGCAGCGATAACAGCTTCCACTCTTCTTGAAAGGCTTTCCACAAGTTGTTGGAGTGTTTCTGTGGGAATTTGTATCCATCATTCTGCAGAGCATTTATGAGATCAGGCACTGATGTTGGACGAGAAGGCCTGGGTCGCAATCTTCATTCCAGTTCATCCCAAAGGTACTTAGTGGAGTTGAGGTTGGGGCTCTGTGTGGGCCAGTCAAGTTCTTCCACACCAAATTCATCAAACCATGTATTTGAAGTCCTTGCTTTGTGCATTGGGGCACAGCCATGTGGGAATAGAAAATGACCTTTCCAAACTTCTGCCACAAAGTTGGAAGCATTGAATTGTCCAAAATGACTTGGTGTGGTGAAGTACTAAGATTGCCATTTAATGGAGATAAGGGGCCTGAGTCATTGAGGAGAGCAAAGCAAAAAAAAAAGGAGTAAGTTTGTTCCTGGACAAAGCATTTTACAATGCAAGGATTGCAAATTAGTTTATTATTTTGCAAATAAGTTAAATATTGGCTGTTTTATCATGTAGCACACAAACACTTGATAGCTTTATTTGTACACTGAAATTTAAAGTTGATTAAGGACATTCCCTACTCCAAATATAAATCTGTCTCCACATTTTAAATTTACCTCCCCCTCCAATGCAACATGGTTTTGCCCAGGTGCAAAATTATTCCTTTTTTATGCTTAATGATTCAGGCCCAAGAAGCCTAGCCCAAACTCTAAAAAACAGCCCCATACAATTATCCCTCCTCCACCAAACTTCACAGCTGTCATAATGCAGTCAGGCAGATAACGTTATCCCGACATCCCCCAAACCCAGACTCTCCCATTTGACTACAAAGCAGAAAAGCATGATTCGTCACTCCACAGAACATGTTTCCACTGCTTCACAGTCCAATGTCAGTGTGCTCTACACCATTCCATCCAACGCTTGGCATTGGTGATGTGAGGCTTGCATGCAGCTGCTTGGTGATGGAAACCCATTGCATTAAGATCCCACACAGTTTTTGTGCTTACATTAATGCCAGTTGAAGTTCGGAACTCTTCAGCTATGGAATTAGCAGAGCGTTGGTGACTTTTATAAACCATACGCCTTAGCAGTTGTTGACCCCGCTCTGTGATTTTACGAGGTTTTCCACTTCATGGCTGAGTTTCTGTTGTTCCTAAATGCTTCGACTTTCTAATAATATCACTTACAGTTGACCGTGGAATATCCAGCAGGGATGAAATTTCTGAAGTCAAATTTGTGTGGACCAAATGTGGAAAATGTTTTTCTATCAGCATCTTCTACAAAATTTCTGTTGCTGCCAGTATCTGTTGCTGCCAGTCAAGGTACTGCTATATTATTAAATTAAGATACTTACTTTCTTCTTCAGGGGCCTAGGATGAGCTTCCTGCCTACTCCTGGGCCTCAAAGTGGGATTCCTCCCTGGCCTTCAAATAAGCCTCCTCCAGGTCTTCCTCCCTAGCCTCCTTCTCTGGCTCTTCTAGGGCCTCCACTTGTGGCCGTTCCTGAGGCGCTGCAGCTGCATAACTGTCCACCTGCTGCACCTCAAAAAATGCCTGGCAGCAGTATAAGTGGGATTGTTGTTTTTGTGGATATATTGAAGCATGGGGCACAAAAAGTGGCCATTACTCATCAGTGCCCACAGTTTTGGAGAATCTCACTGGCTGCATGTCTGCAAGTGAATGGGGCTTTTCAAGATTCTCCTCTCTGATTGTCCTGCAGAACATTTGTGTGGAGTAGACAGTAGTCCTTATGGAAATGTGAAGTGAATGGCCAGGCAAGGGGCTTCTGTGTGTGGATGTAAAGGAGCCAAGGGCGACAAGAGCAAGCATTGTCTCCTGTGAAATAAAATGGTAAAAAGTATGAAATTAATGTGTTTTTATTGGGCCACAATTGTTTACAATCTAATGTAAAACTTTTACATTATATGGGGCTATAAGCATCAATCACTATTCAACATATTTTTAAATAACTACACCATTGAAAACCCTTATGCAAACTAATTCCATTGGTATTACCCCTTCTCTAATACGTCTACCAACACTGTGGACCGTTATTAAAGACATAGCCTACTCCTTGTGGAGAAGACAACTCCGACTGCTAAGAGAGGGCACAACATGGGTCGTCTATTCAACAGTATCACAAAGCTGTTCCATCTATATCTCCAGAAATACCCCATCTGCCATTTCACACTTCTCTCTGACAATCTGGTCTCTCCCCGTGGTGATCGGTGACAATGCCTGGACCTCATAATCAAGCCAGCCACAGTCAAAGCATTTATCAATGGTGTCTCAATAGCAGATCTTCATGTCTCTCTTGCAAATTAAGCACAGGTCACCCCTAGGTGTTATCCACACCTCCATGGTAGACCCAAAAGTTCTGTAATGCAGAAGTGGAGTCTTCTTTTCCTCCAGGTGATGGAGTTACATCTTCACCTACTATAGCTCCTCACTGCAGCTGCCTGTCTCTGACTGCCGAACCCCATAATCAGGTAAAATGTAGCCTTTTTTTACAATTGCAGCAGGTTCCTTATATATAAAATTACGCTCCAAGCACCAGATATAAATGAAACCTTTCCAATACACTAGCATTTTCTTCTTGAAATAACACTAGCCACTTAATGCTCTCACCTCCATAGGTGCTATGCTTTGCTAGCAAGAACTTGAATTGAGTCCTAAATATAAAATATAAAAACTGGAAAATATCTAGCCTTTATCTTGTATGACCTCCTTTTACTATTGAGGGAAATCTCCTTATTTGTCTTGCACCAGATCCTAACCAGTTATAACACATTGGGGAGCACTGACCCCCATCCACTGGCGACTGTCCAGTGTGAAATGTACACCCTCGTTTCATCTTCAGCATCCTGATAGATGGCAGTAGATTTTTATCAAGAATGTCTCAGTACATTTTTCCATTCATCCTTCCTTCATTGATATTCAGTATACCAGTACCAAGTGCAGAAAAACAGCCCCCACCATGATGTTCCACCTCCAAACTTCACTGTTGGTATGGTGTTTTTAGGGTGATGTGCAGTGCCATTTCTCCTAACATGGTGTGTATTATGGCATCCAAAGAGTTCAACTTTGCTCTCATCTGACCACACTATATTCTCTTAGTATTTCACAGGCTTGTCCAAATGTTGTGCAGCAAACTTTAAACGAGCTTCAACATGTTTTTTCTTCAGCAAAGGAGTCTTACCTGGTGAGCATGCATACAGACCATGGCGGTTGAGCACATAACTTACTGTTTTCTTTGAAACAATTGTACCTGCTAATTCCAGGTATTTCTGAAGTACTCCACAAATGGTCCTTGCTTCTTGGACAACTCTTCTGATAATTTTTTTCACTCCTCTGTCAGAAATCTTGCGAGGTGCACCTGGTTTTATGATGTTCTTTCTACTTCCAGATTATGGCTCCAACAGTGCTCACTGGAACATTCAGCAGTTTAGAGATCCATCTGTAACTAATGCAATCAGTATGTTTTGCAGCAATAAGGTAGCGTAGGTCTTGAGAGAGCTCTTTGCTTTTATCCATCGTGAGATCTATCTTCTGTGACACCTTCATAATGAGACACCTTTTTATAGACCGTCAGTTGTGGCTGAACCAGCTGGAAGGATTGCTTTTTAATTACTGATAGATTTCAGCTGGTGTCTTGGCTTTCCATGTCTTTTTGCACCTCCCTTTCTTCATGTGTTCAATACTTTTTTCCTGTGTCATTTCACATTATTAAACAAAACTTAAATTATGGGCATCTATGGTTTGATTTCTTTGCATGTGTGAATTGCAAGGGTTGTTGTTGACATTTGGCGTAAATTTCATTACAATAGCCACATTTAATATATATTTACTGAGAAAAATGTTGATGCATTCAATACTTATTTCACCTGCTGTATATACATAGGCGCTCATATGTATAGAGATATCTATATGTTGGCGGTGATCTTATATGAAGGATTTTTACAGCGCATGATATAACTTACAAAGAAAAAAACAAAACAATGCAATAATATAGTGTAGGATGTTATCATACACATGTCCTTCACCTAATAGAAGGCCACTAAGCTCCCAGGATGGAGTTATTTCCTTTTGTGTTACCACTTCTCCACTTCTCAAGTGTTAACACAAGAGGAAATAACTCCATCCTGGGAGCTTTGTGGCTTTCTATTTGGTGAAGGACAACTGTATGATAACATATAATAACATACAATACTATTGTCAGACGCCGTCTCCGTGCTATGCCTGCCGCACAGAGACGGACGTCTGCTTCTGTGACAGAGCGCTCGGTTGCCTGGCAACCGAGCGTACTTCTGGGTCAGCGGTCGCGCGTTCTGTTGCTAGGCAACGGAACGCTTCCTAGTAACTCCGGCGGTGGTGTTTAGCGTCACCACCGCCAGTGATTGGACTGCACCTGTATAAAAGCCTCACTCTGGCACATGGAGAGTGCCAGAGTATTAGGTCTCATCCTAGCTCCAGCGTTCCTGTGTACCGTTTCCAGCGCTTCCTGTGTATTACCCGGCTTGTTACTTACTACCCCTGTTCTGTGCTCCCTGTGAACTTGACCTCGGCTTGATATTTGACTCTTCCTCCTGTGCTTCTGACCTCGACCCGGCTATCCTGACTACGGCTTTGAACTTTCCCTTGGACATCTCCTGAATTCACGGTTTGGACTGGGCCTGTACGACACCGCTTTCATCTACTGCTTCACTGATTACTCCCTTAGAGGACCGCGACCTGCGTGTTCCCGCAGCTAAGACCACACTTCCTTGCGGGGGTCCCTGGTGAAAACCAGGAACACGTTAGACTCCGCACCTCTTGGGTGAGTAGTGCAAAAATCAGTAAGCAAATACCCTAAATCTGTGACAGTATACTCTGGCCATGACGTCAGATGGAAAAGGTGAACCTACAACTCGGGACCTCATTATCCACCTGGGTCGCCGAGTGGAACAGCAGGAGGCGGACCAGGCTCGTTTACTCCAGTGTGTGCAGGGAATCCTATCTCGCCTGGACTCTCTACGGGCAGGACAAACCCCTCCTACGGAACCATCTGCGGCTCCTTCTCGCTCTGCAGTGGCCCCTGCGGCTCCTGCTGCCCCTCCAGCCGCCACTACTGGACTAAGAATACCTTCCCCCGATAAGTTTGACGGGGATCCAAAAAGATGTAGAGGGTTCCTTAACCAGTGTGCCATTCACTTTGAGTGTAACTCTACAGCATTCTCCTCGGAACGTACCAAGGTAGCCTTCATAATTTCGCTACTTAGTGGGCAAGCCCTGGCCTGGGCATCCCCGTTATGGGAGCACAATGACCCTTTGCTGGAGGACTCTGCGGCTTTTATTGACATGTTCCGGAAGGTCTTCGACGAACCAGGCAGAGTCTCTTCTGCTGCATCTAGCCTCTTGAACCTGCGACAAGGTTCTATGTCTGTCGGGCAGTATGCCGTACAATTTCGGACTCTCTCCTCTGAGCTTCGATGGAACAATGAAGCCCTCATTGCTTCCTTCTGGCAGGGTCTTACCGATCGAATTAAGGACGAATTGGCTACCAGAGAACTCCCCTCGGAGTTGGACGCCCTCGTTTCATTATGTATCAGGATCGATCTTCGTTTCAGAGAGAGAAGTTCAGAAAGGTCCTCTACAAGACGGACTCCCCGTTTGGCTCCCCAATTTCAAAACCCAATATCTTCCACTGAAGAACCTATGCAGCTTGGCCGCTCTAAACTAACGTCTGAAGAACGCGAGAGACGGTTCAAGCAGAGATTATGTCTATATTGTGGGGAGTCTGGTCACGTTCTAAGTCTCTGTCCCAAGAGACCGGGAAACGCCTCCTCCTAGACGGTAAGAGGGAGGCCGCCTTAGGAGTCACCGTTTCCACTCCCTACTCCACCTCCAATCTCGAGTTTCTCATGCCTGTCCAGCTCTTGACTACTAAAGGACACCAACAAATCTCTGCCTTCGTGGACTCCGGTGCCGCAGGAAATTTTATTTCGGCCTCTCTTGCTTCAGAGCTCCAGTTAACCATTCAAGGTCTGCCCCAACCGCTTACCCTCACTGCCGTGGATGGTAACCGTGTCAGCAATGGTGTCATCTCCAGCATTACGAGTGCGGTTCAATTGTTGGTAGGAGCCTTACATCAAGAGTGGATCCAATTCCTAGTATTACCACAGTCTATTAACCCACTGATACTGGGTCTTCCTTGGCTCCGGAACCATTCTCCTCAATTTGACTGGGTTCGTGCGGAGGTTATTTCCTGGGGCCCGCAGTGTCATAAGCAATGTATTCCCTCACACCGCTTTCAAGTCTGTCATACTCAGACGAATTCTAAAACCTGTACATTACCTTCGGCCTATTTAGCCTTTAAGGACGTCTTCTCCAAACAAAGATCAGAGATTCTTCCACCCCATCGCCCGTGGGACTGTCCGATTGAATTAATCCCGGGAAAACAAATTCCTCGTGGTAGGACGTATCTCCTGTCCTTACCGGAGACCCAAGCTATGTCACAATACATATCTGAAAACCTAGCCTGAGGGTTCATTAGAAAATCATCTTCTCCAGCCAGAGCAGGATTTTTCTTTGTTAAAAAGAAAGACGGATCCTTACGCCCGTGTATTGATTATCGGCATCTAAATAAAATTACTATCAAGAACCGTTATCCATTACCCCTTATTATGGACCTTTTCGACAAGATTAGTGGAGCCCACATCTTTACCAAACTAGATCTCAGAGGGGCATACAATTTAGTACGGATCCGTCAAGGAGACGAGTGGAAGACAGCGTTTAACACGCGGGACGGACATTTCGAATATCTAGTCATGCCATTCGGGCTTAGTAACGCCCCCGCAGTATTTCAATCCTTCGTTAATGAAATCTTCCAAGACTGTTTATATCACTTCGTCGTTGTCTATTTGGACGACATTCTAATCTTTTCCCAAGACATTGCCTCCCATCGACACCATGTGAAGGAAGTCTTACTCCGATTACGAGCTAATCGACTCTTCTGCAAATTAGAAAAGTGTATCTTTGAAGTGGAACAAATCTCTTTCCTTGGGTACATTGTTTCCGGAGCAGGATTAAGCATGGACCCACTAAAGGTGTCTGCCATTACCAACTGGCCTCTTCCCCAGGGCACCAAGGCCATCCAAAGGTTTATTGGATTCGCCAATTATTACAGACAATTTGTTAAAGGGTTCTCCTCCATTATTGCACCTATAACAGCGCTGACACGAAAATCAGCCAACCCCAGGAATTGGTCTCCAGAAGCCCTAAAGGCATTTAATCTCCTGAAACAGGCCTTTTCATCCGCTCCAGCCCTGTCTCAACCGGATCAATCTGAACCCTTTTTTCTAGAGGTTGACGCTTCTGCTATAGGTGTGGGGGCAGTACTCTTCCAAAAATCCAAAAACGGTTCTCATTTACCTTGCGGGTTCTTTTCCAAAATTTTTTTTATTCCACGAGAAGAATTATGGAATTGGTGACAAAGAGTTACTAGCTATCAAGGCTGCCCTAGAGGAGTGGCGACACTTACTTGAAGGTTCACGTCATCCAGTAACGGTCCTTACCGATCATAAAAACCTGCTTTATGTTAGCGAGGCTCGATGCCTTAATCCACGCCAAGCTCGATGGGCATCGTTCTTCGCACGTTTTGATATCATCCTGACCTACCACCCAGGATCCAAGAACATCCGAGCTGATGCTCTATCTCGATCTTTTGACAACACGGATCTCTGTACTTCCTCGGAACCCCTACCCATTCTAAATCCTACCAGGGTTATCGCCCTTACCAAAACCACGGCCAAGACACCCCCAAGGGGCTGTTCCTTCTTAGAGCCTAATTTACGAATTAAAGCACTCCGCTGGGCGCATTCCTCTAAATTGGCAGGACACGCTGGTGTTAAGAAAACTCTTGAATTTCTTCGTCATAGATATTGGTGGCCGACACTACATTCAGATGTACGAAGTTTTGTGGCTTCTTGTGATACATGTGCCCGTTGTAAGAACCCCAGAATGGCCCCTTCTGGACTCCTTCAACCACTTCCCATTCCAGATTTCCCTTGGCAAAGCATATCCATGGATTTCATCACAGACCTTCCCCCCAGCAATGGATACACCACTATTTGGGTTGTTGTGGACAGATTTTCTAAAATGGCCCACTTTGTACCCTTGTCTGCTCTACCATCTGCTTCTCAGTTAGCTTCTATCTTCATTAAAGAAATATTTAGACTTCATGGATGTCCTCGTGAGATCATCTCTGACCGTGGAGTGCAATTCGTTTCCAAATTCTGGAGGGCCTTTTGTAAAATACTTGGGTCTGACCTCAAGTTTTCATCAGGTTATCATCCACAAACCAATGGTCAAACGGAGCGGGTTAACCAAGATCTCGAAGTCTTCTTACGATGTTTTTCTTCAGATAATCAAGCAGAATGGGCTAATCTCTTACCCTGGGCGGAGTTTTCTCACAATATTCATCATCACGAGTCTACTGGTGCCTCTCCATTTTTTATTGTTTATGGTTCCCAACCCACCCTCCCAGATTTTTCCAGCCAAAGTTCCTTGTCAGTTCCCGCAGTGGAGGATGTCATGCGGAACTTTTCTCAGATTTGGTCTAACACGAAAGCTAGACTCCAAGAGACTTCCCTACGCTATAAGCAAGCAGCAGACCGCCATCGGAGACTGGTCCCTCTTTTACAGGTTCACAACAAAGTATGGTTATCCACACGTAACCTTAAGTTAAGAGTACCTTCTCAAAAATTGGCTCGCCGTTATATTGGTCCCTTTTCCATAACACATGTGATCAATGCAGTAACCTACAGACTCCGGTTACCCCCTTCCCTGAAGATCCACAATGTCTTTCATATCTCTCTTCTCAAACCACTTGTACTCAATAAATTTCATCAGTCGCCTCATCGTCCAGCTCCTGTACGTACTACGGAAGGTGAAGAATTTGAAGTTAGTCGTATCCTGGATTTCCGTATCCTTCATGGACGACACCAATTCTTAGTACATTGGAAAGGCTTTGGGCCAGAAGAGAGATCCTGGGTGCAAAAAGAAGATCTCCATGCCCCACGGTTATTGAAACAGTTCCTCAAACAAAGATCTATCCAACAAAGTAGGGGAGGAGGTACTGTCAGACGCCGTCTCCGTGCTATGCCTGCCGCACAGAGACGGACGTCTGCTTCTGTGACAGAGCGCTCGGTTGCCAGGCAACGGAACGCTTCCTAGTAACTCCGGTGGTGGTGTTTAGCGTCACCACTGCCAGTGATTGGACTGCACCTGTATAAAAGCCTCACTCTGGCACATGGAGAGTGCCAGAGTATTAGGTCTCATCCTAGCTCCAGCGTTCCTGTGTACCGTTTCCAGCGCTTCCTGTGTATTACCCGGCTTGTTACTTACTACCCCTGTTCTGTGCTCCCTGTGAACTTGACCTCGGCTTGATATTTGACTCTTCCTCCTGTGCTTCTGACTTCGATCCGGCTATCCTGACTACGGCTTTGAACTTTCCCTTGGACATCTCCTGAATTCACGGTTTGGACTGGGCCTGTACGACACCGCTTTCATCTACTGCTTCACTGATTACTCCCTTAGAGGACCGCGACCTGCGTGTTCCCGCAGCTAAGACCACACTTCCTTGCGGGGGTCCCTGGTGAAAACCAGGAACACGTTAGACTCCGCACCTCTTGGGTGAGTAGTGCAAAAATCAGTAAGCAAATACCCTAAATCTGTGACAACTGTATTATTGTTTTTTTTGTATTTTATTTGTTTCTTTGTGAAGTTTGCTGTGAAAATCCTTCATATAAGAAGATCACTGCCATCATATAGATATCTCTATACATATGAGCGCCTATGTACATATATTTATGTTTTATTTTATGTTATTTTGGATTTAGTGAAATCTTATTATATATTGAATGGGCTGTCCATAGGTAGCACTGTAACTACACCTATCAGATTTTTGAACAAACTCATCCTATTGCACGGTCTTCACACATACTATGAAAGTGGCGAGGAAAGAATCTCTCCTGGATAGACATGGTCAGTGCGATTAAAATGAATATTTTACCAAAAATTCTTACCCAGACCCTGCAAAACCATATGGCTGATTGATTCAAGTCTTGTATATATAGATATATGTATAGATATCTATCTATCTATCTATCTATATGTGTGTGTGTGTGTGTGTGTGTGTGTGTGTCTGTTTATACTTTAAATAATTAATACAAGTTAATATCCTGCAAGGAAGAATAGCCTGTTCAACTATGCCAAACAAAGAAAGAGATAAGGCACATTCTGTGCTTCACTGTACCAACTGGAAAACCAGATAGAAACCAGATGTATTGTGGACCCCTGCAAGGTCAAACTGCATAACGGGGAGTCCTAAAACATGGTGTGTTACTAAACTCTGCCCAGTAACAATAAATAGATATAAGACTGTGCAAGTGCACTCTAAGATGTTCAGACTCTTGTTAGAGTGCTGCACCCATGCTGGCATGTTTGAATACAGGAGCACATATTTGGATCTTTTGCTTATGACTTTGATTTGAGTTGGTAAAAACATAACTATAACAGCTTGTGCCGAAGCACAAGATGCCACAGCATTATTGCCTTTTTTCCACTTCCTGCCTTATGAAATAACGTTTTGTTGACTTTGAGAGATGCTGCCTTAGCTGGAAAATTACCCTGACTTCTCGGTGGAAGATTTAGAGCTGTACAGAGAACTCACGCACGTCAGTCCCTGCCCCATTGGGGCTTACAGTCTAAATTCCCTAACACACACAGACAGACAAACAGACAAGTTTATGAACAGAAATGAGGTCCCCATGGCGCACACAGAGTGTAGAGGTATAGATAGTGAAAAGATATGGGCAAGATATAAGTCTCTTGCATTTATTTGATACAGGTTTACAACATCAGACCACATAAATCATATGTATCAAACATAGGTTGCAACCTTGCAGGATGTGTCATATGTCAAATGGAAACAGTAAAAACACATCTAATATAATAGTAAAACAAAATAACAGTGTAATTCCTGATGGAATAAGAAATTTCAGATAAAACAGCTGGCCAAGGACAATTCATCCAAATATGCAGAGTATTGGAGAAAGTATCCAATAAATGTCAATATATAAATTCCTAACGGACAGAACGTTCCATCCTATTGATAGTAGACCTGAGTCATTATGATAGAGAACTCGGTGGTAGCGAAGCTTTCTTTCCCTAAACGGTTTGGAAAAACAGTCCAAGCAAACTGGTTGTGTAACAATGCCAGATAAACAAAGGCTAACACACTACCCCCGGTGGGTAAACCTTTATCTTTCCCGGTGGTTGCCGGCTGAACAAACCGAACGGTAAATTAAACAATCCAGTGCAGGCGCTGTCTGTGGCCGGGTGGTTATAAGGCTAGGGACTTACCGCAGATAAGTGAAGGCGCTTCCCCGATAGTTGCCACGCCGCTCCTCTCGCATCTGGATGTTTGCTGGAATCAGGAATTCGCGGCCGCGGCTTCCGATCTTGTGCGCATGCGATAGTGGTGTTTGTAGCATACAATCCTCTATTAGCTCTAGTCAGAGCATGGAGCAATGTAGAGGAGAGTTTGCAGAATCAGTGTCCAACGCATTTCGCCGGAGCTTCTTCAGAGATATCAACAGGGGAATAGAAAGCTGCTACTTAAATGAGATTCTGGCGGAGGTCCGCGAGGTGTTTGGTTGTAATTGCCAGCCCCAGATTGGTCCTGTTAATGATTGACATGTCCAGGCACCAATTATAAAAGGTTAAGTCAATGTATTGTATTTCTTCAGAAGGGGATACAGCCAATAATTACCCAATTATAACGGGAAAACAAAAATAAAACTTAGATGTAAATAGGTATGGAATAAACAGCATGGACACTTGTTCTCAAATAACATGAATCATGAATAAAGCAAAGATTACAGGAATTGGTTAAGCTCGGAGTCTATATTTAGACCTCGTGGAGCTAAAGTATTAAGGTTGAAAATGATCGCGATTCTTCTTGTGAAAGTAGTCTAATGTAATCACCCCCCCTCCAGGGACTGTCCACTTTTTTAATACCCATGAAATGGAGTTGGGAGGGATCCTGGGTATGGTGACTACGGAAGTGTTCGGACACACTATGGGTCTCAAGCCCATTTCTTATATTTCTTTGGTGCTCGGCCACTCTGATATGGAGTTTTCTAATTGTTCTCCCTACATATTGTATCCCGCATGGGCATTGTAGTAGGTAGATTAACCCCGATGTGTCGCAAGTAATTCTGCTTTTGACAGTGAATTCCTTCTTGGTTGAATGACAGACATAGGAGGTGATGGGTTTGGTGCTATGGTTGCCTCTGATTTTACAAGTATGGCACCTGTTGCAGTAATAAAAGCCCTTTTCTCTTTCACCTAACCAGGTACCTTTTTGAGAAGTTATAGTTGGAGGTATAGTACTACAGACTAACTGTTTCTTGAGGTTGTCGGCCTTAGTGTAGACAAATTTGGGCTTTTCAGGCAGTATCTGTTTCAATTTCTCGTCTCCTAGCAAGACCTTCCAATGTTTTTTTATAATGTGCTCAATTTTCTTAGAGTCACGACTAAACTTTGAAATGAATGGGATAGAGGGAGGTTCTACTTTTGTATCCTTCTTGACCAATAGGTCTTCCCTTTTGGTGTTGCATATTGTGGTATAGGCATTATCCACTATGTCTTGATTATAATCCCTTTTAAAAAAGCGGTCTTTAATGATTTCTGCTTGAGTCTCAAATTGGTTCAGTTGGGAGCAATTCCGTCTCAATCTAATAAATTGTCCTTTGGGGATGTTTTGTATCCATTTTTTGTGGTGACTACTGTTGGATGGAATATATGAGTTTGAATCCACTTTTTTGAAAAAAGTCTTAGTTTCTATTTTTCCATCTTCTATGTAAATTTCAAGGTCCAAGAATGAAACCATCTGATGGCTGGAGTTGGCCGTGAAGCATAGATTAAGCTCATTCTTGTTCAAATATTCCAGGAAGTCTCCAGTTCACTATTCGTGCCCGTCCATATGAATAGGACATCATCAATGAATCTAAGCCATATAAGGATGTGCTGTAGAAAGGGACTCTGCTACAAACAGGTTCGCGTAGCTGGGCGCGAATTTTGCGGCCATTGCAGTGCCACGAACCTGTCTGTAGCAGAGTCCCTCCGACCAGAAATAATTGTGATTCAATGTGAAAGCAATGCTCTCCATAATAAAGTCAATTTGTTCAATTGGAATTTTGGTTTGATTGGTGAGGATGCTCCTCACAAATTCGCATCCTGTAGTGTGTTCAATAATGGTGTACAAGGATGTAATGTCACATGTTGCCAGAATGTAACCTTCCTTCCATTGGATGTCTTTCAAGACTTCTAATACATGTCCTGTGTCTCTGATATAACTTTTCTGTTGGACAACTAAAGGTTGGAGGAATGTATCAATGTATTCAGACAGGTTAGAGGTAAGAGACTGGATCCCTGACACTATAGGTCTCCCTGGTGGGTGGTCCAGACTCTTATGTATCTTCGGAAGTTTATATATTACCGGAAGTCTGGGATGTTTTATATATAGAGAGTCCATTTCAGCTTTATTGAGTATCCCTCCCTTTCTCAAAGGCTGGTGTAAGGAGGTTGAGCAGATCTTCTTGATATTTTGTTGTGGGATCGCTTGGGAGGCACTCATATGTCTTAGTGTCGCTCAGCTGTCTGTTCAGCTCTTCTAGGAACATATTCTTGTCGAGGATGGTGATGCCTCCTCCCTTATCCGCTGGTTTAATGATTATCCCAGGATTGTCTTTAAGTTCTTTTAATGCTAATTTTTCTTTTCTCGTCAAATTCGAACCATTATTAGATTGTTGATGAGTAGGGAGACTGTTGATGTCATCTTCGACTAATTTCTGGAAGGTAGAGATGAAGGGACCCTTTAGATGGCTGGGATAGAACTTGGATTTATTCTTCAGGTTGGTCCTAATAAATTGGGTACTCCCATTAATTTGATCACTACTGGATGTATTTGTTTCTTCTCCTCCTATCTTGGGCATACTGAAATATTTTTTCAAAGTGAGTTTACGGATGAATTGATGTAGGTGGATGTAAGTGTCAAACTTATTAAGAGGTTTCTCTGGGGCAAATTTCAAACCCTTATTTAATACTTCAATTTGGGGGTTGGTAAGGTCGTCATTACCCATATTAAAGATACCATTAGAGGTTGCCATTATTTCCTGATTTTTGGTCTGGCTTCTCCTATGTTTTCCTCCTCTTCTTCCTCTTGTGGTTTGGGTCTTTTCCTTGTTTTTAATCAGTGGGCAGTTGGATCGAGTGGGTCTGGTGGAATAAATTTGGGGGACAGGTGATTCCTTAGGGTTGGTGACTTCTTGGCTAATTCTAAAAAAAGATCAAGGTTCTCCTCCACATCTGAATCAATCTTTGGTGTTTGTCTATTTAGATGTTCTGCTTACCCCAGCTTCTCTAGAAGTCCGGATTGTAAACTTGTGACTTCTTTCTGGTAGGTCACTTTTCCTCTTTTGAAGCCTAATTTTGCTTGGAAAGAGGATTCCGTTGTTTTTCGAGATGGCTTGTAGAGTGGGCTTCCTAAATTCCTAGGATTCAAGGGTTTATAAATCCTTTTCTGATGATTTTTCTTAGGAATGTTTTTAATCAGTCGTGATTTATGGGAAACTTTATTGGAATAATTTCCTCTATATTCTCCTCTTTTATTCTGTGTATGTTGTCTACTATTGGAGGAAGGACCTCTTACAGATGTTTTTTGAGTATCTCTTAAGGGATTAAATCCGTTGGGGTCACAGTCTCTGAGGTCCCTCAGAAATTTCCTTTCTTTATTTCTGATAATATCTTCTTCTATTCCCTTTATTTTATTTAAGGTAAATTTTTCTAGATTTGAATAATCCTCCAGATGTTGCAGAGGTTGGAATTTTTCTTGGATTAGATCTATCTCCTCCTCTATCTTTTTTAGGGAGGCCTCTCTATCTGCAATAAATAATTTCATTAATGAATAGGAGCATAGATCCAAAGTGTCATTCCATGTTTTCATAAATTCTGAATTGTTTTGGTTAAAGGTGGGTAGTTTTTTAATCCGCAATCCCCTGGGTATAATTCTTCTCTCCAAATATTTGAAGAGTGTGGTAGCTTCCCACCATTGCTTATGTTCTTGTATTAATAAATACTCGAATCTCAGACAAACAGACAAGGGTCAATTTGTTAGCAGCCAATTAACCTACCAGAATGTTTTTGGAGTTTGGGAGGAAACTGGAGCACGCACAACAGCAGATATATGTATTACTCTTTGTGCTATCACAGTCTGAGTTTCTCTCGATCCATGAGGTCCAGTGAACAACCTTAATAGCAATAGTGTGTGGAAAAAAGGTCATTTACAATTCCATGATCTGACTGCTTTGGCGGCTTACTCGGTCATATGACAGATTAGAGAATTTTGTTACCTACTGTCAGAATTACCCACAGACCCACAAAGCAGAGCGTGCACATGTGTGATTGTGTAATAGTGAGTATAAAACCCTCTGGACACAGTATCAACGTTCTGCATGTGTAGAGGTAACTTGGCTTACATCCTGCGAGCGTGCAGACAATCCCCCGGTGATCAACTGGTGTGTAAAGATATTTGACTGTCACAAATGGGGGCAAGCCAATTTATTGATGGAATGAAACTTCCAGAGGTGATACCAGCAACAGTTGAGTACAGAAAGTTTAGGTTGAATCGAGTAAGATATTTGTACAAGTTAAACAAAAAGACTCAAATGATTTTAACTCTGTCTGGCTATTTTGACCTGTACATGCTGGGACAGTTACGGACTGTGTTAGGCAAATATGTGAATGAGTGAAAAACTTATACTTGCTGGCTTCAGAATGCCCATAGTGACTTTCCTTCCCCATATGTAGCACATATTATGATTATGGGAGAGGAGCAGAGATTAAATAGATTATATGATTGCTGTGAGTTTTTTTATTTAAAAGATGGCATACGCAACACAAATTAACTCCTATTTTTTATTATTTACCGAAGATTCATAAGTCACTCACCCACCCACCTGGGAGACCTATTATTTCAGGTTTAGGTTCACTCACATCTACATTTATGTAGATTATTATCTTCAGAAGTATGTTACTACACAAAGATCTCATATTAGAGACACTATGCACATTCTTAAATTAATACAAAATGTTCAATGGAGACCAGGTTTGACTTTCATGACTTTGGATGTACAAGCCCTTTACACCAATATTCCGCACAAGGAAGGATTGTAAGCTATAAAAATAGTATTGGAAAATGATGAACACACTTGGGCTAGTCATAATGAATTTCTTCTCATGGCAATACAATTTATTCTGACCCATAATTATTTTCTTTTCAACTCCATGGTGTATTTACAGGTGATGGGAATGGCCATGGGCACCTGGTTTGCCCCAAGTTATGCCAACCTCTACATGGGAATGTTCAAAGAGCGCTACCTGTGGGGCGGGACCTTTGGGGCAAACCAGGTTGTTATATTGATGATTTATTATTTGTGAAGGTGGGCACAATTTCGTACTTCAATTTGTTATGTTTTTGAATTCTAATTGTTATCATTTGAAATTTACTCATCAATATAGTTCAACTGAGATAAATTTTTGGGACGTTACCATTTCAATTAAGGATGACCAAATTATATCTACTAATTATTATAAATCAGTTGATTTCAATGCTTACCTCCATTAAAAAAGTGGTCATTATCATCCCTGGATAGATAATATCCCAAAGGCAGATGAATAGAATACGCAGAAACTGTACAACTAACGAGGACTTTCAGAAAAAAATCTTAGATAGGGGTTATCCTGAAATGTTGATTGAGGAAGCTAAAAAGCTTGCACAAAGTAAGAATAGAGATGAACTATTAGTTCTGAAAAGTTATCCAAGTGAAAAAGTGAAATTGTGGAAAGATGATAATTTCCCATTATTCATTTTGAAATATATATTTATTTTTGTTCTACAAAGGTCAGTGGTTTATATGTGAAATATGATAGGTTTCAGATAATATAATAGCAGCATGTCCATATTAAATATAGATATTTTTATAGCACCAGATATATAATTTTATCTATTATTTGGTGCAATAGGTATAGATATCCAAGGCAATTAGTATCATTTATTTTCCTTCCTTTCATATATAATTGAAAGTGAGGTTATATGTTATGCTATATTTATTTTATATTTTCAATATCCTTATTATTTTACCAACTGTATTAACTAAGTTATTTAGTTGTTATCTTATATAGTAAGACTGTAATATTATGGAAATTATTCTTTGAGAATTCGTTGCTTCCTGTTACCTGGACTAATTAAGATTAATTAAGCACCAAATGGTGAGGATCCAATCAAATCTAAGGATAAGAGTGTATAATAAGGAAGCAATGTATTGAGAATCATTAAGGCTTGAGAAAGTCCACAAACAAGGTGGACAAAACGCGTCGCTATATAGATATTCTATTTGGTCTGCTATATCTATTCTATTTGGTCTGCTATATTTTGAACTATTGACTTTACTACAATTGATGCTGCCACAGCCCGGCTCATGAGTCACGATCCACAATGTTGCTAGGGACTGTTTTTTGTGAAGTATTAGTATTAGAATCCGTAAGACTGCACAGGTGCGCACCTGCTTCATCACCGAGTCCAGTTATTGAAGGTAACGGAGACAGAGGAGATCAGCTGTGATCGGATTAAACATTACCGAGAGTGGGAACTGTAAGTACAAGTTTGCTTGCTAAATTCCATACTTTCAGCATTCCCTCGAATCTATGTTATCATCTCCGCTTAGTAAGTTTTTCCTGGACAACAAGATAATATCATATGATACTTGCAGATCATAAGGGCTATTTATTGGTGCTCTTTTGGGCATTTATATGGACTTACTAAGTTCCGTCATTGCTTTTATATTTATATTTCCTAGGATTTGCAGTACCAGTTAGATCAATTTTGTACCATTCTCTATAGGATGACATCCAATTATATGTTTGCATTTTAAATTGTGGATGTTCCTTTTTATATACAAGTTTTTTTAAAAAAAAATTTCAGGGAAGGAATAAACAAGTATATATTTTCATTGCCTTGGATATCTTTTTTTTTATCATCAATCGATATATATCGATTGACATGCACTTGATGTTATTTCCTCTCAGCGCTGTTTTAAAAATGTATTTTATAGCTCTGGCAGACTGGTCAAATACGATTATGCCAACATGTTTCGTAATAGTTAAACTTATTAAAGAAAGTAAGATATGTTTCTATGAAGGGAATATTGGAAGGATGTGTTGGTAGGCAACTAAACAAGTGTGAGCACAGAGGCATAAACCAGTTGCACATAATGCAAAAGGATTCATATATTTTTATAACAGGACTGGCAGCTTTTTGCCTGCATTGCTTTAGAAATGACCCACTGTGTATTAGGTCATCACATCCAGGTTTTCCTAAATGTTACTACAACCAAATTCCAGTAATTCTAATTCTCGTCTACTTTTGTTTTGGCCCCACCTACAGTCGATTTGGTCCTGCTCACATTAGGCCACTTCAAGAATTTTTTACAGAACCACTTTGGGCTTCCTCGATCTATTAACTCTTTGTAGCTGAAATATGGCCTTCTCTTCCCAAATTCATAATTTTGGAGGGAAGGGATTCAAATATCCAAGGAGTATCAGACGGTCCAGATTTCTGTATTTTAAATATGATTAAGCCTCTAATTAACTCCTATTAGAAAGCAGTTATCCCAGTCCAATGGAAATTACTATCCCTTCGTCGGTTAATGATTGGTTCCATAGAAGATATCGCCTTGGTCGCACTACACAGAAAAGCAAGATTCACCACCTCATGTTTTATTTTTCTGACCTTTAAAGAATCTGACACATATAAAAGTTACTGTACCTAGACAAAACCATTTCTGTTCATTGGAACAAAGGATAACCCCACCCTTTCCTCCCCCTCCTTCCTCTTTTTTTCTTTTATGTTCTCTCTTTGCTGTTTTTTCTTCTGTTCTCTTTTTTAAAATGTTATAAACGATAGGTTTGTTCCACAATATTCTGTAATTGTTGTGTCTGATACTTAGCGATTTCAATAAAAAATTAATTTAAAAAATGACTTCACCATTATACAAAGAGAATTGTAAAGGTTCAAAATTAACCTTTTACTGATACAATTTTAACAAATATATTTAATACAAAAAATGAGCTTACTAACAGCAATTATTTTGAAAGCAAAGTATTTAATAGCCACTCATCTCCATGTGTCTTACACCTCCATGGCTCCGTGTTAATTTTCGCTAAAAACCTGATTGGCTAAAGACAAATGACTTATGACTGCTTCCACGCCATTTTTGAAGGAATGAATCACATATAGCCTGAACATTTATAGAGTGGAAATGCTTCATATTTATTATGGAATTAGGGATATATGTTTACCATCTACTGCCCCATAATGTGCAGAAAGCCAGTTGTGGTGGCACATTGCTTATTAATGGGCACAAGCGACTTCTCATCGAGCAGCAGAGGAATAAATTTATGGATGCACAATAGGAAAGCCCACGACACCACCTTCAACACTTGATTAAAGGTAGGCTGGGACATTCCTGTCACAACACCGACTGTGGTCTGAAATTACCCATGCTCACAGAAATGTAACACCACCAAGAATTTGGTCAGCAGAGGTATTGTTGTCGGGATATTGTGCTCTAGGTCACTCTGCACAATGTGCAAAATGTCCATGATGACATGAAGTGGGAGCCGGTAGTGATGGATCAGCTCAGCACCTGAAATCCAACATATGGCCAGAAGATACACTCCCTGGGCCAGCTGCTGGTTTTAGTAAACATTGGTCATCATCCAGAATCCCCTGCTGTGGAACATCTGGCCATTTTTAGAAATATGGGGGGATACCTTATGCATTAAAGACTTTGAATTTCATTATAAAACAAAATACAATAAGTACAAAATACAACTAGCACAACTTCATATTGGAGCAATTTATATTTATTTAAGTTCTTTGTGGGAAAAATAAAAAAATACTTATTATATTTTATATAATAACATATTACAATGCCATTCAGTAGAATCAAGGAGTAGTGAACAGGGAGGAATTATAGTTATAAGGATTAACAAATAACATAATTGAGGGGAATAAAGCATAATCATAACTGCATTGTAAATATTGTATATCAAATGGATCCATTTATAATTTGTGTTCTCTACGTTAGATGCAGATGACTTCAAAGCAGAGTTCTGCTCTCAAAGGGTAAATGCCCTATCTTAAACTGGCCTGCAGAACTAAGGGCTACCAGATAACAGTGACACTTTTAGGAGAAATTGAACAGCTTCACAGACCTCCTGGGTTAAGCTTATGTCCTGGTATAGGATTGGGTTTTGACTCCTGAATAGGCTTTTAGGAACTGCTCAGCATGTTGTCTTACACAAGGAGACCACATGATGGCCTGCTATATTTTACAAAGGCAAATGTATTTCAGTTTCCAAAATACCACTTAAAATCAATAAAATTAGTGATCAACCACATATTTATAAATAGCATGATGAAGAGCAGCCCATATGTCGAATAAAGCTGTCTGTCACTCGATCAAATGTGAGGAAAAGAGTACCAGCTCACCTAATACACTGGACCTATTGATGTTTGGAATCTGGAGACTTGTAAATTTGTATTGGATTTATTAATAATTAAATTGGGTTTGTGTGACACTTCCCAGGAAAGTTAGGGAAATAAAACAGGGAAATATAAATTGTGATTGTAAACGGTGTCACAGATCCCCTCTGGAGACTGCAAAATTTGGCGGTGAGGAAAAGTGTGAAAGTGTTTTTAAAAAGATTAGACCGGTTACAAGGGTTACAAGAAATTGTCAGTCTTTTAGGAAATCAATCAACATTGATAAGGTGCCCATCTTCCAAGTCATTTTCCCTTGGTGCAGATTATACAACTTGTATGTAAGTTATACTCTGAAAGTTTATCCTTTTATTTTACATGTTTTGCTTATATATGTCATATCATCTTAATTGTTTTTAGAAGCTGTAAGCATTGTACCTTTTATATATTAAATTGAAAATGTAATAAGTGTTGTCCTTTTTGCTCTAAACAAATTCACAGCCTTTTATGAAGAAGATTGCTTAACCATGCTAACCCTTTAAATGCTGATGTGTGTATGGTTAATACATTTGTCTACCAAGTCTAGTGTGTGCCTGCATGCACATTTGTGTTACTGAGACTGGAGGTGTTAAGTATTATCCTTGGATTGCTGGTGTGTGCAGAGCTAACCTGCGTATAACTAGGAGCATAGTTTACAAGTGTGTGAAGTGTTAACTCTTTTAGCTATCAGAGCGCAGAATGTGTGCAATTGGGTTATTAAGTCATAAGTTTGCTACAGACCTTATACATACATAGCTGGTGGCAGTGCGGAGAGATGTGGAAGTGTGAGTCTGTGTTGGGAAATGGACCAGTTAAATCTGTAGCCTAAGAGATAGGTGAGAGTGAGAGTGAGACTGGAATCCTGTGTGTTCCCTTACAGTAGGCTTCCAAGTTACGAGTGCACAGAGTGCGATTTGTGACTGGTAAAAAGATAGTTATGAGAGACTTCCTGACAAAATCGAGGTGATATATTGCGTGACTGTTTGACTATATCAGATCACGGAGCAAACAATACGACTGAAAACAAACATACTTATGACATGGGACTTGAATCGGCTGCATCTGTGTTGGAATGTCCTTACTCTACCTGGGCTACATTAGTCCGCCCCTTCCCCCAGTGTGCTGCCTCTTAAGCCACAAGCAGCCATAAGTCATTTGCAGTAAGACATGAATTGCTTGCACTCTTATTCACGTAATATCCATTTCTGGGCATGAGCAGTGCAGAATTACGCAAGATACACTGTGGAAACGAATACACATCTGAACATGAGTCAGGCCCAATGTGAGATGTGAAATTGAGGACATAGATAGCTATATAGTTAGTAGAACAGAGATACAGCTCAGTGAAAGGCAAATCCTCTCACATAGTTTCATCACCAGTCAGTAAAGTCATACTGTCCCTCAGTAATCAGGCTATATCTTTTTGTGGATCAGTAGAGGTGGCAGGTTTTGAGCTGACCAGTCCATTGGCAGAACTGACATATTCCAAGATGACCTGGCTATCAGCAAGGTGACAGGTTCCAGCTGACCAGTCTATCACCACATCACTAGAAGTGACAGGTTCTGAGCTGAACTCCAGTCCACCGGCAGAAGTGACAGATTCCAAGCTGACCAGTCCATCAGCCGAAGTGACAGCTTCCAAGCTGACCAATCCACCAACAGAGGTGAAAGGTTCTGAGCCGACCAGTCCATTACCAGAGGTGACAGGTTCTGAGTTGACCAGTCCATCAGCACAGTTGACAGGTTCAGAATGGACCAGTCCATTAGTAGTGGCAGTCACGGTAATGTCCTAGGTTGGCTCGGGATTATTGTCAAAATTTGTGAAATGAAGAACTGTCTTTTTTTTTACTTTTCCACACACTTGGTTCTGGCAGTTTCTTCGTTCCAAATATTCATTGATTGTGTTGTACTATTCTATTCATGTTCTGTTTGTAATGCCAATGACAAAATCTATTTGATACATATCTGTGTGATATCTATATTTAATCTCTATCTAACTTCTAAGACACATTAGCTGAAGAGGAGAATTTCGCAGAAATTTATTCTGCATTATGGTAACTAAATTTTATTTCATTATGGTATTACTCTTTGTAAGAAAACTGTGGCCCCATCTCTATTTTGCAGGTTACTTTTTTCAAGAAAAATATACTTTCTACAAGGACTGTATTGTAATTTAGTTGCTTTGTTAGTGAAATGCTAAATTAAATCTACAGTTTATTAATGAAGAGAACGATTTGTGATGCTAAGATTAATATAGTCTCTTTGTACAACATGAATATGACAAATTACTGTGCCAAGAAGTATAACTGTGTCACTGAACACTTCTCTTTCTTTGCGTTGCATGTGGAAAGAATGCTGTCTATTCCTGCGCACACCCCTAAAGACTGCATCTCTTTCATTCGTATCACAGTGGGACACTGTATTGTACCTGCAGCTATGTGTCTGGAGAGCTTCTGTGTTTCCTGGAGGTTGATTCAGAATTGATTTGCAACAGTTTTGCACTTGGCCAAAAAAACAGTCACGTTTATCAATAAAAATGTCAGTCTTATAAATGAAAATACGTCAGCTCACTGCAGGAAACCCAATGTAAAATTTCCTCTGCTGTGTTCTTTTACTTATCCACCCTTTGTCAATCTGAAAAAAGAGGTCAAAGAGAGTTTATTTTCACAAACCAAACTTAACACCAACTGGTTATGGTTGCTACAATTGACATATTTCTCCTGTTATATAATTCTAATCATTATGAGAAAACAAGAAAACAGTCTCTGGATATTATGATACAAATCAGTTTAATATTCAAAATTCAAAAGTAGTTAGAAAACTATCAATCATCTTAACATTTCTAAACAAAAATATCATAAAAAGTAAAATTAAATACATTTCAGTTTGTTCAACTGAATGTGGTGTAAATGTGTAAAATCAAATTAATGTCAGCATATTTAAGCTAAAATTTGAATATCCATATTGCCTGTTTCAGCTGGTATCTATGAGGGAAAAAAAAGGTTTTGTTTTCATGTTTTAAAGATGCACTATCAGACTAGGAATATATATTACTAAGGGTCCCCGTGCCTCTAGCCGGAGCTCCAGGGGCTGCTCCATGTAACTGTTTTTCCTAGGGATCCTCTGCTTATTTTTCAGCCCTGCTGAAAGCCAGGGGAGTGTAAGGTGGGTGGTGAGTGGGTGGAACAATCACAAGCCACATAGAGCCCTTCCAGCCAACATACACCCCCTGCAGGTTGTTTCATTGAAAAATAATTAGACAGTTCTGTATTACATAACTGCTACATCCACCGCAAATAGGTTGCATGTAGCACCTCAGGACTCTGGCTGGTGATGGTGGGGAAGGGGCACCTTATGAAAATAGGTTACCATATTTCAGTGCAGCTTTAGGTATAAATCAGTGGGTCCCATTTTTTATGTTATGATACACATAGGGATTTGTCTTATTATTTTTGTGACATGCTTGCATCCCTTGTAAACAATATAATGCTAACATATGCATTATGGTATATGAAATAATAGTAATTATATATGTACAGTATATGCACACACATATACAATCATGGCCAAACATGTTGGCACACATACACTTTTTCCACATAACTCACAATTTCCTCTAAACATAGGGTGAAATTAACAACAGTATTTGGTCTCCACAATTCTTTCTCTGTTAATATACAGATCCCTTGTTTTTCATTCTGAGTTTAGTTTTGTATTAAATAACAAAAATGAAAAGAAATGGCATTGACAAAATTAGTGACACGTTAGATTTAATATTTGATAGCACAGACTTTGGTCAAAATAACTATAACCAACCGTTTCTTACAGCCATGAGCTTCTTGTACTTCCATGAAATTTGACGGAGACCCAGTTTTCTGATACTGGATTCAATCTTGCGCTCCAAAATGGCCTGGTAATCTCCAGATATTATGATGCCATGCACATGTTTAAGACACCCAGGGCTAGATTTACTAAAGGGTGCTTTAATGAATCCGACAGTTTTCGGCCATTTTTCTAGCAGTTTTTAAACCACCAGATTTACTAAAGGCCAAACTGCCATTAAAACAGCCAGAATTGACATTTTTAAAAGCTACTTTACAAATTGCCATCCTGATTTTAACAATGATGAACATACAAACAACCGGATTTACTAAGCTGTGGTTTGCAAAACCACCATCCAAATGGCCAAAACAAGAAGTGGCTGTGATAGGCGAGATTGCTCAAACTGCATGCTGTTTTAGCTATCTTGCCATTCAGAACATAAGAGGAAGTACCATTGATATATACATTTTGGGGGCAAACTTTATTTATTGATTAAGGGGCAAAATTAATTTATAATTAACTTATGGGGACAAATTTTATTTTATTATGGGGAAATATGAATATATAATTATATTAACTGGGCAATACTATTTGATTATTAATAGTGGAAATAATTGTTTATGATGCCCAATGTGGCATTATTATTATCGTAGATTTGTAAGGTGCCACATTGCTCCGCAGTGCCGTACAGTAGGGAAAACAGGACAAACATAAAACCAGGACATAAAAGGTAGACAAAATAAATGTAGACATGAAAACAAAGGGTATTAAGGGCTTACATTCTAAATGGAAGAGGGCACAGCTGAAACAACAGGTGCTAGTATGGCTTTCAGTGAAGATTGGGATAGTTGTGAAGGTGCATTAGTGTGAATAGTGTTATCGAGGATAAGGTCACCTCTAAATAAGAGATGGGTTTTCAAAGAGCATCTAAAGATTTGAAGTATGTGGGAAAGTCTGATTGAGTGTGGTAGGGAATTTCATAAGTGGGGAGCAGCATGGGAGAAGTCTTGTAGACGGGAGTGAGAGGTGGTTACCAGAGAGGAGACAGGGTGAAGGTCAGAGGTAGATCTAAGAGGGTGGGAGGGAGAATATTTTGATATGAGATTTGAGATGCATGTAGGGGTAGTGTTGTTGAGGGCTTTGTAGGTTAAGGTGAGTAATTTGAATTTAATTCTGGAGAACACAGGGAGCCAGTGTAGGGATTTGCAAAGTGGTGCAGCAGATGTTGAGCGATGAGAGAGGAAGATCAGTCTTGCAGCAGCATTTAGGATGGGTTAAAGTGTAAAGATATGGGTGCCAGGAATGCCAGATAGCAGGAGGTTGCAATAGTCAAGATGGGAGATGATGAGAGAATGGATAAAAGTTTTGGTAGCATGTTGAGTAAGAAAGGGGTGTATACTAGCAATGTTTTTAAGGTTTAGTCGACAGGACTGGACTGGGAGAGAGTCTGGTTGTGGCATTACATAGTGCCCTTATAATATAATAATACAATAATTGTGTCCCTATAATATAATGAAAATTAAAATTTGCCTCATCATCAACATTTATTTATATTTATAGCGCCAGCAAATTCAGTAGCGCATTACAGTTGGGAACAAACAGCAATAAAACAACTGGGTGATACATACGGACAGAGAGGTAAGAGGGCCCTGCTTGCAAGCTTGCAATCTATGGATAAATTAATTATAAATTAATTTTGATTCTTAATCAATATATAATGATTGCCTCATAATTTATATGTGAATGGTGCTTCCTTATGCTCTGAATGGCAAGATAGCTCAAACATGCTGTTTGAACTATCAAGCCAATCAGAAAGAGGTAATAAAAAACCTTTCTTTTTGGTGGTGGTTTTTATGACGATGTTAACTACACTGCCGGCAGTTTGGACTAAACCACCAGCAGTTTAGATGTTTGCAATCTGACATCCATTGCCAGGCATTTTACATAGCAGCCTCAAACTGCCCTAAACTGCAGAGGTTTGGATCACTAAACCAGTGAGGTGTGGCGGTTTAAAACCGCCACCAAACACGATTCTTAATAAGTTTACGCCCAGTGTCAGTTACAGGACATCACTGAACCTCCTCCGTGTTTAACTGTAGGGAAGGTGTTCTTTTCATTTTACTTTCTGTAGACAGTAAACATAGGGATGATGTGCTTTACCAAAAAGCTATAATTTGGTCTCATCTGTCCACAACACATTCTCCGAGAAGGAATATGGCTTACTCAGTTGTATTTTGACAAAATTCTATCAGGATTTCTTATATTTCTCTCTCAGCGGTGGGACCTTCCTAGCACAAAACTCCTTTCATTCAGTTGTCATAGTTTGTGTCTTAAGGTCTGCTTGAATCTGTTTAGCAGTTGATCAAGGTGTTTCCTAATACCCTTATGTATGTTGTAAATGGGAATATCAAAGTATCTGGGTATTGATTTGTAGTCTTAAGATTGTCCATGCTTGCTTACAATCTTCTGTTTGACCTCCTCAGACAATTCTCTGGCTTTCTTTCATTTGTCCCTGATCATTGCCATATACACAGGGACACCAGACAGGTGTCTATGAGTGATTTTTATATTGCAGGCACCTACTACACACCACACGTGATTTCTGTGTGGAGTAAAATAAGATTTTTCTCCTGGTTCATGTGTTATAATGTGTGGGCATAACCCTGATGAAATACTAGATAAAACACATTAGGAGATGACCCCCAGTGTTGTTTGCTACACTTTAGAAGTGCAAAGAATTAATATATAAGATAGATAGATAGATAGATTATTAAAGTAATTCTATCGTTTTCAAATAAGCATTGCCCAATCAATTGTATGTGTTTCCAAAGCACAAAGTGATTTATTTTAGCAGATGTAAATAGTCAACAATTCAATACATTATTATATTATGATACAGTACAGTACAGCCAATACCAAAAGATAAATACATACCGCTTGCGCTACGCTGCGCTAACCACGGGCACCCCTGGACAGTGATTCACCTTAGAATACTGTGAAGTCTGAGAGCTGGGTGCACAACTATGATCATATATACACAGTCAGTGTTACAGAGAACAATAGAGATGACGTAGATTGTTTCTATAGGTCCAGATGTTGGGTGGGTCCAGGGTAAACAGGTCATAGGCTGATTCAATCTAAGGAATCCAAAGGTGGGGGGTAATCTCTCCAGGGGATCTGCTCCTTTCTTCCCGCCAATGCTCCAGTTACAACTAAGTCAATTAGCATTTCATAGCCAACATCATAGAAAGGTTTATTCCCTAATATCAATAACTAAAGTATGCAATCCGACTGCACCGGGCAGCTGCTGATGAATAGGGTTTTAATATGATACCAGACATGCCACCTTTCATATAACCTGAACTATATATATATATCACTGAAGTGTACATATAATCATAGTATATATAAACTAATAATAAACCAAATACTATCTGCTCATAAATTACAGTGTAACGGAACCAATATGAATATGAATTATATAAATAACTAAATGTTGTAATGCGAGTGTGTGCGTGCGTATTTTACCGTGCGATCGCACCACGCCACGTGTTACGTGGCGTACGGATCGCAATCGCACGGCAAAACAATATTAAACCAATATACTTTCGTTCATCCAATTATACGACTTCGACAAGATAGACACAGAACTGTGCAAAAGTTTCAGGCATGTGTGGAAAAAATGCTTGAAATTAGGAATGCTCAAAATGCTCAAAATAGCAGTGTTAATAGTTTATTTTTATTAATTAACAAAATGCCAAGTGGATGAACAGAAGAGAAATCTAAATCAAATCAATATTTGGTGTGACTACCCTCTTCCTTCAAAACAGCATCGATGCTTCACTTCTTCTACACTGGCATACAGTTTTTTAAAGGAACTTGGCAGGGAGGTTGTTCCAAACATCTTGGAGAACTAATCACAGATCTTCTGTGGATATAGGCTTGCTGAAATACTTCTGTGTCTTCATGTAATCCCAGACAGACTCGATGATGTTGAGATCAGGACTCTGTGGGAGTCATATCATCACTTCCAGGACTCCTTGCTCTTCTTTACGCTGAAGATAGTTCTTAATGAAATTGGCTGTATGTTTGGGGTCCTTGTCCTGCTGCACAATAAATTTGGAGCCAATCAGATACCTCCCTGATGGTAATGCACGATGGATAAGTACCTGCCTGTATTTCTCAGCATTGAGGACACCATTAATCCTGACCAACTCCATTTGCTGAAATACAGCTCCAAATTTAAAGGAACCTCCACCATGCTTCACTGTTGCCTGCAGACACTCATTGTTGTACTGCTCTCCAGCCCTTCAGCTCAGAACTGGAAAAAAACAGTGGGACCCAGGTATATCCATCTACTGTTCGGAGAAGTCTGTCCAGAAGAATTGCGGCTAAAGTCAACCGTTGATGTGGCAACAAGGCCAAGTGACTCAACTATGCACAAAAACCCTCGCAACGCCAGGTTACCCTGCTAGTATATATATATATATATATATATATATATATATATATATAAATACACAGAATGTTTTGATTATTTGCTTAACATCTAATCTAATGCTAATGAAATTATTTTGCATTTGTTGCATTATGATAACATATATTCATTGATTTAAATATAAAGTGCTTAACAATCTGCATGATTGCATTAAAGGGATATGTGCACTAACACACTAACATTACTTGTGTGCATATGAGAGATTAATTATATCTGTTCGCTACTTGGTTTTCTCATTTACTCAATGCTTTATAAACTTCTCAATGTTATAGTCTCGAGAAGGGGGATTAAAATGTTAATAATACATTAATCCTTCAGATTTTTTTCAGTTGCGACAGCCCTCAACCTGCAGTTCGGCACACTCCCTCTATTCGTCCCTCCACTCCAGCCACAGAACCTTTTGCCATATTAATAATACCTTGTACAACAGAAGGCTCATGGTGCCTGTGATCTTGTTTTCTGTCTTGAGATCCACCCTGTTCATCAGCTCAGCTTTTTAAACCTGCCCAGTGCACAGGCATGTGCCAGAGTATTAGGCTCCAAACCTTTACTCCAGCACTTCAGTACTTCTTGTGGCTAATCCCTGTGACTTTTGGAATGTTCCTGACCTCTCTTCTGACTGTTGTTTAGTACTGTTTATGCTCCTGTTTGTTGTTTGTTACTGACCCGGCGTGTTCGGACTCTACTTCTGTTTACTGATTTTGCACCTTGCAGTCTGTTTGTGTACCAGCTATGTTGAACAGTCTCTCTTTACACTTTGATACCAGCTTGTCTTGCCTGGATGTAGCACAAAGGGAGGCAATCTGTATACTTACCTGCAGGAAAGAACAAATCTCCTTGCAGGGATCCCTGCCATAAAACGGTGATTCATTAGACTCGCCGCCTCTGTTACTGCCAGCGCTAAGTGGATTTTTAAGAAAAGTGACACATTTAAATATAAAGAGATAGCAACACTAATGTCTCCTGGCCTTACAGCTAGACACATTCCTAATAGACCTAATTATATACCTAGCCCTGATTTACACAGGACATGTACATCAGATCTCCCACACAAGCATATACATCACATGTATATCAATCACTCTACTCACCATTTTTATTGCTATATTAATGTTTTAGAGGAAATAGCTCACTCCTGCTGGGAGCAGATCACTCACGACTTTTCTCTTTGTAGCGTGACAGCACCTAACAACCAAAACTGTAGCTGCCTATAGTTCATGTAAATGAAATGAACAATAGAAGATTGTTGTTTTTTTTTCATTAGTCAAATATTTTTCTTGCAAGATCATGGACCTTAAAGATTAACGTTATCATCTCAGCTTATTTTCAAATAACGGTTTCAGTGCTCTTATACTACATCATGTCTGACTGTTACTTTGTTAAATCTCAGCATGTCTGGCTGATTCTTTACTTGCTGGCAAGACATACGCATGAAGCAGGAAAAAGAGTGACTCATTTACTGTCAGACTCCAACTACTAAGGAAGATGGAGGGAAGCTTGTGACATCACAGGACCCATGTGAGAGTCACACTTATGAGTCAAGTTTCAAATACATAGAAGGAGATTGCAAAAAATATGTTATTCTGATTGGATGGGATTAGCTTCCCCCCTCTCTAATTTGATCCTACAGAATGCAGCAGTATCATGAGTCATATCCTGCATTATAGGTTAGTGTATATATTAGACTATCCCAGCATTATGCAGCAGTATAAATCAGTTTGACCTAACTTGTGTATTGATCTTATCAATAATGTATCGTGCAAGTGGAAATAAAGAGGAACTGTCATCAAGATACAATGTTTTAATATGCTGTATGAAATTAAATATCATTGATCTTTACAATTTATTAGAATTTTTGTTTTGTATTAGAATATTATAATACATGTCAGTGGACATACATGCACTGCACATTGATAGATGTTGCTACAGGTCACAAGATGAGCTCAGTGGAGTACAGTACAGTGCCTTTTTATCAATTTGCTGACAAATTATTGTTCTACATAACAGCTGCATAATGTTTCAAAACATTTTTGAAAGGCATTACTGAATTTTAAACTATACACCCATCAGTCACAACAGCTCTCGTGCAGCCAAAACAGCTCAGACCTGTCGAGGCATGGACTCCACAAGACCTCTGAGGTGGTCTTGTGGAGTTGAGTCCTCTGTTATCTAGCACCAAGACATCAACAGCAGATTCTTTAAGTCCGATAAGTTGTGAGGTGGGGCCTCTATGGCTCGGACTTGTTCTCAGCACATCCCACAGATGCTAGATCATACTGAGATCTGGGGAATTTGAAGGCCAAGTGTTGAAGGATTTTTCCCTCCTTTTGGGTTTCAATCTCCTTAATATTCTGGCAAATGTATGTATGACCATTTAATACCGTTATATATATGACTATTACCGTCAACCAACTCCTCGCAAAAGGTATTTCTAAATTGACCCAAGAATCATCAATCTTATATTCCCTTATATCGACAAACTTCAAGAATAACCACAACAAGATAAAACTTAATTTAAAGTGTGTTGTATTATATTATAGAACAATGAACAGTGTAACAATATTTTACACAAAATATAGATTTTGTGCCATATATAACACTTATTGCCTGTAATATACATATATATGTAATTGTGTGTGTGTTGACTAACTTGTCTAAAGGTGTAGTGTGTGTATGCTTTAAGCTATGTGTATATGAATGCATTGTGTAGTAGTGAAGGGGGAGGGGAAGGCAATCCATACAGATACACTCACTCCATTCATCTCACTCAAAGTCCATAATGAAGCTTTTTCTTACAATGTAGTCACCATCCAAAATGGCTGACTTGCCATGCTTTGTTACAAACACATGTTGGCTCACAAGGCCTCACTTACTAAAAATGTGAAGTCAGTACAAACCCATTACTCATTACAAGCAGTATAAGCCAGTCCACCACAAATAGCTCTCTATTCAGCAGTTGTATTGGCCAGTGGAAACAATGTCCACTGGCCAATTTTAACACATGGTATTTAGGGGTGTGCACCGGGCACTTTTAGTGTTTTGGGTTTTGGGTTCTGCTTAGCTTGAGGTTTTGGGTTCTGATTTGTTTTGCCAAAACACCTGCCGAAAGGTTTTGGTTCTGATTTCGGGTTTTGGGTTCTGATTTATTTTTTAAAAAGCATAAAAAGCACTAAAATCCTGTTTTTTTGGTTGTTTTCCACTCCTACGCTATTATTAACCTCAATAACATTCAATAACAATCATTTCCACTAATTTCCAGTCTATTCTGAACACCTCACAATATTGTTTTTAGTCCAAAACGTTGCACCGAGGTAGCTTTCTGGACTGCGTAGTGGAGTGGGCCCGATACCCAATTTGGTACCGGGGCCAAAATACATCACCCTCAACTGGTCTGAATTCCACTGCACAGCTGCCTGCTCCTACATCCTCTGCAGCATATACAGGGTGTAGTTCGAGCGCGTCAATACCTCTTGTTTTTGACGATGACAGGTCACTTTCATTAATTTTGGATTTGGCCCCAACACTGAATGTAGTTTAATATCTGATACGCATCTATCTGGACTGCGTAGTGGAGTACCCAATTTGGTACCGGGGCCACAATACCTCCTCTAACTGGTCTAAATTCCACTGCACAGATAAAAACAAAGAACATAGTATTAGAAATGGCAGTTCCTCTTTTTTGGAACTATAAAAACAAAGAACATAGTAATAGAAATGGCAGTTCCTCTTTTTTGGAACTACAGAAACAAAGAAGGTAGTAATAGAAATGGCAGTTCCTCTTTTTTGGAACTATAAAAACAAAGAACATAGTAATAGAAATGGCGGTTCCTCTTTTTTGGAACTACAGAAACAAAGAACGTAGTAATAGAAATGGCAGTTCCTCTTTTTTGGAACTACAGAAACAAAGAACGTAGTAATAGAAATGGCAGTTCCTCTTTTTTGGAACTATAAAAACAAAGAACGTAGTAATAGAAATGGCAGTTCCTCTTTTTTGGAACTCTAAAAACAAAGAACATAGTAATAGAAATGGCAGTTCCTCTTTTTTGGAACTACAGAAACAAAGAACGTAGTATTAGAAATGGCAGTTCCTCTTTTTTAGAACTATAAAAACAAGGAACGTAGTAATAGAAATGGCAGTTCCTCTTTTTGGGAACTACAGAAAGAATTAATGTAGTAATAGAACTGGCAGTTCCTATTTTTTGGAACTACACAAACAATGACCGTAGTAATAGAACTGGCAGTTCCTATTTTTTGGAACTACAGAAAGAATGAACGTAGTAATAGAACTGGCAGTTCCTATTTTTTGGAACTATAAAAACAAAGAACATAGTAATAGAAATGGCAGTTCCTCTTTTTTGGAACTACAGAAACAAAGAACGTAGTAATAGTAATGGCAGTTCCTCTTTTTGGAACTACACAAACAATGACCGTAGTAATAGAACTGGCAGTTCCTATTTTTTGGAACTACAGAAATAATGAACGTAGTAATAGAAATGGCAGTTCCTCTTTTTGGGAACTACAGAAAGAATGAACGTAGTAATAGAACTGGCAGTTCCTATTTTTTGGAAGTACACAAACAATGACCGTAGTAATAGAACTGGCAGTTCCTATTTTTTGGGAACTACAGAAACAATGAACGTAGTAATAGAACTGGCAGTTCCTATTTTTTGGAACTACAGAAACAAAGAACGTAGTAATAGAAATGGCAGTTCCTCTTTTTTGGAACTATAAAAACAAAGAATGTAGTAATAGAAATGGCAGTTCCTCTTTTTTGGAACTATAAAAACAAAGAACATATTAATAGAAATGGCAGTTCCTCTTTTTTGGAACTACAGAAACAAAGAACGTAGTATTAGAAATGGCAGTTCCTCTTTTTTGGAACTATAAAAACAAAGAACATAGTAATAGAAATGGCAGTTCCTCTTTTTTGGAACTACAGAAACAAAGAACGTAGTAATAGTAATGGCAGTTTCTCTTTTTGGGAACTACACAAACAATGACCGTAGTAATAGAACTGGCAGTTCCTATTTTTTTGGAACTACAGAAATAATGAACGTAGTAATAGAAATGGCAGTTCCTCTTTTTGGGAACTACAGAAACAATGACCGTAGTAATAGAACTGGCAGTTACTATTTTTTGGAACTACAGAAATAATGAACGTAGTAATAGACCTGGCAGTTCCTATTTTATGGAAGTACACAAACAATGACCATAGTAATGGAACTGGCAGTTCCTATTTTTTGGGAACTACAGAAACAATGAACGTAGTAATAGAACTGGCAGTTCCTCTTTTTTGGAACTACAGAAACAAAGAACGTAGTAATAGAAATGGCAGTTCCTCTTTTTTGGAACTACAGAAACAAAGAACGTAGTAATAGAAATGGCAGTTCCTCTTTTTTGGAACTATAAAAACAAAGAACATAGTAATAGAAATGGCAGTTCCTCTTTTTTGGAACTATAAAAACAAAGAACATAGTAATAGAAATGGCAGTTCCTATTTTTTGGAACTACAGAAATAATGAACGTAGTAATAGAAATGGCAGTTCCTCTTTTTGGGAACTACAGAAACAATGACCGTAGTAATAGAACTGGCAGTTCCTATTTTTTGGAACTACAGAAATAATGAACGTAGTAATAGAAATGGCAGTTCCTCTTTTTGGGAACTACAGAAACAATGAATGTAGTAATAGAACTGGCAGTTCCTATTTTTTGGAACTACACAAACAATGACCGTAGTAATAGAACTGGCAGTTCCTCTTTTTTGGAACTACAGAAAGAATGAACGTAGTAATAGAAATGGCAGTTCCTCTTTTTGGGAACTACAGAAACAATGACCGTAGTAATAGAACTGGCAGTTCCTATTTTTTGGAACTACAGAAATAATGAACGTAGTAATAGAAATGGCAGTTCCTCTTTTTTGGAACTACAGAAACAATGAATGTAGTAATAGAACTGGCAGTTCCTATTTTTTGGAACTACACAAACAATGACCGTAGTAATAGAACTGGCAGTTCCTATTTTTTGGAACTACAGAAAGAATGAACGTAGTAATAGAACTGGCAGTTCCTATTTTTTGGAACTATAAAAACAAAGAACATAGTAATAGAAATGGCAGTTCCTCTTTTTTGGAACTACAGAAACAAAGAACGTAGTAATAGTAATGGCAGTTCCTCTTTTTGGAACTACACAAACAATGACCGTAGTAATAGAACTGGCAGTTCCTATTTTTTGGAACTACAGAAATAATGAACGTAGTAATAGAAATGGCAGTTCCTCTTTTTGGGAACTACAGAAAGAATGAACGTAGTAATAGAACTGGCAGTTCCTATTTTTTGGAAGTACACAAACAATGACCGTAGTAATAGAACTGGCAGTTCCTATTTTTTGGGAACTACAGAAACAATGAACGTAGTAATAGAACTGGCAGTTCCTATTTTTTGGAACTACAGAAACAAAGAACGTAGTAATAGAAATGGCAGTTCCTCTTTTTTGGAACTATAAAAACAAAGAATGTAGTAATAGAAATGGCAGTTCCTCTTTTTTGGAACTATAAAAACAAAGAACATATTAATAGAAATGGCAGTTCCTCTTTTTTGGAACTACAGAAACAAAGAACGTAGTATTAGAAATGGCAGTTCCTCTTTTTTGGAACTATAAAAACAAAGAACATAGTAATAGAAATGGCAGTTCCTCTTTTTTGGAACTACAGAAACAAAGAACGTAGTAATAGTAATGGCAGTTTCTCTTTTTGGGAACTACACAAACAATGACCGTAGTAATAGAACTGGCAGTTCCTATTTTTTTGGAACTACAGAAATAATGAACGTAGTAATAGAAATGGCAGTTCCTCTTTTTGGGAACTACAGAAACAATGACCGTAGTAATAGAACTGGCAGTTACTATTTTTTGGAACTACAGAAATAATGAACGTAGTAATAGACCTGGCAGTTCCTATTTTATGGAAGTACACAAACAATGACCATAGTAATGGAACTGGCAGTTCCTATTTTTTGGGAACTACAGAAACAATGAACGTAGTAATAGAACTGGCAGTTCCTCTTTTTTGGAACTACAGAAACAAAGAACGTAGTAATAGAAATGGCAGTTCCTCTTTTTTGGAACTACAGAAACAAAGAACGTAGTAATAGAAATGGCAGTTCCTCTTTTTTGGAACTATAAAAACAAAGAACATAGTAATAGAAATGGCAGTTCCTCTTTTTTGGAACTATAAAAACAAAGAACATAGTAATAGAAATGGCAGTTCCTATTTTTTGGAACTACAGAAATAATGAACGTAGTAATAGAAATGGCAGTTCCTCTTTTTGGGAACTACAGAAACAATGACCGTAGTAATAGAACTGGCAGTTCCTATTTTTTGGAACTACAGAAATAATGAACGTAGTAATAGAAATGGCAGTTCCTCTTTTTGGGAACTACAGAAACAATGAATGTAGTAATAGAACTGGCAGTTCCTATTTTTTGGAACTACACAAACAATGACCGTAGTAATAGAACTGGCAGTTCCTCTTTTTTGGAACTACAGAAAGAATGAACGTAGTAATAGAAATGGCAGTTCCTCTTTTTGGGAACTACAGAAACAATGACCGTAGTAATAGAACTGGCAGTTCCTATTTTTTGGAACTACAGAAATAATGAACGTAGTAATAGAAATGGCAGTTCCTCTTTTTTGGAACTATAAAAACAAGGAACGTAGTAATAGAAATGGCAGTTCCTCTTTTTGGGAACTACAGAAAGAATTAATGTAGTAATAGAACTGGCAGTTCCTATTTTTTGGAACTACACAAACAATGACCGTAGTAATAGAACTGGCAGTTCCTATTTTTTGGAACTACAGAAAGAATGAACGTAGTAATAGAACTGGCAGTTCCTATTTTTTGGAACTATAAAAACAAGGAACGTAGTAATAGAAATGGCAGTTCCTCTTTTTGGGAACTACAGAAAGAATTAATGTAGTAATAGAACTGGCAGTTCCTATTTTTTGGAACTACACAAACAATGACCGTAGTAATAGAACTGGCAGTTCCTATTTTTTGGAACTACAGAAAGAATGAACGTAGTAATAGAACTGGCAGTTCCTATTTTTTGGAACTATAAAAACAAAGAACATAGTAATAGAAATGGCAGTTCCTCTTTTTTGGAACTACAGAAACAAAGACCGTAGTAATAGTAATGGCAGTTCCTCTTTTTGGAACTACACAAACAATGACCGTAGTAATAGAACTGGCAGTTCCTATTTTTTGGAACTACAGAAATAATGAACGTAGTAATAGAAATGGCAGTTCCTCTTTTTGGGAACTACAGAAAGAATGAACGTAGTAATAGAACTGGCAGTTCCTATTTTTTGGAAGTACACAAACAATGACCGTAGTAATAGAACTGGCAGTTCCTATTTTTTGGGAACTACAGAAACAATGAACGTAGTAATAGAACTGGCAGTTCCTATTTTTTGGAACTACAGAAACAAAGAACGTAGTAATAGAAATGGCAGTTCCTCTTTTTTGGAACTATAAAAACAAAGAACGTAGTAATAGAAATGGCAGTTCCTCTTTTTTGGAACTATAAAAACAAAGAACATATTAATAGAAATGGCAGTTCCTCTTTTTTGGAACTACAGAAACAAAGAACGTAGTATTAGAAATGGCAGTTCCTCTTTTTTGGAACTATAAAAACAAAGAACATAGTAATAGAAATGGCAGTTCCTCTTTTTTGGAACTACAGAAACAAAGAACGTAGTAATAGTAATGGCAGTTTCTCTTTTTGGGAACTACACAAACAATGACCGTAGTAATAGAACTGGCAGTTCCTATTTTTTTGGAACTACAGAAATAATGAACGTAGTAATAGAAATGGCAGTTCCTCTTTTTGGGAACTACAGAAACAATGACCGTAGTAATAGAACTGGCAGTTACTATTTTTTGGAACTACAGAAATAATGAACGTAGTAATAGACCTGGCAGTTCCTATTTTATGGAAGTACACAAACAATGACCATAGTAATGGAACTGGCAGTTCCTATTTTTTGGGAACTACAGAAACAATGAACGTAGTAATAGAACTGGCAGTTCCTCTTTTTTGGAACTACAGAAACAAAGAACGTAGTAATAGAAATGGCAGTTCCTCTTTTTTGGAACTACAGAAACAAAGAACGTAGTAATAGAAATGGCAGTTCCTCTTTTTTGGAACTATAAAAACAAAGAACATAGTAATAGAAATGGCAGTTCCTCTTTTTTGGAACTATAAAAACAAAGAACATAGTAATAGAAATGGCAGTTCCTATTTTTTGGAACTACAGAAATAATGAACGTAGTAATAGAAATGGCAGTTCCTCTTTTTGGGAACTACAGAAACAATGACCGTAGTAATAGAACTGGCAGTTCCTATTTTTTGGAACTACAGAAATAATGAACGTAGTAATAGAAATGGCAGTTCCTCTTTTTGGGAACTACAGAAACAATGAATGTAGTAATAGAACTGGCAGTTCCTATTTTTTGGAACTACACAAACAATGACCGTAGTAATAGAACTGGCAGTTCCTCTTTTTTGGAACTACAGAAAGAATGAACGTAGTAATAGAAATGGCAGTTCCTCTTTTTGGGAACTACAGAAACAATGACCGTAGTAATAGAACTGGCAGTTCCTATTTTTTGGAACTACAGAAATAATGAACGTAGTAATAGAAATGGCAGTTCCTCTTTTTTGGAACTATAAAAACAAGGAACGTAGTAATAGAAATGGCAGTTCCTCTTTTTGGGAACTACAGAAAGAATTAATGTAGTAATAGAACTGGCAGTTCCTATTTTTTGGAACTACACAAACAATGACCGTAGTAATAGAACTGGCAGTTCCTATTTTTTGGAACTACAGAAAGAATGAACGTAGTAATAGAACTGGCAGTTCCTATTTTTTGGAACTATAAAAACAAAGAACATAGTAATAGAAATGGCAGTTCCTCTTTTTTGGAACTACAGAAACAAAGAACGTAGTAATAGTAATGGCAGTTCCTCTTTTTGGAACTACACAAACAATGACCGTAGTAATAGAACTGGCAGTTCCTATTTTTTGGAACTACAGAAATAATGAACGTAGTAATAGAAATGGCAGTTCCTCTTTTTGGGAACTACAGAAACAATGAATGTAGTAATAGAACTGGCAGTTCCTATTTTTTGGAACTACACAAACAATGACCGTAGTAATAGAACTGGCAGTTCCTCTTTTTTGGAACTACAGAAAGAATGAACGTAGTAATAGAAATGGCAGTTCCTCTTTTTGGGAACTACAGAAACAATGAATGTAGTAATAGAAATGGCAGTTCCTCTTTTTTGGAACTACAGAAACAAAGAACGTAGTATTAGAAATGGCAGTTCCTCTTTTTTGGAACTATAAAAACAAGGAACGTAGTAATAGAAATGGCAGTTCCTCTTTTTGGGAACTACAGAAAGAATTAATGTAGTAATAGAACTGGCAGTTCCTATTTTTTGGAACTACACAAACAATGACCGTAGTAATAGAACTGGCAGTTCCTATTTTTTGGAAGTACACAAACAATGACCGTAGTAATAGAACTGGCAGTTCCTATTTTTTGGGAACTACAGAAACAATGAACGTAGTAATAGAACTGGCAGTTCCTATTTTTTGGAACTACAGAAACAAAGAACGTAGTAATAGAAATGGCAGTTCCTCTTTTTTGGAACTATAAAAACAAAGAACGTAGTAATAGAAATGGCAGTTCCTCTTTTTTGGAACTATAAAAACAAAGAACATATTAATAGAAATGGCAGTTCCTCTTTTTTGGAACTACAGAAACAAAGAACGTAGTATTAGAAATGGCAGTTCCTCTTTTTTGGAACTATAAAAACAAAGAACATAGTAATAGAAATGGCAGTTCCTCTTTTTTGGAACTACAGAAACAAAGAACGTAGTAATAGTAATGGCAGTTTCTCTTTTTGGGAACTACACAAACAATGACCGTAGTAATAGAACTGGCAGTTCCTATTTTTTTGGAACTACAGAAATAATGAACGTAGTAATAGAAATGGCAGTTCCTCTTTTTGGGAACTACAGAAACAATGACCGTAGTAATAGAACTGGCAGTTACTATTTTTTGGAACTACAGAAATAATGACCGTAGTAATAGACCTGGCAGTTCCTATTTTATGGAAGTACACAAACAATGACCATAGTAATGGAACTGGCAGTTCCTATTTTTTGGGAACTACAGAAACAATGAACGTAGTAATAGAACTGGCAGTTCCTCTTTTTTGGAACTACAGAAACAAAGAACGTAGTAATAGAAATGGCAGTTCCTCTTTTTTGGAACTACAGAAACAAAGAACGTAGTAATAGAAATGGCAGTTCCTCTTTTTTGGAACTATAAAAACAAAGAACATAGTAATAGAAATGGCAGTTCCTCTTTTTTGGATCTATAAAAACAAAGAACATAGTAATAGAAATGGCAGTTCCTATTTTTTGGAACTACAGAAATAATGAACGTAGTAATAGAAATGGCAGTTCCTCTTTTTGGGAACTACAGAAACAATGACCGTAGTAATAGAACTGGCAGTTCCTATTTTTTGGAACTACAGAAATAATGAACGTAGTAATAGAAATGGCAGTTCCTCTTTTTGGGAACTACAGAAACAATGAATGTAGTAATAGAACTGGCAGTTCCTTTTTTTTGGAACTACACAAACAATGACCGTAGTAATAGAACTGGCAGTTCCTCTTTTTTGGAACTACAGAAAGAATGAACGTAGTAATAGAAATGGCAGTTCCTCTTTTTGGGAACTACAGAAACAATGACCGTAGTAATAGAACTGGCAGTTCCTATTTTTTGGAACTACAGAAATAATGAACGTAGTAATAGAAATGGCAGTTCCTCTTTTTGGGAACTACAGAAACAATGAATGTAGTAATAGAACTGGCAGTTCCTATTTTTTGGAACTACACAAACAATGACCGTAGTAATATAACTGGCAGTTCCTATTTTTTGGAACTACAGAAAGAATGAACGTAGTAATAGAACTGGCAGTTCCTATTTTTTGGAAGTACACAAACAATGACCGTAGTAATAGAACTGGCAGTTCCTGTTTTTTGGGAACTACAGAAACAATGAACGTAGTAATAGAACTAGCAGTTCCTCTTTTTGGAAACTACAGAAACAATGAACGTAGTAATAGAACTGGCAGTTCCTATTTTTTGGAACTACAGAAATAATGAACGTAGTAATAGAACTAGCAGTTCCTCTTTTTGGAAGCTACAGAAACAATGAACGTAGTAATAGAACTGGCAGTTCCTATTTTTTGGAACTACAGAAGTAGTGAATGTAGTAATAGAAATGACAGGTCCTCTTTTTTTGGACTGCAAGAATATATTGCTCTATAATATTTTTTATACTTTTTCAATTATTTTTTTATATTTTTTTAATCTTTTTTTTAAAATATTTTTTAGAGATTTTTTTTTTTTAAAAAGATTTTTGGCTAATTAACAAATTGCTATGGACTTATCAGAAACATGTACAGGACAAAAGCACCACTGGACTCAGCAGCACAGACAATGGCCAAAGCACCACTGGAATCAGCAGGGCAGAGCACTGGAAAAAGTACTACTGCACTCAGCAGGACAAAGCACCACTTGACTAAATAAATTAGCAGGACAGAGCACTGGACAAAGTACTAATGCACTCAGCAGGACAAAGCACCACTTTAGTAAAGTTATCAGCAGGACAGAGCACATCAACCTCCCTCTTCACTAACCACAGGGAGAATGAAGATGGCGGCCGCGAGCGGGGCATTTATGAGATCGGAGTCTCGCGAGATCCGACGCGAGACTTGGATGTCATAGCCTCGGTTTGGCTTCATTTGGCGCCCGGAAGTTCCCGGACAGTGCTCGAATCCCGTCGGATCCGCACTGTTCGGGTGGGCTCGGATTAGCGAAATCTCTAATGGTATTTCACATTAAGCACCAATGTTTCCATGACCAAAACGTAACCAACAAAGAACCATGCATAGCACAAATGTCTCCATTTATATCAACAATCTATCCCAAACACAACAGGAATTCAAACTATGTATAGCATAAATGCTTTCATTTAAACCAGCAATCTATCCCAACAAGGCATGCATTTATGTAACACTGTCTATACCATACCAAAATCTTTCCAATCACATATACCATCTGCATTCAAACTTTCATTCTCACTTACAACAAATAATCATTCATTCTCATGTCATATTCGAACATTCTCCATTCAACAACACATTACAACATGCTCACACTCAACCTTTCATGCCATGCACACTCCATACTAGTCAAGGCCTAAGTAGACCGTGATGCATCTCACGTCATGTCTGCTCAGGCCGGCAACAGCTTCCAAAAGAGAAGGTCTCTCCTTGTGTAAGTGTATAATAAAAACCTTTCTTGTGGGCGGAGTTTAGAACCTGGCTATAGTCTTTCATATGTTAATTACTAGCCAACTGCTCTAAAAACCTGATTATCAAGTATTATGTTTCCCAGTGGTGGAAGGATGGCTGATTTTGTTCCCAATCATTGTGCTAATTCAATTGTGACTGAATCTCTTCATATATTATGTTCATGTATAAAATAATAGATTATTTATATACTCTTCATCACCAAGTCAACAACTTTAAGTGTTTTTCATGTTCCTCAAACCATTCCTGAACAATTTTTGCAGTTTGGCTAGGTGCATCATCCTGCTGAAAGAGGCCACAGCCATCAGGGAATACCGTTGCCATGAAGGGGTGTACTTGGTCTGCAACAATGTTTAGGTAGGTGGTAGCTGTCAAGGTAACATCCACATGAATACCAGGACCCAAGGTTTGCCAGCAGAACATTGCCCTAAACATCACACTGCCTCTGACGGCTTGCCTTCTTCCCATAGTGCATCTCTTCCCAAGGTAAATGACGCAAACGCACCTGGACGTCAACATGATGTAAAAGAAAACATGAATTATCAGATCAGGCTTCCTTTCATTGCTCAATGGTACAGTTCTGGCACTCACGTGCCCATTGTAGGTGCTTATAGCGCTGAACAGGGTTCAACATTGACACTATAACTGGTCTTCAGCTACGCAGCCCCATATGCTGCAAGCTGCGATAAACAGTGTGTTCTGACTCCTTCCTATAATAGCTAACATTATCTTTTTCAGCAGTTTGTGCTATCATCATCATCATCATCATTTATTTATATAGCGCCACTAATTCCGCAGCGCTGTACAGAGAACTCATTCACATCAGTCCCTGCCCCATTGGAGCTTACAGTCTAAATTCCCTACTATAGACACGCACTCACACACAGACAGACAGAGAGAGAGACTAGGGTCAATTTTTTTTTTTTTTTTTTTTTTATTGCAGCCAATTAACCTACCAGTATGTTTTTGGAGTGTGGGAGGAAACCGGAGCACCCGGAGGAAACCCACGCAAACACAGGGAGAACATACAAACTCCACACAAACTCTACTGTAATTCTGTGGGATTGGACCAGATGGGCTAGCCTAACGTCACAATTTGGCTCTTGTCAAAGTCGATCAGGTCTTTACACTTGCCCATTTTTCCTGCTTCCAACTTATTAACTTCAAGAACTGACTATTCTCCTGCTGTCTAATATCCCACCCCTTGACAGATACCATTGTAACGACATAACAAATGTTATTCACTTCACTTAAACACTGAAGAATTATCTTTGCTATTGACAGGTTCACTTTCCAAGCTCCTCCCACAAAATCATTAGGGTGTGTAGCGATTCACTTATGAACATATTTGGATGATATTGCAAATGTTTCATATTGTCTTAAAATAAAGGTTGAGTTCAGTGGCCTGGGAAGCATGTATGTCATGTTTCAAAGGGGGAGTTCAGTAGCAGACTTTGGGGCTCCTTCAGAACGTATGTATGAAAAGTCACATGCAAAACAAAAAGCATACTTACTTGTATATGTTGAGTCGGATGCATTTCAATATGTGTCCAATTCAAAAACAGTAGTTTTTTTGTGAAACGAATCTCAGGCGTAGAAGTATATATTATTATATAGATATATAATGTAATATCCCCTTTCCTGTAGATTTAAGGCATGTATGGGTGTGTGGGTGTGTTTCGATTCCTGGCCCACTAGTTTAACTTTACTCTCGGAGCGCATTGCCTCCACCTTGGTCTGCAGACAGTAAGCTCTTTGCGGGGTAATGCCCTTGTTCAGTGACACCAGAGGGAGACCAAGGAACCCTCCGCCCCCCTAACTCTCAACCCCAGGCTTGAATACAGAAAACACAGACCACTCTGAAGCTAGCTTTACAAACGACCAGCACGTTTATTTCTACAGTGGCTTCCCAGGCTAGTTTCTCTTTTAGTAAGTTTGCATAACAAGTGCACATTTAAAACAGTATATCACAGGTAAACTAAACAACAGATTAACCTTTAACTTATCATATAATAACACACAGTTCTTAATATCCTAAAGACTAGCTTCAGAGGTACCTCTGCATCTTAACATGCAAAATATCCTGCAAATATATCTATCTATCTATCTATCTATCTATCTATCTATCTATCTATATATCTATCTATCTATCTATCTATCCCATACTTACCTACTTTCTTCGGCTCTCTTCCGGGAGCCAGCCAGTGGAGGGGGGCGGGGCGGCCAAAATGGCATCATTTCGGCCCCCGCCCCTGTGACGTCATGACATGAATGCGTCATTTGACAGCGGGGGGTGGAGCCAAATGCCGCGATTCGCCAGGAATCGCGGCGTTTGGGATCTAATTCTGCCCACTTCACTAGGAAGTGGGGCACTTCCTAGTGAAGTGGGCAGAATTCGGGAGATTGCCACACTCGCCCGGGAGTCTGGGAGACTCTCGCAAAATGCGGGAGTCTCCCGGACATTCCGGGAGAGTTGGCAAGTATGATCTATCCATATCTCTCTCTCTCTGTATATATATATATATATATATATATATATATATATATATATATATGATACACATATATAGAGGTAGGGGCCCCGCTGCACTGCTTTGCCCGGGGCCCCATAATGTTGTTAAGGTGGCCCTGACACAAGGTGCCTGCTCTCTGAAGTGGTATTTCTGAGTAAATGTTTTTATGACTAACCTTTTCTTTGTCCTAGCACTATTTATGTACCATTGTACAAAGTAAGACAAAGTGCACAAATGTCCACAAACCACATAATAAATTACAGCAATTCTGTGAAAACATAATTCTCAGTGAAACATACCACAACCAAACACAGCAATACCAGCAACAATAATTATACATAGAGAGTAGGGCTCACTTTCATGGTTTTCTCAATATTTTGTGGAAATCAATAACCTGGAATATTTATTTCACTGAGATCAGACTCAACTAAGGAAGGAGTTTAGGGGAATTAAGTCCTGGTATTGAAAAGGCAATTTACTAATCTTTAATGACTAAAAATATTTCTGTGCTGCTAATGGAATTTCTTTTCCCTTAGTCACAATGTATGCCCACATGTATTCACAACCCATACTTAAAATGGATGCAGGTGCATTATATAAAATTCATAAACATGCTGGACATAGCACACATTTTTACAGTCAAACCTACCTCGTATGACATTTAGGATAAATTTCCAATCCACAGGACATTCATTTGGTATCAGCTGACTAGTGCCAGTTTTCATGTCTCATCCTACACTTACAAAAAAATTGGGGTTTTTTTTAAATACATATCGCAGTTAGGCATAGAGAGAACATTTACAGGGGCACTCCAAGCAATGTACTGAAAAGCTTCATATACACCAAATTTGCTGCAGGTAATACAGACATACTTGCCAACCTTTGGAAACTTAATTCCGGGAGATCCCGGGCAGGGAGGTGGGCGGGGTGCGCCGAATCGCGTCCTTTCGGCCCTGCCCTTTGCAACAAAATGCCGTTTTTGTTGCTGGGGGGGCAAAATGACGCGATTCACCGTAAATCGCGTCATTTTGAGGAGCAAGTTGCTGTATGCGGGATACTTGCCTGCTCTCCCGGGAGTCTGGGAGACCTGCCCAAATTTCGTGAGTCTCCCGGACATTCCAGGAGAGTCGGCAAGTATGCATACAGACAGTCAATATGTCATTTCACATTAATTATTCATCAATGAGGCTAAACAGAGCAGTACTTTAGATGAAGAATGTATAAGTTTATTACGACGTTTACACTTTGCACAGTGCGTTCCCACACTTAGATGCGCTAGTTTGCGGAGGTATTCCCTAAGTGCAGGAGGTAGGGGTGAATCCTGATGTGTGCTGAAAGGACCATCCAATTGCACAGGTAAAAACCCAAGGCAGACTTTTTCACAATTAAAGAGGTAGTGAAAGAAATGACATTAGCCAGCACAACAGCTACTGCAAGAGTGCAGCCAGCAAATCCCCTGCAGACCTGTGCTCATTTTATTACTGGGAGAGTAGGGACTCGACCAAAACAATGGGAACCTTAGCACATTTGGTGCGCTTCTATGCTTTAATAGGCTAAAATATGATATTAATACGCCATGTTGAAAACACCATGTTTAGTGTACTAAATGTATATTTTATAGACCAATATAAGTATTTTTCTTCTTTTTTAATTTCTGTATGGCTGCAGTTGCCTTTGTATACAAGCATCCTTATCATGGTTTGCACTGCGTGCATTAAGCCAAACTTTATGTGTATAAGTTCCTGCGCTTTATTATTTTCTTTTGACAAATGTGACCTCTTTTGTCCTGCACCTCTCCCAATTTTAAGTGCAAGTTTAAAACTGGTGTAAGAAATTGAACTCTTTGTTGTGTAGGTTACCAAAGCCATCCCACAGTTAGTTAGGATTAACAAATGATTAGAAAGTATTGAACAAGCATTGGATTCATGATGAATTTTTAATTGCACCTATACACTTTAATCAATAAAAACAGTTATAAGCTGAATGCTTGGCACTTTCTTACCTGATGTATCAAGGTACGTATTCTGAGCGCAACCCGCATTGAGAATTATATGTACGTAATTAGGCTTTGCGTTTGCCCGTATCTAGCAAGACACGGATTTCAAGATACGTGTGCTTTTGAAATCAAGGGCAGGTCTGCTGTACTCTACTACCACCAGAAGCAGCAGGATGTGTCCAATACCTATGTGGATTATAAATTCGCAAAATCTTGCATTATTGATACCTGATAATAATAAAGGCATTAATGTTAAAATAATTTTAAAAAAAGTGCTTTTTGCTATTTTTTCCCATGAAACACATTTAGTAGAATGTTGTTAATGTCTACTGAGCATAAAATACATTACTAGAGTTGCTTGTGATTGTGAACACATGTTATAGCATGCATACAAGACTGTCATCACTACAGATCTGGGGGTAAATGTATCAAGCTGAGAGTTCTCCGGCGGGTTTGAAAAACCAATCAGATTCTAGCTATCATTTATTTAGTGCATACTACAAAATGAAAGCTAGAATCTGATTGGTTGCTATAGGCAACATCTCCACTTTTCAAACCCGCCGGAAAACTCTCAGCTTGATACATTTACCCCCAGGACTTAGAATAGTCCCTTAGTTGGAGCAAGAGATACAGCAAAAAAACAAGTAACTTTGATGTGTGTAGAGCTTGATTTAGACGTGGTTATGTGTGCTCGAGTTTGCCACACCCCTACTGTACATTGATTATGGCAAAACACCACTTTCATGCCCAGTTCACTCCTATAAACTGTAGGCTGTATTATATGTAGTTTGTACTCGCAAGTGCATGAAACAGGAGTGCGTTCATGGACGTTTTTGACGGTTTTGGGCATGTGCAGAGTAATTTTGCGTACTATATGCTCAAAATCAGCAGATACGTGGTGATGATTATGTAGTATATCTAATGACTGATTGTTATTTTCTGTTGAATTCATGTTTGACAATGTATATTGTATGTAACCTTGTAATGCAATCTCAATGTATGCTTTGCTAAATGACATGAGTTTAACCTATGCAAGTGTCAATAATCTGTTGGAATTAGCCATACCAGGGAGAGATAGGTATCTCTGAGGTGTTTGAAGCCCCAAAGTTGTAAACCATCCAGCCAAACAGAAGGAGCACAGGTGAGAACTCAATGCCCTGTGAACATTCCGATCTCAGGACATCCCTAGCTCACTTCGAAAGCCCTGTGATATTTGGCAGATCAATCTGTCCTTATTGACAGCTAAACTCCAAAGGTGGGGGGTGTGAACTATGTGAAAAAGGGTTTAAAATGTTCTGCTTTAGACAATACTGTGAGCATTTTCATAAGGGGGTTCATAAAGACTGAAATGTCCCATCATCCTCAATTGTGTTCCCTCACACACCATGGGCTAGATTTACTAAAGGGCGGTTTTCTCAAACTGCTTTTATTTGTGCAAATATATTGTATGTCTTTTTTTATTAATTTTTGAAACTAAGCATTGGAAACATTTTTCAGATTAAATAAATTTAATCTAGTGTATTCTCCGTGATTCTTTGTGAATTTACGAAGCCCAGGGAGGGTAATGCTACATGTGTATGTGATTTAAATGTGAAACATTAATAAGTGGTTCTGGTGAACGTAAGGACACCATAATAAATCCTTTGTGGTGACAGAAAATGTGCATTCATTGCTAAGTGACTAAGGTAACGCCAGTCACGGCCAACTGTTCAGATTCCTGAATCTGGGACAATCTGAGCGTTCGTGACAACGTCCCTTGATGAATCAGGCCCTCTCTGTTCCTGTTTGTTAGCTGCTGAGTGTAATGTTCTAACACATGGGGTGGTAGTTCTTCCAGCCTGTCTGTTAAAGCTCTCCCTGGCAATCTATGCTACATTACTTTGATTCCCATAGATTCCCATTTGGAACCAGATTTTAGATTTACACTGGGTAGGCACAAAAAGCTGGCTTGCTTGTGCTCTCAAAATGATCTGCAACCTTGCACAAATGGAAACACTTTCAAGTTTGCTGCATCAACAACTCCTTTTATTCAATTACATATAAGAAGTGCAATGATTTTCTGTTTTGTGCTGTGGAAAGAAGAGGCTACTTAGTCATAGATACAGACTTCACTAATCCACTAATTTGTCATCTGAAAATTATGCAGGTACACAAGGCCATTATGGTTGTGCACATAGACACCTTTGGTGAAACAGGTTGTTTTGTAACAGTGATCGGGTATCTGAGGTAGACCTGCTGAAAGCGGGGAGTGGACTGGATATTAACTTTAACTGGCTGGATTCCTATCATAGCAGATTATGGGCTGTGGTCCTTTTATTGGCATCCTATTTCTGAAAGAGTTGTAGCCCATCAGTCCTTGTGAATATGGACATTTTCACAGGATTATGGCAAATTATAGTATCGAAAATATTGAGATATCGGACAATGTCGACATTCAAATGGCAAAACAGTTAATACATTAAAAATAAATACACAAAAAAGTGGTCCCGGTCCTGCAGCTTGTAAAAAAAAATAATAATTATCTACAGGAACTGTGTTCGGAAAAATAAAAAAGCCATTACAGACCTTGTATACTTGTATACCTTGTATACTATCTCTAGCAAGAGCTCCCACCACGTTATGAAAGAATTACAGCCGCTAGGTATATTTATAACCTGGGGCTTTCCTACACTGTCAGCGCTGACGGCATGGGACATTTGTTTAGTTCTTCTCTAAACCGTAATACAAAACAAAAGGCATTATTGAGGAATTTGATTGTGGAAAATCTTATTTTTCCTAATCAGTAAAACGTCTTAATGCACCAATTAAACTTTTAGATGTCTACCATCACAGGCATGTAGATGTAGGAGAGTATTTACAGATCTAAAACTAACTACGTTAAAGAAGAAAATATTGAACACGAATATAAACGGAATTGGTTTGAAAGATAGAAACACATAATACTGGCGACTGATCTATATATTAGACTTGCTATATATAAGCAGCTGTATTTTTTGTTGTTATTTATTTCCCATGTATTAGACATCAAGTTATAACTTAGGCTATTGTGGCAGTTGATGTGTGCACCATCAACTTGCCCCTTATATAATTACTATTTCTAGATTATTACTCATTGCGCTCCTTGTTATTGTATATAACTATATAAAGATATGCTAAATCATATTTTGCAAAAGACGCTATCACCTGCTGGAGTCTGGCTGTTACTTGTCTAATCGGGTCTCTGGTGTGCTTTCTCTACAACCCCCTCCATTACAGGTGGCTGCCCCTGTGCTACAGCTTCACTCTGTACAACAGTAGGCACTTGGCCCTTTAAAAGTTCTGAACTTGTAGTCATGTGGCTGCTGACCAGAGGGCCATCCTATTCATCATCTCATGTATTTAAATGTTGTCTGAGCACAGTCCTGTGCCAGAGTGTTAGGCTTCATACCTTTTCCCTAGTGTTCCTGAGCTGCTATTGTCTGATTTCTGTAAATTCTGACCCTGACTATCATTTGACACTGCTTCTGTTCCTGTTTGTTGCTGCCCTGGCTTGTTTTGACTCTCCCTTATGTTAACTGATATGGCACTCTGCAGTCCACCTGTGTGTCAGTCTCTGCTACGTTGACCAGTCCCTTCTTGTTGGATACCAGTTCCTCAGGTCACCAGCAGAGAAGCCCAAACCGCTGGTGAAAACCAGGGGTTCCTTAGATTACACACCTCTGTAACTGCCAGTGCTAATTCAGGTTGGCAGAAAAATAATCTATTATTTTCTAGACACGTGTCAGATACGAAGATTAACAAAAAAACTGTAGAATCACTTATAACTAATAAAAGTGGCAATGTAATCCATCCAAACTGTAAATGTATTGTGCAATGTCATTTGTAGACTATAGTCAGATAGGATTCCTATATACCACACTTATGAGTATGATTTGGTGGCTCCCAGTGGGCAGAATAGACTCAACTGGAAGTACAGCATGGTCAGTGGGGTGGTGTGAATGACACACTGATAGACAAGCACTTTATTCTACTGCTTTTCCCTCTCTACCTTCCTTCATCTGTATTATACATAATACTATATCTTTGGATATATTACATAGGCATAATGTGATGTGCAGTTAATAAAAAGGAGCCTCAAGGTGATCACGAACATTCTAATGTGTTCTCATAATATTTAGAATGCCCACCTCCAAAATCTTGTTCATCGACTGACCACTGTCAATGGGGATGATATCTATTTTACTGTATTTAGTACAAGTGGAATTCTCAGATTTTTTTTTATCATGATGAAAAAATATCTAACTGAGCATTGTAACAAAGTGTATTCTTTCTGACTTGAGAAAAATGATTCGTTTGGAAAATGTCAAATTTGCATGTGACCTTTATCTATATCCTTATTACTGTGATAAAGTATTGTTCATACCATTTACAAACACTTCTAGAGAGGTATTTAACTATAAACCTGCAATAAATCTGGTCCTTCATTTTATCTTCCTTCACCCTTGTCTTTATACTTTCTTTTCGTAATGTGTTAATCTTAATTGGTTTCTGTAACCTCTTCAGTACTGAAAATCCTTGATGCAACAAAGTACACATGTACATTTCTAATAACTGTAAGGTATAATTAGATACAATAAGCTTTCAGTATTTCCCAAATTATGTTTGCTATGTTCTTATTTTGAAGCATAGCTATGAGATATTTTATGTGGGAAACATGTTTGTCCAATTTCTTCCAAAAATCAGAAACAAAAAAGTAAATAATTGTTATTGTTTGGCGAAAATGTTACTCACACAGACATGATCACCATGTCTATGTTACTAAACTGCCTATAGCAACCAATCAGATTCTAATTATAATTTATTTAGTACATTCTACAAAATGATAGCTACAGTCATGGCCAAAAGTTTTGAGAATGACACAAGTATTGGTTTTCACAAAGTTTTCTGCTTCAGTGTTTTTAGACCTTTTTGCCAGATGTTACTATGTTATACTGAAGTAGAAGTACAAGTATTTCATAATTGTCAAAGGCTTTTATTGACAGTTTAAGCAAAGAGTCAATATTTGCAGTGTTGACCCTTCTTTTTGAAGACCTCTGCAATTTGCCCTGGCATGCTGTCAATCAACTTCTGGGCCACATACTGGCTGTTGGCCGCCCATTCTTGCTTAATCAGTGCTTGTAGTTTGTCAGAATTTGTAGGTTTTTGTTTGTCCACCTGCCTCTTGAGGATTGACCACAAGTTCTCAATGAGATTAAGATCTGGGGAGTTTCCTGGTCATGGACCCAAAATTTCGATGTTTTGATCCCCGAGCCACTTAGTTATCCCTTTTGCCTTATGGCAAGGTGCTCCATCATGCTGAAAAGGCATTGTTCATCACCAAACTGTACTTGGATGGTTGGGAGAAGTTGCTCTTGGAGGATATTTTGGTATCATTATTTATTCATGGCTGTGTTCTTAGTCAAAATTGTGAGTGAGCCCACTCCCATGGCTGCGAATCAACCCCACACATGAATGGTCTCAGGATGCTTTACTGTTGGCATGACACAGGACTTATAGTAGTGCTCACCTTTCCTTCTCCAGACAAGCATTTTTCCACATGCCCCAAACAATCTGAAAGGGGATTCATCAGAGAAAATGACTTTACCCCAGTCCTCAGCAGTCCAATCCCTGTACCTTTTGCAGAATATCAGTCTGTTCCTGATGTTTTTACTGGAGAGAATTGGCTTTATTGATGGCCTTCTTGACACCAGGCCATTCTCCAAAAGTGTTTGCCTCACTGCGTGCAGATGCACTCACAACTGCCTGTTGCCATTCCGGAGCAAGCTCTGCACTGGTGGTGCCCTGATCCCGCAGCTGAATCAACATTAGGAGACAGTTCTGGCGCTTGTTGGACTTTCTTGAGCACCTTGAAGCATTCTTCACAACTATTAAATCTCTCTCCTTGAAGTTCTTGATGATCCGATAAATGGATGATTTAGGTGCAATCTTACTAGCAGCAATATCCTTGCCTGTGAAGCCCTTTTTGTGCAAAGCAATGATGACGGCATGTGTTTCCTTGCAGTTAACCATGGTTAACATAGAAAGAACTATTATTTCAAGCACCACCCTCCTTTTAAAGCTTCCAGTCTGTTATTCTAACTCAATCAGCATGACAGAGTGATCTCCAGCTTTGTCCTTGTCAACTCTCTCACCTGTGTTAACGAGAGAATCACTGACCTGATGTCAGCTGGTCCTTTTGTGGCAGGGCTGAAATGTAATGTTTTTTATAGGATAAAGTTCATTGTCTTGGCAAAGAGGGACTTTGAAATTAATTGCAATTCATCTAATCACTCTTTATGACATTCTGGAGTATATGCAAATTGCCACCATAAAAACTAAGGCTGCAGACTTCGTGAAAAATAATTTTTGTGTCATTCTCAATACTTTTGGCCATGACTGTAGAATCTGATTGTTTGCTATAGGCAACATCTTTAGTAAATATACTCCCAAGTGTCTCCTAACATTTCCACATTTAAAAAGCAGCAACATTTTCTCTGTACAATTTGTTAGAGTTACACAAATATTACATACTGTAACAAGCAGAGGAAAAGATAAAGGAGGCTCTGCTAGTGTGAGCTTTCAGTCTAAAAGTGGTATAAAAGGTGTCTAACTACCATCACTGTAAGCAACATTGCAAAATGAAAAAGTTAAGAGGGAAATGCCAGACAGAGCAGATGTTTGGGGAGGACAAAGAACGCCCCCCAAGAATCATATTTGTCTATTCATTTGTTTTCCTCTGTTGTTTGAATGTAGTTCAACATCAAGATAGAATTAGGGAAGTTAACATTTTGTAATTAATGCTGGGAAAAGATCCAGTATGGATGTCATATCTGTGAATGTTTATTTTTTGCTCTATCACATAATTCATGGAATTATAATAGTCAGTGGGTTTATCAGTTTCAGTCAATAGGTACGTCAGTAACCCTGACATATGCCAATATTTTTCTGTCCGTGTGGGAGGAGTGGTTTATTTACTCTACTAGAAATTCCTTGGCCTGCCACATCGAATTGTGGACAACATTTATCAAAGATATGTTGTTGGTGTGGGCAAGCACAGGAAACGAGTTTAATCAATATGTGGATTAGATTAATAATAAGGAAGGAAATATGAAGGTTATCTTCTATCTGAATGAGAAAAAGATTGGATTTTTGTATTTGAAGTTGGTGATTAAAGATTTGTTGATCACAAAAGTTTATGGAATTAAGACATAAAGCAATGCCCTAATTCACTTTAATAGCTCCATCCTAATCATGTAAAGAGAGATTTTCTCCTCAAAACTGAGTCAATTTAAAAACCTCATGTGGAATTAGGTGAAGTAACGCTCACTGTTAGTTTTAGGGTTAGATTTACTAAAGTTTACTTTTGTTGGTGGTTCTGAAACCAACGTACATCACCGACTATTTTACCCTTGAGCCGCTAGATTTACTATCCATTGGTTTGGAGTGTATATTGTCAAAGCAGCAGCAAGGGGATTAAGCCACTACCGATCCCCCCCTGCACTCGCGGGTGCGCGCGCGTGAGCAACACCCATGAACAAAAAACAAAAAAAAAGTACTTTTAAAATAAACTTTTTGGGAAAAGATAGGTCTCCAGTGGAGCAGGTCTGGGTAATTTTTAGCTCCCCCTCTTGGCGGTCCTGTATTTTATACAATGTATTTTATTTTTGTAGAATGGCATGGTGGCAATTTTATTTTATTCTGCAGATAACTTTGCCTGGATTGCAGGTCTTTTTTTCTTGACCAAGGTAAAAGGTGTTTTTTTTACATTTTTGTTTCCATAACTTAAAAACACTATGCTGCTTGGTTATCCTGCTCTTCTGTGTACTGCTGTGAATCCAGTTTGATAACACTGTACACTTTGACTGTAAATTCAGAAGAAAAGCCTGCCAGGCCTAGTATTTGTATTTCAGCAACGACACTTAGCAATGGAACACTCCTCTTTGTGTGTAACCTATATACCACCGTACAATTTTACTGAAAATTCAGAAGAAAGGCCTGCCAGGCCTAGTATTTGTATTTCAGCAATGACACTTAGCAATGGAGCACTCCTCTTTGTGTGTAACCTATATACCACCATACAATTTGACTGCAAATTCAGAAGAAAAGCCTACCAGGCCTAGTATTTGTATTTCAGCAACGACACTTAGCAATGGAGCACTCCTCTTTGTGTGTTACCTATATAACACAGTACAATGTGACTGCAAATTTACAGTTTTACACCAAGCCTGCCAGCCCAAGTATTTATATTTCAGCAATGATTGTTAGCAATGAAGCAATGAAGCTATCCTCTTTGTGTGTTACCTATATAACACAGTAGAATGTGACTGCAGATTTACAGTTTTACACCAAGCCTGCCAGCCCAAGTATTTGTATTTCAGCAATGAAAATTAGCAATGGAGCTCTCAAAAATGTCACTGTAGATTTTGTTGAACAATGCTAACCCCTCCTCTTTCTATTCTATCTAGCTTGCTGGCCAACTGCTCTACAGACTGTGCTACCCCTTCTGTGTCCCTCTGTGAAATGTCGCTAGACCGCCGTGGAGGGCGGTACTTATAGAATTCAATACGTTTTGCCTCGTTTTCAATTCTGAAAAAGCGCGAAAGTACCGAGCCGGCTCGGCTTGGTACTCGGATATGCTAAGTTCGGGGGTTTACGGTTCTCGGGGAACCGAGCCTGAGCATCTCCAATATATATATATATATATATATATATATATATATATATATTCACATGTATATATATATATATATATATATATATATATATATGTATATATATTAGATGCTCAGGCTTGGTATATATATATATATATATATATATATATATATATATATAAAATTACGTCTCATTTTATGAGGCTAATATCATATTAACAGTAATGGGACCAGCAAAAAAACATTATGCCGCACGGTAGTGCCCCAGTTCACATCATGCCTCATATTTGTGCCTCATAGTTGTGCCCCTGATTCATATCATGCCACATAGTTGTGCCCTCAATTCATATCATGCCATATAGTTGTGCCCCCAATTCATACTATGCCACATAGCTGTGCCCCAATTTATTTCATGACACATAGCTGTGCCCCCAATTCATAGTATGCCACAGTTGCCCCCAGAAATTCATTGTATGCCACAGTTGCCCCCAGAAAATCATAGTATACCACAGTTGCACCCAGAAATTCATATTATGCCACAGTTGCCCCCAGAAATTCATAGTATGCCACAGTTGTCCCCAGAAATTCATATTATGCCACAGTTGCCCCCAGAAATTCATAGTATGCCGCTGTTGACCCCAGAATTTCATAGTATGCCACAGTTGTCCCCAGAAATTCATAATATGCCACAGTTGTCCCCAGAAATTCATAGTATGCCACAGTTGCCCCCAGAAATTCATAGTATGCCACAGTTGTCCCCAGAAATTCATAGTATGCCACAGTTGCCCCCAGAAATTCATAGTATGCCACAGTTGTCCCCAGAAATTCATAGTATGCCACAGTTGCCCCCAAAAATTCATAGTATGCCACAGTTTCCCCCAGAAAGTCATATTATACCAAATATATGTGCCCTTCAATTTGCTGCTCTTACTTACCTTTGGAGACTCGTCTTCCTCCAGAAACCCGGTGATGGCTGAAACGGAGCTTCTGCGCATTCGCAGAATCTTCGTTTCGGCTGTAATAGACTGCTTTACTGAAGCAGCTTCAGCGGCGGCGTGCCAGACAAACGTAGTCAATGTGCCACATCTGGCACATGTGCCGTGTTTGCCGACCCCTGATCTAAACCATCCAGAGGTACCAGGAGAAGGTCAATGCTTCTTATGATTGGGCCAGGGATCTCTAGGAGGGTGGCACAAATGTTTGTACAAGCCCCAACTAGAGGGCCACAGCTGATGCTTATTAGCATGGCCCATTACTGAAGGAAGGAGGGTATTTTTTAACATATTTTTTTTTGACATGTTGACAGGCAAGAAAGATCAACTGGCAAGTGGTTTGTGCTATCTCGCCTCTCACAACCACCTTTTCTAAGTTTTTTTCTGGTGGGTTTACTGTGGCTTGTGAAATGCAGCATAATTAAACGCTTGATTTTTATTCTTTACATGTTAAAAACCGTAGCGGCAATGTGTGATGTATAACTTTATAAAACGGTGGGTTTCTGGTGGTTTCACAAAACCGATCTTTAGTAAATATACCCGTTAGTGTTTGTTCCTGGACTTCTTGGCATATTGCTCTCAGGTTTTGCAGTGTACTTTGAGTTTGTGATTAGCAGTTACAGAGCCAGAATGACCCACAGGGTACAGAGCAAATCCCTGGTGGGCCCTGCAATCTCAAGGCCCTGCCCTCTACTGCAGAGGGGCAAGACCCAGATCATGCACCTACCGTAAATATTGAAACCCGAGGCAACTATCTCTTTGTACCTTAAAGCATGCAAAATGTCAATTAATGAAGTAGCTATGCTCTCTAATCAGAGAACCTGAGAGTAACCACTAGGAAAGAGCTGCAGAATGTGGAGATAGAAGAGGAGTGGTGCATGGTGGGAGCAGCATGCAGAAGGTAACAGGAGCAGAATATAGAATAGAGGAAGAGAAACATGGTGGGAGTAGTAACAATACACACTTAAAGCAAGATATAGAAATGAGGTAGATCAGTAGAAGGATGTTTTGAACAACATTGGGGACCAGTTACAACCGTCATCTTTTATCACTATTTAATTTATGGCTATGTTTATCTTTGGCCAACCTTATCCCATTTCCTGCTGTTCTGATAATGTTATATTTTATGTTTTTATCTTTTCTTGTATTTTTTTTTGCCATCTATGATCATGGATTATCTATTACTTCAATATAGCAAAGTGTAATTTTTCTATCCTGCCATAATTATCAGCTGTTTTTGTTTTTGGTGTGTATCTCATACACAGGCATATTTGATGGTGCGGGGATGTATATTATATTTGGTATATATGGTAAAATAATTCTAGGCAAAGTTCAGATACTGTTATTATATTCCTGTTTTTTCTTGCTGCCTTCCTGCAAAGCCCTCTGTCCCTCTATATACTATAGGTGCTGAGAGGTATCAGTGCCTTTAAATAATGTGAGAATCTGTGCGTAAATGTTGAGGAGATGTCAGTGAAAATGTGAATATGATATGTCATAATGTTTTCAGCACAGTGGTTAGTATTGTTGCCTCACAGCGCTGGGGTCATGGCTTCAATTTCAAGCAAGGCTGGGTTGCTACCTGTGTGGCGTTTGTATGTTCTCCATGTGTTTCTGTCGGATACTACTGGGTGCGAATGGGGCAGAGGGTGGAGACGGGTGTCTTGGAGATAACCGTGTAAGGGTAGCGAATGAATTGTGTTTTGGAGAGAACAATGGGCACGACAATAGTAAAAATACATACGTTAATAAATAAATATTAAAATATTTATACTGCATAAAATATACTAATATAAAGGATCACCAAATATATACCTTTATGTCCCTATCGTAAACTGTTCTAACCAGGGCAGTGATTCTTATTTCCTTCCAACCCTCTAGTGGCTGACCATGCTTTACTGGCAGCTGACCATGCCCCTTCAGTGGAACACACTATACCATGGTCCCCTACCATTGCATTCTCCTCGTGGGGCCTTCATACCCCAGTTTCACACTGATCATTTGTATAGCCAATTGAATAGACTGACTTTTCCTACTGTTGTGCTTGATATGTCAATAGAATATAAGGGTTACAATCTTTTAGAATGCAATTGAAACGGAAGTACAATTAGAACAGAAGTAAGTAGCTTTGGTTCAGTATATAAGGAATGCATCAACTCATTTCAAAGCACAGATCTTTAGAATGAAACTGAAATAGAAGTAAGTAGTGAGTAAATGTAAAAAAAACACCAGAAGTTTGTAAATAGAATATTTTTTGGCTTTTTAGATCCGTAATACTATTACAGATCTAAAATTCATATATGGACCAGTGCAGCGCAATGGCTGCTTTGCGTTTATACAGTTCCTGTTAACGTTCGTGGCACCCCTGTATAATGTCTTCAGATATAAATGGAATTGTACCAACCTTATATCATCAGAATATTTTAATAGGATATCCATAGTTTTAAAATCCAAAAACTTTTCTTTTCAAATTACATGTAGTAATGTCAAAGATAAACTATAAAATATAGTTTGTATTAAAGGTACTTTTCCTTAATATTTGGTTGCATGCCCTTTGGCAATAATGATTGCCTCCAAACATTTCTTGTAGCCATCTTGCACCCGTCTGCTGGTAGTTTCTCCCACTGTGCCATTGCAATTTGTTGAAGCTCTTGAATGTTTGCAGGATTTCTTTTCCCAATGGCAAATTTCAGCACTCTGCAAAGATTTTCAATTCAATCGAAATCAGGACTAATTTCTGGCCAATTTAATAGTCCAGTTTATCGTTTTCAACCATACTTTTGTGCTTTTGGATGTGTATTTTAGTTCTTTATCATTCTGAAGGACTGTTTCCGGTGGAAAAAGCAGGTTCGTGTTACAATGAATTAATAACATGTAACCACTAAAGCTGTCAAACAAGTGTATTGTTTATTTTGTGAAATATATAGTTAAATAGTAAATATAATACAAAGAGAAAGTGAAGTCATTACAAATAGTAAATAAAAGTGTTACTTATCTGCTGAAAATAGATTGTCCCAGAAAATATGTATAATCACAGATTATCCTAGGACTTTTCTTTCTCCATACCTCTGACGGTACCTTATCTCGAAAACTAGGATGATCAAACTGATAACAGACATAGTACTTGGCATCCCTACACCGATCCAAGCTGAGGCGAGATTATGTCGCGTTTTCCTAGCTTTTATTGACCAAGGCCCTGAAATCATTTGCATATTCGGTATAAACATGATTTTTGGACTTTCTATTGGTTTAATACTGATAAGAAGTTTAAGCATGTGCGGTAGGCCCAAAGAGAACTGCAGTGACACGAAAGTCTGCCCAAATGGACGATTGTCGCCTCATTTGGTTATTCGTACCATTTTTTATTTTCGTTCCAATCTCGTTTGCGTTGTGTAGTGTGTATAAACTTCCGACCGATCCACAACAGTGAGTACGAAATTACAGTCATTGCTCACGACAACATGGCTGTAAAAAGTCGCTAAAGGGACGTCCGCTCTTCCCTTTATCGTCCTAAACAAGGCTAGTGTGTATGCAGTCCATGGACCGAGCGATCGGACCATCCATCGCATGTAAAATCACTCGGCATAAAAAGTTGGTTGAAATTTCTGTAGTGTGTGTACCCAGCTTTAGATACATTCTCTGAGTTAAGCCCTGAGACAATGCCCTGGCAAGATATGTTGGTATTGTCTTGACTCTGCCTTGTTTACTATGCATTTAAAGTAACACACACATAAAGGTATAAATGTCAAAAATTGAGTTTCAGCAGTCATTTTGTGACAACGGTTACAAGGACCCATGTTCTTTACAACGATACCTAGTTTTCTTACACTGGGTAGCACATTTCACTCCAAAATGCTTTGGGAATTCCGTGATTTCATGATTCCTTTAATATAGCAGCACAAGAAGCAGCAAAGCAGCCCCACAATATTGTTATATATATGTTCTTCTCCTTTTAAAGCTTAATTCTGTTGCCTATAAACAAATCTCTGGTCTGCATTGTCCAAGAGATCTATTTTGGTTTTCTCTGTCCAGAGAACATTTGCCTAGAAAAATTGTGGGTTGTCTGGGTACATTTTGGCAAAAATCAGTCATTCCTTTTAATGTATCATTTTTCAGCAGTGAGGTGCTCCTTTTCCTTCTCCCATAAAGCCCTTCTTGGTTTAGTGTGCAGCGTATTATATGGGTTGAAACCATCACTCCAGATTGTGTCAGGTCAGAATTCAACTCTTTGAATGTTTTACATGGTGTTGTTCCACAGTTAATACCAACTTTCAAAGACTTCTCTCATTGTTTTTCCCCCTTCCCTCCACGTCCCTCTTTCCCCTACATCCAGGAAGATAGCCAACCAAGACGAGGTAGTCCCTGGTACCGTTGCTCGACTACAGATAATAAATATGGTATGAGGGTGATTGCTCTAAATTTTTTTTAGAAAGAATGCTGCAGGATATCACAGAAGTGCACAGCTGACATAATCATAAATCAGCGCATGAAAAGGAAGTGTTTGAAATACTTCAAAAGGACTGCTGCATTGCTAGGTCTTGACAAAGACTACAGTATTGAATCGGAATCTGCCCCAAATGAGCTAAAGAACACCCATTTGAGGTAAGCCAATAGTAAGAGGTGTTTTATCATCCTAGAAATTAGTCAGTTACGTGCTTCAATTTTTGTTTTTTATCTCTCCCTATCTCCATTTGCAATACTCTGGATCCTGTAGATGGGAAAAGAACTAGCAAAACACATTATCGTATATGTAATCACTACAAGGTGCATTACCTATGGATGGCATCCCTAAAAAGACAATATAACAAATTATCGACTGGAAAATGAGGTGATTTGTTTCTAAGGAAAAAGCAAAGACTCAAGTGGTTAAAAGGAGAAAATCACAGACATGCATAAATCTGGATGATTAGATTCAGCTGAAGGCCCATCTGATAGTGATAAAGGGGAAATGACAAAGCAACTTGCTACATTTAACCCCGAAGCAGTAGAATAATTAATTAAACATATGAGTAAACTATGGATACACCATCATCATGAGGATTTATTTGCGAAAAACAGCATAAAACACAGAGCATTTTATAGTACATAAACTGTTTCAATATCTGCTGGAGGAGGAATGGAATCAGTTGCAGAAAGGACAATCTAATTTTGAAGTTAAGACAGTATGTATCCTTTCATTAGACCACTAATTGAGATTCTATAGTAGCTTGCATTTCTGAAAAATTGCTTTAACATTAGAGGCCCATTTAAAGATCCTGGGAATGATTCATTCAGTGGTAGTCACTTTCCCGATGACAGTAATGCCGACAACAATGACACGAACATAAAAATCACGATTAGCATCAGTGCGACAGTGATTAAATATCGACATACCATAATTTAGATGTACAGTATCTCCGACACCTGTTATAGCCGTCACCTTTAAATTTTGAATACACAAAAGCTGGTGACTGCTAAGCTTGTCATTTACACTGCTCAGAGTGCGATTGGCGCTTTTTGTTGGCATAAAAAGAGCGCTTTGCTCAGTCTCCTTTAACTGCAGCCCAAATCCCCGGTGGTCTAGCAGGAAGTGGGGCAAAGCTGTGAATGTCTGTTTTGCGCTACTGCACATGTGCGGATGTCCGAAACCAGAAGTTCGGCTTTTCGTGCCGATACTTCCACCAGACTCTGAAACGGAAAGGACGCAGCAGTAGCTGCTGCATGGAAAAGTGTATATAAGTCCCACAAACCTAATTTAGGAGGTGACCAGAGGCTCACTATAATATATAGAAGAGTCTGTGCCCACAACACTGACAAGTACTACACGGCTGTGTAGATACCCAGACAGTATAACAGTATCCTAAAGAGTCCTGCTGTGTAACGGTGCATAATACCAAGCAAGCCTGCATATCTACATATAAGAGTGCATAGCTATCTGCGTATTATTATTATGGTATGTATATATTTACTCACTGTCGCTGTGATTTTTATGTCAGTGTATTACTATAATTGGGAATACGTACCCCACCCGATTCATTAAGTCACGTAAAACAAATATATTGAGCGTTTTTAAAAAAAAAGCGCACGTAATTCATGCATACGCACATCCACATTAAACTGCAAGCGGGACTGAAGAAACGCCTGTTGTTGAATGTGGGCACTTGCCATATTGCGACAGACACAACACACGCAGGATACATAAAATACATATGTTTAATATACATACCTGAAGAGCAGATTGCCCAGAAAAAAAAAAGTATTCAATTACGGGCAGCACGGTGGCTAAGTGGTTAGCACTGCTGCCTCACAGCACTGGGGTCATGAGCCTTATTTGTGTGGAGTTTGTATGTTCTCCCCGTGTTTGCGTGGGTTTCCTCCGGGTGCACCGGTTTCCTCCCACACTTAAAAAAACCCTACACTTGTAGGTTAATTGGCTGCTATCAAATTGACCATAGTCTCTCTCTGTCTGTGTGTGTGTGTGTGTATGTTAAGAAATTTAGACTGTAAGCACCGGTTAATAATATAATGTAATTAAATATATATATATATATATATAGCTACATACAAACATCCAGGAAGCAAGAGCGATTTGTCGTGTAATATACTTTATGCCTCAACTTCAACCCAAACGTCTTAAAATCCCTTCAGGAAACAGGGCACTAGAAGACTTCATAAGTAAACAAGGAGGCACAAAAAACAATCACATGATGAAAGGAATATTGACAAGCATATCTCATATGAGCACCTCATGTGGCCAGATAGGAAAACCCGGTGGCAGATTATTTCAGTCAATATTAGATTTAACTAGGAAAATGGTCACTGCACCAGGAAGTATTTTAACAAATAACAAATGTGTGATCCCACAGATAGTGAAGGAAATACAAAACTGAAAAAATTATATTCACAAATACTTTAAAGCATGGGAAATATATGGATGCCCTGATAAAACCTTCAAACTGGGGTATGTATTCCCTCCTGTTCCTTCTGTTTCACGTATATTAAAGAAAAGAAAAACAGAAGCAATTAAAGTAATTGAAGTTTTGCATTTTTTCATCACAGAAGATGGTTCTCAGAAGCATAGGAGATGCTCCTGAACAACCTTGGCCTCTACCTCTTTGGCCAGACCTTCTGCATCAAGGACCACTATTTTAACCATATCCAAATAAACTTTCTTGGGAGAAGTTACTCTTGGATAATGTTTTGATACCATTCTTCATTCATTCATTCAAATTGTAAGTGAGCCCACTCCCTTGGCTGAGAAGCAACCCCACACATGAATGATCTCAGGATACTTTACTGTTGACATGACATGACACAGGACTGATGGTAGCGCTCATCTTTCCTTCTCCGGATTCCCAAAATAATCCGAAAGGGGATTGATCAGAGAAAATGACTTTACCCCAGTCCTCTGCAGTCCAATCCTTGTACCTTTTGCAGAATATCAGTATGTCCCTGATATTTTTCCTGGAGAGAAGTGGCTTCTTTGCTGTCCTTCTTGACAACCAGGCCATCCTCCAAAAGTCTTTGCATCATTGTGCGTGCAGATGCACTCACACCTGCCTGCTGCCATTCCTGAGCAAGCTCTGCACTGATGTTGCCCGATCCCGCAGCTGAATTAACTTAGGAGCTGGTCCTGGCGCTTGCTGGATGTTCTTGGGCATCCTGAAGCCTTCTTCACAACTATCTCTCCTTGAAGTTCTCGATGATCCGATAAATGGTTGATTTAGGTGTAATCTTACTAGCAGCAATATCCTTGCCTGTGAAGCCATTTTTGTGCAAAGCAATGATGACTGCACGTGTTTCCTTGCAGATAACCATGGTTTATAGAATAAGAACAATGATTTCAAGCATCATCCTCCTTTTAAAGCTTCCCGTCTGTTATTCTAACTCAATCAGCATGACAGGGTGATCTCCAGCCTTGTCCTCGTCAACACTCTTACCTGTGTTAACAAGAGAATCACTGACCTGATGTCATCTAGTCCTTTTGTGACAGTGTTGAAATGCAGTGGAAATGTTGTTTTTGGGATAAAGTTTATTGTCATGGCAAAGAGGGACTTTGAAATTAATTGTAATTCATCTGATCACTCTTCATGACATTCTGGAGTATATGCAAATCGCCATAACAAAAACTGAGGCAGCAGGCTTTGTGAAAAATAATATTTGTGTCATTCTCAAAACTGTTGACAATGACTGTAGAAAGACACATGCAATGACAAAAAAATATATAGTGCTGAGGCCCTGCCTTAAACTGAAATGTATCATACTCTTAAAACTAAACAGTAATATAATGAAAGCATGCTGGCCTGTATATAGAACATATGATTTAAATCAACCCTGACAGTCTAAAAGTCTCATTTATAGTGCTGCTAACAACAGTTTTATGAATCTGTCATGTCAAAAATAGATATCTAGAAATAGAAAATATGTATAAATATATTCATACACTGTTATGAATCCCAGTGCATTCACAAAGTGCAACAGAAGTGTAAGGCAAAGTGTCTTTATTCAGGTAAATATATTAACAAAGATAACTCAAATCCATGGATAACAGGCTCCAAAAGAGACTGTATAGTAAAATGGCAGGAACAAGTATAATAAGTTTACCCCAGTCCACAGGGCACAAGGCTGTCCAGGAAAGCAGACAGAGTCCAGGGATCAAATAGAGACCAGACAAACAAATCCAAATAGCCAGGCAGAGATCAAGCAAATAGGCGAGGTCCAGAAGTCTGTCCAAAAAGGTCAGGGCAACAGGCAAAACAGCGTGGTCCAAGGTACAGGCAAATGATTCGGGGTCTCAGGCAAGCAGGCAAGGTCCAAGGTACAGGCAGGGGTCATACACAGAAGTTCAGTCCAGCAGGTATATACCAAATAGCACAGGCGCAGGTTAGCAGCAGCCAGGAACAAATGGATGGACTGCTCAGAGCACAGCTAGAGGCAGGTACTTAAAGCAGTGCAACAGGTGCAGTTCTAATTAGCATCAGACAAGGAGATTAACTCCTTCAGGCATGTTGCAGAGTTCAGGAGCATGACAGCAGCAGCACCTCTGATGGATTATAGGTACTGCTGCAAGATACAAAACAAAGGCAGTCATAACATAGCCCCCCCTTTAAGGAGCGGATTCCAGACGCTCCATACATGCTCCCTTCAGGTTTTTCTCCTCTTCTTTTTCTTTTCATAAGATCTCCCTGGAGACACAATTGGGCTCTTCTCTAATGGAGTACATTTGCCCCAGGAGTTGGCACCTGTTCCACTACTACCGGTACACATTATGAAGTAGATTTGTAGACTGTCAATAGTAGATATGGGTGATTTAAATCATATGTTGTATATATATGCAGGCGCGGGCTGGGAGAGGCGTGGCCGGGGGTCACACAGGCGGCCGCATCACATGAAAAGGGATGCGGCGCGTCATTGATGACGTCGCCGCATCCCCTGTCATGTGATGCGGCCGCCTGTGCGCTGACACGGCCGCATCTGATGTCATCAGATGCGTCCGCGGGGGTAAACATAGTATTTTGCAGCCGGGGGGCGGCCGGCTGGCCTACCCCCCGGCCGATGCCCCCCTGCCCCCCGGGCCAGCCCGCCCCTGTCGTCATGTTTTCATGATAATACAGTTTAGTTTTGAGTATAATATGCTTTTTTTATTATGCAATATATTATTTGACATGTGGTATACATCTGTGTTGGTGTTACATTTGTATTTTAAGGCAGGGTCAACTCCCAGCGCTGTATGTTTTTGTCCTTTAATTTTAGAATTTTGGATTTTTCTATACATGCTTTGTATTTTTGCGAGTTCACATCCCCCTGTATAGCAGCGAGAGTTCTACAGCTTACAATATATGATATCATTTTACCTATAGTTCAATGTTTATTTTTTAGCGGAATATATTTAGACCTACATTGCGCCAGAGGAGGCAGTGTGTATGTTTAAAAAGGCTCGCTTTAGTAAAATGATAAATAATTTGTGAAATCAATTCCTCACTAAGAATCATTCATGTGATTGTTGAAAGATGGAGTGCAGGAACAGTGAAGTACATTTAAAAATAAATGATTAAATCCAACAGCGTTTTGTGTCACATTTTTAATGTTTGGGATTAAGCAGGTAGATATTTCTATATGTCTTGGCAAAACATGCTAGGTCATGTTAAAACATCTTGATATAAAGATATGCACATTACTTTTATGGATGATGAAACTCAACTGCAATAGAAAATTAAATAGTGAAACGATAAGTGCCAAATCAGTTTTTTGTTATGGCTAGTGACTAAGTGCTGCCTACTACTGCTAATAACAAAATCACCAGTATTATTGAAAATAGATGCAGCAGTTTGCATTCAATATGTATGACTCATCATCATATTGGGTTCAGGTTTACTTAGTACCCACCAATTCTGTATACTGATGATGTAGGGATCATTTACACGCCAGTCATTAGATTGCGTTTAACTTTGCATGGTAGCCACCTGATAGGGCAGTTCTTAATATAGCAGCAACTAAATCAGGCTTAAATTTGTATGTTAAATACTGAATTGGGCTCAAAATAGTCGTAATAATGGACTCAACTTTGTAAGCTAGCTATCAGATAGGTCTTATTTATATGTGCTGGTCTTTAGATGTTAATGTGGATTGATTTTTCCAAAAGACTGACAATTTATTGTAACTGGTCTTTTTAAAGACACCTTTCCACCTTTCTCCACCTCCCGGGGAGTTGTGGTCTGTGATAATTTTTTCAATCACTATTTGCATGTTGCCTGATTTACTACCTAATTCTACTAAGTGGAGCGTCACACAGACCCAATTTTATTATTAATAGATCCCTATGAATTTGCCCATCTGTTGATACCAAATACCAAATAGGCCTAGGTATATGGTATCAGTTGAGCTTATACTCATTTCCTCAACTTCTCTGTGTGGTAGAATTCTTAAATTGACATATGAGCTGCCCTTCATCATGCTATTGAGGAATATGTGATTGGTCACTACTTTTATTGGTTTTAAGTGGCATATTTTAAAACTGAATTATTATTGTCTATATACAATATAGCCAAGTCAGCACATGGTCTCTTTGAGCCAGACACCATCCTGAGCGGTTCCTAAAAGTCTATTCAGATGTCAAAACTCCATCCCGGATAAGGATATAGCTCCCACATAAGCCTTTGAAGCTGCTACAGGTGACACTGCTATCTTCTAACACTGAGATGTGCAGAGTCACCAAATACACACACAACAGACTTTCTGACTTTACATTTTACACTTTAGTAGTAGCTCAATTTATCAATGGATTAATTTGAAATACCATATTTCCACTGCAGTTATGATTTAGGCCTTATTCCCCACAATTATGTGATGGGTTAACCATTATAAATAACTGTAAGTTCTCTATGTTCATGACAATGTTAATAAATATTTTTATTCCCAAATAAGGTCCAGGAAGATGTCCATAAATATTTGTAATTCCAGAAGTCCATGCTTGTAAAGAATCTACTGATGTTCGGGTCAGAAGGACCCCCCATTTGTAATTCGATTTTGTTTTAAGTCTTCTTTTTTCAGGTCAGAAGGACCCCATATTTGTAAATCCAAACCGGAAGATGCTTGTATCCAATACAAACAGCCCATCATGAATGAAATAAACAGAGCCACAAGCTTTTTTTTATAGACTAATTCTCCCGCTGTCATGGGAAACCCCATACTCAGTAATACACCCCTGCCACGTGTCCCTGTGCTATAGTGCCAACCATGACGACTGGTTTGTCTAGTGCTGGTTACGTGAAAATCGGGGGGACCCCACACAATTTTTTTCCTGATTTTCGCACAACCAGCAGTAGGCTGGCAACAATAAGGTCAATGGTGCATAGACTGGGGGACACCACACATTTTTTTTTTTTTTTAAAACACTCATCTATTTTTAAACTTCTGACAGCAGCCGTGACCTGTGGCTGAATAGCCATGGCGTGTAACAGTGATGGGTTTGGCAATGTCGTATCTAGAAAGCAGCATGTTGTGTCTGTCGATTTTTATTTGAAACTTGGGTTTGCAAAATCACAGCTTCATACATTTGGAGATTTGTATAGCTAGAGGGGGAAAAAAATAGATTTTTTCAAACTCGCAGCAATAGATTTGCTGCGAGTTTGAAAACAGCGATTTTTACAATAACTCATCTCCGGCAATTTTACATCAAATCTATGGTAAATACTTCGGCAAGTTTAATCTCGCCTGAGACAATCGCAGGATTTTCAAAATCGCAGCTTGAAACATTTACCCCCAGGTGTGTGTATTTCTGGACTGTGGGTATTGTGTATTACTGGCCATGTGGTAGAGTGTATTACTGGCCATGTGGTAGAGTATATTACTGAGTATATAGCTTTAGAGACAGGGGCCAATTACTATTTTCAGGTACTGTGTACTATTTAGTATGTGGAGTATATATTTCTGAGTGGGTAATGCGCATTAGATATTGGGAATTTTGTAATACTGCACAAAGAGATATGTGTATGTATGTTACACTTGATGGCTCTGAGGCTGTCCCAAAAGGTTGCTCAAGTTGGTACTACCCTTCTAGAGGTGCGTAGTCTAATGGAGAGGGAAGTGTTCACCAGTTGCTCCTGCAAGGGAGTATGGGCTTAGCGGCTCCCTAATCGCAGGTCGCAATCCTCACAAAAGGTCATGAGCGAGCCTTGAGAGAGAACCTAGTATGCAGGGACTGAAGATACAGGAAACTGAGAACCTTCTAATAGATACCTCCATTCAGCGAGTGCTAATTTCATGGTTAGAAGTTCCTTATCACCTATATTGTAGGTCGTCTCCGCTGGTAGGAATTTACGGAAGAAAAAAGCACAGAGGTGAGGTTTTTTTTCAGAGGAGGAATAGTGAGAGAGCACCGCTTCTAATCCTACAGCCGAGGCATCGACTTCCACAAAGAAAGGTAAAGTGGGATCCGGTTGTTTAAGAATTGGAGCTGTGGAAAATGCAGTTTTAAGAAATTCAAAAGCTTCAATAGCCTCTGAAGACTAGGTTTTGGTCTCAGCTCCTTTCTGAGTGAGTGCTACAATGATAGCCACTAATGTAGAATAACCTTTGGTGAACTATCTATAATAGTTGGTGAAACCAAGAAAACGTTTAATAGCTTTGATTCCAGAAGGGAGGAATCCGTGGCAATCCAGGTCCGTGACAATCCAAGTTGGCACGGACCTTTTCAGGGTGCATCTGAAGACCGGAGCCGGATATAATATATCCCAAAAAAGATTGTATGACGAGTCTCAAAGGTACACTTCTCAAGCTTACAATATAACTGATTATTTCGTAGTCTGGATAGAACTTCAGCCACCTGATGACGATGTGTGGGCAAGTGCCAGCAGGAAAGGTAAAGGGACGAATAAACCCACGTTGGAGGTTTTCTTGGACATGCTCTGCCATAGATTGTGTTTCAGGAATAGACAATGAGTACACTTACCCTCTAGGAGAAATTTTGCCTGGTAGGAGATCTATGGGACAGTTCCAAACACGATGAGGCAGGATGTCAAACCAACCTTTATCAAACACATCAGCAAAGAAGGTGTACTGAGGTGGCAATAATGTCTTGCAAGTCTCAGACATAGAAGATACCACTCGTAAAGGTTTAACTTGATCAAGACAGCGTGGCTGGCAGGGTACACTCAAGCTAGTACTTGAGAGGTGGTTTAGTCAATATGAGGGCAGTGCTCTTGAAGCCAGGGAAGGTCCACGATTATGGGACTGGTGATCTGGGTAAGAATGAAAAAGGAAATAAACTCATGGTGCAGGACTACCACCTGGAGCGTAAGAGGCTGGGTCCAGAGATAGATGATTCCATTGGCAATTCTACTACTGTCAATTGCAGTGATGACAATAGGTTGAGGAAGAGGCTTGGTGGGCAGACAGAGATGCTTCACCAGGGTGGCCAAAATGAAATTCCCTGCTGATCCAAGAATCCAAAAGAGCAGAAGATTTGGCCGACCCAGAGGGCCCCAGAAGAGTAATAGGGATAGAACAAGTTGATGGTATGTTCAAATTTGGAGAGAATTTCGATGTCCCCAGCCTGACCTCCCCAGGACAGGTCAGGGTCAGACGTTTCCCTGTCATTTGAAACAGGAGGCAATGAGATGCCCGGACTCAGCACAGTAGATACAAAGATTGTCCTTGGTCGAGACCGGCCAATTTACATAGGCTCCTCTGTGGGGGCCAGAGGTTGGAACCGTAGTACCAGTCTGACCATAGGGCGTTAAGGAGCGTCTTTCTCTGAGCACCTCTCCTGGAAGCGGGTATCCACTCAATAAGAGATATTAAAGCATCCAAAGTGGCGTGCAACTGTTGAGAGGCGAGGAAGTCTTTTAATCGATCTGACAGGCCCTGCTAGAAAGCCGCCATGAAAGCCTCATTGTTCCTGTGAAGCTCTGAGGACATCGTGCGTAATTGTATTACATAATGAGAAATGGTATGGGCACCTTGTCGAAGTCGAACAATACTTGAAGCGGCAGTAGAGACACAACCCGGCTCATCAAAGATTTTCCAGAAAGTAGAGATGAATGCTTCACTGTCCTGAAGATAGGGGTCATCCCGCTCCCAGAGTGGGAATGCCCAGGTCAATGCCTGCCCAGAAAGGAGGGAGATGATGTAGGCGACCTTGGAGCGGTCTGAGGGGAAATTCTGTGGGAGTAGTTCAAATTGGATTGAGCACTTATTAAGAAACCCTCGACAAGTTTTCGGATTCCCATCAAATATCTGTGGAGAAGGCAGTTTTAGAATTCAATCGGCTGTCGCCCGCACAAGAGCAGGTGGTTTGGGGGCTGGCGCTGCAGCTGGAGGGGCTAGTTGAAGAGAATCTATACGAACTGCTAAAGCTTGCAAACACTGAAAGAGTTGGATCAATGTAGCTTCTTGATGCTCAACCCTACTCACAAGATGTTACAACATGTCTGTAGCAGTAGGTTCTTCGTCAGGATCCATTTTTGGCCAGATCTTACTGTCACAATTAAGGGCTCTGAGAACGTCTCAAAAGGTTGCTCGAGTTGGTGCTACCCTTCTAGAGATGCAGAGTCTAACAGGGAAGGAGGTGTTCACCAGTGACTCCCGCAAGGGAGTATGGGCTTAGCGGCTTCCTAACCGAAGGGCACGTCCTCATAGAGGGTCACGAGCGAACCTGGAGAGAGAACCTATTATGCAGGGACTGGAGCTACTAGGGAGGAATGGTGGAACGTGTAATCTGGATGATCGAGAGCTGAGATACACTGCAACTGTGGTTGCCGTGAAAATCCCGTGGAGTAAGGAAGTGCCTAGAATCAGAATGACCAAGTGGTGAGATGTTCTGCAACTGTGGTTGCCTTGGAAGTCCTGTGGATTGGATGTACCTGCTAGATCGACGCAACTGAGCCACAAGACATGGAGTCTAACATGTCCCCAGTGTTCACCAGGGATTCCATCAAGGAGGTTTGGGTTTGACTGTGTGGAACGTGCAGGTCGCGACCCTGATGGACATTTCTTGTGAGATAGCTGGTGATAAACTGTGGAAGGGAATGTTTAATTTCAGGTCAAAGGACGGATAGAGAAGGTACTGAAGGATTAAGCAAAGAGTGTCAGGATTCCCAATATGAAGACCACAGAGCGTAATGTTAATGTCACTCACCGGACTGTGAGTGCTTCTTCCCGGACATTTAGGAACCGTGGCCGTCCTCCATCCTGAGGGACTGCGCATGCGCAGCCCTTTCTATACCTCCAGTGTATGTTCCTTTAACTTAATTGGCAGATCAGGCAACCTCCCTATATTAAGCACCTGTGGTCATCACCACATTGCCTGATCTTGGAGTCTCATTCCCCATGAGTCTCTGAAGGTGTTCCTGTGTTTCCTTGTTTATTCAGCCCTGCTGATTCCTGTGGTTTCCAAACCACTTCTACCTCTGTGGTTTCCAAACCACTTCTGCTACTGTGGTTCCCATACCACTTCTACCATCTACTGAATCATCGTGACTGTGAGCTGATTCCTATCCGCTGCCTCCGTGCACTACAGTCTTCTAATCACTTCAACTCTACCATGTATCATTGGGACTGTTAGCTGATGCCTATCCGCCGCCTCCGTGCATTACAGGCTTCAACCACATCCACTCACCTGTTCATGATTGTGACTGCCAGCTGATTCCTATCCGCTGCCTCCGTGCACTACAGGCTTCAACCTGCAACTCGTCTGTGTTTCATCATCGTGACTGCTAGCTGATTCCTATCCGCTGCCTCCGTGCACTACAGTCTTCAACCTGCAACCCGTCTGTGTTTCATCGTGACTGTTTGGCTGATTCCTATCCGCTGCCTCTGTGCGCTTCAGTCTTCAGTCCTTGTCAACGCTCCCGTGTTTTCTTGAGTCTGCCTCCACTATTGCTACCCGCTATTCTCCGTGATCAACAGTGCCTGTTCAACTCTGCTCTCCCGTGTCCCATCGTTACTGCACCTGCTGGTTGCTATTGGCTACCTCCGTGTTCCCGCAGAGACCCGCTGCTGCTACTCCTCAGCACTACTCATCCATCTACTGCTGATCCGCTCTCCACGCTTTCCTGTGTTCCCTGCTGGTCTACCTTCCCGTGCGCTGCACCTACTAGACCACCGCTTCACCCATCCAGGGACTTCGCATCCTGCCGGCCTCCTGCCGTTCAGGTATCTCTGCACTCCTGTCTGACTGCCTCCTGAACCACGGTATGCATACTTCTCATTGACTGTGCTGTGTATTGCATACCTTGCTGGACTGTGTTGGTTCTCCTCTGGAGTGTGCTATCCGCTGAGTCTATTGCCATCATTGACTGTGTTATCTTATGCTGGACTACTTCAAGAGACTTTCTATATTGGCAGTATTGTTCAGTCATTTATACATTTATATTGTGCATATTACTGTGGATCAAAGTCAAGGTGCCCGTGTATATATTGTGTTGCAGTCTCTCCCCGTGCACCTCCTCACATATATATTCAGTAGTACAACTTGCTAGTGGCAGACCACTGACTCCTGTTTACAGTTTCACCTGTTCCAGTATCCTCTCACATAGCAGTGGTACAACTTGCTAACGCAGACCACTGACTCCCCGGATATCTCCACTTGGATTCCATTCCTTCACTCAGACAGCGGTACAACTTGCTATCCGCAGACCGCTGACTCTCATCACCTCCTCGTTTCTGTTGGACATTCCTCCTCACTATAGCAGTGGTACAACTTGCTACCGCAGACCACTGACTACCTTCACGTGTCCTTTGTCCATACAGTTCCTCGTGTATTACTACCTCCATATTGCCAGTGCTGCTAGTCATAGACTTTCCTGAGCATCTCATCATCTGCTATTTCCTGTTCCGTGATCACCCTGCTACCAGAGTACCATATTACCACCTATACTGCTCTGGTAAGCCTATCACCTGGTGATCCCTGGGTAAAGACTCCTAGTGCCCGTGACAGTAAGATCAGGCCATGACAGACCCAGATACGGAACCTACTGCTAAAGAGATGCTGCAGCATCTGGTCAGTCGTGTGGAGCAACAGGATGCTCGCCAACAGCTGTTACTTCAATGTTACCAATCGTTAACCTCCCAAGGAACATCTGGACAGACTGTTACAGCTAGTATTGAAGCTCCTGTGCTTTCCTCCGTTTCCCCAGTGCCATCCCAGGTGTCTACAGCTCCTACGCTTCACCTGCCTACTCCGTCAAAATATGACGGGGACCCCAAAACTTGTAGAGGTTTCCTTAACCAATGTTCAGTCCATTTTGAACTCCAACCTCAAAATTTTTCTACCCATCGTTCCAGAGTGGCCTATCTTATCTCATTGTTTTCTGGACAAGCCCTGGCTTGGGCCTCCCCTCTGTGGGAAAGAAACGATCCAATTCTACAAGATAGTGCCAAATTCATTTCCACGTTCCGAAGTGTGTTCGATGAACCAGGTCGTGTGACCTCCGCTGCTTCCAGCATTCTTCGTTTGCGACAAGGCTCCCATACAGTAGGACAGTATGTCATTCAATTTAGGATCTTAGCCTCTGAACTTCAGTGGAACACTGAAGCATTAGTTGCCGCCTTCTGGCAGGGGCTCTCCGATAAAATTAAAGATGCACTGACTACCCAAGAGCTTCCTTCGTCACTAGAAGATTTGATCTCTCTTTGCCATCGTGTAGACATGAGATTTCGTGAAAGAGAATCTGAGAAAACAACTTCTGCTAAAGCACCTCTTCGTTTAAACCCTCAATTTCGTCCAGTTTCACCTTCTGTGATTCCCATGGAGATAGGACGTTCCAAATTATCTTTAGAAGAGAGGAAACGAAGAGTAAAGAATAGACTCTGTATCTATTGTGCTGATTCCACACATATGCTCAGTTCTTGCCCTAAGAAATCGGGAAATGCCAGGCCCTAACTAGTTCTGGAGAGGTGAAGTTAGGGTCCCTGGAGTCCTCTCCATTGTCTATGAAATCTAAAGTCTGCGCTTTCGATGTTACGATTTCCTTTGCTACTAAATCCTTTGAGTCACAGGCATTGATTGATTCCGGAGCAGCAGGAAATTTCATTTCTAAATCACTAGTGAATCAATGGTCCCTACCAGTGATCACTTTAAAAACACCCATTACTGTGACGGCTATAGATGGATCACGTCTCATCAATGGTCTCATCACCCAGAGTACGTCTCCAGTAACCCTTCAGATTGGTGTACTACACCATGAAGAAATTTCGTTTTTAATTCTTCCTGTTACGACAAGTCCGATTGTCTTAGGCCTTCCATGGCTTCAATGTCACTCTCCCCAGATTGACTGGCGCACCCCTCAAGTTACGTCTTGGGGGCCTGAATGTCACCATCGTTGTCTCTCTCAAGTTATTCCTCTTAAAGTACAGCAATCTTCCATCTCATCTTCCTCCCCGGGACTCCCTCCTCAGTATGCTTCATTTGCCGATGTGTTTGATAAAGCTCAGTCTGAACGTCTTCCTCCTCATCGTTCTTGGGATTGTCCGATCGACCTTCTACCTGGCAAGACTCCTCCCAGGGGTCGGGTCTATCCTCTCTCGTTACCTGAAACTCAAGCCACATCTGAGTACATACAGGAGAATCTCCAGCGTGGGTTCATTCGACCTTCCACCTCTCCCGCTGGAGCTGGGTTCTTCTTCGTCAAAAAGAAGGATGGATCATTACGCCCTTGTATAGATTTTCGTGGACTCAACGCCATTACTATCAAGAATCGGTATCCCATTCCGCTGATCACTGAGCTATTTGATCGCATCAAGGGAGCTCGGATATTTACTAAGTTGGATCTTCGTGGTGCCTACAATTTAATTAGAATCCGTTCCGGTGACGAATGGAAGACCGCGTTTAACACCAGAGATGGGCATTACGAATATTTAGTAATGCCCTTCGGGCTGTGTAATGCCCCCGCGGTTTTCCAGGGTTTCATCAATGAGATCTTTCGGGACTTATTATATGTATGTGTCGTTGTCTACCTGGACGACATATTGATCTTCTCACAGGACCTGCCTTCTCATCACCAACATGTGGCAGAGGTCCTCTCCAGACTACGGAAAAACTCATTGTTCTGTAAATTGGAAAAATGTTCATTCGAGTTACCCCAGATTCCATTCTTGGGGTATATAGTTTCCGGAGTTGGCCTGAAGATGGATCCAGACAAAGTAAATGCTGTACTACATTGGCCTCAGCCAACTACTCTTCGTGCCATCCAGCGTTTTTTAGGTTTTGCCAATTACTATAGACGCTTCATTCAAGACTTCTCATCCATTGCTTCTCCCATTGTGGCCTTAACTCGGAAAGGGGCTAATACTAAGCAATGGTCATCTGAGGCTCTCCAAGCCTTTCAAATCCTCAAAGAGTCCTTCTCGTCTGCTCCCATTCTGCGACAACCTGATGTGACACTCCCCTTCTTCCTAGAAGTAGATGCCTCTAATGTGGGCTTAGGAGCTATTCTCTCCCAACGCTCGGAGCAACAAAAATTACATCCTTGTGCCTTCTACTCTCGGGGTCTTCTGCCCGCAGAGAAAAACTATACTATCGGGGACAAGGAGTTGCTGGCCATCAAAGCTGCATTAGAGGAATGGAGATACTTGTTGGAAGGAGCTCGCCATCCGGTGACGATCTTCACGGATCATAAGAACTTGTCATATTTGCAATCTGCTCAATGCTTGAACCCTCGTCAAGCAAGATGGTCTCTTTTCTTTTCCCGTTTTGAATTAATTATAACCTTCAAACCAGCTGCTAAGAACAAGAAAGCTGACGCTCTATCTCGAGCTTTTGTGACGTCCTCTGATGTAGAAGAGGTTCCCAACCATGCTATTCTAGACCCCAAATGTATTTCTCTGGCTGCTTCATCCACCAAAATGCTACCATTTGGGAAGACCCTCGTGCCTCCTACTCTGAGGAGGAAAATCCTTTCGTGGTTCCATGCCTCTCGTTTTTCTGGACACGCCGGTGAACATAAGACCTTTGAGATTCTCTCTCGTAGTTACTGGTGGCCTTCAATGAGGAGAGACGTCAAAGAGTTTATTGCTTCCTGTGATTTATGTTCTCAGTTCAAATCCTCCCGCAGAACTCCAGCAGGGTTGCTGCGACCACTACCCATTCCGTCCAAGCCTTGGACCCATATTAGTATGGATTTCGTTACTGATTTGCCACCAAGTAAGAATCACAATACTATTTGGGTAGTGGTAGACAGATTTTCGAAGATGGCTCATTTCGTCCCTCTGTCCGGTTTACCTTCCTCGTCTACTCTGGCTGAACATTTCATTAAAGAAATCTTCCGCATCCATGGATGTCCGTCTGAGATTGTGTCAGATAGAGGAGTACAATTCGTTTCCAGATTCTGGCGGGCCCTTTGTAAAACCTTGGGCATACGATTAGCACTCTCATCGTCTTACCATCCGCAATCTAACGGACAAACGGAACGAGTCAATCAAGATCTTGAGACTTTTATTAGGATGTTCTCTTCAGCCAACCAAGACAACTGGGTAGAATTGCTCCCTTGGGCTGAATTCGCCCATAACAACATGTACCATGAGTCATCATCCAAAACTCCATTCTTTGTGGTCTACGGTCACCATCCGTCTTTTCCGGAATTTCCTGCCCTCCCGCCCACCCAAGTTCCTGCTGTGGAGACTGCTTGTCAGACCTTCAAAAATATCTGGTCTCAGGTCAAAACCTGTTTAAAGAAGACATCTAACAAATATAAGTCTTTCGCAGATAAGAAGAGGCGGGCTATTCCACCACTAAAAATTGGAGATCGTGTCTGGTTATCTACCAAAAATATTCGTTTGAAGGTTCCATCTATGAAATTCGCCCCTCGTTTTATTGGTCCATATAGGATCATTCAAGTTATCAATCCAGTATGTGTTAAACTTCTTCTTCCTAAGAATCTTCGGATCTCCAATGCCTTCCATGTGTCCTTGCTCAAACCTCTCATCATCAACCGTTTCTCGACTCCTTCCTCAGCACCGCAGCCAGTTCAAGTTCATCAGGAGGAGGATTTCGAGATTACTGAGGTATTGGATGCAAAAATTTCGCGAGGAGTCCTCCGTTTCCTCGTTCATTGGAAGGGCTTTGGTCCTGAGGAGCGTTCATGGATCAAAGCTGAAGATCTTAATGCTCCTGCCCTTCTGAAGAAGTTTTATTCCAAAAATCCGGACAAGCCCGGTTCCAGGCGTTCTGTGCCCACCTTTAAAAGGGGGGGTACTGTCACTCACCGGACTGTGAGTGCTTCTTCCCGGACATTTAGGAACCGTGGCCGTCCTCCATCCTGAGGGACTGCGCATGCGCAGCCCTTTCTATACCTCCAGTGTATGTTCCTTTAACTTAATTGGCAGATCAGGCAACCTCCCTATATTAAGCACCTGTGGTCATCACCACATTGCCTGATCTTGGAGTCTCATTCCCCATGAGTCTCTGAAGGTGTTCCTGTGTTTCCTTGTTTATTCAGCCCTGCTGATTCCTGTGGTTTCCAAACCACTTCTACCTCTGTGGTTTCCAAACCACTTCTGCTACTGTGGTTCCCATACCACTTCTACCATCTACTGAATCATCGTGACTGTGAGCTGATTCCTATCCGCTGCCTCCGTGCACTACAGTCTTCTAATCACTTCAACTCTACCATGTATCATTGGGACTGTTAGCTGATGCCTATCCGCCGCCTCCGTGCATTACAGGCTTCAACCACATCCACTCACCTGTTCATGATTGTGACTGCCAGCTGATTCCTATCCGCTGCCTCCGTGCACTACAGGCTTCAACCTGCAACTCGTCTGTGTTTCATCATCGTGACTGCTAGCTGATTCCTATCCGCTGCCTCCGTGCACTACAGTCTTCAACCTGCAACCCGTCTGTGTTTCATCGTGACTGTTTGGCTGATTCCTATCCGCTGCCTCTGTGCGCTTCAGTCTTCAGTCCTTGTCAACGCTCCCGTGTTTTCTTGAGTCTGCCTCCACTATTGCTACCCGCTATTCTCCGTGATCAACAGTGCCTGTTCAACTCTGCTCTCCCGTGTCCCATCGTTACTGCACCTGCTGGTTGCTATTGGCTACCTCCGTGTTCCCGCAGAGACCCGCTGCTGCTACTCCTCAGCACTACTCATCCATCTACTGCTGATCCGCTCTCCACGCTTTCCTGTGTTCCCTGCTGGTCTACCTTCCCGTGCGCTGCACCTACTAGACCACCGCTTCACCCATCCAGGGACTTCGCATCCTGCCGGCCTCCTGCCGTTCAGGTATCTCTGCACTCCTGTCTGACTGCCTCCTGAACCACGGTATGCATACTTCTCATTGACTGTGCTGTGTATTGCATACCTTGCTGGACTGTGTTGGTTCTCCTCTGGAGTGTGCTATCCGCTGAGTCTATTGCCATCATTGACTGTGTTATCTTATGCTGGACTACTTCAAGAGACTTTCTATATTGGCAGTATTGTTCAGTCATTTATACATTTATATTGTGCATATTACTGTGGATCAAAGTCAAGGTGCCCGTGTATATATTGTGTTGCAGTCTCTCCCCGTGCACCTCCTCACATATATATTCAGTAGTACAACTTGCTAGTGGCAGACCACTGACTCCTGTTTACAGTTTCACCTGTTCCAGTATCCTCTCACATAGCAGTGGTACAACTTGCTAACGCAGACCACTGACTCCCCGGATATCTCCACTTGGATTCCATTCCTTCACTCAGACAGCGGTACAACTTGCTATCCGCAGACCGCTGACTCTCATCACCTCCTCGTTTCTGTTGGACATTCCTCCTCACTATAGCAGTGGTACAACTTGCTACCGCAGACCACTGACTACCTTCACGTGTCCTTTGTCCATACAGTTCCTCGTGTATTACTACCTCCATATTGCCAGTGCTGCTAGTCATAGACTTTCCTGAGCATCTCATCATCTGCTATTTCCTGTTCCGTGATCACCCTGCTACCAGAGTACCATATTACCACCTATACTGCTCTGGTAAGCCTATCACCTGGTGATCCCTGGGTAAAGACTCCTAGTGCCCGTGACAGTTAATGAAACAAAGTGGTTTTATTTTAAACACAGGTAAAAAGGAGATACAGTAAATGGAAAGGCATCTGACACAAGTCCAAAGAAACATTTGAAACAGATTCCCAGAATAACTAAGTTAGCTGAGGCACAGAAGTACTGAATACCTGGCACAACAGGTTAACTACAGGTACAGGTTTGACAGGATATCCAGGTTTAGCTGGGGAGCTGGAGACCAAGCACATTAGAGTGACTGTTGGTACAGATTGTCAGGATAGCCAGGTTTAGCTGGCAAGCTGGAGACCAGGCACAACATGATGACTGAAGGTACAGATTGTCATAACCAGAGTCTGTGCCAGAGTACAGAACTGGATTCTGCTGTAGCAACACTGTGGAACTGTTCGTGGGAACTCAACCCCAGTATCTATAACCAGACACACAAAACTGGAAGCCACTATTAGGAATTAGAAAGTCTAACACATGGAAATTCAGAATAGAATGAGCTGGAATTGGAGACAGGTACTCAGAACTCAAAACCGCGACTAGGAATGGAGAACTCAGTAATGTGAGACAACCACAGCCCTTGAACCCACACGCAGATACACAGAACTGGAAATTAGCCCTAGAAACTCAGAACCAGCCTGTCACTCACCGGACTGTGAGTGCTTCTTCCCGGACATTTAGGAACCGTGGCCGTCCGCCATTCTGAGGGTCTGCGCATGCGCAGCCCTTTCTAACCCTTCAGTGTATGTTCCTTTAACTTAATTGGCAGATCAGGCAACACTCCCTATATTAAGCACCTGTGGTCAATACCACGTTGCCTGATCTTGGAGTCTCATTCCCCATGAGCCTCTGAAGGTGTTCCTGTGTTTCCTCGTGTATTCAGCGCTGCTGATTCCTGTGGTTTCCAAACCACTTCTACCACTGTGGTTTCCAAACCACTTCTACTACTGTGGTTCCCATACCACTTCTACCTTCCTGTGTATCATCGTGACTGTTAGCTGATTCCTATCCGCTGCCTCCGTGCACTACAGTCTTCAAGCCACTTCAACTCTATCATATATCATTGTGACTGTTAGCTGATTCCTATCCGCTGCCTCCGTGCACTACAGTCTTCAATCTACATCTACTCACCTGTGCATCATCGTGACTGTTAGCTGATTCCTATCCGCTGCCTCCGTGCACTACAGTCTTCAACCTGCAACTCGTCTGTGTTCCATCAGGACTGTTAGCTGATTCCTATCCGCTGCCTCCGTGCACTACAGTCTACAACCTGCAACTCGTCTGTGTTTCCTCGTGACTGTTGGCTGATTCCTATCCGCTGCCTCTGTGCGCTTCAGTCTTCAGCTCATCTCTACTCTCCCGTGTTTCCTCGAGACTGCCACTACTATTGCTACCCGCTACTCTCCGTGATCATCAGTACCAGCTCAACTCTGCTCTCCCGTGTGCCATCGTTACTGCACCTGCTGGTTGCTATTGGCTACCTCCGTGTGTCCGCAGAGCTCTGCTGCCGCTTCTCCTCATCTCTACTCGTCCTTCAACTGCTGATCCACTCTCCATGCTTTCCTGTGTTCCCGCTGGTCTCTACCCGCCTGTCAGCATTGGATTCGTGTCTCACTACTTACCTTCCAGCTAGACCATCGCTATTCTTCAGGGTCCTCCAGGAGTCCAGTTCCACACTCTACTGATTCCTGTGTATTCGTTTCCCTGCTGGTCTACCTACCTGTGCGCTGCACCTACTTGACTACCGCTTCACCCATCCAGGGACTTCGCTTCCTGCCGGCCTCCTGCCGTTCAGGTATCTCTGCACTCCTGTCTGACAGCCTGCTTCTGAACCACGGTATGCATACTTCTCATTGACTGTGCTGGTGTATTGCATATCTTGCTGGACTGTGTTGGTTCTTCTCTGGAGTTGTTATCCGCTGAGTCTACTGCCATCATTGACTGTGTTATCTTGTGCCGGATTACCTCAAGAGACTTTCTATTATTACAGTGCTGTTCAGTCATTTATATATTGTGCATATTATTGTGGTTCAAGTTTAAGGTGCCCGTGTATCTCCTGTGTTGCAGTCTCTCCCCGTGCTCCTCCTCACATATATATTCAGTGGTACAACTTGCTAGAGGCAGACCACTGATCCCTGTTTCCTGTGTCACTTGTTCCAGTATCCTTTCACATAGCAGTGGTACAACTTGCTATCCGCAGACCGCTGACTCTCATCACCTCCTCGTTTCTGTTGGACATTCCTCCTCACTATAGCAGTGGTACAACTTGCTACCGCAGACCACTGACTACCTTCACGTGTCCTTTGTCCATACAGTTCCTCGTGTATTATTACCTCCATATTACCAGTGCTGCTAGTCATAGACTTTCCTGAGCATCTCATCATCTGCTATTTTCTGTTCCGTGATCACCCTGCTACCAGAGTACCATAATACCACCTATATTGCTCTGGTAAGCCTATCACCTGGTGATCCCTGGGTAAAGACTCCTAGTGCCCGTGACAGTAAGATCAGGCCATGACAGACCCAGATACGGAACCTACAGCCAAGGAGATGCTGTAGCATCTGGTCAACCGTGTGGAGCAACAGGATGCTCGCCAACAGCTGTTACTTCAATGTTACCAATCGTTAACCTCCCAAGGAACATCTGGACAGACTGTTACAGCTAATATTGAAGCTCCTGTGCTTTCCTCCGTTTCCCCAGTGCCATCCCAGGTGTCTACAGCTTCCACGCTTCACCTGCCTACTCCGTCAAAGTACGATGGAGACCCCAAAACTTGTAGGGGTTTCCTTAACCAATGCTCAGTTCATTTTGAGCTCCAACCTCAAAATTTTTCTACCCATCGTTCCAGAGTGGCCTATCTTATCTCATTGTTTTCTGGACAAGCTCTGGCTTGGGCCTACCCTCTGTGGGAGAGAAATGATCCAATACTACAAGATAGTGCCAAATTCATTTCTACGTTCCGAAATGTGTTTGATGAACCAGGTCGTGTGACCTCCGCTGCTTCCAGCATTCTTCGTTTACGACAAGGTCCTCATACAGTAGGCCAGTACGTCATTCAATTTAGGATCTTAGCCTCTGAACTTCAGTGGAACACTGAAGCATTAATTGCCGCCTTCTGGCAGGGGCTCTCCGATAAAATTAAAGATCCACTGACTACCCAAGAGCTTCCTTCGTCACTAGAAGATTTGATCTCTCTTTGCCATCGTGTAGACATGAGATTTCGTGAAAGAGAATCTGAGAAAACAACTTCTGTTAAAGCACCTCTTCGTTCAACCCCTCAATTTCGTCCAGCTTCACCTTCTGTGATTCCCATGGAGATAGGACGTTCCAAATTATCTTTAGAAGAGAGGAAACGAAGAGTCAAGAATAGACTCTGTATCTATTGTGCTGATTCCACACATATGCTCAGCTCTTGCCCTAAGAAATCGGGAAATGCCAGGCCCTAACTAGTTCTGGAGAGGTGAAGTTAGGGTCCCTGGAGTCCTCTCCATCTTCTAGGAAATTAAAAGTCTGCGCTTTTGATGTTACGATTTCCTTTGCTACCAAATCCTTTGAGTCACAGTCATTGATTGATTCTGGAGCAGCAGGAAATTTCATTTCTAAATCCCTAGTGAATCAATGGTCTCTACCAGTGATTACTTTAAAAACACCTATTACTGTGACTGCTATAGATGGATCACGTCTCATCAATGGTCTCATCACCCAGAGTACGTCTCCAGTAACACTTCAGATTGGTGTGCTGCACCGTGAAGAAATTTCGTTTTTAATTCTTCCAGTTACGACAAGTCCGATTGTCTTAGGCCTTCCATGGCTTCAGTGTCACTCTCCCCAGATTGACTGGCGCACTCCTCAAGTTACGTCTTGGGGAGCTGAATGTCATCATCGTTGCCTTTCTCAAGTTATTCCTCTTAGAGTACAGCACTCTTCCATCTCATCTTCCTCACCGGGACTCCCTCCTCAGTATGCTTCATTTGCCGATGTGTTTGATAAAGCTCAGTCTGAACGTCTTCCTCCTCATCGTTCTTGGGATTGTCCGATCGACCTTCTACCTGGCAAGACTCCTCCCAGGGGTCGGGTCTATCCACTTTCTTTACCTGAAACTCAAGCCACATCTGAGTACATACAGGAGAATCTCCAGCGAGGGTTTATTCGACCTTCCACCTCTCCCGCTGGAGCCGGGTTCTTCTTCGTTAAAAAGAAGGATGGAATACTACGCCCCTGCATAGATTTTCGTGGACTCAACGCCATTACTATCAAGAATCGGTATCCCATTCCGCTGATCACTGAGCTATTCGATCGCATAAGGGGAGCTCGGATCTTTACTAAGTTGGATCTTCGTGGTGCCTACAATTTAATTAGAATCCGTTCCGGTGACGAATGGAAGACAGCGTTCAACACCAGAGATGGGCATTACGAGTATCTAGTAATGCCTTTCGGGTTGTGCAATGCCCCCGCTGTTTTCCAAGGCTTCATCAATGAGATCTTTCGGGACTTATTATATGTATGTGTCGTTGTCTACCTGGACGACATATTGATCTTTTCACAGGACCTGCCTTCTCATCACCAACATGTGGCAGAGGTCCTCTCCAGACTACGGAAAAACTCATTGTTCTGTAAATTAGAAAAATGTTCATTCGAGTTGCCCCAGATTCCATTCTTGGGGTATATAGTTTCCGGAGTTGGCCTGAAGATGGATCCAGATAAGGTGAATGCTGTACTACATTGGCCCCAGCCAACTACTCTTCGTGCTATCCAGCGTTTTTTAGGTTTTGCCAATTACTATAGACGCTTCATTCAAGACTTTTCATCCATTGCCTCTCCTATTGTGGCCCTGACTCGTAAAGGGGCTAATACTAAGCAATGGTCATCTGAGGCTCTCCAAGCCTTTCAATTTCTTAAAGAGTCCTTCTCCTCTGCTCCCATTCTTCGACAGCCTAATGTGACACTTCCCTTCTTCCTAGAAGTAGATGCCTCTAATGTGGGCTTAGGAGCCATTCTCTCCCAACGCTCGGAGCAACAAAAATTCCATCCTTGTGCCTTTTACTCTCGGGGTCTCCTGCCTGCAGAGAAAAATTATACTATCGGGGACAAGGAGTTGCTGGCTATCAAAGCTGCATTAGAGGAGTGGAGATACTTATTGGAGGGAGCTCGCCATCCGGTGACAATTTTCACGGATCATAAGAACCTGTCATATCTACAGTCTGCTCAATGCTTGAACCCTCGTCAAGCAAGATGGTCTCTTTTCTTTTCCCGTTTTGAATTAATTATAACCTTCAAACCAGCTGCTAAGAACAAAAAAGCTGACGCTCTATCTCGAGCTTTTGTGACGTCCTCTGACGTTGAAGAGGTTCCCAACCATGCTATTCTAGACCCCAAATGTATCTCGCTGGCTGCTTCGTCCACCAAAATGCTACCATTTGGGAAGACCCTCGTGCCTCCTACTCTGAGGAGGAAAATCCTTTCGTGGTTCCATGCCTCTCGTTTTTCTGGACACGCCGGTGAACACAAGACCCTTGAGATTCTCTCTCGAAGTTACTGGTGGCCTTCAATGAGGAGAGACGTCAAAGAGTTTATTGCTTCCTGTGATTTATGTTCTCAGTTCAAATCCTCCCGCAGAACCCCAGCAGGGTTGCTGCGACCACTACCCATTCCGTCCAAGCCTTGGACCCATATTAGTATGGATTTCGTTACTGATTTGCCACCTAGTAAGAATTATAATACTATTTGGGTAGTGGTAGACAGATTTTCGAAGATGGCTCATTTTGTCCCTTTGTCTGGTTTGCCTTCCTCGTCTACTCTGGCTGAACATTTCATTAAAGAAATCTTTCGTATCCATGGATGTCCGTCTGAGATTGTGTCAGATAGAGGAGTACAATTCGTTTCCAGATTCTGGCGGGCCCTTTGTAAAACCTTGGGCATACGATTAGCACTCTCATCTTCTTACCATCCGCAATCTAACGGACAAACTGAATGGGTCAATCAAGATCTCGAGACCTTTATAAGGATGTTCTCTTCAGCCAATCAAGACAACTGGGTAGAATTGCTTCCTTGGGCTGAATTCGCCCATAACAACATGTACCATGAGTCATCATCCAAAACTCCATTCTTTGTGGTCTACGGTCACCATCCGTCTTTTCCGGAATTTCCTGCCCTCCCTCCCACCCAAGTTCCTGCTGTGGAGACTGCTTGTCAGACCTTCAAAAATATCTGGTCTCAGGTCAAAACCTGTTTAAAGAAGACATCTAACAAATATAAGTCTTTCGCAGATAAGAAGAGGCGGGCTATTCCACCACTAAAAATTGGAGATCGTGTCTGGTTATCTACCAAAAATATTCGTTTGAAGGTTCCATCTATGAAATTCGCTCCTCGTTTTATTGGTCCATATAGGATCATTCAAGTAATAAATCCAGTGTGTGTTAAACTTCTTCTTCCTAAGAATCTTCGGATTTCCAATGCCTTCCATGTGTCCTTGCTCAAACCTTTTATCATCAACCGTTTCTCGACTCCTCCTTCAGCACCTCAGCCAGTTCAAGTTCATCAGGAGGAAGATTTCGAGATTACTGAGGTATTGGATGCAAAAATTTCGCGAGGAGTTCTCCGTTTCCTCGTTCATTGGAAGGGCTTTGGTCCTGAAGAGCGTTCATGGATCAAAGCTGAAGATCTTAATGCTCCAGCTCTTCTGAAGAAGTTTTATTCCAAAAATCCGGACAAGCCCGGTTCCAGGCGTTCTGTGTCCACCTTTAAAAGGGGGGGTACTGTCACTCACCGGACTGTGAGTGCTTCTTCCCGGACATTTAGGAACCGTGGCCGTCCGCCATCCTGAGGGTCTGCGCATGCGCAGCCCTTTCTAACCCTTCAGTGTATGTTCCTTTAACTTAATTGGCAGATCAGGCAACACTCCCTATATTAAGCACCTGTGGTCAATACCACGTTGCCTGATCTTGGAGTCTCATTCCCCATGAGCCTCTGAAGGTGTTCCTGTGTTTCCTCGTGTATTCAGCGCTGCTGATTCCTGTGGTTTCCAAACCACTTCTACCACTGTGGTTTCCAAACCACTTCTACTACTGTGGTTCCCATACCACTTCTACCTTCCTGTGTATCATCGTGACTGTTAGCTGATTCCTATCCGCTGCCTCCGTGCACTACAGTCTTCAAGCCACTTCAACTCTATCATATATCATTGTGACTGTTAGCTGATTCCTATCCGCTGCCTCCGTGCACTACAGTCTTCAATCTACATCTACTCACCTGTGCATCATCGTGACTGTTAGCTGATTCCTATCCGCTGCCTCCGTGCACTACAGTCTTCAACCTGCAACTCGTCTGTGTTCCATCAGGACTGTTAGCTGATTCCTATCCGCTGCCTCCGTGCACTACAGTCTACAACCTGCAACTCGTCTGTGTTTCATCGTGACTGTTGACTGATTCCTATCCGCTGCCTCTGTGCGCTTCAGTCTTCAGCTCATCTCTACTCTCCCGTGTTTCCTCGAGACTGCCACTACTATTGCTACCCGCTACTCTCCGTGATCATCAGTACCAGCTCAACTCTGCTCTCCTGTGTGCCATCGTTACTGCACCTGCTGGTTGCTATTGGCTACCTCCGTGTGTCCGCAGAGCTCTGCTGGCGCTTCTCCTCATCTCTACTCGTCCTTCAACTGCTGATCCACTCTCCATGCTTTCCTGTGTTCCCGCTGGTCTCTACCCGCCTGTCAGCATTGGATTCGTGTCTCACTACTTACCTTCCAGCTAGACCATCGCTATTCTTCAGGGTCCTCCAGGAGTCCAGTTCCACACTCTACTGATTCCTGTGTATTCGTTTCCCTGCTGGTCTACCTACCTGTGCGCTGCACCTACTTGACTACCGCTTCACCCATCCAGGGACTTCGCTTCCTGCCGGCCTCCTGCCGTTCAGGTATCTCTGCACTCCTGTCTGACAGCCTGCTTCTGAACCACGGTATGCATACTTCTCATTGACTGTGCTGGTGTATTGCATATCTTGCTGGACTGTGTTGGTTCTTCTCTGGAGTTGTTATCCGCTGAGTCTACTGCCATCATTGACTGTGTTATCTTGTGCCGGATTACCTCAAGAGACTTTCTATTATTACAGTGCTGTTCAGTCATTTATATATTGTGCATATTATTGTGGTTCAAGTTTAAGGTGCCCGTGTATCTCCTGTGTTGCAGTCTCTCCCCGTGCTCCTCCTCACATATATATTCAGTGGTACAACTTGCTAGAGGCAGACCACTGATCCCTGTTTCCTGTGTCACTTGTTCCAGTATCCTTCCACATAGCAGTGGTACAACTTGCTAACGCAGACCACTGACTCCCCGGATACCTCCACTTGGATTCCATTCCTTCACTCAAGACAGCGGTACAACTTGCTATCCGCAGACCGCTGACTCTCATCACCTCCTCGTTTCTGTTGGACATTCCTCCTCACTATAGCAGTGGTACAACTTGCTACCGCAGACCACTGACTACCTTCACGTGTCCTTTGTCCATACAGTTCCTCGTGTATTATTACCTCCATATTACCAGTGCTGCTAGTCATAGACTTTCCTGAGCATCTCATCATCTGCTATTTTCTGTTCCGTGATCACCCTGCTACCAGAGTACCATAATACCACCTATATTGCTCTGGTAAGCCTATCACCTGGTGATCCCTGGGTAAAGACTCCTAGTGCCCGTGACACAGCCTCAGCTACAGAACTGGTGATACTGGCAAAACCCCAGACTCTGCAGAATAAGCACTGGATATTGCAAAGTTTTTGTTGAGGTAAGCACTCTTGATGAATGCAGAATTCTTGCAGAAAGACGATCAGTTTAAAAATGCAGGGTATTTGCAGAGACGTGATCATTTGGTTATTCAGGATATTTGCAAAAAGATATGCACTTTGGGAATGCAGAATACTTGCAGAGATATGATTACTTGGTAGTGCAGAGCATTTGTAGAAAGTTATGCACTTTGGAAATGCAGAAATAAGGAGAGTCAGGGAAGCCAGAAGTCAGAAGCAAGAAGGCCACAATAATACTAGAGAGTAAGCAGGAGCAGGATCAAACAAAGCCTGTGTCTGGGTCACAAAATGAGGTGCAAAACGTAGGCACAAGCTGGTGTCAAATACCAGGGAGCAAGTCAGGATCAGATCATAGAAGTTTTCACAGGGAGACCAGCAGCATTGACAATTGATTAACTGGTCCATTTTGCAGAAAAAAGTATTATAAAGGCCAGACACAGCTGATTATGCTCCAGATCCAATGATGAGCACTAAAATGCCTTCAGGCATGATATTGTATAGGCAAAACAGCATCCACAGGAGAGATGCTGTACTGCAACAGAGGCAGATTCTGACAAAGAGTAGCAGCAGATGATGATAATATTCCAAGTAGTGAAGAAACAGCAGGGGTCAAAACCAAACGTCTATCCAGGAGTGACAGTAGTACTGAGAGTGAAAACCAGAGACAGGTGCACTGGACAATAGATATGAGGTTTAAATACGGCTGCTAATGAGAAGGGGCGGCCATCAGGGTCTTGCATCTGTCTGCCTGGAAGCGTCCTGTTGCCTTGCAAAGGGGAACGCAGAGATCAGGCAGGAAGATGCATCTGGTTGCTTGGCAACAGGATATGCTGATTTATAGATGGCAAGGCGTGTCCTATTGCCGGGCAATGGGTGAGTTGGCTGGGAGGGAAAGGTGTCTGTCCCTGCGAGTGCAGGAAAGAGCAGGGACAGTGCCTCAAAAAATTATGGAAATTCAAGCAGCACTATAATGTTAACGGCAAAACCTGAAAATCCGTTTTCAAATCTCCCTCTGCCTGGCTGACATTAGAATTTATTCTTTGCGCAGTCAGTGGTAGATTTGAAACAATTTTTGTGAGTTAACAATGTTGGCGTCTGTATAATTAACATATACCTTTTTTTTTTCTGGAACTAATACGCATATATTGCTCACCTACAAAAATAAAGGAACTGGACAAAAATATAGATAATCCATCTCTGCTGTAATCTGGTGTTTAAACTTAAACCGAAATGAGTGAAAATCCCACAAATCCTGTGAAATAGTTCAGAACAGACCATATTACATTTGGTAAATGATAAGTAAACTGTTCTACCAACTTTTTCTAAGCCAGGAGGAACAGGCAGACAGTTTATAAAGCTTCCTATCTTAGTAACTAGTAACAAAAGAAATAGTATAAACAGAGGTAGCTCAATACACAAATTAACTTAGTCGCTACCGGTGGCCACAGCATGTTGGGGGCACAGGCATGGTGATCGGATGAGATGACTGAAACATGTACATTGTGGGAAAAAACAGACTTTATCTTTAAGACAGGACCACTAATATAACATTTTAAAATTTTTTTTTTTATATAAAAAAGAAAAACAGTTATTTTAAAAGCAATGCTATTAGTCTTTGCACTCCTTTGCAGGTGATTTATGAAATCTCGTTAACAAAAGTCTACATTATGCTCTTACAATCCTCTCAAGTCCCTCCAACACCCTAGAGTGCACCAACAAGGTTATGCCATTTTATAGCCTCACACATAATGTCATTATTTAGTACTAATGCAAGAGTATTTGTTATTTGCTAGTAAAAACTGGGGAAACTTTCCTGATGACTAAGGATATTGACGATCTCAATATAATAAAATTGATCGAAATCACAATAATATCACATCTAGCCACATTTGATGCATTACAGCTGTTTAAAAAGTATTGATTATGTGTAAGTGTTATATGTAGAAATAATAATAGAAAAGTCCATTCAACTAAGATCATTCATAAAGTGCAAAATGGCCAATTTGAAGCATTGTGATACAGAGCACAGAGGCCTGGTTTGTGGAGAGGTAGCAGTTTGCACAGGCACAGTGATGGAGTGGATACATACCTACATAGGTTCAGAAGAGGTGCACACATTGTTTTGCTCAGCAGTGCAAAGATTTTATTTTGTGAAGCAAGATTATTTTAATGATGAAATGGGTGGAAAGGGTGTAGTTTGAGGGGCATAGCTTGCCTGCAGAGGGGCGCTTTACCATTTCCACTTGGCCAAGAGACTTTAGATTTACACCAGCTCAGAGTAAGCCGTCTTTGGGTCTCATTCTATACTGTTAATGCAACTTATTATTTTGGCTTCAATTTACGCTTTAAGGAAAATCACTTTTTCAGGTGAAGTCCAAAGTGTAGAGTTACTAAACATCGTGTTTGGTGGTGGTTCTGCACTGTTGCATATCACCAGCAGTTTAGTGATCCAAACCAATGCATTTACTATAGGGCAGATTGAAGATGGGAAATTAAATGGCCGTGGTGGATTCAAAACAGCTAAACCTCCACCGATATAGTCAAAACCACCAGAAAAAGGTCAGTTTTTTGTTTTTTTTTACTTATACCTTCTTTGGATTGATATATCTGTTTGAGCTATATGCCTATTCAGAACATAACTGGAATTATTATTATTATTATTATTATTATTATATTATGGGAGCAATATATAGTGCTACATGTGTGCATTATAAATAATTATTGCCCCCATTAGCAATCATATATTGTTCCCTTAATATAATTGTATATTCATATTGCCCACTTAATATAATAAAATAACATTCCATCTTTTAATTTAATGAAAATACAATAAAATTATAAAGTAATTTTGCCCTGTAATCAATAAATAATGATTGCCACAATAATGCATAAGTCAATTGTTCCTCCTCTTATGTTCTAAATGGCAAATAGCTCAAACAGCAGCAGTCTGAGCAATCTCACCTCTCACAACCAACCCTTTATTTTGACTGTTTTACTGGCAGTGTTCTAGGCAGTTCGTCAAGCAGCAGTTTGGTAAATTTGACTGTTTGTTTTTGGATCATGTTAAAAATCGGGATGGCGAAGTAGTGCTTTGTTGCACTGTGGTTTTCAGCCTTTTACCTGGTAGTTTGGCATTCTTAATCGACGGAAAAAGCAAACTGCCCTACAGGAAATCTACCCCCCAAGTAAAGGAACAAAATGTTTTATGCACATTTACCACATGTAATAATAACAATCATTATATCTGCTCACTCTAACGTTCAATGTAAGCCATAAATACAGCTAAACTGAGCAGTTCCTTAAGTGATTAATGTAAACAGTGATATTTTTGAAAGGGATGGTATTAAAGTGATTGGAATTTGGACCTTAATGTGATGTTTGACTTTTTTGCACAGTGCACCTCTTTTTGCATCTCCCAGGAAACTGACATGCACTTCTAGCTTGTGAAGGCATCTCCTGCGATGCAACTATTAGTTGAATATGAGACTGTCTTATTGCCATCTGGAGAGAAGTTTAATTAAGCGTTTGTGCTGGAGGTGTTATATGTGATTTATTTTGCAACCATATTTGTATTGTTAATTTAAGACCTGTGCTGGAGGAGAAAGGAGCTGTACATATTTTCTTTATTTCTTTGCAACCAACTATTGAGAAGGTGTTTAAATAAAACAGCTTATTTTGTGATAACAATGGTCTGGCAGCCAACTAATCACCTGTGTCCACACTTTAGAAGCATTGAATGTGCGATGACCTTCTGGTCATTTAAGCTCACACACTGTGACAAAGGTTTACATAGACTACTTTCAAAATTTCAGAGCCTGACCACATATTGTATAAACAAACATGGCACACTTCTCTAGTCACAAAATAATAATCAGATAACAGAATATATTAACCACAACATATCCTCATCTAGACTTAAGCAACATTCGTCAGTATTATGCTTGCATCCCTGGTGAGGGATTTATTTATCCTTATGGTAGCATGCAGATGACTGCCAGATGCTCTTCCCTTCAACTTGAATATTTGTTTTTACCTTCTGTTCAGGATTGGCCCATGTCAATCTAATAGAGAAATTGTGCTTTATTTCCAAACTGCTGTAGATAGGCAGTGGATGTATGGGGCTAGCTCTTTTCACTTAAATTATTCAAAAGATAAAAGATCAGCGCTAAATGAACATAAAAGTTAGTCCTAGCGTGCTGTGAAAAGTTCACTTAGCGTCCTAAAAAATGCTGCCAAGAGTAGAGAAGCTCTCAAATCTCTGTTACAACTCAGTATGGAAAAAAATCCGGTGCAGGGGAAATCCGAAAGTAGGGAGGACAATTGAATAGTGTATATCTTCCAATTGACATTCAAATTATTTAAAAATAATCATATAGTGCACTTACTAATATGCAATATTCATATTTGTATGTAGATCTCCATATGTCTTATGGATATCAGGACCAATTGCTTCTTTCAGTGTCAGCAACAATTCTCAGAGTTTCCAAAATAAAAAGGAAAAACACAATATATTTCACCCTGAATTTTACCTTTAAAGGGCCAGAAAACGGACGATGTAGAAATGCACTCACCTGTAACAAGGTGATAATAAAGCCTTGAAGGTATCTTTACATCTTTTGCAACATCATAATTCCGTGCTTAAATAGTGTTACCAATAAACGATAGAAAACACAACCATAGTATGATCTGTTTATAAAGAATTTGTGAATTTTTTTGAGACCACTGACTTATTATGTAATATAGGAATTCTTATACAAATTTACTGTATCTTATGGAGTATATCAATTTTGTTTTTACTCTGGACTGAGTTTTTGAAACTATGGTCTAGAATTTCTTGCTAGCTGAAAACATTAAAAGAAATATTGCTTTCAGAAATGCAATCTTCAGATAAGTGTTTTACAATAACCAGGTGGAGATGGTAACTCTAAAGGTCCTTCTAGTGTATGGGCACTCTTTCATCCACTTCTTTGCATTTGATAAAATCAATCTGCTTCTTCAGGAAAGTGTTGGGAGAATGAAGTTTACGGATACATCATAGTCCACCCATTCTTGTTGGTGTTTAGAAATAGCTAACCCCCTTCTGACCTCTAAGGGTACCTGTCTTATTTCTTATAAGAATGATATATTCTTATAATATTCAATAAATAATTCTAAATCAATAGCACATAATAGGCCAAAGATTAAAAAGACAAGTATTCATTATATAATATAATTAGTGAGTGCTTCAGTTCAGGTAATGTTCTTAAATTCAGGTTCTTCTATCTTATTCTTATAAAAACAGCATATCCTTACAACCTTCATACACTTATTAAATATCAACATCATATCATAGAGAAAAAACTATGGTGCTTTAATAATTATCCTAAGTAATGCAAGAGGAATGCATAAAAACATAGAATAACTAATATTTCAGGTATTTTTGTTTTAATAAAAACATAGAAATATGTTTCGAACACATCAATTGTGGACATGCGAATTCAAAATAAAAACAGCTAGACTGTGGCTGATTAATTACATGTCCACGTGTGCAATAAGGATTACCTAGATCGGAAAATAGATCATATTAAATAAAAAACTTTAATTAAACTATTCTTGTACCAAATGTCGCCAAATCTGTTTAACACCACCACATAATAAAGACATTATTTGTGCAATCCCACAAATAATATACTCTAATTAACTTCCAATAAGAGAGATTTCTTCATGATCTGAAACAGATTTCAAGAGATATGAAGTTAAAGGGTAAAAAAAAAAGAAAAAGAAAACAAAACCGTAGTAAAAGGAGTTAACAGAATATGATCACAACCTAATTGATATGGTAACATTAAAATCAGTAATGTGGCACACTATCAAGACTGTTTAATTACACAGTTGTATATGTCAACATGGTTTGTTAGAAATCAAATAGAGGAATAATCCAATTACTCCAAGATCAAAATTATTTAACATAGTGGAAATTCAAAGTATTCTATCATATCATTGTGAAGACGTTTAAACTCCAACTTAGTAGAAAGGGAATTCAACACCAAAGGTAATAAGCTTAGTAATGAGTTTTATTTAAATCCACTATAGAATTCATACATAAAAAACAGATTGTAATAATAAAGGAAATTGTGTCCTTAGGGGCCGATTCAATTCTGCCGCCAATAACGTGGCGTTAACAATATTACCGTTAATGCGGTAATTTTAACCTGGATTTCATGGAGCTGCGAGTAAAAATCCAGCGTTGAAATGACCGTATTAAGGGTAATTATGCGCAGTTTTACCGTAATAATGGTAATACTGCTAATTGCAGAGATCTTCAAAAAGAAGGGTCAACACTGCAAATATTGACTCTTTTGCATAAACTTAATGTAATGTAATTGTCAATAAAAGCCTTTGACACTTATAAAATGCTTGTACTTTTACTTCAGTATACCATACTGACATAAAGGTCTAAAACACTTTATGAAAACCAACACTTTTGTCTTTCTCAAAACGTTTGGCCATGACTGTAAATTTATTTGGATTGCATTGAAGACCTTTAGGACTCATGAGGCAGACAGGTAGAGGGAGGGCATAGTTGAGAAGGGGTATGAAAACAATGGTCAAAGAAGGTAACAAGAGGGACGGATCACAGGGTGGAGGATTCAAATACAGTGTACAGGGAAAGTGCATGATGTCCACAACAAAGTCTTTCAATAGGTGCTGGCCAAGAAGTTTCACAATTCCCATGTTTAAGCCGGTTACGGTGAAACGTGTGTCGGGTCGACGTCTGATGACGTCAACGGCCCGGACGCTGTATGGAACTGGCTGACGGCGTTTGCCAGAAAATAAGTAAAACAATTAATTAACTTGGTTAAAAACTCAAACTGAGCAGTATAGGATGGAGTCAATAGATGGCTTGCTTACTATTTAGTTTGGCAGTCTGGAGGTAAGGCACTGACTAATTGGACTTCTATGGGACTACCCTCCCTTTAGTTGTAGTAAGCAACACAATGGCACAGCGTTATTCACCTTCAGCTAAGGGGATTATTAGTAGTGAATGTGAGGATGTTGAATGTTATAAAAACAACATTAAATGAGACATTACTGTTATAAAATGGATACTAACTATCTGTTATAGAGTGTCCAATGGAGACAGCAATATCGATTCTTCATTAACTGTGGGGACACAACACTATTTGTACTGCCTTTTGTATAGATGTGTCTGTAAACACATAAGGCCTATCAATCAATCCACATATACACAGTGTTATATAAAGTGGTATTCCTCCATATATCCTTTGATGGGTCCTTAATGTGTAGGTAACAATAATATTGAGGCAACAAGGGGGTGTACACCTATTCTTGAAATATGTACTAATGTAAACATGAAGATCCATCTTTCCATTTATTCCCACTCATTTATAGAGTGCCCCCCCCCCATTTATTTAGAGCTATGAGTGTGTAACTATGTAATGAAGATAATTCTGTGTAAATACTGGGATATCTGATAGGAATCCATTCCTCCTTGATTTAACCTTTCACATAATTCAATTTATACACAGAATATTTTATCTTTATTTCCATTGTTTCTTACTTTTCACATCTATTTTATTTTAATATTTCGCCTAACAACCAATATGATCAGATATCTCATACCTATATATATTTTTAAACTATTATAATAAAGTTGTTTTTTTAAGAAATTCAGAAATTTATAACCATAAACCCATAATCTTCTTTATTGGAACAGGAGTGCTCATTTAACCAGTCTTGATTTATGGTTATCCTTATGGGTAGTCCATTCTTTAGTGCTTAGTGTTATAAGTTTACATGATATTTTCCCCAGGCTGTCAGCTTTTGTATACACATCATAAAGGACAAATTGTGCCCTGGGCTGAAAATGCCTGAGCACATACATCATTATCATCATCATCAACATTTATTTATATAGCGCCAGCAAATTCCGTAGCGCTTTACAATTGGGAACAAACATTAATAAGACAATACTGGGTAATACATACAGACAGAGAGGTAAGAGAACCCTGCTCGAAAGCTTACAATCTATAGGACTATGGGAGTTAGAAACACAAGGGCATGTGCTACATCATATTGCACAATGGACCATACCCATTCAATTTCATGCAAATCAACCTTCAGGACTGCAAACTGTAATCAACACGAACATATTAAATTGAGTAAACATGCCATGCAGTTTAACCTCAGAAAGCCCCATTCTTATAAAAGCAGTCACTGAAACGTTTTCATGCTGCACCCAGACAAAATAGGGACTGGACAGCAGATAATAGCATGACAGCACGGATCACACAGATCACAGGGCTCAGAGGATTCAAAAAGAGTGAGCGGGGAATTGCATGGCGTCACTTCCGTTGCACATTCTCATCTCCACAAAGACATTGCACAAGGTCCCGGCAAAGAAGTTTCACTGCAAAAATCTTCTTTTGACCCCTCTATCACCTTTATAAATACACTGCTGGCGGTTTGAGCTATCTCGTCTGTCAGTACCACCTCTATTTTTTCTGGTGTGTTTGCGGCAGGTTGACAAACCAAAGATGTATACATCTTGCGTCTTGTATTATTCTTGTGTAAAAGTCGTGACAGTGATTTTTATGGTGCTTTTAAAAATGGTGGGATTTAAGCTGTTTGCTATCAGTTTACCTAGTCATCCATCTGAGATTTTCAAATCACCCCTTAATAAAATGCAGAAAACCTATGATTTTTAAAAAAACACAGCTTGATACGTTTTACCCAACTTGGCTCCCCATAACCGCAATGGGCAATGTTTACATACAGCACTGCAGGTTATGTTGCCACTTTATAAGTAGTACTAATAACAACAATATTGCAAAGAACCAGAATTAAAATTCTGAAACTGATATAAAAGAAAATATATAACTGTTTGTTTAGAAAATGTGTGGCACAAATGCAAAATCTTTGATAGAACAATATTTTCTACTGTGTTATGCATTTTTCTAACCTCAACAAACAAGCAAATATTATCCTAATGTGTTATATAAATGTATGGTAAATATCAAGAATATAATTACATGTAATGCTATAGTCAAGCTTGCAAGAGAGAATCTCTTTGATTTTGTGAATTTATAGCAGAGTAATAATTATTTACAATCTAAAAAATTGGTGCAAAATAATTGATTTTGCCTTAATTAAATTGGCTTTAATTGTATAGTGTATTATTAAACTGTATACAGACTGCTATAACTGTTATTTCCAATATCCATCTCTGTTTGCCTTCAAAATTGAAAAATTGTAAGTAGATGATTGGGTAAATATGCCATTTGATTTGAATGTTGACAGAGGACATTTATGAAAACTCTTGCACAGGAAATGGATATTGTGCCACTTGATTTTAATATTTGTTAGTACTTAGAATATATTATCTGGCATAGATTACAGCACCTTTTCCCTTGCTCCAATTATTATAAATGTTCCCAATTGTGGTGAAATGTACACATTTTACATTTGTTTTCTTAATCATTGTCACATCCAGAGCATATTTTCATATATTTTTACAATTATCCTAATTACTCTGTGCGAACTAATTAGCAGAGTATGAAACTCTATAACTACAACTATTAGGCAGCACAGTGGCTTAGTGACTAGCACTTCTGCCTCACAGCACTGGGGTCATGAGTTTGATTCCCGACCATGGCCTTATCTGTGTGAAGTTTGTATGTTCTTCACATGTATGCGTGGGTTTCCTCTGGATGCTCCAGTTTCCTCCCACATTCCAAAAATATACTAGTAGGTTAATTGGCTGCTATCAAATTGACCCTAGTCTCTGTCTGTCTGTGTTTGTGTGTGTATGTTAGGGAATTTAGACTGTAAGCTCCAATGGTGCAGGGACTGATTCGAGTTCTCTGTACAGCACTGTGGAATTAGTAGCGCTATATAAATAGCTGCTGCTGATGATGATATTGCAAGTGTTGAAGTATTCAAGCTCACTTATACCTAACTAGTGATTTGGAAAATCTGTCAATCAGCAGTTAAGCAGAGTATACACCTATGCAATCTTACTTCAGATGCAATTTCTGTAACGACTTTACCAACAACTGAAAGTCATGATGATCATGCCGATTCATACACACCTACACAATTTACCTTCAGATCTGATAAGTTTGCAATGTGTTTTTGTATCATAAACATGATCGTGGGCGTGTACACACTCTTGCAATATTAGACCAAATGGTCGTTTATCATGTGATTTTGCACAATAATTGCATCAATGTGTACTCACCTTTATTGCTTTGTGCTTCATAAACAACCTATGAAATAATGAGTCAATTTGGTTGAGGGAAAACAGAGTCAAATCTCAATGTCTTTGTAAAATAGAAGATCAACTTCCTCCATGCAGTAAAATCAGAAGAGATTGGTTACAGCCTTGCAAATTTACAAAACCTCTATTAATGTTATATTCATTAGCTTGCCTCAAAATATTTGACAAATATATTTATTTAGCATAACTAGTTCAAACACTTTATAGAATTTCAATGTTGTAATCAATGACTTTAAGAAAAAAGTGTAACTTACTTTTATAGGCAAACTCATAACAATACAGTAGATTTATCTTCCTTGGTGAAGCATCAAAACAAAATCCTCAATATAATCAAGTTGTACTAATGACATACATGGTAGTAGTAGTAAACTATGTAGAATTTATTTGGACTAAAATACAGAAATGACAATAACCATTGTTGGGAAGATTTTTTTATGTTTAAAAACATTTTCCACATGCTGCCTCCAGGTGTATGATATAAGAATTAGCCTTTATTGTCCATGTCTATATCTGGCATGTTCTAAAACAAAAGCTCATAAACATTTATGAGAATTCCATTAAAGTAACATTCTAGATTACTCATTACAATTTCAATGACCTAAACAGTTTTTCCTAGGGCCCCCCCATTTCTGTAGTATAGCACCTGAAAAATGTTATCATTGACTTTTATAAAATTGCTGCTAAGATAGGTGGGAGCGGGAGGAACAAGCTTGTGACTTCTTAATGGTTAGAGCAGGCATACTCTCATAGGATGTAGGCGAAAAGTCATTGCTGTACTACAGAAATAAAGGAGCCCCAGGAAAAATGTTTCTGCATGCAGTCCCCAGGGCTCCACCACAGGGAAGGATTAAGGCAATGATAAGTTTTAATAAGTTAAGTGGGAATGCTGCTTTAAATTGAATAGACAGGCAATATAAGAAGTACGTTTGAAATGTAAAATCACTTCAGATAAGCTTGAAAAAGGCGTGGACATAGTCTAAAAGTAGCCAAGAACATGACTCAGTCGTGGTAGTGCAGATATCCAACAGTCCGTAATATCTGCCTGATTAGTTTTAAAAAATTTATTTATTTGAATCATCAGAAGAACAATAATCATGATGATGATGATGATGATGATGATCAGAAGAACAATAATACATGACATTAGTATAACAAAAGCCATTTATGTTGTACAAAATCTAAACAAATATTCAGATTAAATAAAGGCTAGTAAGGGTCCCTGGGGTTATGTATGAAGAGAGAAGGGTGGGATCTATACATAATGCCCATTTCCGGGTCTTCTGAATTACCTGTGTCCGTGCTGGATAATTAGGATTTGTACCTGCGTGGCGCTGGTAAAAGGCTGAGAAGCAGCCTCTCATTACCTGGGAAGGAGGTCAGATGGCTCCTGAGAGATACTGCAATGGATGATCTGTAAGTTCTGTCGGTTTGCATATGTTTGGGCCACTCAACTTAGAGAGGCAGTGCCTGTGTATTACTTAAAAGCCAGATGGCAAGGATTCTGTTTATGTTTCGTTTTACTTTCATGCTAGTGAATAAAACTATCTGTGGCTATTTAAACCAAAGCACTGGACTGATGTGATTTACCTGGCTGAAGTGAGTAAATTGCAGCCCTCTAACCCAAGGAGACACTAACCCGATCTTATGATGATATGACAATATATATATATAGTTGGATTTAATGAATCTTGTGTAGTGGTGAGAAGGGAGAAAGTTTTGGGGCAATGTTTTCTATTTACCCAAAACAGGTCTGTTTGTAATTTGGAAAAGATGATACTAAGATACAGTGGGTCGGTTGATTAAATGTTAAATTGCGGAAATTTAATATAGGTTTTAAGCTGGCAAATTATTGTGAATAAGATTGGGAACTCCTAGTCCACCTTGATCTTTGTGACTAAACATTGTTGATCTTGACATTCTGGATGGATTGTTTTTCTAGATAAAATTGGGGATTGCATTTTGGAGGGAGTTGAGGCTTTGTCTTTCTAGTGAGATAGGGAGAACTAAAAAGTAATATAATATTTTGGCATTAGTGTCAAGAAGTCTGTCTGTTATTCCATAATGTGGGTAAAGATTTCAGTTGTGTGTATATTTTTGGCTAATTGATATGGTATGATATATATTATATCTGCCTGATTAGAAACTTGTGTGTGATAGATCAAAATCCTCAAACGGAATAAAGAAGTGACATTTCATTGATGGATTTCAATTGCAAAACATCTCCGCCAGCATCTTAAGTTGTTTGGGATGGGACTAATTTGTGTTTTCAACATTGTGTTCCGATTATTTTTCTTTTTTTTACTGTACATTTCCGGTCTGCAGTGGTTCATTGCCCCTTTAAATCTAATGTATTATGTCAATATTGTCACTTTCGACATTTTAACCCTGTGGTCAGTCACAATGTTGTCATTTTTAACTGTGGCAACATAATGAACATGTCGACATTCTGAATGTCAACCTGTATCGTGTCAACATTCTGAATGCCAACATTTTCATTGTCGCCATTTCGACTACATCCCATTCCAACCCACTTTTGCCAAATGACTGATTGTAAAAGTGTTCCATGATTTAGTCAGTTGTGTTATGTTAATGCTAAAGCTGTTTGCAGTGTTAAGTGGTAAAATACACCTTTAGAGAGCCTATGCTCAAAACTATTAACCAACAAGTTAAGATGGCTTACACGTACTAAATACCAAATATAATTTTAAACCAGTTTAAAAAAAAAAAAACTGGAGTTCCATAATTGTCATTACCTGCAGGTCTAAACAGTGCACCATCATTTATATGTCTTCTGAGAGGTTTTATACAATAGAAAAGTGTTGTGAACTGACTCTCAATACACTGCAACTAAAAGTGAATCTGCAATTCATACTGAGATATTTGCAGTTGCTTTCAGTTAGATATTAATGCAAAATTAGGTTTATGTTAATTGAAATTTAATCTATACAGAATAGATATTTTGCAATTTAAATACATTGGCAAAATGCCAATTCTATAAATACAGATATTTGAAAAAATCTTAATCTGAGAGACACAATGCATCAGATGGGCTGAGTGCAACTATTGGGTGCCCCACTAGTGAGATTGTACTGCTGACCTTGCAGAAATTAATCAGCTGATTCGCACTACTGAATGTAGAGCATTCTAATACAGAGATCACAGAACAGTGTAACCAGGATAGAGACCAGAGAAGTTGATTTCAACACTTGCCAGCTGCCACTTTCTATTTTGTGAACATCATGTACTAACCAGATTGTACTTGAAATATTTACTAACGGACATAAATACTGCTATATATATGTAACTACAATCACTATAATTAGGGAGAGATACCTTATGGATTAGCACACACAATACTTATGTGTTAAAGAGAACTGCTACTTCTTTACTAACTACTCTAAAGGACTTTTTCGTATGGGTCTTTTTACAAGCTCCTAATGACCACCTGTGTGGCTGACAGGTTATTAAGTGGTATGTGAAGCAGTATTGGTGTCATTGTTAATCAGTAAAGGCACCATCATCATCATCATCATCATCATCACCATTTATTTTTATAGCACCACTAAATCCGTGGCTTTGAACAGAGAACTCACCCACATCAGTTCCTGCCCCATTGGGTCTTACAGTCTAAAGTCTCTAACACACACATACACACAGACTAGGGTCAATTTGTTAGCAGCCAATTAACCTACTAGTTTGTTTTTGGAGTATGGGAGGAAACCGGAGCACCCAGAGGAAACCCACGCACACATGGGGAGAACATACAAACTCCTCACAGATAAGGCAATGGTTGGGAATCTAACTCATGACCCCAGTGCTCTAAGTTGCATTTTCCTGCTTTTAGCATGATTTTTTTTTATATGTGTTTAGATATTGATTATCATATTGATTTTCAATTTTCAATCTTGTAATAAAAAGTACACGCTTTGCCAAATCCACATGTGTAAGTGTTCAGTAATCTTTGCTAAGGGTATAAGGCTAATTCTGTATTGACAATTTTAGCGCTGTTCCTTGAGGAAAAACATATTCTATAAATACATATAGTTATTTTCACTCTATATCTTTGGTATCATTTGGCTTATAAGATAAGATAATGATGTTTTGTTCTTATCCATATGATACATATGCATATACGATGCATATATCTAGTAATTATAACTGGTTATAGACCTGAAATCCATTCATTAATTCACCTTCGCCCAGAGCTGATTATTAAAGTTGCTCACCATAGACAAATTATACATTATTATATCATGAATATATTTACCAAATCTTTTTTAAAAACTTATGAGGTCTTGCAATAATTATAATGCATGATTCTATGTTTTTGTTCCTAGTGTGAAAGAAATGTTTACTTTTGTATGATATACACATTTACCACATTTATATCCACCAACAGCTTTACTATATTGAAAAAAAACAGCCTCCATATAATATCTTCATGTTAAATAATAATCTGAATTATCTGAATTAAAAATCTCCACCTGTCTAAAATTGATCAATGGATTTGTCATTAAAAATTTCTCAATGTGCTCAACATTTGGTGGCAAATACCAATAATGTTTGAGGATTTGTTGTATTTTCTTATGTATGAAATTATATGATGTAACAAACCTGCACACATTTCAGTTCACATGGTGTTGATATTTGTTTTCTGTTTTACCCATATAATAATTATGTATGCCTTATTCATTGGCTCTCATGTATGAATATTATTTTTTCAAGATTATTTTTTAGAATATATCCTTGCTCTAAGACTATTGGTCTTGGCTCTAGCCCTCTTCATGCAAGCAATTTGCCTGCAAGAATTGACTATAAGGTGTACCTCTAATTAATACCTATGGGTGATGCCTTACAGTACATAAAATGCAATTTGCTGTAGTAGATTTTCTAAAAAGAGAAAAAGACTATCAACCTTGTGAATCTTGATGACCAACATTAAAAACTCCAAATTCTCCAGATGATAAGTATATGTATATTTCAAATTTAAATCATTATGGTTGAAGCATGATATGACTCTTTCCAAATCTGATTTTGCTCAAGGTCATCTGTATATCTGTGCCTTAAGACCACGTAACTCGATAGCTCAGACCCTGTGGGATCTGCCCTAATCAGAAGCTTCAACAAAGTATTGGGATATAGAGTCTTGCAATTCAAATGATGAAACAAATCTGTAGTAGTGTCTTGTACATGCAATGATAAATTCACTACATATCTCTGTAAGAATTCATCAATATGAAAACATACTTTCTCAGTGAGGGACCAAATCCGAGAGTCTATTGGTATCCTAGGAGGGTCCCTCACTAATTGCATTTTAGGAATGGTGCATAAAGTCACCATAGTTATATTCTCAACCTTCGCAAGTTATGCAATTTATGTCATAATAATGGCATCATTTGTTGCAGCATCAATTAAAGAAATGCATACTGGGCCTGATTCATTAAGGAACATAAATGCTGATATGTGCTGTATTTTGCGTTAAATTGCACTCTTTGTCTGTGCGTTCTGCTGGGACTTTTTATTCCACATATGTATTATAAATATTCTGCAGTGTATTGTGTCAATACTGCAAGTGCTGTAAATGCAGAGTGTACCTGGACCTGTATTCAACAATAATCATTTCCTCTAATCCGCTTCTAGTTGAATACGGACGTGCGTATGCTCGTTGTACGTGCATTTTAAAAAAATGCACAATACTTTTATTTTGTGTGCCTTAATAAATCAGGACCTCTATGTGAAAGTAATTTAAAGGTAATGAGGGTAATGTTTTTATACTCATTATGAGTTGTTGCTTTTTTTAAAATCTGTTTATTTTCGACAACAACAGGAACATAAAGTGAAAATCAAATGGCATTAGATATTTGACTTCTAAATAAAAATGACATTATTGCATATCATTCTTATAGCTAGAAAAAAGAGTTTATACATGTGCTACAGCGGCGCACGGAAGATTGTCGGGGGGGGGGGCTTTCCCCCCGTCGACCCAAAACCCCCCCCCAAAAAAAAAACGAGAGAGAGCATGCGCAGCAGCTCCGTTTCGCCAGCGCTGTCCTATACAGCAGCTGCGGCGCTGTCTAAGAAGCGTCTGCAGTGGTGCTGTATACAATACAGCACCGCCGCGGACGCTTCTTTGACAGCGCCGCAGCTGCTGTATAGGACAGTGGCCACTTAGTTAGCGCAGGGGGGGGTTTCTGGAGACTCAGAAAACCCCCCTGCGTGCGCCACTGTGCTACTAAATATATTCGAAGAGTAGGGAGCATGTTCCAAAATAACTTATTGCAATAGTGAAATACAGTAAACTGGTGTTTGACAGGTAATGCCTGGATCTGAATCTAATCATGGAATCCAGGCTGGGAAAAGTACAATGTTATTGGATTTTTCTGTATAAATGTAGGAAAGGGGAAGGGACCAGGGAAGTGAAAGGGGGTGGTAAGGGAAGACAAGATATATGTCCATGTAGCGTGGAGTGATCTGCACCGCTACCGCCCCAGAGGGTAAAAGAGACAATACTTTGGAAGAAAGAAGAAAAGAGAAAAATACTTAAATGTCAAGAAGTGAGGAAGTGGCTAACTAGTACCAGGTAATGGAGTGTAATAAAATGTGTGCCACGAATCCCATGTCTTGTGAAAGTTTAAAACCTTATCATTATAACTCATTATGAGTTTTAAAGAACTCTAACACATTCTTTCATAATCCTCATTATTCCACAACACTATGTTATTGCCCTTGTCAGACATTTTTACTACTATAATCTCATTGTGTCACAACTCAGAGTTTGTTTTTTCTTGTTTCATTATGTTGTTTTTGGTATTAACTTTACCTTTTTTATTCACTGTTCCAATTATTCATTTTCAAAGCAGTTTACTGCAAAACTTCCATTCTTTTTCAATATCTTCATTTTCCCCCTCTTTAATAAGATCACAAAATAAACTTAGATCAACATCCTTATCTCCAATATGACCCTCTTCCCATAACATTGTGAAATCTTATGACTTGAAATTCTTTGTTAGTGAAGACAGATGAATTGTTAATAGGAAAGTATTTGCTGCTTAAGATTTATGTCTTCTCTTTGAAAGTAAATTTGTTGCAAATCACTTGAAATCTTTAATTGAAGTTAATACAAGAAAAGTGGTCAGTGAAAAAGATACACTTTAATTTTAATAAAGATATATATATATATATATTATTCCAGTCTAATTCAGACAAGCTCCAATGGGCCAGGGACTGATGTCAATGAGTTCTCTGTACAGCGCTGCGGAATTATTGGCGCTATATAAATAACTGATGATGATCATTATGATATTGGAAGCAATAAAGTAATAAAAAGTAGGGATTGAGAGCTGCAGAATATGTATCAGGTCCATCAAGTTGGTTCTCAAAGAGACTGCTACAACAGGTACAGCAAGAAATTGTGGTGAGCTTCAGGGGATATTATAGGTACAGAGAGCAGTGGCACACACAGGGGGGGTTTCTGAGTCTCCAGAAACCCCCCTTTGCGCTAACTTAGTGCCCACCATAGCGGCACTGTCCTATACAGCAGCCGCGGCGCTGTCAAAGAAGCGTCCGCGGTGGTGCTGTATTGTATACAGCACCGCCGGGGACGCTTCTTTGACAGCGCCACGGCTGCTGTATAGGACGGTGCTGCCGAAACGGAGCTGCTGCGCATGCGCAGGCACATGCGCAGCAGCTCTCTCTCGTGTTTTTTTTTTGGGGGGGTCAGGGGGGGGAAAGTTTTCATCATATTGTAGATCATCATCATCATGATGAACATTTCTTTATATAGCGCCAGCAGATTCCGTAGCACTTTACAATTGGGAACAAACAGTAATAAAACAATACTGGGTAATACATACATACGTAGAGGTAAGGAGGCCCTGCTCGCAAGCTTGCAATCTATGGGATAAATATCTTTAATCATCTCCTCTCGTATTATTTCTTTTTATGCTAAGAAAATAATAAAATGAGAAATGAGTTTACTGACAAATATGGAAAAATGTTACAATTCTATGTCAAGATTTTAATAAAAACAAAATTAGGAGCTGGAAAGAAGAATCAATGTTCTCAAAACTTTTAAATGTGCAATAAATATATTTGATTTATAATATATTATTTTTGATATATCTAAGCATATATCTTAAGTGTCTGGGATTTATTTTCCTGCTGTCTCATTAAATTTAAGGTTATCATTTTGCTAAAGGCTGTTTAAAGGTATCTAATTAAGGCAAAGTGTGAGAGGCAGGATTCAGTGTGCGGAATTTGTCAGTGATCCTGACACTTACGGCACGAACAGAGGCCCTGTGGATACAGGAGAAGCAATGGAAGTGAGGAAGGACATGGGTGTTGTTCATACCTGACATGGAAAAATGAGAAAACACATATCACACGCAATACACATGATGGCTGAATCCCATACGTGCCAAGTTCTTGGATCTCCCCTCTATGATATTCTGCAGGGGAGATGCTGGTTTCCATTGCTGTACCTACTGCTCAGTGTCTCAATCGGCAGCATAATACAGCAGGGGGCAGGGCCAGAATGAAGCAATTCACTATGAATTGCATCATTAAACCCCACTCCCTTCAGTAGGGAACTGGGTAGGATGCCAGTGGCTGCGCTGCTCCTCTGGGACTTTCGTAGTACGACTAGATATTCAGGAGACTCCCAGACATTCCAGAAGAGTAGGCAACTGTACTACATTCAATTGATTCATTCTATTTTGACTCAGTTTTCTTGTTTAACTTTTTGTATGTATCTATGTGTTTATTTGATATCTAATGTTTCTGACACAAATAATGAAACACTTGTTAAAAAAACAAACCAAACAAAAAACATTTAGTGCCATAATAAGATTTTCTCTTTTAATTCTCTGTTGTGAAACAGCCTGTCACTTTAAGGACAGACTGCAATGTGAGTACAAGAGTAGCACTGGAAGGGGGTGGCTGCTGTTCACGTAAAACTGTTGTATTATTCTTTGAAAACTCGTCTTCAATGCATATTCTACTGATTTCTTGCTTGTCATTTGGAACAATTCAACATAATATACTACTGTAAATAAAGGAAAAATACATCATTTTTATGAAGCTCATCTCAGGAGCTGTGGAGTAAAGGGAAAATAACTGTAGAATCAATAGCGCAACTCACTGATTCTAGAGGTCATTTAATAAAGTGCAAAGATGGAAGTTCAAGAGTTTTTCTGTTTGTGTATGCCCATATCCTGGTATTTGAACTCCCCCGGGGAATTCAGTCTGCTTCTTCTTTTGTATTAGTAAAAGAAATAAAACATCATTTCAATTTCCTGAATGGTACCATTTCAAGAACACTCTTTTATTAATTTCAATGACTGCTTTTTCTCCTAAAATATTGCTTGGTTTAACCTCATTTACAGTATGTCTTATAGTAATGGCAGTGAGATGACATTAGGACTATATTTATTAGATTAGTCATTTTTTGTGTGTTTTCATGTTTCTATTCCATTGGTCAAAATGTGCTTTGCTGTAAAAAGTGGAAAAGGTGTCCTACCATTGAGTATGGGCTGACTCGATTGGCAACATCTCCTGGGCACCCATAAAATTCAAGTCTTTCCTAGGGGAGTACAGTCCCCCACAAAAAAGAGAAACTTCCCTGTGAGTCTTTTATAGCATTTGATCCTATTTACATATTCCCATAAAATTAAAACGTATTTATTTCACCACCTGATTAATATCAGTTAAAAAATCTCAAAACCCATAAAACAAATCTTATTTTTGCATGCAAATGCAAGTGCATTCATGGGCCTAATCGGCACCATTAAATCATGGCACCGCACAGATGCTGCAATTTTGCCCAGCAAATCTATAAACTTTCCCATAAAGAGAGCGTATTTCACAAAAATAAAATTTGTGACATCAGAAAACGACATTTGTGCTGCTTTATACATGACCTTTATTGCCTAATATGTACTATACTGTAAACTGTATCATTACAAAATTTCCCATCCCCATCAGAAATGTTCCCTTTTCCCAAATTGCTAGTTATCATGACAGGTTTTAATCTATATTATACAAATTAAGCTCACTAATATGTTGAATAAAGCAAAATATTTAATTGAGTTATGTCAGACTGAACTGGGCACAATTAATAGTGAAGCTTGTCATTTTTTCCCCACCACCACCAAACAGAACATGTACTTTTTATTAGTACATTTATTCATAGCTATACCATTAATACATACTCAACAGTATTGCAAAAATATTTTTTTATAAAGGACAATAACAAATTTTTGTTGCTTGAACCTGACATTTATCAGAAAATTAAGAAATATATTGTGCTATAACAAAATCACCATATAAATTCTGACATCTGCTTGTAACGTCTTTTAATTGGGCATTTCATACAAATACTGTACATAGCCTTAACAAAAACATTTTAAATTCATTTTTAATTATATCTTTCATTAGCACAGTCCATTTATCTGAAATAAATTTGATTATAAAACAAGAGCACCATTAACACATATTAAATTGTGATGAATTTTAGCAATTGTTACAAGGATTGGCTAACCTTTGACTTGAGTTGCATGCTGTCTGCAAATGAAAGTAATAATGATTGAGTTTATCATTAGCCCAAAAGCAAATTAGCCTTTGTTTAGATGTTTAGATGTGCTACCAACATATTAGATACCATTAAAATGAAAAAAAGTTTGCTATTTGTAAACCTTGCAAGTTCTGATGTATGTTTATTTATTGATAACAGCAAAGTTCATGTAGTGCAGGCATAGCTGTGTGTGGTGTCGAAGTCAGCAAATTGGATAAAGTCATTTCAATTAATGTCGAGCAAACTTGATTGTCTTTGTTTGAAATTATGCGTAGAGCACGCTACGGCGTAAAAGGGCGCATCCAGCCGCAACACGTGGCAATAAACAGTTTCTACACTTTTTCACACATTCGCACAAAAATAAACATTTGTAAATAGTACACATTAATTGTAGTTGCAACACATAGTCATTTATGTCGAAATATAGTAGAATTCATGTTTAATAAAGGAGGTATATGTATACTAGTGAAACCTACGGTTCAGATTAAGGGAAACGTGTCATGTTTGATATCGTATTAATCCCCTTTACATCAGCAGCTGTCTGGTTTATTCGGCGAATAGATCGCACATTGCATACTCTAGTTATTGATGTTACGGAATAAACCTTTAATATGATATTGACTGTGAAATGCTAATGGACTGATTGTAATTGGAGTTTTGGCGGGAAGAACAGAGCTCATCCCCTGGAGAGATGACCCCCACCTTTGGATTCCTTAGATTGAATCAGCCTATGATGTGCAACTCCCTGGACCCTCCTGAAGCCTGGACCAATAGAAGCAAGCTATACCATCTGCATTGTTTCACTGTATCTCTGTTTGCATATAAGCAGTAGCTCTCATGTAGTGTTCAGTCACCTTGACCACAGACTTCAAACCTGAATGACTGTACACTGGATCCAGAGCGCCTGCGATAAGTAACAGCTGTACTTATTATTATTTCGCTTGAATTTATTCTGCTACTTTTTGAGAATAAATATTTATGCGTTGGAAACACAAATCGAGATTCGACAATCGTTATTGGATAGCGACAAAACGCTCTTAACAGTGGTTACCAGATTAAATAAATAAGAGGTCAGCCAACTCTCTTGATAAAAATAAATGTGGTAAAAATGTATTAACATCTTCCAATTTCGCACTTCGCCACAGCTCAATTAGTTATTTTAAGAAAGATAGTTGACACAAGAGCTGACATTCACACATAGTGAGACTCTCACTTCTATGATTGTTCACTGCAGTGGTCACCCCAGCTTACTTCTTACTCATTCACTGGGTACCAGTTTGCCTCCTTCCATCCTCAGCTGCACTCAGGAAATAGGCAAGTGCAGTGTTGGGCCTCAATTTGTCTTTTGGAGTGAATAGCAAAATTACTCACAATCTGGAAAGGTTAATCGCCTTCTGTTTTTGCGGTACTCACATTCTGGGCTCTCTGCAGTCTCACCAGCTCCTATTCCTCACTGCAATCCAGATACTTTATCTTGGAACTCAGGCACATTTTGATTACCTGATCTTGAGCTCGCACAACAGTCAGAGTTGCTTGACTTCGCTTGAATGGGTTAGTGTTGAAAGGGTGAAAATTTTGAACTGACACGACTCGAACCTTGTATGTCCTTGCTCTGTTGCTATGTGGATACCAGGGTGATAGGTAAAAATAACTGGGGTGTCAACCCCAGGGATTTCAGTATAATGGGATCAGACTCCTTTCTCCCATAATAGCAAAAGTATATTGATTGTTTTATAGTGCATTACAATATGCTAATAAAGTATGCAGACCCAATTGATGCCCTTTTCCAGAGAGAAAGTTGTAGAGGTGCTGTGTTTTTAGGTCATTGTCTTGGAAAAGATAGTAACCCAAGGTCCATGATTTCAAGTGCAAGGACTTTACACATAATGGATCTGATTCATTAAGACACGTAAAATAAATTTAAATTGCGTTTTGTTTTAAATGCATGCAATTTGGGTATATATGTGCGTCTGGAATCAACAAGGAACGGATCTGAAGAAACGTTTCTTGTTGAATACAAGTCTATGTAGTCTCTGTTCAGACAGACAAGAACTGCAGGATACGTCCAATACATATTTGCAATATAAAGTCCCAACAGAACACACATAAAAAAAAATTAATTAATTTCAGCTGTTAATAATATAGTCATTAATGAGTAAACATTTTATAACAAATTCAATGGTGTACTATATGAAAATAGGTATATTTCACCTAACCCCAGGAAAATCTCTGTTTTGTGTAAGCCACTTGCTGAAGGGACATGGTCTTGATTGAAATGTCGGAAAATGGTCCTGGAGTTTATGGATGGGGAGAGAGGGCGGGCTCCAACCATTAGGCCTGTTAACTGGGTCTTCCAGGCTTCCAGGTTACCTGTGAATCTGCTGGTAATCAGTAGTGGTGCCTGAATGGTGCTAGTAAGAGGCTACTCTCACTGCCTGGGGACTGAGGCTGCAGAGTCTCTGTGAGAGAAAAGACTGCATGTAAGAGTACTGTGGTGAAAGTGCTTATGTTTTATTTTAGTTTGTTAGTCAGGAGTGACGAATGTGTCACGATAATGATTTTTGAGGGTGCCACTGACTGATATTAGTGCAACTAAGCAAGGAGGCGCGGAGTCTACTGCAACCCTGGTTTTCACCAGGGACCCCCGCAAGGAGGTATGGGCTTGGCTGCGTGAGGTGTTCAGGTTGCGGTTCTCCCACTTAGTTATCAGAGCAGCAGGTAGAGAACAGTAGAGACATAGTCGATTCTTCAGACGTCTCTCCCTTTCTTCAGGGGATAATCGTGAACGGTCAATTTGCATAAGTTTTTCTGTAGGACGTGCAAGAGACTGGAATAGAGGTGCAAGACGAGGAAAGGTCCGGCGACTACGATCATGTTCCTGTGTGCGTTCACGGTGGTGAAATATCCACTTTGATACATAAAGAAATTAGATCATCTAATCTGGAAGGAAGATCACGTGATGCTAAGTCATCCTTTATCCGATCATTTAGACCTTGCCAGAAAGTAGCGATGAGGGACTCATCATTCCAACGAAGTTCGGATGCGAGGGTCTAGAATTGGACCGCATACTGGCCAGCAGTGAGGGTTCCTTGATGCAGGTTTAGGAGACCAGTGGACGCAGAGGACACATGACCAGGCTCGTCAAAAACCTTACGAAAACTTTCAATAAAAGTTACAGAATTCTGGAGCACTGGATCGTCACGCTCCCACAGTGGAGATGCCCAGGCAACGGCTTGGCCTGAGAGGAGTGAGGTTATATAAGCTACCTTAATTCTGTCCGAGGAAAAGTGTTCTCGTGCGAGTTCAAATTGTATGGCACACTGGTTAAGGAACCCATGGCACTTCTTAGGGTCACTGTCAAATATCTCGGGAGGCGGTATACGCAACCCTCAGGGGCTAGTGGTACCGGTGGAGACAGGCAGCTGCAGTAGTAGCTTCTGTTCAAGCAGGAACCACAGGGCGTACGGGTAATGACCCCTGGAGGGTATCTAGGTGAGTAACCACACCTTCAATACACTGTAATAGTTGGGCCTGGTTGACATCTTGCTGGTTCCCACGTTGGGACAAATGCAAAAGAAGGTCTCGGGCGGAAGGCTCATCCTATGTAGTCATGGCCAGAGTATACTGTCAGGATAATGACTTCTGAGGGTGCCACTGACTGATATTAGTGCAACTAAGCAATGAGGCGTGGAGTCTAACGCACCCCCGGTTTTCACCAGGGACCCCAGTAAGGAGGTATGCTCTTGGCTGCGTGAGGTGCACAGGTCGCAGTTCTCCAAGTTAGTTATCAGTAGTACACACGGAACGTCCAAAGAAAATGTCAGAGGCGAGCTGAAGGTCAGGATCCAGATAGCAGACAAAAGGTTAGTCAGGAACAAGGTAGCAAACAACAGGAACAAGGAAACTTGAGACAAGAACGCTGGAGCTGGTGAAACCAATACTCTGGCACCAGAATAGTGGAAGAAGTTGCCTAAAGTACCATAATGTGGCCCCTGATTGGATGGATGTGATTTCAGTGGTTAGATGCACCTTACCGCTAACATACAGGGGAGAGATGCATTCCGTTGCCTAAGAACGGGACGCAAACCTACTGTGCACGCGCAGTGAAAACTGGAAGAACGTCCCGTTGCCTGGCAACGGGATGCGACTTGGCATTGGAGACAGGCATCCATCCCCGGCACGTATGGACAGTGCGTGGACAGCGCCTGACAGAATGTTTATTTAGAGCTGGGTGGCAAGGTGTTTATTTTGGAATTTTCTTTTCTCTATAAAACTTGCTGAGGCCGGTTGCACGAAACATGTGAACTTGTGTCAAATCTCTTGGCTGCTATAAACACCATCTATCCCAGGAGATGGTACTGGGCTCCCCTACACGTTAACAATTAAAAAAAAAGTTTTTTCCCCCATAAAATACATTTATAAATTTTACAATTGCTACTGATTGCAAACACATGCTCTAGCAGTCATACGCGACCGTCATCATGGTCACTCGGTACTTACACCTGCCCTGCAGCTGTAGCTGGAAAAACATGTAGCTTTGAGATGCCCAAAGTTTGAATTGGATGTTCGAGCTTGCATACCTTTACTGTACATTGGCTACGTGCATACGCCCATTCCCGTCCCCGTTCAAATCATAGGCAGTAGTAAGGGTCCTTTGCACTCGAAGATTAATTGGATGTTGCTGCGTTCACTGGCATATAGTCCAGTTCAGGGCATGTTTAGAGCAATTGTACGCAAAATACAACACATATCAGCATTTCTTGCGTCTCTTAATATATCAAGCCTGCTATGTTCTTTGAAAAGCTACTTAACCATAATGTCTACAGGAGTGTCTACCAAAATGAAAAAAGTTTACATAACGAACAATCTGAAGTTCCCATTCTGCAGTAGTGACTCTATTCTCAAATAAATGACTATAAAGCAACTTTCTTTTTCATTTCTTACATTTATGATCTATGCAGTGCTGCATAAGGAGACACCATGGCCGGATTAAGGGGGGGCACAGGGGGCACGTGCCCCGGGCCCCCCTCTCTCTGAGGGCCCCCCACCGCCGGCCGCCAGCTGATCGGATCACCTGTCAGTCGGTGATCCGATTCTGCTGCTTGTGAGGCTGTGGGGCCCCCTGACGCAGGCGCACCGCCCCTCGCAGAATTTGACAGCTGGCCTGATATACAGCAGCCGCGGTGCTGCTGTACATCAGGCTATTCTAAGATGGCCGAAATGAAGCTGCTGCGCATGTGCAGCAGCAGCTCCTCACATACCAAAAGACACTGGAATGCTGTGCTGAACGTGGCTGCCAAGGTGAGTCAAACTTTCACTTGGAATATGTGTGTGTGTATGTATGTATGTATGTATGTATGTATGTATGTATGTGTATGTGTATATATATATATATATATATATATATATGTGTGCATGTATATGTTAATTAAACCTTTAATAGAAGAGGCATAACCACTTTAATTACTAACAAAATAGGGGAGATCCCATAACATACTTGTGTGTGTCTACGTGTATATATATATATATATATATTTATATATATAATGTATACATATACATACACATACATAAAGAGCAATGATACCGCACATTAAAAGGAAAGAAACATTTATAACATGTCAATAATTTTGAGATATATATATATATTAAAACTGATGTAATTTTATCAGTGTTTCTTTTTTTTTTAATGTGCAGTATCAATACTATTTTCTGAGGCGGGCTGGGACGGGAAGTTGGGGGGCAGCCACCTTCTATCATTGGCCACGGATCCTTACGATCCGCCCTCCCCTTTCCCTGTGTGTTGCCTGCTATTGGTGTCACATGGGACCTGCAACACATGACAGGTGCCGTCCCATTTGTGAAGAGAAACAAGGAGAAACAAGGCCATACAGCGAGCGGATAAAACAAAGTTAGTGGGGGTAGTCCGTTAATATAATGTGTGTGTGAGGGGGGTAGTATGTTAATATAATGTGTGACGGAAGGGGGGTTCTTAATTTAATCTTGGATTGCAGGTGGATGCTAATTATTTAATGGGTGCTATTTTATTTGTGGAGTGATGGTGGGGCAATTTAATTTAATAGTGTGGGCTATCAATTTAAGTTGGGGTGATTGGACCTTTAAATTTGATGCTGGGGTGGTTTGGAAGCTCATAAATGAATGTGGGGCTTTTTGGGGAAAATTAGGTCTGTTTATTAAATGTGAATATGAATTATTTAATGCCGTGGATGATTGTGGTAAATGGTTATATATTTTAAACATAAATGCCATTTAATTTATTGATAGGGCTTTTTCGAGGGAGGGAAATATATTTATATATTAAATGAGAATACTATTGATTTAACATCGGGGTTGGTTGGAATTTTCTAGTTTTCATGAACCCATTTTTTTTTCCAAATGGGCCCCCCACATTCCAAGTTCCAGACAAGCAGCAACTGAGCTAAAGACACAGCAGCCACAAGTGGTGAAAGTGACAAGAACAGGTAGGAGAGAGCAGGACAGTCTGCCAACTGTTCTGAATCTGGTCGGGCAGTCCTGAATTTGGGTGACTGTCACGCGTAGTCAGGATTGGGTCCAACTACAAGGACAGTTGGAAGGTATGTCCCGCTTCACCATGTACTGCTAGTGAAGGCAGAGCTGCGTGCACCTAACAGTAGTTCACACAGCATTGCCTGTGTGTTTGTCTAAAATGATAACCATGTTACATCATAGGGGCCCCCCTGCCTAAAGTGCCCCGGGCCCCCCAGAGCCTTAATCCAGCTCTGGGAGGCACCCTGCTATGTCCACAATGTAAAAAGCTTTTACACTTGGGAATGCCATGGACAAACTGTGTAGGCATACATAACTTTCTGTAGCTGTGGAGCGCTGCTTGTAGGCATCAGATACAAAAGGTCGGGGGAGTGTTGTACAGGAACCAAGGTCCATAGGTGGTGGATGAGAGAAAGTGGAGCAAAAGTGAGATGGCTTCAGTTGTATTCTGCTAAGTGATAAAAGAAAACAATAAATAAGTGGTGTAATATAGAAGTCTGTGAATAATGAAATATAATGTGTTAAATAATATGTAGATGAATGGGGATACCAAAAGTTGGGTAAAAGTAGAAAATGGTTGTACGGTGAGGGTTAAGAGAAAGGGAGGTCGGGGAGAATAAAGGAGATGTGGAAGAGGGAAAATATGATGAGAGGTGAAGGGAAAAAGGGATCTGCTAAGTTTGGGTGTGTTCGGTTCTCGGGGAACCGAGCCTGAGCATCTCTCTCTCTCTCTCTATATATATATATATATAGATAGTAAATAAATATATATATATATATATATATATATATATATATATATATATATATATATATATATATATATACACACAAATAAAAAATATAGAAAAATAAAAATTTATAAAAAAACGTAACTAAACCCTATAATGTGAATAAATAGATTTGTAGATGGATATGAAGTATAACAAATGCAACAAAATTATAAATAAAAGATATGTAAATATACAAATGATACTGCAGAATGAAATGATTATGAATTAAAGCAAAAAAAACCCCACAATAATAATAAAGGGGTATCAGTGCCTGAAAGAGATGATGTTTTTCATACAGAAGTAAAATTCAGGAGAACCGCTGTTATTATTAATGTTAATATTTTCATATCACTGAAATACCTTACATTATTCTTTATACTGTATGACTTTTTTAGCAGTCACTTACATTTGCTACACTGTAGAGAATATTAATTGGCAACTTAAACAAATTCATAGAAAAGAAAATGCAAAACCTCTGTATGCAATACCTTCAAAAATCATGATTGACACTTCTGAGATAGCACCTCTTCCGTGAACTTTCAGAGGATGCTATGGCCTTAGCTTGATTGAGAGATGTGTTTTAATCCGAAATGATAGCTGAGAAAAAAAAATCTACAAAGCCACAGATGTGTCATCCATGAATTCCACATCATTGAATTCCACAGTACTACTGTTTTTACTTTATGGACATTGTTAATGTATGAAGTGAAATTTAAAACAGTTCAGTCTCTAATTTTTCTTTTCTTTACTTTGCAAGATGCCAGGTGGTGTTGGAATATATCAGTGATGGGCAAATTATGGCTTGCGGGCCAGATCCGGCCCACTTAGAGGTTCTATCCGGCTCGCCAATATTTTAAAAAGTTTAATTAAAATATGCATAAAATTATTAGGGCCGACCCTGTGTGTCAGAACCTTCATTTTTATGCATTCCCAGCTATTTCCTCCATTACCCTTTATCCTCCTTCCTAAAAGGACACTTCGTATGTCAATCACTCAAACACCTGCCCGCCCCCTAATGGCTGAAAGTCATGTGAGAAGAGATGGGCTGGGCCATATACTAAGGCGGATTTCGATTGACTGCTGTATTGTCAGTTAGTGGCTCACCAGAAAGACGGATCTGCAACAACCTGCTGAAATAAGTGCTGTGTCTGTACGATCGCTGCACTTATAGAGGTAACACTGCTATATAACACCCTCCCGTCCCATTCAAAAAATTTATATTATATATTTCGATATTTGAGTTTTTTAATAAATTATATTGGCCCGCCTAAAGTTTTTCTTTTTTATTTGGCCCGCTCCTGAAAAAGTTTGCCCATCACTGGGATATATGGTTTAGTTTGAGGCAGGGGGTAGAGGTGAGTACAAGGAAACCAGATCCAGGACTAAAATAAAACACTTTCCACTCATCAGTATTTACAGACTATAGACCTCAGGATGCTGTCACTGCAGTCCTCAGTCCTCTTTCCGTTGTACAAGTTCCCTGTATATCGGGGTCATTGGGGCGCCACCTATATTTTTATATCGGTTAGGAGGGAGGTGGGCCGTGGGTAGGGTTATAAAACCTGATTCATCAACGAGAGTAAAGCAAAAAAAGTAGTAACTGTTCTCCTCTATAAACCATGCTACAATGCAAGGGGTGCAAATTAGTTAGCCCTACCCCAACTATAAATGTGTCCCTATATTTTAAATTGACCTTCTCTCCAATGCAACATTTATTCCTTTTTTTTGCTTTCCTTAATAAATCGGGTCCATAGTTTTCTTATGTGGGAATACCACCATGTAAGTAAATAAGAAATAGATAATATACACTATTAAATAATAGTATTATAAAATTATTGTTGTACAGTATACAGTAAGGAGGTTCAGTACCATTTACCCCGTGCCAAGGCCTCCCCATGCTACTTGCACTACCTGTTACCAAGGCAATAACTGTTCTGTTAACATCATCTCAGGATTGTGAGATAGAGAGATTTATTTATTGCTGCTACAAAAATCAGATATAGAAATGCATATTGTAGATGATATATTAGTGGTGTACAGTGAGACAGTCAATGGTTATATTAGGTATATAATACAGTATATCCAGCATAGTGCAGTACACATACTATAAGTCCCTGCATGTAGATGTAATAAAAAACACACACATGATAGTCCATTAACTTCAAGCATGTATTTTACATGCAGAACCCCCATTGAAATAAATGAAAAAAGACTCCATGCTTGTAATGTACTGTAGTATAAATAACTATATGAGACATTAACACAAGGTTTAACAATTTTAAATTGGCATAAATGGCACTTAAAAGACCCTGGTTATCCACTTTATTATAAATCTTTTTTTTTCTATCTTCATTCATCTTGTAAACCAATTGGAAAGTTGTAATCCATTCCTAATAAAATTTTAAAAAAAATATTAAACAATGTGAATACTCCCTTCTAGCACCTGCCAAAGGGCCGCACGGTGGCGCAGTGTGTAGAATTGCTGTGACACGTATCTGCCGAATTTTGAGCGTATTGTGCGCAAAATCACTCTGCGTCTGTCCAGAACTGGACCATACACCAGTAAACGCAGCCCGGTCCGCTCCATCTTTATACCCAAAGGATGCTTACTGCAACATATGATTTCAGAGAGGGAACAGGAGGCAGGGGAAGGTACATTCAGCCGTAGTCAATTTACAATAAGTGTGTGCCAAACTCAAGTGCACACAGCCATGTCTGAATCAAGCTCTGGGCATAGCAAATTTATTTGTTTTTCTTCTGTATCTTTTGCACCAGCTAAAGGGCTAGTTTAAGTCCTGATCAGTAGTGCTGCCAGTCTCATATGCGCGCTAGAGCATGTGTTTGCAATCAGCAGCATCTGTAAAAATGTATTTTATGTTCAGTAAACATTATGAACATCCTAATAAATGTATTTAATGGTAAAAAAAAAAATTAAAAAAAATATTTTATTTTTACTTATTTATCATTAATGCCTATATTATTATTAACACTTTGGGGCGTATTCAATTGCTAGCGTTAACGCTAACAAACAAGCGCTCAAAAAATCTTAGCGTTAATACGGTAATTACTCGCGGAATTTCAGCTCTGAAATTTCGCGAGTAAACTACCGTATTAACGCTTTTCGCGCGCAATATTACCGTATAAACGGTAATATTTTTTGAGCGCTCGTTTATCAGCGTTACCGCTAACAATTGAATATGCCCCTTTAAGTACTTTTGCGAATTTATAATCCACATACGTATTGGATGTATCCTGCAGTGTCTTGTGTAGTAAAGCAAAGCAGACTTACACACAAATTTTCATCAGCACACAAATCTTCAGATCTGTTCCTTGTTGAACTCAGAGTCCATACATGTATTTTAAAACAAACGCACGCTGTGCTCAGTATGCGTGACTTAATGAATCAGGCCCTATATGTTCACCAATACTCGTTTACCCCCCAGGAGTTCATCTGTATTAGTAGGGGCTTATCGGTTTAGGGTTTTTGTGGGTGTGGACAGAACTCCGACCAGCTGGAAGGAAGAATAAACACAGGGAAAATGCAGGGGCACTGAGGATCCTGGTGCAGAATACAGAGGTAAGGTCCAAAGACAGGAGTAAAAGGCTGAGAACAGGGGCTGGTAGGAATCTGAGTGATGAAACAAGCAAGAGTCAGAGCTGGCAGAGATCCAAAATAAAGTCATAGAAAAGGTTGAGGTCAGGACTGGCATTACACTAAGGACAATCCAGAAAACTGGCTACGGTCAAAAGGCATTGGCAGTCAAATACAGGATCAGTAAATGTTCTGGGTCAAACACAAGGAGTCGGTAGAATTCACTGCAGGATTTGCAGGCACAAACACACAGTGGCTAGACAGCGCTATAACCAGCACAGGTGGTAGGTAGAGAAAGGCTTATAAAGGCTGAACAACCAATAGGAATAAGGCACTCCCATAGATGTAATTAGCTTGAATCTGTGCTGAAGATAAAGGCTAAGCTAAGCAGCAGCTAAGCACAGAGAAATCATTAAAACGAGCATGGATGTCGCTTGCCATGGTCTGAGCCGAGAGCGAGGCGGCGGATATGGCTGCTCATTGGACTCTAGATGCTGGTTACCATTACTAGGCAACTGGCTAAGTGAGCGCATTGGATGTTTTTTTTGTGTGCCCCCTCCCGCATATAGGCTATAGACTTATGCTGAATTTAGGGTGGCGCTCTTGTTTTTATTGAATTTGTTATTTATGTACACATATTTATTGCAGAGATTTTTTTCATTCATGTAAATGCTGTTTCTAGGGCCTGCAAGAGATGTATTGTTAAATATGGCATCTGGAGGTAGATAAAAGGGTATTGCGCATTAAAAAAGATAAGTGAAACTTTATGCTTTGGGAAACCTCATCAATGTGATATGGTGTCTTTCCATAAAGTACTATGGTTCATTACATGAATTGCAGCATGACATGTCTGTCTGCCTGTCTGTCTGGTTACTTCTGTAGCCGCACAACACTCAGGTATAAGTAAATATAGGTTGACGGAGCTAACAATTCATGATCCAGAACATTTACTTTATTTGACAGATGCTGAATCTCTCCATTCTTCTAAAATAATTCTGTTTTATTTAATTTATTAATTAACTAATAGTGACTTCTAGTCCTCAATAGAATAAAACTATACACATAAATTCAGCTGGGATGCATGGCTTGTAAACTTACTATTACAAATAAGTATTTTATAAATAACTGACAATCCATGTCTGCTTGAGTCATATCAATCTGAGTTATAAAAATAACATGAGAATCTGAGAATGTTGTTGCTGCTACAATTGGAAAGAGCAATAATAAGGATAAAATAAAATTGTTGATGTACTTTGTAGTGGGGTTGGTTGGTTTGGTGTTTCTTCAACCACCTGTGAACTGTTTCGGATCCAGATAGTGAAAACAACAGAAGTGCCATAAGGGAAATCATAGTGCTTGGACTATGATGGAAGGAAGAAAAGTAGATCAATGTTTTAATGTACCTTTTAAATATTAGTATAATGAGTGGAGAATGGTGTGTATTTTGTTCAATTAAAGTGAATATATATATTCACTATTGGGCAGCACAGTGGCCTAGTGGTTAGCACTTCTGCCTCACAGCACTGGGGTCATGAGTTTGATTCTTGACCGTGGCTTTATCTGTGTGGAGTTTTTCTGTTCTCCCTGTGTTTGCGTGGGTTTCCTCCGGGTGCTCCGGTTTCCTCTCACACTGCAAAAACATACTGGCAGGTTAATTGGCTGCTATCAAAATTGACCCTAGTCTCTCTTAGTGTGTGTATGTTAGGGAATTTAGACTGTTAGCTCCAATGGGGCATGGACTGATGTAAGTTCTCTGTACAGTGCTGTGGAATTAGTGGTGCTATATAAATAATTGATGAGATGATGATATGTATATATATATATATATATATATATATATATATATATATATATATATAAAATTAACAGGATTTCAAAGGTACCCATTTTCCATTATTATACAGGTACCCAAGCATTGGCAAATGTGCAATTTATGGAGTCCCAACTACTTATTACCCAGACCTCCACCACTCGGGGGATCTAGATAATACCGCTTTCATACTGCCGCCCCGGCAATATCCCGGGTTTTTCAAGCCGGGTTTTTGCCGAGCTCGGAGCGTCCCAGCTCAGAAACACCATTCATACTGCACCTCGGACCCGGGAATTTCCCGGGTTGACCCCATTCATACTGCACAAGTCTGTGCCCTGGCAATTTTTGGGAGTCATCACCAGAGCAGTTTTCATTGGCTGAAAAATGGGGATATCATTGACTATTTCTCCTAAACTCCATCTCGAATCTTCCACGGGCTCCCACCGATGACATCATCCTCCAGAGACAGGCAGACAGCCAATCAGCTTGTTTTCTGTGCAACCCGGATTGAAAAACCCGGGTTGCACCATTCATAGTGCAGGCAACCCGGGTCCCACCCGGGAATTACCCCTTGATAAATCCCGGGTTGAAGACCCGGGTTTTTAGACCCGGGATTTTTGACTTGTACCATTCATACTGCACCAAGACCCGGGTCGTTTGAGCTCGCCCCGGGAAAAACCCGGGATTTTGGTGCAGTATGAATGGGGTATTACTGTTTTTTTAAGTATAACACTTTTGCTCCACCACCAATAATGTCACCTACCCAGGGTGAAAGCTGGGTTTCACAATGTGGGTCATAATGCAGCTTGGTTCCTCACTATAGTGATAACTAGGGACAGGGGCGGATTGGAAACTTAAAGTGGCCCTGGAAAAAATTATTGAAGTGACCTCATGTAGGCAGGACCAAAATAACTGTAGGTGGGGTCAACACAAAAGTAGGCGGGATTTAGAACTACTGGAATTTGGTTGTACTAACATTTAGGAAAACCTAGATGTGATTACTTTACACACAGTGGGTCATCTCTAAAGCAATGCAGGGCAAATGCTGCCAGTCCTGTGTCATAAAATTACATGAATCCTTTTAAATTATTTGTGACTGGTTTATGCCTCTGTGTTCCAGCTTGTTTAGTTGCCTACTAACACGTACTTCCAAAATTCCCTTCATAGAAACATACCTGACTTTGTTTAATAAGTTTAACTATTAAGAAACATGTTGGCACAATCATATTTGATCAGTCTACCAGAGCAGAATATGAGCACCTCATTCACTGTTGTTTCCCTGACGTCATGAGATGCAAACTACCAGTTAATCTCTATCTATATATAATATATAAATATGTGTACTGTGTGTTTCAAAAAGGCATTAATAGTAATCTTTATAATAAATGGCTGTCCAGGTGCGATTATCACAAAGGTGAAATAGCATCTGCAAGAAAACACTTCTTTTGCAACAAATTTGTATGAGCCCTAAATGTGTCCAGTGATTGGGGCTGGTTTGCATTAACAGTGTAGGGAGGGTTGATAGACAATGGCATAAGTAAAGTGGAAGGTTATTACAAGTGTTTGCTGGTGATATACTAAGTGCAAAGGAGACAGGATTAATGATATTGTCAGTGCAATGGTGGCTGGCCAAACATTTAACAATGGAATTTAATGTAAGAACCACTAAAGTATCACCAGAGCTGGAATAAGGCTCTGGGGCGCCGGGGCACTTAAAACAGATGGGTTATCATTTTAGATACATTTTAGACAAATACACAGGCAAAACTGTGTGCACTACTGTTAGGTACATGCAGCTCTGCCTTAACGAGCAGTACACTGTGAAGCAGAATATACCTCCCAACTGTCTTTCTGTCTGACCAAATCCTGACTAATTGAGACAGTCACCCAAATTCAGGACTGCCCCATCAGATTCAGGACAGTTGGCAGGCTGTCCTGCTCTCTCCTTCCTGTTCTTGTAACATTCACCATCTGCGGCTGCTGCTTTCTTTAGATCAGTTGCTGCTTTCTGATGCTGGAGGCCCTATTTGGAAAAAATAATGGATACATGAAATTTAGAAAATGCCAACCAGCCCCAGCATTAAATCAATAGCACCCACATTATATAATTAGGCCTCCCTCTGTCCGAACATTAAAATAATAGTACTCACATTTGATAAAAAGATCTATTTCCCTCCAACCAGCTCTGACAATAAATTAATAGTATACAAATTTAAAAAGTAGACCCACTTCCCTCCAATCAACTCCAGCAAAAAATTAATAGCATTTACGTTTAATATTACCATTTCCAACAACCATCCTTGGCATTAAATAATTCAAATTCACATTTAGTAAATAACTCTCCTCCCCAAACTCAGTCCCACATTCAATTAATAGCCCCATATCACCAGCTTTAAATTAAAGGTCCCACCACCCCATCTTAATTTAATATGCCCCATTATTTAATGAAATAGGCCACAAATAAATTAAGTTGTCCCATCACCCTACAAATAAAATAACACACATTAAATAATTATCTCCCCACCTAAACGCCACCTTTAAATTAATAGCCTACCTTTCACCGATGTTTTATTAAACAGCCCCCCTTTCTTCCCTCATATCACACTTTATAGCAACATACCCTAACCCTTTCCTTCACATGCCTGTTAAAAAAAACTAGATGGCCTCCGGACGGCCTCGTTAGCCCATCGGCCTACCGGGAACCTTCCCGGTAAGGTCTATGGCCAATCCGCCCCTGGCTAGGGTGGTTACACAATTTTCAGGTGGGTCCATGTTACCTATTTGATTTATTGTTTTTAAAACCAGGACCAGCGTTGGGATCAGGGGAGTATTTTTCTGTTTTTTAATATATGTTTTGCTACCCTGTCCATCTTCAGTAGCTGTCAGCATATGACGGTTTAGTAAGATGGAAATTGTTGGACTTCTTCCATACCAACCACCACTTATTGTTGAACACCTCTAGATACTGCTATGTAGCTATAACTGAACTCTGCCAGTGTTAAACTCACTGCACTTTGCTGCTGACTGCTTGTATACTACCTTTTAGTAAATTACCCTAGCAGTTATCAGTGATCAGCGATGAAAAGCAATAGTGGTTATTACTGCCATTTAGTAAAATGACACCATAGTATTTTGTTACATAATATTATAATGTTTATATTATATAAACAGTTATTTTAAGCATATTCATATCTTCTTTCATCCAACTATTTTATTGCATTATAGTCTATATGATAATTAAGTATTAAAAAAAAAAAAAACAACAAAAGCACAAATTAACCATGAACAAATAGGAAAAAAAGGAAAGCAGATAACCTATTGTTACTGTAGAATATGAAGATCATGAATCAGGTATGCTTCTGGGCATTGGCTGAAGTGAATTAAAATAAATAGTAGCATTTTGCTGAAAGTTGAAAAGCATAATCTTGTTATACTAGGAATCAAAGCACACTGGGTTTGTTTCTTTAGGCCAAATTATTGGCAAACTATAGATTACAAAAAAAAGTCATTTTCAGCCAGCACATGTAAATGTTAATTAACATGCAGATAGACAAACATATTTGTATATACCAATACTCTATAAGCCCAGACTTCTCTCACCTTTTTATTTTTTTCGCTGTCTTAGATAGTAGATTTTTGAAAGATGGTCTGTAACTCCTGAGATTTGTGTGACTGTAGGTAGTCTGCATGTTGAAAAAAATATGTTTTAATTGGTTAATTCTACCTTTTGTCAGTTAGCCTTGAGTCATCATTGGCTGCATAAACATAACCCTCTGGTTGATTTGCAGATGAGTAAGAGAGCTTAATCGAGTCCATATTGTCTCCAAAATTGTTTAAATTGACAAATGCATTGCTTATGCAGTTCCACAGAGTATATCATCATGTTATTCAGATATGCTGGTTTACTAAGAACTATTACCCCATAGATATTAGAACTGTCCTCTTTATTTGGTACCTGATAACTCGCCCCCTGGAGGAAAAGATTATGCTTTGTCTGAACCTGAAAACAAGACTATGCTGGAATACATAAATAACAATGCCAAGCATAGTTTTATTAACAATTCACCTTCTGCAGGAGCAGGAATTTTCTTTGTTAGCAAAACAAATGGTGGGTTCAGCCCTTGTATTAATTACTGAGGTCTGAATAAAATTGCAATTAAAAATAAGTCTCTTCCTCCTTACAATTGATCTATATAATCAGGGCTTGATCAATCATTAGGCTGATCAGGCTGCAGCCTGGGGGGGCTCAGCGCCAGCGCACAAAAGTTTTTTTTTTATGTGTTTTTTTTTCACATGTCAGCACTCACCTCCTCAGTGATCGGGACCATCCCTGGTCTTAAGGGGGCGGCCCCAACTGTCACAACATACAATGTGGGTGATGCAGACAGCTAACAGCAAATCCGATGCTATTAGCTGCCCTGTTAGTGCGGCTGCGGTGCACTGCTTAGTATAGTCACGTGAGATTATCACATCTCACGTGACCACACTAATCACTGAGACCGCTCCACAATGACAGGGCAGCTAACAACATTGGATTTGCTGTTAGCTGCCTGTCAAGAAGACAAAAGTGTCAGAGAGAAGAGGAGCAGAATACAACCAGGTAAGACCTGTTTGTAAAACATCAGTGAGGAGGAGGTGTAGTGGGGTGATCATAAACGGGGGGAGCGATTAAATGCCAACTGCTTGATTGTCGGGAGTGGGGTGATTAAATGGCACCTGCTTGACCGTTGGGGGAGGACTTGATTGAATGACACCTGCTTGATTGTTGGGGGACATGGAGTGAGTAAATGGCAAATGCTTGATGGTTGGGGAAGGGGGAATGATTAAATGGTAACTGCTTGAATGTTGTAGGAGGGGGAGTGATTAAATGGCAACTACTTGATGGTTGGGATTGGAGAAGTGATTAAATAGCAACTACTTGATGTTGGGGGAGGGGGAGTGAATAAATGGCAACTACTTGATTGTTGGGGAAGGGGAGTGATTAAATGACAACTGCCTGATTAATGGGGGAGAGTGAGTGATTAAATGGCAACTGATTGATTGTTGTAGGAGAGGGAGTAATTAAATGGCAACTGCTCGATGGTTGGGGGAGCTGGTGATGAATTGGCTGCAAGGTGTTACGAAACCCAGCTCTCCTCGCTCCAGCGTTGCTCCGTCGAAAGCTGCACTTCCGGGTTCGTTGGTCACATGACTGCAACCGTGGGTGGGGAATTTGAATTCCCCAAAACTATTTAAACCTCGCTCTGACACTCGGTGAGTTTCAGAGCAACTTACCTGCTTCCTGGCTCCTGTTTCCTCTGGGATTCCTGTGCTTCCAACTTCCTGTCTCCCTCTTGTGTATTGACTCTGCCTGTTTGATGATTCTGCCTCTCCAGCCCCTGTGTACCGACCCGGCTTGCTGACCTCTCTTCTGATTCTGGTGACCCTGTGTACTGACCCGGCCTGTCTGACTCTGAGCCTGTCCACTGAACTTGTACTACGTCGTCACGTGGTGTATCAGTCCCGGCTGTCTGACTACGCTTTCTCCTGGCTCCTACTCCTGCTATACTACAGCTTGAGGTGATCCAGAGGATCGCGACCTGCGACTCCTGGCAGGGAAGCCCATCCTGCCTTGCGGTAGTTCTTGGTGAACACGGGGGGAGATAGTTAGACTCTGCGCCTCAGGTAAGCCGGTGCCAATCAAGATTAGTATTATTATCCAGTTAATCCGTTACACAGGGATTGGTGAATTGGCTGCAGGGGTTGATGAATTGGTTGGGGGGGAGAGCTTAATAAATTGGCTGGGGAGGAGGCTGATGCATTGGCTGGGGGGAAATGATCTCTGTATTTTGTGGCGGTGATGTGGATGCTCTCTGTGGTTTCAGCAGTCACAGGAATGCTAAATACTATACAGACAAGGCTGGTAGATGCTTGTATGTGATAATAAATAATTTTCAGATATTTTATTGACTATATATGCTAAGGGGTTGCTTTATTTGGTCATAATGAAGTGTTTGTGTTTGAATCATTCATTCTGGGTTTGTTACCATTTTGCATTACAACACAATTTTTTCATATTTTCAATACAGGACTCCAAGTTTCCAGCCGGTCAACTGACAAAAACGCATCAGGAACAAACAAGAGAGAACATCAGGTAAGAGATTCAGTAAGAGAGAACAGCACCATTTGTTGAACCTGCGGGACTTTACTGTAATGACATTTACTTTGCAGAATGAAGTGTGCTTTATGTATTAATATCTTACAATTTTGTGTGTGTATGTATATATATATATATTTATATATATATATATATATAAATATATATATATTTATGTAAATATAAAGATGTAAATATATATATATATATATATATATATATATATATATATATATATGTATAGTGAATCTGTAATGGATTTAGCTGGATTCAGTACTAATTTTGATGAGCTCTGGCTTACCTGAGGCGCGGAGTCTAACGAACTCCCCGGTGTTCACCAAGAACCGCCCCAAGGCGGGATGGACTTATCTGCCGGGAGACGCAGGTCGTGGTCCTCAGGCTTGCCTCAAGAAGTAGTATAGCAGGTGGAGCAGTGGGTAGATGCAGTGTGAAGGAATCTGGGTTCGGTACACAGACTGGCGGCAGAGGCACAAGTGGAGGCAAAGAGGTGTCAGACAATATATATATATATATATATATATATATATATATATATACACATATATATTTGAGTGTGTGTGTGTATTTACTGGATATACAATGACATATAATTTAATGTGGGTCAGACAATGGGATGAGAGGATTTATGAATGTTTAGTTATGTCATTTTGTCTTAGTAATATTATGACTGTGTTTCAGGATTTTGTCCATTAATTTTCAGGCAATTTTTAGGGTAATTTGCAGTAATTTATCTTGATGATATCTTGCTATTCTCTTCTCATTGGAGGAACATCATCTGTGTGATGTTTAATAAGCTCAGGAAAAATCCTGGGCACAATGTATTTTTAAAACTCCTGAAGTTCCATTTATATTTACTCAACTACTTATGGTTACACATGGATGCTGAAAAGGTTCAAATTATATTAGTCTGAGCTCAACCTAATAACTTAAAATTCACACAGAGGTTTTTGGGAATCAGCAATTACTATAGAGGATTCATTAAGAATTTGTCTTTGTTACTTGTGTCAATTGTTGGTTTGCCAAAAAAGGATGATAATCCTAAGAATTGGTCAGTTTTTAGCAGGGACATAATTACTCACAATAATTTACCTCATTTGTCTACTTGATCTCTCTGGGCATGAGTCATTAAGGAGGGTAAAGGATAAAAAAGTAGTAACTTTGCATGACTCGGGTCCTCTGTCTTCTGAAGTTCCAGAAATAACTGGAAAAGGTCCAAGTGAATTAAATTCCCCTCTCTTCCCTACTCGCAGTTAGTGGATGATCATCAGCAGCAAGAACCTAAGTGACAAATTTTTGGTGTCTACTAAAAAAATCCAGATTCATAGCCTTCCAGTCTGTTGTAATTTAGGCTCTAATTATTTGTTCCATACAAAATTATTGAATTAATAAATTCTGTCGCATATTGTTTTGAATGACCCTCCACGTTCCGAGTCTCCAATATGTTTCATATCTCTCTCTGTCCCTCTCTCTCTCTCTCTCTCTCATTCTTTCACTCCCTCACCTTCTCTCTCCCTCTCTCTCTCTCCCTCTCTCCTTCTCTCTCTCCCTCTCTCTCTCCCCTCTCCCCTCTCCTCTCTCCCTCTCTCTCCCTCTCTCTCCCTCTCCCTCTCCCTCTCCTTCATACTAGCTACCAGCTACCACTATCTCGGTGGACAGTCAATCCAAGTATTTTTACATTTTGGGAAGGATTGTAATTAGACGTTACCTCGTACAGTATATCATCCAAATGCGAAATTTTAGGTATCAAGAAAACACATACATGGGGATCAACAGTAAATAGTTTAGTTAGCAGTCTTCATAACTTCTTATTTTTTTCAAATCACTGATTATGCACATGGGTGCACATTTGTTATTATATGTTGTGACAGATCTTTTAAGTATTAAAACAAGGATATTTATATGGCTACTACTGCATTTAAAGTTACTTATCTATAAATCTGCAGACATATTGTTTTGTACATGGATTCAACGTCTACATTGGCATTGTTGGAGTATTTAAATAAATTAATTGTTGTATAACTAACACAGTTGGATGGGAGACGCTGCATTGACTAAAAGAGTGAGGCATTGGTATTCTGCATATAACTTAATATTTGCCCCCGAATAAGCCAAATCATTGACTCGCATATATAACTAGATGTTGCCCTCACATAACACTGTTTTTGTATGTTTCTGCAGTCTACCAGCCAGTCATTGTAAATACAGTGATCAGCTTTTTAATATAGGTGGGTTGTCCAACCCATTAATGAAAAATGTTACATTGTGTGAGGGAGAAAGGATTCTGAGAACTGGGGTTGTGCTTACAGGTTGCTGGTCTGCCTTTGACCTGAACTCTTTATGGTGCAGTTCCAGTGCAGCATACAAAGAATATCAGGACTTTATACAAATCTATTGTACTATGTAAGCCAGTTTGGCTCTGACTCTGATCATTGTATATCTCTACCTCTGGTATGCTAATTGTATGTCTCTTCCTCTTCACTTGGTATGCTGGTTTACCTTCATTCTTTTAATCCGTGTCCTCAATCTGTTAACTTCTGTTATACCCCATTCATACTGCACCAAAAACCCGGGTTTTTGCAGAGGCACGATGAAAAACCCGGGTCTTGGTGCAGTATGAATCGTCCAACCACAAAATCCCGGGTCTAAAATCCCGGGACTTAGACCCGGGATTTTGCGAGGGGTAATTCCCGTGTTGGACCCCGCTCACCTGCAGTATGAATGGTGCAACCCGTGTAATTCCCGGGTCTCACCATTCATACTGTAAAAAAAAAAAATTGGGAAGTAAAAAAAAAGATTTTAATTAATAAAAAATACATAACAAATGTTTACTTACCTTATTTTCAGCCAGCGGTGTCTCCGGTGCGTTGCCGGCTGTCAGGGGGACCTCTGGGTACTAAAATGACGTCATTTCTAATGGACTAGAAATGACGTCATTTTAGTACCCAGAGGTCCCCATGACAGCCGGCAACGCACCGGAGACACCGCTTGCTGAAAATAAGTTAAGTAAACATTTGTTATGTATTTTTTTTTAATTAAAATCTTTTTTTACACTTTTTTTTTTCTAAAACCCGGGTCGGGCAGGTGCAGTATGAACCCGCCCGACCCGGGAATCTTCTTATCTATACTGCCCTGTGCCCCGGCAATATCCCGGGTTAACAACCCGGGATATTGCCGGGGCGGCAGTATGAAAGTGGTATTACTTGTTTCTGTTTGGGTTATCCACATCTGTCTATGACTCTAGCTATTGTATAAGAACATGCAACTGTAATGAAGTGGCTTGTATAACTACCCACACTGTGTATGACTTGGCTTTATTTATATACATGCTCTGTACAAATCTATCCTTCTGTTGGACTCCATAACTGTTGGAATAGTTTGCAGGATTACTGCTGTTTATGATAATGATGATGATGTTACGATAATCTTTGTAAGTTTATTGTTGTTATTGTTTGGATTCTGTTCCCAACGCATAGCAGTGAAACTAGTAGGAACCATAAAACAGTGTATGTAATACTTTATTTTTGCTGAATCACTTATGGATTGATTCAGAGTGAGATGTCCATCCATTTATGCAGCATATCGTTGCGATTTTTCACTGTGCATGCTCAAAAAGTGAACATATACAACTGCGGCTACTCAGATCCTTACGTCTGAAGAGACGTGACAGGGGATGGAAGGGGTGTTCTAATAGGCAATGTACAGTAAAGACATGTTCGAGAAATTGTGTATGAATTCAGACTGGGACATAGTCACAGATAGGGCTGAAAAGACGGTTGTATTTGCAGGTGGAGCGGATGATGATGATGATGACACCCGAACTAGTTGTAATTAAAGGTTTGCTAATGTTTCAAAGACGCTTATTGAGATTTTAAGAGTCACTCAGCCATAGACTAGGATTTGCAGAGTGTGTTTCAGCAAATTTTTAATTGTGTCAATGCTCTTCAAAGAGATTCTCTGACAGAACTCTGACTGACAGTTTAGGGGCACAGAAAAGGATCTCCATGATGGTCCTCCGTTAATTATTTTGGTGTTTACTCTTATCCTATAATACTTAACACAATGTAGACTACATCACTGCGGCAATTCCTTTAATAAGTCATTTGCATGCTTGATTTTAGACTATTATATTATATTATACTAAACCTACATTTCTTGTTCTATTTTACCAACTTTACTTTAATGTAGCATCTTTTCCTTATGGGACAAAAATAACTCTGGCATCAGTGGTTGTGGTAGCCATCTATGATAGTTAATGTCTTTGACAGAGTGTGACAAAATGACTTGTCCAAGGTCACAGCGAACAGATTCTGGAAATCAAACATTACATGCACTGTAGGTCAGCATTATATTACTTTGCAGATTATGATTTCACATAACAGAGATATTTCGCACATTCTAAAAAGTTAATTTGGAATTCCATTGCTCTGTATGCTGCGTTCCAACTTCAATTATAGTTTATTAGTTTAATTTATCAAAACTACACTTGCACTTAAAGGTCAGGTTCATTCATAGTCATCTCACAAAAATCAACTGATTCCCCCCCCAGAAATACAGTGTACTAAATATTATCAAAAAACACATTTATTTTGTCTTTTTGAAGAGGTAGGAAAATAAAAATTAATTAGAGAATAAAGAAATTTCTTAGAATTAAACAAGTTTAATGTAATTTGAAAATGTAGCCTGATTGTATATGTGGTTGACCATATATAATAAAAAAATAGAAATAAAAATAATGTGTGGATGAAAAATGGGAATGGGAGATCATGACGTTAGATAGTGAAATCACACCGGCCGATCCTGCTTTTTGAGTCAAGCACCAAACAAAAGGATTACATTTCAATTTGTGTGGCAACATTAGATGAGGTCTGGTTGTTTGGTTTTGGAGGCTGAACAGACGGATCACTATCCGACCCCATGGCAGACTGTTAGTGCAGTCAGAAAATGGCTTCATACAGAACAACAGTGATCATCTTCTAATTGCACTTATTGATGTGCTCAGCAATGAGCCATATAATTTCAGTTGTATTATGCTCAGTTATTTAACTCATTTTGGCTTTTTCTCTCCTCTCCTTGAGACCATCCCTCGTAGGAAGCGGGCAGGAGGCAGTACAAGGTACGAACAGTGTACCTGCTCAGCCTGCTTCACACTTCACACAAGAAAAGAAAAAATAAGTAATACAAACATATAAAAAAAACATGCAGTGATAGGCAGCCACTGCAGAAACATTCCACTCTAGTGTGCAGTTTAGAAAAACTAGTTTCCTGACAGGCTGGAGGGTATAGAGGGGGAGGAGTTACAGACATTGTGTGGAAATTTAAAGTACCCACACTCCTGGCTGAGCCTCCATGCCCCAAGGTTCAAGTCTCCCCTGATACAATGAAATAGTAAATAATATTGACACTACTTGTTCTAATTTATATGCAAGTTCATGTATCACATATGTATAAATATGGGTTGGAAAAAGCTATTTTGGGATATGATTTGACTTTATTAAATACAATGTTATAGACTTTTGTTATTTATGGGCAGATTCCAGAAATAAAACAGCCACCAATGTGTCATCCTTTGTACATGTAAAGGATAAGTACCTTTTAGTATCCTGCAGATGTCACTATTGTTACTGCACAGTTTACAGCTATCATGTAGCTGAGGCCATGCAATACCTATAACTACATAATAGTAGTATGTAAAACACCTACAGCCTATATATTAAATTCATGAATTGCAAAGTTCAATAATGCTCTATTTTATGCAATATGCTGAAGTCACATTTTCACAATAATGGCCCCACATTATAATTATACTGACCATATAATCCAAGGTGGATTTTTTGTGCTACTTAATAACACATTTGCCACTTAGTAGTCATTCACTACTCTATTATATATTTCATTTATTTTAGATATTCAAATTATGTTTAACCTTTATCCTTTATGTTTTATATATTATAACAACAGGAAACATATTCACAATAAACATATTTTTACCTCTTCAATGGTCTACTGGGAATTGTGATATCTATTAATTTTGGCATTTCTGCTGATATTTTCTCCACTCTATATTAAACTGACATAGTATAGCTCACACATATTTGAGAACCCCAGAATTATTTTAAAACAATCAATGTTACTTAACTGTATACAGTAGGAAAATTAAGTAATTTGCCTTTTTTCCTTTCTATTTCATTAGAACAATTCTGAACCATAGTAATTCTCTACTTCAGTACAATTTCTAGAATCACACTATATAAATCATTCATGAATGTTGATTATTGTTTCTCCTAGCAATACTGTCATTGTATTTGTAAAAGTAAGGAAAAATATGTTGTAACTTATCGATCCAGTTAATGAAGAGCAGTCACTTTACCTGTCTCACATCCCATTCAAAATTCTTTAGATATACAACAAACTAACCTCCATTTATGATCTCTTTCTTCCAAACTATTTCAACCTTCTGGCAATAACAGCACAATTAGACTTAAATGCAGCCTTTTCACATGGTGGTCTTCACCCACACCTCCAGGTCTAGAAGCAGAAAATGAGGCAGAATTGGACTTCTGTCCCCATGATGAGGATTCACAGTTCTACCAACTGTTTTATCACTCACATTGCCATCTTTTAAATTATATAACGTCTAGATTTTCGATTCCTTTTTTCTGAGTGGTGGATCACACCAACAATTGCTTTAACATTTCTCTGCCTGGCTCACTCATCTCTTATCCTCTGGTACCTTGTTGTGAATACCCATTAGCTGATAAGACCTCTAGAACCTCCTCGCCTACACTTTTAGCAGCCCCCTTTCTTATAGAACGCTATGTGTTCACCACTACTTGTTTGCCTCCAGGACTTTATCCGTAGTAGTAGGGGTTATCAGCTTAGGGTATTCATAGGTGTGATTGGAACACAGGAGACTAGCAGGAATCACGATAAAGACGGAGATAAATGCGGGGAAACTAAAGATCTTGGTGCAGAGTGCAGAGGCAAGGTCCAAAAACAGGAACAATAGGCTGATGACAGGCTGGCAGTAAACTAAGACAGTCATACTATGGGCTATGGTCAGGGCTGATAGAGATCCAAAACCAGGTCAGAGCTGGCAGAACACTAAGGACAATCCGGGAAACAAATTAAAGTCAAAAGGCAGGTAGCAGTCAAAAGCAGGGTCAGTAAATATTATGGGTTGAACACAGTAATTCTGTAAAATATTCAGAAAGATTTTCAATGCACATTGGATCAGACTGAGCTTTCACCAGCACAGGTGGTAGGGAGAGAGGTATTACAGGCTGAATAACCAATAGAAAGCAAGCAATCCCATAGATAAAATTAATCTGCTGAATAGAAAGGCTAAGCAGCCAGGGCCATCTTAACAACATTATGGGCCCCCGGGCAAAGCAGTGCACCGGGGCCTCTAGATATAGATATATAGATGTATACAGATACAGATATAGATATAGATTATATAAAAATAGAGATAGGTAGATGTACTTGCTCAGTGACCCTTGAAGGTTTATTTTGCAGGTTTTTCTCTTTTGCAGGATTATTTATTCTCATTAAGAGCAGTGCCTATGGGGCCCCCTTGCCCGTGGGGCCCCCGGGCAGCTGCCCATCGTGCCCAATGGAAAAGATGGCCCTGTAAGCAGCCGCTGCTGCTGTTTAGAAACGAGTTAGACACAGGGAAATCAGTGAACTAAGCTCATATTACCAAACAAACTTGCTCAGCAACCAGCTAATAACACAAGAAAATCAGTGAGCATTTCTCACATTACCTAATATATCTGCAGCATTATCTTGGATGATTTCAACATTCCAGGTGATTATCTAAATTTGCTTTGTGCCTCCAAAGTACTCTTTCTATCCTTCTCTCTTGGGCTCTCGAAATGGACCATCATCATCATCATCATCAACATTTATTTGTATAGCAGCCGCTAATTCAGTAGCGCTTTACAATTGGGAACAAACACAGTAATAAAACAATACTGAGTAATACAGACAGACAGAGGTAAGAAGGCCCTGTTTACAAGCTTACAATCTATGCGACAGTAGGAGTTTGATACATGAGGTTAAGCGCTACACATTGCATATTTGTCCAGCCACCATGCAAAGGTAAAAGGTCTATATAATCCAATCACATAGCAATGTTGATCAAATAGTTGTTGTCTTGTGTTAACTATGTAGAGATTGGTAATAGGGTATATTAGGGAGGTTAAGAGGATGGTTGAGGAATATTAGAAGCTTGGCAGAAAAAGTAGGTTTTTAGAGAATGCCTTAAGGTTTGAACACTAGAGGAAAGTCTTATTGTGCGAGGTAGGGAATTCCACAAAGTGGGTTCAGCCCGATATAAATCCTGTAACCAGGAATTGGAGCATGTACTGAGAATGTATGAGAAACACAGATATTGTGCAGAACGGAGGTGTCAAGTTGGGAGATATTTTGAGACAAGTGAGGAGATGTATGTCGGTGCAGTTTTGTTGATGACCTTATATGTTAGTAGAAGTATTTTATATTGGATTCGGTGAAAAACAGGCAACCAATGTAGAGACTGACAGAGTGGTTCATCAGAGGAAGAATGATTGCAAAAAAAAATCAATCTAGCTGTCACGGTTTGGTATTTTGGACTCTGGATCTGTTCATAGATGTTGTGGGAACAGATCCTCGGGGAGTGAGAATATGGTAATACACTGGTAAGTGGTAATGATAGCCTGAGGTTCAAATAGATGCCAGATGCAGGATAAAAGTACAATCAGAGGTTTAATGATGACTGGATGAATATACAGGAAAGTTTTGATATATGTATATATATATATATATACACAAACTAGGAGCATAGTACAAGGTGGGCGGAGCCACCAGCAATATCATATGCAATATGAACAATCAGCATATAATTAGATATGGTTTTGAATGCACAGTCCAGCAATAAGGTGGAAAGAATAAGGCAGCAGGTATATGGTATCACAGTTGAGCAGCCCACATCAGAGGAGAGATTAACTGTCCAGTTAGCAGTATATGCACAATAGATGCGGCAGCAATCAGGAACCAAATAATGCCTTAATGCTTTCAATAATACATGAACAGTTTAGCCAGAGAAAAGAACAACAAGCAGCTTGATGATACGACCTGTGGCGTGTCATACAGTAGAGATAGTTGCAGCATGAGCTGAATAGTCTGTGGAATAGTACACAGCAGAGACAGTTGCAGTTTGATCTGTATGGTCTTTAACAGCAACACAGCAAGGCACTGACGATCCAGGTGAGAGCTCACAGAGTAGGTAGGAACCTAATCAGACTGGTAACATGATCAACAGGCCCAGAGGTAAGGAAGGAAGTTCCTTTTCAAGTCTGGAGCCAACGCAGGAACCAATAGGAATCTTAATTAGAAGTAGACAGGTAATCAGTCTGCACCTGTGCAGATCAGAACTTGGAGGTTTGAAGTCTGTTAATGAGACACCTGTGAGTGTCTCAGTCTTTGTCTGTGGAAGCCAAATGAGCAGCGTGTGACACTAGCTACTGCATGCAAAATAGATTATCTTTATCTTTATCACTTTAGCAGCAGCCCTTGATAATTTTGCTCCTGCGGTTCCTTCTTCTTAGCATCGACCATCATCTCGGTCATGGTACGCTAAAGAAATACACTACCTTCAAAAACTCTCCAACAAAGTAGAAAGTCATTGGTTAAAGTCTCGTACCTCTCATGACTTCCTCAAAATATACTGCATCTACCATGCCTACTGAAATTCTGCCAAACAGATATACTTCCAATTTATCATCGCTGCTTTGTCTTATAATAATTATTTTTTTTAAATAAATTTAAATATCCTTTAAAGCCCCCACACTAACCCTTCTGACTACCATCATTACTCATGCTCTTACTTCATATTTAAAGTGCAAAATTGACAAGATCCAATATGAAATGGTATCTCCTCCACCCCCCAACAACAACAAGCTCAATTTAGTTTCTGGCATCTTCTCTTCATTTCATAAAACAAATGAAAAAGTATTTACTCTTTTATTTTCCTCCCACGCTATTACCTACCCATGTAATTCTATTCTAGTATTAATGGTTAATAGCTGTTTGTCCAATACAAAATTAAAGTAAGGAATAAAGTTTTATTTTCCTTAGCAGAAATTATTGGCAGCCAGCCTATCTCTGAGATGGCATGTCCAGTACGTATGCACACAAAGCTTCAAAAATGAATGCTCTGGCTCCAAATCCCAGAGGCACTTACATTTATTCTCTATAGTAGTTGCACAATTTTAATATTAATGAGATATGTGTTATTAAACTGACAGTACTTAATTCTCATTTGTCCAGAAAAGTGTCTTGCAACCTTCTGAATATGCAATTGGTCACAACTACACTATTTGCCAGGTATGGGCTGTTACTGGAGAGAAATATAGTCCATCACAAATACTGTGTCATTATCCTTTTCAGTAGTGCCCAAATCCCTGTGTTTTGGTTTGGTTCTAAAACCATCTTCATGTTTAGTTTTTGGTCCCCCCCATGGAAACTTCTCATGTGTTTTAGTTTTTTTGTTTGATCCGAAATTGATTAAACATTGTGAAAAAAAGGTAAAAGTATGCGATTCTGAGCAGTGTTTGTTACTACATTAGTATTTATACAATTAACATGCATTTACAGTCATTTACTTTTTCTAATGATATCTTCACAACTGTCAAAATATTCAGCAATTTTGGCCAAACACTGTAGCGAGCTGGCTGGCTAAAATTAGTGTGACAGAGCATTGGCACAAATACATTTCAGTTTTATAAAAGATACAAACCCTATGAAACATAGTGGCACAGTCAGGGCCACCATCAGGGGGTTATAGGGGGTACTGTTGTACCGGGCCCGGGCTCACCAGGGGGCCCGGTACAACAGCTTAGCACAGACTTACCTGCCTGTGACAGATCACATGATCACAGGGGGAATGATTCCACCACCCCTGCGATCGGATCCTGGTGCCTGGCTGTCACGGTGACAGCCATGCTGAAGACAGAATAGCGGAGACCAGCGGCGGGCCCCAGGTAAGTATGTGTTGCTCATGGGGGGGGGCGCTCATGGGGGGGGCCCTGCTCATGGGGGGGGGCCCGAGTGGCACTGGGCCCGATTTTTTCTGAAGGCGGCCCTGGGCACAGTAGTGTGGAATTCCAAATTGTTTCTACCTCCTACTACTACCTTAATTTGGTGGCATGGCAGGTCATTTTTCTAAGGTGTTGGAATAATCTATATGCAGTCGCTGAATACTGAAAATGCCACAGACAGCATATCCTGCATCGACCTCTCATTTTTTTTAGAAATTCTGAACAACAAAGTTTTGTGTGCAAAGCATGCTACAATCCCTATGAAACATTGTGACAGAGCACTGGCTGATAGGATGGTCATTTTAGACAAGTAGTGCTGTACCCAGAAGAAAAATTATGAGAGAAAGACCACTGACGCAATGGGTCTGAGTGATAAAGGCATGTATCTGCCTTTTTTGAGTGTATCATCTACAAAATCCGTCTATGCATGCGCAGAACATACATCCGTCAAGGAAGGCAAGGCCACTGTACATGTGGATGCAAAGGACACTTATGTCAGTCTACGATTTTGGGGAGTGAATGGGGTGGGAAAGAGGCGTGTGACTATACTTATTTTAAAATGAGGGCATTCCTGTGGGCAGCATTCAAGTCAGGTTCAGGCCCATGCACGAGCAAAATTGCTAGGGGTATAAAGACTTCAGGCCTTGTTTTTTCACCCACAAACCAGTCGGTTGGTTGAGTGGTTTAATAGGACCTTTAAGCCAGTGATTACACATGCCGTGGCTCAGGATAAAAAAGATTGGAATACCCTGTTAACCTGTCTCATGTTTGCGATAAGGGAGGTTCCCCGAGGCATCAACAGGGTTCAGTCCCTTTGTGCTTCTGTTTGGGAGACAACCCCGTGTAGTTCTGGATAACCTCAAAGAAGGGTGTAAACATCAGGAACCCAAGGAGTTAAATGAAGTAGAGTTTGTGGCCCAATTGTATGATCAACTACAACAGATCAGTTTCCTGGTAAAGCAACATCTAACATAAGCCCAGGGACGGAAAAAGAAGGGTTATGACACCCAAGCCACCTTACGCACCTTTAACCCAAGGTGACAAAGTGTTTGTCCTAGTACCAACTCAAGAGAGCAAATTGTACGTACATTGGCAAAGCTCTTATGAGGCATGAGAGCCCATAGGACTAGTAAATTACTGGGGATGGCAACATGGTGGATGGCAAAAAAGACAAGTCTAATTTGTTAACTTGTTAAAGCTGTGGATGGAAGGAAACCCTGACAGTAATGATGGGAGCAGAAAAAACAAGGACTGCATAGTCCTCTTGAATTCTTCCCTGACACCGACTTAGAGACAGTAAGCGTTAGAAATGGTAGCTCGGAATAAGAATGTTTACTCGGCTATTCAAGGGGGCTCCAAGATAATTGAATAAGACATTGTCATCACACCAGGGATTATAATTAACCAATGACCATATAGAAAACCTGAGGCAAGAAGGGATGCAGTAAAGCGAGAGGTGGAGGACATGTTGCAACTCGAGGTAGCTGAGGAGTCCACCAGCAAGTGGAATATAGTCCTTATGCCAAAGCCTTTGGGGCCCCTCTGCTTCTGTAATGATTTTAGAAAATTGTGTCCTGGTTTGACTCACTTTTTTGATAATATGTGTGACTGAGCATCTGCCCAGTAGTCAATATCTGACTACCCATAATTTAACAAAAGGGTATTGCAAACACCACTCTCTTCCTCAGCCAAGCCCAAAACAGCCTTTTTGAAACCTGAAGTGCTATTCCAGTACAAGGTATTGCCTTTTGGCCTCCATGGAGCACCAGTCACGTTCAAATGGGAAATGGACAAACTGCTTAAGCCTCACTGGGAGTACACCAATGCTTACCTTGGTGAGTTATTTACAGTCAGGACTGGGAGTCCTATCTTCCCAAGGTGAAGGTGGTTTTGAAATCATTAAGATATCACAGCCTTACAGTGAATCCCCTTAAGTGTGCACTAGCCATGGCTGAGGATAAATATCTTGGTTATGTGGTCGGCTATGGGAAATTAAAACCCCAGGTGGATAAGGTAGAAGCCATAAGGAATTGGCCTAAACCAAAAAGGAATTCTCAACTACTGGCTTTCCTAGGTTTGGTCAGGTACTACCGAAGGCTTATCCAAAATTTTGCTACCTGAGCCACCCCATTGACAGAATTTGTTAAAAAGAAAGTTAGCTTGATCTGAGTCTTCGGAGGTATCCTGGGAAGATTTGAAAGAAGTCTTGTGCACCGCACCAGTGTATAAGCTCCTAATTTTAAGGAGAGGTTCTTTCTTCAGACAGATGCTTCCAGGACAAGTCTGGGGGTAGTATTGTCCCAGAGGGTGAAGGCTGAAAAGAGACCGGTTCTTTTCCTCAGCCATAAACTCCTTCAGAGAGAAAATAAGTATGCTAGAGTATTTGGTCATTACGTGGGCAGTAGAGGCACTCCGGTATTACATACTTGGTAGAAAGTTCACCCAGGTTTCCGACTTTGCTCCGTTACAATGGATGCACACCAATAAGGGGGTGAATGCCAGGATCACAAATTAGTTCTTGGCATTACAACCTGTCAGCTTTATGGTGGAAAATAGGCCTGGGGCTCTGCATAAAAATGCTGATGCCCTGTTGTGAAGAGATGAGCTCTCCAGGGTGGCCGATTCGCCTGATTTGGCGAGGCCAGAAGAGGGGACTTGGAAAAAGGGACATTTTTGCAAGGAAAAAATTCCGCTTCACCAAGTATGACAAAGGGGAAAGGTATATGGAAAAATTTACCACGTTCAGATAAACAGAACAGGACCCGTCCACCAGGGAATGGTACAGACAGGGTTATGGATCCTACTGTTACCTTAAGGAAGGATTTTACTCACAGGTGTACTACATGGGTGTGATTGCTAAGGTGTGTTTGTTAAGAATAAAAGTATTTTGTGACCTGGTGGGTGGGTTTTCCGATGCTAAATAGCAGCATCACAATAACTAGGGCTGGTGGGTTTAGTTAGTGTCAGGAAGCCGTGAAACATTTAATGATTATGTTACAGTGTTGTTGTGAGAAAATAAAACAACAACTAGTTAAGGAGACTGGATTAAGGAGTCACTCATTCTATAATTCTTACAATTCTAACCAAAAATGTGTTAGAAGTGGATTAGTTATTGTTATCATAATTCAAAATGTGTTTTTCTTTTCTGTGGCACACATATAAAATCCCGGAGAAGTTTGAAAATATGAAACTGAACTGAGCTGAACAATTGCCAACACAGCTAATTTGCAGACTGCTGCAGGTTTTCCACTTGGCTACATGTTAAAAATTAAAGAAAGTTAATTTAAGTAAAATGAAGAGCCTTGAATGAACAGCGAGGGCAGTAATATTCAGAGTCAGCACCTCTATTAAATACATAAAATGAAGTATCATGCATCCATACTGCAGTGAGTGAAAACTCTTAATAATTTTAAAAATGAAGGCAATAAACTCACATTTAACCAAGGCAGCTGTCTTTGTGTGAATGTTTGTGGATGTTGAGCCTGATTCATTAAGGAAAGTAAAACAGAAAAGGGAGTCAATTTTCTTCTGGACGAACCATGTTACATTGCAAGGGGTGCAAATTAGTTTATTATTTTGCATATAAGTTAAAACGTGGCTGTTTTTTCATTTAGCACACAAATGCTTGATTGTTATGACCACGGCTAGTAGATGAGCCTTTAGAGCCAAGCTATTAAAGGTCTTCACCTTTAGCAGACGCTTTTCCCATAAACTGATGTTGTTCGGAGGTACTCAGATGCCCCCCAGGACTTAAGCTCTAGGGTAGTAAAGGCTTATCAGTGTAACAGTGGTACAGGATGGAGGCAATTGAAACACTGGAGGCTGATATCTGGGACAGGCTAGGGATGTGGATCAGAAACAATAAACGTAGTAAGGTACAGGCAAATGGTCTGGGCTGGCAGTAATCAACAGGGAGTCCAGATAACAAAGCAGAGGTCAGGGCATCAGGCAGATAATCAAGGTCCAGGAAACAGGCAAAGGTTCATGCACAGAGAATCAATCCAAGGTTCAGCAAACAGACAGGATCAGGCAAGCTAACAGAACCTGAACACTATAACCGGCAGGGAGGCTAAACCCTTCCTGCCTTAAATAGTTCGATGGGCCAATCAGGAAGGAGCAAACACAGGACTGACAATCTGCCCTAGGAGCCAGCTGATTAAAACTATTAGGCTGCAATTGGTCATGGTATGACCTGGAACAAGTATGCACAATAATGAATGTCTGATTATAAATAACAAAAACTCCAGTTGGAGTTATATGCCCTCTCTTATCTATCCTAATGTGCCAAATGTAGTACAGTTTGTGGCCCAATTGTATGATCAACTACAACAGATCAGTTTGCTGGTAAATCAACATCTAACATAAGCCCAGAAACGCAAAAGAAGGGTTATGACACCCAAGCCACCTGACGCACCTTTAACCCAGGTGACAAGGTGTTTGTCCTGGTACCAACTCAAGATTTCAAAGATTTCAGTTTCAAACTTATTTCATTTGCTTGCGCGTGTGCCCTGGCTGTGAATCATGCCGGGATGCGGCGCTGTCAGCAGGAGGCGCCTGACCGTTGTCCTGGCAACGGTCAGGCCAGAAAAGGAAATTATGTGTTGGTCTTCATGGTGACAACTGGGATGCCGCTGGAGCAGAGAGTTGCGGCGGGTGAGTGCACCGCTGCGGGTCATAACATTGATAACTTTATTTTTACACTGAAATTTAAAGTTGATCTAAGACATGCCCTATCCCTAATATAAATCTGTCTGTTACGACTCTGCCTATACTTTGTATGTGGCTGCAGTACTTCAACTCCACAAAAGGTGCTAAAGTTTTACCCCTGAACTGTACACCTCGCAAGTAGGAGTTAATCTCCTACCAGATTAGTACCAGCACCTGTTTCACGGCTTTATATATCTGCCTCACTCAGTGTTCTGTGCAGTTCATAATTTGTACATAGCTGCTGCTTGTCTCCTCTTTATACCTGTTCCAGTTTGCTTTTTACTACTGTCTGATCTCTTGTTGTGACCCTCTGCCGGATTATGCTTGTTTGCTTGTGACCCTGATCTCTGCCTGGCTACTAGATTCTGCTTGTACTGTTTTTGCCCTGGACTGCCTCGTGCCTCTGGCTATCTGGGATCCTGATCCTTGCATCTTTAGTCTGGTGCCTCGTGCCTCCTGGTAATTGGGTAACTTAATCTACTTGTTTATGCCTTTTGAACTGTATTTACTATTTGAATCATTACTTAGAACTTGTTGCTTCTGTGGACTATTCCTGCTATTCATCACACCTGTTCATATTTGTGTATTGGACTATACCGGTTAATTCTGCTACCTGAAATCAGCATATTGTATGAACTGAATCCTTGTGAACATATTTTGCCTAAATAAAAACACTTTTTTCTACTATTGTTGCCGCGTCAAGAATCATAACACTGTCCCCACATTTTAAATTTACCCCCCCCCCCCCTCCAATGCAACATAGTTTTGTCAGGGTGCAAAGTTGTTCCTTTTTTTGCTTTACTTTCCTTAATAAATCAGGCCCGAAATCTTTGACACAGGTATAAAGCCACTAACAACCATCCCAAATTTACACGGAAAATTGTCTACAGTCATGGCCAAAAGTTTTAAGAATGACAGAAATATTATTTCTCAGTCTGGACAAACAAAAACCCACAAATTCTGACAAACTAAAAGCATTGATTAGGTAAGAATGGGCGGCCATCAGTCAGTATGTGGCCTAGAAGTTGATTGACAGCATGCCAGGGCGAATTGCAGAGGTCTTCAAAAAGAAGGGTCAACACTGCAAATATTGACTCTTTGTATAAACTTAATGAAATTACTAATAAAATCCTTTGACACTTGTGAAATGCTTGTAATTTTACTTCAGTATACCATAGCAACAGCTGACAAAAGGTCTAAAAACACTGAAGCAGCAAACTTTGGGAAAACCAATACTTGTGTCATTCTCAAAACTTTTGATCATGACTGTAGCTATGCCAAGCTGAATAGCTACAAAATTAGTCAAGATAAGTCGGAAGTTCTCCTGTCAAATATTAACTTACATTTCATAAATTACTACAACTTAACTTTCTGTATAGATAGAAGACAAACCATATGAATTAATTTGGGGTACATTTAACAACATTCTATATCTTTCTATACAGTGCCATTTTTATTCATCTGTTTAGGCCAAAAAAGACTGCAAAAATAAGGCGCATAACGGCTATTAAACATAATGCTTAAGTTATGTTACTAGTTTTAAGACTACTAGGGTTATATTTACTAAACTACGGGTTTGAAAAAGTGGAGATGTTGCCTATAGCAACCAATCAGATTCTAGCTGTCATTTTGTAGAATGCACTAAATAAATGACAACTAGAATCTGATTGGTTGCTATAGGCAACATCTCCACTTTTTCAAACCCGCAGTTTAGTAAATATACCCCTAGTCAAAGTACCTCTCTCAGTGCTAAAAATTTCTGTCAGATGCACTCATGGTGGATTGGAGTTTCCAATGTCTATAGTATTACTATTATTAATATTATCTTTATTTATAAGGCATCACAAAAGATCTGCAATGCCATATATTTAATTTACAGTAGTATATAATAAACAGACAGCAAGGGTCCATAACACATAATAATAATAATAATGATAATTACATAATATATGAAAAACAAAATAATACATAGAACAGACATACTGATTAAGGATATAACAGACAACTAACTTGGTAATGCAGATCAAGCTATTTCCAGGACAGTGAGTGATGGTAATGTCCAATGTGAAGTAGAAATGACTAGGGAAGCAGGTCCAAAGGTACATAGGGTGATGTAATAGTAGACGGAAAACACAAGAAAAGAGGGCCCTGCTTGTGTGAATAGAAGGAAGCAGAAAGAAGAGCAGTGAATGGGGACTAAAGGGAGATGGGTTATTGGGGAAAAAGGAGAGAGGGAAAGATGAGGGAATGGGCATTGAGTGAGAGTGGGCTTAGAGAGCAGAAGAGAGAATGGAGGAATGGTATAGGGAGAATGAAGGTAAAAGTGAGAGGAGGGGAGAGCATATGAAGGTAGGACAAGGGAAGCAGAAGGATAGAGGGAGAGGAAAGAAGTTAGAGAGGAGCAAAGCATGATAAGGCTAGAGATAAGCATGAGATAGAGAAATGAAAGTAAGAGAGAATGAAGGGCAGTGAGAGGTTAGAAGTGAGGTGAGGAGATTTATCTACTATCCTGCACAACTTAGATCACATCATAGGCTTCACAGCATTCAATTTGTAAGTAGGCACAGATTGAGTTCTCAATGTTCAGTCCCCCAGCAGGTATATATGGAAATCAACCCTTTCCTCATCATCATCATTTATTTATTTACGTAGCACTACTAATTATGCAGCACTGTACAGAGAATAATTGTCACTCACATCAGTCCCTGCCCCATTGGAGCTTAGAGTCTAAATTCCCTAACAAACACACACAGACAGAAACACAGACTAGGGTAAATTTTGATAGTAGCCAATTAACCTACTAGTATGTTTTTGGAGTGTGGGAGGAAACCGGAGTGCCCAGAGGAAACCCACGCAAACACGAGGAGAACATACAAACTCCACAGAGATAAGGCCATGGTCGGGAATTAAACTCATGACCCCAGTGTCCTCCTCAATATATTTGCCACCTCAATACAATTATATGATATATAAACCAAAAGTCCACTTGCAATCAGTCCAGTCCAGCATTATATCCTTTAGTTCACATCCTGAATTCCAACAGCAGTTTTTTGTTCTTATAAAGCTCAATGTTTTTCCTTATGCATATTCTAAGTTAGCTTCATTTAGACTGGTTGTGGTTTACTCCTCTATGACCAGACTCATTTTCATAGCTTTACTCTGTGTCAGTGTTGCAGCAAATAATTTTTTACTTTCTTATTCTACACAAGAAAAATGTTATATTGTTTTGTTGGGGTATATTGCTTGTCTTTTTTTTACCTGCTATTTTCACTATGTACTAGAAGAGATATTTAAGGGTCATCAGATATTGCAATAGGTCCCCCCTATTGGTATTGCTCATGAATCCAAATGAGAATAGTCATCTTGTTATATTTTTTTATAAAGCTTTTTTATTGAGGCATAAAATGCAATACAGCATATTAAAGACATACGTAAACATTCCTAGAAATGTGCCCATGATATCTTTACAGGTGACAGGTGATACAAATTTAGGATGTAGCCCGCAAACAAACAAAACACAGAGAACATCAAATATGTAAGGAGACATGTGCAGTCTAAACCTCAGGAGTAAAAGCACTCACATAGTCGACAATTATACAATTGGAGGAGTATTATAACACTTCCAAAGTTCATACCATGTCGTATAATAGAAGTTCTTCCAGAGTTGTGTTTAAGAGTTTCAGAAAGAATATCAATACAACTTTCCCAGTTGTCAAAGGACTTTTTTTACTGTGGATTCCTTCTACAATGATGTTTCAATTCAGTCCATACGAAACACATGGTAAAGCTTTTCTCTAAAGAGTGAGAATGGAGGAGGAGTGTTCTGGGTCCAGACCTGGTGCCTGCTCTTCCGGGCATCACCCGAGATTGAGAGCAATAGTTTTTTGCATCCCCTGCGCACATTACATTCCTGAGGGAGAATTCAAAAGATTGCCCACTCTGGAGATAAAGGTACAAAGTTCACCATATGGGTATTAGAGTATCTCCAGACCTGGGTCCAAAACTTGTTATTTAGGTGGCAATCCTATAAGAAAAGTGTTATGTTCACACTGGGAGAGCCGCACTTTGGAAAAAAGTGAGTAGTAGATAGACCAATCTGAAATCTGTGCGATGGAGTAAGATAAGCTCTATGATAGATATTAAAAAAACATCTCTGCATAAGTCTTTGCTGGAAGAGTTCTGATCGAGTCCGCTAATGACTTTAAAAGGGTAATGGGGTAAATTAGAGAAACGGTCCTACCATTTGGACAGAACTGTTTTGGATTTATTGTAGTGAAAATGGCGACGTAGAAGGGTGTAATGATGCAAAATTACTTTATGTTTCATAACAAGGTTTAATAATACAATATCTATTGGGTTATCAATTTATGCAATATTGTACTAATGTAATTTTGGTACTGCAAGAAAGGCAGATGATAAGGTCTGATCACAGAGAGTTCTGATCATAGTAATACTATCTCTCACCCACTCTGTGAAGGGATAGGGATCCATGCAGTCTTGAAAATCTGAGTAGAGAGAGGTGAACAGGGGGTTAAATTGAAACATATGGCGAAGCTGATGTCAAAATTTGCATGTGGACATAAGTTAAGGATTGTGGAGGACATGATTGGGTACTTCTTGATCATGAATGTGTATAAATGCAATCAGATTGATATCAGAGACAAAGATTTTATCAAGCAAAGTACAAGTATAAATTACGGTATCGTACAACCAATCTCTCAGGTAACGCATCTGGGCATCTTGATTATAGAGGGCAAAGATATGTATATTAAATCCTCCATTCGACTTGGATTACTGAAGTTTTAAAACCAATTCTGGGTTTCTTACTTTTCCAAATAAGGTTAGGGAAGTTTGAGTCTATTTTAGCGGCATCTGTATGGTTAAACAACAAAACCAGAACCTGAAGGGGTTACAGAAGTTTAGGAAATAATATAATTTTAATTAAATTAGCCTTGGCCCCATAGGAGAGACACAGATGACCCTGTCCCCTCATCTCATGTTTGATTTTAATGATCATCTTATTTATATTGAGATCATATAATAAATGAATAGTCTCTGGGAGCTGAATACCCAAATATGTGATGGTCATTTTAGCTCATGTAATATTAACTCCCTGCGGCCAAGATTGTAATATGGAACCTTCTCGTTGATATAGTGCTGTAGATTTATCAAAATTAACCTTGAAACCAGAAACAAATCCAAATTGAGCAATTTTACTCAACAGGGGTCGGAGAAAGACTTCCGGACTGGAAAAGTATATCATGACATCGACATTAAAAGCTGTCAGTTTGAGCTCTGTATTTCCAACTTTGATACCCTCAAGCAAACTCCATTTCTGTAGAACTCTAAACATAGGGTCTAATAACAAATTAAAAGCAATGGAGAAAGAGGAAACCCTTGTTGCAATCTTCTTGACATCTACAATTATGTCCCTGTTATACCATTGACCAAAAAGGAAGTAGAAGGCGAGGCGTAGAGAAATGTAATTAAAGCCTGAAAGTCAGTACCAAAACATCTATGTAGGAGGACATCATGAAGATATGGCCATGCAACTGAAAACGCTTTATGAGCATCCAAGCTGAGAAGCTTATTCGACTTGGATGGAGAGGAAGATACCACTACTGCTGAGATTGCAGACCGTATGCTTTTGATCGAGTCCAACAACAAACGCTAAGTGATGTTCAGTAAGTAGGAACGGAAGTATTGTCTGTAATCTGCTGGCTATTATCTTTGCAAGTAACGTAAAGTCCAAGTTAAGAAGAGTGATGGGGCAATATGAGCTCTCCAGTTGAGGATCCTCACCTGATTTGGGAATGAACACTTTGGGCCTGATTCATTAAGGAAAGTGAATAATAAAATGAGTAACTTTGCACCTTGGCAAAACCATGTTGCATTGGATGGGGAGGCACATTTAAAAATATGATGGCAGTTTTATAGTAGGTGTAAGACATGTTCTAGATCAACTTTAAATTTCAGTGTAAACTAAAGCTATCAAGTATTTGTGTGCTACATGAAAAAACAGCTAGCATTTATATTTTGTGCAAAATAATAATCTAATTGCACCGCTTGCATTGTAACATGGTTTTTTCCAGGAGAAAACTTACTAATTTTTTGCCCTGTGTCACTCACCGGACTGTGAGTGCTTCTTCCCGGACATTTAGGAACCGTGGCCGTCCTCCATCCTGAGGGACTGCGCATGCGCAGCCCTTTCTAATCCTTCAGTGTATGTTCCTTTAACTTAATTGGCAGATCAGGCAACACTCCCTATATTAAGCACCTGTGGTCAACACCACGTTGCCTGATCTTGGAGTCTCATTCCCCATGAGTCTCTGAAGGTGTTTCCTCGTTTATTCAGCGCTGCTGATTCCTGTGGTTTCCAAACCACTTCTACCTCTGTGGTTTCCAAACCACTTCTACTACTGTGGTTCCCATACCACTTCTACCCTTCTGTGTATCATCGTGACTGTTAGCTGATCCCTATCCGCTGCCTCCGTGCACTACAGTCTTCTAACCACTTCAACTCTACCATATATTATTGTGACTGTTAGCTGATTCCTATCGCTGCCTCCGTGCACTACAGTCTTCAATCCACATCCACTTACCTGTTCATCATCGTGACTGTTAGCTGATTCCTATCCGCTGCCTCCGTGCACTACAGTCTTCAACCTGCAACTCGTCTGTGTTTCATCGTGACTGTTAGCCGATTCCTATCCGCTGCCTCCGTGCACTACAGTCTTCAACCTGCAACTCGTCTGTGTTTCATCGTGACTGTTTGGCTGATTCCTATCCGCTGCCTCTGTGCGCTTCAGTCTTCAGTTCATCTCAACTCTCCCGTGTTTCCTCGAGACTGCTGCCACTATTGCTATCCGCTACTCTCCGTGATCAACAGTTCCAGTTCAACTCTGCTCTCCCGTGTGCCATCGTTACTGCACCTGCTGGTTGCTATTGGCTACCTCCGTGTGTCCGCAGAGACCTGCTGCTGCTACTCCTCAGCTCTACTCATCCATCTACTGCTGATCCGCTCTCCATGCTTTCCTGTGTTCCCGCTGGTCTCTACCCGCCTGTCAGCATTGGATTCGTGTCTCTCTACTTACCCCGCTGCTAGACCATCGCCATTCTCCAGGGTCCTCCAGGAGTCCAGTTCCACGCTCTACTGATTCCTGTATATTTGTTTCCCTGCTGGTCTACCTACCTGTGCGCTGCACCTACTAGACCACCGCTTCACCCATCCAGGGACTTTGCATCCTGCCGGCCTCCTGCCGTTCAGGTATCTCTGCACTCCTGTCTGACTGCCTGCTTCTGAACCACGGTATGCATACTTCTCATTGACTGTGCTGGTGTATTGCATATCTTGCTGGACTGTGTTGGTTCTCCTCTGGAGTTTGCTATCCGCTGAGTCTATTGCCATCATTGACTGTGTTATCTCGTGCCGGATTACTTCAAGAGACTTTCTATTATGGCAGTGCTGTTCAGTCATATATATATATATATTGTGCATATTACTGTGGATCAAGTTTAAGGTGCCCGTGTCTATCTTGTGTTGCAGTCTCTCCCCGTGCACCTCCTCACATATATATTCAGTGGTACAACTTGCTGGTGGCAGACCACTGATCCCTGTTTCCAGTATCACCTGTTCCAGTATCCTCTCACATAGCAGTGGTACAACTTGCTAAACGCAGACCACTGACTCCCCGGATACCTCCACTTGGATTCCATTCCTTCACTCAGACAGCGGTACAACTTGCTATCCGCAGACCGCTGACTCTCATCACCTCCTCGTTTCTGTTGGACATTCCTCCTCATTATAGCAGTGGTACAACTTGCTACCGCAGACCACTGACTATCTTCACGTGTCCTTTGTCCATACAGTTCCTCGTGTATTATTACCTCCATATTGCCAGTGCTGCTAGTCATAGACTTTCCTGAGCATCTCATCATCTGCTATTTCCTGTTCCGTGATCACCCTGCTACCATAGTACCATATAACCACCTATACTGCTCTGGTAAGCCTATCACCTGGTGATCCCTGGGTAAAGACTCCTAGTGCCCGTGACAGTAAGATCAGGCCATGACAGACCCAGATACGGAACCTACCGCTAAAGAGATGCTGCAGCATCTGGTCAGCCGTGTGGAGCAACAGGATGCTCGCCAACAGCTGTTACTTCAATGTTACCAATCGTTAACCTCCCAAGGAACATCTGGACAGACTGTTACAGCTAATATTGAAGCTCCTGTGCTTTCCTCCGTTTCCCCAGTGCCATCCCAGGTGTCTACAGCTCCCACGCTTCACCTGCCTACTCCGTCAAAATACGACGGGGACCCCAAAACTTGTAGGGGTTTCCTTAACCAATGTTCAGTCCATTTTGAGCTCCAACCTCAAAATTTTTCTACCCATCGTTCCAGAGTGGCCTATCTTATCTCATTGTTTTCTGGACAAGCCCTGGCTTGGGCCTCCCCTCTGTGGGAAAGAAACGATCCAATACTACAAGATAGTGCCAAATTCATTTCCACGTTCCGAAGTGTGTTCGATGAACCAGGTCGTGTGACCTCCGCTGCTTCCAGCATTCTTCGTTTGCGACAAGGCTCCCATACAGTAGGCCAGTATGTCATTCAATTTAGGATCTTAGCCTCTGAACTTCAGTGGAACACTGAAGCATTAGTTGACGCCTTCTGGCAGGGGCTCTCCGATAAAATTAAAGATGCACTGACTACCCAGGAGCTTCCTTCGTCACTAGAAGATTTGATCTCTCTTTGCCATCGTGTAGATATGAGATTTCGTGAAAGAGAGTCTGAGAAAACAACTGCTGTTAAAGCACCTCTTCGTTAAACCCCTCAATTTCGTCCAGCTTCACCCTCTGTGATTCCCATGGAGATAGGACGTTCCAAATTATCTTCAGAGGAGAGGAAACGAAGAGTAAAGAATAGACTCTGTATCTATTGTGCTGATTCCACGCATATGCTCAGCTCTTGCCCTAAGAGATCGGGAAATGCCAGGCCCTAACTAGTTCTGGAGAGGTGAAGTTAGGGTCCCTGGAGTCCTCTCCATCGTCTATGAAATCTAAAGTCTGCGCTTTTGATGTTACGCTTTCCTTTGCTACCAAATCCTTTGAGTCACAGGCATTGATTGATTCTGGAGCAGCAGGAAATTTCATTTCTAAATCACTAGTGAATCAATGGTCTCTACCAGTGATTACTTTAAAAACACCCATTACTGTGACGGCTATAGATGGATCACGTCTCATCAATGGTCTCATCACCCAGAGTACGTCTCCAGTAACACTTCAGATTGGTGTACTACACCATGAAGAAATTTCGTTTTTAATTCTTCCAGTTACGACAAGTCCGATTGTCTTAGGCCTTCCATGGCTTCAGTGTCACTCTCCCCAGATTGACTGGCGCACCCCTCAAGTTACGTCTTGGGGGTCTGAATGTCACCATCGTTGCCTTTCCCAAGTTATTCCTCTTAAAGTACAGCAATCTTCCATCTCATCTTCCTCCCCGGGACTCCCTCCTCAGTATGCTTCATTTGCCGATGTGTTTGATAAAGCTCAGTCTGAACGTCTTCCTCCTCATCGTTCTTGGGATTGTCCGATCGACCTTCTACCTGGCAAGACTCCTCCCAGGGGTCGGGTCTATCCACTCTCGTTACCTGAAACTCAAGCCACATCTGAGTACATACAGGAGAATCTCCAGCGTGGGTTTATTCGACCTTCCACCTCTCCCGCTGGAGCTGGGTTCTTCTTCGTCAAAAAGAAAGATGGATCACTACGCCCTTGCATAGATTTTCGTGGACTCAACGCCATTACTATCAAGAATCGGTATCCCATTCCGCTGATCACTGAGCTATTCGATCGCATCAAGGGAGCTCGGATATTTACTAAGTTGGATCTTCGTGGTGCCTACAATTTAATTAGAATCCGTTCCGGTGACGAATGGAAGACAGCGTTCAACACCAGAGATGGGCATTACGAATATCTAGTAATGCCTTTCGGGCTGTGTAATGCCCCCGCTGTTTTCCAAGGCTTCATCAATGAGATCTTTCGGGACTTATTATATGTATGTGTCGTTGTCTACCTGGACGACATATTGATCTTTTCACAGGACCTGCCTTCTCATCACCAACATGTGGCAGAGGTCCTCTCCAGACTACGGAAAAATTCATTGTTCTGTAAATTGGAAAAATGTTCATTCGAGTTGCCCCAGATTCCATTCTTGGGGTATATAGTTTCCGGAGTTGGCCTGAAGATGGATCCAGACAAAGTAAATGCTGTATTACATTGGCCCCAGCCAACTACTCTTCGTGCCATCCAGCGTTTTTTAGGTTTTGCCAATTACTATAGACGCTTCATTCAAGACTTTTCATCCATTGCATCTCCTATTGTGGCCCTGACTCGGAAAGGGGCTAATACTAAGCAATGGTCATCTGAGGCTCTCCAAGCCTTTCAAATTCTCAAAGAGTCCTTCTCGTCTGCTCCCATTCTTCGACAGCCTGATGTGACACTCCCCTTCTTCCTAGAAGTAGATGCCTCTAATGTGGGCTTAGGAGCCATTCTCTCCCAACGCTCGGAGCAACAAAAATTACATCCTTGTGCCTTCTACTCTCGGGGTCTTCTGCCCGCAGAGAAAAATTATACAATCGGGGACAAGGAGTTGCTGGCCATCAAAGCTGCATTAGAGGAATGGAGATACTTGTTGGAAGGAGCTCGCCATCCGGTGACGATCTTCACGGATCATAAGAACTTGTCATATCTGCAATCTGCCCAATGCTTGAACCCTCGTCAAGCAAGATGGTCTCTTTTCTTTTCCCGTTTTGAATTAATTATAACCTTCAAACCAGCCGCTAAGAACAAGAAAGCTGACGCTCTATCTCGAGCTTTTGTGACGTCCTCTGATGTAGAAGAGGTTCCCAACCATGCTATTCTAGACCCCAAATGTATTTCACTGGCTGCTTCATCCACCAAAATGCTACCATTTGGGAAGACCCTCGTGCCTCCTACTCTGAGGAGGAAAATCCTTTCGTGGTTCCATGCCTCTCGTTTTTCTGGACACGCCGGTGAACACAAGACCTTTGAGATTCTCTCTCGAAGTTACTGGTGGCCTTCAATGAGGAGAGACGTCAAAGAGTTTATTGCTTCCTGTGATTTATGTTCTCAGTTCAAATCCTCCCGCAGAACTCCAGCAGGGTTGCTGCGACCACTACCCATTCCGTCCAAGCCTTGGACCCATATTAGTATGGATTTCGTTACTGATTTGCCACCAAGTAAGAATCACAATACTATTTGGGTAGTGGTAGACAGATTTTCGAAGATGGCTCATTTCGTCCCTCTGTCTGGTTTACCTTCCTCGTCTACTCTGGCTGAACATTTCATTAAAGAAATCTTCCGCATCCATGGATGTCCGTCTGAGATTGTGTCAGATAGAGGAGTACAATTCGTTTCCAGATTCTGGCGGGCCCTTTGTAAAACCTTGGGCATACGATTAGCACTCTCATCTTCTTACCATCCGCAATCTAACGGACAAAAGGAACGAGTCAATCAAGATCTTGAGACTTTTATAAGGATGTTCTCTTCAGCCAATCAAGACAACTGGGTAGAATTGCTTCCTTGGGCTGAATTCGCCCATAACAACATGTACCATGAGTCATCATCCAAAACTCCATTCTTTGTGGTCTACGGTCACCATCCGTCTTTTCCGGAATTTCCTGCCCTCCCGCCCACCCAAGTTCCTGCTGTGGAGACTGCTTGTCAGACCTTCAAAAATATCTGGTCTCAGGTCAAAACCTGTTTAAAGAAGACATCTAACAAATATAAGTCTTTCGCAGATAAGAAGAGGCGGGCTATTCCACCACTAAAAATTGGAGATCGTGTCTGGTTATCTACCAAAAATATTCGTTTGAAGGTTCCATCTATGAAATTCGCCCCTCGTTTTATTGGTCCATATAGGATCATTCAAGTTATCAATCCAGTATGTGTTAAACTTCTTCTTCCTAAGAATCTTCGGATTTCCAATGCCTTCCATGTGTCCTTGCTCAAACCTCTCATCATCAACCGTTTCTCGACTCCTCCCTCAGCACCGCAGCCAGTTCAAGTTCATCAGGAGGAGGATTTCGAGATTACTGAGGTGTTGGATGCAAAAATTTCGCGAGGAGTTCTTCGTTTCCTCGTTCATTGGAAGGGCTTTGGTCCTGAAGAGCGCTCATGGATCAAAGCTGAAGATCTTAATGCTCCTGCCCTTCTGAAGAAGTTTTATTCCAAAAATCCGGACAAGCCCGGTTCCAGGCGTTCTGTGCCCACCTTTAAAAGGGGGGGTACTGTCACTCACCGGACTGTGAGTGCTTCTTCCCGGACATTTAGGAACCGTGGCCGTCCTCCATCCTGAGGGACTGCGCATGCGCAGCCCTTTCTAATCCTTCAGTGTATGTTCCTTTAACTTAATTGGCAGATCAGGCAACACTCCCTATATTAAGCACCTGTGGTCAACACCACGTTGCCTGATCTTGGAGTCTCATTCCCCATGAGTCTCTGAAGGTGTTTCCTCGTTTATTCAGCGCTGCTGATTCCTGTGGTTTCCAAACCACTTCTACCTCTGTGGTTTCCAAACCACTTCTACTACTGTGGTTCCCATACCACTTCTACCCTTCTGTGTATCATCGTGACTGTTAGCTGATTCCTATCCGCTGCCTCCGTGCACTACAGTCTTCTAACCACTTCAACTCTACCATATATTATTGTGACTGTTAGCTGATTCCTATCGCTGCCTCCGTGCACTACAGTCTTCAATCCACATCCACTTACCTGTTCATCATCGTGACTGTTAGCTGATTCCTATCCGCTGCCTCCGTGCACTACAGTCTTCAACCTGCAACTCGTCTGTGTTTCATCGTGACTGTTTGGCTGATTCCTATCCTCTGCCTCTGTGCGCTTCAGTCTTCAGTTCATCTCAACTCTCCCGTGTTTCCTCGAGACTGCTGCCACTATTGCTATCCGCTACTCTCCGTGATCAACAGTTCCAGTTCAACTCTGCTCTCCCGTGTGCCATCGTTACTGCACCTGCTGGTTGCTATTGGCTACCTCCGTGTGTCCGCAGAGACCTGCTGCTGCTACTCCTCAGCTCTACTCATCCATCTACTGCTGATCCGCTCTCCACGCTTTCCTGTGTTCCCGCTGGTCTCTACCCGCCTGTCAGCATTGGATTCGTGTCTCTCTACTTACCCCGCTGCTAGACCATCGCCATTCTCCAGGGTCCTCCAGGAGTCCAGTTCCACGCTCTACTGATTCCTGTATATTTGTTTCCCTGCTGGTCTACCTACCTGTGCGCTGCACCTACTAGACCACCGCTTCACCCATCCAGGGACTTTGCATCCTGCCGGCCTCCTGCCGTTCAGGTATCTCTGCACTCCTGTCTGACTGCCTGCTTCTGAACCACGGTATGCATACTTCTCATTGACTGTGCTGGTGTATTGCATATCTTGCTGGACTGTGTTGGTTCTCCTCTGGAGTTTGCTATCCGCTGAGTCTATTGCCATCATTGACTGTGTTATCTCGTGCCGGATTACTTCAAGAGACTTTCTATTATGGCAGTGCTGTTCAGTCATATATATATATATATTGTGCATATTACTGTGGATCAAATTTAAGGTGCCCGTGTCTATCTTGTGTTGCAGTCTCTCCCCGTGCACCTCCTCACATATATATTCAGTGGTACAACTTGCTGGTGGCAGACCACTGATCCCTGTTTCCAGTATCACCTGTTCCAGTATCCTCTCACATAGCAGTGGTACAACTTGCTAAACGCAGACCACTGACTCCCCGGATACCTCCACTTGGATTCCATTCCTTCACTCAGACAGCGGTACAACTTGCTATCCGCAGACCGCTGACTCTCATCACCTCCTCGTTTCTGTTGGACATTCCTCCTCATTATAGCAGTGGTACAACTTGCTACCGCAGACCACTGACTATCTTCACGTGTCCTTTGTCCATACAGTTCCTCGTGTATTATTACCTCCATATTGCCAGTGCTGCTAGTCATAGACTTTCCTGAGCATCTCATCATCTGCTATTTCCTGTTCCGTGATCACCCTGCTACCAGAGTACCATATTACCACCTATACTGCTCTGGTAAGCCTATCACCTGGTGATCCCTGGGTAAAGACTCCTAGTGCCCGTGACACCCTGCTTTCCTTAATGAATCAGGCCCTGTATGTGCAGTATTGAAAGAGGTGTAAGTTGGATGCTCCATATGTAACTTGCCAAAGGATTTTAATATTGTATAAACTATATTCATCAGCATTTGTAATATTCTGAGGTAAAACTGTCCGGCCCCGGAGCTTTATATAATCTCAGATTCGCTATTGCACAATTTATTTCCTGAGTAGTGATATGAATCGCAAGCACATCCCTCTGTTCCGGCATCAATAAGGGCAATTTTGCATCTGCCAAGGACATCAGATGGGAAAATTCAGATGAGGAACCCCTGTATAAACTTGAATAATATGTTTGAAAGGCATCAAGAATCTTCTCTGACTCAGTAATGATCGTAGAGGACTGTGCCGATGTAAGGGCTACTATGTGACCTTTCCATTTTTGGGACTTTATCATTGTCAAGAAACAGGGTGCTACTGGACTGAGAACTTTTTATTCATCACCCATTTCTCACGGTTTAATGTACTTTTTAATGCTTGGCCCAGTCTAAGTATATACACCAGAGCATCGGTGTATTATGTGCATTATTATTTCATGGTATTAGGTAGATTTTGCCCTTGCTATTACCTGAAATATTGTATGTATATGAAATAATAAACAGAAATAATATTGCCATATTGTGTGAAAATAACAGGACAACAGAAGTCATTTTGCTTGTGTTAGCAAGGTCAAGTTAATCAGGAGAACAACAGGCACAATAACACTGGTGTACTGACAGGGACCAGAAGCAGCAAACAATTGAAAACTGCAAGGAGATATGTTTGAGACAGTATTTAAGGAAGTGGAACAGGTACAGGTGATGATCAGGGAAGGAGGTTAATTCCCGCAGATGCGGTGGAAATGTCCAATGGCAAAACAGCAGCACTTCTGGTAGCATAGAGGTACTGTAAGCCAGATACAAATTAGAATCAGAGACCTACCAATATGTAGATGGATTTATAAATTATAATATGACCTGAAAAGCCTGGCAGGGAGCAGGAGTTAAATTGGTGTCATGCTCTGCAGTATACTGTGATCAGACACTATTTTGAGTAATTATACATGTATAATTAGAATGATACAATTATAATTAAACAGCGGGGCTGTAAGAACAGACAGTCTTCCTGGGTTTCAAACGCAATTCTAAAATATATATAGAAGTTGTAGCATCTAGAGGGCAATGATAAACAGCAAACCATAGGAATTATAAATTGGGATTGTCTGAATGAAAAATGGGGTTCAAAAAAAATATTCAGAACCAAAACATTACTGTGGGTTATGTCATATGTAAGCAGCAGTGCCATCAGGCTGTCTGTTTTTCTGATCTCTCTCTTTCTTACTGGCAGCAAAGTTTATACTACTTTTTTCCTGACTCTTACACTCTTGAACTTTGTTCCTAAGGTATCCCCAACAGATTTTCCTCTGTGGAAATAGATGGAACAGTAACCAATTCAATCACATCAATTAAATGACCTATGTATGATTAAGGAAATCATCCAAAAAATACTATTTTGTTGCATTTACGATTAAAATAAGAAACCGAGAAGCTATTTAAGTTTGCAACAAATTCTGTGTTGGTACATTTGCTCATTACTTCAGTGATATCCTGAATCAGCTAATATGAACTGTTAAATTAGGTGTTTTTAAACGAACTTGGAAGACACGTAGTTAAAATGTGCAATTTACGCTTTTAACAGTTTTTATTATTAATACGCATTGGTAATTATAGAATATCTAAAAATAAGTCAGTCTGTGACTAGTTTGTACTATTTTGCAAACTGCATCATGCTGTTTTGTGACGTTAGTATTTGTTCACTGAGAACAGGTGAACACCACACAGTAAATTTAGCTTGTCAGCAACATAAGCCTCTCCAGAGAGCAGCTAATGCACTAATTGGAGTTACCAAGCCTTAGCTAAAGTATAAAATGGTAATTACATTTTCTATTGCTGCTGCTGAAAATATAGATCTGCATCTATAGATAAATAGACAGAGAAATTGTGTATGCATTAAGGAAACCATATAATAATTATAATCATATAAAAAGCATTGAAATGAAGAAAACATTTTCATAAATAAAAATATTTATTTATGGATATAATAAAAAAAGCAAATGCTTTAACTATACAAAAATTAGAAATAAATTGCTAAATTACAAGGCAGAATTACACGTATTGCAGCCAGGATAGTTGTGTTGGGGTTCAGAAATGGGAAGGACCCCAGTACTAAGAACATTATTACGAATTCATCAACTGTCATGTTTGTAAATTTAGAAATGGTGGTATGGAAAATGTAAGTGAATGAAAGATCGTTTTACCATGAAGAGAGTAGGAGAGGGGACGGAATGGCATAGCACCGAATACCAGTCCACTCTGACCACTGATACTATCCTACACTAACCTAGAAGTGTTTGAAAGTTGTAGAGATATAAGAGGAGAAGCAAACAAACAGTATCGTGACCCTGTCATTTTTATTGTTATTGTTATTAATGTAATTAATATATTTGGATTTTGGGAAGCATTCAATACTATAGAGAACTGGTAGAAAGTGAAAACTAGTTATAAATGCAACATATTCAGACTGGGCCAAAGTTATTAGTTGTGCATCACCGGGATTGTATTGATAAAGTTTCAACCATCTATACAATGGTCTGGAGAGTAAGCTTCACCGGCTGTTACCGTCAGTCATCTGTCAGCATTCCATCGTTTCATGGACATCTGGAAACCTTTTATAATCTAGTTTATTGTGTCTCCAATATTACACTTGTTGTGCTGTAGATAGATGCTACTAATATATACTTATGTTCTGGGGGCAGATGAGTACCGTTGAGGTGTATAATTCTATGGAACAAAGGGTTCCTATAGGTGAACATCATTAATTGCTTTAGTTCTAGTATTTTATCTCAGGGCAGACCACCCCTGGCCTTCCCTTGTCACCTTCGGCTAACGTTGCCATCTTTATAATTGCCCAAGAATTGCCTTTGTAATATGGTTTTATTTATGTTATCCTTCTTGTATTATTACTTGTATCTGTTACCCACATTTTACAGTTAAACTTGTGCAGTGTACATTTTTGTGAACTTTTGTTTGTTTCGGCGAACTATTTCTTCACTCTGTGTACTACTGCAATGTATGGCACTGTGGAACATTGTAGAATCCTATAAATAATTGTGACTAATAATAAAAAGTGTACAATTCAGACACGTAGGGCCTGATGCAGAGTTGGATGCATGTTGGGCAAATATATGCAGATAAAAATAGTGTGTTTATGCTGATTTGCTGAGTTGTATGAATCTCCAGATACATTGAGGTTTGCATCTTTAGCATATACGTAAGATTTACATTAGGTTTAAGTTAGGCATACTCACAAACGAATACACACAACTGCTCCCAACCTATGGAACTCCCAGTTATTATTCACCAGTCTTGAAGCCTTCAAACGTGTCCTTGCAATTATTTTTTTCATTCAAGCCTTCCAGATCTACTCCTAACTTTGCATCTCCCAATCCCCCACCTCTGCTTCCCCACTCAGTTTCACCCTTTTTGTGTCCGCCCACCACATCTAGAATGTAAGTTCTCACGAGCAGGACCCTTTCTCCTAGTGTTTTCCTTATGTAATTCTGTGGATTGCAATTATGTCAAAATGTTAATTTATTTTATTTATATAATTTGGTCACTTTAGTACTTGTTATTTTGTAATTTTATGGTATGTAGTAACCCATGAAATATGATGCTGCAGAACCCTTGTGGCGCCTTATAATTGATAATACAGCAGATATAACATCCTGCTTGCATATAAACAAAAGTAGAATAATTGATCTTTATAAACTATGCCCACATAATTCTATAATATATGCATGATTAATGCAGAAACTTCAAGGCTTCAAAAGTGAATTTGCAATCAGCCAGTTAGATGCAGCTAGCTAGTTCTGATGACGAACATCATCATCACCATCAAAATCATGTATTTGCAACGGCTCTCTAGCAGGTATAAAAGATATGGCTCCAGGTGTGTGTGCCTCCCTGTGCTGGTCTGCCTTCACCTATTTGCGTTGACGTTCCCTTACTGGTCTCAGGCTTCTCTTTTCCATCCCTACTCTCCAGTTATAGAGAGGTGCAAGTGTCAGATGCCCGCGACTCTTCATCCCTGCATACATGTGCGCTCTCTTTATGGGCATGCACAGTGCAGATTTTCAGAACTTATGCTGTGCAAATGGGCATATGCCCAACTCAGTATCAGATTCTAAATGACTAAAGCCAGCAGTCTGTAGCTAAAGAGACATTTCCAGCATCTGTTTTTGGCTACCACATTTGTGAATGATGACCCCTCTTTCCTGGCGTTAATGAATACTTTGTTTCTGCCCACTGATTCATTTTCATAGAAGTACAAAAAAGTACAGTATACTATTGTTATCAGCATAATAAAAAATACACTGCAACAATTAAAAGATAACTAAATTTCATATAAGTTATGTCTTACGGAAATATTGTAAGGCTGGCCTGAATGTGAACCAAGGACCTTAACCTGCGATCCGTTTTTTTATTTTTTGCTGTTGTGGTTTACACTCCTTTCTGACCATTACATAATTATATTATTATCATTATCTTTTGTCTTTCCTAGTATTTGTGTGGATCTTCAGGCTAATAATGAGTTCTAGGTATTATTCATTGCCGGGGGGGGCAGGGCAAATTTTAGTCCAGGGGACAAGACTTGACATAGCAGCCTATTAAGAACATTTTAAAGAAAAGCAAATGCAGGTGGCTTAATGTAACAAGGTTATCAGGAGCCCTAGGTGATGTATACACGTGTTAGCTTGGCTTAGCATTGGCCAAGCAGAGGAGTGGAGACGAATTCCCTGACTTCACCAAAAATCGCTGCAAGGCAGCATGGGTTTGCCAGCTGGGAACATGCAGGTTACGGCCCTCTGAAAAGCCACTAGGCATAACACAGCGGAGATGGAAATAGGGTAATGCAGAAGCAGGTCAGCAAGCCGAGGACTGGTACAGTGGCAGTAGAGAGGTTTAAAATCAATATGCAGAAGGGAAGTCCAATAACAAGCTGGGAACTGGTACACATGCTGCAGTGCAATACAATATCAGAAGTGTTACGAGCTGTGGCGGCTCCAGGCACCGCCGTGACTCGCTTCCTGCCCAGCCTCAGAGTCCCGGCCGTCATCATGATGACCGAGATGTTATTTCCACCTGGTCCCGGCCGTTGCCTAGGTTGGGACGCTCTCAGCCCTCAGCGCCGCGTCCGGCATCTAGGGCAGCCGGGCGCATGCGCGCATTTAATATAATTATAGCCCAGCTGGGCTAAGTATTTCCTGCGGTGCAGGACACTGTTCATTGGCCCCTGTATGTTTATAAGGCAAGCCCTTCCTGCCGGTTATAGTTCCTGCTTCAGTGCTCTAGCCTGCTCTCTGTAACTCAATATTAAGGAAGGAAGCGCACTACAGGGTTAGATAGATGAGCAGCAGTATTTCACCCATTGTACTGCGGTCAATGACCATCATTATGTACATGCCGTAATCAGCATATTGATTTAAGTATTTTATTGCCTATGCTTGCGCATTTTATACATGACGTATTGTTACAATTTTTGATAAAACTTTTTTGTTTCATGCTCTCTGTAACTGCTTGCCTTTGTACCTGTTTATTGTTGCCGACCCTTGCCTGGATATCTGACTACGTTTGACTGCCTGTGCCCCTTGATCTATTGCCTGGACTCTTACGCTGCTGTTTTGCCTGTGACCTCTGACCTCGGCTTGTTTACTGGATACGCTGTCTGCTGCTGGCCCTCGATCCTTGCTTGGATTTCACTCTGCTGTTTGCTCCTACACTCTACCGCTGGGTTCTACCCAGTCAGTGCACATCTCACGACCCTCTGTTTGTCTGCGGCCAAGTCTGTCCCCACCACTAGGGGCTCCAGTGAACACCAGACTTTCAGAGCAGACTCCAGGTTTTGATGTACTGGCTGTAGGGGTTCCTAACAAGAATATGAGAGAGAGCGATCAAAAACAAGCAAGAACTGGTACACGAGGAGTTAATAGGCAGAGAATCAATCCAAGGGAGAAGCACAGGAAAGTTCAGCTTCTGCAGCTTATCAGGAAGTCAGGCCAGTGTGGAAACCTATTGCTTTAACACTGTTACAGTGCGAAAGTGATCTCTGCAGACTTGAATATTATGCCTCCCAGCCATGATCATGTGACCACCTGAACCAGGAAGTGATGATCTCTACACAGAGACAGAGGAAATCAGCAACACAGGAGTGTGTTGCAGGTAAGTTTTGTGGCACCCAGTGACACAGCCCAGGGTTGCCCATTATGGGACCGGCCCAGGGGCAGATGCCCCCCTGCCCTTCAACCCAGCCTGCCTCTGTTCATTGTCTGTTCTGCTCAGAACTCTTCAGACTTATATAAGGATTTCCAAAACACCTGAGACTTTTGGTACGCTTTCTGGCATAGTGCTATCTACCTTGCTTTTGTATTGTATAGCACTTCTAATTAGTATACCCTAGTTCTGTTGCTTTGTGCATTATGCCTGAGCATTGTATATTTCAAGGGGTATCCTGGTCTGCATCCCTGTCCTGGGGCCTTGTACCTACTGCTTTATTCTTCTCTAGACTCTTTGCACTGTTACATACTCAATTATTTGCTTTCTGCCCTGACATGTTACTGTATTGTCTGACTCTGTCCTTTGTTGGCTTTCTCTACCTTTAGGGTTGTTATGCTGTTACAGTGTCCTGTATCTGTGGTTGTATTCTGCTGTTAACTCTTAGTTTGTCTGGTCATTTGTGGTATATGTATATCATCTCCTGCTCCCTAGTCATAATTATGTCACCATTGTTATTTGGGTTCTTGTATTAGTCATAATTACCCAAGGGCACCTCTCAAAAAGAAAGGCAGATATTTTAGACACAAGTTCATGCTGTGATAGGACCCAGTTTCTCCAGAAGTCTATTAATTTGTTATCTAATCCCAGTATTTCTCCTCTTAGCAGCTACCTCTCTGTTAAGTGCGAAGTGCCTGTGTCTAGATATTTATCCCTGGTTCCTATTTGGATTTCTGGTCTGGAGACATCTGTATCTGATTAGTCTTTTGCATTTCACAGTCCTGTCAATTCACTAATGATTATTTGCTGAGGTACTACACTATGGGACTGATGCAAAATGGGATGCAGAGCTGGACGCAAAATCGGAAATAACTTACTCTAAAAAAAGAGCATAAAACATGATCGTCTTTCTGCCGTATGCATCATGTTTTTAGTCCATACAGTGTACCTGTCTCAGCATAACAGCTCTCTTCTCTATTCCCCTCTCATGTAATACCAACCTTTGAAATATTTAACCAACATAACTGCCCCAGATAACTATTTATATACACTATACAGTATATTAATATACTATATAAACAACCAGGCATTGTGTTACATAGCAGTAAAAAGTGATCTTCCATTAGATGTGCCTTGTTGTTCTTGCCAGTAAAGGGCCTGATTTACTGAAGTGTTAAGACATAAGTGGAACCCTGTTTAAGCAGTTCCATTTTTGGCTGTTAGGCAGCTAGTAGTATGGACAAATGTAAACGTGTGTGAAGAATATCAGATTATTCTTTATTGCAAGAGCCTGTGGGCTCTTTTTGTACAAAGGGTGCACTGTAAAACTGTGGTTTGTGGGCCATCATCCTGTTTTAGTGGGGCTGTGACTTATACCTAATTAGCACCAGACCAGCAATAAGCTGTTTTTAGCATTTTGGTACCACTGCATAATCATGCTATTCGCTGCATAATACAGAGGTGGACGTGGCCAGAATGATGTCATTAGTCATCAGCAAGTGGGTGGGATGTGAGAGAACTCCTAAAAATGTGTGAGTCTCCCGGACATTGCCAGAGAGTAGGCAGTTATGAAAGTACACATACTTAAAGTGTTAAAGTTGAACGAAGCAGCTGATAAAATTTTTGAATATTTAATGAATTTAATAAAATGGCAAGTTTTCTCTCAATTCTGCCTATATTCTTAACCAAATTGCCACACAACAAAAATATGCAATTGTGTGTAATTGACCCTTGCCTCCAGACATAAGGCACATAAATCATAATAATATCATTTTGTGTGTACATATATTTTTTAAGCAAAAATTATATGTAATGCTATTGAGTGGACAGGGCTATAATTTCTGTGTGCTGAGTAGATTTGATTAATAGTCTAAAAGAAATAAAACATTTGAGGCAGACACTTTACCAGCATGTTTACAACTTAGTTATGATATCATGGAATAATTTGTGACTAATCACTGGAACTCAGTAAGAAATATATCTTTTGGGAACTGAGCTATTTACCAGAAATGGAATCTTTTATGGGCTACAAAAGTTCCTGCTGTAAATACATTTAACTGAGGCACATCTATTTCTACTTATAAACATGAACAATATTAGACAATGGGAACTTGAAGGTACACTCATTTATATCATTTTTCACAAATTTATGAGACAGAGACAATTAAAAAAACAACAAAACAGTTTTTTAGACATATAAAAAAATCATGATTGACATTATTCAGATTAAAGTACCTATGTACATGTGCCACCAGCTGGTGCAGTTGTTAATAGACAAAAAAAGAGTAGGTGTATATGCAGCCAGGGGAGAGAGTGGAGGGGAATGGTCTCAAACACGTCGGAATAACTAACAAATAAAGGATTCCCCTTTATTTGTTGGGGGGACGGACGGTGATGGGGTTGGTGTAATGATATTGACACAGAAGCAGGTATGTGAAGTATATTGTATATAAAACAATTCCAAAATACACAAGAGTGATCGCTCTATAATAACAATCAAAATGGTTATAAATAAATTGGCAGTTGCCAAATAGCAGAAAAGCCTGTCGGCTCAAATTCCATAGACTGGAGTGTAATGTATTACTGGGTCGCTGATAATGGTAGACCCCCGGGATCTTAAAGATAATAATTAGGTAATAATATGACAAGCTGGATGGCAAGTTAGTTTTTGCAGCTGGAAGCCACTAAATAACTGATGTAAGTTATAGTTCCCAGGCAATAGGCTAACAATAGGTATGCAATAGAAATTGACTAAAGTCCATAGATCAACAGTCCAGGCGGATATATGATAATCACATGGAGTAAAATACCTTGTTGGTATGTATCAGCACATATTGGTAGTAGTCTTACAGCCGGAGATGATGTGGCGGAGGTGAAGAATGTCAGTCCCTGGACAAAAGTCAGAGGAGTGGGTAGTGCACTTACCCCTCTCCCCCAGGTGGATTGCTAGGATGCTCTGGTCCTGGGGTAAAGCCTCTTGGTTGGTGTCACACGCTGCTTCTCCTCTTCCAAGTAGCGCGAACGGCAGTGTGAAGATAATCGCATGAGCGACTCTCTTAGCGGGTTTCTGCTCTGCCAAAGATATGAATGAATATGCAGGCAATGATATTGATATCTAGAAATGAAGGTAATAGATAGTTTAGCTACGCGTTTCGCCCCAGGGGCGCATGCTCAGGGAAAGTTGAACTGCAAATGTCTAAAACCAAAACAACTGTGCCTATAAGTGCAGTTGTTAGGCTAGTTGTAGTCTTTGGCTTTAAACAACCGCCTTTCCCTTAGAATGTGATATTTTCATTGGTACTCAGTTGCCCCATGTCTTGTACATACAATTATATTCATTGATCTGTATAGATTCAGCTAGTGAATAACTCAAGGGTAAGAGTGGTTATACAATCCAAGTAAAATCCTATCAGGCAAATCAGTACAAAATCAGTCAGATTGAAATCAATAAACTATGAAGAGATCAATGCAGACTGCAAGGTTCAATTATTAGGGTCACAGTAAGTGTCGGTTCAAATGAACTGAATCCAGAATAGAATACAGAACCTATGATGTGCCACTAAGTGATGCCAGGTCTGGGTTTATATAGGTGCAGAGAGTCATATCTGGTAATGAGACACAGACACGCACCCACCTATTTGATGACAACTTGCGGCGCTGCGGAAACCTTGTGGCGCCTAACAAATAAATGATAATAATAACTGTGGCGGCTCACAACACAGCAAGGATGATAAGATTTCTGATATGTGGACAACATTTAGATATGGCTGAATATTAGATCATCTCTGTGCCCTACTTCATAATTAATTATCTTATCACAATTATATAACTGTTAAAAATTGGTGAAAGCACTGAGAAATTACAGATTAGTACCAATGAGTATCATTACAGAAAATGAGGGGTGGTGATAAGATCTGGAATACTGAGTCCTGCTGCTGGACCTAATGAGTTCAACTGTTAACTGTCAGCAGGCCTGCGGGACATGGGTTCACATTGATGTCTAGGGCCAGATAATCAGTTGTGGGGGACCCAGGGTGTGCAGTAACAAATTTATTAAGGTGACATAATCAATACATCTGACTCACAGTTCCACTCTTATCAATATACAGACTCACACATTTCTTATACACATACACATATGTCTCCCATTAGACCTCTATCATACATACACAGACTTTAATACATATACACACTGGCTCACTCTCTCTCACACACAGAAACATTTCTCATTCATACTGATCACACTCGATTTCATACAAACACACAAACTCCCACACACTTACCTATTCTTACAGTTTTCTACATGGATCGGGGAGTTTCTCTGTGCTCTGTTTTGATGAGTGGCTGCATAATGTCACTTAGCCAATTGGAGCACAGCAGAGACTACTGAGGATGAGTTCATACTTCAGTCTTAACGGACAATAGCATCCATTTTGACTGGTGTCAGATTGTAGGTCAGGAAATTATTGTCTGTATTATTATCTGAAAAGACACAACATAGAAATAATCATACAGTTTCACTACTGTGGCCCACTTTAAGAGTAGGGATTCTAATTTATGAGCTGGATAGTTATTCTCATTTGGGCCCAGAAATGTAGCTAATGTAAGCCATAAACCTCTGACTTCCAGGAAACTCTTGATTAAGAACTTCTTCTAACCGTTCACAGCTGACTTCCACATGAGGGATATATGGCTTGCTAAGGTCTGCATAAGCAACAACAGAAGCCAAACTCAAACTTTTCATCAGCTTTTTAAATCCTTCTTCATAAGAATTACTCATTTGTGCACCAAAAGGAGCAGTAGTATCAGTTAAAGAGGGGGAAATTTTACTGTTGGGAAAACCAACCTTGAGCAGTTCTTTGAGTGAATTGACTATCATTGAGTAACCCTCCACAAAGTACCTGTAATAGCCACAAAATCCAATTACAATGTACAATGTACTTTAGAAAGCCTAGAACATTGTACAGCCGGCGCCTCCTTAAATTATCAGCTTAACAGCACAAATGAAAATGCAGACCTTGAAACTGACATCATTGTAGGCTGCCGGGATGTTCATTTGTTGGAACTGTTTGAAGTCTCCTTTTCAAGCTGTCACTATTACCACCCTGTTGTGCATGATACCTTTGTTCTCATCATGTCAGGCTATTTCATGTCGGCATTGTGATAAGGTACTCAACCTCTCTCGTCAACTCAAATTCGATCATTCAAAAACAGTGTTAATAATATTTCCACCTGTCAACAGAAATTACCTGCCTGAGATTTCTATTTTTATTGAAATGGCCATAAATTCCACCCTGCAAGCTCGGTGCCTAGGTGTGATCTTTGACTCAGAACAATCCTTTGTTCCGCACATCGTCTCTATATTTAAATCATGTTGCATACATCTAAAAACATTTCCAGAATACACACATATGTGACACAAGATACTGCAAAAACTTTAATTCATGCACTCATCATCTCCCGCATTGACTATTGCAATTACCTCCTTACTGGTTTTCCTTGAATAAGACTCTCATCGCTACAATCTATTTTGCATGTAGCGGCTATATTGGTATTCCCTGCAAATTCTTCCTCTGCTGAGCCACTCTGTCAGTCTCTACATTGGTTCCCTGTTTTTTACCGAATCCAAAATAAAATTCTTCTACTAATATACAAGGCCATCAACAAAACTGCACCTACATACATCTTCTCAAAATTTCTCCCAACTCGACACCTGCATGTTGCACAAGATTTTCGTCTCCCATCCACTCTCATTTCATGCTTCCATTCTCTGTTACAGGATTTTTTTTTGGGCAGTACCCACTTTGTGGATTTCCCTCCTCACATAACCCTATTACCACCCTTTACACAGTTCATATAAGACAACAACCCTCTGACCCACTGACCCCCCTGACCAACATTGTTGTGTGAATGGATCATATAGCGCACTAAGCATTTTTTACTTTGCATTGTGGCTGGACCAATATGCAATATGTAGCACTTAACCTCATGTATGAAACTCCTTTAGTCCTATAGATTGTAAGCCTGCAAGCAGGGCCCTGCGACCTCTCTGTCTGTCTGTATTACCCAGTATTGTATTATTACTGTGTTTGTTATCAATTGTAAAGCACTACGGAATTGCTGATGCTATATAAATGAATGACGATGATACAAATAAATTAGATTTCTTGCATCCCCTAGATGGAGCCAATTATACCATTTACAGGTATGTATAGTGAAAATGACATAACCAATTTCTATGTTACTATGAATAATATGGCAACCAACGTTGCCATGCTATTCATAGTTACAAGAGATAACAATGAAGGGGTTGGTATTTATTTGTCTTCATCTATGAAATTCTCAAACATTTGTGCCCTAATTTATGGTAGACAATGTGATAGAATAATGCAATATGTAAGACTGTAATGTGGAAAACTTCATTAACAGTTCCCAGCAGTTTTGGAGCAGGTTCAATTACAGATTTTATCATGTTTGTTTATTTCCTGCTCTATACTGCACTATATCCATAACTTGTAAGGTAGATTATGAAGTTATTTAACAGGAGTTTGGGACCCTTAATGCTTAGAGCTTTTTATCAATGGTAGGCTATGCCATGACAGTGTATGCCTGCTGTTACTATGCCCCACCCCTTTGTATAAGGTGAATGTACTAAGCATATCCACTCTTCACCTCCCAGTTTCTTTAGACCAGGGATGGGAAACCTGATACCATTCTGGGGCCACATGGTGCAGCCCTTTAACCTTCAAAAGGGCTGCGCATTATCCTTAATCTCAGTAATAAGTAAAAACAATACATTTAGGGCCTCGTTTATTAAAGAAAGTAAAATAAAGTAAAAAAAAAAATAGAGTAACTTTACACTTTGGCAAAACCATGTTGAATTGGAGGGGGATGTAACTTTAAAATGTGGGGACAAATTTAAATTTGTGGTAGGGTATGTCCTAGATCAACTTTATATTTCAGTGTAAAATTAACGGTGGTACTTACTATCACGATGACTGCAACCCTGACAGTAGTATTCCCAACTTGAACATTCTGGAGATGACATGTCCGACCGAAGTATAATTGCGACTGTAAAAAATAATGAAATTTTATAACAGCGACTATGCACGATCCCGGTATTAGTAAATGACGTCATTGGAAAACGTAATGCTACTATTACTGCTGTTAAAGGGATATAGAAGAAAGCGCTGGCTGTACAATGTAGAAGTGTTTGTAAAAAAAACATTGTACAGCCGGCGCTTTCTTCTATACCCTCTTAACAACAGTAATAGTAGCATCTCGTTTTCCACCGACGTCATTTACTAGTACCGAGATCGCGCATCGTCGGTCGGGCATATCATCTTCGGAATGTTCAAGTCGGGCATACTGCTGTCGGGGTTGCAGTCATCGTTAAAAGGTACCCAACCCAAAAGTAAAGCTATCAAGTATTTAAAGCTATCATATATCAAGTATTTGCTGCATTAAAAAGCAAACAGTATTTAAGTTATGTGCAAAGTAATAAACTAATTTGCACCCATTGCATTGTAACATGGTTTGTCCAGGAGCAAAATTTACTCCTTTTTTTTTTTTACTTACTTTCCTTAATGAATAAGGCCTTTAGTCAACAAAAGATACATCTATCTGTAATAACATATCAGCAGGCATTTTAAACAAGTGTCTAGGCATTTTAAACAAGCTATGGAAATAAATCAGGAATGAGCTGGGAGGCACAGGTGAAGGTTTGTAGGGCTGCATTAGGCCCTAGGGCAGACTGTTGCCCATCACTGCTTTAGACAGCTTTAATACTGCAGTAATTACCATAATTATTGTCTGTCTCCTGGAATATATACCCAAAAGGATGCAGATGTGAACCCATATTAACTATTTCATAGTAACACCCCACCCAGCTAACAGAAAATCATGGGTCTGTCTGTCTGCCATTTGAAACATTTTCGCAACCTCAGCACCCCTATTAACAGATTGCACAGCAGGAGGACTTTCAGTGCTACAGACACATTACTATCATGACTTATTGAGTATACCTTTATCGTTCATGGAAACTTGATGTGGTAACTACCAACAAATTACTTTAAAAAGTAGTAACTGCACACACAACACTGACAAGGAAATGTATGTCACGGGAACAATGTTGTTACCACCCCGTTAGAGAGGCTAGTATGGTAACACAATGATTAGCAATGCTGCCTTACAGCGCTGAAGTCATGGAGTTCGATTATGATCTGTTCCCTATCTGTGTGAAGATTCTTGTTGTTGTTTTATATATATATATATATATATATATATATATATATATATATATATATATATACACACAAGTTAACCCGTGCATGATACTCATGCATTCTAGTCAAATCAAGCTACTTAAGGTGTTAAAAAGGTTCTTGTCATGCATTTGGGCCATAGCCCAGGCCTCAACCACCAACCACTCCCCACTGTCACCCCCGGCAACCACCAACCACTCCCAACTGTCACTTCTCCTTCAAGAAATATATATATATTTTTTTTAAATCTTTATAAACACTTTTAACAATTAACAAATTAAAAACATCTTAGTAAACCAAATTTCAGCCCTTTCTGAATTTTTTTCCCCACACACACTAAGAATTTAGTAGGTCAGTGTATAACTCCGCCCAGCAGGTGGCGCTGCAGCTTGGTTTTATTTTTTCCACACACACACACACAGACAGACAGACTAACACACGCCACTAGACATTTATATTATAGATATATATATATATATATATATATATATATATACATATATATATATATATATATATATATATATATATATATGTATATATATATATTTATAGAGAGAGAGCGAGATGGATTCTTGTCCAAAGTTTACTTGGCCAATTTTATTAGGGGATCTAAAGAGGATTCTTGAATGAATTGTGTTTTAAACACAATCAGAGCAACCGGGCAGCACACTCTCCCTGCCTGTATCTGCCGAATGGACCTGCACATAGTGTGCAGCCGCCGGCAGCAAGCCGCTGCTAGGGAGAATGATTGCCCCGATCGACCACCACTCCCCCCTCATCTGCCACTGGGTCATACAGGGACCTACCAGATATAGAGAGACAATGGTTCATATGTGGAAATTATAGACCCCTGAGTTTAAAGTAAAATATTATCCCTTGGATTTTATAGTCTCCATGGATCAGTAAATCAATACATGGTCCACAGGTCTGAACATATGTTCTTTGGGGTTTAATGTGTGTCAAATAAGGGGTTATCAACCACATTGATGTCCTCTGGTTGCTATTAATTGGGAAATTGGGGACATATGTATTCATCAGGGTAATATTTCAAAATCACATATATTTGTCAGGCTCTGTCCGCGCACATTTTCCCGGTGCTGGGGACAGACGCCTTCCTCTGTTGCGGCTCTGTCGCGTCCCATTGCCTAGCAACTGAACGTATGTTCTCTTCCTGGCCACGGCCGGCGGGCGCATGCGCAGTTGGTGCATGTCCCCGTTGCTAGGCAACAGGACGCTGGTTGTTCTGCGGTCAGCTGTTCTGCCTCCCTATTCACTGCTACCAATGAGAGATCAGAATTATCTATTTAAAAGAGGCTCTGGTGCCATTCTGGTGCCTGAGTGTCAAGGTCCCCTTATGCTCCAGCATTCCTCTTTGCTCCCAAGCAACCTTCTCAGTTCCAGACTTGGCTTCACTGACCTCCTTTTTGGATCTCCTTTTGGCATTGATAGCTTCCCTGGTTTGACCTCTGGCTTCCTGACTATGCTCCTGTTTGACTCTATTGTACCATTCTGCTCGCACGGCCTGACTTCGGATTGCTTGACCACGCTTATTCACCTATTACTTCACTGGTGGCTAACTAGGAGGGCCATGACCTGCCTGTCTTCTGCAGCTAACTCCAACCTTCCTTGCGGGGGTCACTGGCGAAGATCAGAGGCACTTTTAGGCTCCGCGCCTCCTTGATTAGCTGTGCAAATACCAATAAGTAGACATCAATTTTCTGCTATCCATGACAATACTGTAAGATTGTCTAAAATAGTTTGGTATGTGTTTGTGTGAATGACAGGGCTAGCCTATACCCCAATCCAGGGGCAACATATACACTGTTGATGTTTTCATTTCACTAGTCTCTACAGCAAATATTTTCTATGTGAACGGGGGCAGTACCTTGTCATTTCGGCAACTCTTCCATTTCTCCAAAAATAATAATGTAAAACATGACAACAGATACAAAAACAATATAGTTTGCTGAAAAAACATCATACTCCTTTTTCTATTTTCCTTTTTGTTTATAGAAACTTGGTAGAAAAAGGTAGCTCAGAGACTAATTGTCGGGATATACCAATAATAGAATTAACATTTACAAATAATAATTGAATTGGGAAGAAATTAATATGGAAATGAATATGGCAATTTAAACTATAAACTTTAAACAACCTAGGGGTATATTTACTAAACTGCGGGTTTGAAAAAGTGGAGATGTTGCCTATAGCAACCAATCAGATTCTAGCTGTCATTTTCGAGACTGTACTAAATAAATGATAACTAGAATCTGATTGGTTGCTATAGGCAACATCCCCACTTTTTCAAACCCGCAGTTTAGTAATTATACCCCCTAATCTTTTCTTTTAAATTAGGATTATCCCACCCAGTGGTGTGTGTGATCTAAAGCAATGAGACTAAATGATTCTATCCTTCAGTGGTTGGAGGAAATCTGCAGTCCCATAATGTACAGTGTTATATAGGTAACACACAAAGAGGAGAGCTCCATTGCTAATTGTCATTGCTGAAATACAAATACTAGGGCTGGCAGTCTTTTCTTCTGACTTTCAGTGAAAATGTTTGGTGTTATATAGGTTACACACAAAGAGGAGAGCTCCTTTGCTAATTGTCATTGCTGAAATACAAATACTAGGGCTGGCAGGCTTTTCTTCTGACTTTGCAGTCAAATTGTACAGTGTTATATAGGTTACACACAAAGAGGAGAGCTCCATTGCTCCATAGCTAATTGTCATTCCTGAAATACAAATACTAGGGCTGGCAGTCTTTTCTTCGGACTTTGCAGTCAAATATATAGGTTACACACAAAGAGAAGAGCTCCATTGTTAATTGTCATTGCTGAAATACAAATACTAGTGCTGGCAGGATTGGTGTAAATCTGCAGTCAAATTGTACTCTTTGTGTGTAACCTATATAGGTTACACACAATGAAGAGAGCTCCATTACTAATTGTCATTGCTGAAATACAAATACTAGGGATGGTAGTCTTTTCTTCTTTGTGTTACACACAAAGAGGAGAGCTCCATTGCTTCATTGCTAATTGTCAATGCTGAAATACAAATACTAGGGTTGGCAGGCTTTTCTTCTGAATTGGCAGTCAAAGTGTACGGTGTTATCAAAATAGATTCACAGCAGTACACAGAACAGCAAGTGCACCAAGCAGCTGCTGCCACCAGTCATGATGATAGTAATCCCTCTACGTCATCTGGTAAAGCCTATGTTGAAGTGCTTACTGTTTGTAAGTCAGGGAAACCAAAATGTAAAAAAACACCTTTTACCTTGGTCACGAAAAAAAGACCTGTAATCCAGGCAAAGTTATCTGCAGAAAAAAATTAAATTGCCAACATGCCATTCTACACACGCAGTGGCAAAGAAAGAATGAGGCCTTCGCCTTTCTCTATGAGTGCGAGTTCTGCAACTGTCACTGAGGCATCTTCTTGTAAGGTCAGTCATGACCAAGCAAGACCTTGTCATTCGGACTCCAAAAGTGGTGTCCAAATACTGTTACGTGTAAAAGCAGAGCTGGAAGAAAACAGTAAGGCATTAGAGAAAAATGTCTGTTCAGATTCAGAAATGACACAAATCCCTGAGGAGAGTCTACCCACGAGTGCTATGTGTAATTGTGACCATTCTGATAGTGTACCCATAAAGAAGGCCCCTTTCAGCATTTCTGCAGATGTGTGCCTGAACAGCCCAAGTGTAGCCAGTGAAACACCAATTGAGGATGCCACTTTGGAATTGTAACAGGGAGATATTTGTGTAGCCGACGAGGGTGCTAATGAGGATGTTGATGAGGATGATGTTGTTTCTGTAAGTCCTGCACCGGTAGAAGTAGTTCTGGCAAGTGATAAGAAGGCCATTGTCATGCCTGGACATAAGACCAAAAAATCCACTTCTTATGTGTGGAATTATTTTTACCCAAATCTTGACAACAGTTGTCTAGCCATTTGTAGTGTATGTAAAGCCACAGTCAGTCGAGGTAGGGACATTAACCATCTAGAAACCTCATCCATGTTACGCCATTTGAAGGGAGTTCATGGCAAGCTGTTGGCAAAATCAGAAAGATCGGAGTTAGTCCTGCATCCAAGTTGCTAAGGCTAGATGACTCTTCCACTCTCCTGGATTCCTCAGAAATACTCTTGAGCGTTAGTCCCACTGCTGCTGCTGTTGGGGGTGAATCTTCATCGCAGAAGCAGACCAAGAAGAAGACTACTAGTTGTTTACAACAGTTGACTGTTAAACAATCCTTTGGAAGAGGAAGCAAGTATGAAAGCTGTCACCCAGATGCTAAGCGGATCACAGACGCCATGGCGACTATGCTAGTATTAGTTCTAGTCCAATATCCACTATTAATGCAGCTGTTTTAGACAGTTACATGAGGTCTTGTATCCCCGTTACCAAATTCCATCACGACACAATTTCAGTAGAAAAAGTATTCCTCACCTCTACCAGAAGTTTCATAAAAATTTAATTATTGGGCTACAAAATGTCATTCTACCCACTGTACACTGTACACTTAACCACAGATATGTAGACAAGCGGAACTGGGCAAACTATTTTAGTCAAGCACACTGGAGAATACTTTCCGTGTTGTGCAAGGGGCTGAAACCATTCGAAGTAGTCAACTGTGAAGTGAGTTCAGACACTGCTAGCTTGAGTCAAGTGATTCCCTTAATTAGACTTTTAGAAAAGCAGCTTGAGAAACTGAAGGAGGAGAAGAAACAAAGCAATTATGCTAAGTATGTCAGACTTATAGATCAAATACTTTATTCGCTTCGCCAGGATCCAAGAGTTGTCAATATCTTGAAATCGGATCACTACATTTTGGCGACTGTGCTTGTTCCTCGGTTTAAGAGCTATGTCTTCTCTTTGTTTCTAACTGACCCAGATCTGAAGAGATGCAAGGAGCTCCTGGTGAGCCTAATGACAGCTCAAGTGTTACTTGCCAAGACGCTGTCTTCTCCTTCAGTTTCTCACTCAACTGCTGCTAGGAAAAAACTTAGCTTTCCCAAGAGACCCAGGGATGATGCAGATGACTCAGCACCAAATTTTGACATCTTGTCTGGCCTTAAAGAATTGACCAAAAAGCGTGACACCTCTGCCATAACTCCCCCTGATTCTACTATCAGCATCCAAAGGATGGTAGAGGATTATTTTCATGACAGCATAGAAATAGACACATCAGACAGATCCTTTACATACTGGGAGGAAAAAAAGGAAATTTGGAGACCCATGTACCAACTTGCTTTGCACTGCTTAAGCTGCCTACCCTCCAATGTGTACTTGGAAAGAGTTTTCAGCACAGCCGGGAACCTTATTAGCGATCAGCGTAGGAGGCTACTTCCTCAAAATGTGGAAAAGATGATTTTCATAAAAATGAACTTCAAGTTACACAAGAAAGGCCTTTCCCGCCAATAACATCAAAATACTGAGACTTCTGTAATGGTGGATTCCAGCGCTGATTAATTAATAATGTGTGAGGACGATGTACACACTGATGATGGTGAGGATGAGGCTGAAGATGATGACAACAACATCTTGTTACAGTAGAGTTCATTTACAGCACTGTTACCTTAGATGTCTTAAGCCCATTGTTGCCTTGTTTTGTGGGGGGCCAAACAAACCAAGCACTGAAGAACCAATCAGATTATAGCTATTATTTATTTAGTACAATCTACAAAATGATAGCTAGAATCTGATTGGCTGCTATAGGCAACATCTCCACTTTTCAAACCCGCCGGAAAACTCTCAGCTTGATACATTTACCCCCTGGTCTTGTCTACTGTAAAATAATTGACCAGAATTAGTGACACCTCTGCTGTAACTCCACCTGATCCTACTATCAGCTATCAACATCCAAAGAATAGTGGAGGATTATTTTTAATTTTTTTGAACCGTATAAAGACAACAGTTTTATTAACAAAGAACAAGGTTGCTTGCAGAAGTAATGTAAGCATGGATATCTAAATAGACGTGTATGTGTATTACCTTCCACTTTGCTTCTGTTTCATCAAGTGTTTGTAATCTGCAATTCACATCAAAGGTACCTAACTGGATTATAATTTTGTGTGAATTGGGGCTGATTCGAAGCTCACTGATGAACTTGCTTTTTGCTGGGAATTACAATGGCTCTTCATGCTTTAATGCATTGTCTGGCACCCTGAGTTGGGGTGGGTCTGATAAAAGCACACATCCCGGGGGGTCAGTGCTCGTTGCCATGTATTAGAATTGTAGAATTACCTCAGTTATCCAAGAAACAGGTGGAGCGATCAAATGAACCATAACTGGTTTCATGATCCAAGGAAAATTCCATCTTGCACCACTTTTCTTTTCTGCCACTGCTGTGTGCCAATGTGTCCTAGATGTGCTAGGAACTGACTTGTGTTTGAGTCATTGCTCTGTCGCTTACCATCCAGCCAGGTCGCTGCAGTATTTGTCCGAAAGTAAATGAAAATAATATTGTGACCTGTGAGGTGGTCAATATTGCCTGCAAATGACTTTAAATTAGTGTTATTGAGGTTAATAATAAAGTAGGAGCAAAATTATGTGATTTTAGTATATTTTAGGGATTTTTCTAAAAAATACAGATCCAAAACCAAAACAAACGAAGGCGGTTTTGCCAAAACCAAAACAGGAAGCTAATCCAGATCCAAAACCAAAACCAGTTCACGGGGGTCAGTGAGCATCTCTACCAATAAAGAATACAATCTGTTAAAAAATAATTAAATTATAGAAAGAAAAATATTTCAAAATATTGTACATTTGTTCATAGAATAAAGCAGTTTTTTTTATTGATTATCTACTGTTATTCCCATCGTAACAGAATAACTATAGTGGTGGCATATGTACTGCTGACATACTTGTTAAATAGGATTCCTCATTCTTTGCACAGGGAAACTATATTCTGCAAAAACTGGCCTCCTGATGTATTTGTCAAAGCCCTATCGCCAACAAAAACACTCGTTTTTAACGACCATATGACTTTTTGCTCTTGGATACTTTGCCCATTTTAAACAAGTCTACAAATTATGTCTTATTGATTTCTACCTGGACATTAACAACATTTTACTCTATTTGTTTTGCAAACCTAGGATGGATTCAAACAGGGAAAAAAAATAAAACATTTGGCATTGAAAGTGTAGTTGTCAGCCATGTAAAACTGGGTGCATATAATATATATATCCTCCTCGGCTTCATTGCAGTTGGTTCGCATGCATGCTGTATATTTGGATAGCACTGCATAAATCTAAACTACCTATAATATTATTTCTGTTCAAAACATCTACTCAATATGGTAGTATTATTGTTATACTTTGCATAAAAGCCATTTGAATTTTCATTATTTTCAAAATAATTATGGCCCTTGTTTTCTATATTTATTTATTTTGTACTGTACGCCACTGGGAAAACACCATGCTGGATATGGCATAAAGTAACAGTGACAAAGGGGTTAACTTGATAGTGGAGCACTTCAAAAGTAAATCAGGCTACTTCCTTTTATTAGATTTTATTAAAGAACATGCATTCTGTTCCCCTGATAGCAGAGCAGAGCTCCTTGCTTATGTGTTCAGATTTTCATTATGCTAAAATGACTTCTTTTCGGGAAGGAGTGACAAACTGGAATACAGCAGTACAGTTAGGGCTCCCAGCACAGTAATGAGAAAGAGCCTGATAGCTTTTGTTTTTCGTCATTTTTACTGTTTAGTCGTTTGTGAAATACTACCCCAATATAGAGATAATTGTTTTCATTTAAAATCTCGGTGCAGGATATTTATCTTGAGACCAGCTGTGACACTTAAGTATTTCCTGCTTTGATAAACCAGACTAACAAATAATCTAATTAGTGCTTGATGAGGAACAGTCAGAAGTCTGATAGCTTTCCTTGCTTAAAAAAAAAAATCATTGAAATAATAAAATGTACCATTTTTGATGTCTGTTTTAAAAAAAAAATTACAAGAGTTAATTAGTAAAAATAATTTCCCCTTAAAACCAAAAAAATGTAGCCTAGAGATAAAATTAGGCATTTGCTTCTCAAACACAGAGCTGGGACTCCCCTATCATCTTTACAATGCATATTAATATAAAGTTATGCAAAATCCCTGATAACAAATGTTCTGTAGTAAACAACGCATTGTCATTGCTTGATAAAGCATCATGTAATCTTCCATAGCCTACAACATCAAAAACATTTATGTACAGGTATTCACAAAGAGCTCTTTTGGGACATGATGCACCAATTCAGCCACCCTGTACTTTACGTCAGTTTTTCTGTGATTTTAACTATTTGTCTTGGGGTTCCCTTTTACTAGCAGTAACCTACCATTACTCACCCCAACGACAAGCCCTATAGTTGGATACAAAGGGTGTTTTCATTGTTGATAGGGCTTCACCCTATACATTAAGGGATAGTACTGCTGGCGATAAGATTTAATTCTGATAGTATAGGGAAATCATGGGGAAGCCTACATAACAAGCATTATGGTGGTACAAGTAACACCACAATCCTTGTTTTGTTACCGGAATCACAGAATCGGAGGGGATGTCCTTGCACTTGTCCTCAAAGGGAAGTCCCAAAAGTAGGCGACTATATTATCAATTACCCCCTGCCAGGGACTAGCACAAAGCATGCAATTACCAACTGCCTGAAGCCAGGATCTAGTACAGATGAGGATGTTGATGATTTGTAATCACCAGCTGCCTGAGGTCAGGATCTAGCACAGTGACTTTATTTGCCAACTGCCCATATCCACCAACTGTTCAAAGCCAGGAACTAGAGCTGTACCAGTAATAATCATCCGCCTGGTGCAGTGAACTAGTACAGTGCCTGTAACTACCAACTGTTCAAAGCCAGGAACTAGAGCTGTACCAGTAATAATCATCCGCCTGGTGCAGTGAACTAGTACAGTGCCTGTAACTACCAACTGTTCAAAACTAGGAACCAGAGCTGTACGAGTAATTATCATCTGCCTGGTGCAGTGAACTAGTACAGTGCCCGTATCCACCAACTGTTCAAAGCCAGGAACTAGAGCTGTCCAGTAATTATCATCTGCCTGGCGCAGTGAACTAGTACAGTGCCTGTATCCACCAACTGTTCAAAGCCAGGAACTAGAGCTGTCCAGTAATTATCATCTGCCTGGTGCAGTGAACTAGCACAGTGCCTGTATCCACCAACTGTTCAAAGCCAGGAACTAGAGCTGTCCAGTAATTATCATCTGCCTGGTGCAGTGAACTAGCACAGTGTCTTTACCCATGAACATGTAGTACCAACAATATCTAAAGTTGTTACCCTTCTACCTTTTGTATCAAGTGTACCTCATGCTTCTTAGATTGCAAACTTATTTGTGCAGGGACATCTATACATTGTGTTTCATGTTATTGTATGTAATTTATGTGTATCAGGATCTCCTCAATGTACAGCACTAGGTAATATAGCACTTTATAAATAATAAAACAAAATAACAATATACATTTCTTTGTAGGAAATTCAACAAAGTTAAAAAAAAATCATAGTTTGTGGTTAGAATGGCCTTAGATAATGGGTGAACTGCAGCAGCTTGATACAATGATCTATTTCACCCTGTTATCTCCACTTACATTTAACAGAATTAACACTGAATTTTTTACATTAATTAAGTCATACATTAATTAATTGATTGAATAATCCTAGGTGAGGCAGTACAGGTGTCCTAGGTCCCCTTCCCCTTGGGTGTCACCCTCATAGGTGCTGCCCCACCCCTCTGCTTCTTACATTGTGTGGAGCAAGTGTGGGGGCATTTTCTGCTCTTTGAAGTGTGGCAGTCACTGTGACATCATAGCCCTGCCCTGCAGGTGACAGCTGCCTGCTTGCTCTTCCATGTCAGTGTCCATCACATTGTGTGACATTATTTAACTCATGCAGTGTTTTAGGCAGCCCCTAGTGGTAGCGCTGGTCCTTAGACTAGGGTAGCTAGATGAAATGGATCATGTTGTCACCTGTCCAAAATGTATGTCCATCTTGGATATGGATAGGGCTTTTTGTCCTAAAAAACGTAAAAGAGAATAAAATGCTAACCACAAGTCTGATTCCAGATCACTTCTAAGATTAGTTAACTTATTACCTAACTGGCAACAGTTGATAGTAATTGCCTTTTGGATGCTGTACTGGGTGCATGTAACTACATCCCACACAGTGCATCCAACTCTCTAATAGGTGCACTCCAAGCATGCAGAACAAGAGCAATGAAAATTGATTTCAGCATACAGAACAGGAGATGAAGTACTATGCAGTTGCCAGGGACAACATTTTTTTTAAAATCCTGGGACTGTTCCTGAACATAATGGAAAATAAATGTCAATATTATAGCAATTTCCTGCATTTTCCAATATATTTAGTAGTTAATTGAGGCTGCTAAGCTGTGAAAATCATGATCTTTCTCCCCAATTAGGAAATACAGGAATAGATTTTCTGTTGCTTGCATGAATCAGTCATGTACTGATGTGTTAAATCTAAGATTGATGTGAATGGGGAAAAAGGGATTTTTCATACTGTCAATCTGTATTGTGCTTCAGCTGTCATTCAGACACTTTGATTGACAATAGTTATACATTTGCTGTAACTGAACACAGACAGTGTAGATAGTCGTTTTATTTGTTTTGTCTTTGTTTCCTTCGGATGTCAGCCGCATTGGGGAGATAAATCTTTTTTTACAAGACAAACCATATCAAAACACGCAAGAGAGCAGAACAGAAAACAGGTACAGAAAGAGTCACTATAATGTTTCTGCCTGCTTGTGAATTAATACTTCCCAGCCGTGATGTCATTACATGAAATGTTAATTTAATATACATTACAGTGGTTAAATACAACCTTTACTATTGTCATAAATTAAGACATGTCAATGTGGACTAAATAAATGTGTACAGTTTTCTCGTGATTTTTCTTGTAACTCAAAGAAAGCAATAAAAACACTTAACATTTCCAAATTAAGATAAAAATGTTACAGTTATGGGTTTCAATTTGAACTACAGTTTTATTTATTGAGATAGGCCAATAAAATAAATATTTTATTTTGCTTTATCTCTCTGTCGTAACATGTTTATTCCTCCACTGAAATACAATATATCATAAATATTTAACACAGGTCAGGAGCTAATATTGTGCCAAAATCAACAGACAAGAAAAGGTTTTATATCACTTCACTGACAGTCGATGTCTTCCAACTGCTTTTACCAATATGCTGACAATTATCCTATTAATTTGGGGGCATCTGGATTGTTTTGGGGTATACACACTGCAATATCATGCTACTAGTCCGGTACTACTTTGGTGGTCGAGTACTGATGGGAAATCCTTCCCTTACCTTGTCTCCCAGATACGAGTCAGGTTCTTTTCTCTTTTGGATATCCGGTGGTCAGGAGATAAATACTTCAATGAAAGGGACAAAGATTGGTCAAACAACTTGATTTTATTGAGAATGCGATAAGGATAGTTTTAGTAAGCCACCGCGCCACTGACCCCTTCAGCTCAATAGTAATGACAAAATAATGCGTCTGATCAGCATAGAGCACAATAGCATTTAACATATAACAGACACCTGGTGAGTATAAGGCAGAATAACGATAACATCTTCAATACACATTGTCTAATAAGGCACACTGGTAATCACAGTTATTACTTTCACGTTAACAATATCTGACTGGTGATGATGCAATAACCATCAATAATAACCCATCAAGACTCTTACGGTCACTACCGCGCCCACTAGAGGGCTACTTCTTATTGAGGTGTTTGGGGTACCGTGCTATTCCCTGTGGGTCAGACGCCCTACTTTTAGCATCTACTGCTGAGTTAACTTGAATTGCAGCGGTACCACTAACACTGAATGGCACACCTTCAATATTAATAAATCAATTCTTAGGTAAATCACATAACATTAACATCATCTAAAACATTTGGTGCACCAATATTATCCCCGGTAACGTTACCATATTTTCCACTCAGTCCTGGGCTGACCTGTGCACAGGAATTTGGGTAGTGTTCCAATGTCCTGCAGAGGTTTCCATCAAGGGTTAAGTATTATAGTAGAAAGCAGAGCTGTTGCTCATTTCAGCCACAAGATGGCGTTGTTCTCTCAACAGTCAATGAATCTCTATCAGCACATGTACTCTGCAGCAGGGTATAATGTCCAGATATCAACACGCGCGCACACACAGACACACACACACACACACACACACACACACACACACACACACACACACACACACACACAGGATATAGCTAAAATGACTGTCTTAATTATTCCCTGCAGCCTGTGTATAGGTATGATCTGGGGGAAAAGCTCTCACAATCCTTCCTTGTACAAGAATGCAATGTCAGTTTTGGATAGATTCTCTCATCACTCTTCCCTCTGACACTGGGGTGTGTGCAGTACACTGCAGGCTGAGGTTTTACCTTGAAAAGAGTTCTGTAGTTAGTGAATACTGTCTTTGGCGCCCCGCTGCGTGTCCCCTGCTGTTCTCCGTCCGCTTTGCTGGCAATGTCACAGTTCTGGCAGCAGCTTATCTTCTCTCTGCTCGGCTGCACATCCTCCCCCTTGTTCCTTCTACCATGCTCTCTCTCTCTCTCTCCCTTCCTGCACAACCTCTTCCTGTTACTCCCCCAGCCAATCAGGGCCTTCATCCTCCTCCTGTCAATCACTCCTGGGCACAAGTTTTCAGGAGCACAATTAACTCCTTGTAGCCCTGCATTTTAAAAGCGATTATGCACTCCTCTGTGCTGTTCAACAGGGCTTTGGGGTACCACACTACCCCTATGAAATCCCAATGTGTATATCCACCATAATTACTGTCTGTTATCCTTTCAGATTTTGTAAGTCTGTATGCAGTATTTTGATGCTATTTCTAGTATTATAGATTACAATAATCTGTTTTTTTAATAGGGACGTAGATTATATAATTACAGTATAGTCAATAATAGCTTCACAGAGATTAATTATTGAATGGGAGGAAGGGAAATGCTTATTTTTTAATGTATGATGGCCAGGGGAGAATTTTTGGAAACATGAGGAATGTTAACAGACTTGGATAACTTTTACAGTTGATCCCAACTTTTCTTACTGATCTTTATAGCTAGGTACAAGCATTTTTAAGCTGGCAAAACACACAGCCAGTTTGCAGCATTTTACAGCAGTTATAAAGTGGCCACAGTAAACAAGGAAATTAATAAGGATCATTAATGCAATGTATTAATTATGCAAGAGATGATTAGTGTAGGTGCAGCCTAGGAACTGTCCACACAAGGATTGCAAATCTGGACACATTTTTAAATGAGCATTTCTTTGTACTTGGGCTATTTCCTCCATAGGAATACATTCGGTAGATCATTCTGATATCATCAACATCATCATCAACATTTATTTATATAACACAAGCAGATTCCACAGTGCTTTACAATTGGGAACTAACAAAGTAATAAAACAAAACTGGGTAATACAGACAGACAGAGAGGTAACAGGGCCCTGCTCGCAAGCTTACAATCTATGGGACAATGGGAGTTTGATAAACAACGTTAAGTGCTACATATTGCATATTGGCCCAGCCAGATTACAAAGGTAAAAGTACTTAGTGGACCATATGATCCAGTCTCACAGCAATGATGCTCAAAAGGTTGATGTCTTCTGTGAACTGTAAAATAGGGTACCCTAGGGAGGTTAAGATGGTGGTTGAGGAATTTTATAAGCTTACATGAAAAAGTGGGTTTTCAGAGACCACTTGAAGGGACTAGAGTGGCGGTTCCCAAAGTGTGCGCCGCGGCTCCCAGAGGTGCCGCGGCGCTGTCACTGGGGTGCCGCGAGCCAGCCATAGGAAAAAAGAAAGAGCACATAAACTTACCAATCCGTTGGGCGCCGGGACCCAGCAGCCTCCTCTCTCCCGCAGCTGTCACTGAATATCGACGTCAGTATCAAGCTGCTGCGGGAGAGAGGAGGCTGCTGGGTCCTGGCGCCCGACGGATTTGTAAGTTTATGTGTTCTTTCTTTTTTCCTATGGCTGGCTCGCGGCAGAGGAGTGAGAGGGAGTGTGACAGCGGGGCAGACAGAGGGGCAGACAGCGGGGCAGACAGAGGGACAGAGGAGTGTGACAGCGGGGCAGACAGAGCGATAGAGGAGTGTGGCAGCGAGGCAGACAGCGAGCAGACAGCGGGGCAGACAGAGGGACAGAGGAGTGTGACAGCGGGGCAGACAGAGGGGCGGGCAGACAGCGGGGCAGAGGAGTGTGACTGCGGGCAGACAGAGGGACAGAGAAGTGTGACAGCGGGGCAGACAGAGGGACAGAGGAGTGTGACTGCGGGGCAGACAGAGGGACAGAGGAGTGTGACAGCGGGGCAGACAGAGGGGCAGAAAGCGGGGCAGACAGAGGGACAGAGGTGTGTGACAGTGGGCAGACAGCGGGGGAGACAGCGGGCAGACAGCGGGGCAGACAGAGGGACAGAGGAGTGTGACAGCGGGCAGACAGCGGGCAGACAGTGGGGCAGACAGCGAGGCAGACAGCGGCCAGACAGCGGGGCAGACAGAGGGACAGAGGAGTGTGACAGCGGGCAGACAGTGGGGCAGACAGCGGGCAGACAGAGGGACAGAGGAGTGTGACAGTGGGGCAGACAGGGTCAGAGGAGGGGGGACATCGTGAGAGGGGCAGTGGAGGTTGACACAGCGTAACAGGGGCAGAGGAGGAGGACAGCGTGAGAGGGGCAGTGGAGGGGGATACAGCGTGAGAGGGGCAGTGGAGGGGGGGCACAGTGTTAGAGGGGCAGTGGAGGGGGGACACAGCGTGAGAGGGGCAGTGGAGGGGGACACAGCGTGAGAGGGGCAGAGGAGGGGGACAGCGTGAGAGAGGGCAGAGGAGGGGACAGCGTGAGAGAGGGCAGAGGAGGGGACAGTGTAACAGAGTGCAGAGGAGGGGTGGACATCGTGAGAGAGGGCAGAGGAGGGGGGGACATCGTGAGAGAGGGCAGAGAAGGGGGGGACATCGTGAGAGAGGGCAGAGGAGGGGGGACATCGTGAGAGAGGGCAGAGGAGGGGGGACATCGTGAGAGAGGGCAGAGGAGGGGGACATCGTGAGAGAGGGCAGAGGAGGGGGGGACATTGTGAGAGAGGGCAGTGGAGGGGGGACATCGTGAGAGAGGACAGAGGAGGGGGGACATCATGAGAGAGGGCAGAGGAGGGGGGACAGCGTGACAGAGAGCAGAGGAGGGGGTACAGCGTGACAGAGGGGGCAGTGTGTCTGGATGCAGAGGGGGCAGTGTGTCTGGATGCAGAGGGGGCATTTTTGCATACAACTAAATAAGTATTTCTGTCCTGACCTAAATACTTATTACATTTTTTTGACCCAACTACTTCTAAAACAGGACTGCTCAATAATTATTTTGGAGGGGTGCCTTGAAAAAATTTGGAGACTCTAAGGGTGCCGCGAACTGCAAAAGTTTGGGAACCACTGGACTAGAGGAAAGTCCTCCATAAACTGGGTGCAGCCCAAAAAAGTCCTGTAACCAGGAATAGAAGCAGGTAATGAGTATGGATGAAAGGTGCAGATCTGGTGCAGAATGGGGGTGACGAGTTGAGAGATTTTCAGAGATAAGTGCTTGTGCAGTATTGTTGATGGCCTTGTATATTAGTAGAAGTGGATCAGCAGTGGGCCAACAATTTGCAAGGTAAATCAATATAGCTGCTGCATGCAAAATAGCTTGTAGGGGTGATAGTCTGATTTGGGGAAGACCAGTAAGGAGGGAATTGCAATAGTCAATGTAGGAAATGATGATTGTCTAAATTAAGTTAAATACTGGCTGGTTTTTTTTTCTTGTAGCACACAAATATTAACTTTAAATTTCAGTGTACAAATAAGCATAAGCATTTGTGTGTTACATGGAAAAAAGAGCCAGTATTTAACATATGTACAAAATAATAAACTAATTTGCACCCCTTGTATTGTAACATGATTTTGTCCAGAAAACGTACTCAATTTCTTGTTTAAGTTCCTTCATATATCAGGCCCTTAGTGTAGAAAACACACATCTGTCCCCTATGTGTCTGTCTCCCTAGACATTTGCTGATTCTATTTCAGCTTGGCTGTCAAGAGTGAACTATTACTTAGAATATTTTATCCAGACATCATCGGGTAAAGTTTGTTAAAGTGTTTGATACCATCTTTCCCTGTAAGTAACTGAAAAAATCTGATTAGCTGCTAAAGATCTAAGACTAAAGATACACAGTTTATTGAGAAAAATCCCCCAGCAACATTGCACTTCTGCTAATAGAGTGGTTCTAAGGCTAGGTACACACTACAGGGTTTTCAGATGAATATCAGGCTACTCATACGATAAATGACCGTTTGGCCCAATATCGCATTAGTTTCTATGCTCCACCAATGAGCGCTTATCATTCCATCGCACATCGTATCGTGTGATTTTTAAACCAAACAGAAAATCTCGTTCAATGATGGAATAATTTTGTTCCAATTTTCCAATTCTGCAGTGTGTTATGCACTCATGACCAGCAGTGTCCATAGATCTCAATGGAGTGTGCAGAGTCACAATCTTTTCAGATGATGGTTATGAGAGATGAAGAGCACAGATCTGAAGGTAAATCTTGTAAAACGTGTTTAGTGTGTACACTTGAATCGGCATGCTGAACGGGACTTTTTAGTAGTGGGTAAAATCGTTAGCTATATCGTATCAGGAGAAACTTTCTGTATAGTGTGCCCAGCCTTACTATTAAAGTTAGGACCACCCTATTAGCAGAAGCGCCGTGAAGTGGCGGGTGGCTTATCATGCATTTGCAAATGTGTGTATCTGAAAATTCTGCATTTTTATGTGCAAGTAGAAAGGCAGCTCCTATACTGGCTCACAGCATTGTTGCTGGTGGATTCTCTGTAGTTTTCTTTCTTTCTGGCTTACTCCACCCTTTCAGGCACCTGCTGTGAACCTATAAATTACAGTTTATAACCAGAGAACAATGGAGCATTCAGATGGTGATAATTGGGTCATTTCACATATTTCAAAGCTAGTGTTGGAGGACATCACAAAGGAATGGAAAGAAATTTATATAAAAATTTTGTACGGTCATATTTTTGTCCAAGTGATCCCCAGTTATTAAACAAATCAGGTGGACAATGCAGACACAAAGTCACACACAAAGACATACACAAACATACACGTAAAGGAAACAAAGTGACATATGTGCATCAGGCAAAGAGGTCAATTGCTTTGGTTCCCAGAGATAGTTGTCACTGCACTGTTTGCTCTTGCATTTATTCTGTGTCATCCAAGAGATTACTTGGCTGTAAATGTGATATTTTTTCTGTAGTCTATGAGCTATTTTTGTATGGGAATTTCATATAGCTACATTACTGTTGGCTTAAATGGCATCCACTAGCTCTGGGTTTCAGGGCAGCCATCAGAGGGGTACGAAGGGTACTGGCGTATGGGGCCAGGCTCACCAGGGGGCCCATAATCCGGAATTACCAGGAATCACACTGGCCACCAATGAGCTGTCCTCCACTTTGTCCCCGCTGCTGCTGATCTGTCAAACGCGATTGCAGGGGAATGATCGTTCCGCTCTTGCAATCATGGGGTCCCACCCCTCTCCCTGTCTGTTGATTGTGGGACTTGATGTCACACTGATGTTCCCTCTGTCGCCGTTGTTGGAAGAAGGAGCAGAGAGGCTGCAGCAATCAACATCTAGGTAAGTAATTTTATTTTAAAATTAATTACAGCAGCTTCTCCTGTGCTATGATAGCAGCAGCTTTTTATGCATCTATCAGTCCACCCCAAAGTACTACACATTGAGAACAGTCATCAGCCGCAATGTATTTCATGTCTACTGCCTCACACTGAAACAATAATTGAAGCTGGGTTAAGGGTGTACAAGCATTCAAACAACTCTCAAAAGTTTAGGTGAGGTACTTACATAAGGTGCATTTTATAACCTAATTTCCCCGTACACCAAGATGGAAAACTTCTATTTCCTTTCCATGGATCATTAATTTTTCTACTGATGCCATTTGTTTCCTCCTTTTTCTCTCCGCTTCTAATTATCCTACTTTATAGAATGGAAGTGGAGGAGATCTCATGAAAATACTGGCCCCTGAATATTATTCAGTGTGTATGCACTAGAGCACTCACCTACATATTGATGACATGCCTGCTTTAGAGAATGCCAGTTATTCCAGTAGGGGAAAATGGATGAAACACTATGAGATATGTATGAGTATATGTTAATACGTGACTCTTTAAGAACCAATCTTATACTAACTTGTCACAAAGGACCGGCTGTTATGTTGTATTGCTGGCAGAATAACTGAGGTGTGGAGAGCAGCCACACCATATTGTTGTTTCTCACAAGTATATAAAGCTTTTTTATCCAAACAAACTACCCTGATAACAAAGCAATTGGTAACATGTGTATTTTGTATTTGGCTTGTGTACAGTCAGTTTGCACTAGTGCAGGGGTAGGCAACCTCTGTTTACCAATGCGCCGGCAAATAATAAATATATATATATATATATATATATATATATATATATATTACATTTGTATTTGGCCCCCATGATTTTTGATGCCAGCCCCTCTGAGTTACTTAGTATATGTTACTATTTGGAATGTACTGTTTACCCGTGTTTATAGAAAAGAGGAAAATCCAAAAAATTACATTCCACAGAAGTTGAAAGTTATATACAGTCTTGGCCAAATGTTTTGAGAATGACACAAGTATTAGTTTTCACAAAGTTTGCTGCTTCAGTGTTTTTAGACCTTTTTGTCAGATGTTGCTATGGTATACTGAAGCAAAATTACAAGCATTTGATAAGTGTCAAACGCTTTTATTGACAATTACATTGCGTTAATGCAGAGAGTCAATATTTGCAGTGTTGACCTTTCTTTTTGAGGACCTCTGCAATTCGCCCTTGCATGCTGTCAATCAACTTCTGGGCCACCTGCTGTGACTGATGTCTGTCCATTCTTGCATAATTCATGCTTGGAGTTTGTCAGAACTTGTGGGTTTTTGTTTGTCCACCCGCCTCTTGAGGATTGACCACAAGTTATCAATGGGATTAAGGTCTGGGGAGTTTCCTGGCCATGGAGCCACTTAGTTATCACTTTTGCATTATGGCAAGGTTCTCCACCATGCTGGAAAAGGCATTGTTCATCACCAAACTGTTCTTGGATGGTTGGGAGAAGTTGCTCTTGGAGGATGTTTTGGTACAATTCTTTATTCATGGCTGTGTTCTTAGGCAAAATAGTGAGTCAGCCCACTCCCTTGACTGAGAAGCAATCCCACACATGAATGGTCTCAGGATGCTTTACTGTTGACATGACACAAAACTGATGGTAGCGCTCACCTTTCCTTTTCCAGATAAGCGTTTTTCCAAATACCCCAAAAAATCTGAAAAGGGATTCATCAGAGAAAATGACTTTACCCCAGTCCTCAGCAGTCCAATCCCTGTATCTTTTGCAGAATATCAATTTGTTACTGATGTTCTTCCGGGAGAGGTGGCTTCATTTCTGAGCAAGCTCTACACTGGTGGTGCCCTGTTCCAGCAGCTGAATCAACTTCAGGAGATGGTCCTGGCACTTGCTGGACGTTCTTGGGCGCACTGAAGCCTTATTCACAACTATTGAACCTGTCTCCGTGAAGTTCTTGATGATCCGATAAATGGTTGATTTATATCCTTGCCTGTGGAGCCCTTTTTGTGCAAAGCAAATGATGACTGCACGTGCTTCCTTGTAGGTAACCATGGTTAATAGAGAAAGAACAATGATTTCAAGCACCACCCTCCTTTTAAAGCTTCCAGTCTGTTATTCTAACTCAATCAGCATGACAGAGGGATCTCCAGCCTTGTCCTCATCAACACTCTCACCTGTGTTAATGAGAGAATCACTGACCTGATGTCAGCTGGTCCTTTTGTGGCAGAGCTGAAATGCAGTGAAAATGTTGATTTTGGTATAAAGTGCATTGTCCTGGCAAAGAGGGACTTTGAAATTAATTGGAATTCATCTGATCACTCTTCATGACATTCTGGAGTATATGCAAATTGCCACTGTAGAAGTGAGGCAGCAGACTGTGAAAAATAATTATTTGTGTCATTCTCAAAACTTTTCGTCATAACTGTATACTGCAGTAGCTCAGGGCCGTCTCTTCCACAGGGCACGATGGGCAGGTGCCCGGGGGCCCTGCAGCCCAGGGGGCCCATCAGAGGCAGCTAAAAAAAAAAGTTCCCATAGGAACCCATAGGGCCCATATATATATAATCTTTTTTTTTTATATATATATATATATATATATATATATATATATATATATATATATATATATATATATAGGGGCCCCGGTGCACTGTTGTGCCCTGGGGCCCCAAATGTTGTTAAGAGGGCCCTGCAGTAGCTGCTTTTATTTTTTATTTTTGAAGAAGGAAAGGGGTATAATTATTTTATATAGATCTTTTATATGTTATATAGAGTTAGTGTCCCCATTGGCACTCGTTCTTCTTGAATTACACTAGGGGAGATATCTTTGGCTGATCTCTGATACTGTGACTATTAGTTGTTCGGGCCACTATAAACGTGAGTGCATTTTCCACATAGCTAGATAAACAGTGCTGAATTGCCTACCTGAGTTATCTTTTTTACACATTTTACATTTTACATTCTAACTACAACACATTGACTTCCACAAAATATATTTGTTTTCTGTATTTGTCAGTACAGAAAACAATTAATTATCTAGATGTAAAAATCCATAGGCTATTAATTGTGATCTCAACCTGTGTATTTGTTAAACTACACTGATTTTTTTTGGTAGTTGTCATTAGCAGTGTTAGATATGTACATATTTAAAACTAAATACAAATTGTAATATCAACCAGTGTATTTGTCAAAAGGATAGGTGAAAATTGACAATGTTTTGCTGCATCTAAAAGGGGGTCTACTTTTTAAGCACAGAGCTGCTGAGAGGACGTTTGGGCCAAAGAGCAGCATCTTTTCACCCTAGCCTGCCAGCATCGAAAAATCCTAAAGGAGTATCACTGAGTACACCAATGAGAAGCTATAGGTCCACACAGTGACCTGTCCCTGTAACTCTCATTTCCCTCATATATTCTGCCATTGGCTCCCTGGGCTTTGGGCTGGTCCCCCATTATCCCAATTTATAATCTCTCAGTCCCCTAAACAAGCCCAGGCATAGATAATTTGTGCTGGCCCCTCGTCCAGGTGTAGTAATAGACTTTTTATTTGAGTAGGGGAGCGATTTACCAATTGCATTGACTTCATAATAAAAATAAACCTATTGTGCATATCTGGATTCCTTTTTCTATGTCCTCAGCTTATATTATATGCTATGCATCTCCATCTTCATGTGTGTGACCTAGATAACTGATCTCTATTTACCTTGTTCATGTTTTTTAAAACTATTTACATTTTTCACAATATACAGGGACCGTAGTTTATTAAAAAAAAAAAAAGCAATGCAATATACATGCCCCACTGGTGCTGAACGGGTACCCATAGCAATGAAGAGGTGTCTACAGGGAAGGGGAGTGGGAGGACGCTGTAAACAACTTAGTGCTTTAGAAGTTGTAGACAAACCCTCTAGGTGATGTGACAATGTCTATCGTGATGTGACCAAGTGGAAAAAAAAGCGTGATCCTATCCCAATCCAGACCACTTGAATGTTGGGAGGGATGATTATAACTGTACAGAGAACTCACTCACATCAGTCTTTGCCCCAATGGAACTTACAGTCTAAATTCCCTAACACACACACACACACACACACACACACACACACACACACACACACACACACACACACACACACACACACACACACACACACAGACAGCTGGTGACTGAAAGTACTGTTTGTAACATTGTCTAGTTTATAATATTTCTTTCTGCGACTATTTATGACACTTTAAATTGAGTGCTGACTTTCTTTCAGCCAAAGTTTAAAGCTTTTACTATTAAACCCCAGTGAGCATGTTAGGCCATTCATTCAAAATACACTACATTGCAACATTTATTTAAGCTACCAGTAGAACTATATACTCTGACTGACACCTGACTGTGAAAATAAAATCTTGACAACACCAGTAGTATTTTTATCAATCTTAGTATGAATGATTAGAGATGAACAACTGTACCTAGCCTAGGTAAGCATGTTTCTAATCATAATGTGTAATAGTAATATTACAACTACATTTCTACAGGATCATGCTTAATTTGCACATTATCATAGTAATTATTTTAAGGAATATTGTCATAGAAAATTGGATTTACATAACATTGAACCTGGATTTATTTAGGGACCCTTAAAACCTAAAATGATCTATTGCATCTATGTGAACCTTGCATTATTAGAGGGTAATCTTCATTGTTATTAGTAATGTGTTAGTAAGTATTGCTGGGGTCCACATGCTCAGATCCGTTTTTTAAATTCTTCCTTTGCATGCCCGGAGAGGATTTGCAGGGTACGCACTGGCCCCATCTAGTGTCACATAGGGGCATGGTTCACTCCCTGTGCTGTGACCAGCTCTTGAATTAATCAGCAAGGTGCATCAAGGGCAGGGCACAATATGTATATTGTTTTACTGTGAGTGCCAGTGAGTATATGTAATGGGCTCACTGTAGCTCTACTCCTGCTTGGCCTCTTCAGCCCTGAGGTTTGCATAACTCAGCAAAGCCAGAATGCCTGCCAGGATGAGTTAGATTCTGGGGGAGCAATGGTGTCTCTCTAGATCTGCCCCTGCCCCATTCTCATTGTTCCTACTTGCACATTGCCAAGAGAAGTTTATACAGTAAAAGGAAATATATCAGAGATGCATTGTGGCAGTGTCTTCACAAAGTAAAAATTAAATTTAGTAAACTGTCACCCAAAAACTCACCAAGGGAAACCAAAACGCTATCAACAATCCAAAAAATCTAGTTGGGAATGGTGTAGATGATTGTTTGAGAAAGAGGATGAAGCGCCATCAATTCTGCCCTATGGTACTTTCGCCTAATTATGATCTACTGGTATATGTATTGGCAGCAGTAGCTTGACCAGTAGCCATAATTATTAAAACTTGCCTTTGAAATGACTTCCTGCCTGTATTATAGTGTATTGACCTCCTTTTTGTATTGTATCCTTGACCTCTCTGCTGCCTTTGACACCGTGGACCACCCCCTCCTGCTGCAAACTCTTCTCTCTCTCTGCCTCTCTGGTTCTGTCCATGCCTGGTTTGCCTCATACCTCGCTAATCGCTCCTTCTCTGTATCCACGTCTGGTTCTTCCTCCTACCCCTACCCTCTCCCCGTAGGAGTCCTGCAGGGCTCTGTTCTTGGCCCTCTACTCTTTTCGCTCTACACTTCCTCCCTTGGTGCTCTCATCTCCTCCTTCGGTCTTCAGTATCACCTTTATGCTGACGACATTCAACTCTATATCCCCTCTCCTGATCTTTCCTCCACCCTCCTCGCTCGGGTATCCGACTGCCTCTCCGTCATCTCCTCCTGGATGTCCGAGCGCTTTCTCAAAATCAACATCTCTAAAACTGAACTCATTGTCTTTCCTCCGCCCAGACTCCCATTTCACCATGACCTCTCTATTGTCGTCAACAACACCACCATCTCCTCTGTCACCCAACTTCGCTGCCTGGGTGTCACCCTCGACTCCTCTCTCTTTTTTGCCCCCCACATTCATTCCCTTGCCCACGCCTGACGCTTCCAACTACGCAACATCGCCCGCATCCGCCCTTTTCTCTCTCAGGATGCCACCAAAACTGTCATCCACGCACTCATCATCTCCCGCCTCGATTATTGTAACCTCCTCCTCACTGGCCTCCCCCACTTCCGTCTCTCCCCCCTCCGCTCTATACTCAATGCGTCCGCAAGACTCATCTTCCTCTCACGCCGCTCCTCCTCTGCCTCCCCTCTCTGCCTTGCCTTACACTGGCTCCCCTTCCCCTACCGAATCCTTTTCAAACTCCTCACCACCACTTACAAGGCTCTCTCCAACTCTACTGCCCCTTATATCTCTAACCTCTTCTCCATTCACACTCCTGCCCGCTCCCTGCGCTCGGCCAACGACCGCCGCCTCTCCTCCACTCTTCCCTCTCATCACCTCTTCCCACTCCAGAATCCAAGACTTTTCCCGTGCAGCCCCCCTTCTCTGGAACGACCTTCCTCTTTCCATCCGTCTCTCTCCTACTCTGTGCTCCTTCAAACGTGCACTCAAAACTCACCTGTCACGGGCACTAGGAGTCTTTACCCAGGGATCACCAGGTGATGGACTTACCAGAGCAGTATAGATGGTAATATGGTACTCTGGTAGCGGGGTGATCACGGAACAGGAGACAGCAGATGGTAGAGAATGCTCGTGGAAAGTCTATGACTAGCAGCACTGGTAATATACAGGTAGTAGTACACGAGGAACTGAATGGACAAAGGAAACGTGAGGGTAGTCAGTGGTCTGCGGTAGCAAGTTGTACCACTGCTATAGTGAGGAGGAATGTCCAGCAGCAACGAGGAGGTGATGAGAGTCAGCGGTCTGCGTTTAGCAAGTTGTACCGCTGTCTATGTGAAGGAATGGAATCCAGGTGGAGGTATCCGGGAAGTCAGTGGTCTGCGTTAGCAAGTTGTACCACTGCTATGTGAAAGGATACTGGAAACAGGTGACTCTTGAAACAGGGAACAAGTTGTACCACTGAATATATATGTGAGGAGGAGCACGGGGAGAGAAATGCAATACAGAGTATACACGGGCACACTGAACTTGATCCCACGATGATATGCACAATATAGTAATGACTGAACAGCACAGCACAATAATACAAAGTCACAGGAACTATCCGAGCAAAAGGTAACACAGTCAAATGATGGCAATAGTCTCAGCGGATAGTAAACTCCAGAGGAGAACAACTCAGTCCAGCAAGATATGCAATACACCAGCACAGTCAATGAGAAGTATGCATACCGTGGTTCAAGAGCAGGCTGTCAGACAGGAGTGCAGAGATACCTGAACGGCTGGAGGCCGGCAGGATGCGAAGTCCCAGGAGGGTAGAAGCGGTAATCAAGTAGGTGCAGCGCACAGGTAGGTAGACCAGCAGAGATCGAAACAAATACTCAGGAAGCAGTAGTATATAGAACTGGACACCTGGAGAACACTGAAGTGTAGAGATGGTCTAGACGAGATGAAAGCAGCGAGGCGTTGATCCGATGCAGACAGGCAGGTTGACACAGGCAGGAACACTAGAAGCACGGAGAGCGGATCAGCTGGCTGCAGACACGAATAGAACTGAAGGGTAGCGGCAAGCAGGACACTGCAGGTACACGGAGGTAGCGGATAGGAATCAGCAGGTGCAGTCTCGATGAAACACGGGAGAGTTGAGATGAGCTGGAACTGTTGAGCACGGAGGCAGCGGATAGGAATCAGCTGGCGCAGTCTCGATGAAACACAGGAGAGTTGAAGTGAGCTGATAACTGTAGTGCACGGAGGCAGCGGATAGTAATCAGCTAACACAGTCACGATGAAACACAGGAGAGTTGAAGTGAGTTGATAACTGTAGTGCACGGAGGCAGCGGATAGGAATCAGCTAATACAGTCACGATGAAACCCAGGAGAGTTGAAGTGGTCTGGAAACCACAGGAGAGTTGAAGTGGTCTGGAAACCACAGGAATCAGCAGAGCTGAATACACGAGGAAACACAGGAACACCTTCAGAGGCTCATGGGAATGAGACTCCAAGATCAGGCAACGAGGTATGGAACTCAGGTGCTTTAAATAGGGAGTGTTGCCTGATCAGCCAATTAACTAAAAGGAACATGAACAGAAGGTTTCAAAGGGCTGCACATGCGCAGACCCTCAGGATGGTGGACGGCCACGGTTCCTAAACACACGGGAAGAAGCACTCACAGTCTGGTGAGTGACAGTACCCCCCCTTTTAAAGGTGGGCACAGAACACCTGGAACCGGGCTTGTCCGGATTTTTGGAATAAAACTTCTTAAGAAGAGCTGGAGCGTTGAGATCTTCAGCTTTGATCCATGAACGCTCCTCAGGACCAAAGCCCTTCCAATGAACGAGGAAACGAAGAACTCCTCGCGAAATTTTTGCGTCCAATATATGAGTAATCTCGAAATCTTCCTCCTGATGAACTTGAACTGGCTGAGGTGCTGAAGGAGGGACCGAGAAACGGTTGATGATGAGAGGTTTGAGCAAGGACACATGGAAGGCGTTGGAAATGCGAAGATTCTTAGGAAGTAGAAGTTTGAAACAAACTGGATTTATCACTTGAATGATCCTATATGGACCAATAAAACGGGGAGTGAATTTCATAGATGGGACCTTCAAACGGATATTTTTGGTAGATAACCAGACACGGTCTCCAATTTTCAGTGGTGGAATAGCCCGCCTCTTCTTATCTGCAAAAGACTTATATTTGGCAGATGTCTTCTTTAAACAGGTTTTGACCTGAGACCAAATATTTTTGAAGGTCTGACAAACAGTCTCTACAGCAGGAACTTGGGTGGGAGGGAGGGCAGGAAATTCCGGAAAAGACGGATGGTGACCGTAAACCACAAAGAATGGAGTTTTGGAAGATGACTCATGGTACATGTTGTTATGAGCGAATTCAGCCCAAGGAAGCAATTCTACCCAGTTGTCTTGATTGGCTGATGAGAACATCCTTATAAAGGTCTCGAGATCTTGATTGACCCTTTCAGTTTGTCCGTTTGATTGAGGATGGTAGGAAGATGAGAGTGCTAATCGTATGCCCAAGGTCTTACAAAGGGCCCGCCAGAATCTGGAAACGAATTGTACTCCTCTATCTGACACAATCTCAGACGGACATCCATGAATACGAAAGATTTCCTTGACGAAATGCTCAGCCAGAGTAGAAGAGGAAGGCAAACCAGACAAAGGGACAAAATGAGCCATCTTGGAAAATCTGTCTACCACTACCCAAATAGTATTACAATTTTTACTAGGCGGAAGATCAGTAACAAAGTCCATACTAATATGTGTCCAGGGCTTGGATGGAATAGGTAGTGGTTGAAGCAAACCCGCTGGGGTTCTGCGGGAGGTCTTAAACTGAGAACACAATTCACAAGCAGCTACAAACTCTTTGACGTCTCTCCTCATCGAGGGCCACCAGTAACTTCGAGAGAGAATCTCAAAGGTCTTGCGTTCACCAGCATGTCCAGAAAAACGAGAAGAGTGGAACCACGAAAGGATTTTCCTCCTAAGAGTAGGAGGCACGAGGGTCTTCCCAAATGGTAGCACTTTAGTGGAAGAAGCAGCCAGCAAATACATTTGGGGTCTAGTATAGAGTGGTTGGAAACCTCTTCAACGTCAGAGGACGTCACAAAAGCTCGGGATAGAGCGTCAGCTTTTTTGTTCTTGACAGCCGGTTTGAAGGTTATGATTAATTCGAAACGAGAAAAGAAAAGAGACCATCTTGCTTGACGAGGATTCAAGCATTGAGCAGACTGTAGATATGACAAGTTCTTATGACCCGTGAAAATCGTCACAGGGTGACGAGCTCCCTCTAACAAGTATCTCCACTCCTCTAATGCTACTTTGATAGCCAGCAACTCCTTGTCCCCGATAGTGTAATTCCTCTCCGCAGGCAGGAGACCCCGAGAGTAAAAGGCACAAGGATGGAATTTTTGTTGCTCCGATCATTGGGAGAGAATGGCTCCTAAGCCAACATTAGAGGCATCTACTTCTAGGAAGAAGGGAAGTGTCACATCAGGCTGTCGAAGAATGGGAGCAGAGGAGAAGGACTCTTTAAGAAATTGAAAGTCTTGGAGAGCCTCAGATGACCATTGCTTAGTATTGGCCCCTTTACGAGTCAGGGCCACAATAGGAGATGCAATGGACGAGAAGTCTTGAATGAAGCGTCTATAGTAATTGGCAAAACCTAAAAAACGCTGAATGGCACGAAGAGTAGTTGGCTGAGGCCAATGTAACACAGCATTCACCTTTTCTGGATCCATTTGCAGACCAACTCCGGAGACAATATAACCCAAAAATGGAATCTGGGGCAACTCGAATGAACATTTTTCTAGTTTGCAGAATAATGAATTTTTCCGGAGTCTGGAAAGGACCTCTTTCACATGTTGGTGATGAGAAGGCAGGTCCTGTGAAAAGATCAATATGTCGTCCAGGTAGACAACGACACATACATATAACAAGTCCCGAAAGATCTCATTAATGAAGCCCTGGAAGACAGCGGGGGCATTACATAACCCGAAAGGCATTACTAAATATTCATAATGCCCATCTCTGGTGTTGAAAGCTGTCTTCCATTCGTCACCGGACCGGATTCTAATTAAATTATAGGCACCACGAAGATCCAACTTGGTAAAGATCCGAGCTCCCTTAATGCGATCAAATAACTCAGTAATCAGAGGAATGGGATACCGATTTTTAATAGTAATGGCGTTAAGTCCACGAAAATCTATGCAGGGGCGTAGTGATCCATCCTTCTTTTTTACGAAGAAGAACCCGGCTCCAGCGGGAGAGGTGGAAGGTCGAATAAAACCTCGCCGGAGATTCTCTTGGATGTATTCAGATGTAGCTTGAGTTTCAGGTAACGAAAGTGGATACACCCGACCCCTAGGAGGAGTCTTGCCAGGTAGAAGATCGATCGGACAATCCCATGAACGATGAGGAGGAAGACGGTCAGACTGAGCTTTATCAAACACATCGGCAAATGAAGCATACTGCGGAGGAAGTCCCGGTGAGGAAGATGAGATGGAAGATTGCTGTATTTTAAGAGGAATGACTTGGGAAAGACAACGATGATGACATTCAGCTCCCCAAGACGTAACTTGAGGAGTGCGCCAGTCAATCTGGGGAGAATGACATTGAAGCCATGGAAGGCCTAAAACAATCGGACTTGTAGTAACAGGAAGAATTAAAAACGAAATCTCTTCATGGTGTAGCACACCAATCTGAAGCGTTACTGGAGACGTACTCTGGGTGATGAGACCATTGATGAGATGTGATCCATCTATAGCAGTCACAGTAATCGGTGTTTTCAAAGTAATCACTGGTAGGGACCATTGATTCACTAGGGATTTAGAAATGAAATTTCCTGCTGCTCCAGAATCAATCAGTGCTTGGGACTCAAAGGATTTGGTAGCAAAGGAAATCGTAACATCAAAAGCGCAGACTTTTAATTTCGTAGAGCATGGAGAGGACTCCAGGGACCCTCACTTCACCTCTCCAGAACTAGTTAGGGCCTGGCATTTCCCGATTTCTTAGGGCAAGAATTGAGCATATGTGTGGAATCAGCACAATAGATACAGAGTCTATTCTTTACTCTTCGGTTCCTCTCCTCAGAAGTTAATTTGGAACGTCCTATCTCCATGGGAATCACAGGAGATGAAGCTGGACGAAGTTGAGGGGTTGAGCGAAGAGGTGCTTTAACTGAAGTTGTTTTTTCAGATTCCCTTTCACGAAACCTCATGTCTACACAATGGCAGAGGGAAATCAAATCTTCTAATGACGTAGGTAGCTCTTGGGTAGTCAGTGCATCTTTAATTTTATCGGAGAGCCCCTGCCAGAAGGCGGCAATTAATGCTTCAGTGTTCCACTGAAGTTCAGAGGCTATTATCCTAAATTGAATGACATACTGGCCTACTGTACGAGAACCCTGACGTAAACGGAGAATGCTGGAAGCAGCGGAGGTCACACGACCTGGTTCATCGAACACACTTCGGAACATAGAAATAAATTTGGCACTATCTTGTAATACTGGATCGTTCCTCTCCCACAGAGGGGAAGCCCAAGCCAGCGCTTGTCCAGAAAACAATGAAATAAGATAGGCCACTCTGGAACGATGGGTAGAAAAATTTTGAGGTTGGAGCTCAAAATGAACTGAGCATTGGTTGAGAAAACCCCTACAAGTTTTGGGGTCTCCATCATACTTTGACGGAGTAGGCAGGTGAAGCGTGGAAGCCGTAGACACCTGGGATGGCACTGGGGAAACGGAGGAAAGCACAGGAGTTTCAACATTTGCTGTAACATTCTGTCCAGATGTTCCTTGGGAGGCTAACGCCTGGTAACATTGTAGTAACAGCTGTTGGCGAGCATCCTGTTGCTCCACACGGGTAACCAGATGCTGCAGCATCTCTTTAGCTGTAGGTTCCGAATCTGGGTCTGTCATGGCCTGATCTTACTGTCACGGGCACTAGGAGTCTTTACCCAGGGATCACCATGTGATGGACTTACCAGAGCAGTATAGATGGTAATATGGTACTCTGGTAGCGGGGTGATCACGGAACAGGAGACAGCAGATGGTAGAGAATGCTCGTGGAAAGTCTATGACTAGCAGCACTGGTAATATACAGGTAGTAGTACACGAGGAACTGAATGGACAAAGGAAATGTGAGGGTAGTCAGTGGTCTGCGGTAGCAAGTTGTACCACTGCTATAGTGAGGAGGAATGTCCAGCAGCAACGAGGAGGTGATGAGAGTCAGCGGTCTGCGTTTAGCAAGTTGTTCCGCTGTCTATGTGAAGGAATGGAATCCAGGTGGAGGTATCCGGGAAGTCAGTGGTCTGCGTTAGCAAGTTGTACCACTGCTATGTGAAAGGATACTGGAAACAGGTGACTCAGGAAACAGGGAACAGTGGTCTGCCTCTAGCAAGTTGTACCACTGAATATATATGTGAGGAGGAGCACGGGGAGAGAAATGCAATACAGAGTATACACGGGCACACTGAACTTGATCCCACGATGATATGCACAATATAGTAATGACTGAACAGCACAGCACAATAATACAAAGTCACAGGAACTATCCGAGCAAAAGGTAACACAGTCAAATGATGGTAATAGTCTCAGCGGATAGTAAACTCCAGAGGAGAACAACTCAGTCCAGCAAGATATGCAATACACCAGCACAGTCAATGAGAAGTATGCATACCGTGGTTCAGGAGCAGGCTGTCAGACAGGAGTGCAGAGATACCTGAACGGCTGGAGGCCGGCAGGATGCGAAGTCCCAGGAGGGTAGAAGCGGTAATCAAGTAGGTGCAGCGCACAGGTAGGTAGACCAGCAGAGATCGAAACAAATACTCAGGAAGCAGTAGTATATAGAACTGGACACCTGGAGAACACTGAAGTGTAGAGATGGTCTAGACGAGATGAAAGCAGCGAGGCGTTGATCCGATGCAGACAGGCGAGTTGACACAGGCAGGAACACTGTAGAAGCACGGAGAGCGGATCAGCTGGCTGCAGACACGAATAGAACTGAAGGGTAGCGGCAAGCAGGACACTGCAGGTACACGGAGGTAGCGGATAGGAATCAGCAGGTGCAGTCTCGATGAAACAGGGGAGAGTTGAGATGAGCTGGAACTGTTGAGCACGGAGGCAGCGGATAGGAATCAGCTGGTGCAGTCTCGATGAAACACAGGAGAGTTGAAGTGAGCTGATAACTGTAGTGCACGGAGGCAGCGGATAGGAATCAGCTAACACAGTCACGATGAAACACAGGAGAGTTGAAGTGAGTTGATAACTGTAGTGCACGGAGGCAGCGGATAGGAATCAGCTAATACAGTCACGATGAAACACAGGAGAGTTGAAGTCAGTTGATAACTGTAGTGCACGGAGGCAGCGGATAGGAATCAGCTAATACAGTCACGATGAAACCCAGGAGAGTTGAAGTGGTCTGGAAACCACAGGACAGTTGAAGTGGTCTGAAAACCACAGGAATCAGCAGAGCTGAATACACGAGGAAACACAGGAACACCTTCAGAGGCTCATGGGAATGAGACTTCAAGATCAGGCAACAAGGTATGGAACTCAGGTGCTTTAAATAGGGAGTGTTGCCTGATCAGCCAATTAACTAAAAGGAACATGAACAGAAGGTTTGAAAGGGCTGCACATGCGCAGACCCTCAGGATGGTGGACGGCCACGGTTCCTAAACACACGGGAAGAAGCACTCACAGTCTGGTGAGTGACATCACCTCTTCCTCAAAGCCTACCAACCATCTACTTAACCCCCATCTCCTTCCTTTAGCTCATCCTCCCTTCTCTCCTCTTGCCTCAACTGGCTCCTCTTGTGCCTGGTCTGTTTACCCTCCCTTAGGATGTAAGCTCTTATGAGCAGGGCCCCCTCCCCTCCTGTCTCCATACCTGTTCTTCCGCTCTGTCCTTACTGCATATGACTAGCCGGAGTTTCTGAAGTATTGGTACTTTTTGTTTATTGTTCTGTATGGTTTCACCCTGTATAGTCTACTGTTAGTACTGTGTGCGGCGCTGCGGATAGCTTGTGGCGCCTAACAAATAAATGATAATAATAATAATAATATTGTATTGTCTGAAAGAATGTTGAGTGCTGCTGGCAAGGGCATAACTATAGTCATAACAGTCCATGTATCTGTTATGGGGCTGAACAGCACAAGGGCCCTATCCTAGAGGAAAAATTGTGCCTTAAAGTAAAAGCATAATATGGTTCCAAATTGATTTTAAAGTAAATGATTTGGAAAATAATAAGGGTAATCTGACAATGTATATATAATTCAAACTAATGTATTGGATTGGTCTTGGTTATACAAGTGTTGTACTTGGGGCCCTATAAGTACTAGTTAATTGACTTAGCAAAATAAATGTTCAAACTGCACATAATCACATTAAATGTGAAGATATTTCTCTCTAGAAAGCTATATACTTAGTTCTAACTTGTTTTAACAATCCTAATAATTCTAATTCATATTAATGTAACTTCAGGTTTATCATGCATAATATGTATAATAATGTATTCTGTCTAAAAATGTGTCATGTCCTTTTTATAGTAAATTCAGCATTCTTTTTTCTTTTAAACCTGAATTAAGTATTTTATAAATGTTATAATGTCAAATGTTTTAGTTAATATATGATCTTTATTCCAAAAGCTCTTCGTTGCTACAAAGCACTTTAGTTGTCAAAAGTGTGAAAATGGGCAAACATTTTTTCTTATTTCACATTTCCCATATTAGTCTTGAAAACTCCTACTTTATTGAGTCCTATGCAGGCACGTACAGAGGGCGGGTTTCCAGTGCCCAGAGCTCCCCCCCTTCCCGCAAATATGGTGCAAATTAGAGTCACAGGCTGGACCCCCCCAATGGACCAGCCAACTTACTACTTACTGGACAGGTCAGTTCTTCGGGTCCCTTCCCATCTCTCTGTTAATGACCTCACATCACATGTGACACATCATGTGACATGTACACCGTCCCATCAAGCAAGAGAGGCAGACAGAACACTGCCCCTGAAGCGCTGGAGGGAAGAAGGAAAGAATAGAGGGGATCTTAATGTAATTTCTTGATTGTAGCCTTTGCTTGAGGTACATCTTATTTGTAATGTATTGTACAGTAGTAAATAGTAAAATTATTTTACAGAAATGCAAAGAATGCAATAATATGCTAATTTTGTAGAGTAACTATTTCCTGGTATATTCAGATTGATTGCTTGAAATAAATAATAATTTATTTGTTAATTTTGCTCTTGAAAAATGTGCACTGTTCAAAGAAATTAAGCCATGTAGTATGATAGGTACTATATATAGTACCTATTTTCATGAATACCTTTTTCATTAACAGCTTGAAAATCTGTGACATTTGCAATGGGCTATGGATTTAATGTTGGGTTAATCATTTAGGTTGTGGTAAAGTATTAATTTAATTATTGGACTATATATGTGATGGTGAGGGCTATTTAAAAAGTGGGTATACAGGGCTATTAATTTAATGTTACGATGTTTTGGGGGTTATTATTCGAATGTGTGGCTGAATTTGAAAAGAAGGAGAGCTATTTATTAAATGTAAATGAGGAACCTAAGTATTCAATATGGCTGCTATTGATTAAACGGCAGGGCAAGTTGTGGGAAGGGTGGCCTAGAATGTTCACTCATTGCTAAAATGGCTGTCCATATTTCATATTCCTATCCATTTTCCAAACAGGCCTCCAACATTCCAAGATCCAGGCAAGCAGCAACTTACATGAGCAGCACAGGTAGTGAAAAGGTAGGAGACAGTAGAACAGTCCACTAATTGTCCCAATTCTGGTGTCGCAGTCCTATTATGTCCCACTTCATTTTTAGGATTGATGCTAATTTGTATCTGGCCTGCAGTACCTCTATGTTACTAAAGGTACTGTTGTTTTAGGTTAGGATAGTGGTTCCCAAACTTTTGCAGTTCGCGGCACCCTTAGAATCTTCATAATTTTTTCAAGGCACCCCACCAAAATAATTACCGAACAGTCCCATTTTATAAGTAGTTGGGTCAAAAAAACATAATAAGTGTTTAGGTCAGGACAGAAATACAAATATTTAGTTGCATGCAAAAACAATTCACATAAATCCAAGGGAAAAGAATATTTTTATAATTTTTTTTTAAATTATATTTCTGCCAAAGAATAATTTACAGCTAACTCACACTGTGCCTCCTCTGCATCTCCACACACACACTCTGTGCCCCCTCTGCATCTCCACACACACACTCTGTGCCCCCTCTGCATCTCTACACACACACTCTGTGCCCAGTGGCGCACGCAGGGGGGTTTCTGGTTCCCTAAAAACCTCTCCCCTCCAGGAACCAACGGTACTTCACAGCAGCCGCGGCGCTGTCAAAGAAGCGTCCGCGGCAGTGCTGTATTGTAGTATAACACAGCACTGCCGCGGATGCTTCTTGACAGCGCCGCGGCTGCTGTAGAACTCAGACTCGCTGAAATAGAGCTGCTGCGCATGCGCAGCAGCTCTCTCTTGCTCTATTTTTTTTTCCCCCGGGGGGGGTGGAAACCCCTTTTCTAAACCCTGCGTTCGCCTCTGGTGCCCCCCTCTGCATCTCCACACACACACTCTGTGCCCCCTCTGTCTCCACACACACACACTCTGTGCCCCCTCTGGATCTCTACACACACACTCTGTGCCCCCCTCTGCATCTCCACACACACACACTCTGTGCCCCCTCTGTCTCCACACACACCCTCTGTGCTCCCCTCTGCATCTCCACACACACTCTGTACCCCCTCTGCATCTCCACACACACACACTCTGTGCCCCCTCTGCATCCCGGGGGCCAGGAACAGAAAAAAAACTAAACAAAAAAAACAAAACTTACCAATCCGGCGGTGCCCAAGACACAAGAGGAGGGAGGATGCTGGGTCCCAGGCGCTGCTGGATTGGTAAGTTTTTCTTTTCTCTTCCTGGCCGCGGCACCCCTGGGATTGGCGGCGCACACTTTGGGAACCACTGGGTTAGGAATCTGAGCCTAATTTGTACCTGGCCTGCTGTACCTCTATGCTAGCAGAGGTGCTGCTATTTTGCCATTGGACATTTCCACCTTGACTGCAGGAGTTAACCTCCTTTCCTGATCATCACCTACACCTGATCCACTTGCAATACACCCACCCCAAACAGTGCTCCTTGCAATTAATCAATGGTTTTCTGTGTCTGATCTCTGTGTAACTGTGCCTATTGTTCTCCTGATTATTTGACTTTTGCCTGTTCTATCGTTTTGCAGCTTTGCTTTTGACCCAAGACCCCGGCTTCATTTGACCTAGCTCCTTCTTACTCCCTGGTATCATTGTGGATTTTCCGGCTTCTGACCCCTGGCTTGCCTGACCCTCCTTTGCATGATTTTCCTTTGGATTATCTGATAGCTCCTGACTAACTTGGTATTCAGGCTTCTTGTGCCTGTACATCATCTGTTTACCTGGACACCAGTCTCTGCTAAACCTGGTAACCTGCATCTGCACTTACCTATTTGTGCCTTACATACAGTGCCTCGTGCATGCTGACTATGCTGGTATTCAGTGTCATTATGCCTGTACCTCATCTATATACCTGGCCACCAAACTCTGCTAAACCTGGTAAAGTGCATCTGCACCTCCCCATTTGTGTCTGACATCCAGTGCCTCTTCACTATCTTGGTATTCATTCTCCTTGTGTCTGCATCCAATCTCATCTTTTACACCTGGAAATCCTGGTATCCAGCCTTTCTAGCTCTCAAGCTATACCTAATATATCCTGTTATCTATATCTGCATTTAACCATTAACTGCACCTATTTGATACATGTGAAATCCTTGTTATAATTAGAGATGCTCAGGCTCAGTTCCTCAGAAATCGAACACACCCGAACTTAGGGGATACGAGTACCGAGCCAAGTTTTCTCGATACTCATCAACATAACGTTGTTGTTATGTTGTCGGATTTCTTATCTCGCGAGTTTTGGAATCTATAAATACCGCCCTCCACGGCAATCTAGCGCTATTTGAGAGAGGGACACAGAAGGGGTAGCACAGAGTGTACAGCATTTGGGCAGGCAAAGTTATAGAATTGAAAGAGGAGGGTGGTAGCAGTGTTCAACAAAGTAATCAGTGACATTTAGAAGAGCTCCATTGCTCCATTGATAATTCTCATTGCAGAAAAATACAAATAATAGTGCTTACACCGTTGATGTAATTCTGCAGTTCAATTCTACTGTGTTATCTAGGTAACACACAGAAAGGAGAGCTCCACTGTTGATTCTCATTGCAGAAAAATACATATACTAGTGCTGTCAGGGTTGGTGTAATTCTGCAGTCAAATTCTACTGTGTTATATAGGTAACAGACAAAGAGGAGTGCTCCAGTGCTGAAATAGAAATTATAGGGCTGACTGGCTTGGTCTAAATCTGCAGTTACATTTTACTGTACCATAGCTCACTCAGAAACAGGAGAGGTGGCAGGGTTCAGTGCTGAAACAGAAATTGTAATAATAGGGCTGTCAGTGTTCTTAAAAGTCTCCAGTGAGATTCTACTGTGCCATAGCTCATACAGAAACAGGAGGGTTGACATTGTTGTTGTCACTCTCCAGTCTCAGTCATGATGATACTAATCACTCTACCTCATGTGCTATAGCCTATGTTCAAGTGCATAGGGGTTTTAAGTCAGGGAAACAAAAATTTACTAAATAAATGAAAGCTAGAATCTGATTGGTCGCTATAGGCAACATCCCGACTTTTTCAAACCCTCAGCTTAGTAAATCTAACCCCAAATGTCAAAATTTTGTGCTCACTCATCTGCTTCACCACTGGGTGTCTTGGGAAAGCTAAGTTTTTCCTAGAACCAGTTTTCAGAGAAACTGAAGGAGGAGACGTCATTACAAGATGTTGATAGCTCTTTGATCCTTGCGAAGCGAATGAAATACTTAATTTACAATTACAATGCAGTTAGCGGATTTGTTTAGTTTAATTCCCTCCTTCAATTTATCTAGTTACTTCTCAAAAAGTATAATTAAGGCAAATCACTTGACTCAAGCTAACCGTATCTGCACTTTCTTCACAGGTGACTACTTCGCTGGACTAAAGTACATTCCCCCTCAAATTTTAGTCTTCTTGCAGCTGCTGCATTCTCCTACATGCTGTTGCACAATCCCGAAAATGACCCAAAATATTTTGGGACACAGGCAGCATCTCCTGCATGTCATTGTAATGTTTTAAAAAGTTCTGTTCCACCAAGTTGATGTGCATTTTGCACTTGCATTTTTTGAACCAAATGCAATACCAGTGGGTAAATGACTCAAGGATAAGAATATGTGTATGAATACTCCAGGCTAGTCGGAATAGAAGCTGCATAATAACTACAGATTTTTTTTTGCCTTGAAGTTGAACCCGAGAAACAGTCTATAATGCAGTTAGAAACCAATATTCTACAGAAGAAACTAGAAACTAAAAACTGCAATGGGCTAAATTAAGTCAGACAGTTAGGGGCAAACAATAAGAAAAGATAAAGAACAAGCAAGACATTAAAAAGTTGAAATATAGTCAAGTCAAACAAAGATCTGACAATTGACAGGAGGAGTAGGGTTCAGTTTTATTCCACAAAGAATTGCTGCTTTTGAAAGTCACCATTTGAGTGAGCCCTTCATCAATTAATTAGGAACTACTACTTGTCAAATACGTCAGACAGTGACTCAGCAAGGTTACTGGTTTCTAGCAAATCGTTAAGCAACATAATCATTCAGCTTACAAAAGAGATACCCTTCATTGTGTTTGGGTTAGAGATTCACTTTAAACAACAGTGACGACAATATTGGAACATAACAGGTAACAGATGTTGAAATGGTGTAGCTGACGGATCGTTACAATATAAAACTAAGACCTAGGGGAACTAAAGCCAGTGTTCGCATGAAATTTAATAAACTACCAAGTATGTTTTTATGAAAAGCTTACAACTTTGATGTCTTGTAGATATTTAATTCATTTTAATTTGCTTTTAAGGTCTAGTTAACACGTGAAAAGTGCTTTAAAATAGAACACATTTATCTAATTGATGTAGGTCACACTATTGCTTTCTGAAAAATGAATGATGCATTCTATATTGCTGATTCCAAAATCAATTCAATATGCAAATATGTTACAGATGAGTGAAACGTTTATGAAAACACATTTATTGTATATGTTTTGCATGTGCTAAACTTGCTGAAATGTTGTTTAAAAACTTAAATACAACAACACATAGCAAGTGCATGAAAAGCAATTAAAAAAAAAAAGAAGATTTTTCAGCAAATGGCAAAGTGTGAGCATAATTGAACGTTATAGATCAGTTGGGTAAGGTGGTACTTTTAAGAGTTTAGGTGTAAAATGGAATCATATATATTGGATGCTGGAATAGAAATAGTAATACAGGAGCATGTGAGTGGCAGATGGTAAAGTGAGACTGAAGGTTTCACACTGGCATGTCTGACCTCACGGATATTTCTTCCATGAAGAGAGGTAAACACCTTGGGTCTGAGTCATTAAAGAGAGCAAAGCATAAAAAAGGAGTGACTTTGCACCTGGGCAAGTCATGTTGCAATTGGAAGGGAGGTAAATTCAAAATGTGGCGACAGATTTATAGTTGGGGTACGGCATGTCCTAGATCAACTTTAACGTTCAGTGTAAAGTTAAAGCTATCAAGTATTTATGTGCTAGATGAAAAAACAGCCAACATTTAACTTATGTGCAAAGAAATAAACTGATTTGCACCAATTGCATTGTAACAAGGTTTGTCCCAGAGAAGATTTACTCCTTTTTTGCCTTACTTTCCTTAATGACTCAGACCCTTTGTCTCTTTGCAGTAATTGTAACTGTGTTTTTGGTTGTATGTTTCTATATAACTTGGAATTTAAGCAGCTACAGTAAATAGCTCTCCCTAGGACAGGTACTTATAAGTCCCAGTTATAAAGCTTAAATGTAGGGATACATGTTAGCAAAAAGCAATTCTTCCCATTCTCTCCCTATCTCATAATATTAAAAAATCCTCCAAATACCCAAAAAATTAATGTGGCACTTTTACTTGTGTTTGCTTTAATAAAAACATTCGGCATGCTCTTCCATTTAAGAAATGTCTTTGATCCATGTGAACATAGTTTAGTGACAAACAATAGTTTCCATCATTTTTTTTTTAAATAAATTGCACAGAATACCTTTTAAACTGTTAAAATGTTAGCATAGTTAGATGTTGTGATTTTTATTTTCATATAAAATAAAAAAATCAGTTTTTGAGACATTTGGAAAGAAAAACAAGTATAAAAGTATGCTCCAATGAATGTCACTTCTAAACAAGTACTAATTTAGTTGACCTTGCAATGGGGAAATTCAACTCTTTGACACGTAGTTTCTCTCCTGAATTCAGAAACATAATCATGGTTTGTGGTGACTTATATCCTATTAATAGAAATCTTTTTCTAAAAAAAGTTTCACTGGTAAACTGGATTTAACTACAAAGAATAACAACATTGTATAACTGCTAAAATTATCATACTAGTAGTACTACAACTTATAATAGTACAACTAACAAGAATAACATAATATTGTTTGTTTATTGTACAGGTTTTGGTAAACTTGTTTGCTACTATTGCATGCTGTTAGTTTGTTACTTTTTAACAACAGTGGCTTGGCTATTTTATGGCTATTTATAATGCATTAAACAGTTCTAATTAACTAACAGACTAACGTTCATGAATGTATACAATATAATAGGAGATTAAAAGGTTTTTTTAATCTACAAATTGTATTTGCTTAATTGTGCCTAAAAGGTAGAAAGCATTCTCTAGCTATAGTTTGATGCTATCCTTCTGTATAGGTCATGAACAAACTTAGAGGTTTGCAGCGTGTCAGTCTCCTCTTTCCTACACTGCCATTTTCACACCTCCTAACCCAGCCATGCTCAAATGCCAGCATACCAATTATGTCAAACCCACACCCTGCCACTAGGCCATGTCCTCCATCTGTTATTTGTAAAAGGATTATCTCACAGAGATAAAAACTAATTAGTTGATTTGGGGTGAGGTGACAGAAAGAAAACTCTGCAGGCAAGCTAAACTCTACAAACAAACCTAGTTGGTAGTAGGTTGGGTACATACTACAGTGTTTTCAGCCGATTTTCAGGCCAATCAAACGATAAACGACCTTTCAGCCCGATACCGCATTAGTGTGTACGCTGCAACGATGAACGATTTTTATTCCAAAGCACATTGTTTCGTTTCATTTGATTTTTAAACCAGACTAAAAATGTAATTCAGCGATGGAATGATGTTGCTCCAATTCGGCAGTGTGTATGTACTCATGACCGGCTATGTCCATAGATCTCTATGGAGTGTGCAGAATCAGAGTGGTTATGACAGATGAAGAGCACAGATCTGAAGGTAAATCGTGTAAAGTGTGTCTAGTATGTACACATGAATTGATATGCTGATCGGGACTTTTTTTTTTAATCGTTGGTAAAATTGTTAAGAATACTGCATCGGGAGAAATTTTGTATAGTTAGTACCCAGCCTTACCTTAGACGTGCAGGGAGTAGCAGGAAGCAACCCACAGAATAACTTCATGAAAGAGTGCTGCAGCCCAGATAAGTTTATTTAACCTAGTCATTTTATTATGTTCACCAGAAAATTGTACTGTAGCATTGTAATTTGCATGTAGTATGCTAGTATGTTCAGCTGCACAAGCAATAATATAATGTTAAATCATGGCGCTAAGCAGTCTAAGAAATGCTGAGGAGGTTCCTGACAAACCTGATATTTGATCCTTACCAACCAATTTTTTTCTGGTTTTATAGAATCCAACGGGATTATCATTGTTCAGGATGGGGCTATACAATGTACAATGGTTACAACCAAATTCATTAACCAAATGTGCATGTGCATGTCTAGCATTATGCAGTCAATTACACATTATTGGTGCCTGTGTATAATTAGCAAGAGTTTACTGTAAATTAAATCAAAAACATAATATATATATATATATATATATATATATATATATACACACATATATATTGTGAGAAGGTACAGCATTCACAGGAATCCGACACCAGTATGCTGAACCATTTAACTGTTTATTAGCAGTTGTTAGGATGGTTAACAGTTCCAACGTTGGTTCAGCAATCATATCCAGTAACAGTACACAAAAATCCACACCACCCACATCTGGCTAGACATAACTTCCCTGTCTGCAAGTCGGCCACTTACTGGCATCGGTGGTCCCACCCACACATACAGACAGTGTATGTGAATTGAAAATAATCTAATTAATATCAAAGATACAATGTTACAATTAGAAACATATTATTATTATTATTATTATTATTATTATTATTATTATTATTATTATAGATTTGTAGTGTAGTGGTCCACAGTGCCATACAGTGGGGAAAATGGTACATACAGAAAACAGGGATATCTTTCATCCCTGTCCTTCCCTATTGCTGCCGTTTCTCTTTACAAATTTAAACTCTCTGATGCCATTGATACTGAAGCCCCTCCCACACCGATTCATTTCTGCCAATCAAAAGCCCAACTCTGACACTCCCCTCTTACTCGCTATCTCCAAAAGTGTTCCCACTCTCTCCCAATGCTCCATTTTTGTTGCTCCTCTCTGTAAATCCCTTCACTGCCTCCCTTTCCAATCCAGAGTTCAGTTCAAGCTAACCACCTTCACTTACAAATCCCCCACCAACACATCTCTCTCATACATTTCTGATCTCGTCTCAAGTACACACCCACTCGGCTTCTCCTCTTGCCTCTGTGCTATGCCTCCCTTCACCTCTTGTTACCTCTTCTAACTCCTACCTCCTACACTTCTCCTGTCTTCCCCCTACCATTGTAACTCTTTAAATTGCCTCAACTGACTCTCCTCCAACTAACAAACCTGCCAACGCTTCCTGTAAACACATCTCATCATGCTCACCTATCAAATCCTGTCTTGACCCCCATGTCTACAACGTCCTCTTTCTTTGCTCACACCTCTATTTTATTCCATTTGCTCCTTCTGTCTCTCACCATGCCTCCCTCTAAAATGTAATCTCTCACAGTCAGACATTATGAATGAGTCCCCAAAGTTGTTTTTTTTTACTCACATTTTTTTATGCTACTTAGGTGCAACAGTTTTCACGTATTTTCAAATTTGCTCAATGTATTACTTATGTTTTATCTGTATCTTTACGATTGTCTGGCGCAACGAAATCTGTGGCGAACTATATATAAAAAAAAATAATAATACTAATACAAGATAGACTAAATAAATGCAGACATGAAAATAAAAGAGACATGAGTCCCTGGTCATAAAAGAGCTTACATTCTAATTGTAAGAGAGCATAGCTGAAACAAAAAGAGTGAGTGTGGCTCAGAGTGGAGATTGAGACAGTTAAGAAGGTGCATTAGTGTGAGTAGCATAGGTGGGACTAGGGTAATTTGTAATAAATAAATGGGTTTTAGTGAGCATTTAAAGATTTGAAGACTGGGAGAGTCTATTTGGGTGTGGTAGGGAAATCCATGAGTGGGTAGTGGCATGGGAGAAATCTTGTAGGCGGGAGTGAAAAGTGGTTCCCAGAGATGAGGTAAGGCTGAGACAGAGGTCAAAAGTAGATCTATGTGGATGAATGGGAGAATATTTTGATATGAGATTTAAGATGTATGAAGGGGTGGTGGTGTTGAATGCTTTATAGGTTTGGGAGAGTAAATTGAAAAGAATCCTGCAGGACATGGTGAGACAGTATAGGAATTTGTAAATGGTGCAGTAGATGTGAAGGGCGAGAGAGGAAAAGCGGTGTTGCTGCACAAAACAAGATGGATTAAAATAGGGAAAGATTGGTGAGGGGAATGCAAGATAGGAGGAGGTTGTAGAAGTCAATGCAGGAGATGACGAGAAAGTGAATGAGAGGTGGAGGCAACAGTTTCGTAAATGATACTAAGGGCTAGATTTACTAAAGGGCTGTTTTCTCAAACCGCCACTTTTCGGGTATGGCCAGAAATTACATTTTTCAAAACCGTCACTTTACAAACCGCCATCCCGATTTTAATAATGATGAACATACAAACAGCCAGATTTACTAAACTTTCAAAAAAACTTAAAACAGCCATCCAAACAGGCAACATTAAAGAGGTGGTTGTGAATGGCGAGATTGCTCAACCTGCATGCTGTCTGATCTATTTTGCCATTCAGAACATAAGACAAAGCACCATTGATATTTAATATATTTGGATAACCATGTATTGATAAAGGGACAAAATTAATTTAATATTAACTTATGGGCATATTATTAACTGATTTTTAATGGTGGATATAATTATTTATACTGCCCAATTTTCATTACATATTGTCCGAATAATATAATAATTAAATAATTTTATCCCCTTTAATATAATAATTTTTTTTTCCCCTCATAAGTTATTATTGAATTCATTTTGCCCCTTAATCAATAAATAATGATTGCCCAAATAATTTAAATGTCAATGGTGCTTCTCTTATGTTCTGAATGGCAAAATAGTTCAAAGCATGATTAAGCTATCCAGCCATTCTGAAGCAGGTATTAAAACTGTTCTATCCTGTCTTTTGGATAGCGGTTTCATCCAAACCGCCGGCGGTTTCGTTTTTTCAATCCGCCATACATCGCCGGTCATTTTAAATTCAAGCCTCAAGCTGCCCTCTAGTAAATGCGGCGATTTGGGCCACTAAACCGCCAGCTCGATTCTTAGTAAATCTAGTCCTAAATGTGAGAAATAAAGCAGAGGGCAAAGTCAAGTGTGAAACCAAGACAGTGAGTTTGAGAAACTGAGGAAATTGGGATGTAATTGATAGTGAGGGAAATTTGAGTGGAGGTGGTGACTTTAGCAGCAAGGAACAAGATAAGCTCTGTTTTGGAGACAGTGGACTTTAGGTAGTATTGGGACATTTTTCAATTTATTATATATCATTTTGTTTCAAAATCCTCAACTGCTCACAATAAACTTTATATATAACAGGCAATGTGTAATTTTTTGAATATATAAGAATTTCCTGAAGTGTATCCAGTACATGCAATTGAGAATTCTTCTATGCAAAACATGTTTGGCTGTCCTTGAAATGCAGGTGAACTGCTTAGGATACTTCTGGTTTTTGGGTGGGTTTCCAAGGACTTGTCAGCAGTGATCATCACAAGTAAAGCTGATTTTAATTGATTTCAATTGTAATTCAGATATTCTGTAACAATAAATACTACTTAATTTTTTAATATCTTTTCTTCTGCTTCCTTTGTCTTGTTCTCTTGTTGTCTTTATAAAAGGATAGGCCTAATGCAGCATGATTTTGTTCCTGAACAATTGCAATCTATCATAAATATGCATGATTCAGAGAAAGCATCCAAATTTTTTCTGTACATCAAGGTTTTATGTAGGAGTGCATTAATTCTGAGTGCAAATTGCAATGTTAAACATACAATTTGCATTGTATTTATTTAGTGACGGTATTTCATTGGTGAATATTATTGGTTATTATTGTCAATGTAAAGTGGGATATTTCCTTTTTTATCCAGCACTGATTGGCAATATTAGAAATTGAATTGATCTTGAGCCTTTTACATGAATTTGTTAATTGAGTCAAGATTAATCTACTCAGTACATAATGTGATATCCCAGGCCAGACAAATATCTCCCTAATGACATGGGTTATGTTGGCATGTCTGCACTGATGACAGGAAAGTGTATGTCTATGAATGACACATTATGAGTAAGCCAGGAACTGCTAGACACAGCATACAAAAGTTGGTAAGTCTCTTTCCTGCTGTCAGAATTATTGCCATTGTTAAATGAGATTTGCCTTTGAAAAGCTCTAGATATTATTTTGGAGGCCGCTCAACATGATCTGATGCCAATAGTAGAAATTATTATTTGAATATTGGTGGCTAAATTGGCTGTCAGTGTGAAGGTATGCCTGTGATGCAATAGAGATACAGTGCGCTAAGTGCTTTAATTATGGTATGTCATTTTTTTTACATTAGTTGTGTTGCTGAATATTTAATGATATACTACTATAATTGCGTTTTCTTGAGTACCTTATGGTGTTGTGAAATAAACTGAGGGGTTGCTGCTGGTAAACTGAGGGTTTGCTACTTCTCACTGTAATGAAAGGGTCTCTGCCATACATCTAAAATCATGGGCCTCAGGACAGATGGTAAGAGCAGAGCCCCCTACTACATTCCTCACTCCCTGGTATGCAGACACCCTCACTCCCATTCACAATGCCCACTGGTAACCTACCCTTGCCTTAACTTTGATCTTGAATACTACCCCAAGTAATATAGCAATATCACAGGAAGCTATAAAATGCACACTATAGTTATCTGAAATAATAATTATGCATTCAACCTGATATCTGATTCCAAAATCAATTTAATATACAACAGCAAAAATCAAGACTTATGGCAGTACATTTTAAAATTTGATTGCTCTGCTAGCAACATTAAATATATTGTGCTTAGTAGTTATAATAAGAAATAGAGACTGAAATCTCAAAGTAAATGTTTATCAAGAAAACTTTTGCAGCAAAAAAAGTCAATAGAAAAGTACAGATGGGGGGGGCGTGGCCTGACAGCCATCAAGGTTGGACGCATCTCCACTGAGCTCCTTGCCTACTGTGAGGACATCCTTGTTCAGCAATTGCAACCAAGCTCCCAGAGGGATCACATATGCTAGATTTGTCAAGGGGTTCTCCACCTACCTGCTTGACAACCTTAATTTTGCCTCCGCCGCTGATCTGGCAATGCCACAGACTCTGGGCCTAACATCCGGTTCTCCTGTAGTGAGTGTCTGTCACACACAATTACAACTGGAACGCTTTCCTCCGGGACACATCACCCAAGTACCCCTTCATAGAACTCCTGATCCTCACCTGATAGTGTCGGAGAATCACATCTCTACCTCATTCTTCCGCTGCTGGAGGCGGTGCGGAGCCCTCACTGGCATCTGAGTCCCCTTCAGTCGGCCAAATGAATCTTGCCTGACGGAGAAGCGCTTCACATAATCGGAAGTGCCTGTCACCATTATTAGCTCTACTTCTGTTTCCCTGCTGTGTGCTGAGAGTGTGGTACAGCACACCAGAGCTTCCCTGACTTCCTCTGACCTCCCAAAATTGGCAGAGAGACTGTTGGGTTGATGCTCCAGAGCTACCTGTAAGGTGCTGTTAGTTGATTGCAGATCCTTCCATTTGCCACACAAATACTCTTCAGCCATAAAGAGTTAAAACAAGCTTCTTTCCCTATATGTGAACTGTTCATTTATACACCTAGTGGCGGCAGCTGGTACTACCAGCTATCATCTTTCTAACTACAAAACTGCAAAACCTGTAGATACTCCACAACTTTCTGATCTCAGACAGTTACTAAAGATCTCCACACCCTCGACCGTGGCCTCCTCCCCATGTTCTCCAGCATCTGATATATATCCTCTTCAGCTGACATGGCGACCTCTGATCCAGCTTCTCAAACTGGCCAAGACCTTGGCACTATACACTGCAACTTATTAAGTCTTTTCCCACAAAAGAGGAACTCCCAATGAAAAAGGACTTCCAAGTTCTGGAGACTAGGCTCCATGAGACTATTGGTAAAGAAGTAGCCCATTTTAAGTAGGACTTCACTCAACTAGCCTCTAGGTTGGCTATAGTAGAAGCACACAGGGAGGAATCGGAGGACCGCCAGGACAGGTTTCAGGAGGCATTGAAAAAGCAGGAGCAGGAATTTCAATTGCTCCACACCAGGATTGGCGACCTGGAAAATAGAGCACGCAGAAACAACCTACTGATCCGCGGCATCCCTGAAAACATCTTTCTCCAAGAACTGATTCCATTTCTCACAAAAATCATCAACAAAATACTAGTACTGAACCCATTCATGCTTATTCAGCTCAACAGAGCCCACAAGGCCCTAAAACCACGGAAGCCCAGTCTGATCGATCCAGAGACGTTATATGCCACCTTCATTACTACACACAAAAGGAGGAGAACATTCAAAAAGTAAGGAGTCTGGATGGGATTTACCATAATGGAGAGAAAATACACATTTTTCAGGACCTCTCCCGGCATACCCTTCAACTACATTGTATGCTTAAGCCATTGACCGATGCCCTCCGCAACTGGAACATTAAATACAGATGGAGCTTCCCATTTGGCCTTCAGTTCATCCTCAATGGGCGAACGGAAACTGTGTGAGCTCGCTTAGACCTTGCCTCCTTTTGCTCCGCCCTGGACATTCAAAATGTTTAACTCCTGGAGTGGCACGACTACTTTGAAAGACTTCACCCTATGGCCACAGGATCATGGCAGGTATCCGGTAACCTGAGGAAATAGACCAAGCAAAGACAGATACCTCCAAAAGACCCGGACACTTGAGTAACAGGCTTCTGACTTCCTGAAGCACAGTTGCCTGGCAGCCTTGGCATTTGCTTGAACTTTGCCTTTCAGATGCCTCCTATCTTTGCTGTTGATTGGTCCTACTGTTTTGGGTTGTTGTTTTTCTCTCTCCCTACTGCAGGTTCAGTGAAGCAGATCACATGTTCCATTTGCCATACCTAATGCCTGCAGACTGTCGATCTCAATTGAATGTCTATAATGTGCCTGAATAACCTTTATTGCAGTTTGTTTATACTGTTGAGGTCCATGCCAGGTGACGTCTCTGCCCTGCCACCATAGGTAGCTACTAATAGATGACCCTATGTCACTCCCTTACTACCGTTACCCAGCACACCAACCCATATCTTGCTAACTGGGGACACTCTAGCAGGTTCTAGTATCATAGTTCACATTTATGCCAATTTGTTTAAGCTGTATTCAGCCCACTTTAAAATGGAGGCTAATCCTCCTTAGTTATTTATCTAATATTTATTTTGCCTTGGTCACCAACCCCTGTTGACCCCCACCACTGTACATATTTCCAGAGGATGGTAGAAGCGTTGCTTGTTTTCTGCTTCTGGAGCGGTGCCTAAAATGTTCTATAAATGATCTTGAGCCCTCAACAATGCTTTATCCACATTTGGTCTGCTCCCATGACTAATACCCTTAAGGTAGTCTCGGTCAATGCCAAGGGTCTGAGCCTTGCATGAATTCCACAGAGAAGTAGCTGATGTTTTTTGTACAGGAGACGTACTTTAAAGAAGGGGTGTCTCCGGTCCTTCGTGATCGATATTACCCTAACTCGTATTTTAGCAACAACAGCGCAGGTAAAACCCTGGTCATACTCTTTTCTGAAAGACACCCTTTTACTGTACTGCAGAGGACCAGACTGGTTGAGGGGACAGCCCTTTTAGTTAAATGTAAACTGCATGACACTGTTTATACCTTTGTCAATTTATATGCCTGAAATCAGGGTCAACAAACCTTCCTGGCATCAGTCCTGGAGAAGATAGAGGGTCTGACGGCGAGTGTGCTGGTTGTGGGAGGCAACCTCAATTGATTAATTTATCTGGGGGTTCCATTGACACATCCAATGGAACCCCCAGATTCTGCAGGTCTCTGCATGGAAAGGTAAGACGCACCTTACCCGGACCCCAGTTGGTCGACACGTGGAAGTTACAATACCCAATGGTCAGGGAATATACCTTTTTCTCTCACACACACAGAGTCTACTCCCGCATTGACTACCATTCCTCTCTCACAAACACCTCCCACTGGTTCACTCCACATCCATAGGCCAAGCAACTTGGACGGACCATTCCCCTATCCCCCTAACTGTACACTTAGCTCACCCAACAATAAAAAGCTGTTTGTGGAGGCTTAATGAACTCCTTTTGCAAGACTCGTATTGCAAGACTCAAATTGAACAGGCCCTTGATGAATATATTGAATTCAACACTACCTCAGAGGTCTCAGCGATGTCGATCTGGGAGGTACATAAATGTGTTCTTCGTGGTAAACTAATCCAACTAGGCTCCTGTGATAGGATAGACCGCCTATGTCACCCTGTCTGTTGTTGCTGGGAACCAGCTGGGCTTACTTTGCCACCTTTCTTTATCCCAAATGCACCCTCTCACAGCAGTAGGAGGGGCTTACAAATGTTGCCACCACTGTACTCCTTTACCGGCATCCAGAACTGGGTTTCTTCTGGGTAACTGATGCTGCGAGTGTACCCCATTACTGGTGTACCTGGGCTGGTACTCCTGAACTCTTCCTATGGATGAGGGTTGCTGTGGATGGATCCCCCTGGCCTATCACACTGGCCAGAGCTGCTGGGTTGCGGGTAGAGCGGTGGTACTGGATGCTGGGTCCAAACCTCAGAAACAGCCGGGAACGGATTACATTTTTAGTCTAATCTGTAGGTCACAGGGATAGAGAAATTTCTAAGCAGGTCTTTAAAGCAAGAGATGTTTATTTGCTCACCCTGTTTGAAGGTACCGGGGAGCAGGTCAGATGGAACATGAAGAGCAATTTTCAATACAAGACAATGCTTTTTATACAGATTTGAACACAGCCTAACAGGGTAAGCCAGCTTCCTTGAGGTCTGAGCTACTTTTAGAATCCGGATGCAATTTGTTTACATAAACATGGATTGACATGCAATGCAAAGCAATATTTACACTTATCTGTGATATCCTAAAACTTGCTGTGATTTCCTGCATCTTGTGCAGTGTACAATGTTCAGACATGTTCTAACACAGGCCAGAGTGTCGATACTGTTACTGCAAGGGGTCATTACTGTGTGGCCACAAAGGCCATGAAAAAATGAATCAGGCCCCTAGTTAGCATCTCCTGCTATCAGACTCCCTCACCGCATATGCCTAATTGGAGATTTCCTCTAGCAACATTAAAACAAAAAACAAATTTTCTCTCCTGGTCTCAGGAATAAAGATTTCCTTTACCGAAATATACACAATATCAAAAATAAGTGCATTTACAATTATATAAATAAGCACCTTGTGCTATTTCCTTTAAATACATTTATACCATAAGTTACTTATAAGTGATCCAGTCACAGCTCCTATATGAAAAAATGAAAAGGAAGCCCTTAAAAACCATCTTCTCCAAAAAATCATAAACCTAGAATCCAGACACAAAATCACTTTGGCCCCCAAGGTGCTAGCAGATCTCACTGAAGCTTAAATAAGCTTCTGTATGATAGAATAAAATTAGATTACTGAAAATACTGTAACTGATACATTCATTGGGGCAACAAACCTGGCTCCATGCTAGCTAGCCTTAAGGTCTCAAAGTGCCAAATCCTTCATAGCCGTGACTAAGAATGACAAGGGCACAGACTGCCAGCTCACATCTGACATATTCAACATTCCACTACTATTACTCCCATCTCTTCAGCATCTCAGTAAAAAAACCCTAGGCGGACTTAACTGATAGGATCCCATAGATATCTGCCTATCCACAGGAGGCCGGATTCCCCACTCTCTCAGAGGCAGACATCTCCCTGTTGGAGCAAACCTTCACACATGCTTGAAGGTGCCAGTCTTCAATGCGATTTCGGAGAAGCCCACTTCACAGTGATACCCAAGGAAGGCCAGGACCCATCCCAGTGCCCGAGTTACCGGCAGATTTCCTTACTTAATGTAGACATCAAGCTATATGCAAAACTCATTACCAACTGACTGAAATCCCTGATCCCAGGTGTGATACACTCCAACCAGGTGGCTTTTATCCCTGGCTGTGAGGCTAGAGATAACACAACTAAAGTCATCGACCTGGTCCACTCTGCACTGTCCTCTAATACCCCAGCCATGCTATTATCCACGGATGCAGAAAAAGCCTTTGACCGTATTGACTGGTCATTCCTGCAGTGCATGCGCTCACACATGGACATTTAAAGTACACAGGCCCACCTCAGTTCCAGCAAGAAAGAAAACATGTGCCACCGCGCAGTGGCGCAGCCGAACAGGTCGTGACGTCCTTGTGTTGTGGGTGTGGCCAACATGGATTGATACATACAGCATTGATACATTTACCTGTTAATAAGCATCCAACCACTGGCTCCACCATTTCAAAGTGGTCCAGACTCCGACTACTTACTCATATATCCTCACCTATTTCCCCATTGTTCCCTATATTTGACAATCCACTATTTTTACCGGTCTTACATGTCAGTGCATTTAAGACCTTGGCCCAGTTTGGGATCACGCATTTCAGACAGCTGATTAACTCCTCTGGTGTGTCCGCCTTCAAAGTGATCCAGGCTAAATGGGAGCTATCGAACTCGGAAATATGGAGATTTCTTCAAATTAAACATTTCCTGATTTTTGGGCTCCCCCGCAAAGACACAGCAACAATGTCAGACCTCCAGCTGCACCCTCCACTTCCTCTCTAATATGTTTAAACTCCTCATAGAATATATTTATAATTCCTTGCCCAGGTTTACCAGAGTCTGGGGACAGGATGAGGGTGACCGGGTTCAGGAGACAGACTGGCCAGATATCTTCAAGACTACACATGCCTGTTCCTCTAGTGTAACAGTGGTAGAAACACACTACAAAGTTCTGTCACAATGGTATAGATGCCCGGCCCAATTAGCAAGAATATAGCGGGATGTCCTGGAGATCTGCTAAAGATGCCATGAAGCTCTGGGCACTCCTCCACATATATGGTGGGACTGTGCAGTACTCCGACCCTTCTGGACCCAGGTCATAGATATATCTACTGATATATTGAGAGAAGAGATGCCCGACAATCCTGCTTTTTGGCTGCTTAACAATACTAATTCCCCTATTTCCAGCTTCAAAAAATTAATTTTGAAATATTAGTGTTGACAATTTATTTGATGGTTGATACTATTTTATTTCAATAGTGGAGTCATGGAAATGACCATTAATTTAAGGTGGGCGGGTGGCAGTCTTTAATTAATGCTGAGGTGGTTTGGGGGCTATTAATTGAATGTTGGGCTGAGTTTTGATGAGAAGGACCGAGCGGGACAGCCACACATAATTGGAACTGCCCCACCAGAATCAGGGCAGTTGGCTACCATTGCCTGTGAATTTGAAGGGGATGGGAAGAGTTAGATTGCCTAGCATGGTCTCTAATGATAGTTACATCCCTTACATGTATTCTGGTGGTGTGGCGTGGAAAACCCCCTATAGAAATCTTGTGCTTGCCACTGATATGAGCATTCAATAATTCTTAACAGAAAAACAAGATGGAACAGCGTAGACCCAGGCCTAGCACAGATGTACACTATACATTTTTTTAACTTACATATCAGTTTGTTTGCAGCATATAATTGCAGATTCAGACAAAGGGTTAAATTTGTCAAACATTCCAAAATGGAAAAGTGCTCATAGTAACCAATCAAATTTAAGTTATATTTAATTTAGTACATTCTATAAAATTATAGATTTTACAAGATAGCTTAACGCTAGTGGAGGTAGTCCCGCAAAGTCTTTAGCTAGCGGTTGGCACAACTTTTCAGCTTACCTCTGGGTGGCTGTTTGGCTCTTTTAGGGGACATACAGGTGAAACTCTAAGCATCTAAGGAACCCATCTGGTGACATTTAAGAACAAGTGAAGTAACATTTATTGGGGCTACTAATTATTTAATATTTGGTTGTCTGGAGGAAAAAGGTGTATTTATTATATGTGAGCACTATCAATTTAATGTCAGGATATTTTGGGGGAAATAGGTTTGTTTTTTATTTCTGAATTTCATTTAAAGCTGGGGCTACTAGGAGAGAAATACATCTACTTATTGAATGTGAATGTCATTTATTTAATTTTGGTGCTGGCTGCAGGTAGGGAGGCCTAATTATTAAAATTGGGTGCTATTGATTTAATGTTAGAGTTGGTTTTGGGGAAGGATGCCTAGAGTGATCAGTCACTGCCAATTTTGTGTAACTGTTTTGCTCAGTCAGAACTTTGTCTCAACTGTATTGTTTGTGAAGGGCAAGCTGCATGCACTGCTGTTAGATGCAACTATCTCGCACTTAATAAGCAGTACATTTTGAAGTGGGACATACATCCCAACTATTCTTGCAGTAGGGGCAAAGTCCTGACCGAGCGGGACAGCCACACATAATTGGAACTGCCCCACCAGAATCAGGGCAGTTGGCTACCATTGCCTGTGAATTTGAAGGGGATGGGAAGAGTTAGATTGCCTAGCATGGTCTCTAATGATAGTTACATCCCTTACATGTATTCTGGTGGTGTGGCGTGGAAAACCCCCTATAGAAATCTTGTGCTTGCCACTGATATGAGCATTCAATAATTCTTAACAGAAAAACAAGATGGAACAGCGTAGACCCAGGCCTAGCACAGATGTACACTATACATTTTTTTAACTTACATGTCAGTTTGTTTGCAGCATATAATTGCAGATTCAGACAAAGGGTTAAATTTGTCAAACATTCCAAAATGGAAAAGTGCTCATAGTAACCAATCAAATTTAAGTTATATTTAATTTAGTACATTCTATAAAATTATAGATTTTACAAGATAGCTTAACGCTAGTGGAGGTAGTCCCGCAAAGTCTTTAGCTAGCGGTTGGCACAACTTTTCAGCTTACCTCTGGGTGGCTGTTTGGCTCTTTTAGGGGACATACAGGTGAAACTCTAAGCATCTAAGGAACCCATCTGGTGACATTTAAGAACAAGTGAAGTAACATTTACTAACATTGTACAGTAATATATATTCATAGATTGCTTGTTGACAAGGGATGTTAGTATGCTTAACCTTTCTTCATAATGTCCAACACCCTGCTCTTGTCACAGTTACTCACCGTACTAGCCAGTCCCTTTCCCTATCATGAAATCTGAGCCAACATGCCAGAGTGTAACCCCCCAGTGTACTTACTTTTGCTACTCTTTCTATGTACTTTGCATTCCATGGAGGCAGATGGACTGGTTTTGGTGGCTGTAGACAAAGAGTTGTTTCTGGATTTGTGCAGTACCAATCAGCATCCACAATGTGCTTCCTCCTTTCCTCTTGTGGGGCGACTTATGACATTGGCATGGAAGATGTCCTTAGGTATACATCCACTTCTCCTTCTTCCAAGCATTGCTTAATTGATTTCCATTTAGACTACTGCAGGAAAAAGATTCCCATTTGATTATTAAAGGGCTAAACAACAGGTGTGGAAGTTTGCATTTAAATAATTTATTAATAACAGTCAAGACACTATTCTTTCCTGTGTATATGACATTTCATTACATTATTATCTTGTGTACAATTGGTATAATGCAATTTTAGCATTTACTACTAACCATCTTTATGCTGTAGTGGGGCGTAAGTATACACATTTGTATACCTGACAAAAGCCTAGTGCAAATACTACTATTTTTGAAGTTGACGCAACTTGACATTTCTGATTCAGCATATACAGATAAATACACTTTTGTTTGTGTCTTTTCCAATATACGTTCAATGCGCAAATGCATCCAACTATAAATGTACCCCACCGACTCATGTCCAGTACACTTGTACAGCAAGAACAAATCTCAAATCCATGAAAGTAAAGTGCTTAGTATTCTCACAACTTGATGATATATGTAAAATCTCACAACTTGATGATATGTGTAAAATCTCTCAAACCAAGCTCACTTGCTTCACATAGTGCAAGCTTGGGGTTTGAAATGGCTTTTTCGGATGGACAGATCGTGTTATGTCAACATGTATTATTTTCAGCCACTTATTTAAAAATTAAGCAACTACCTTAATGAACCATCATGTCAACACTAGGGGGGGGGGGGGCGACTTATGATCACTAATAATAACATTTGATAATAAAGGGTTTCTTCTGGACGGTATTGAACTATCAGCTATTGATGATTGCCTTTAAATCTGCAGAAAAATATTTGGATGGCTAGACATGAACATTTTGACTATTCATAAGTTGATAGGGCAAGGAATTATCCCTACACACTCTGGCTGCTGTGTATGAATGTGTTGGGAGACACTGATTTGACACATAATGCAGAGAACAGTGTCTGTTTAAATCCAGAAAATCACTTCTATTTGCTCTGTGTAGAATACACCCACTGTCCAATTTGATCTTTAGTAGATAAACATTTTCTGTCTAGACTGAATAAAAAAAGGCTTAAAATTCGGTTTGTTGAGTCTGGCTTTAGCTCCCACTCAGAATAATAAATGTACCATTTCTTCACTGTGTAGTTTGATTGTTTAGTTTGTTCAGACCAAATAGCTCAGTGTGTGTAAATGACAATCTTTTAAGATCAATATAGTAATGATCCTGACACCTGGCACAAAATTTAAACAGCAGAAATAAGTCGAAATTTGATCAAAAGATATGTTTTCATATTTGGGAAAAAAAAGTGTAAATATAACATTTTACAGTGTATGGCTATTTGTGTGTAATGCTAACAAGTAAATAACATTGTGCTGAAGAAAATGAAATAAAAGGATGAAACAACACTATTCTTTGAAAGACATTTCTAAAGGAGCACTGTCAAGAGAGATGTACTTTCATATTAAGACAGAGGAATAGAATCAGAGAACTTTATCATTTTGTTCTTTCCTTATTAAAATAAGACATAAGTGAGAAAAGATTCTTCATTTGGAAATGTTGGCCTATTTGTCATGACACAATATATTTGTTTTCTGTCTTTGAAGTCAGGGATATCATTCCTACATGACACAATCTTTGACTTCTTTTTCTTCTCCTGGAAATGAAAATACATGAAAGAGATGACTGGACTGTTGAAATTGATGTATCAAATTAAACAGGGTTGTCTTCTGGAAGGCCAAAAACAGAAATAATCACATTAATGTCAGAACTCATCATCTTATACATATATATCTGGAATGGGCTCTATTTTAAATCTTTATTTGTTAGTTACAATAGCAAAGTCAAATCTTGTGAATGGATTTTTTGATTGAGGTAACGCATGAAGGGACAAGTACTCAAATTCCACTATGTAATAGCCATCCATCTATGTTGAAGTGCAGTGGTGGTTTCAAGTCAAGCATTTCAAATTGATGATAGATGGCCACATAGTTCCTAGTTTGGGCACCTCAGCGACTTGATTTTGAATGAAATATGGTCGGTCACTTATTTTCACACACACACACTAATATTTAACTATTGGGATAGCAGTATTGATAATTTCTGATGGGTTCATTTAAATTCAGTTTGAAAGTATATCAGAGATCTAAATTGCAAATACAGCTATTAAAATTATACACTTATGCTCTAATGAAATCAAGGAAAATGTAAAGTGATGACCGCAGTGTGATAATATTTATCATATTTGGACTTGGGACAGAACAGCAACTAGATGTATCTGGCTAAAAGGGCATCCAGAATTGGATGTGACTGTTACATAATCGGCTCACATCTGACCCTTGGATGCCTTTTTTGACCAGGTACATTCTGCTGCTGCATAGTCACCCAGCGAATCACAATAAATAGCATAATGCGACAAGAGGTCTCCATCTCCTTAGGCCCTTAGCTAATTCAGTATTTATCCCAGTTCAGTGTGAGTAGCCCTATTTTGAACTACTACAGTTACCACTCAGTTTTACCTAATCATAATGGCACTTACTTGATTAAACGGTTTTGAAAATCTTTAGTTTATGCCAACATTTATCTGCATGTAATCCACCCATGTAAGACTAACATGTTATATAGTTTTATTATGCAGGGATCTCTTTAAATGATTCTGCACCTTTCACTGCCATGTTAAATGTTCTAGTGTATTATGCAGTGTATTCAGAGCTATGTTTTGAGAGTGTTTGGCATGTTTTTGCTATTATCTATTGGTTATGTAATTCAGTTTCCCTAGAGATACTCTTAGTGAGATCTTCAGATACGTGCAACTCAAAATGCAGGTCCTAAGTCCGTAACTATTTGTGAGCCACCAAGCACTCATGCCATCAATATTGTGAGCATTCTCATTGTTTTTAGTTGTATAATATAATATAATTATAACATTATAATAAAAACAAACCTCTTGCTCCCTATTCCATTAATAAATCATAGTAACAGACTTAGATATTCCATCATTCACTAGAAATACAGGGATTTAATAGAACCAATTAAATCTGAGCTACATGTTAAAATTTTCTTATATCACTTTCAACATTATTGTTTTAATTATAAATTCTTTTCAACCCCTTGGAATTTGTAGGTTAAACAATATATGTGAGTCTATGGGGCATCTACACTTTTTTGGAACAGTAATTTGGGGATTTCAATAGATGGATTTATTGGACTTTATTGGGATTGGTGAGTGATCCCCTAAAATCCCTTTTTGGATAAATCATGAACTCCAAGAACTTTCAAAGTATACTGACTTTGAGATCTGACCCCACAGGGGCATAAGCTACTAGGTAATCTGCTTTATTCCACATTTGATCTTTCAAGCCTAAAATAAGATTTTAATTATCAATATTTTGTATTTTAATATACTTACTTTATCTGGGATTATGCAATGTGATGGACAAGGTCTTCCACTGGCTATGTCTTACAACCTTTGTCAACATTTGTTTACTCTATTAAATCAATTTCACTTGCCTCTAAACAAAGCCTTGCCCAACGTGAAGAGTGATATTCCACACTTAGAGGATTAGATGGGTGAGGAGGTACCTTCTAAGAGGGGTTGGCTTGCAAATTCTAGCCTGAAGGGGACTTGGCTCAGCAGCTGACCCCTAGCTGATTTGACCCCCCTGTCACCAGCCAGCCCCTACCTTCTAACCTGCTTTCTGTTATGATAAGTGCTAGAGACTGATTAAAGTAAATGCACAAAGTATATTATAAAGTATTGTATTTTATCATTTTAGTATGTAAATGAAATGCAATCAATATTGTTGTCATTCACACTCTCTGTACAGTCAATGAATGTTCATTTGCTCATAAGTTCATGCCCCAGTGACCTCCAGTGATTCCCTTAGTAATTTCCCTACCACAATCACACAGATACGCATACACACACAATTTATTTTGGAAACCTGACCTCTCGGGGAAGCCCATGTGTACATGAAAATAGCATACTGAGTCTGATTCATTAAGGAACAAAGTGAATGCAATTTGCTTGTTTTAAATTGGGCGAAAAATGCATTCAGGTACGCAAGTATTCACAAACAAGTGGATCTCAAGAAACGTTTCTAGTTAAATACAGGTTTAAGTATGATCAGCCTACTCTGCACTTGCCATCTGCAGACAGACACAACACACTGGCGGATACACACAATGCATGTTTTACATAAAGTCCCACCAGAACGCACAAATAAAAAAGAAATCAAAACATTAGCACCTGTTAATAATATAGTCATTAATAAAAATACTTTATGTTTGTAAAAAAAAAAAAAAATTCCTCATGAAAATACATTTATCAGGGTGTTATTAATATCTACTGTACATAATAAAACTCATTATTACAGTTGCTCTTGATTGCAATCACATGCTCTAGCATGCATACAGGCCCATCGTCACTAGTAATTGGTAATTACACCTGCTCTGTAACTGGTGCAAGTGATACGTCTAAAAAAAAATCGTATATCAGAGATGCCCAGAGGTTGAATCGGATGGATGTGTGTGCGCTCAAACTTGGCATTCCCCAGTTCTATCCAGCAATAGATTGAGTAGGAATAATTTCTTGTAAATTAAAGTGGCAAAATCTTATGCACTTACGATTTCAAAACAGAGAAGCAAAAAGTTTGTTAGAAAATTGGTGCACTATAACTCTCTAGCATGAACATAGAATAGGAAGTAGGGAGGGATGTCAAGGAGTTAATAAAATATATATTTTATTCTATATCATTAAAAATTATGTATTTCAAATTAAAACAGCAAAATGTATAAAAAGAAAAGAAAAGTGTAGGTGATCAAACAAACTGTGTATCATAAAATTGCTGGGTATACCTCCTTCAGTCCCCTAAATTTCTTAGAGATTGAACTTACATGTATAATCATAGATTAAGTTGTATTTCTTGATGGATAATTTTTTCCCCTTTTCATGCCATATATTTAGCAATCCTATATATTCAGCTTGTTCTTAATGGATAAGGTAAAGTATTTCCTTAAATCCAAATGTCTGCTACATATGGCTGGTAGCTAATGGTTGATAGAAATCAGCTGTCTACCACATAAAGATTCCAAAAGCATGGAGAAAAGTAGCTGAAAACCTGTGTGTTGCTGGCCTGTAATCTGTTACATGCTATCCCAGCGTGAGAGCCGCTGATAATATGGGGAGGGTATTGCTACCTGCCTGCTAATGCTCCATACTAACTGTGGGTTTAATGGAGCTTTAAGCCAAATATTGTAAGCATGCTCTTTCTATAGATGGGGTAAAGGTATAGCCGGCAAGAATGCCAGTGCGCGTTTTGCTGGTTAAAGCTTTGTCAAGGCAAGCCAATCAGTACATCTGACAGGTCTTAAATACCCCCCCACGTGATATCTTTCTTATTTCCTCCAATCAGGAGCTATGATTCATATAAAGATTGTCAGTACATTCTACCAATCGACGTGGTGATAAGATGGAAATCACACCTCTTAACAATTCCAATTGGCTGACCTTCGTATTCACATTCGGACTTACTAAGTACTGCTCACCATTCTAATGTTTACAGTATAATTAGCCTAATAAGAAAAAAAGGGGGAAGGAAATCTGGATCGTCTATTAAAACATCTATTATTAATGCAAGTGGTAGTATAACTATATTGGGAGTCCCTTATATTAATAAGATGATAAGTGTGGCTAAATGAACATATTATTTAATTGTTAAAGTGCAGTGATGATTGTCATTGTCAAAAGTTGCTCATACATAGTGATAAACCTAAAAGGAAAGTTTGTGTGTAAATTCATGGTAACATGAATAAGGATAATAAGTGGGAAAGGTGATAATAATTGGACATATAATATGTAGCGTAACCTTTATATCCAACCATGTTGGTATTAATTCCTTTGTGCAGGTAGGTATGATGATAAATGAATCGAAGTGAATAATAATAAATAAAACTAAATTAATAAGTAAGTGTAGTGTTGATACCTTTTAAATCATGTTTAATCTTCTAAAATATGTTTTAATTAATTGCAATGGCTATTAACAAGTAATTAATAATATTATATATATTGATTATTCAGACACAAATAATAATTTATTATATTACTGTCCAACAACTATATTATATTTGGCCATATTTTCATGTGTCCTACTTATTAATTAATATGTCAAATATTATCAAGACCATCCTTATGTTAGGGACATAAACGATATTTAGATCAACAGTTCCATAATTAAACTCTTCTGATATATGCACATTCAAAAATAATACCATCTTAAATATGTGTATCTATATACAAATGCACATCTGTCCTAAATCTCTCTTCCTATATATAGGTATAAACACATACACATGCATAAGTATATACATATATGTGTAATTCCACTATTGATCTCCTTATCAGTGGTAATTCCACTGATAATCATGCATACTACTTTAGCACAGGCTAAAATATTTCTGTAATCCATATAACATTGATGAATAATACTATAATTTACAAAAATACTGTATAGTTATTATTATCATTGAGTCCTGCTGATTGAATCGTTCCCATTAGAAAGATCATCCTCGCTTCTTTTTTCAGTAATTCCTGTTTGATATCTTCCTCTCTAATACCTGGACTGACTTTTTACATTCTATATGCTATTAATTATTGAGGATTACCATCATGTCTTTTCAAAAATGCCTGGCAATTGGGGTTAATGTTTTCATCCTGCTGACATCCTGTTCTGCATTGCGAATGTTTCATATATGTTCCAGTAATCCATGTTTAAGGGGTCTACTTGTCATTACTATATAACTAAGATTGCAGGTATAGGTAAGGCAATAAATTACCCCTTGTGTTAATGAAGGAATTGATAGTATGATAGTTGTTGAATTTATCCACAAATTGTTTCATTTTCTTTGTGTATTTACATGCTTTACATTTTCCACATGGAAAAAATTCATTAGTTTTATTCATAAATATGTTTTTCATGTTTTATTTTGGAAGTGGCTATGCACCAAGAGGTCACGTAATTTTTTAGATCTTCGCCCGCTGTTAAGTATTCATCAAGATCTGTGTCCAGTTTCAAAACATGACTATGTTTCTGTAAAACAGTTTGTATCTCATACCATTGATTATTAAAGGTACTCGTAAATCTAATTTGGCCCTGTGTCTTAGTTTTTCTTAATGGGAAAATAAGATCATCCCTTTTCACCTTTTTTATATTATTATAAGATTATTTTATTACTTTTTTTCTATAACCTCTTCTGGAGAATCTCATACGTAGCTCATCCACTGTTTTTTTAAAGATATGTAAATCTCCACAATTGTGTTTTGTGCGTAAAAACTCTCCTTTAGGAATACTCCTAATTGTTGATGAGAGGTGAGAGCTGGAGGCATTGAGGATACTAATAGTGGTTGTCTCTTTTCTGAACATGTCTGTTGACAGTTCATTCTGATCTGTAATAAATATCTTCAGGTCAAGAAAGGTGACTTCCTTAGAATTTATATAAAAAGTCAATTTTAAATTGATTCGGTTGTTATTCAATTGGTTTCTAAACTCAACAAAGGTTTCCTTATCTCCTTCGCAGATGATAAATATGTTGTCAACGAATCTTAACCAAATTGCAACATACTGGGTATACCTCTCATTTTTTTTAATAATAAATGCTGTCTCCCGCTCCCACCAGTCTAAATAGATATTGGTATAGGTGGGGGCACATGATGTCCCCGTTGCTGTGCCCCTCAAACGCAGGTAGAATTTGTTATCAAAAGTGGAGTAGTTCCGTGTTAGAACAAATTCTAACCGTTTCAAAATGAAGTTGTTTTTCACTTTAGTCTCTAGAGCTTGTTTAACCGCCTCAAGGCCAGTCTCATGATTTATGCTGGTCTATAATGCCTCAATGTCATAAGTATGTAGCCATGCATTGTGCGTAACAGAAATATTTTGTAATTTTCCAAGGACGTCAAGGGTATCTCTAATATATGAGGGTAAAGTCAAAACAAATTCTCTTAGGTGAACATCCACATAAACACTGGCTTTTTCGGTTTGATTCCCTAAGCCCGAGACGATTGGTCTCCTCAGCGGTCTTCTTTCATTTTTATGCACCTTAGAAAGTATGTAGAATGTAGATGTTTAGGTTTTTCCAGCCATAGGAATTCAAATTCTCCTTTATTGATTATTCCTTTGTCACGGGCACTAGGAGTCTTTACCCAGGGATCACCAGATGGTAGGCTTACCAGAGCAATGTAGATGGTAATAGGGTACTCTGGTAGCTGGGTGATCACGGAACATGAAATGATGGCCGATGAGATGCTCAGGAAAGTCTATGACTAGCAACACTGGTAATAATGAGGTAATGATACACAAGGAACTGTATGGACAAGGACACGTGAAGGTAGTCAGTGGTCTGCGATAGCAAGTTGTACCACTGCTATAGTGAGGAGGAATGTCCAACAGAAGCAAGGAGGTGATGAGAGTCAGCGGTCTGCGGGTAGCAAGTTGTACCGCTGTCTGAGTGAAGGAATGGAATCCAGGTGGAAGTATCCAGGTAGTCAGTGGTCTGCGGTAGCAAGTTGTACCACTGCTATGTGAGAGGATAATGGAACAGGTGATACCGGAAACAGGGATCAGTGGTCTGACATCAGCAAGTTGTACCACTGAATATATATGTGAGGAGGTGCACGGGGGAAGACTGCAACACAGGATATACACAGGCACCTTATACACGATCCACAGTAATATGCACAATATAGATATATATATATATAAATGACTGATCAGGTCTGCAATCTAGAAAGTCTCTTGAAGTAGTCCAGCACAATGATAACACAGTCAATGATGGCAATAGACTCAGCGGATAGCAGACTCCAGAGAGAACCAAACACAGTCCAGCAAGATATGCAATACACAGCACAGTCAATGAGAAGTATGCATACCGTGGTTCAGCAGTAGCAGTCAGATGGGATTGCAGCGGTACCTGAGCGGCTGGAGGCCGACTGGATAGGAAGTCCCTGGATAGGTGAAGCAGCGGTCTAGCAGGTGCAGCGCACAGGTGAGTAGACCAACAGGGACACGAAACCAGAGGAGTCAGCAACACGTGGAACTGGACTCATAGGGGACCCAGGAGAATGGAGATGATCCAGCAGAGGGTAGTAGATGAGATACAAATCCAATGCTGACAGGAGGGTAGAGACCAGTGGAACACGTGAAGGCGTGGAGAGTGGATCAGCAAGAGATGGACGATAGCGTTGACCACCGCGGCAGGACTCAGCGGCACACGGAGGTAACCAGTAGCAACCACAGGAACCAACAGCGATGGGAAACAGGAGTGCAGCGCAGGGCAGGAGCTGTGATCACGAAGAGTAGCAGATGGTAATGAAAGCGGCAGTCTCGAGGAAGTCACAGCAACGATGAGATAAGACTATGGTGCACAGAGGCGGCGGATAGTAATCAGCTGGCAGTCACGATGTTGAACACAGGCGAGTTGCAAGCAGGAGACTGTAGTGCACAGAGGCAGCGGATAGTAGTCAGCTGGCAGTCACGATGTCGAACACAGGCGAGTTGCAAGCAGGAGACTGCAGTGCACAGAGGCAGCGGATAGTAGTCAGCTGGCAGTCACGATGTTGAACACAGGCGAGTTGCAAGCAGGAGACTGTAGTGCACAGAGGCAGCGGATAGTAGTCAGCTGGCAGTCACGATGTTGAACACAGGCGAGTTGCAAGCAGGAGACTGTAGTGCACGGAGGCAGCGGATAGAAATCAGCAAACAGACTTGATGAGAAGCAGGTGAGTGAGGTAGAAGCTGGAGTGCACGGAGGCAGCGGATAGCGATGAGCAAACAGTCATGATGATACAGTTGATGGTAGAAGTGGAATGGAAGCACAGTAGTAGAAGTGGTTTGGTAACACAGTAGTAGAAGTGGTTTGGAAACCACAGGAATCAGCAGCGCTGAATACACGAGTAATACAGAAACACCTTCAGAGACTCATGAGGAATGAGACTCCAAGATCAGGCAACGTGGTGGTGACCACAGGTGCTTAATATAGGGAGGTTGCCTGATCTGCCAATTAAGTTAAAGGGGTATACACTGAAGTATAGAAAAGGGCTGCGCATGCGCAGACCCTCAGGATGGTGGACGGCCACGGTTCCTAAATGTCCGGGAAGAGGCACTCACGGTCCGGTGAGTGACAGTACCCCCCCTTTTAAAGGTGGGCACAGAACGCCTGGAACCGGGCTTGTCCGGATTTTTGGAGTAAAACTTCTTCAAAAGGGCAGGAGCATTAAGATCTTCAGCTTTGATCCAAGAGCGCTCCTCAGGACCAAAGCCCTTCCAATGAACGAGGAAGTGGAGGACTCCTCGCGAAATTTTTGCATCTAGTACCTCGGTAATCTCGAAATCCTCCTCCTGATGAACTTGAACTGGCTGCGGAGCTGAGGGAGGAGTTGAGAAATGGTTGATAATAAGAGGTTTGAGCAAAGATACATGGAAGGCATTAGAAATCCGAAGACTCTTAGGAAGAAGGAGTTTCACACATACTGGATTGATAACTTGAATGATCCTATATGGACCAATAAAACGAGGGGCGAATTTCATGGATGGAACCTTCAAACGAATATTTTTTGTGGATAACCAGACACGATCTCCAATTTTTAGTGGTGGAATAGCCCGCCTCTTCTTATCAGCGAAAGATTTGTATTTGACAGATGTCTTCTTTAAACAGGTTCTGACCTGAGACCAGATATTTTTAAAGGTCTGACAAACAGTTTCCACCGCAGGGACTTGGGTGGGCGGGAGGGCAGGAAATTCCGGAAAAGACGGATGGTGACCGTAGACCACAAAGAATGGAGTTTTGGATGATGACTCATGGTACATGTTGTTATGGGCGAACTCAGCCCAAGGGAGTAACTCTACCCAGTTGTCTTGATTGGCTGATGAAAATATCCTTATAAAAGTCTCAAGATCTTGATTGACACGTTCGGTTTGTCCATTGGATTGTGGATGGTAAGAAGATGAGAGTGCTAATCGTATGCCCAAGGTTTTACAAAGGGCTCGCCAGAATCTGGACACGAATTGTACTCCTCTATCAGACACAATCTCAGATGGACATCCATGGATACGGAAGATCTCTTTAATGAAATGTTCAGCCAGGATAGACGAGGAAGGCAAACCAGACAGAGGGATGAAATGAGCCATCTTCGAAAATCTGTCCACTACCACCCAAATAGTGTTATGGTTCTTACTAGGTGGTAAGTCAGTAACGAAATCCATACTAATATGGGTCCATGGTTTGGACGGAATGGGTAGTGGTCGCAGCAACCCTGCTGGGGTTCTGCGGGAGGATTTGAATTGCGAACATAATTCACAGGAAGCAATGAACTCTTTGACGTCTCTCCTCATTGAAGGCCACCAGTAACTTCGAGAGAGGATCTCAAAAGTCTTGTGTTCACCGGCGTGTCCAGAAAAACGAGAGGCATGGAACCACGAAAGGATTTTCCTCCTTAGAGTAGGAGGCACGAGGGTCTTCCCAAATGGTAGCGTTTTGGTGGATGAAGCAGCCAGTGAGATACATTTGGGATCTAGAATGGTATGGTTGGAAACCTCTTCTATATCAGAGGACGTAACAAAGGCTCTAGATAAGGCATCAGCTTTTTTGTTCTTGGCAGCTGGTTTGAAGGTAATTATTAATTCAAAACGGGAAAAGAAAAGAGACCATCTTGCTTGACGAGGGTTCAAGCATTGGGCAGACTGGAGATATGACAAGTTCTTATGATCCGTGAAGATCGTCACCGGATGGCGAGCTCCCTCCAACAAGTATCTCCATTCCTCTAATGCGGCTTTGATAGCCAGTAATTCCTTGTCTCCGATGGTATAATTCTTCTCTGCGGGTAGGAGACCCCGAGAATAGAAGGCACAAGGGTGGAATTTTTGCTGTTCCGAGCGTTGGGAGAGAATAGCTCCTAAGCCCACATTAGAGGCATCTACTTCTAGGAAAAAAGGGAGTGTCACATCAGGCTGACGAAGGATTGGAGCCGAAGAGAAGGACTCTTTTAATGTTTGAAAGGCTTGAATAGCCTCAGTAGACCATTGCTTAGGATTAGCCCCTTTTCGAGTCAGGGCCACAATAGGAGATGCAATGGAAGAAAAGTCTTGAATGAAGCGTCTATAGTAATTGGCAAAACCTAAAAAACGCTGGATGGCACGAAGAGTAGTTGGCTGGGGCCAATGTAGTACAGCATTTACTTTGTCAGGATCCATCTTCAGACCAACTCCGGAAACAATATACCCCAAGAATGGAATCTGGGGTAATTCGAATGAACATTTTTCTAATTTACAGAACAATGAATTTTTCCGTAGCCTGGAGAGGACTTCTGCCACATGTTGGTGGTGAGAAGGCAGGTCCTGTGAAAAAATCAATATGTCGTCCAGGTAGACGACGACACATACATATAATAAGTCCCGAAAAATCTCATTGATGAAGCCTTGAAAAACAGCGGGGGCATTACATAGCCCGAAAGGCATTACCAGATATTCGTAATGCCCGTCTCTGGTGTTAAACGCTGTCTTCCATTCGTCACCGGAACGGATTCTGATTAAATTGTAGGCACCACGAAGATCCAACTTAGTAAAAATACGGGCTCCCTTGATGCGGTCAAATAGCTCAGTGATCAACGGAATGGGATACCGATTCTTGATAGTAATGGCATTGAGTCCACGAAAATCTATACAAGGGCGTAATGATCCATCCTTCTTTTTGACAAAGAAGAACCCAGCTCCAGCGGGCGAGGTGGAAGGTCGAATGAACCCACGCTGGAGATTCTCCCGTATATATTCAGATGTAGCTTGAGTTTCAGGTAACGAGAGTGGATAGACCCGGCCCCTGGGAGGAGTCTTGCCAGGAAGAAGATCAATCGGACAATCCCAAGAACGATGAGGAGGAAGACGTTCAGACTGAGCTTTATCAAAAACATCGGTAAATGAAGCATATTGAGGAGGGAGTCCCGGTGAAATAGCTGAGATGGAAGCTTGCTGTACCTTGAGAGGAATGACTTGGGAAAGGCAATGATGGTGACATTCAGGCCCCCAAGACGTGACTTGAGGGGTGCGCCAGTCAATCTGGGGAGAGTGAAACTGAAGCCATGGAAGGCCTAGGACAATCGGACTTGTCGTAACAGGAAGAATTAAAAACGATATCTCTTCATGATGCAGAGCACCAATCTGAAGGGTTACTGGAGACGTACTCTGGGTGATGAGACCGTTGATGAGACGTGATCCATCGATAGCCGTCACAGTAATGGGAGTTTTTAAGGTAGTCATTGGTAGAGACCATTGATTAACTAACGATTTGGAAATAAAATTTCCTGCTGCTCCGGAATCAATCAATGCCTGTGACTCAAAGGTTTTGGTAGCAAAGGAAATAGTCACATCAAAAGCGCAGACTTTAGATTTCATAGACGATGGAGAGGACTCCAGGGACCCTAACTTCACCTCTCCAGAACTAGTTAGGGCCTGGCATTTCCCGATCTCTTAGGGCAGGAGCTGAGGACATGAGTGGAATCAGCACAATAGATACAGAGTCTATTCTTGACTCTTCGTTTCCTCTCTTCAGAAGATAACTTGGAACGTCCTATCTCCATGGGAATCACAGCAGGTGACACTGGACGAAATTGAGGGTTAGAGCGAAAAGGTGCTTTAGCAGAAGTCGTTTTCTCAGCCTCTCTTTCACGAAATCTCATATCAACACGATGGCATAGAGAGATCAAATCTTCAAGTGACGAAGGAAGCTCTTGGGTAGTCAGTGCATCTTTAATTTTATCGGAAAGCCCCTGCCAGAAGGCGGCAACTAGGGCTTCAGTGTTCCACTGAAGTTCAGAGGCTAAGATCCTAAATTGAATGACGTACTGGCCTACAGTATGAGATCCTTGTCGCAGACGGAGGATGCTGGAAGCAGCGGAGGTCACACGACCTGGTTCATCGAACACACTTCGGAATGTAGAAATGAATTTGGCACTATCTTGTAATATTGGATCGTTCCTCTCCCACAGAGGGGAGGCCCAAGCCAGGGCTTGTCCTGAAAACAAAGAGATAAGATAGGCCACTCTGGAACGATGGGTAGAAAAATTTTGAGGTTGGAGCTCAAAATGGACTGAACATTGGTTAAGGAAACCCCTACAAGTTTTGGGGTCTCCATCGTACTTTGACGGAGTAGGCAGGTGAAGCGTGGAAGCTATAGACACCTGGGATGGCAATGGGGAAACAGAGGAAAGCACAGGAGCTTCAGTAGTAGCTGTCACAGTCTGTCCAGATGTTCCTTGGGAGGTTAATGACTGATAACACTGAAGTAACAGCTGTTGGCGGGCATCCTGTTGCTCCACACGGCTAACCAGATGTTGCAGCATCTCTTTGGCGGTAGGTTCCACATCTGGGTCTGTCATGGCCTGATCTTACTGTCACGGGCACTAGGAGTCTTTACCCAGGGATCACCAGATGGTAGGCTTACCAGAGCAATGTAGATGGTAATAGGGTACTCTGGTAGCTGGGTGATCACGGAACATGAAATGATGGCCGATGAGATGCTCAGGAAAGTCTATGACTAGCAACACTGGTAATAATGAGGTAATGATACACAAGGAACTGTATGGACAAGGACACGTGAAGGTAGTCAGTGGTCTGCGATAGCAAGTTGTACCACTGCTATAGTGAGGAGGAATGTCCAACAGAAGCAAGGAGGTGATGAGAGTCAGCGGTCTGCGGGTAGCAAGTTGTACCGCTGTCTGAGTGAAGGAATGGAATCCAGGTGGAAGTATCCAGGTAGTCAGTGGTCTGCGGTAGCAAGTTGTACCACTGCTATGTGAGAGGATAATGGAACAGGTGATACCGGAAACAGGGATCAGTGGTCTGACATCAGCAAGTTGTACCACTGAATATATATGTGAGGAGGTGCACGGGGGAAGACTGCAACACAGGATATACACAGGCACCTTATACACGATCCACAGTAATATGCACAATATAGATATATATATATATAAATGACTGATCAGGTCTGCAATCTAGAAAGTCTCTTGAAGTAGTCCAGCACAATGATAACACAGTCAATGATGGCAATAGACTCAGCGGATAGCAGACTCCAGAGAGAACCAAACACAGTCCAGCAAGATATGCAATACACAGCACAGTCAATGAGAAGTATGCATACCGTGGTTCAGCAGTAGCAGTCAGATGGGATTGCAGCGGTACCTGAGCGGCTGGAGGCCGACTGGATAGGAAGTCCCTGGATAGGTGAAGCAGCGGTCTAGCAGGTGCAGCGCACAGGTGAGTAGACCAACAGGGACACGAAACCAGAGGAGTCAGCAACACGTGGAACTGGACTCATAGGGGACCCAGGAGAATGGAGATGATCCAGCAGAGGGTAGTAGATGAGATACAAATCCAATGCTGACAGGAGGGTAGAGACCAGTGGAACACGTGAAGGCGTGGAGAGTGGATCAGCAAGAGATGGACGATAGCGTTGACCACCGCGGCAGGACTCAGCGGCACACGGAGGTAACCAGTAGCAACCACAGGAACCAACAGCGATGGGAAACAGGAGTGCAGCGCAGGGCAGGAGCTGTGATCACGAAGAGTAGCAGATGGTAATGAAAGCGGCAGTCTCGAGGAAGTCACAGCAACGATGAGATAAGACTATGGTGCACAGAGGCGGCGGATAGTAATCAGCTGGCAGTCACGATGTTGAACACAGGCGAGTTGCAAGCAGGAGACTGTAGTGCACAGAGGCAGCGGATAGTAGTCAGCTGGCAGTCACGATGTCGAACACAGGCGAGTTGCAAGCAGGAGACTGCAGTGCACAGAGGCAGCGGATAGTAGTCAGCTGGCAGTCACGATGTTGAACACAGGCGAGTTGCAAGCAGGAGACTGTAGTGCACAGAGGCAGCGGATAGTAGTCAGCTGGCAGTCACGATGTTGAACACAGGCGAGTTGCAAGCAGGAGACTGTAGTGCACGGAGGCAGCGGATAGAAATCAGCAAACAGACTTGATGAGAAGCAGGTGAGTGAGGTAGAAGCTGGAGTGCACGGAGGCAGCGGATAGCGATGAGCAAACAGTCATGATGATACAGTTGATGGTAGAAGTGGAATGGAAGCACAGTAGTAGAAGTGGTTTGGTAACACAGTAGTAGAAGTGGTTTGGAAACCACAGGAATCAGCAGCGCTGAATACACGAGTAATACAGGAACACCTTCAGAGACTCATGAGGAATGAGACTCCAAGATCAGGCAACGTGGTGGTGACCACAGGTGCTTAATATAGGGAGGTTGCCTGATCTGCCAATTAAGTTAAAGGGGTATACACTGAAGTATAGAAAAGGGCTGCGCATGCGCAGACCCTCAGGATGGTGGACGGCCACGGTTCCTAAATGTCCGGGAAGAGGCACTCACGGTCCGGTGAGTGACATCCTTCCATAAGAGCATCCTTAATGGGGTCTTGATAAGTTTTTAGAAAGGAAGTAGTGGGATTAGAGGCTAATTTCTGATAGCAATCAGTATTATTCAGTTGTCTGTAAGCTTCATTTTTGTATTCTGCTACTGACCAGATGACTATATTTCCTCCCTTGTCTGATTGTTTAATTACAACATCATCCCACTTGCTAATTTCTCACAAAGCTTTTCTCTCTTCTATCGCAATTACGATTTCCACAGAAATGACATACCTTAAGACTTAGATAACTTCTGCACTTAATAAGATGGCAAGGAAATTAAATATTTGAAACTCATTGCTAATCTATTAGTGGCCCAGTGTAACTTTTCAAATGAACCATTCCTCTTGAAAACATGTCCATATACTTAAAGAAACATGTTCATATAAGTAAAACACCAACAGATATCTCAAAATGTATAATGCAATTATTTCTGCAATATTACATCCACAGGTAGAGAACAAGCATGATATTAAAAATAAACAACAAAGATCCACCTTTGATCTTTTCCAACAACAGTCTCCTTATATTCTAATATGCATAATTTCAAACTACTAACCTCAGTATACAAAGTCCTATAATCAAAGGATATAGCGATCCCTTTATAATCTCTATCTACCCTACTGAAAAATGCATGTCATTAATTAAACTAATTGGTATTTATCTAATAATATTAGGCATGATTCATAATTCAATCTTTCAATATAGCATTAAGTTATCAATGAGTTGGATGTGACTGTAAACATTTTAAAAATAATTAGCAGCTTAGAAGTTCTTCCAACACAACCATGAGGTGGCTGCCCAGTGTCGTTTTTGTTTTTATATTAAATGTCATTCAAATCCATCCAATTGTAGGCCCAGAACAAGCACCCTGTGTCAAAGTTCTGGCCAGGGTACACCAACGGGAGGTCCGACCGGGACCTTAAGCCCATAAAACCTGGCCAGGATCCAACTGGACCACGCTGCATTGGTTTCATCCCAAACGGTATCGCACAACCAGACAGACAAACAAACCAAATCCATCCATTGGAAGGCCCAGAACAGGCTCTCCATGTCAAAGTTCTGCCCAGCGTACACTAATGGGGCCTAAACCCCCTAGTATGTCTTCTGGGATCTAATGATACCCAGTCTGTGAAATTTTCCTCCACATCCATCAAGTTGAAGGCTCAGAACAGGCTCCCCTGGGTCAAAATTGTGGCCGGGATCCAACTGAACCACCACACTTTGGTTTCATCCAAATCGGAAATCGGTACCAGGGTGTCGAAGATATTCGCCTGCAAACAAACAAAATTCTTAGATGTATAAATATATATATATATATATATATATATATAGAGAGAGAGAGAGAGATTTCAGAAATGATACAGAAATAAAAATAATACAAACATTAATAAAAAAATAGTTCAAATATATCACTCATTTAAAAGTAAAACATATCATTATTTTCAACTCTAGGGCGTGATTCATGTTTGGACACAACCTGCATGCAACTTGCGTTTAAAAAACAAGCACGGAACTTGAACATAGTTCCGACTATTTTCAAATACAAGCAAATATATGTTTCCATTTGAGTCTGGGTAATAGCACACTCTCGCTAAACGTTACTTGCCATATGTAGACAAAACAGAGTGCAGGAGATGTACATGAAATCTAAAGTCCTATGGGAACGAAAGTGTAGATTAAAAGAAAAAAGACTATGCTGTGTTTGTCATCACTATCAGTCAGCACTTACACCTGCCCTGTAGTTGGTGCAAATGACGGCTAAGAAACATGTACTTATGAGAAATCTGCCCCTTCCCTCCCATGTTACGCCTTTCAAGTTGTAGGCAGTTGTGTTATTTGTGTTTGGTCATGAATTGCACGCAAAGTCCTTTTCTATCAGAGCTATTTCACGTAATATATGGCACGCGTACTGCTCACGAATCAGGCCCAATATGTGCAACTTCTGTGCATTTGCAGAATGTAAGATATTTTTAAAATGAAGAAAGACGTCATCTTTATTTTTTTATACCATTTTTCTCTTCTAATAAAAAAATAATTTTATCTTGACAAAAGATTGAAATGAGGAATCTGACTAGCATTAATATAATGTGATGTACAAGGCCAACCTAATGGTAATATTTGGATATTTACTGTGCATATATGGACTCAAGTTTCCTGTGGGAATTTACATTCCTAACACCTGAGTGTGTGGCTTTGAAAAAGATGCATTAGAAATGCAAAAGTTAATAGCTGTTGGCATTCAGACAAGGGAAAAAATGGACTTCCATTGCCTTAAAAGCATATGTATAATGTAACTAAAATCAACAGAGCCTTTTAGTTTGGTCAACATTGTAATTGTGATGCAACTAATATTGAACAACATTCATCTCAGTCAGTAATTATTCTGAAAGCACTAATGACATATCCTGATAAATAATAAAGGAGACCATAGATAATATAAACACATGGTAATATTTGCAATACATATTTTTAAAAAACATAGTATATTATAATTATTGTTTGTATTATTTATAATGCAACAACATATTACATAGCACTGTACATTGATCATAATACAAACATAGAGTATAACATACAATGACATGAAACAGAAGGTAAAGATGGACCTGCCCAAATAAGCTTACAATTTATGAGTTGTGGTAAACAGTTGTTACATAAGGTAGTTGAATAACAATTGTAGCTGTTGGTAATGAGATTGTGTGGCTACTGTAATGCAGAAGAATTGTCAGTCATTAATATTAAAGCCACCAATGTAGAAATCATAGGACAGTCCACTGCTGGCAGCAATTACTGCCCTTCACCACTTAACCTCCCTCCTCTTCAAGCTTGGAGAAGTTTTTTGTTTTTATGTTGTATGGTTATTGTTGTGGTTATGAAACAGCTTGGAGTAGTGGTGTGCCTGGTATCTTTCACCGGCATAATGTACTCTGCTGAACACAGATCTTGGACAACGGTTCGCCATATTCACAAAAGTTGTGGCTACAACTACAACCACCAAGCAGCTCAGCCACTCCGCAAACCCTTTGCTCTCACACACCTCAGCCACTCCGCAAACCCTTTGCTCTCTAACACCTCAGCCCCTGCGCAACAATTTGCTCTCACACACTTAGCCCCTACACAGCAGCACACTCAAACTCAGGAGCACTCTGATCACACTCCCCCTGCACACTCACCATCAGGAGCACACTGATCACACTGCCCCACCACACTCACCCTCAGGAACACTCTGATCACACTCCCCCTGCACACTCACCATCAGGAGCACGCTGATCACACTGCCCGGACACACTTACCCTCAGGAGCACTCTGATCACACTCCCCCTGCACACTCACCCTCAGAAGCACTCTGATCACACTCCCCCTGCACACTCACCCTCAGGAGCACTCTGATCACTCTACCCCCGTGAACACACCGTAAGGAGCACTCTGATCACACTGCCCTGGCACACTCACCCTCAGGAGCACTCTGATCACACTGCCCCGGCATATTCAGCTAATTAGGCTGTCAGTGTTCTGTCTCCAGAGTCAGAGCAGCAGCTTCTTCTCATGCTGACTTGGGGCTCTGTTCATTCTCTCCTCTCCGCTGACCGTACAACATCAACATCTTCCACCGCCTCCGCCTTCCCTCTCCTCTCCCCGCTGACTATACAACATACCCATCTTCCACCTGCTCCCCCTTCCGTCTCCTCTCCCCGCAGACTGTACAACATACCCATCTTCCACAAAAGTTGTGGCGGCAACTACAACCACCAAGCAGGCTGCTGAGATCACAAGGGATAGAACAGCGCAATTACAATTGAACTCACTGGGACTGGGTCCAGAATATATAAATGTATATAAATATATATATTGTAACAGAAGGAGGCATTTAGCTGGCAATATGCAGAGAAAGCAGGGAAGTAGAGTAAAACATTGGCACAGTTATGTACCTAGGTGGAAATTAACCAGGTAAAAACATATGTGTAGTTTAAAATTGGTTTACTTACATGATTTAAAAGCTGTTTCCTCTCAGCAAACAGACAGGGTGGGTCTGATAGTCTAAACAGAGCCAGGGATGGGCGTTTCCTTTAAAAGAGAAGGTGGGTGTGTCACCTGTCCATCAAGCTAGGCCTGTGGGAGGAGTGTCAGGTATAAAACCCTGCTTGTTTCATTGTTCAGGGAGATCAACGCTGGGCTAGCTGGCTGATCTGGACAGAGAGCTGGACTATGTATAGTAAGCGTTGAGGGTCTCCATAATTGCTGTGCAAGTATACGGTGTCAAAACATTATTACCATCCTAACAATAAGGAACCATAAAAAGGAAGAAGTTGTACGCGTGTGCTTCTGCAGTAGCGGGCTCTTGCCACAATATATATATATATATATATATATATATATATATATATATATATATATATATATGTACATATATATATATATATATATATATATATATATATATATATATATATATATAAATATATATATATATATTGGCAATGGGAGTGGCTTGCCACAGGCCTCTCAGGGTGGAATTCACTATGGAGCTGACAGTCTGCAGGTAAAATACTGCAGGCCAAGCTATATACAGGTTTAGCACTGTGTTTATGTTCATACAGGTCTGAAACATATTTTACAGGCTGAAGTGTAAAATGTAATTTAACTTACATGTTTTGAGTTGTCTTCCACAGCAATGGCAGAAGGCTAACAAGATGTCTGCAATCAGGAGAGGTTACAGAACATATATTTGGAAATCCTTTTAAAGGCAAAGAGGGAATGTCGCCTGTATGTCAAGCCAAGACTGTGGGAGGAGTCTGTACTATAAAAGACTGAACTTGGCAAATGTGCATTGCAACTCATGCCAGTTAGTGGACGGCTGGTAGTTAGGGAACTGCCGTATAACCAGATGTAGGTTGCCCGATGTCGTCCTAATGTGTGATGTTTTATTGTGAAGCAACAATAAACCACCATTTCGATTTACAACAAGAAGTTGTCCATGTTGTTGATATCTGCAGGGTGCTCTTGCAACAAGTGGTTTCAAAAGGTTGCAGAAGTGCTACAGGGAGGGCACGTTTGTTGTCACAGGGAGGGCACGTTTGATGTTTTAAATATATATATATATATATATATATATATATATATATATATATAAGTATTTAGGCCAGGACAGAAATACTTATTTAGCAAAATTAATACACATAAATCCAAGGGAAAAGAATCTCACACTGTGCCCCTGAATCCACACACTCTGTGCCCCTGCATCCACTCACTCTGCCCCCTCTGCATCCATTCACTCTGCCATTCACTCTGCCCCCTCTGCATCCACTCACTCTGCCCCCTCTGCATCCATTCACTCTGTGCTCCTGCATCTGCTCACTCTGCTTCCTCTGCATCCACTCACTCTGCCCACTCTGTATGCTCACTCTGCACCCTCTGCATCCTCACTCTGCCCCTCTCCTCCTCCTGCCAGCCACTCCATCTGTATCCTGTCATCCGCTCTCCCTGTCAACTGCTCCCCCTCTCCTCCTCCTTTCAGCCGCTCCACCTCTACCCCTGTCATCCACTCACCCTCTCCTCCGCTCCCCCTTGTTAGCTGCTCCACCTCTATCACTGTCATCCGCTGCCGCTGTCATCCGCTCCCCCTCTCATCCGCTGCAGCTGTCATCCGCTGCCGCTGTCATCCGCTCCCAATGTCATCAGCTCCCTGTCCTCCCCCTGCAATCTGCTCCCCTGTCATCCACTCCCCCTGTCATCTGCTGCCACTGTTATCCGCTGCCCCTGTCATTCGCTCCCCCTGTCCTCCACTCCCCCTGTTTTCCCTTGCCCCGGTCATCCGCTGCCTCTGTCATCCGCTGCCGGCTGTCATCCGCTGCCCCTGTCATCCGCTCCCCCTATCATCATCTCTCCCCTCTCATCCGTTCAACCTGTCATCCGCTCCCCCTGACATCCCCTTGTCATCCGCTGTCGCTGTCATCCGCTCCCCCTGTTATCTGCTGCCACTGTCATCTGCTGCCCCTGTCATCTGCTGCCCCTGTCATCATCTCCCCCTCTTATCCGTTAAACCTGTCATCCGCTCCCCATCCTCCCCTTGTCATCTGCTGCCGCTGTGATCCGCTGCCCCATCATCCGCTCCCCCTGTCATCCGCTGCCCCTGTCATCCGCTGCCCCTGTCATCTGCTCCCCCAGTCATCCGCTGCCCCACTAATCCGCTCCCCCTGTCCTCACCCTGTCATCCGCTACCCCTGAAATCCACTGCCGCTATCATCTGCTGCCTCTGTCATCCGCTCAACCTGTCATCCGCCCCCCTTTCCTCCACGAGACTCTCATATCCACCTGTGAAAGCAGCTGCTCCTTCTCCGGCTGATCCGGAGCTTGAAGCCCAGAATGAGGTACAGCTCATGGGTGAGTACAGCACCACCATGACATCAGGCTAGTCAGGTTTGCTACATACAGAGCACTTTCTAATTTCCCGCTCTCCAGCTCAGTGCAGTGAATAAATTAACTGACGTGACTGCGGGGCGGGAACTTTAAAATGGACTCTGTAACAGCCACCTCTGGCATCGCACTGGGGATTAAACTTTAAAATAAGAGTGGTGCCAGGGCTAAAAATGATACAATGTGCCCCCCCCTCAGTCCCAAAACATTAACCAGCCCATCTACAGTCAGCAAATATCTCTAATTTGTCAGTAGTTTACAAAGAAAATAGTTATGCGGGGAAAGCACAGCCATATTTGTGCTCCCAAGTGAAGCCACATATACTACACCCAGCATAAGCCTCTATCTGACATGCCCAACGGTATGAACTTTTCTGAAATCCCCTATCTTTAAAATGGGGCATATTTTACCAAATTGTAAAAAAAATGTAAATTTTTTAAAATTTCAAACACTCAAAGGCACTCCTCAGCCCTAATAGCTTTATTACAAATCAAACCCCTGGGGGTAGATGTATGAAAGTCCGATTTCTGCAAGTTGCCGGAAATCAGCGACTTTGCAGTGAAAATTTAAAGGGGCGATGGCTTGTAAAGGCAAGTTTGCAGGAGCAGAGGCAGCCGTTAGAGCACAATTTCAATTTTGCAGAATTCAAAGAATGAGTGTGGACATTGAGTAAGACATCTGTTCCTCATAATCAACCCGAGAGCACCGTGGTCACTTCAAGAATTTACACCCTGTGGGACCGGGTTTCCATAGTGACGGTTCCGTTACGGGTCATCAAGCGGAACTAGACTCCCCTAAACCTACATGTATGTAACGGATAGCTTAAGTTTTTTGGTATATCATTCTGGAAGATGATGGTGTTTTCTTTTGACTTGCATGGAACGGGGACAATATCGGTGAGGTCCGAACTCATGAAGTGTACAACAGAAGCCACGGAATATAACAAACTATAACTGAGGATTGCACACGGTTGTGCTTTGTACTATGTTGCTGGTTAGATGTGATTATTACAAGTTTGAATAAGGGTTTCTGACGTTATAGGTAGTATATTGAGGTTGGCTGAGCGCTACAGTATATTTTGTGTTATTGAGTGTTTTTAGGAGGGTGGGACCTCCTACTGCAGCTGCACGCCAACTTTTTTCATGTGCAGACAGAGCTAGTGTGCAGAGGTAATTATTTGTTTAGTAACAACTGGGATACCTTGTATGTGTTTGGCATGGTACAAGGCGAAAACTCAAAAGGTTTTGTAAAATAATGCCTCTAAAGTACACCTGGGATGTCACGGGTGCAAATTATTCGACGTGACTAAAATAGCAAAAGAGACGCAAATTGCGTTATATCTCAATAAATAATGAGATTAGTTACTAATAAATTCAAAGGCATTGTATCATTATTATAGCAGAACACAGGATCCTATAACAGCTACATACCACCATATATTTCTTTCATTTAATAATATATACATTCACTTGAAATTAAAGTATTAACGTACTAAACCATGCCATTTAATATAAAATTTTATAATAAAGATTCTAAACCAATACTTTTTTGACTTAAGATACAATTAAAATATATATATAAAAGGCCTAATGAAAAGGCAAACTACCAAAATAAAAATACAATACAAGCTTCGGTATAATCTACATATTTTTAAACAAGCTAACAACCTGCTTTATTTATGTAATTTGTATTTTACTAATAATACTGATTGAGCAGCAACATAATCTAGATACAGGTCTGACATTTGACAGATTGATCAGTCACTGAGTGCTCAATTAATCCCCACTAAGAAATCAAATACTGTAAGTTTTATTGCATTTCAGAATGTGGAGATTACAGTTGGTGTATGATTTGCTTGCATTCATTAATGTCATTCCATCCAGACAATGACGTACTTTATCTCTATTCATTCATTTAATTATTTAAATAATTAAAGATGCCTGGCCTTGCCACTTCCTAATAAAAACACTTAATTTAAAATTAATGAAATATGAAAAACAGATCAGGTTTCTATTTTTAAACAAATTTGTCTTGCTGGTGTATTTCTCCTGGAAGATATCTGGAGAACAGGGTCATGGTTTCAAAAGAGGTGATATTTCAAACTGTGCGCTCGGAATATTCATTTGACACTGAAAAATTATTTCGAATCTGTAAAATAACAATTGGCAATAAAATCACCTAAATACAAAAGTATTTTTTAAAATAAGCCAAATATATACATTTGATATTTGTAGTATACTGTAATTTAAAGCAATTTATAAAATACATTTCTGTTGAAACAGCAGTGTATGAGGAAAAACATGAACAAAACAAAATGTAATTTAATGTAATAAGAACTGATGGTTGAATTAAGCATGAGGAGAATTAAAATCTGAGGCTGTGCTTATTAGCTAAAGTTAACCTCTCTAAGGGTTAAAAGTTAACAGAGGATCAGGGGCGCACAGAGGATTGTCAGGGGGGGTTCTCCCCGCCGACACAAAAAAAAAACGGCAGCTCCGTTTCGCCAGCGCTGTCCTATACAGCAGCCGCGGCGCTGTCTAAGAAGCGTCTGCGGCGGTGCTGTATACAATACAGCACCGCCTCGGACAGCTCTTTGACAGCGCCGCGGCTGCTGTATAGGACCGTGGCCACTTAGTTAGCGCAGGGGGGGTTTCTAGAGACTCAGAAACCCCCCCTGCGTGCGCCACTGGGGATGGGGTACACCCATCTGATGTCACTAGGGGATGGTCAAGGAGTAGTCAATAAAAGTGAGGGGCGGAGTGAAAGTCATTCTCTAGGATCTAGGACATTTTGCTGCAGGAAATCACAGAGCTAAGTGTCTGTTGCTGTGATAGCTATATTAGCTATTGTATTTCAGTGTTTGACACAGCAGTTTTTTTTGCAAATGTGCTTATTTTTTACTACTTTGCGCTTTTGTTTGTCCATCTATACAGTCAAATAGCTCATGGCAATAAGAGGACATTTCGACTGTCTTATGTGTTTACTTCAAGTATCAATTTAATAAACAAAAAAAACGAGAAAAAAAATGGTTACATTGATCTCTTCTTAATAATGTGCTTCCTTCTAGATTGCATAAATTGGGAGGCTCCTTATATGCTGTCCCACCCATTGTATTTCAATCTGGATATTATACTTAACTACTTCTGCTGCCCCCACGACAGTAGCGTCTGCAGTTATAAGCATGCCCACTACTCGCATATAGGTAGGGGGGGTCTCCCCACTGCTCCCCCATACAGGACATGCCACAGCTCCCCTTTCAACAGCCTCCCTTTCCTAAACTGTCATTTTCCTATGACGCCTTCAACCCTACTTAGGTACCTGCATTTTCAGGACCCCTGATGCTGTATTTTTCCTACCCAATTGTAGTGCTACTATTCTCATTACCTTATATCAATTTACATTAACCCAATTGCTTATATAAAATATATGGACGTGCCCATTAGGGATTGTATCAATGAAACTGCTCATTACTGTCTTTGTGACGGGATTTATGACTTGTGTAGCAGAATTCCTACTAAACTTATATGGCAAGTTTAATTGATGGTTAAAGGTTTGATTGTTCATATAATGAATATAATGATTGTAAATATAATTTTGATGTATATTACTTTGTTCTGGCACATATCCATATACTATAAGTATTTCAGTATGTGTATGCATATTTTTCTTATACTTCATTTTGTCTCAGTAACAGGTGTATTTCATACTGATGGGGTCTGCTATAAGGTAGGGCTGCGAGTACAATTAATGGTATGAAGGAGCTGGTATCAAAGCGAAGTAGTTTACAGATGTGGAGTGTAGAGTCTCCTCAGCAAGTTCCCTCTGTTCTCATGGTTGACACAGTGCGTGCAGACTTATTAGGGACATAGGCTTAAGGGGTATTCTTATTCCTGGGTATAGGTCATTGCATTATAATTTTACATATTGCATACAGTGTAGATTGTGGGTAACGCCACCCTGGGCTCCTTGTTCGCTTATATTACAGTGAATTTGTAGTCTTTACAGGTGTAGCATATGCCTATGCCACATTTGTGTGCATATTATGTATTGTTAACCTGGGCTCCTCCTTGCTCGCTTATTAGGTACACGTGAGATTGCTATTGCATGTGCGTATGTATTACACTATTCTTTTGAATGGCACTGATGTATTTGGGAAGGGACAGGGTTACAGAGATAAGAGTTCCTCATGTTATAGTGTATAGATTGCAAGACAGCAGGTTAATTGGGAAATAGTAATGAAGATATAAATAGGGTGGTCTCCCCCATCCCGTGAGGTGGGTGCATTCCACTGCTTACTTGTATAGTACATGTGTAGTCTTTATGGGTGAAGCATGTGCCTATACCACATTTGTGTGTATATTATGTTGTGCAACCCATATATATATATATATATATATATATATATATATATGCTACAAGGCCTTCGGCTATGTTTTAGGCTGCCCATCCCGACCTTGTCCTTGAGATGGTTTAATTCTGGCTCTACCCCATCTGCTTGTAGCATCTCCTCTGTATCTGAAATGAGCCTCTGACCCTGGTCTTTAATGACATATTCTCAGGGCACTGCCAATGCGGCTCCAGCCGAGTCCTGTTATCCGTCTTGGTAGCATTTTATAAAAGCAGCTTACACATGTTTGAAACTCACTGACATGGTTAGGCACACAAAAGTGGTCAGACAAAGGGTATGCTGGCGATGGCATGGCTGCGGCTCCCGATCTGCCATAACTGTTCCAGCTCCGAGGCAGTTCCAATCCGGTTGGGTGAGTATAATGTATTGTCTAAACCAAAATTGCAATGGTCAACCCACTCACTCAAATATGCTGATGCACTGCAGAGGGTTAAAAAAGGATACATTTATTAAATGTAATCAACACAGTAATCACATTCACAAATATAATTGTGCTCAAAGCAATTTAAAACCACTATAATATATATACCACAGTAAATGGTACAGTAGGTGCACCTACATATAACCTATTAATGCGCAATAAAAATCCAACAGCTGGAAAAAATATTAAAAATAAGAAAAAATGTGAATGTATTGTATTGTGTATAATGTATTGTCTGTCCGTGCTGTCTTGCATGCTTCGTTTCTTGTTGTGGTGCTAGCGAGCTCCAGTTAGCTGGTTGAATGTTGGCGTTAGCAGTTGCTTGCCATGGATGGCACTCAGGCGACAGCTGGCGGAGTTTCCTTTGGTGCATGATCGACTCTACAGTGGTCGCTACCTGGGCTTGTTTGCCTTTCCTGGGGGTGCTCTGTGATGGCTCCAGATGCACGGCCAGTCATACTGGTCGAGCGATGGCTTCATTCTGTGGCTTTTTAGTTCACTATGGGACCTCACGAGTCCATGGCGGTATTTATATTTCTTCACATGATCCATGTCAGGAACATGTCCCCAGGCCTGGGGCTTGGCTTGACTTTCTTATATTACTAACTTGAATATACTAATGAACCTAATAAAAAAGGTAATGAAAATGTCATTTCAATATAGTAATCTGAAAGTCCATCATATACTGTCCTGGGGGTAAATGTATGAAGCTCCGATTTCTGCAAGTCGCCGGAAATCGGAGACTTTGCAGGGGAAATTTAAAGCAGCGATGGCATGTAAAGGCAAGTCGATAGAATGTGTGTAAATGTTCTCATAAAAAACTTGCTATTAAGGGTTCATATTTGCATTTATGTAATATTTAGCTGAATGAACTGTTGCGTGCACACGTAATAATAATTATTGTTTCCAAATTACTCCTGCTCCTGCTCACATAATAGTAATGAAAGTTTCCACTTTCACTCACTAGTCTCCTGTTCCCGTAATGAGATTTAGGGAAACAACATTTATTTATTTATTTTACAAGGACAAAATAAATCGTGAGACAGATAAAAGGCATTAAGCATTGCAATTCTGAATATATTTATAAAGATTAATGAAGGCAGTGCATCTAGATTGCTTTATTAGTCTAGCATCCATTGGTAGGCATTTGGAGATCGATCTGAGGTGGTAAGCAAGACTACTGAGATGGCAAGGATCAGGTACAAAGGCCTTTTTTGTGGTTTGAAAGTGGTGGAATATGATGGGACAGATGGGGTGAATGTCTGGGGCTCTGGGAGGTACACAGCTTCTGTCCTATCTGCCCTAATTATGTGCATAGACTGATTATAGGCTTAGGCTGGAGAAAAAGGTGTCAGGTTACTGCATGGACAAGTAGTTTATATTGTACTATGCAGTCACACAGCCCTGGGCTGCATAGTCAGGAATCAATGGTTTTTGCAGAGACTGCTTATGCTACCTTGGTAAGAACCAAGTGGCTGTCGCATAGGGCCTGATTTCCTTTAGAGGTAAGTAATATTAACTGCACCTCTTCAGATACTTGGGTGACTTGAAACAAAAAAAAGAGAATGAAAAAAAGAAAAAAGCTAATGATTAATTCAGTAACCAAAACTAGCTCCACCTGCTGTTGTGTGTACAGGGCCGGATTAACCCGAGGTCTAACTGGGCTATAGCCCAGGGGCCTCGGGCATCCAGGGGGCCCTTCAAACTCCTCAGCAGCATTATTGATCGGTCGGGGGCGCCCCCGGCCCGATCGATGCTGCTGAGTACTGTCAGTGCAGTCCTCCGTCCCGGCGCGCTGTAGTCTGCTTACTGAGGATATCTCGCGAGAGTTCATGAACTCTTGCGAGATCTCCTCAGTAAGGAGCTTACAGCGCGCCGGGACGGAGGACTGCACTGACAGGTAAGTGCTTGGGGGGGTCCTCGCGGGGGGTGGGGGGCGGCGGACGGCTCACATTGGGGGCCTCGCGGGGAATGGAGGGCCCCTTAGCCTCCATTCCCTTAATCCGGCCCTGTGTGTGTATACTGAACATTATTGTTGGAATGTAGCAGAATGCAAATGTTCACAATGATGAAACTGAAAGTTTGAGGTCAAGCTGACAGTAAAAATGGCAGCCCTACTAATATGGCAGTAACTATAGCAATGTATCCAAATATAATGATATATTATGAAGAAAAGTGGAGTGGAGTGATTTGCAAACAACCCCTCGGGGCCGCAAGCAAAAATCCAGGTTACATTTACTGTACATACAAGCGCCGCGCTATTCCTACACTAACATGGCTGAATTGAATCGACCCTTTAGAATTGAAAACATGAGAAGGCACATTGGTCTGAGAAAAATGACAAAAATAAATTTTTTAAATATCATTAAAATTCATTTATTCTTTACCTTTATTAATCATCACATTAAAATATAAGTGTCCTAAAATGGAGATATAACTATCCCAAAAAATATAGCTTCAACCCTGGTCCATAGCGGTGAAATATTAATATTATAGACGAAGAGTGGGTTAATAAAGAGAAATGTGTTAATTAAAATAATCTTTTAAACCCCTAGGTGGGGCCAGCTCCTGAAGTACTATAATTTAAATATTATCAGTTTGTCAGCAGATATATTGTGTCAATAAATATACTCAATTTATCATATGTGTTCTTGTCATTCTTTTATTTTTCACACATATTTTAGAATGTTATCACATCAAATATATCAGTATCTCACTCATTCAAATCCATTCACAAAAGTGCGCGGGTTGGACCTTGTAATAATCGTTGGTTATTATTTATCTGCTAAATAATCTTTATAGTAAACTTCTATATTAATCAACTCCCAGATTAATATCTACTATATAAATGCCTAGTGGCGTGTGTGAAAAAAAAAAGACCAAGCTGCAGCGCCACCTGCTGGGCAGAGTTATACACTGCCCTATATGTTTCTTGAAGGAGAAGTGACAGTTGGGAGTGGTTGGTGGTTGCGGGGGGTGACAGTGGGGAGTTTTTAACATCTTAAGTAGCTTGATGAAGGATGTGGCGATGAAGATGAAGGATGAGGTGATGGAGAAAAATTATGAGGTGGTGACATGTGGACAAAACCACGTTAAAAAAGGGCGCTTGCGTCGGGAAGTAACGTTCTTCCCCTGAAGAGGCCTGGGCTAGGCCCAAATGCATGACAAGAACCTTTTTAACACCTTAAGTAGCTTGATTTAACTACAATGCATGAGTATCATGCACGGGTTATCTACTATATAAATGCCTAGTGGCGTGTGTGGAAAAAAAACAACCAAGCTGCAGCGCCACCTGCTGGGCAGAGTTATACACTCACCTATATATTTCTTGAAGGGGAAGTGACAGTTGGGAGTGGTTGGTGGTTGCCGGGGGTGACAGTGGGGAGTTTTTAACACCTTAAGTAGCTTGATGAAGGATGTGGCGATGAAGATGAAGGATGAGGTGATGGAGAAAAATGATGAGGTGGTGACATGTGGACAAAACCACGTTAAAAAAGGGCGCTTGCGTCGGGAAGTAACGCTCTTCCCCTGAGGAGGCCTGGGCTAGGCCCAAATGCATGACAAGAACCTTTTTAACACCTTAAGTAGCTTGATTTGACTAGAATGCATGAGTATCATGCACGGGTTAACTTGTATAATATAGATTATTAAGGATCATGAAATGTGGCGTCCCATTCATAATACTGAGTCAAGTCAATTGCTATATCCAAGAAATATTTGGCTATCATATAATCCAATGTATACTTATAAGAGGTTGGACAATTTTACTTCAAATACTACGAGTAACATGTTTTCAACTAATTATCAGCACTTCTCTTTCTCCTTCATGAGGAGTGTGCTGCTTGTCAGATTGCTTATTTATTATAAAGTTGCCATCCTGTCTCTAGCTAGGAATCCCCACTCTTTCATCCAAACGTCTGCCTATTATCCCACTAGTTCACCATTCTATTCAATACTATATGGTCTATGGGAGAAACGGCATTTAGAGTATCTCCATGCTGTTCAGATTCAATCATGCCTTGAATCTTTTGCAAACTAACAAGTCTATTGCAAATTGACAAATAACTCAGACTCAATCAAATAAACTTATGTGGTTACAAAGAGGTGTCTGATTTAGTTACATTTTAGTTAGTTTTTTAAGTTTTATTAAACTAATGTGGTTGAAAATAAGGGTGTGGTTTATTTAAATTTTACTATGTCGGCAACATGGCTCAGCGGGCCCTTGCATGTCAGGGTATGTTGTCACTTGTGGTTCTCCAAGTGTCAGCATGCACTGACTGCTATAGGTATGCTGGTGCTTGAAGTTCTACAAGCACCAGCATGCCCAGACTGTTAATGGCAGCCAATGCTGGCTGGGACTTCTAATGCCACCAAGTAAAATAGTGATTTATACATTACAGTATTTTTATTTTTTACACATTTTATTACCCAACACCCACCACCCAGGGGTGTGGGAAGAGCCCTAGTGCTTTCAGTACAGGGATGGGTGTCCCTAGAGGGGGGGCTGCACATTTTTTTGTGGACCCCACTCCCTAGGGAATACAGCCCCATGCTGAATGGCCTGGGGCTGAATGTTATTATGGCAGGGGGACCCCACACTGTGGGTTCCACTGCTATAGTGCCACCAGTCCCAGCTGACTTACCTAGTGCTGGTTTTCATGAAATCAGGCAGACCCCACACTTTTTTTCCCTACAATTTTGCAATTACCCGCAGGCTCATGTTAGACTAGAGGTAGGAAAGTCAGGTTACCCTGACGGCCGTAAAACTTGATTTTGACATGGTTACGTGTGCTCGAGTTTGGCATGCTCCTTCTGTACATTGACTATGGCAACACACCTCTTTAATGCCCAGGACACTCCTCAATGTAGTAGGCTGTAGAAACTGTCACTTGAGCTTGCCAGCTCACTGAACAGGGCTGCAGTCATTTTTTGGCATGGGCAGAGTGACTTTGCATTTGATATGCTCAAAATCAGCAGATACGTGCCTTGATGAATCATGATCTATATATTTATGTGTTTATTATCTTATTGTAGTGAGTGAGGTTATAGGTTATCATAATTGAACTCTTTTTCCTTAATGTAAAAGCTTAATCTGATTATGTCTAAATCCAGTTCTTTTTTAGAGAAAGGGAAACTACTATAGTTCATACTTGCTGACTTCCTGAAGTCGGTGTCCAGGAGCTGCCTGGGCGAGGTAGACATTTATGGGGTGGGGCAATGCAAATTGTGCCATTTTTGGGTCCAAATGCCATGGGGGAAATTATGTGTGGATGCTTATTTTAGTTAGGAGAAAGTGTTTTATGTGCCCTTCTGAGTATGGGCTCTGAGCCCGTCTAACTAGGGCCTTGTGCCCTTATACTACCCTACCTATGGGCTTTATGCCCAATTGATTAGGGCCTTGTGCCCTCTATCTACTGCCCAAGAGTGCCCCTGGGCCTTGTGCCCGTCCTAACTGTGCAGGGATACTTACCTGCTCCGCATAGGATACTCAACTTGTCCCCGACTTCTTCTCTGGGTCTTTCTTCTGGTGGCAGGGTAGCTCCTTGTCCTGACAAGGGCACCCTTCCACTTGAGCCGTCTTCCTTCTTCTTCTAATTCAGACGTCCCACGTAGTCCTCTCTTCTCTGCTCCACCGGACTTCTGCTTTCAAGAGCGCTGATTGGCTCGACGCGGTGCCAATAATTCAAACGGCCGGAGGTGAGCCAGGACTGGCTCACTCATCCGACCACCGATTGGCCAGCAGGGGAAGGTGAGCCCTGATTGGCTCACCTGTCCACTGCTGCCAGGACCTGCGTAAGAAGAAGAGAAATACTCACCAGCGCTGGATAGCAGGAATGGTAAGTTGGTTTTCTTTTCTTCACTCTCCACCCTCTTTCCAGGTACGGCAGCGGAGTACATCTTCGCCCTCTTCATGGGCACCACAGCAGGGCACATCTCCACTTGTCAGTTAAATACCAGTCAGTTTAATTTTGCCAGTTATAGCGTTCACACGCCCGCTTCTATGTGCTCCTTACACTGAAGTACTTTCATGCTATGCTGAGATAAACTATTATTTAAAGCTTCTGACTATGTGGAATTCACTTTAAAGACTGAGGGCTTCATTCATTAAGGAGAGTGAAGCTAAAAAAAAATGAGTAACTTTGCACCTTGGCAAAACAATGTTGCATTGGAGGGGGAGGTAAATTCAAAATGTGAGAACAGATGTATAATTGGGGTAGAGCATGTCCTAGATCAACTTTTAATGTCAGTGTAAAAATAACACTAGCAAGTATCTGTGCGCTACATGAAAAAATAGCCAGAATTTTTCTCATGTGCAAAACAATAAACTAATTTGCACCCCTTGCATTGTAATAAGGGGTAATAAGGAGCAAAGTTACTACTTTTTTGGCTTTACTTTCCATAATGAATCAGACCCTGAATGTGTGCCAAAAGTAGGCAACTTATCAAAGAGGAACAGGAATAGAGTTGTAGGGGAAAGTAATCAACACATGATCAGCATATTGCAAGATTTTATAGTCTCGAGTACCACCCAATTTTTAAGTTTATATGATTTTGAGATTTTATGAGTCTAATATGAATAGTTAAGGGCTCAATGGACAAAACAAAGATCAATGGAGAAAGGGTGCAACCAGGTCTTGTGCCTTTTGTTATGGCAAAATTAGATGAGACATTAACAGGAAGGAAAATATAACAGAGAACCATTTGCAGGTGTGTGGACTGAAATCACATTTTGTATAGATTAATGTGCATCCACTCAGTATATTTGATCAAAACCATTCAATATCCACAAATCAATCACTCTTGAAAACCATCAACAGTCTGACAAGAAGAGGGGGTAGATATTTTTAAAATCCATCTAATATCCTTTAGATAGGCCATCTGGAACAAATCATTTCTTATTTTTAATGTTCCCTATAGACTCTTTGGGGTATATTTACTAAACTGCGAGTTTGAAAAAGGGGAGATGTTGCCACTAGCAACCAATCAGATTGTAGCTGTCATTTTGTAAAATGTACTAAATAAATGATAACTAGAATCTGATTAGTTGCTTTAGGCAAAATCTCCACTTTTTTAAACCTGCAGTTTAGTAATTATACCCCTTTGACTTTAATGTGCGTTTCTAGGGCCTAAGATGCTTCCTTCGATATATCAGATATATTACAATCATTAAGATAAATGCAAGCAGACAGGTTGGAGGGCATGTGAACAGAAATGGAATATAAGGATTCATAATAGTCATGAAAAAGACATAAAGACCTGATTCATCAAGGCACGTATTCTGAGCGCAACTTGTGTTCAGTATCATACGCACATATCTTGGCTTTGCATACTACTGAATCATCATGGAGCGAATCTCAAGATATGTGTCCTGTAGAATTCAGGTGTAGGTCTCCTGCACCATACTACACAAGACGCTGAAGGATATGTCCAATACCTATGTGGATTTAGAAATTTGCAAAAGATTGTACAGGAAAATAGTTTTTTTTTTAATTAATGTCACCTGTTAATAATAAAGGCATTAATGATAAAACAGTTGAAAAAAAGTTTTTTGTTTTTTTCCCCATGAACATTTTTTAGAGTGTTGTTAATGTCTCCTGAACATAATATAGATGTTTACAGTTGTTAGTGATTGCAAACACATGTTATATTTTGCACATAATACTGTCAACACTATTGATTTGAAAAAGTAACTTTAAGTCACTCAGAGCTGGATTCGGACATGGCTGCATGTGCTTGATTATGGCACTCCCTTACTGTACATTGACTGATTGACTATGGCAAAATGCCCCTTACCTGCCCCATTCACTCCCCAGAATCATAGGCTGTAATAAGAGTCCTTCACGGCCGTATGTCCTGGTTCTGGGTAGGCGCAGAGTGAGTTTGCAGATGATATGCACAAAATTATTAGCTACTAGCTGACCTGCCTTATTTCTGTGCTTGTAAATAAAAAAAAAGCTGCAGTGGTCTTAGAGCTAACAACAAACTGATTTTGCCTCTTCTTTGTACAGCTTATACCCCTATATTCTCTATTTGACCAACCATATAAAGCGTTTTAAGGTCCAGTAAAAGGACAGACAGTTCTACTAGTCCTTGTGCTCCGTTTTGTTCAAAGTGTGGACTATGACTGATGATATGGCTCCTGCTACAGTGTGGAGAAAGGCGTAGCAGTGTTAGGTAAGTAGATTCATCATCAACATTGTTTATTGGTAAGATGCCACACAGCACTACAGTGTCAGCAGTCAGAGTTATAAAGTTTGCAAAATACAATTGCAGAGCAGAGCTTTCTGTCTCCTGGCTTATTGCCATGGCGTTTAGGACAGATTATAGAGGGGAAAGGCAGGTGAGGAAAGACTAGAGAGTAGGTGGTTGCAGTTGTTAAAGCAGAAGATAATGATAATTTTAAGGGTTTTGATAACACCCTGAGTGAGAAATTCTCTCAATGTTTCTAAGGAAGAGATAGCAAAACAAGAGGCAGTGGATGTGTGGAATGAAGCTGAATGGAAATTCAAGGATGACATCTTTAGTAACAGGAGAGAATGAAGGGTGGGTATGTGAATGGAGGAGAACATGTATGTGGGTTGATGGATCTCACAACATGACATTTCTTCATAGATGGTGTAGGTTTTACCTTTAAAGTAGGTGGCATTATCATGAACAATGAGGGAAGAAGGGGAGGGTGGATGGAGTGGTCAGAGAAGGGAGTTCACTGTAAATGTTTTTTATGATTCATTTTTTTATGATTAAGTGAGATGAATTACTTGGAGCCTTGACATTTGCTGGTGAAACCAGCAAATTGTATAGATATGGAGTAACAAAGTAACTAATGCCGAATTTTCAGCAGGTAACCATACAGTGAAGCACAATTTCATTACATTTTCATTTTCAGGGAAAATGCCATATGTTTTAAGATTTTTCTTTCAAAGTGCTTGTCCCTTACAGTGTCTCTATGTTATGTTTTAGCTGCAGAGTACAGTTTTCGATATTCTGTATTTTGTATGTATATATTGATATCTTTTCTTATACTCTAGAATTTTTTTTGTGATTGTTTAGTTAACAATATTTAACAATAGCATTTAAAATACAGTCAAGCCACAATATCACCTTGTCTGGTGAAGATTTATGATGCCGGTTGAATATTCATGATGCCGGTTGTAGATCTTTAGTTCTTAGTTGTGCTACAAATAGTATATTTCTTTATATTCAAAGATGATACGCCAAACAAAAAAAAAAGTCTGTAACAGAACCAAGGTGTCTCAGTACCTGTTGATTATAAATAGTTCTCTCACAGTTACCCTCTGAATGGTCCTGCTAGATAAAGCTTGCAATTTAAGTACTGGGTCAAATCTTGCAATAGTGGACAGATGCCTAGTCAAGTATACAGTCTTTGAACACAAAAAAATTCAGATGGGTTGAGGTGTATACGTTCCAACTCCTCCTGCCTCTTCCATCAGTTGCCAGTATGAAAGTGAGTTTCTTACAAACGGGGATGGTTCTATTAGTCAAATGTATTTCTCGTTTTTTAAGATTTTTGAACGTTGTCTATTAATATTACAATGACTTAAAGCACAGTGAAGTTGTGCCCAACCCTCATGTTTTCTGGTGTCAGCTTTATTATGATTATTTAACATTTGTATGCAATTAAAGTGCACTGTACTGTACTATATATACACTACATGGCCAAAAGTATGTGAACACTAAAACATCACATCCATATAGCCTTGTTGAACATCTAATTACAAAACCTTTGGAATTAATGTAGTGTAGATCCTCGTTTTGCTGCTATAAAATCTTCTACTCTTCTGGGAAGGTTTTCCCTTATATTTTGGAACATGGCTGCACGAATTTGCATCCATTCAGCCAAAAGAAGATTAGTAAGGTTAGTCATTGGCTCGTTGTCAGCGCTTCAATTAATAACATAAGTGTTAGAAGCAAATCAGGGCTCTGAGCATGCTAGTCAATTTCTTCAACACCAAACCATTTTTTAAAGGACTTTGCCTTGTGCAGGAAGGCATTGTCATGCTGAAGTAGGAAAGGGCCTTCCTAAAACTGTTACCACAAAGTTTGAAGCAGACAGTTCTCTAGAATGTCATCATATGATGTAGTAATAAGATTCCCCTTTCACTGGAACTAAGGGGTTCAGGTGAAATCATAAATAACAGCCCAGACCATTATTCCTCCTCCTCCACCAAGCTTTTCTTTCCTTTAAAATATTCCTAATAGGTTGCTGAGTTGAGTCTTGCCCCCCTCTCTAAAATTTGCCAGCCCTCCCCTGACTCCAGTCAAAGTTTAGCATCACGCATGAAGATCTGAGGCTTGCGTGCAGCACCTCAGCCATGTTAACCCAATCCATCAAGGTCCCAATGAACAGTCCTTGCATTGACTTTGCTTCCAGAGGCAGTTTGAAACTCTGTAGTGAGTGTTGCAACCAAGGACAGAAGATATTTATGTGCTGAACACTTCAGAACTTAATAGTACCATTCTGTGAGATCATGTGCTCTACCACTTCACGGCTGAGCTGTTGTTCAATGACGTTTCCACTTCGCAATAACAGCACTTACAGTTGACTGGGGCAGCTCTAGCAGTGCAGAAATTTGACAAACTGACTTCTTGAAAAGGTGGCATCTTATGTCAATGCCACGTTGAAAGTCACTGAGCTCATAAATAAGACTCATTCTCCTGCTAATGTTTGACTATGGAGAATGCATGACTGAATGCTTGATTGTATGTACCTGTTAGCACTAATTAGAATTGGTGTCCACATACATTCGGCCAAATAGTGTGTGTGTGTTTATATTATATATACACACACATTTGGTAAATAGACCAAAAATGCTATTTAGAAAATAAGATTTGTTGCTTTGTCACATTGTCGTTATGTTGTGTTGTCACAAGGCTTCTTTTGAGCAGTCAAACAATTGTTTACAACAAAAAAATTATATTATCAATATTTGTCGCTTTGGCACATTGGCACATTGTCGCTTTTTGGTCTAATAGGTTACTTCTTCTATACTAAATAACTATGTAAGATTTGGAAACTTTACCTTGAGAGCTACGGAAGATACAAAACAAGCAAACAAACTCTTTCTCTCTCTCTATACACACACACACACACACACACACACACACACACACATATTGCAATACATTTTAAGCTGACCAACTCAATTCAAAAGCTGTATACAAACTCACCAATTTACACAGTAGCTAGCTAGTGCTGGTAGTCGTCATCCTCAACACAAATGCCATGCTGTGGGTACTTGGGCACCTTAAATATTTGTGCTGACAAACCATATTTTTCATGTCATTTTTCAGTGATATGGGGAAGCGTAACTTGAGTACTCATAATCTTTTAAAGAAGTTGTGTAGTGACACGATGGTCGAAAGTCTTCCCAAATAGTCGATTGTCGCCTCACTTAGTTGGTTGTACCGTTCAATATTTTGGTTCTAAAACTTTTCCATCATGTTGTGTGTATAAATGTATGATTGATCCACGATAATCCTCCAATACTTCCTCGAATTGGGGCTCCGATGGAAATGTGTGTATGGAAATTTCGGCCGCCTGTCACTTCCAGGTTGTGTTAGTCCTGATCATGTGATCCCCGGTGGGGAATTCAAACTCCTCCTCCGCCTGTATAAAGATCACGCTCTGACACAAGCGCTGTGTCAGAGCAACAGGTTACTTACTTGACTACTGGCTCTCAGTGTCAGCTCCTGTGTTTGCTCCTTGGACCTCCTGTGGGCTAACTCTGCTATTGTGTACAAGACCCGGCTTGACCCTCACTATTCTATTGGATCTCCCATTGGTACGGCTGTCATCTGCTATTGTGTACCAGACCCTGCACCTTCCTGATGTCTCGGCAACACCTCCTACAGGTACCAGTTCTATATCATCTTGCCGCATGTCTATCTGTCTCCCATGTCAGTAGGCTTAACCAGGGGCTGCGACCTGCAGTTTCTCAGCAACCAAGCCCATTCTGCCTTGCGGTAGTTTTTGTGAAGACCTGAGAGGTTGTTAGACTCCCCGCCCTGCTAAGCTGGTGCAAATACTGACTGAGGGACTCCCCAAGCATAACAGGTATCCGCACATCACTGACATGTTAATTCGATGATTGTAATAGAATAGCAGCAGTCTATTGATGCGTCTAGCATATGGCAGCCAGTTTAATAAAGTGTAGTATTATACCAAAACAACATTTTTATATGTATTTCTTATGTCTGCCTTCTTAATTAGATAGGTCCCTGTACCACCTTATTGTCCACACAATACATATTCTTTTGTAGAGAAAAATATGTGTATGTAACAATGGCTAATTCTATTACAGTGTCCATGTATTGTATTAGAATACACACGTTCTTATGTGCCATGTACCTGTCTGGTTGCAGACCATTACACTTGTATAAAGCACATGTGTTATGTAACCCTTTACATCTATATTGGCAACCTATTCATATTTACCATTTCTAAACTTATACCTTTATAAACTAATAATCTTATAAACTTTATAAACTAATATTAACCTTTATTAACCTTTATTAACTAATATGTGTAACATACCCAGAATAAATCACACAGTGTTAATGCAACAGTATTATTGCAGAAATTCTTTCAAAAATATTAATTGCAGAATAATAAAAGTTATAAAAATAGTACTACACTTTAAAGGTGCTATTGCTTTGTGGCAAAACCGTTCCAAACAGCATAGACATTTCAACAAAATTCCTGAAAAGCAGTTTCTGAAAAGTGGCTTAATTCATGCGCAGGAAATTCCTAAAGTCATATGGGTTGTTGTCCCGTATCTCCTGTAGCAGGGGCATATGAGAGAATATGTCTCTCCTCTTGAACCAATCTTTGCTCCAACAAGATCTATTCTTCCTCCTTCTTTCTCTTTGGTTCCGTAACCGCAGTCTTCTTGTCACAGCAAGCAGGAAATGTGCAGTTGCTTGTTGTTCTTTTACTTTATCCATTGTAGGGAAAAAAGTATGAATGAAAGAAGAGACAGTGTTGTCTTCTGTTTTTATGCATTTCTGGGTGGTAACTATAGTGAAAGCTCTGCCCCTTTATGCTAATGTCTTTGGCATATCTCTACATGAACCACAAATGTCGCTTCAGTGTACACAAAATTAAAATTATTGTTCACGACAACATGGCTGTAAAAAGTCGCTACCGGGACGGTTGCTCTTCCCTTTATCGTTTAAAACGACGCTATAGACCGAGTTATCGGACCATCCATGTTAAATCGATCATCATAAAAAGTTGGTGGAAAATTAGGCAGTGTATACATAGCATTACGCTTCCTGAGTGTGTCTATGTCTAGGTCTACTGCAACCACAATTACGCTTACAGTACTTGTTCTGCACTTGCCCATCTTTTCCCTCCCCTATTCTGCCTCTCAAATTGTAAAGAATTATATGTATGCCCAGTAATTAACTGTTTGTTTAAAGTAGATGTACGTCCAACTGCATGAGACCTTTTGTACTGAGAAACTGTGACCCTCCCTCTCCGTTATGTAATTATTACTATAATGCCTTAGGGCTTAGGCACAACATTAGTTTCAGATGGTTATTCAGAACCAATAAGGAGTTTGTCTTGAAAGGTGTTTGACTTCCTACAGTTTGATGATGTCATTAAATGTTTCTCAGGAGCAAAGTTAACTTGATCCTGTTGTGCATGGGAAGTTTATACTTAGGCTCAAAGTTAAAAATACAACAACAAACAAACACAGGAACTTTTGTTAATAAGTTTGCATATAAACCTTAATTACCTCTACTCCGAAGGATCATCTGATTACATATTTCATAAAGTCAAATGACACATTACATAATTAAGGACTGCACTAAATGTGACACAGAAAACATTTCTTAACACTATCTATGACATCATTAATATCACCAAATAGTCTGTATTGCATCAGTGATTACTGCAGAAATAATCTGTAGTAGGTATGTTACTAATGGAGAACAGATAACTTATAGTACACTAGAACCTAAATGTGTAAATGTTATTTTTTTTTTTGCTGCAATAATAGTAAATATAATACATACATAGGCAACTCTATTTTTTTGTTGCTCTAGATGTACAAGTTAAGTTAAATAACAGGTGTGTAAAAATATTAATTCTTAAGAACGTTTGTTTGTTGCAATTTTAATTTTAAAAGTTTAAAATACTTTGTAGATATGGTTAGTTACTCAGGGAATGGCAGCAGGCTAGATATTGTAAAAAAGAGAATTGATGTTTTGAATACATGGTATCTTTTGTTTCCATTAATAATGAAAAACTTCAATTGATAGGTAAACAAAAAACAAATGTGCAATATAAAAGTATTATTTTTACTAATGGATATACAGATACATTTTTATTTACAACATAATAATTAAAACTATAGTTTTTACAGTACACAAACACATAGCTTCATGCAATATACATTATAGTTATAAAATTGTTTTGGTCTATCTCTCTTTACTACATAAATCATAAATAAATGTTTCTCATAAATGGTACATTTTGTATATTGTCTTTCTCTGTTTACAAATCATCATTCTAGATTATACATATTTGTTATTTTTTTCTTCTTATGATACAGTATGATGAATGGGTTGTCATATTCTCATTGATTGCTGATGAAATAGTAGATGACTCAGAGAACTATTGAGGGTGGGGGTAATTAAGGTTTGAACATCTTAAAGGAACACATGTATGGCACACGGTGCTATATAGAAAATATACTAATAACAGCCACAAATGTATATGTTAAAGTTCTCATGCATTGACAAATTTGTTAGCATGTTTAGCACTCTGTTTGTAATTTCTAAGCTGCTGTGTGCAAGTTATTGTTCTTTGTTATAAGTCAGTTCCTGCAAAATGTGATGTTCTTTACAGGGACTACTGATAAGAAGTATGCTAGATTTAAGAAATCACCCCTTCAAAATAGTAACCTTAGCCCTCATATCTTCAGTTTGTATCAACTCCTGAAACTTTCACAAATATTTAGAAATTGAATTAGTAGCTCATTTGTATAAGTCAACGTGTGTTGTAGGTTCCCTGGTCCTTTAACTGTGCTGTATTTCTGAGACGTTTTGTTTACCAGAAATTTTGGAATTACAATTTCTGGGATTAAAACATTGCTTCAAGAAATAATTTAGAGATATTAAGTATTGAAATTTCATCATTTACACAGTGTTTACATTACAAGAGGTGCAAATTAAGGTACTTGAATTTTGTGTGGAAAAAAAGTTTCAGCAGTTACACTCTTTAATAGGCAACTTAAATTTACATTAGAGTTTTATCTATTGCTGGCCCAATATGCTATGGTCTTGCAGCCAATATCAGCCAATTGGCTCAAAGTTTCAGAAAGTTTATTCTCCTTAAAGGACTGCAATATCTGATAAAGATCATATAGAAATTGATATTGTGCAAGTTCTTAAATGAACTTAAAATATCTGAAAATTATGACAAAGGTCTACAGTTCTTCCTGAGTATGTGGTCCTATAGCAACTACATTAAGTTTCAAGAATGACACCAGATGGTTAAACATATGAACATACAGACCTTGGGTCTAAAAAAAACATATATAATGGATAAATATAATATTAAAATTGAAACCCAGATGCGTTTAGATACTGGTTAATGTGCTAACAGGGTCCTCATCATTTCCCAAGTTCTGCTTGGGGAAGTGGTTGTACTAATGTTTCCAGTCTGGTGCTCCGTTACCTGTGTTTACCTTGTCCAGTGGTTACTTCTAGGTCCAGTGTACCTGATGTTCTTTTTATGCCCAAGCCTGTCGCTTCCAACTCCGTAACATTGCCCGCATCTGTCCCTTCCTCTCTCAAGATGCCACCAAAACTATCGTCCATGCTCTCATCATCTCCTGTCTCGACTACTGCAACCTCCTCCTTTCTGGCCTCCCCTGCTCCCACCTTGCCCCCCTCTGCTCTATACTCAATGCGGCTGCGAGACTCATCTTCGTCTCACGCCGCTCCTCCTCTGCCTCCCCTCTCTGTCTTTCCTTACACTGGCTCCCCTTCCCCTACAGAATCCTTTTCAAACTCCTCACCACCACTTACAAGGCTCTCTCTCAGTCTACTGCCCCTTACATCTCTAACCTCCTCTCCATTCACACTCCCGCCCGCTACCTGCGCTCGGCCAATGATCGCCGCCTCTCCTCCACTCTGATCACCTCTTTCCACTCTAGAATCCAAGACTTCTCCCGTGCTGCCCCCCTTCACTGGAACGACCTCCCTCGCTCCATTCGTCTCTCACCCAATCTGTGCTCCTTCAAGCGGGCACTTAAAACTTACCTGTTCCTTAAGGCCTACCAACCATCCACTTAACCTCTCACCTCTTCTGGTTCTCCCCTGCCCCCTTTCTCTCTCCCCATTGCTTCACTGGCTCCCTTTTGTGCCTGACTTTGTTTACCCTCCCTTAGGATGTAAGCTCGAATGAGCAGGGCCCTCTTCCCTCCTGTCTCCATACCTGTTCTTCTGCTCCGTCTCTACTGTATCTGCCTGCCTGGAGTTTCTGAAGTACTGGTACTTTGTGTTTATTGTCCTGTACTGTTTTACCCTGTATAGTCTACTGTTTGTACCATGTACGGTGCTGCGGAAACCTTGTGGCGCCTAACAAATAAACGATAATAATAATAATAATGAATCAGAAAATTCTAAATAGAACTCTAAAAGAACTCTACATAAGCCTCATTGTGAGTTAAATATTTTTATTTATACATGTTGATTGTTGGTTATTTATTAACTGATATATGTATATAGTGTAGAGTACTGTTTTGGTACACTATGCAACTATGGTAACTACTAAGCCCTGTGATAGTTATGTGTTATTTAAGTAGTGGTAAGTATTGGAGCAAGTGTGATCTATAATGAAAGTGATTACTAATTAAGGAACAGTATATGAAATTAGAGAGTGTATAATAACACCTGTTCCACCTATTTCAGTGTATGTATATATATATATATATATATATATATATATATATATATATATATATGTATTCAGATACATCACATATATGCTAACCTGTAATTAAATAAAACAAAAGATTCTTTACACCATAGCTGGTTAGGAAGGGGGGGCTAGAGTGTTCACTCATGTCATGTCTTTTGATATTTCTTGTACCTATCCTTTTTTTCCCAAACAGGAGCCCAACATTCCAGGATTGAGAGAAGCAACTACTGAGCTTAAGACACCAGTAAGTGAAAGCTGAAAGAACATCTAGTAGAGTGGAGGATATCTGCCAACTGTTCTGATATTGGTGGGACAGTCCTATTTCTAGGGCCTGGGGCCCAAACTGTGCACTTTTGCATACACTGCATTCTTTTATGCTACAAAATGGCATTAGCCATGTCATCAGTGGGCTGACCATGCCCCCTCTAGTCACACACTCAGATAGCTGGCCACATCCCCTCTGGTGGGCCTCTACCATGACATTCCTTATTGGGCCCTTCATGTCCCAGTCCAAAATTGTCCATAATCAATTTAAAACAATAGGTTGTAATGTAGACAATTAAACTATTCACATTATAACCCATCCAGGGTCCAAAACCATTTGGACTCTGCTGTAAAGTACAAAACTGTTAGGAGATTAATGTAAGACTTTACTAGATAAATATATACTGCTGGAAAACATGCCAGTCATTTTGTTCATATTTAAATGAGAAAGACAGGAAATATAGGGTACATAGTATGCTGACATTAATTAAATAAAAGAACACTTTAAAAACTAAAATATAATAATTTAAAAGTAGCTTTTTTTAACATCTTAATTTTTTATGTCATGACTTAGTTTAATCATACATTGATGTGATCAAGACCTTACTTTACTATATTATAATGTTGCTAGCTATTATGCAAGATTGAAATATCACAAAACTAAACAACAATGGAAGCAATCAATATAGGCACTGTTCAGAGCCGCTGCGGCCACGGGCCCCGCCGCGACTTATCTCTTACCCCGCTGAGCGTCCCGGCCGTCTCCTTGCCGACCGGGACATCACTTCCGCCAGTTGGTGCGACCGGAAGCCGATTGCCTGCACAGCGCGCCCCGAAAAATAGGACAGCCGGGCGAACACGCTGCATTCTTCTCAACCTGTGGGCTGATTAATGTGTCCTCTATTTAATTAGTCATGGTATGTGTATAGTTACAGGGCTTAGCCCTGATTGGTTGGTCTGTGTATTTAAGGCAGGGCTTAGCCTCCCTGCTGGTTATAGCGCTTCTAACCCAGTCTTGCTGACCTGCTCCTGTTTGTTGTCCCCTGTCCTGTGGTTACTCTGTTGAATTCTCTGTGTATGACCCCTACCTGGACTTTGGACTTTGCCTGTTTGCTCGTGACCCTGACCCTTTGGCCTGTACTTTGGACTCTGCTACTTTGCCTGTGACCCCGACCTTTGGCGTGTTTATTGACTACCCTGCTTGCCTGTGACCCTTGACCTTGGCTATCGTCTGACTATCAGATGCTTTCTGTCCAGCCTCCTGGCCTGCCACTATGGGCCTGCATTACCAACCCACACTACACCTGGAGTTAAGTCCTGGGGGCATCTGAGTACTGGTGAGCACATTAAGCTCTAAGGGAAAGGCGGCTGCTATAGGTGAAGACCTCCGCCATCTAGTTCTGTGGGTTGGTGATCAGACCAGCAGCCTAACAGGTGCACAATAAAAATCAAATTCATATTCAAAATTCTGTAACTCATATTGTGGTACTAGTTTTATAAATCTATGTTCGTGTCTGCATACAACAGCGGCATCAAAGGTGCACACAAGTGTGTGCAATGTGAAAAATAATGTTTCATGTCAGTTTCAAAATAATGAGTCCTGGTAGTATATTTACTGAACTGCGAGTTTTAAAAAGTAGAGATGTTGCCTATAGCAACCAATAAGATTCTAGCTGTAATTCATACTTGCCAACTCTCCCGGAATGTCCGGGAGACTCCCGTATTTTGCGTGAGTCTCCCGGACTCTCGGGAGAGTGTGGAAATCTCACTCCCTAGTGAAGTGGGCAGAATTCGGTTCAAACACCGCAATTCACCCTGGGGTCAAAATGACACGATTTTCGGAACCCCACCCCTTGCACTCCCACCTCCCTCCAGCAGCTCCCAGAAGACCAATCGAAAATGTTGGCAAGTATGCTGTAATTCTGTAGAATGTACAAAATAAATGATAACTAGAATCTGATTGGTTGCTATAGGTAACATCTCCACTCTTTCAGTTTAGTAAATATACCCCCGATACCTATTTTTATACACTTACCTCACCAGGGTCTATAGACCATAAATGCAACATACAGAGAGCAAGATGGGCAAAGCTCAATAAAACATACTTAGTAAAGCTGATTAACAAACAGTGTTAAAAAAAATATGCTTTAACTGGATTGTAGTATTTGTTGTTTTAAAGTTGCTTATGATACTGATTAGTAAGTTTTTCGGTATTTTTTTTTTTTGGTCCAAAAATAAAGATAATCGTAAATAATAATAAATTAAAAGCAAAGTAAGCCTCATGCTGTGGTAATTTTATATCTATATTTTATTTTATGATAGTTTGCTTTCTTTGGCTAGAGAAGAAGGAAGGATTTTAAAACATTTGATTAAACACTGATTTCTCACGGTTGGTTTCATCTGATTTGCAAAGCTATAGCATGAATTAGTGAAAGATAATCAGAATCTTTTTCACACGTCTTTAGTTGTCTGTGCCAAAACAGTCTCATTGTGAATTAAAAATATATATATTTTATATGGCTCCTTTCGTTAATCCCCAGTTATATTTTATACAGTCATTTTTTCCTTCATTTGCACTACACCTGTCTGATAAATATCTTTGTCTTACTCAAAGCAATGTAGAAAGTCCTCTGTGTTCCTGAGGGATATCATTTCTCAGCATGTAAAAGATTATTTTTTATCACTGCTTTGCCTTGATGCATGTACTTGTAGATCCTTGTCTGGAAGTTTTTTACATTTAAGATTTATATGTGTGACTTTAATATACACTTAATATCTTTGTTCATTACAATAAGCTTGTGTGAAACTCATTTGAATAAAAGCATTATTGTTTTAATCTTTTTATTTTTTATAAGGTTTCAGTAAGTTTTCTAGCACAGCTCACCACTCAGTATACAGTGCCTACGGAAAATCATCCTACCCTCTCAAAACCATTAGAATATGTCACATTACACTATGGAAATTGCAATAAATTTAATCAAACTTTTTCCAGCAGTTTTTACACATTAATACCCTCAACATTAAAGTCAAAATAACATTGCCAATAATTCTGAACAATTAATATAATTTACTTAGAAAATACAAGTTTTGGATAAGTAATCATGTCCTTAGAGCAATCATTATAAACTGGCTCAGGTACACACAATGAACTACCAGATCACACAACAGCCTTATTGGCCACCACCTGACATCAATTGTAGTAGTATTGATTTCTTCTGAATAAACCGTCTGTTCCTTGAGGATTGCACTACTAGTAGTGCAAGGTAAGGCAAAGAACTCATCATGGTTGGAAAGGTGCTTTCAAAAGGGCTCCGGGATAAAGTTGTGGAAAGACTCAGAGAACAGACTGCAGTATATCACTATGTATTTTATATTGCACCATCTTCTGCCTAAGATAAATGAGATGTGTATGAAGATGTGTCTTTGAAAGAGTTTGAGAGACTCAGACGAAACGCGTCAGCCAGAGAGAATGTACAGGCCTACACTCCATATAGATTTGTTTGGCAATCACATTTACACCTACATCTAGCAATTGTATTTACATCTTGATACTGTTTTTAATAGGAGAAGCAATTCAAGTGGCTTTCCTTACTTTCCATCGACCATGTCACGTGAGGATGATCTGTTTGTGCATGAGTCTGTGAGATAACTTCACCATAGGAAGCAGGTCAACCATCACTCCCATCCCCTGGCGGCTTCAATTATATCCAGATGACAGTGAGTGTAAAACCAGTGGAACAACAATAACACCGCTACCAAGGAGTTTGCACTAATTATTATTTTTCCACCTGACATCAAAGTTCATGACGTAATTGCGATGTGTCTTCCACTTCCTTCTGCCTTTTTTGTTACCCGAAGTAGGGACGCACAAGAAAAACTCTATTTTCTGGGAAGTATTCCCTTCTCAAGTTAGTTTTCCAGCACAAAGTGAATTTGGTCAGTTGTTTATGAATCATCTCTGAAGAAGATCTGTAATTCGGGTGGATTTTCCCACCAGATAAACTCTAACATTATTATATTTTGGTACACGGCCATTCACATAATTGAACAATTAATTTATTTGTGATTGATGGTATCACACTGCGTTTGGCGCTTCCTTTATATATATATATATATATATATATATATATATATATATATATATATATATATATATATATATATATATATATATATATTGATAAAGCACTGCATTCACTGGAGTCTCATAGAGCTTTGCTGAACCATTTCACTGTTTAGTGGCAGGATGGCTTAAACAGTTTTGGAGGTGGTTGTAGGAGACATATCCAGTAATTCATCATAATTATCCTGCAACCCTACTTCTAGCTGTACAGTATTTTCCCTTACTACCAGCTAGCTACTAACTGGTGTTGGTTGCCCCACCCACAAGTACAAAAAGCTGTTTTTATCCTCCACCCAAGCACTACAAACCAATTACACGCATGTGATGAAAGAGGAGGCTAGGGATAATTTAACCCTGTCTGCAGGGTTTCTACCTGGGTTTCAAACTATTTCCCTGTAGGAGAGTTTTGGCAAATAAGCCTCTTTGCAACAATATCTATCTATCTATCTATCTATCTATCTATCTATCTATCTATCTATCTATCATCTATCTATTACATTTGTTTACATTATTTACATAAAGATAATTTCAATGCATACAATGCATTTTTATAGTATATCTTAGTTGTATACAGTTGTTCTGCTATTAATACGCATACGTGTACTTTATAAATCAAAAACAATGCCGTGTCAGTCATCACTATAAGTTTGCATTTACACCTGACCTGTATTGAGTGCAAAAGTTACAGGTAAAAACAAGCATAGAGGTGACAAACACAGGACTTGAAATGGTCACATCTGTATTGAAATGCCTTTACTATAGAAGTTAGTCTGTCCTTTGTCTCATTTGTTCTCACAAGTCATAGACAATTGTCATTGCCAGTTGCTTGTGGACATGAATTGCATGCAATTTGTGTTCATTGGTGTAATGTCCATTTCTGGGCATGCACACAGCTATTTCACGCAAGAAACGCTGCACAAGCGGAAGTAGGTCCCAACATGAATTAGGTCCGCAGTGTTTTAGGTGCCCTCTAAAGTTCTGCACCTTAGGTGAGAGCTTTAGGTCGGCTGGTGGTAGCCCCGACTATAGACACACAACATAAAGTGTGCCATGACAGTAACATATGAGCAGAAATAGGCAATGTGGTCAAATTTTTGTTTCTTATTTATGTTTTTCAGATTGTTGCATAAATCAGCATACAGCATATAGCAACAACAATTATTACACCTAACCATTGTCACACAGTATGACACATTACAACCTATGACACATTACAACCAAATGGCTCTATAACACATTTTCAAAATCTGAGATATCAGCTGACAGAAGAAGTCATAAACTATTGCTTGTTTACCTTTTCTAAACACAGACATTGGCCCCAAGTATACCGACATACTTCAAAATATTTTTTGATTAATTTTAATATTTAGACATTTGGTTATACCTTACTTATTAATGGTACTGGTCGTTTGATTTAAATGTATCATAATAACACTATGCAAAGAGAGAAAGTAAATATATAGTCTTATACTTATAGTAAACTAAATTGCAATCCATTTTAATTTTTATCAGAAGTCATATTGAATAGATCATGCAAATCTCATAGAATTATTCGTTACAGCTCTTAAAAAATGTCAGTGAAAATTGGAAATCTTCTCATTGCGACAATCAAGTACAGCCCCAAGGCAATTGTAAACACATTGCTACTTTCACAGTATCACATAGATATGTGATAATCTGGTCTTGAAGTCAGTGCTCATTAGGCTGCCATCTGTTTAGTGTACTTGTATTTACATGTGTTCTTTTATTTGGGAAAGCTGGCCCCATTTATAAAAGTCATCTCTTTCTTAGAACACATGCCATAATAACAGCCATTTTCATGTTTTGTTTTGTTTTGTTTTTGTAAGAAGTGTGCAGATTACATCAAGCTTTTAAACACTGGTACATTTTATTGAAAGTTTATATTAGTTATTACATCAGTCATTTTTTTCACATGACATCATTATATTCATTCATGCATTATGCACTTATGTAGTGTATGTATCACAAATCCCTTATTACACTAGGGACTCATTAATGAGTGCCGGTATAACATTGAAAGTTGGATGCAATTTACGTTTACAATGTGATGATAAATTGCTTCCTGCAGAGTACTTAGTATTCTGCACTGCATGTGTCTTAAGATATGTGCGACTCAGAATAGTATTCGAAAAGCTTAATCAGCCCTAGTACTAACAGGCAAAATCGGGGGTCAATAAGTGTGGGGAGGAAGGACTGTTATACTCCAAGGGAAGGGAGAGAGATGTTAAATATTGTTTGGAGGGAGGGTTGACACACACTAGGGTGAGGGGGATAGGAGGGCAGTCACACGTTTAGTGGTTAGATGGCTTTCACATGCTGGAGGGAGGTAGAGAGTAGGGCTGCCACATGCTAGGTGGAGGGAGAGGGGGACTGTCAAATGCTATGGATAGGAGGGAAGGGCTGTCAAATGCTTTGGGGAGGGGTGAGGTCTTTGACATTGTTGAGAGGGTATAAAGGCTGTCACATACTGTGGGAGGGCTATCACATTATCTGGGGGAGAGGGCTTCACACAAGTTGGGTCAGTAAATATCCAGAGCCACAATTGGAAGGTAGATTACAAGCACCATCAAACAAAAATATAAACAAAGGACAACCCTTATACTGAAAGAGATTGAAGCTCACTGTACAAGGGCAATTTTGTCTTCCTGTGCTTTATCTGCCAGAACATTGCCAGAAGACACATTTTGGTCTTCTAATTCTACTTTTATCAAACTTTACTCATTTGGAGCCTGATTTATCAAGGAATACAATATGAACATAATTTGTTTGTTTTTGTAAAATGCATGTAACCCCTGCACACGTACAGTCCTATTCAAAGATAAGCACAGATAAGCAATACACTAGTACATGAATACGATAGTAATAAACAGGACGGAAAATGTAACATAAGTGCCGTTGAGTTTTTATGTGCTCTTCCATGTGCTTTGGGAGCAATAGCCCTTTATTTCACATCTTCACTTCTAATTCACTTCTAATTCACTCTGAAACGCACATGCGTGCAATTCTTTAACTACCCTAATTCATCTCATTACTCCTGGACACCCATGTTTCATGACAATTACTGCATTTTAACCCTTTCAGTGCATAACCACATGTACCTGCACTATTTCATGGTCACAAAAAAACACTTTAGAAGATACTTTACTCATAAATATATCTTATTAGTACACTTTTGCTTATAAAATATAAAACACACTCACAAAGGTTTTTTCAAAATTTTTTATATCAACAATAGCGAAGACATGTACATTTCAAACATTTAAATAGCAAAAATAATAACTATAATGTCTAAATATTTAGTATTTAAAAATAAAATAAAAAATTCCATAAGACGTGGGCAGGTGGTGTATCATCTCAGGGGCGAACGCAGGATTTAGAAGGGGGGTTTTCCGCCCCCCCCAATAAAAAATTAACAAAATAGGCAAGTCAGAATTGTACAGCAGCCACGGCGCTGTCAAGAAGCATCCGCGGAAGTGCTGTATTATACTACAATACAGCACTGCCGCGGACGCTTCTCTGACAGCGTGACGGCTGCTATACAGTACAGTTGGTTCGCGGAGGGGAGGGGTTTCTGGAGAACTAGAACCCCCCCTGCGTGCGCCACTGCATCTGCACATGGTAAAAAAAGGATAATTAAATATTCCGACACTACGACATTTTGGAAACTCATCTTTACGCTATGGTTGTAAGTTGGGCTCACATTTGTCAAGCTCTGCAAAGATCAGAGGTGCTACATTCATATAAATTCTCTGAAACATTCATCTTAGTGTACAAACAGTACTAGTCAGAGGACTGCATTTTGGAGGCACATGCAGATTGCTTTGCAGCAAATCATTTACTTGGCCTATAAAGTCAAGCATTTGTAGAATTGCAATTATTGCTTATGCCTAGGCAAAGGCACATTTGGTAAAGAAATTATTTCTGAGGCCTAAAACTTTTATGCTGCCTAAAAAGGTATCAATTAAAAACTAGATTGTTAAATCGATATGCTTACATTCTTCTTCAGGGGCCTGGGATGGACTCCCTGCCTTCTCCAAGTGAGGCTCCACTTGTGGATCCTCCAGGGACTACTCAATTATGATGAGGAATCCCTCCCAGGTGTCCTCCTGCTCTTCCTCTGGTGGTGGGGAAAGGGGTTCCTCTGGGGGTGGGATAGCAGACCCTCTGGAGGTGGGGAAAGGGGTTGCTCCTGGACCTTCTCCTTGGCTTTCTGTCAACAGTGGCATCATTCTGTTGGAAGAAATTTGACACATTAGTCTTATATTCTTTTTTTTTCTCTCCTAGATAGATAGATGTATACACGGTTATAATGTTAGGTTTCAGTGTTACTTAGCAAATACCACACATGGAGCATTACTCCACCATTGGCCAAATACATGTTGTCACGAACAAGCTCCCAGCTGCCGCAACTTTGGGGGTGTTTTCTACATGAGATAACATGATTCCAGTCCGCGGTCTCTCTCTACTTATCACACAGGTTATAGACCTACTGAATCGCCCCCAAGCAGCACTCACACACTTCAGGTTTGCCACCACCTATTGAATACGTGCAATAGGACCCCAATATACTGTCCCACACAGGCACACAAGGCTTCTAGCTATCCACAGACAATCAAGACCCACACCAGCAAGCAAAGGGTTAACTCTTCCCACCTCCAGACTGTTACACAAATGTAAGTGCAAACACACACAGCTTGTTAATCAAATGCATCAATAAATTACACCCTGGCATTCAAAGGGTTAACTTGGCCAAGCTATTTTCTTCTTAACAGGCTAATGGATTCATTAGAGAATCAAGGACGCAACAAATTAAATTATAGATTTAATATACAAAAGTACAGGGCATTAAGATATAAAGAAAAATAATGAGTAAACAATTGATAGATTGACATACACAAGCAAAACAGTTTAAAATAAAAGGGGTTATATTAAGAATAGCACTTAATTCAGTTGCATAATCTGTGCCATGGGAAATTGGCTAGGAAGATGGACAGCTTATCAATGTGAATTGATTTCCAATAAAGTCTTATAATTTACAATACCTGGTCTTAGCCTTTTAAAGACACTTCCATACCTCTTTCTACACCCAGGGGGTTGTGGCCTGTGACATTTTGTTCAATCACCATTTGCATGTTGCATGTTTACTAACCAATTCTACTACGTAATCTAACGTTTTTGTGGAGCGTCACACAGATCCAATTTTATCATTAATTAATCCCCTATGACTCTGTCCATCTTTTGATACCAAACCTGATGAAATTTTGACAATGTGACTTACCTTTTCCAAAGATATGTGATTTTAGCTGTTCCCGGATACCACCCGTACCTGTCATTCACAACCCAGCTGTGATTTCTGCTCCTCAATAGGGAATGGCACCCGCATTTTCCAAAATATGAACTATGAAGACATTTTCCTTTGAAGCTCATATTTCTATATATCTTTATCTATGCCACAGGCACAGCTTTGCAGCCCTGTATGCTGTAATCATTTGGTTGTTGCTTATTTAACAAGCAGTGTGTCCCAAAAAACAATCTAATGTATATGTAAGGGCCGTCAGTGTGTAAAGCTTGCTGCCCATATGTTTGCAAGTGAATGAGACTTTTCAACATTCTCCTTACTGACTGGCTCTCAGGCCATGGATGGGCGTAGGTATGTAAGTAGCGGATCACTTCAATACCATATCTAAAAATAATGGATTTCCTTTCACTTGTCCCAAATGGAATATCTGTCATTCAATCACAAAAGTGGGCTGTACCAAGGCCTGGGCACTCACACACGACAAATGGTGATAGAATACTTTTCTGCAGACACTATTAAAGTTGAAAATGCAAAGAGTATTCATTGTCATTTTGTGATCCAGATGATACATTTTATTATCTGTGCTATACATTGCTTTGGAAACATATCCCATTCTGATATAAAGAAGGGTGGGCAAAGGCAATACTCCTCCACCAAACATAAGCAGCCTAATTTTGCTTATTGAGAGGTGGAGATTCTGGTTGAGTTTGTGGTGGAGCTGCTGCACTATACAAACCAGCAGCTAACCTCCCCAGTGAACCACTGCATTTGGGAGCACATCACAGAGCAGGTCAATGCCGTAGCTCCTATTTGGAGGTCTGTGACTTAGGTCAAGAAACGGTAAGCGATCTAAGGGCATGTGAAACGGTAAACGAACACATATTTTTCAACTATATTTTTTTCAGAATACATTATCAACATATCCATATTTTCAATATTGTAAAACACACAAATGTTGTGCAAGGCATGGAAATACCAAACTCAAAAACCTTTCAAAATATAACAATTTAAATGTTTGCAAGCTTACAGTGCAACCTCTTTTAAGTTGAAAATAATATTTATGGCTGTGTGGCAGTCTGTGATTATTGTGTGACCTTTAGGCCCCCCAAAAATACATTAATATTAACATGAATGTCTCCACCAGTTGTTTGAACTTGTTTTTGCCAGTATACATGCAACATTCTTCACTTTGAACATTTCACACCAATGGCAGGACTTTAAGCATTGTTTAAGGACAAACTTGGAGACCAACGAAGACATGCCAGGGGATAGGTGGTGATCCCCGGAGTCCCCTTTGAAATTACCTTGTCTCTGTGATCCGCTTCTTTCCTCCACCATTCCATCCCTTCCAGTCATAGGTGGTAGTAAGTGTCATTTGTGTTTGAACTTGAATTGTATGCAGTTGTGTTCAATGAACTTAAGGTCCTTTTGTGAGCTGTTTCAAAAAAAACATACGACATGAAAAAAAGACTTGCGCCTGAAAATGAATCAGGCTCTAGATGTTTACTCAGCAGCTCAGTGAAATTTTTTTGGAAGTTTCTCTACATAAATAATGAGTTTGCTGCAGCATACATGTGTTTATGTTTACCTTGTGTGCCCGTTACTATTCAAAAAGTGTCACAAACAGTAGGTAAGGAGACTGTCACACACTGAGAATCTTTCATGTGTCAGGGAAAGACAAAGGGGGCTAACACATGGGGAGGGAGGCAGCGGTGCACGGAGGATTGTCGGGGGGGGGGTTTCCCCCCGCCGACCCAAAAACAAAAAAAAAAAACGAGAGAGAGCTGCTGCGCGCAGCAGCTCCGTTTCGCCAGCACTGTCCTATACAGCAGCCGCGGCGCTGTCTAAGAAGCGTCTGCGGCGGTGCTGTATACAATACAGCACCGACGTGGACGCTTCTTTGACAGCGCCGCGGCTGCTGTATAGGACAGTGGCCACTTAGTTAGCGCAGGGGGGGGGTTTCTAGAGACTCAGAAACCCCCCCTGCGTGCGCCACTGGGAGGGTAGAGTTTGAGCAGAGCAACAGATGAGATTGTTCCGTACAGCACATTCAAATAAGTGGGCCAGCCACAAGGAAGAACAACATTGTCTGGTCCAGCCCAGATATCCCTGAGGCTTGTTATAAATGGGTTCTGGAGTTCCAATAGCATAAAAAAATAGACTTAAGTTGGCCACATGATATTATAGTGGGCTATAGACCTCCCAGGAAAATGCCTTGAAATGTCTATGGCCAATATGTCCCTGTCTAGCACAATGCTCTAAAATGGAACTACTCATTGTGTATCCAGTGCAATTGCTGTATGAACTGGACCAGTGGATCCCAAACTTTCTCAGTTCGAGGCACCCTTTGGGTCTCCATAATTTTTTCAAGGCACCCCTATGCCAAAATATTCACCAAGAAGTCCCCTGCCTTGCTTAAAAACGGCCTTGGCCGAGGCACCCCTGTGAGATCGCCGAGGCACCCCAGGGAGCTATGGAACACAGTTTGGGAACCACTGAACTAGACACTGAAATATTATCTATTGGACCTGCACTTATATTTCATTAGGCACTCATTATTCTTATACCTGGAATTTTTCCTTAGCAAACACAGAAGCGGAAGTTGCTCAATCAATTTATAGGCTCATAACAGGTGCTTGAAAGGGTGGGGTTATCCTAAAAGTGTGCTGGAGGATCTTTCTGTGTGTTTGTTTATTTTTCCTTAGCACCAACAATTTAGTCACTGTAATTCTTTCCTGTTTGCGATATAATTCCTGTGAAACAGTAATTCTTACAATGTCTCCTTATCCCAATATACCAACTGTGTATGTCATATGATCATTTAGGGATAATTATTTTTTCATTTTTATAAGCCCAAGTCATTTTTGTAAATTATGCCCCTGCATGTCTTGTTTTGTTTACTAGATACACTGTCGTACACAGTATTTAACAGTACCTTCAAGTGTGAGCAAGCATAATTGTGTGCTTCATCCACCAAGTCTTCTGCCATTACTTCAGCTGATTTCAGATCCACAGCATTCATCTTTAAGACTCTGACAATGGAAGATGACGCTGTAGGGTAGTTATGGGCAACCTGATATTCTTCAAGGGCTGCATGTGCGTACCGCCAACACTCAGAAGGGCCACACATTACGCTTTAATTTCAAATATGAAGAAGCAGCCTGAAAATTACCTCAGCACACACAAATCACTCATCCCAAAACACCCCCACATGCCCTCAATTGCTCTAAAATAGCCCCACATACCATCAGACCACCACAAACCCTCAGATCCCCCACTCTAAAACTCCCCACATGCTACTCAGACCTCCCCACATACTCCTTATACCTGCCACAAGACTTCACCACATGCCTATTTGTCCATAGCTGTGGAGCACAGATTGCCATGGTGTCATTGAAAAAACAGAGTTGAAACCGTGGTCTAAAGAACATAGTTAATTTGAGGTAGGCAGCTCATGGTATGAGGGCCAAGGATTACAAAGGGTAAAAAAGTGAGTAAAATAGTGAGCACTATTAGGGTTGCATACAGTACAACAAAATATAATAGAAAATATACAGTCATGGTCAAAAGTTTTGAGATTGACACAAATATTATTTTTCACAAAGTCTGCTGCCTCAGTTTTTATGATGGCAATTTGCATATACTCCAGAATGTCATGAAGAGTTTTCAGATGAATAGCAATTCATTTCAAAGTCCCTATTTGCCATGACAATGAACTTTTTCCCAAAAACAACATTTACACTGCATGTCAGCCCTGCCACAAAAGGACCAACTGACATCAGGTCAGTGATTCTCTAGTTAACACAGGTGAGAGTGTTGATGAGAACAAGGCTGGAGATCACTCTGTCATGATTATTGAGCTAGAATAACAGACTGTAAGCTTTGAAAGGAGGGTGGTGCTTGAAATCATTGTTCTTCCTCTGTTAACTATGGTTAACTGCAAGGAAACATGTGCAGTCATCATTGCTTTGCACAAAAAGGGCTTCACAGGCAAGGATATTGCTGTTAGTAACATTGCACCTAAATCAACCATTTATTGGATCATCAATAACTTCAAGGAGAGAGTTTCAATAGTTGTGAAGAAGGCTTCAGGACACCCAAGAATATCTAGTAAGCGCCAGGGCCGTCTCCTAAAGTTGATTCAGCTGTGGGATCAGGGCACCACCAGTGCAGAGCTTTCTCAGGAATGGCAGCATCATCATCATCATCATCATCATTTATTTATATAGCGCCAACATATTCCGTAGCGCTTTACAATTGGGGACAAACGTAATAAACTAATAAACAAACTGGGTAAAACAGACAAAGAGGTGAGAAGGCCCTGCTCGCAAGCTTACAATCTATGGGACAATGGGAGATTGACACATGAGGTTAAGTATACATTTTGCATCTTGGCCCAGCCAGACTGCAAAGGTAGGGTGACTCATAAGCTAAATGATCCTGTCACACAACAATGTTGGTCCGGGGGTAGTTGTCTTGTGTGAAATTGTGTAACAGGCTAAAGGTAGTGAGGTTAAGATGGTGGTTGAGGAATATTATAAGCTTGTCTGAATAGGTAGGTTTTCAGAGAACGCTTGAAAGTTTGTAGAACAGAGGAGAGTCTTATTGTGCAAGGGAGAGAGTTCCATAGAGTGGGTGCAGCCCGAAAAAAGTCCTGTAACCAGGAATGGGAGGATGTAATGAGGGTGGATGAGAGACGCAGATCTTTTGCAGAACGGAGTTGCCGAGTTGGGAGATATTTTGAGACAAGAGAGGAGATGTATGTTGGTGCAGCTTTGTTGATGGCCTTGTAGGTTAGTAAAAGTATTTTATATTGGATTCGGTAGAAGACAGGCAGCCAGTGTAGAGACATACAGAGTGATTCAACAGAGGAATAGCTATTTGCAAGGAAAATCAGTCTTGCCGAAGCATGCAAAATAGATTTTAGGGGTTTGAGTCTGTTTTTGGGAAGACCAGTAAGGAGGGAATTGCAATAGTCAATGCGGGAGATGATTAGTGCATGAATTAAGGTTTTAGCAGTGTCTTGTGTGAGATATGTGCGGATTCTGGAAATGTTCTTTAGATGTATGTAACATGATTTAGATATAGAGTCAATGTGGGGAACAAAGGATAGGCGTGAATCAAGGATTACACCTAGGCAGCGAGCTTGTGGGGTGGGATTTATGGTCATGTTATCAACAGAGATAGAAATGTCAGGTATGCTCTTGTTGGCGGGTGGGAATATTATTAACTCTGTTTTAGAAAGATTAAGTTTGAGTTGACGAGAGGACATCCAAGATGAAATGGCAGAAAGACAGTCAGTTACACGGGACAACACAGATGTCGAGATATCAGGAGAGGATAGATAGATTTGGGTATCATCCGCATAGAGATGATACTGAAAGCCAAAGGAACTTATTAGATTGCCAAGAGAAGCGGTATAGATAGAGAACAGCAGAGGACCTAGCACCGAGCCTTGTGGTACTCCAACTGATAGGGGAAGCGGAGCAGATGTGGCTCCAGAGAAATTAACAGTGAAAGAGCGATTAGAGAGGTAAGATGAGAACCAGGATAGAACTGTGTCTTGAAGACCTAGGGATTGCAGAGTTTGTATGAGAAGAGAGTGGTCAACTGTGTCAAATGCAGCCGAGAGATCAAGGAGAATTAGGAGAGAGTAATGGCGTTCAGTCTTAGCAGTGATCAGATCATTAACAACCTTGGTCAGCGCAGTCTCTGTGGAGTGTTGAGAACGAAAGCCTGACTGTAGAGGATCCAACAGGTTGTTTGCGGAAAGAAAGCGTGTGAGGCGAGTGTAGGCAAGTCTCTCTAGAAGCTTGGAGGGGCAAGGGAGCTGAGAGATGGGACGGTAATTTGAGAGAGAGTTTGGGTCGGAGTTTTGTTTTTTTAGAATAGGAGTAATCACTGCATGCTTGTATAGTGATGGAAAGATGCCAGTAGAGAGTGAGAGATTACAGATTTGAGTTAGAGGTGAAATGAGCACAGAAGACAGGGATCTACCAATTTGCGAGGGAATAGGATCAAGAGGACAGGAGGTAGAGTAGGAAGATAAGAAGAGCGTAGAAATTTCCTCTTCATTTGTGGGGTCAAATGAAGAAAGGGTGTCAGAGGGTAGTGGGAAGGAAATGAGCTGATGGCTTGTTGAGGAAGAGGATACCATTTCTAGTCTGATCTTATCAATCTTGTCCTTGAAGTAGGTAGCAAGATCCTGAGCACTGATAGTAGATGGAGGGTTCGGGGTGGGAGGATTGAGAAGATGATTAAATGTATTGAAAAGGCGTTTGGGGTTAGAAGCCTGAGCATAGATAAGAGATTGAAAGTATGTTTGTTTTGCAGTGTCCAGAGCATTTCGATAGGAGTGGTAGACAGAAGTATATGTGAAGAAGTCATTAGAGCTTCGAGATTTACGCCAGTGACGTTCTGCTTTACGGGACAGTTTTTGAAGATTTCGTGTTGCTTTGGTGTGCCACGGTTGACATCGAAGTCGACGTGTAGTATGAAGTGTCGCTGGAGCCACTTGATCAAGGGCCGTTGCTAAGGTTAGGTGAAAATGAGGTACTGCCATCTCAGGGGATGAGAATGTAGAGATAGGGGAGAGAAGGTGTTGGAGAGAGGTGGAAAATTGTTGAAGATTAATAGCATGCAGGTGTGAGTGCATCAGTGAGGAGAAGACACTTGGCCTGGTGTCAAGAAGGCAAGCAAAGAATCCACTTCTCTGCATGAAAAACATCAGGTACAGACTGATATTCTGCAAAAGGTACAGGGATTGGATTGCTGAGAACTGGGGTAAAGTCATTTTCTCTGATGAATCTCCTTTCAGATGGTTTGGGGCATCTGGAAAAAAGCTAGTCCAGAGAAGGAAAGGTGAGTGCTACCATCAGTCCTGTGTCATGCCAACAGTAAAGTATCCTGAGACCATTCATGTGTGGGGTTGCTTCTCAGCTTTCAATTTTGCCTAAGAATACAGCCATGAATAAAGAACAGTACCAAAATATCCTCAAAGATCAACTTCTCCCAACCATCCAAGAACAATTTGGTGATGAACAATGCCTTATCCAGCATGATGGAGCGCCTTTCCATAAGGCATAAGTGATAACTAAGTGGCTGGGGGATCAAAACATCAACATTTTGGGTCCATGGCCAGGAAACTCCCCAGACCTTTAACCCATTTAGAACTTGTTGTCAATCTTCAAGAGGCGGGTAGACAAACAAAAACCCACAAATTCTGACAAACTCCAAGCATCAATTGAGCAGAAATGGGCGGCCATCAGTTAATATGTGGCCCAGAAGATGATTGACAGCATGCCAGGGCGAATTGCAGAGGTCTTCAAAAAGACTTGTCAGCACTGGAAATATTGTCTATTTTCATAAACTTAATGTAATTGTCAATAAAAGCCTTTGACATTTATGAAATGCTTGTAATTTTACTTCAGTATACCATAGCAACATCTGACAAAAGGTCTAAAAACCCTGAAGCAGCAAACTTTTTGGAAACCAATAATTGTGTCATTCTCAAAACTTTTCCCAATGACTGTACTGTAGTTTAAGAATAAAGGTACAGTGGAATGAGTGGCGTTCCGTATTCTGCAAAGTAGAGATGGGAAATGGTAGGGCACTTGGGAAGGGTGGGAAGTGGGAATGAAGTTTTTAAGTAGGAGTGGGGAGGTTAATACTGGGTGGAGGTGGAAAGGGTATGTGGGGAAAGGTGGGTGTGATGGGGCATCAGGATAGCAGAAGGGAGATACAGTGCATGGATATAGTGGATGGGGAGAAGTTTGTGGGGATTTGTGTGGTGTATTAACAGGTAGGAAAAGGTAAATGTGCGATAGTAATGGGGATGGTATTGGACGATCTAAATAGCAGGAACGATGGAAAATTGGAGAGTGAAGTGTGGAGGAGTAGTGACAGAAAGGCAGGGGTGTTTTGGAGATAGCAGAGTAGTGGGGATAGTGGGATATGTTAATGTGGGGTTATATGGGTAGTTAAAAGTATATGGAATAAAATAAACTGGAGTAAAATGGATGGATGAGATACATGAAATAAATATTATAGTATTTATATTCCACTATACCTTTAGTCTAACACTTCAGCATATTATCTATTATATCTTGTGGTACTGCATGTAACCCTAGCCCTCCATACCTGGAACCGCCTAACTCAACTTATCTACCTTTCATCTCGGTATCATCTTCACATACAATATAAACAGACAACAACTTCTGAACAATTACAGTACGCCAATCTAACAGAAACAGCATTCCATGGTTACGGAGAGATACCTATAAATTTATTTCTACGCGTACTAGGTGGAGGAACCCGTGTCTGCAGCACACACATTCTAAACCTCACAATAGCCATACACTATAGTGGTCAACTAACTGTGATTCACCACATGCCTCTAAGACATCCCAAAATGCCCTTACATGCCATCTTACCTCCTTTACTTGTCATCATATCTCCTTCACATGCCCATCAGACCACACTATACTCTCATCAGACCTCCTCACATGCCCTTAGATGCCCATCAGACTTCCCTACATGCCCATTAAACCTCCCCACATGCCCATAAGACCCTTCCCACATGTCCATTATATCCCCATCATATGTCCACACATGCCTATCAGACCTCCTCGCATGCTTCTTACATGAATGAAGGTTCATCCTACATGACCATCAGTTCTCCCCCACCTGCCCATCAGACATCTCCCACATGACTTACACTTGAAATCTTGGTGGGTCGCAAGTTATGGCAAATAATAATAATAATAATAATAATAATAATAATATTTGTGCCTATAAGTACAATATTCATTCACAAAATAGGTCCCATTAAAGTAGAGGACCTCAAAACCAACAGCTCAGTGGTGGTGAAAAATTGAAGTCCCTTTGTGGAATGTAATAGCTATGTTCCCCTCCACACAGCAAGTGACATCCCTAAGAATATTCCTGTCTCTACCCTTTTATCTTATTTTAATAATGATGCTAAATGAAATCCTGTCTTTGCACTGCTCCCCAAAATTAGGCCCATTGGTGCGTTTACTATGAACATCGCCCATCTCCTCTCCTCAGTCTATAAAACATCTGCTGGCCCTGTAATGTCATTTTTCTCCACAAATCTATGCGATTTGTTGGAAATCAAGGCACACTTACACAAATGGAAGCAAACAGTGGGATCGAAGCTGATTTTTTATACTTTTGTTCTATGCAGTAGCCATTTTACACCTCATAAATGTCGTCCTCTGTGTTTCCAGGGTAGGAATAGTGTGAATATACATTGCTTGCAGTTAGAGTGGATGTGGTGTATAAGATGCTTTGTCTTAAAAAATTGAGCAGGTATTGGTAGCAGCAGTGAAAGAGTATAAACTGTCTAGTAGTGAATACCTGAAACTCTGGCATATGGTGACAATTTACTGCTCATGTCATCAGGATGTCCATAAAATGCCTTTCTGCATCTAAACTTAGGTATTTTGCCCTGGTGCTTAGTGTCAGACAATTTTTGCACCAAACATTTTTTTCCTAACAGATCTGCTTTCATTTGTTATTTTTTTTACTCTTTCATTTTTTAGCTGTGTAAAATTAATATTTCATCAGAATGCATCATGTAAGAAAATAATTGTGTATTTCTTTTTAAAGAAGTGAAAATATCTCAGCTGAAAGGACAGAAACAGACATTGCCAGCAAGAGACCTCACAAGTAAATTGATTCTCTTTTATCTTCTGATGAAATCACTTTGTAATTTATACAGTACTCTCAACTCCACTTTTATCTCATATATCTCCCGCTATCTCATTTTACCCATTAGATCCTGCTAGCTACATGTCAGTATTTAAACACCTTCATCAGCCCCTTTTAACCTTAACAATATATAAAGTTATTACTATGGTTTTATAACTGATTCTATAACTTTTATAACTGGACAACATTTTTCCTTATACCTTTTAACATTTACAGAATATATTAGGACATGTACACAACTGGGTATAAGAAAAAAGGTTTTTTAAAAATGTTATTAAAGTCCTAATTTATAAAGAGCATTTTCCAATGCTATAGAGAAAATCAGCCCCAGGCTGGTCAGTACTGGCCTGATGTCACTATGGGATTACAAATAACACCATTCCCTTCTAGATACTCTTTGGTGCGCCATCATTATTTAAAATGGCAATTTTACAAAAGGCAAAGCCCATCGGTTTTAAGTAACCACCAATTGATACTTTTACCCCTGTGTTTTTTCCAGACCCCTGGGTTGTGGGGTCTATGCTAATTAACAAGATTGGGACTCCTGCCTATTATGCAAAAGCTGTAGAAAAATGTACACGTACATTTTGAAAATAAAGTTTAATTTAATACAGAACACCCCAAAAGTCTTATTGTTTATACATTTATAAAAACAGCAACAACATATTTTCTACTTTCTTGATCCATAGTGTAAATGTTAAAGTAAAATCTTCTTTTTTTCTTTATTGTTCTGTTGTGGTCCAAATGGAAAAAAAATCCTCATAAAAATCAACCAAACCAGACACTACAAATGAGAATCACAAAATGATCAAAGCCAGGATTCCTCAAGGCTCACTGGAAGCCAGTCACAAGTGGTCAGCACAGGAAAACACTAGTGATTGGATTGGCATTAAAGGGGAAACCTGCTTACTCCTGGAAATAGTCATTTTATATTAGATGTTCTTAATATGCAGATGGATTGCTTTTTGGGAGAATTTTATAATGGATAAAAAAAAGAATCTTTTATATTTACTAAAATGGTGAACAAGACTTTTGGCGAGTGTTTTATTTAATTAAACTTATTTGACTAATGTATTTTTTTGTTTTCACTCTTTTGGTATAATGAGTACAAGATTACTGGGGTAATGGTACTCCAATGTGGTTTAAATAAATTACCTAGGCAAATAGTGGGTGCAAGACAAACACTTTTATTATACAGTATATAAAAAAACACAGCACTGTTAGGAGCGCGGCTCACTCTGTATCTCTAACATCTTGGCTTGTTGCTAGACCATTTCTCATTAGCTGTCATGCTGTGTCTTCATCATGGCTGGTTGCCAGGCAGCTGGGAAGTTACTTCAGGCTGTTCTTGCCGTGAAGTGATTGTTTCCTCTAACAGCAACTGGCAGGGCGTGGGGGACTCGCTCCCGATAGAGCCTTGTGATTGGACACCGGTATTATAAAAGGTAGGGAGTGCATCACCTCCCTTTCAGTGATAGAGTTAGCTTTGATGTTCGTGTAGCCTGCTGTTAGTATTGTTCTATGAATTACCTGTTGTAGCTGATCATTAGGGAATTGGGATTTCAAGTTTTAATCTAACTGGGAACTGGCCATCCTGGGGTGCGGAGTGTAACAAGCTCCCTGGTGTCCACCAAAAACCGCCGCAATGCGGGATGGGCTTAGCTGCCGGGAACTCGCAGGTCGGGTCCACTGGCCTGCCACTAAATTTAACACTGCGATAGTGAAGGCTTCAGGAGATAGGTAGGACCAAGAGAAGCCGACCAGGTCGGGAACTGGTACACAGACGGTCATGTCAAGTACGGAATCAGGATCCAATAGGGAAGTCAAAACAAGTCAGGAACTGGTACACATATGGTCAGAGTGGTACAGAATCAGGATTAAATTGAGAAGTCAGACAATTATGGGAATCTGTTTGTCACGATTCAATGGAAATCCATGGAGCCTGGGATGTGATGAAAGCATAAGGTGTTTATTGAGCAGGTTTAAATTAGAAAACACAGAAAACAGTACGAACCGAATATTACTAATACTGCCCAGGGAGTTTTAAGTAAAGCTGAATACTGGTAATTAAGGATTCAGCTGATAAAAGTAGAATTGGCTGAGTGGACAGAAATCCTGTGCTGTGATGTCAGCAGCAGAATGTGATTGTCCCAGAGCGCAGGATAAGCAGGAGAACACAACCATAAGAAATAGCAACAAAACAACAATGATCAGCACAGGTAATAGAGAGGGGCAGGTATAAATTGGGAACCACCTGTTGCAGGAGATAATTGGAGCAACAGGTTAACCACTAGTAATGAGTAGGAAAAGGACTAATAACAGCACCTCTGGTGAATAGAGGTACTGAAGATCATCATCATCATCATTTATTTATATAGCATCACTGATTCTGCAGTGCTGTACAGAGAACTCATTCACATCAGTCCCTGCCCCATTGGAGCTTACAGTCTAAATTCCCTAACATAGACACACAGACAGACAGAGACTAGGGTAAAGTTTTGATAGCAGCCAATTAACCTACCAGTATGTTTTTGTGTTTTTGAAGTGTGGGAGAAAACCGGAGCACCCGGAGGAAACCCATGCAAACACGGGGAGAAGATACAAACTCCACACAGATAAGGCCATGGTCGGGAATTGAGCTCATGACCCCAGCTCTGTGAGGCAGAAGTGCTAACCACTAGGCCACCGTTCTGGAGGCAGGAGCTGAAAATACAAAGCAGCATGCAAATGCAGAAAGCTGCAGGGAGATCCTGACACTGTTATTCTGACACTGCAATAGTGTCAGAGCGAGTTTATATAGCCTAGGACATTTGAATTTGCAACCTCCTAGTTGCGGTGATATGATACAGCCGACAGCTAGAGGTGCTGAGCGTCTGCACTGACATCGGATGTGAATAGACAATACTGGAGCGAGAAGACAGGTATCCTGTTGCCTGACCCTTTGTTTGTTATTGGATTCTTTTGTCTACTGCCCATCTTGAACTTTGGCTTGTTTTCAGGATCTCCTCATTTGCTGGCCAGCATGAACTTTTGGATTATTTGGTTTCCCTGCTTGTTGCTCACCTTGACCTTTGGTCTCTCTTATCAGGCTTCCTTGCTCTCTACTAGTCAACTTTTGCATTCCTGTTTAATTTCAAAATTCTGAGTCTCCATGTATTCTTCCTATCCAACATTCAGATGAGTTCATACAACACTGAGTTAAGTCCTTGGGGTATCTTAGTACCTGTAAGTTGATTGCACTCTAAGGGAAATGTGACTTGCTATAAGTGAAGACCTCATATAAGTATCAGTACTGGTACTAGAAATTCATCTGGTGTTATAGCAAGCAGGCAGAAATACCCACAATTCCAGGGCATTCACCACCCTGCAGACTACACATGTATTAAACTGCATATATTACTCTGATTTTCAAAGTCGCTGGTCATCTCTCGCGATTTGCTGGGATTCAAACACGTCCTGTTTTAGCCAATTCTTCCATGTTTAGCTAACTCTCCCGTGTTTAGGTTAAAAAATTCATAGACAACACGCTGCTTCCTAGCTGCGAGATTAGTAAACACATCACTGTTACACTGCTTATCTATAGAGCCGCAGGTCCCAGAGGCTGTCAAAAGTAAAAAAAATAGATAAATATTGAAAAAAAAAAATGCTTGGGATCCCCCCGTCCAAGCACTATTAACATTAGTGCTGCCAGCCTACTGCTGGTCGTAGGAAATTTTTTTTGTGGGCGTCCCCCCGATTTTCAAGCAACCAACACTAGGGAAACCAGCCGGGGTGGTTGGCACTGTAGCAGAGGGAAAGGCGGCAGGGGTCCCCCTGTCATAATGACATACCAACCCCAGGCTGTTCAGCACTGGGCTGGATTCCCTAGGGAGTGGGTTCCACAAAAAAAACCATGCAGGTTCTCCCTCTAGGAATAACCAGCCCAGTGCTTAAAACTCTTCCTACACCCCTGGGCGATGGGTGTAGGGTAATATCGGCGATTATTGCAATAAAAAAACATATAGACACCATTTTGTTTTGTGGAACTACAAGCACCAGCATACCCTTGGCAGCTAGGTTATGCTGGCACTTGGAGAACCACAAATGCCAACATGGCCTGACACCCATGGCTGGCTGAGACCTGTAGTTCCACAAAACAAAATGTTAAAAAAACCACCACACCCTCATTAATACCACACAATTTGAATACAAATAAAAAAAAACCAGTAAAAGCATAACACAACCTCTTTATTACCACATCAATTTATTAAAAATGATAAATCCCAATGTACTCACCAATCTAACTTTTCATTTTGTCAGCAGCTTTTAATTCAAATTTGCTTGAAAGCCATGTAAATCCAAATGTCCATGCTTGAAGTCCCCAAAATAATTGTAGATCCAAATGTCCATGCTTGAAGTCCCCAAAATAATTGTAGATCCAAATGTCCATGCTTGAAAATATCCCAAATAATTGGATATATGACTCTGGGATTTGTGGGGATCCTCTGGATGTTGGTGAATGTGCTGGTCATTGTTTTATCATAGCAATAGCTATTGTTTACAGTTTAAATTCACATTCTGTAATATAGATACAGTTGTACCATCCTTCTCTTTTTACTTGTGTGATCCAAAGACCTGCAATGATCTTGTTCCACATTTAAAATCTTGTTTCTTTACTGCTCTATAAAATAAGGTGTACCGTTCTGTACTTCACTAGGAACGTCTTCACTTCACCATATTTAACCCTACTCATCCCATTTGCCTGTCTAACTTCTGCTCCTCTGTAAATGCAGCCAAATTACTCTTCAATCCTATGTACCCTGGCGGAAATCTAGGTGCACTTGCACAAATTGAGGAGCCCATCATAAAGGACGTCCAGTATCTTTTATGAATTAACTATATTTGCCTGCTCTGAATGATTTCCAGATCAGTTTGTTCTTTATTCATATCATCATCATCATCTATTTATTTATAAAGTGCCACTAATTCCGCAGCGCTGTACAGAGAACTCACATCAGTCCCTGCCCCATTAGACCTTACAATCTAAATGCCTTAACATACGCACACACACAGACAGAGAGAGACTAAGGGCAATTTAAAAGCAGCCAATTAACCTACCAGTATGTTTTTGGAGTGTGGGAGGAAACTGGAGCACCCGGAGGAAGCCCACGCAAACACGGAGAGAACATACAAACTCCACACAGATAAGGCCCTGGTCGGGAATTGAACTCATGACCCCAGTGTTATGGGGCAGAAGTGCTAACCACTGAGCAATCCTTAATCACTACAAAGAGATTGTGTGAAACATAGGTAATTTTAATATAAAATTGGTGTGTTGCTCTTTGCTTATTTTTGATGCATAACATAAAATAAGATCATAATGCTGTTATAAATAAATAAATGAATGACGGTGAAATACTGAGCACTTTGCGAGAACCGTGCAAAAACTACATTTCATCAGATCAATCGCGGGCTGGCAGATTTCAGCCCGGGGGGCACACAGGCGGCCGCATCACATGACACGGGATGCGGCCGCGTCATTGATGACGCCGCCGCATCGCATGTCATGTGATACGGCCGCCCGTGCGCTGGCGCGGCCGTATCCCGTGTCATGAGATACGGCCGCCGGTAAAAATCAGGAGAAATTGCATCCGGGGGGAGCCCGGCTGGCCTACCGGCCGGCCCTGACGGTGGTGGGTCTGAGCGGCCCGGGGGGGGGGGGGGGGCGATGCCCCCCTGACCCCCGGCCCAGCCCGCCCGTGCATCAGATGAAAGATCCAAATGTTTCACTCAGAAAATTTTTCACACTGCACATTTTGGCTTGAACACCTTAAAGTGCAATTGATATGCAAAAATAGATATAGCAGATAAAACAGCCAAAAGTATTGCTCATTGAAGACTAACCAAGATAAAAAAAGCAAAAATGAAGGTGCAACAATGCTAAACAAGAAACTATCTATTTTAATTTTAACGTCAGGTTGTAAATTACCTTCTTTGTGCAAGATGGTAAAAAAAAGTTTGGTGTATTTTCTTAGTAAGCTGCATTGCAGAGTATGAAACAAAGTATTATTCTCACTTCAACCAGTCTGCAACTTATTTTGCACAAAGTGAGGACTTTATAATCATATACTTTTCCTGCAGAGTGACAGTGACTCAGGGCCGCTGTCCTTCTTGGAACCTCAAAGGAGAGAGCGTCTGTGTCCTAGGAGAAGCTTGGATGGACAGCACTCCCTGAGAGTGGCTAGGATACTGGTGAGGTATTTTTGTTACTCCCTGTATGCTGGCTGAGCCAGATTTATTGCAGTTTATTATTTCAATCTTTTTATTCCTGTTTGTTGCTATCTTTTTGTTAAATAAATCTAATATTGTTATTTCAGATATTTGCCTGGGTGATTTTGAAGCTTGGATAGGTACTGGGTAGACCATTTGTGTGGCACAGAGTGATACATTAATCCGTTATCATCACACAGAGTGTCGGCAATGAATAACAGTGACAAACCTCTACATGCCTCCCTCAGCACTAAATTGTGTTTTATCTTGCAACAGTTTTATTGCTTTATGTTCTTCTCAACTAGACAAAATAATCCCACATGTCATTGATGAGGTGCCGGGGTGGCATAGCATTATATGACCCATCCCCATACTCTTGAAGCTCTCAACCAATGGAATCTTTGTGTTTTTCCCAATATTCTCTGATTAATTCAGGATTATATTTTTCATCAATTTTATGTGTGCTAATATATATTGGCAAGTCAAAGCTAACAAATCTAGAAATTGGTCATAATAATAATGTCTCTGTTTAGGCATTATGGGACTTGTGTAGAGTTGTATGCAAGTGCTTTTTTTATGTAAAAAAATACACATTTCCATGCAGTATATCCATACAAAAAAACGTATGCTTCCATCTGAAAGGCACCTTCCTTGGAAAGCCGAGACAGAGATAGGAAGGCCTAGGCAAGAGAGGCCTGAGTGCAGTAAAGGTCATGTAAATGCAACTGATGTAGACTTGGTCACAGATACATATACATGTGTCAGCAGGTGTAAAATACACACTAATGATTATGACAATTGGCAGATGCCTTTATGGACCAGTCATAGTAAATACATAATATAGTAATATTAAATAAATAATATATAGGATATTATATCAAGTAGCGTCCATCTATTTATATTTACTTAATTGATATTTACTTTTGGATTGCAACAGTAAAGAAAATTTCCATTTGTTTTTTACTCTGTGTTTGTGTCTGTATATAATTGTATTTTACATGGTATATGTGACTTTCGCATTTATTAATAACACTGTCCTCTATTGTCTTATGTGTATGACACTTCATTGCAGTATTGCATTTTGTACAAATTTGGTAATGTGACTTTAGCATTTACTAGCCGCATCCCAATTCTTTGTTACGTCTGGCGTAAAACAAGCGCATATACTACTTATGCAGAGCTGGACACATCTTGAGATATGTTCAACTCATACACATGGAATTATGCTTTTCATTCTAATGTCATTTAGGTCTGGGATTTTTACATAAAATGCATCCAACTCTACATAGGGTCCAATATCTTTTTACTAAGGCAACTTATCACTAATCTTTTGCAATTTGCTTATTGATGCCTAGATTTGATTTTTTTTTATATAAATTGAATATGTACCACAAAGGTTATTTGTGCTAATGAATATATACACATCTCCAGATGTTTTGTACTCTTATAAATTTGTCTATTTATATGCTGTCATGATATTGGAGCACCCACAGGCATTTTGCCATGGCCAATGACAGAAAGTGTACCTGGCACAGATTTAATCAGTCTCTTGTTCTTGGTTAGGAAGGTGATACCCAAGATAGTTAGAGATCTATTGCAGGCCTGGTGTTGCTGTCATCCATATATTGCAATATATATAACTGGGGTCATCTGAAAGAGGGCGTATCCCAGCGAGATTGACCTTTATTGATAATGCTAGTACCTACCTCTATTGTAACCTAGGAACTTGAGGACAAAAGGGCTAAAGAATATACTGATTACAGTCCAACTTTTGGATTCTTGCAAATTTCAATGCAAGTTCATCTCTGAAGTGCCAAATGCACTTTTAGTTACTGTCCATGCACAGTAAGATGGTATACATATAAGTCTGTATGCAGACTTAGACATATCTTCCTGTTGCGCCTCACTAGAATTAGAGAGGAGGAACAGAGGAGGGAAGGGTGGACTTGCATTGCCTGATTACAGTAAAGGTGCTACATGCACTTTATTTAGTATGTAGAAATGGAAGCAGGCATAGACAAGTCTCTTAGTAGGTGGTTCTATTGCAGCTGATTCTCCCCCCCCCCCCCGGTGCAAACCTGGTACAGATTTTGCCCCACTTGTGCAACCCTCCCCGCCAATAAAGTCCTGGTATTGTCAAAATTGGGGGGGAAAAGCATGGGTTCCCCTGAATATGCCAATTGGTGTTAACATCTGTGGGGGCACACCATGGTTTTTGTCTCCTCAATTTTGCCAATACCAGCTGATTTGGCTTTTTAGGCAGGGGTAATTTTTTTTAACATTCTATATTGATTTATTCATTTTGTTACCTGTTACTGCAGATGATCTTAAATGTACCCAATTTGCATACAATCCAGACTTGTAGGTATCAGTACTGTCTTAAGGAAATGTGTCCTTTTGTGTGTTTGTAAGTTTTATTACATTGGACAAAATGCATCTGGAAATATGATTTCCCATATAAAGTGTACCTCAGAAGGTATGTCATTGAAATGGGATGACTCTTAATTAATATCTCCTAGTATCTGTAAAATTCAAGTTTCTTTGTGGGGAAAAATTGCTGTGCTTTGCAGCCTGCAGGAGGGGCATATCTTCAACTATCACAAATGACCTTCCTTTGTTTTTTTTTATTTTTTTGCTTTTGTTTAATATTTTAAAATGAGAAATAATTGTGAAGTAATTTATAACGCCTTGTTAATGTAGAATATGTAGTATGTTTACAAGCATGCTATTGAAAATTAATATAGCCTCACAAAAGGGGATTACATCCTAATTTTAAGAGTGAGTCAAGAGGGATGAACATAAATTAAGCAAGGTTGGAGCTGGCAGGAAACATATGAGGGAAACTAAAGGAGCATTGGGCAGACCTAAGGCAAGGTGGGGGAAGGACATATGAACAAAACGGCAGGCAAGACAAAAGAGTGTTGAAGTTGAATAATTGGATGAAGTCGTTCTAAATTAATAAATATTGATTGCAATAATATTCCATGCAATTGCGATTAGTATGCCACGTCATACCAGGGTAAATACGCAGTCGAACAGGTAAAGATAGCAAATACACTTACATTGACACCTACACTTGTAAATAGTTCACTTTTAATAAAGATCCAACTCACATCATTTTATTAGTAAGACTTAAAGGTTATTTATGCAACGATAACTTTGCATTAAAGGTAGTTATGATTCAGGTCCAAAGAAATGTATGGTGTTTGGTCTTATATTAATCCACAGTTTAACAGTAGGAATCCGGTATCATCAGCTAAGCAATCGCACATAGTTGTCGCTAGCTTTAATTAGTATAAGATTCATACTAATAAATACTTTGTTAAAGGGTTAGTTCAAACCAGAGTTTTGGTGGTTCCCTGAGGCAAGACACTTAAGCAGCTGTTGGAGTGAGTTGCTCGCACCTTTAGAAGAGCTTCGTTTGAACCAGCCTATGACCTGTATTGTATTGGACTATCTTGACCCCAGGATCAAAGAAGAAAGATCTTAGTGTTATCATTGTATAAATTGTGACATTATTACTGTGTTTTTAACCTAAGCTGTATAAAACAAGGCCACTGGGGCAGCAACACCCTCTTTGCCAACACAGACATCAGGTCAGGACTGTACCTGGATCCAGGGTGCACAACGTATTGCATTGGTTGTAATTTCTTATACTTTATTGTATTTTGTTATATTTTGCTATTAAATTTCTAGTGCATTGAAACCCCATTAATTACATAAGACAATCTTATTGGTGACAATAGAAATGGACATAACAAAAGGTTCACAGGTGCTCAAATGTTTATTGTGCAATGACAAATGCAAAATATACATTTATTCCTGAACTTAAACTGGCTGCAAGATGACTCTCCATGTTATTTTTTTATACACCTTTTTCTTTTTTGTTAAATATTTGGGGGGTGGTTCCTTCACTTACCCATGTCTCTTGCTCCCTGCTGACTTTTTGCCTATTTCATGCACCATCAATGTCACAACAGTGACATTGATGGTTTATGAAATAAGCTGTTAGAACTGTGAAAGCAATAACTGTGTACATCCTAGAAGGTTTTGATATTATGTAGTATAAGCACAGTAAAGTGATCACAGAAATACATCACATGTGTACAGTAGATCATTGGAGGCTTTTATAATATTTATACTCTGACTTAACTCCTAACACCTAACTCCTAACTCCTAACTGTCCTATCACCATGAGTAAGAGAACACATGACTTGGAGAGACATTTGGCACAGAAACTAGGCAGGTAAGAGTAATGAGGTAGAACAACCGTGAGGTAAGGAGTTATTGAGTAGGAGGCAAGAGGCAATAAACATGAAAAAAGAAGAGTGGGGAACATTACAGGGGCAGGGGAATCCAAATATTAGGCAAAGAAGTTGTGGACAAATGAAACATAGAGAGAAAGACATTAGATATGAAATAAGAGGGCATCAGAAATATAGGACCATGGGAGGTCAGGGTAAGATATTGGGATATGTGAAATAAAAGACAACACAGAGAGGTGCACAATATGGACCACCATAATGTTCCATTTGAAAAAAGGGGCAGGACCCTCTTCAGTCTGGAAAGAAAGACGTCAGAGGGAAATTTCAAGTAAGTATTATGTATGTACGTTATCTCTGTGTTTTTAAATTCCTGGTATTTATCTGCACTATGGCTGCCTACTCTGGCATCCCATTATTCTTTTGTGTACTTGGGCAACATCCTAACTTGATAACTCATAACTAGGCTTTACATGAACTGTGCAGAAAGCGACAGTCAAGTTGAACAGCCCAGGAAGGCCAAGAAGATATCTGATAAGCCAGTCAAAGGAGACTTGCTCCCAGGGAGCATCCAACAGTCTGGGGGCCATGAAAAATCTGCATGAGGGAGGGAATCCCACAGAATTGTACAGCAGCCAAAATTCCCATAAAAAGGACTGGAAATAAGTAATGAATGAGGAGTAGCACCAAACTAGTGCATCAAGTTCAGAAATTTCCAAAAGTCATTGAAGAGATAATCACTAGACCAAATATCCAGATTAAAACAGAGGTCAGTATCATAATCAATCAAAAAGATCCACCTTAAAGTAGAACTAAAGTTTAAAACATCAGGTGGGAGTTCTTAATATGGGGCTAGTGGTTCCATGCTCAAGCATACCCCTCCTCATAAGGAAGAAGCTAGTTTCATTCACTTTACAAATAGCTGACAACCACATACTTCTTTTTACCTTTTGTTTCCTGTGCCTGTGCAATGTATATACTTTACAACTTTCTTGGTATTGAGGCACAGTATACCAGCATAACGCATTTGCAAGTATACCTGCATTTGTTTCCATTTGTCTATTTAAATCAGTCTAACTATGTACTGTACTCCATTTATAATTTTGTGTTATGAGTACTATAGTTTGTGCTAATATTATTGTTACTAATCTTGGACAGTTAATTGACTGGTTTTTGCCTCCTTAACATAATGGTGGTTTTATTGTATATACTTCTAACTAAACTTCTCCATACCAAAGCTACTCCCATTATTCATAGGCTTCTTCTAGTGAGAGTTTGCGTCATCCTGCGTTCATTGATGTAATTCTTGGCAGATGCAGATAACTTGAGTACAAATATAAATGGCCTAAAATTAAAAACAAAGGTAAAACACATCTTCCCAAAAACTTTTTCTGAATAGTTGAAATCCTATGGAAAAAAATCTTATATGAAATATTTTCTTTAGAATGATAAATTGCTGTGACGAAATGGGGTCCCACTGGACTGTGGACTTTTACTCATCACCCATTTCTCACAGTTTAATGTACTTTGTAATCCTTGGCCCATCCTAAGTATATACAACAGAGCATCTTTGTGTTATTTTTACTGTTATTTCATGTTATTAGGTACATTTTGCCCTTGTTATTACCTGTAATAATGTATATATTATAAATATAAACACTGTTGCCATATTGTGTGAAAATAGCAGGACAGCAGACATCATTTGGCTTGTGTTAGCTAAGGTATTTACCATTTGTTTCAAAAGTCCATTGAAATGAGGTGTGGTTTAGATGTGGGCTGTTAATATTGTAATCAGAATGATATCTAGGTCAACATGTAATCAGGGAGGTATTTAGGTTAGAACTTTTAGATATTGTGCAACACAGTATTATTCTGGCAGAAATAGCACCTGGAAATGTATTAATATATATCAATATAAATGTTATTGTGTCAAAATGTACCTCAGCCTTAGATTATGTAATGCTGCAGATACAATGTGTCAAATGTCATAATGTACACGCAAGACAGGTATGTTTGCTCTGTGTACCTATTTTAACGTAATAGTTTTGTATTCATGTAAATTTGGGAAAAAATTAAGGGATATTTCAGATACATTTTGTCCTTTCTACCAGGTTTTAAGTCCCAAAAGTTTTACATATCAAGATTACTACAAACACAGGCATACTCCATGGCTGCAAAGCCATGCTGGGACCTGTAATGGTTAAAAAAACATGTTAATACAATATAGACACAAGTGTAAACATAATTTTTAATGGAGAAAATGACACACCTGCATATTAGTCAACTACATGATGGTAAGATCCAAATAAGACAAAAAGCCTGATAGAAGATGCAAATTAAGCTCCCTTGCAAAGTAAGCTCTTTGTAAATACATTATCAATAATTTTTAACATGTTTCTTATTAAACATATAAAATTATAATAAACAGTTAAGTTCAGTAGGTTTTAGGTGCGCCGTAATCTGATGAATTGAGTTAAAGTTACTCTTTATTGAACAACCTTGAGTTTACAGTACTGTACATGACAGTCATGACAGTTAATAATAATTGTATATATACATATATATACATATATGTATATATATATATATATATATATATATATATATATATATATATATAGGTTCTGCACAGTATACTAATTATAATAATTGTTATAAAATAAACTCAAGCCATCTCAACAGTAGGCAAGTCCACAGAACTCATTTATTTGTATACGGAAATTTCTACACTTCTCTGAAGTCCGTAATACATTCTGCTCTCTGAGTATGCTGTCCGCAATTGCACGCAAGTGTCTTTTACTTTTCTGAAGTTCCGTTGCCTGATGAATTTGGCTGCATGTTTCTTGCGCCAATGTGTATAGATTACGTTATGCAAGTTGCGCACAGTATATGTCCACTAAAGAATCAGGCCCAATGTCTTCACATATTGCTACCCTATTTCCCTTAATGTAACATCTCTGTAAAACTATTTACAGTATTGATTTAGACAATGATTAAAAATCTTGTACAAGCTGTTCAGTATAACTATCAAATGCAGGAGCAAATTTCATTCTTGAATTCACCAAGGGGCACAGGAAGAGGAGGAAGAATTTTCCCTATTCATGGACTTAAAGTATTGTTGTCGTTTGATCTGGCAGTCATTGTTTCCTGCTAGATTATCCTGCTTGTTCAAAAGCATCAGGGGAGAGGACTCAGGATAAGTCTAAACGCTTTTGAGTTAGAACCTGCATCCTTCTGGCTCTGCGAGTATGAGATCCAAAAGTACAGAAGCAGAATAAGGGAGCTTAAATAAATGATACATTTATATTGAAAGGTAAGATTTGACTTTCTTTGAAGTCAGTATAATAAATTATATTATATTGCCATGAGTTTAATCATATAATTTATTACTGAATTCCTATGAATCTAATATTTTTTGAAAAATCTGAATTGAACCTTATCAGTGAGGTAAACCCTGTAGGAAGTGAAGTTCACCATTTTATATAAAGAAGACTTGTCTTTTAAATGTATAACTTAATAAACTTACATTGTGTTATATTTGGCAACTACCCTGATGTCATTTTCATCTGTCAGTTTCACTCTAAACACAAAATTTCTAAAAATTGTGCAGATAGTAACCTCAAATGGCCTAATGCCCTAACACTAATTGCTATGAGAAATATACCCTTCAGAATTAATGGACTGCCCTCGCACACTAACCTATCCTTAATTGAAATGACACCTACCTAGATTGAACTTTTAGAAAAAGATGAATGTGAGAGAGGTCTTCAGCTATTGCAAACCACCATTCATATGCCCCAGAACTTAAACTCAGAGTAATAAATGATTATTTTATTTTCCAGGTAGTGATAAGGTATAGAGAATGAGAGTAAAGTACACCATGGAAGGCAAACTGATAAAGATGCAAATGGTAAGGCAGAAAGCAGGGATAACTGTAGACAAGCCAGAATGTCAAGGCAAGCAGCAGGCAGGAATAGTCCAAAAAACAAGACAAGGGTCAAGATGGGCAGCAGACAGAGAGTATCCAACAACAAGCAAAAGTTTAGACAGCAGGTACTCAATTGATAAATTTAGCAGGTACAAACACTATAACCATCAGGGAGGCTAAACCCCCCTCAAATTTCAACTAATGATGGACAATCAGAATGCTCCATTGGGAGTGAGCCCTCCTCCCACAGTAATTGGTGATTACAGTCACGAGATTGCAATCCTTGAGAAGAGTGTCCCAAGTAGCAAGGCAGCTCATAGTCAAGCAGGCAGCCAGGAGCACATAGCATCCTGGTTTCTGGGCAACAGCCAAGACAATGTGTCAGTGTAAGCAAGTATGGTGGTGATTTATAACACTAAATACACATGGATGAACATTTATGTTCTTATTGCAAAATAGTAAAGCATTTGACTCAATTTTAATCTAGGCAAGGGATGTCTACCAAACCATGAGTTCCTGCATATTGCTTCCAGGATATAATTCTTGGAAACTGAGTCCTAATAAAGGCCACTGCAGAAAAATTTTGTTAGAAACCAGGTGGAAGGGACCATACCAGGTACTGCTGACTACTAAGAACTCCGTGAAGTGCAAAGGACAGACAGCATGGATACATGCATCACACTGTTAGAAAATAGCAGGGAAATCTGCAAAAATGCCTAAATTCAAGGGATCCGAAAAACAACAACCAAGAGAGGAAATGGTAACCATTTAGTCATTATAAAGTACCTCCCTTTACTTCCATCTAAGGCACAATAGCCTATTGGCACTCAGGACAATGCATTTGATACTATTGTTTGTAATCTTCTATACCTATCCACTTCACTGACAGCATGCCCTATGAATGGACAATGTGTGATTAATGATGACTTAAAAAATATTAAAATTTGAGATTTTTTTAGGTGGGTGCACAGGGAGGTTTTGGTGCTTTGATAGGTTACAAATGTTGTTTCACTGACCGCCAACTGCCAAATTCAGGAGCATACCATTGCCTAGCAACAGGACGTGCACATGTGTGCACCTGAGGACGCAGAGCTGGCTGGAAGGAACAGGCGTCTGTCCCCGTGCAGCAAGTAAAATGAGGGGACATCGCTTGACAGCCTCTTCAGATTACAACAGTTCAAGGGCAATGGAGGGATAAATGTACCTAATGTTGTCCTTGATAATGACGCATGTGTGTTATTTGAGATACTGGTGTCAGGATTTGAACCCAGGGCTTCTGCTTATGGAGGTTTCCTAAATCAGTGCAGCATTTATTTTCAGATGCTACCTTCACAGTTCAATAATGATAAAATTAAGATTTTTTCATAATTAATCTGACTGGGGAAGCTCTTGCCTGGGTCTCTCCTTAAGTTGAGCAAGACAATGATATCCTGCAAGATATGGACTCTTTAACCTCTGGTATGGGTTAAGTTTTTGATGGTCTTAATTTATGTGCCATTGATGAAGCTACCCTTCATGGACTGCGCCAAGGAAAATGCTCTGTGGCAGAGTATATGCTGAATTCCAATGTTTGATTAAAGACACCACATGGAATGATTCTATCCCAAAAGAGTTAGTTCCGATGTAGTTTTTCTGAGCAAGTGAAAGATGAACTGGCCATAGAGGACACCCCTGATGATCTGGACATATTTATCCAACTATGCATTTAGATTGATCAAAGAATACGCGAGAGGAAAAGTGAGAGATTAAGAGCTTTTGGAGTGAGCAATCATTTATGGCCTCACCATTAGACAGTCTTAATGTCTCACCTGAACCCACGCAAATTGATGTCATTAGGAAACCACTCAGCTTTAATGAAAAACTGAGACATCGTGATGAGAATATTTGTTTATATTGTGGTGTCAAGGACATTATGCCTCCAGTTACTCAAATAAGATTTGTCAAACCATTGCTATGACAGACTTTAGACAAGGTAGTTCTAATTCCAAGTTTAGTCAATTAAATTCCATTTCACAACCACTAGATCCCCTGGCTCACAATTATAAAGACCCTCTGCTTCAACAATCCAATTTCTTCTCCCAATAACACTTTCTTTTTGATCTCTTTTAATTGCCAGTCTGGTCAAGCTTGATTCTGGTGCTGGAGGCAATTTCATGGATGTCACCTTAACACAGTATCAAGGAGTAAACAATCTCCTGTGAATTTGGAGACTGTAGATGGATCACTTTTGTCTTCAGACCAGTTACTGATGAAAGCTTCAAATGGTTATTGAACTAGGACATCATGAAACTATAAGTTTCCATTTGATTGCTTCGCCTAAATTTCTCATAATTTTCTGATCCCCCTGGCTGCCAACTCATACTCTTTCAGTTAACTGGAATATTCACATTTTTCCTTTCCCCTGTGAGCATTGTAAATTAAACTGCCTTTCTGGAACTGAGGTATCTGAAGTCAAGTAGGTCACTGAACTTTCTTCTAAAGATTTGGAAAAATCTCCACCGAAATACAGAGGATTTTGGAATGTCTGTGGCAAAAAAAATGCAGATATTTTACCTCCCCATTCCCATATGACTGTCCCACTGATCTGTTACCAGGATCGTCAATACCTTTTAGGCGGCTTTATATCAGCGTTAAAAATCCTGTGTAAATTTCAGGATGAAAACTTAAAGAAAGGCTACATTCGCCATACCATTTTTCCTGCTGGTGCAGCTTTATTCTATGTTGAAAAGGAAAATTATACCCTATGCCCCTGTATTGACTATAAGGAACTGAATAAGACTGTGAACAAAAAACGTTATCCACTCCCCTTAATTCCTGAATTGTTTGAGAGGCTACATAAGGCAAAGATCTTTACTAAGATTGATTTACATGGGACATTCAATCTTGTTCGTATTCAACCTTGCGATGAGTGAAAAACTGCCTTCAGTACAGAACATGAACATTTTGAGTCTTTGTTCATGACTTTTGTTCTATGCAATGCCCCTGCAACATTACAGCATTTCATCAATGACATCTTAAGAGATCTATTAGATCAATTTGGTGTCGCCTTTCTGGATGACATTCTTATATTTTTTGATAATCTGGAGGAACATTGCAAACATTTCTTTACCTCTAACCCCCGCCGCCTCTTCGCCACCTTCAGCACTCTTCTGGCCCCGCCCCCTCCTCCCACCCCCTCCTCCCTGACTGCCTCCAACTTTGCCTCCTTTTTCTCCTCTAAAATTGAGGCCATCCGACTTGAAATCTCCTCCTCCACTCTCTCGTCCACCCCCCCCACTCTTCCGTCCTCCCCCCCTAGCCACCTTCCCCTCCACTCCTTCCGCCCTACCTCGGGTGAGGAAGTCCACTCTCTCATTTCATCCTCCCCCCTCTACCTGTCCCCTGGATCCCATCCCCTCCCACCTTCTTCGCTCCCTTTCCCCCACTAGCTGTTCCCACCTCGCTCACCTCTTTAATCTCTCCCTCTCCTCCAGCATCTTCCCCTCCTCCTTCAAACATGCTCTTGTTTCCCCCATTCTTAAAAAAACCTAATCTTGACCCCACTTCTCCCTCTAACTATCGGCCCATATCTCTTCTCCCCTTTGCCTCCAAAATTCTCGAGAGGCTCGTCTGTAGCCGTCTCTCCTCCTACCTCTCTGAACACTCCCTCCTTGATCCTCTCCAGTCGGGTTTCCAACCCCTTCACTCCACTGAAACTGCCCTAGCTAAAGTAACCAATGATCTCCTCTCCGCTAAAGCCAGGGGCCACTTCTCCCTTCTCATCCTCCTTGACCTCTCTGCAGACTTCGATACCGTCCACCACCCCCTTCTCCTCCACACCCTCCAGTCCTTTGGCCTCTCCGGCCCAGTCCTGTCCTGGTTCACCTCTTACCTTGCTGACCGTTCCTTCTCCGTCACCACCTCTGGGTCTCTCTCCCCCCCGTCCACCCTTCCAGTCGGGGTCCCTCAGGGCTCTGTTCTGGGACCCTTACTCTTCTCTCTATACACCTCTTCCCTAGGTGAACTCATCAGCTCCTTCGGCCTCAACTATCATCTGTACGCTGATGACACTCAACTTTACCTCTCCTCTCCTGATCTCTCTCCCTCCCTCCTCTCTAGGGTGTCCACCTGCCTCTCTGCCATCTCCTCCTGGATGTCCTCTCGATTCCTCAAACTTAACCTCGCCAAAACTGAACTCATAGTCTTCACTCCCCGTCGCACCTCGCCCCCTTCTGACCTCTCTATCACTGTCGACAACACCTCTATCTCCCCTGTCCCCCAACTTCGCTGCCTCGGGGTCATCCTCGACTCCTCTCTCTCCTTTGGCCCCACATTCTCTCTCTTGCTAAATCCTGCCGCTTCCAGCTGCGTAACATCGCACGCATCCGGCCCTTCCTTTCCCAAGATGCCACTAAATGTCTTATTCACTCTCTGATCATCTCCCGCATTGACTACTGTAACCTCCTCCTTACTGGCCTCCCCCACTCTCACCTCGCTCCCCTTCGATCTGTACTTAACGCTGCCGCTAGGCTCATCTTCCTTTCTCGCCACTCCTCTTCTGTCTCCCCCCTCTACCAATCCCTTCACTGGCTCCCCTTACCCTACAGAATCCTGTTCAAGCTCTTCACTCTTACATACAAGGCCCTCGCCAACTCCACTGCACCCTACATCTCCTCCCTCCTCTCTATTCATGCTCCATCCCGCCCTCTCCGATCGGCCAATGACCGTCGCCTCTCTTCCCCCCTGATCACCTCCTCCCACGCGCGTATCCAAGACTTCTCCCGCGCTGCCCCCCTCCACTGGAACCAGCTCCCCCGCTCCATCAGAACTTCCCCTAATCTGTCCAGCTTCAAACAATGTTTAAAAACCCACCTTTTTCTTAAAGCTTTTCAGTCTCCCACTTAACTTCCTACCTTTTCTTCTGACTCTTCCCCCTCATTCCCCTTCCCCTATCCTTATTCTCCGTTCCTCCTTCTCTCCCTCTCTCCCCTGTGTCTCTCTGTCAGTCTTCCCCTCCCCTTAGATTGTACGCTCCTTCGAGCAGGGTCTTCTCTCCTCCTGTCTTCACCACTTTTACTCTGCTCGCCAGCTACCTAGCCTTACTCCTTGAGGTCCCTCTTCCCCTGGGGGTCTCCCTCTTATCCATGCCCTCCCTCCTTGGTGCCGTTGTTGGCTGACCTTACCCCGCCCCTCTAGCTGTGCCTTGAGCTCACTGAGTACTGTGATTATTGTTTACTGTTCTGTGCCGTCTCTCCTCATATTGTTATTTCGTTTGTCTCTGTACGGCGCCGCGGACACCTAGTGGCGCCTTATAAATAAAAATTAATAATAATAATTTACTGAACATGAAAGACTTTGTAAGAAACAATTGTAAATTAAATTGGAAAAGTGTGAATTTGAACAAGCTCAAATCCAATTCTTAGGATATATAATTTCCCTGGATGGTCTGGCCATGGATGCCAGTAAGATTGATGCACTTGTTGATTGGCCTGTACCTAAGAATGAAAAGGAAGTACAGTGTTTTATTGTTTTTTCAAATTTCTACCTAAAATTCATAAGAAACTTTTCTGGAATAATTACTACTATTATGCAAGTCACCAAAAAGGGCATTCCTTTTGAATGGTCATCTAAAGCACAAGAAGCTTTTACCCGTCTTAAGACTTTTTTCGCATCAGCACCAATATTGATACATCCAAATCCTGAACTACCCTTTGTTTTCTAAGTTGATGTTTCTGATTCCTCAGTGGAAGCAATTCTTTCTCAACGCATCAGTGATAACATGTTGTTGCATCCTTGCTCTTATTTTTCTCACCAAATGAGATCAGCGGAAAATAATTATGATATTGGAATAACTGGCCATAAAATGAACATCTTCAGAATGGAGACACCTCCTTGTGGGTTCAGTCAATTCAGTAACAGTTCTTACCAATCATATAAATCTAGAATTTTTAAGGACTGCTAAACAATTGTCCACTAGCAGACCAGATGGACTTTATTGTTCTCTCGTTGCAACTTCATAATTTCTTACCAACCTGGATCCAGAAATGGCAAAGTAGTTGCACTCTCTAGAGTGTTTGTTGAGCCCCACAAAACTCTGGAGAAATGATTCTACCTGAGCACAACTTCTTAGAGGTCACTGTTTCTTTGGATTTACTCTCACTTTTTGAAAAATGGTTATGATGCTGATCCTTTTCTCAGAAATCCTTCTACAGATGTTAATTTAACATTTCGTAATGACTACTGGACTCAACTTCATTTTCTTTATGTACCAGTATGAGTAGAAGTATTAAATTTAGTTCATGATTCCAAACCTTCTGGACATTTAGGAATATGTAAGACTCAAGAATTGTTAGCACGTTCATTCTGGTGGACAAATTTTGAAAGAGATGACAAAAGATATGTTTCATCATGCCTGACATGTTTACTTCAACCTCTGCCAATTCCATCTCGTCCCTGGAGTTCTATCTCCATGGATTTCATAGTTGACCTACCTCCGTCAAAAGGGATGAGAATCCTAGTCGTAGTGGATTGTCTTTCTAAAATGGCTTTTTTTTATCCCTGCCAAGGGGGAAAACAGACTGCAAAAATTATGATTCGGGAAATATTCAGGCTTCGTGGCATCCCAGATAATATAGTTTCTGATAAAGGTGCTCAATTTATTGATCTTTATACATAATTCTGTTTGTACTGCTATAGTGTATATGTATAATATAATCTATAATTTGCAAAGATTAAAATGTATTGAACTTTTAAGCACTAGTTATCTCCTGGGATTTAGCATATATATCGTATTACATGCTTCAATAAAATTATTTGAAGAAATGAAGTCTTGCATTTGATATTCTTGTTTGACAACTGTAGTAATATAATATTTTGTTATATTTGTATAGATGCTCAGACTCGGTTCTCCGAGAACCGAGCCCACCCGAACTTAGCAGATCCGAGTACCGAGCCAAGCCAGCTCGGTACTTCGCGCACCCTCGGAATTAAAAATGAGGCAAAACGTCAATGTCACAATGTCGGATGTCGCGAGTTTTGGATTCTATAAGTACCGCCCTCCACGGTGATCCAGCGCCATTTCATTGAGAGACACAGAAGGGGTAGCATGGTTCTTGGCAGTCTCTAGTGCAGTTGGGCAGCGTCATAGCTTGAAAAGAAAGAGGAGGTGTAGCAGTGTTCTCTAAAGTATCCAGTGACATTCTACTGAGTTATAGCTCACACAGAAACAGTAGAGCTCCATTTCCCCATTGTTAACTGTCATTGCTGAAATTGAAATAATAGGGATGGCAGTTTTGTTCTAAATCTGCAGTTACATTTTACTGTGTTATCTAGCTAACACACCAACAGGACAGCTCCATTGCTAGTTGTCATTGCTTAAATAGAAATAATAGGGCTGGCAGTCTTGTTCTAAATCTGCAGTCACATTGTACTATGTTATCAAAATGGATTCACAGCAGTACACATAAGACCAGTAGCACCAAGCAGCTGCTGGAACCAGTCATGATGAAAGTAATCCCTCTATGTCATCTGCTAAAGCTTATGTTAAAGTGCATAGTGTTTTAAGTCAGGGAAACAAAATGTAAAAAAACACCTTTACCTTGGTAAAGAAAAAAAAACCTGTAATCCAGGCAAAGTTATCTTCAGAAAAAAAATAAAATTGACAAAATGCCATTCTACACACCCAGTGGCATGGAAAGAATGAGGCCTTTGCCTTTCTTTATGAATGCTTGTTTGGCAACTGTCACTGAGGCATCTTCTGGTAAGGTCAGTCAAGATCAAGCAAGACTTTGTCATTCTGACTCCAAAGTAGTGTCCAAATACTTGTACCTGTAAAAGCCAAACTGGAAGAAAACAGTAATATATATTTTCAGATTCAGAAATGACACAAATCCCTGAGGAGAGTCTATCCATGAGTGCTATGTGTGAGCCTGACCTTTCTGATAGTGTACCCATAAAGAAGGCCCCTTTTAGCATTTCTGCAGATGTATGCATGAGTAGCCCATGTGTAGCAACTGATACATAAATTGAGGATGCCACTTTGGAATTGCAACAGGATGATGGGGATATTCCTGACAACAGTTGTCTAGCCATTTGTAGCATTTGTAAAGCCAAAGTCAGTAGAGGTATGGACTTTAACCATCTAGGAACCTCATCCATGTTACGCCATTTGAAGCGAGTTCATGGCAAGCTGTTGAAAAAATCAAACTTATACTAAAAAAATAACAACAAGCAGTCCAGCATCAGCTTGGTCCCTTCTCTCGGCTAGTTTCCGACACCTGCAATCTACACCCACAACACCTTCCTCATCAATATCGTTAGTTGCTATTGGAGTTAGTCGTGCATCCAAGATGGTAAAGCTAGATTACTCCTCTACTATGGATTCCTCAGAAGAATTCTTGAGCGTTAGTCCCACTGCTGCTGCTGTTGCTGCTGGGGGTGGATCTTCATCCCAGAAGCAGACCAAGAATAAGACTACTAGTAGTTTACAATAATTGACTGTTAGACAATCCTTTGCAAGAGGAAGCAAGTATGAAAGCTGTCACCCAGTTGCAAAGCAGATCACAGACGCCATGGCGACTATGCTAGTATTAGATCTGCGTCCAATATCAACTATTAATGCAGCTGGTCTTAGACAGTTACTTGAGGTCTTGTGTCCTCGTTACCAAATTCCATCACAACATGATTTTACAAGAAAAGCTGTTCCTCACACCTACCAGAAGGTTTGTAAAAATGTAATTATTGGGCTACAAAATGCCATTCTACCCACTGTACACTTAACCACAGATATGTGGACAAGCGCAACTGGGCAAACTAAAGATTATATGACTGTGACAGCCCACTGGGTTGGTGATTCACCTTCACCAGCAGGAACAGCAGCAGCATGTACCCAAGAACATCACATTTTTTAGAGGCAGGATACTCTGTGTTTCACAGGCTTCACTAAGAGACATACAGCTGACAATCTGTTACAAAAACTAAGGGATGTCATTGCAACATGGCTTATTCTGCTTGGACTCTCCTCAGGATATGTCATTTGTGATAACGCCACCAATATTGTGAGAGCATTACAGCTGGGTGAATTCCATCACATTCCCTGTTTTGCTCACACAATAAACTTGGTGGTGTAGAGCTTTTTAAAAAATGACAGGGACGGGCAGGAGATGCTGTCTGTGGCCCTTAAAATATGTGAACATTTCCAACATTTAGCAACAGCATATAGGAGATTGCAGCATCTACAAGAGCAATTTAATTTGCCCTGCCATCAAGAAGCAAGAGGTGGTGACAAGGTGGAATTCCACTCTGTATATGCTTCTGATAATGGAGGAACAGCGAAAAGCCATCCACGCTTACTCCACAAGCCATGACATTGGGAAAGGAGGGGGGATGTATTTTACTCAAGCGCAGTGGAGAATACTTTCCGTGTTGTGCAAGGTGCTGAAACCATTCAAAGTAGCCACCTGAGAAGTGAGTTCAGACTCTTCTTGCTTGAGTCAAGTGATTCCATTAATCAGACTTTTGTAAAAGCAGCTTGAGAAACTGAAGTAGGAGATTAAACAAAGCAATTACACTAAGTATGTCGGACTTGTATATCAAGTACATTATTCGCTTCACCAGGATCCAAGAGTTTTCACAATCTTGAAATCGGATCATTACATTTTGGTGACTGTGCTTGATCCTAGGTTTAAGAGCTTTATGGCAAGAGCTTTATTGCCAGTGATTCCTTTATTCCAATATCATAATTATTTTCCACTGATGTCATATGTCTTCTCTTTGTTTCCAACTGACCCAGATCTCAAGAGATGCAATGAGCTCCTGGTGAGCAAGATAACAGCTCAAGTGTTACGTGACAGGACGGCATCTCCTCCTTCAGTTTCTCACTCAACTGCTGCTACAAATAAACTTAGCTTTCCCAAGAGATCCAGGGATGATGCAGATGACTCAGCACAACATTTTCACATCTGGTATTGTCTAAAAGAATTTACCAACATAAGGGTGGGTGAGAGGGCCCAAGGACAATTCTATCTTGCACCACTTTTCCTTTTAGCTACCGCTGTGTGCCACTGTTACCTACATGTGCTATATACTGTTGTGGGCTTTGCAAAAATCAAAGACACCCATTGATGATGCAGATGACTCAGCACAACATTTTTACAACTGGTCTTGTCTACTGTAAAAGAATTGACCAAAATTAATGACACCTCTGCTGTAACTCCACCTGATCCTACTATCAACTATCAACATCCAAAGAATGGTGGAGGATTATTTTTAATTTTTTTGAACCCTGTAAATACAACAGTTTTAATAACAAAGAACAACGTTGCTTGCAGTAGTAATGTAAGCATGGATGTCTAAATAGACGTGTATATGTATTTCCTTTCACTTTGCTGCTGTTTCATCAGTATTGCACAAAGTGTTTGTAATCTGCACTTAATGTCAAAGATACCTAACTATATTATATTTTTTTTGGAATTGGGACTGATTCTAAGCATTTCCTAGCTTTGGAAGTCCCTACCCCGTCTGACCAGACTCGACCCCATCCTCCAAACTTTCAGGCTTTCCCTTATAACTCATATCTTCATGCTTGAATACTCCGCCTCATTGAAAGACATCTTCATCACATTCCTCCTGTCCATGCCACTTGATTCCCCCCCCCCCCCATTTCCCACCACACCACCCTGTTTCCTCGTCCTTTTTGATTATTAGCACTCACATGCAGGGGTCTCTCTACCTTCTGTGTCATATCATGTGTTCACCTTCTTGTCCTCCCCTAATGGTTTTTTGTGTTCTAAATTGTATCTTCAACTGTTGTTCGCTTTGCTCCAATATTTATTTGTATTATTTGCTGTTTGCGTATTGCTGACTAGCGACACTGCTGAATCTGTCGTGCCTCATAATGGTGATCATAGCCCATTTCTTAAAAAAACAGTTCTTATAACTTTACATTTTATGCCCCTTTGACATAAACTATATTTTGCTGATATCCTGATTTACTTTACTTGTGCCCTTGACTCCAGTTGGAAATATGCAGAAAATAGTTGTCAATATAAAAAACAACAACCACACTCACATTCTCAGGCCACATCCCTTCCTGAGCCAGAGAATGTTGGATACTCCTGCTAAACTAGGGTCTATTGCGAACTGCCATGCTACTCGCGATGACTCGTTCTGTTCTTCTGTCCCAACCGGGACGTTTTCTCTTACCTGATGCTGCTCTGTATATCTTTGCCGTGGCTGGTCGTTTAGCAGCCGGGACACTTCTTTTAGGCAATCTTGCGGTCAGGTGATTTCTCATCATAACCCTGCAGGGGGTTTTGTTCTGATGGAACCCTGTGATTGGCCACCAGTAATGTAAATGTCAAGGAGAGCCTGCTGTTTTGATGTCTTTCCGATTACCTGCTGACTTGACCATATCCATCCTCTCTGGTTATTCTCTTTTACTTATATGTATACTTCCAGGTATATCACTTCATAGTCCGCCAGCTGCTTCCAGTCTCTGTACCCATCGCTACCTGGCACATGTGATGAATTCCTACTAATCTGAGCTTAAGTCTTGGGGGCATCTGACCACCTGTGAGAATATCACCCTCTACGGGAAAGGCAGTTTGCTATAGGTGAAGACCCCTCACATATCTTGTTCTAGGAATTTATCTGGCGTTCAGCAGGAGCTGTTACAGGGAGTGTTGGGAGTTATTCTCAAATAGTTCCTTGATAATCATTTATTAAAAATATACTGCTGTCCATTTCGGCTCTGCTTTTGTCACCATTGCAATTTTTTTTTTTTACAGCATTCTATCCCCATGCCCACTTGTCATTTACAGCATCCGTGCATACCATATTTGGGACAGTTTTCAGCATTATTGCCAATTTAAAATCTTTTGTGTGCAACACACAGTGCAAGAAGATATTTTGAGTGCTGTACTAATATTCAAGAGAATGTAACCTACTAATTCATTAGGAACCAGTACTTAACTTCACTGCAAACTATGTACAGCCCACAAATTGGATGCCTCCTCTGTTTGTATGTGACACTAAACACAAGCATGTTATGCATCTTTATAACCCCTGTAAAATATCACCTGCCAACATCAGGAACTTACAGACAGCTAAAAGAAATATAGAAAATATATCAAATCAACACATAAAACGTTAAGCACCAATGATAAGTTAATCTGGACAGTATAGAATTTTCTTAAGTTCTTCTGTATTTGCTGTTAATGGTAACATAAGCTACTCATTAGTTGAGAATAAAACATTAATTTGTCTCATTAATTTATCTTCTTAATGGGAATGCTTAGTAAGACATTCTTTACTTAAAGCCTCATCCCAAACTAATTTATCTTACCTAATAGTGAAAGTCATCTGTGCAGTAAACTCTCTAAAATCCTAATAGGAGCTGATCATCAATCAAACTATTGAAATGAGAATCACAAGCAGCCTCATCAAACATACTGTCACATTTAAGTCATTCTAATCCATAATGTCAAAGGGATCAGAATGTGGATGACCAGAAACATCAGAATCAATTGTGCCAATGTTCACGAAATCACTCTTCATTTATTGCATATAGTACTATGCATCAAGAATAGTTTATAATTAAGAATTCAACCTTTTAGATATTTTTCTCCCCTGTATGCAGTGCTTCATTTCATCATTGTAAAAATAGGAACAGTGTCTAGAATAATATAAGTTTCTTCTGGCCATCTCAATGTTCTAGACAGAAGTTAAAAAAAGAAAGCCATGTCATTTTTTGTAAGATATAACTTTTTATGGGAGAAAATAACCCACAGCCTATGAATGTTTAACATTCTAACAACTCATGATGATGAAGACAAGGAAGAGGTCATCAATCTCAGTTTCAAAAGGCACACTAATGGCGCACACAAAGGCACCTTTACAAAATTGTGGTTAAAATTATGACCCAATAGTTTCACCTGCCTAAGAACACCCCCTTTTAATTAATTTGTAGCTTTCTCTGTTAATGTTTTTACCCTGCCCCAATTTGATAAATTGTTTGCCATGAATGCGAGTGGTTCATATACTACCCTAATTTACTTAAGTCTAGATAAGCTATTAGTCTATTAGTTTCTATCTAAAGTTTAAACAACCTATTCATCTATTAGTTTCTGTCTGAAGCCTAAATTACCTAGTAGTCTTTAGCTGAATAGATATCTTCAAGTCAGATTTGAAATACATCTGTGTTTATTAACACAGAAGAATTGGGTGTAGTACCTATTAACGGTACTGACTACTCCGACAAAGAAGAGGACGACAGGAGGACAGCGACTTGATACTACAGCGACCAGAAAAAAAGGCACTTACCAGGATGCAGATGTGTTCATTAGACGACTTGCTGTGTTGCCGACTGTTTTAGATGACGTCATATCATATTATTGTCTTAAAGCGGCGATGGACGGACCCAGCTGTCATTGATGGAATGTAAGTATTATTTTAGGGATTAGGGGTATTAGGTTTAGAGAGTTAAGGTTAGGCTTAGGGTTAACTCTAACCCTAATCCTAACCCTAACCGTTAAACTGACTACCACCGGATCAATTGACCGATAGCTGATATAGTTTCTTTTATTATTTGTAACAGATACATAAGGTGTCTCTCCCTCTGATGAAGTCAGAAGTGTTGGTGAAAATATTTCACAGGCTCTAAGTAAAACTTGAACTATGTGGAACTATAATGGCTAACATTAACAACTGAAGCCTTATTTACCTATTATACACAATAGAGGGAAATTATTAGAAAGTGATCAATTGATATATTGCTTTTTTTTTTAACAATATACAGAGCTTCTTTAACAATCTACAGAGCTTCACTGGTACCATTTTATAGTGGTCTCCATTAAACTAAACATTCCAATAAGTGCATGTGCTTGTGGGGAAGGTTTTGGGGAGGCAATTAGTCGAAAAGGGTATATCTATGGCAATAATGTTGATTATTTTCTGTCATGTGAAACAAGTTTAATCTTTGTACAAATATCTTCATTATAAGCATTTAAGACGTACAATGTCATAGATACGGTTCATATACCATCCAAATACAAAATCAGTATTTTAACCTCTTTCTGTGTCAACATTTTACTTACTAAACCACAAACAGAGTGATCTATAACATGCATGATTTCCTTCCTTTATCAAATCATTTTCTGTGCTTGATATCCATTGGGGTTATCACGTTTATTACTTCTGCAGTAGCACCAGAATAATGAGGGACGTTACTTTTAATGGAATAGTAATCAGTCTATGTTCACTTTTTAAAGTGAATAATGGTGCAAATTTCACAAAATGCCACAGATATAACACATTAAATCCAACAATCCATTATTAAAAAGGTATAATAATAATCTATTTAACTGATGATAATTAATGAGATATGTGAGTCTAAACTTAAATAAAGATTTAACCATCCATATGGATGGCAACATGCCACTTGTGGCCAGAGGACGGCTAGAATACTGGTAGAAAGTTATAGGTCCTTGAAATATGGCAAATATAAAGGAAAGATCCTCTTGATCACTTTGTATGGCCATATATAGTGGACATGCCCAGAGGAGGAGTTAGGCAGAGCTTGGGTGTGCAGCCATGGTAATGAAATTAATCATTATCATGTGGCGTGTGCATTGCACTCTTCTCCTTTCCATGTGCTAAAATCCTATAAGGTAGCAGAGGTCAACCCTGTTATAGTGGGGCCAGATAAACCTGTCATTGCCTGTTGCTAGGTTATGAGTGCTGGTGCTTGTTTGGTTTTGGAGGTGGGGGCAGGGCCATCTTTTCCATTGGGCACGATGGGCAGCTGCCCGGGGGCCCCACGGGCAAGGGGGCCCCATAGGCACTGCTCTTAATGAGAATAAATAATCCTGCAAAAGAAAAAAACCTGCAAAATAAACCTTCAAGGGTCACTGAGCAAGTACATCTATCTATCTCTATCTCTATATAATCTATATCTATATCTGTATCTGTATACATCTATATATCTATATCTAGGGGCCCCGGTGCACTGCTTTGCCCGGGGGCCCATAATGTTGTTAAGATGGCCCTGGGTGGGGGACACACTGTTTTATTTATTTATTTGTCACATTTTAATCATCAGTCAACCTCATCAAGTTGGAGGTGATTACTGGCATATCTATCTATCTAGTATGTGGCTATATTACAATATGCTTAAAGTGTATCTTGATGTACATTGAGGATATATTGATGCAGCTGCATTGTTACACTGTATTATGATCTGCACTTATCTAACTATAAGTGCCTGAAAACACATTTTTATTTAGAATTGCATACAAAAATATAGCCAATATGTAAATAATCTTTGTGTCTCCTTTTAAACATTACTACAGTAGAGCATCTACAGGTCCATCCAGTCTGTGACTTGTGTGTGTTCCTCTTCTTGTTTTTTGGGGGGATGGAGAGTAGTCCATTAAAAGTAGCAGCAGTCTAAAAAAAACAACAACACATAAGTACCTCAAGGTTCCGTGCTGGGACCACTCCTTTTTAATATATTTATTAATGACCTTGGTGATGGTTTAGAGAGTAAAGTTTCTATTTTTGCAGATGACACTAAACTCTGTAAGGTAATAAAATCAGAGCAAGATGTAGCTTCTCTACAGAGGGACTTAAATAAACTGGAGGATTGGGCGGCTTAATGGAATATGAGGTTTAACACAGATAAATGTAAGGTTATGCATTCAGGTATGAAAAACAAGAACGCAATCTATAAATTAAATGGAATTAATTTGGGAGAATCTATAATGGAAAAGGATTTGGGAGTGCTCGTAGACAGTAGACTTAACAATAGTGCTCAATGTCAAGCAGCAGCTGCAAGGGCAAACAAAGTATTGGCATGCATAAAAAGGGGCATAGATGCAAGGGAAGACAGTGTAATTTTGCCACTGTATAAATCATTGGTAAGACCTCATCTTGAATATACAGTACAGTTCTGGGCACCACTCTATAAAAAAGATAATTTGGAACTAGAAAGGGTTCAGAGAAGGGCGACAAAATTGATAAAGGGTATGGAGTCATTAAGTTATGAGGAAAGGTTAGCCAGTTTAGGCATGTTTACTTTAGAAAAGAGGCGTCTAAGGGGAGATATGATTACTATGTACAAATACATTAGGGGTCAATACGGAGAGCTTTCATGGGAACTTTTTACCCCAAGGACCATACACAGGACACGTGGTCATCCCCTAAGGTTAGAGGAGAGGAAATTTCACAACCAGCAAAGGAAGGGGTTCTTTACAGTAAGGGCAGTCAAGATATGGAATTCATTGCCAGGGAAGGTTGTGATGGCAGATTCAATAGATATGTTTAAGAAAGGGTTAGACAAATTTTTAGCGGAAAGGTGTATCCAGGGATACGACCGTTAATTTAAAATAAAGGATAGTAGTGGATATAGGGTAAAATTGGATTGCAATATTGAGTCTGGGGGGATTTTCAAAATTGAAACAGATGGGCGGTTGCCTACTCTGGATTAATTTCAAATATAAGTGCAGGATCGCAGGAGATCCAAAATAGGTTGAACTTGATGGACTGGTGTCTTTTTTCAACCTCATCAACTATGTTACTATGTTACTATGTATAAATAACTTAAAGTATTACAGCACATGTTGTCTCTTTTTATAACAATTGTTTTAAATTAAGTATATTTTTTATCACATTTTTGTAACCAATACTTTTTTTAAAAAAAATGGTTTAAGACAGTAGGCAATTTTATTGCATTCCATAGGACAAGAATAATAACACTATTTCATTCTCGCCTCAATTAAAGTCAACAACTTTTTTCCGTTCACATTCATATAAACACTTTGAGCTCCAGCATTTCTTTTGCAGTTCCTTGCCTCAGGACATGCCACTGGGCATATTGGGAAACTATCTGAATTCCTAGCAGCTGGAATTGGCTCTGACTGTTCATGCTAGAGCTGTCTCTTTGAAGCACTGTTTATGCGGTAGTACATATACACTGTTTGTTGACTGCTGTGGATTGTTGGAATGCATGCCAGAATAAAAAGCCTGATCATGAAATATTGCTTCAAATTTTAGTTTCATACCATTCAATGTGTATTGAGAAGGATAGCAATGGTTTTGGATAATAGTTTTATATGTTCCAATTAGGTTATATCTAGATGCCGACTCTTTCTATATATATATTTATCTTGTTAATTGTACATGTCCAAACCAGGCTTCAATATGCCAAACATTATTTAAATGAGTATAAATAAAATGAATATAAATGAAACATAGTTATAGCAAACAGCAAACTGCATGAAATTATTGTAAATGAGGAAAATGTGGAATTTATGAATTTTGTGCTAGACTTAATTTTGGTAATGAGAAATTAGAAATTTTGCCCAATTAGGGACCGTTCATTTTATATCAAAATTCCAAAATGAGCTTTGCCATGTGCCACACCATATCACTTCCTGTTTACATAAGAAAATCTACACACTGCACTGGGGCAGTGAAAATAATCTCTATTTCTCACAACACTACATATTTAGAATTGCAATTTGCAGTAAGGGAGTACCAATAAAGCCTTCATTATCCCAAAAGACATATTTTGATCTATGTTACTTTACTTACACCTATGAATGCAACCCAGGGCAGCAATACATGGATTGAGGTCTGTCTGAAAAGCTGGTCATTAATGCAGATATCTGTTAGCACAAATTATTATTATTGTATTTAAAATGTATATTTATATCGCCAGCATATTCCGTAGCACTTTTTAATTGGTAACAAACAGAGTGATAAAAGGAGACTGGATATTAACACCCAGACAAAGAGGTAAGCTCACAAGCTTACAATCTCTAGGACAATAGAAGTTTGAAACATGAGGTTAAGTGTCACATATTTTATATTGGTCAAGTCAAGTTGCATGGGTAAAAAGTGCTTAGTGGGACTATATGGTCCAGTCACACATGAATGTTGGTCAGGGATCAGAGGGATGCTTGAGTATGGAAAGAGAACAGATGTAAATGTTATGTGAAACTGTGTGGAAATCTGGTAGTATAGGTAATTTAAGAGAGTAGTTTGGGAATTTGATAAGCTTACTGAAGAGGTGAGATTTCAGGGAATGCATAAGGTTTAGAGACTAGAGAAAATTATTGTTGTGCAAGGGAGAAGATTCCACAAAATAGATGCAGCTCAAAAATAGTTCTATAATCAGAAATGGGAGCAGGCAATGATTGTGGATGAAAAATGCAAATCTTTTGCAGAGTGGACGGGACGAGTTGGGTGACATCTTGAAACAAGTGAAGAAGTTGGTACACTTTTGGTTATGGTCATGTATGCTACTAGAAATATGTTATATTGTATTCAGTAAAAGTACAGGTAAATAGAGACAAAAAAAAGTTTTAGTGGACATTTACTGTACTTTAATGGCTTTCACAGTATTTTCCCTAAATATAACTTTACATCCTTTGGAGCATAGATGGTAAAGGTAGCGATTGTCTGGTATTTTGTTGAGAAGAATGAGAGAGAATTAGTGAAGTTTAACTTTTTTTCCCATATATCTGAGAACACTTTTTCCTGTTTTGTAAATTATGAGTAATACTCTCCATTAATCTTAGTTCCGGAATAGAGTGAAACAATTCCTAAGAGTTGGAACTGTAGTTAATCTTCAATATTTGGGGATTAATGTGTTAATAGTATTTAGCATGTGTGGGATAGCTTCATTTTTCTAATTAGAGATAGTGTAGTAGTATCAGTTAGTGATCAGGGCAGATGTCTTCTCCATCAATCAGTCAACATCTGTGTGCAAAATTGTGCTATTAGTGGCCAAAGCCAAACAATAGACAGGTCACTAACCAGAGGGTAAGTATTGTGAAACATTGTGAAACAATTCAGGATTCTTGTCATACTAGTACGTTATCATTTCTCACTTGCATCTTAGAATTTATAAAACATTTTATGGTCAATTATAATATCATATTCAGTTGAGAGTTGGGCAGAGTTCTACTGAAGTCCTTTTTCTACTTTGCATAAATGATGGTGGAAGAGTCGGGTCCCTTGTCAGTACTAGGTGGCATATACTATATATAGCAGTTTTTGATTTATAATTCAATAATTCAAAACCAAAACCTCAAGTGCAATAGTCAAGTCTGGCTGACTAAGAGTTTGTTTAAAAAGTGTTTGAGTTTGAAAAATACAGGGTTGTCCAGGACTAAAGAACTACTGAAGCCCTGTAACTATCCCTTATTGGCTAACTGCTCTCTAAAGAGCACATCAGTAATTATTAGGGGTCACTTCTTCTCAAATCTTCAGTTTTGGCATGGGCTGGGATGCAAAGTTGGATGTCAATATTTGGAGTGTTAAGGTGGAAATATGTATGGTCCTATGAATAATGTCTTATTGGAACAGAAATAAACGTGGTGAGAGCTTAGATCTCTTTTTCTTTTAGGGATTCAAGGGATGAGTGTCAATAATATAGTCAGTAATCTATTGTGAAGGATAACCAACATCTGTTGTGTGTTGGCATTCTAATCTACAACATTCGATATCATTGCATGATAGTACACTAAGAGATGTGGGATTGTGTGATGTACCATATGAAATGGGCAAGGTACCACCTTTTTAGATCCAGTTCAAGTGATTTGAGCAAACTCAAAATGTTTGATGGATAAATTGTGGTTCTGTTGGACATTGTTTTCTAGATAAGCCATGAGTGGTTGTTGTTACTTAAAACAAATGTTTGGGCAAGGTTACGTGCTAGATATTGCGGGAGGGTAAGATTAAGGGCTACAGATTTTGAGAAATTTATTTTAAACTTTGAAGTAAAAGTTTTGTAAACGTTTATCAGATTTGGGAGTAAAGCAAAGGGGCTTGTGAAAAGACTAGAATGTCTGCTATGAAAATAGCAGTTTGATCTTCAACACCATATATTTTTAATCTACAAATAGTTGTGTTGATATCAATTGCTACAGCTAATTGTTCAATTGTTAGAATGCATAATAGCAGAGAAAGTGGACATCACTGTCCAGTGTAATTCAAAATTTGGCTCAGAGATGGATCCCTTCATCTGAATTTTCACAGTGGGTGACTTATAAGGCCAGGATGTGTGCCAAACAATTCCTGCCTAGACCTAGTTGTTTATGTATGGAATCCATGAGCACCCATCTAACTCTATTGAATGCCTTTTCTGCTTCCATAGAGAGGAGAATTAAAGGGTTATTGTGTACATGGGCCTCTATAGTCTTAATCATATTATCCATGCACAGTCCACTTGGTCAAGGTAACAGATAATCTTTTGAGGAAGGTGTATGCTCTGTGTGAGTGAGCCTGAGACTGGCCTCGCAAAGGCTAGTGTCATATAGGACCAAATAGAAGTAGTGAAAGTGGCACTGCTATCTTGTGTGTTCATATTTTTAACACTCAAATTTTCTATTGTATGTATAACTTTATGTGGCTGCTTACTTATCTTTCAGTGGTAAAGCTGTATTGCAGAGCCAAGGAGCTGGAAGGATTTTGACTTTGTAGTTGTCTGTATTTTTCATTTCTTTACAATGAACTCCTGAAGGCAGCATGGGTAAGCGTCTGGGCCTTAGGGTCCTAGAGGATTAGGTGAGATTAATCATATGACATGACCCCTAACAATCATTGGAGGGGACACATGCTTAATAGAAAGAGAAAAATGAACACCTAGACCCTATAAGGTGGCTAATGAATGCTACAGTCAACACAGGTTCAAGAAAACTGGCAAGAAGCTGAAACACGTTGAATAGACACTCACCAGCACATATTCAGATTTTCTAATGGACAGGCAAGTAGTTTTTTCAACATGCAGTCAGGATACTTTAAGAAAACTGCCTGATCAGAGAGACTAACATCTGGAACAAATACATAGGAAAACATAACTCTAGTATTGCTCAAAAATCGGAAAAGCAGCAAATATACTTGCATTAAGACAAAGGAACTACTTGCTCTTTGTTTTTACAATTAAGAGAAACTCTTTGGAGGGAAACCTTTTTAACTATTCTGGAACCAGACAATGCCAAGGAAAGTAAGACACAGTTGCTATCAACGAAAAGTGAGATATAGACAGCCTGGTGTAAGAATTTATTTACATCTATATATTAACTTTATTTTTACTTACATATTTATAATTTGTGTCTGATGGAAGACACTACCGGACACAATTAGAGGATACAACTGCAACAGACATAGGATGCAGCGCTACAAGTTTTCTCTTTTCGTCCGTGAAGTTGCAAAATGAAAGATAGTGGACACAAGCACTTGAGTGGCTTTGTTATATTTTTTGGTCTTTTTTTTATTAAAAAATAGCTCCTAGTAAAATATCATAAGCTTCACATATTAACTCTATGGACTTTTTAGCTAATCTCTTGATATTATGTTTGTCTCATTATATATATAACTCATAGCACTTATTGCACATAATTGCATTTTATTACACTCAATGCAGCATTGAACAGTCTATACCCACTCTAGGTTTCATTTGAATGTAATATAAATATATATGCACGAACATGCATACATTATATAATGTTATAGTGAGTAATATTATAGATACAATATACACTGCTGTAGTTTTCCCTTTGTACATGCTAATGTAAATACCTAAAGATAAATATATATACAATATGGGCCTGATTTAATAAGGAAAGTTAAGCAAAAAAATTGAGCAAGTTGTCTGGACAAAACCATGTTGCAATGCAAGGGGAGCAAGTTAGTTTATTAATGTGCACATAAAGAAAATACTGACTGTTTTTTGTTGCTTTGTCATGTAGGACACAAATACTAGATAGCTTATTTATAAACTGAAATTTAAAGTTGATCTAGGACATGCCTTACCCCAACTATAAACCTGCCATCACGTTTTAAATTGACCTCCCCCTGCAATGCAACATGGTTTTCTTTTACTTGCTTACTTTTGCTTAACTTTTCTTAATGAATCAGGCTCTATATGGACAAATGTGTTCGGACGCTTGACCATTACACCAACAGGGAATGTAATGACATTGTATTGAAATATAATACATTTATGAGGTCAGGCACTGATGTTGGATGAGAAGGCCTGGCTCTCAATCTCCATTCCACTTCATCCCAAAAGTGTTTACTTCCAATTTCAAATAATATCACTTACAGCTGACTGCAGGATATCAAGCAGGGATGAAATTTCACAAACCATCTTTGCAAAGGTGGCATCCTATCACAGTACTACGCTTGAAGTCACTGAGCTCTTCAGAATGACCCATTTTGTATCACAAATGTTTGCAAATGGAGACTGCATGGCTGGGTGCTTGATTTTATACACCTCTGACAATGGGTCTGATTGAAACACCTCATGTGTCAGTTTGACGCGCCGTCATTTCCTGGTATTGGAATCTATAGCAGCCGTGCAGGAGTTTTATCGGACATGTGCTCTGTTTTCATTATGGTAAGTCTGCATTTTATAAATATTGAAATTAGTGCAATCGGAATTATTTGGTCATTATACCAGTTGTCGGAATTCCAAACACTGGTATAACACTACCACAGATTTTATCACAGTACATAAGCTGTGTCTATGTCTTAGGGGTAAGGAGTGTGTATGACATAATTTTGAGCAGGATTTGACATAATAACAGTAATGCCCAAGTGATCGATTGCAGTCCACTGATTGATCACTGGGCACCGCACAATGAGGGTAGGGACGAGCAATATACTGGTATTATAGTAATAACCCTATAATAAAAATGATGATAAGGCAATATGAACGTTTTTTATTACCACAGTATTGCTGAATTTCCAAACTGGAATTCCTCCTCAAAAATGTCGCTCTGCATAGTTCAATGCTCCACCATGACAAGTGGAGGAGGAAGCCCCGTCACAGCACCTGCTTTCTCACCTAACATGCAGTCACATCACACATTATGCCCTGCAATGTTGAAGCTGACACACAGATAGTGGCCATTCCTAGCAGCTCATTTGTTTGCCCTAAATGTAAAGATGGCTGCACCCAGTGCTCTGTGGGATGGCTGTTGGCACCTCCAGAGGATTGGCCAGCTGCCGATTGGAATTGGCACACCCAGTCAGGTAGTGCAGGCAGAGGTTAATGGCTATGTGGGGTGTGAGGTATAGATGGCCAGCATGCACTTCCTACAATTGAGGATTGTGTCTGTTACAGCATATAGAGGAAGGTGTTAACTACAGGTGGCAAGAAATGCACTTCAATAACATGAATAGTAGGAGATATACAGAGGCTGCACTTAAAAACTACTTAAAAACTACTATCACTGCAACATCTCAAACTGTACCATATCAACCCTTACAGGCCTTAAAACACACCATGGTGCACTAAAATATGAATATATAAGAATAGATAATTATATCACAATTATGTAACATGTTTGTTACATTCCACAGTCCATACACCTAATTAGTGTCTGCATTTCATATACATAGCTATAAATATAGAGGAATACTTTGCAAGTGAGAAATAGAGAATGAGGGGGAGGGGTTCACAGTAGAGAAAGGAAGAGAAAGAGGAGGGGGAGTTCAGAGTTCTATGTTTATAAAATAATTAATATGTTTTAATATGTATTTATTCAGACAAAACATAGAGTCCATATATATATATATATATATATATATATATATATATATATATATATATATATATATATATATACATATATATATATATATGTAACACCCCCCTAGTGGTGTTTTAGTTAAACCTTTACCTCAGTGAATAGAGGAGGGGTCACCTAGAGGGTAAGATAGAAGTTTCTGAAAAGTTACATAAACTGGTTACCATGGTGATAACCCAGCCCAGCCAGTGAGACTAAGTGAGAGGAAGGAGGGGCTGTCATTAAGGGGGGATAGGGACTGAGAAGGGAGACACAAGAGGAGAGTTGTAGCTGGGGACCTGGGGTGGAAGCTCCCAGGCTCCCCCAGCATTGCCTGGAAGTCTGAGCATGGTGACTGAGCCAGGGCAAGGAATGTGTGCCCTGGATGAGGGGGAGAACTCCATGCCACTATAGAGAACCCAAGAGAGAGGGGGACACTTTGCATGGAAGAGGCCCTGGAGTGAGGGCTGCTACAAGAGGCCTGGTAGCTGTAGTGTCAGATCCTGAGGCTGAGAGTACACAGAGTGACGTGTCAGAGCACAGGAGACATCATCCCCGCAGAGGAGGGGTGAGCTGCAGTTGAGAGGTACACAGAGTGTGTCAGAGCTGCATGGAGGAGAGGCTGCCTGCCTATTAGCATCCATGCATGTGCCCCTGCAGAAAGGGTATCTGCAGTGAGTATGGAGTGTAAGAGAGACCAATGATTTATGTTACATAACATCTGGATAACATTAAGAACTGTGCAGGAGGAGTAATGAGATATATTTGCAACCATATTCGTATTGCTCATTAAGAACTGTGCTGGAGAGAGTAAGGAGCTGTACATATATTTCTTTATTGCTGCAACCATTATGATTATCGTGCTGGAGGAAGAGTGTAAATAAAGAGTTGAGTTTGTTATAGAGATGGTCTGGCGCCCAAATTATTGTGACTTCTATTACACTGCACCAAAGTGACATTACCTGTGTCCCACTAACTACAAAGAAACACCTGCATGTGCAGGGACCCCCTGATCATTTACACCCATGCCCATCAGCTAGCCAGGGCTTGAGAAGGAGGTGCACTGTGTACCCTTTGCACCCCACACTACACACAGTGACAGGGGGTTACATAATGGCGCCCAACGTGGGGCTCGAGCACAACAGATGGAGAAAGTGCTTGCAGGACACAGGAACTGAGAGCAGTGTGCCCAGCCGGAGAAACACCCTTGGGACACCATGTCTGACCGTCTCTAGGTGCCCAACAGAGACCAAGGGTAATGAGGAGGTAAAGCAAGTTGTTTGCTGAGTAGTTCTGTCCAGGACAGTATATGGAGCAGCAGTGTGTTTGTTGCTGAGACTTGTAGTGCCACTTATCCCAGCTGAGTGGGAAGCAAAAGAAGAAAAGGTTCAACATGTGAGGTGCAATTACAATGCAGTCTGTATATTGCCTTTCCTGAGGATTTGGGGAAGCAAAGAGAGGCAGGCTGTGCAAGTGACGTCTGTATATTGCCCTTCCGGAGGATTAGGGGGAGCAAAGAAAGGCAGATCGTCCACGTTGGAGAGAAAGGGGGGGAAGACAACCCCGCTGGTCAAATGCCACCTCTGCATATATTGCTGAGATGTATTTGTTGGGAGGGGCCCACGAGAGCCACCTGTCTCTTTTTGACCCAGGAGGGGGGAGACATGGGCAGGCATGGGCAGGTGCTACATTGCTTTGGCATAAAGCCATATTTAAATGTACATTGAAAGAAAACAGGACACCTGTGACTCACATGTTTACATCCATTGGGGGTGTTGTGGGGTATGCAATGTGAAATGTGTTTTATATTGATACTGCCATTGTATTGCTATGTATGTATTCACTTTACACTGTGATTTTTCATGCAATAGTGATGTAGAAAAGTTTACATGTGTGTGGTCATATGTGAGTTAGGTGTGAGTGAGATTAGCTAGGCAGCCCCATTAGGTGTAGTTTAGGGTGCCCAGCTAATCGGGGGAGAATGTAACACCCCCCTAGTGGTGTTTTAGTTAAACCTTTACCTCAGTGAATAGAGGAGGGGTCACCTAGAGGGTAAGATAGAAGTTTCTGAAAAGTTACATAAACTGGTTACCATGGTGATAACCCAGCCCAGCCAGTGAGACTAAGTGAGAGGAAGGAGGGGCTGTCATTAAGGGGGGATAGGGACTGAGAAGGGAGACACAAGAGGAGAGTTGTAGCTGGGGACCTGGGGTGGAAGCTCCCAGGCTCCCCCAGCATTGCCTGGAAGTCTGAGCATGGTGACTGAGCCAGGGCAAGGAATGTGTGCCCTGGATGAGGGGGAGAACTCCATGCCACTATAGAGAACCCAAGAGAGAGGGGGACACTTTGCATGGAAGAGGCCCTGGAGTGAGGGCTGCTACAAGAGGCCTGGTAGCTGTAGTGTCAGATCCTGAGGCTGAGAGTACACAGAGTGACGTGTCAGAGCACAGGAGACATCATCCCCGCAGAGGAGGGGTGAGCTGCAGTTGAGAGGTACACAGAGTGTGTCAGAGCTGCATGGAGGAGAGGCTGCCTGCCTATTAGCATCCATGCATGTGCCCCTGCAGAAAGGGTATCTGCAGTGAGTATGGAGTGTAAGAGAGACCAATGATTTATGTTACATAACATCTGGATAACATTAAGAACTGTGCAGGAGGAGTAATGAGATATATTTGCAACCATATTCGTATTGCTCATTAAGAACTGTGCTGGAGAGAGTAAGGAGCTGTACATATATTTCTTTATTGCTGCAACCATTATGATTATCGTGCTGGAGGAAGAGTGTAAATAAAGAGTTGAGTTTGTTATAGAGATGGTCTGGCGCCCAAATTATTGTGACTTCTATTACACTGCACCAAAGTGACATTACCTGTGTCCCACTAACTACAAAGAAACACCTGCATGTGCAGGGACCCCCTGATCATTTACACCCATGCCCATCAGCTAGCCAGGGCTTGAGAAGGAGGTGCACTGTGTACCCTTTGCACCCCACACTACACACAGTGACAGGGGGTTACATATATATCACAAAAGTTTGGCCTTTCTTCGTCTAGAGATCTGGAAATATGAACTAAAGCATGCGTAGAGGTGCCCAGATCCTTCACAGAGGTACAGTACACCACTATGTTTGGTATATACTTTCCCCAGTATTAGAAAGAATTAAGAAATGAAAAACATCTTCCACTATTTGCATTTTATTGGATTCATTAGTCTACCAAATGTTTGAACATGTATTTCTGCTTGATGTAGCATGCAGGGTATTTGTACAGAGTTTGCAGATGAAATAATACATAACATCTGCAGGAATGTCTTTAGACTAATACTTGTAACTAATACTAATTATGCACAAAACTGCCAGTTGTAACAAGGAGCCAAGAGACCAAAGGTTTCGCTTATTTCCACTAAACCCTTAATCTGCCTGAATTTTGATAGCAAATTCAATTTCTGACAACAGAATTACAGCCCTATTGCATCTGTAAGTAATAAAAATGTGACGGTCCATAGCAGCCTAGTCAACAAGCATGTTTCCTACAGCTGTCTATGGGAACTGGCATATCAGTCCGTATCTTCCTTGCAGTATGCTAAAAGAAGATGAGAAAATAACATTAATTTAAATTAATTGCCATTTACATCATGCTTCCACCCATTAAACACTAATTAAACTCTTGCAGGAATGCTGGAGGCTTTGATCATGGAGTCAAACTGTCTACAGTTTTAGCTGTCATGATGTAGAATTAATTTGCTTCTATGCCAATATAAAAATACCTTGTAGCTTTATTTGAACTTATGAGTATTAGAAATTACAGCTAACAATAAGTTTAAAAAAATAGCATTTTCTTGTTGATTTATTGTTTTTATTTGTGCATTTTTTTATTTATTTGGAGTGTAATGTTGCTAACTTACTTGGCAGAGAATAAATTAGATAAATATAAAAAAAAATATTTAGATATTACAACTGTAAAATATAATATGATTCTCAAAGTGTATTTTAAACACATAGGGCCTGATTCATCAAGAAAAGCAAAGTGAACGCACTTACTAGAAAAGCAAAGTGAACGCACTTTGCGTTTTTTAAAATCAGGTGGAAATTGCATGCACGTCTACCCGTATTCAAATACAAGAGGATCTCAATAAACGTTTCTATTTGAATATGGGTATATATATGCTCTGGTTATACTATCCCGTCAGAATGTATGGAAAATAAATAAATATTAATCACATTACCACCTATTAATACAATAATCATTACTAAAAATACATTTTTAAGAAATTAGTTGTTTTTGTTATTTTTGTAACAAGAAATACATATTTTAGTATGTTCTACTGTACATAAAATGCATTTTTACAGTTTGTCTTACTTGTAAACAAATATTCATGTGCATATGCGTTCGTCATCACTGTCAGTCAGCACTTACACTCCCCTGTACCTGGTGCAAGTGATATGGCTAAAAAAACGTACCTAAGAGATGCCTATAGCTTGAAAAGGAGAAATTTGCATGCGCTGGACATTGGCACACCCTTATTGTACATTGCCGATGTGCGTAAGCCCCTTCCCTTCATATTGTAGGCTGTTGGAAGTGTTAATTGCATTTGAACTTGAATTGTATGCACTTGCGTTCACTGGCGTAAAGTTTCTGAGCATGCGCAGAGCAACTTCATAATACAAAATACGGCATGCAACAGGACTTAGGTCCAAAATTAATCAGGCCACTAATCTCTACTAATAAATACTTACTATATACTTAATAATTTTACAGTGCTTGTTGAAGATAGAAAGAAAAGCAGAAAACGTATTATATATACTGGAAGGGTGGTCTAGTTTCCACCAGTGTAAGTATTTGCAATCCACAGTACAGTACTACAAAGTATAGTGCTCTATCATAAATATTAAATGAGTATAAAGAAAAAAAACTGGGGTGCAAGAGGGGTGTGTCCACATTGTACAAATAAAAAGACATAGGATCCTCTAAACTCACCTAAGAGTGCTTTTCAAGCTGTACTCTATATTCAGGTTCTGTATTAACAGGGAATGTTAGTTCCACATATTGCAGTATATGTTAAGGTGACTAACTCATGCCAAAGCTTTCTCTATCAGATCCGTCCTACACTGAATATAAATATAAACATGCTTTGCTAGAAATCTGTGACAGGATGGACCGCCTATGCCACCCTGTCTGCTGTTGCTGGGAACCGACTGGGCTTACTTTCCCACCGTCCCCTTTCGTTATTCTGAATACGCCCCTCCTGCTGCAGTGGGAGGAACCTGCTGCCACCACTGGACTTCTATACAGGCATCCAGAAACGGGTTTCGTCGGGCAGCATGGTGGCTAAGTTGTTAGCACTTCTGCCTCAGAGCACTTGGGTCATGAGTTCAATTCCCGACCATGGCCTTATCTATGTGGAGTTTGTATGTTCTCCCCGTGTTTGCGTGGGTTTCCTCCGGGTGCTCCAGTTCCCTTCCACATTCCAAAAACATACTAGTAGGTTAATTGGCTGCTAATTGACTCTAGACTCTGTCTGTGTGTATATGTTAGAGAATTTACACTGTAAGCTCCAATGGGGCAGGGATTGATGTGAATGAGTTCTCTGTACAGCTCTGCGGAATCAGTGGTGCAATATAAATAAATGGTGATGATGATTGCTATGCTATACATATTAATATGATCATTGCTATTCTTTTATCTGCGTTAAGTCATACCTGCACATAGCTTTTAAAGGTAAGTACATCCCAAACAATAACAGTTGGACATCTAAAGAATCACCTGACATAAGTGGATAAATGGAAAGGGAGAAGAGCTAGAATAGGGATTTGGTCACATTACCCTTTTTTAGCAATAAAAACTACAAATAATTGTGCTCTGCCAGAAATATTAAATGAGTATGAAAAACTAAAAATGTGGGTGCAAGACTGGTTTGGCCACATTGTACAAACAAAGAGTCATAGGATCCTCTGCACTCACTAAAGATACTATTAATGCTATTCAAGCTGTACTCTGTACTAAAACTATATTCTGTATAAAACACAGGAAATGTTAGTTCCACATATTGCAATAGATATCAAGCTGACCAACTCATGCCAAAGTCTCTCCTTCGTTTTTCAACCGCATACTTCCCAACTGTTCAAATTTTGATGGGATATTCCCAAATTGCACCCCCTAAAAGAGGTAGAAATTGTGCGAAAATGGGCAGAATTTTGTCTCAAAGGGCCTGATTCATCAAGGAGCGTAAATGCAGATTTCGCGCAAATTTGATCTACGCATTCCTAGAACTGCTGTATCTCTTGCTCCAGGCACAGGCTAGTCTAAGACCTGATTACTAGTGACAACAGTCACATATTCATGTTATAACATGTGTTTGGAATCAGGAACAACTAACAATTTATTTTATGTTCAGTAGACATTAAGAACATCCTAATAAATATATTTCATGGAACAAATATATTTCTAACAACCACAATTTTTTCATTACTATAGCCTATATTATTAACAGGTGACATCAATTGTTAAATTGTTAAAGGTTATGGAAGTATCCTACAGTTTCTTTTGTAGTAGAGCTGAGTAGACCTACACCCGATTTAATCAGCGCACTTATCTTCAGATTCACACCTTGTTGAATTCAGGAGTGTGTAGGCCTGAATTCTGTGCATTTTAAAACAAACGCAGGTGTGACAGGATGAACCGCCTATGCCACCTTGTCTGTTGCTGCTGGAAACTGGCTGGGCTTACTTTGCCACCATTCCCTTTCATTATCCAAAATGCGCCCTCTTGCAGCAGTAGCAGGGGCTTACAAATGCTGCCACCACTGGACTCCTTTACCGGCATCCAGTACCAGGTTTCAACTGGGTAACTGACACTGCGAGTGTACCCCTTTACTGGTGTACCTGGGCTGGTACTCCTGACCTCTTCTTATGGATCAGGGTTGCTGTGAATGGATCCCTCTGGCCTATCACAGGGACCAGATCTGCTGGGTAGCAGGCAGAGCGGTGGTACTGGATGCTGGGTCCAAACCTCAGAAACAACTGGGAACGGATTAGATTTTGGGTCTAATCTGTAGGTCAGAGGATTTTCAGTATGCAAGATGTTCTCAAGCAGGTCTTTGAAGCAATTGATGTGTATTTGCAGTCACACTGATTGAAGGTATCAGTATTCATGTCAGATGGAATCAGAAGTACAATTAAAAAAAAAAAACAGGGCTTTTTATATTTTTAGAATCAGGATGCAATTTGCTTACCCAAACATGATGCAACATGCAATGCAAAGCTAACAATATTTACACTACTCTGTGATATCTTAGCACTTGCTGTGATTTCCTGGATCTTGTTTCAGACACAGAGAACATCTAACAGTAGTCTAATTAAATCTTCTTATGCCTTTAGGTGCTAGACCCTCATACATCAAAAGGTCTAACTAACATTGGTCCTTTATTCCAACAGTTGTAGAATACACAATTTTTCCAAAGAAAAGAATTCCCCAAGAAAAGTTGCAAAACCCCAAACAAGGCATTTCCTTATACCAAGATACACAAAAGACTTCCTAAACAAAGGCTTATTATATATATATATATATATATATATATATATATATATATATATATATATATATATATATATATATATATATTGGTATAGGTTAAAACAGAGAAAAATAAATTTTCTCCCCTGGTCTCAGAAATAAAGAATTCTTATACCAAAATATACACAATATCATAAATAAGTGCATTTGCAATTATATAAATAAGCGCCCTGCGCTATTTCCTTTAAATAAATTTATACCATAAGTTACTTATAAGCGATCCAGTCACAGCAGGTTGCACTCAGTGTGCGCGCCTTGATGAATCAGGCCCAAAGTGAGTAATTTTGAGTGTAAGTTTTTTGTCCCAATTTGTCATGTTTGAATGTTGAGAAATATGCCACCCCCCATTCTTATTTACTACTTAATATTTGACTCCTCCACTTAATGTTTCAGTGCAGACAATGTGGAGATTCAATGTGTTTAACAATCAAGTACTACAACCATTGATTTAACTAGAGAAAATGTTCTTGCTTTAACAACTTGCAAATAGGGTTAAGGCTGCAAAACACTGTAAGTTTTAATGTCTGTATTAAAATTACTTTTGTCAAAACAGGGAGCACTTTAACTGTCTTGCGGAGCCATCAGACAATACATGACAATGGCATTGCAATTCACAGGCTAAAGTCACACAAGTAGATGTAGTGCAAAAACAACAAGTGCCAAATAATAAAATGAACCTTTTCCACAATGATCAGATATAACTTTGCAAAACATAGACCCTTATAATAATTCCAACAGACTGCTACATAGAATTCAAAGATTGGCTACTGGTGCAAATACAACAACTTGGAAAAATCAAGCACAGATTTATTCAAAATAAAATTGAAAGAAATATAGTGGATATTGTCCAATTAAACAATCTCTAGTGAATATAAGTGATGCACTCACCTATAAGGTGCATTAGAACACATTATTAAGTAATTTCTTAGTGAATACTTCACTGTACTTTATTCTAAGAAACTGACTTAATAAAATGTTTTAATGCACATTATAGGTAGGCGCATCACTTAAATAAGGAAACAGAAAAAAAAAGGATGTCAAATGCATTTGTCAGATATTCCATCTACAAGGCTGTTTTTTTCAGCATAGACAACTTCAAAAAGGAAAGCTCCATTGTTCGCTTCACAGAGTGCTAAAGAAATGCATTCCACTGGTTGCTCCTGATTTACGGAGACCTGGTTGTGTCAAAATAGTATGGCATGCAACACGCTGCTAGGCCTACTCAGTAAGATATAAAGACACTGGCCTTGTAGCATATTTGAGATGTCCTGCTCACACCTCCTCGTACAGTTAGTAATCTGGGCCCTGCTGAGTTTGGGTAATCCATGCAGTATGTGGGCCCTGCTCTAGAGCTCCCCTACTATATCTGTTTGGGTTCAGGTCCCTGGTTTGGCAGGGCCTCATACTACTGTACTCCCTGTACCCCACTGGTGGTGGCCCTGAAAACAACTATAAACATGCATTGCTATACTACAAACATTATCATTACTATATTTTTTGTCTGTGCAATCCACAAAGTGTTGTATAAATCTGATTAAAGACAGTTGTAAACAAACTGTTTTTTTTTCATAATCGTGTCTTTTCTCAAATAATTAGTATCACTTAGTGATGTATGGACATTTTAATGGGTTCGGTTGTATCTTTGGATGAATTACTAATGATTCAGTTCAGTGTACAGCTGTCTCTTAAAATATACACTTACCATACATTATCATAATCAAGATCATGATTTAATTGAATTTGTTCTTCTGGGAGCTGGTATAAAGTAGATGCATTTTAAATAAGCAAAGTAAAAAAATCTCATATCCACTGTAATTTTAGTTTGGCTATTTAATTCCCTACCATGACAGCTGGCAATGGAAAGTTTAGTAATTGTATCTGAAACATGTGAAAGATATCTAATCTAATAGTAAAAGGGAGTTCTATGTAATGGACATGGGATTATATAGGAATGGATGAAGCAAAGAGTAGAGAGTTAAGATGGAATATTAAGAAGGAAAGGTATGCAGGGAAAGGGGAAAATAAATATACAGAGTGGAGACCAAACAGATAACCTATACAACTTAATTGGATTAGAGGGTGAGAAGATAAGATCATAGGGGCCAATCCAGGTCATAGCGATGAGCCGTTAAACATCAACGCAGTGTTCGTCTATGCCCATTTTCCAGGTGCTATGGTACCCTAACATTGCAGATTTTCCAATGCATCTTTATGGGATGCAAAAAAATGATGTGCATTGCATCACTGCGGAATGTCTTTGTGACCATTCTGGAGGCAGTCCGCAGCACACCACTGAGAAATTAATTGGCCCAAAAAGTCAAAGGGGGAAATTTAGAGTTGACTGTAAAAGTTGCTCATTTATGATGTGAATTGATGGGAGGTTAATTTGTCTGTATTTGCACATCAAATATGACAAAATATAAATATGCCATTTCACTGGTAAAATAGTATCTCCAAAGCATAAAATGCATATATCTAACAATATCAGATATGGATAATGGTAACACTCAAGACAAAGTTGAGAACCCCCATTCATCTCTTTAGGCCTCAAAATATAAACTTGAAATAAACTTGATGTAATCGCATGACAACTCCAAGATAATAATATGTGTCTTATATCTCCAATCTGTATTGCAGCCTAAGCAATTGGTTCTAACCTTCATCCTGGCCCCAGCTATGGGATCCACAGATAAACTCTTTAAGTTGAACACACTTTGGGGTGTAGACTTAAGTTTCATATGGGGCATGTGGAACGCATATAATTGTTATGATGGCATAAGTAAAATGCATCTATTACAATATCATATCATATGATAATATGCTATATGTGAGAATAGTAATTATATGTTTTATTATCTTCCTTCAGGCCAAGGAGATTCTGAAAAGTTACTATATTTTGGGGAAGAACTAGATTAATGGTTTGGGGGGTTCTATTGTCTAAAATAAAGGGCATAGTTTCATCATTCACAAGAGACAAACTGTCTTATTGTTACACTCATATCGCTCTCACTTTACACCCCATGGGCCTGATTCATCAAGAAACGCATCTGCCAGTTTTTGCGGATAATACGATAATCATCTCTGCGCATGCCCAGAAAAAGGAGATGAGAAGTGAAATCCATTCCAATCCGTTGTGCAAGCTGATATAATTAGTTGCGTAAGCGAAGAGTCTCTCAAAGTTAAGTGAAAGTCCATCACAACTGCATTTTTGAAATTTTCTGACCACTTGAGAAAAAAGGGTGGGGAATAAGAGGGGAATGGGCGGAGATCTTAAATAAGTTGAGAAGAGTAGGCATCATCTGTACCGGCTTGAGAAGAGTAGGCGTTACCTCTGTGCGTATGGGATAGTTAAGTTGAATTGTATCTCAAATCATTGCTGAAAGTTAAGGATGCTCAGGGTCATGTTTAAATCCAAAGCAGCTAAATGCTCTTAACTAAATATGAACAACATACATATACATCTTTTTACACTTCACATCATTTTTTTTATTATTATTTATTTTCAATTTATATCAAACATTAAATATTGTGTACATTTTTAAAAAAGCAACCTTGTTTTAATTATAAGCACAATTGTAATAAATTGCTATGTAAAGTGGTTGATGTGTCAACAGTTAGATGCTGATAATATTTGGGGATTGGGTTAAACGTGGAACGGACAGAATGCCGGAACGCCAAAATGAGTCAGCTTACTATAGCGCTGTCTGCTGCTTGGTGTCTTGAGTAAAGCTAGTGCTGTGTTTTTTATGCCTGTATAGTGCAGTTTGTTCTGCTACACAGATATGTTTTCTGTAATATGTGGAACAACTATTACACATATTATATTGCATATTAGATATCCCACCTATATATTCTAGTTATACCTTCTACCTGCCTTACTGTATACTATAATGGAGCGCTGAGTGCATTCCCCATCCATTCCAGCTGCCGGAATGGATGGCTAAGGTACTGGCAGACCCATTCCAGCAGCCGGATTACAACTAATAGATATTTTATATGTAGCTCAAACATAAACATTTTTCTTATAAAACTTTTTAATCACAACCAACCACCATTATAATAAATAGCAAAGTAAATTGGCTGATGTGTCAACAGTTCGTTGCTAGTGTGTAACAAAAACATCTAACAATACGCCAGTAATATTCAAAAATAAGTTCTGAGAATTAAACGGATGATTTGTGTGAACTTCAACCAAGTGTACTCTTACACCAGGGACATCAACACAAATATGAGAAGGATATTATTGATCCCACAGAGACAAGAGCCTTGGTGAAGATTCGAATTCTAGTTTGCACTGTTGCAAGGTGGATTGTCTAACCGCTACGCCAATGTGCAAGTAGTGAATACAATATGTGAATGCAATAGAATAGACTGAAAAGCTGAGCAACAATTTGTCTCCTAACAAGTTTGTTTCCTCTTTTCAATTTTAATTAATGTCAATACTTTGAAATATTATATGCAGAAAGCATTGGTACATGAACAGTTTAAATTTGTGGATATGGAAATTCAGTCAAGTATACTAATACTAATAAAAATTCTAATAATATTAATTGCACTTCAAATTGTCTTTTTTTTTGTTATTTTGGGCACTTAGGTTTTTTTAGCTTTCATCTGTGGATATTTCCTATGTCTTTACAATCAAATCATTTGGAACAGCTGCTTCTCTGTGTTGTAGCTGCACACAATGTTCAACATGCCATATAGCCATATTATACACCAAAACATATACTAACGTACTCTTCTTTCTTTTTTTAAAACAAAACTAACATACTGTTCTATAAGTGACACAGTAGAATACATGTACAGAAACATGGGGATTTACAAAGTCACAACAGATACAGGCATGAATCTGCTTTCAAACTCACAACCTTGCTCTTGCCTGCTCATTTTTTAACTGTTAAGGCATACTTCAGATTGAAACACCCATACAAAGCAACACATGAACTATTGACAAAATAAAGTGTTATTGACCATAATTAAATGAACAATTGCACACAACTTCTTAGTTAGAGACATAAATGATCATGTTTTGTTTTATAACATTTAAAATAAGAAAGTCTATGCTAATGCATATCAGATTAATTCACATTCAGAAATAAACACAAACATGTTTTAATCAGTAAAAAATGAAAAAAATAGAAGATTTTCTTAATCAGCGTAGCATAGACCCAGCATCAGATCTCGCCATCTTATACTTCAGTGGTCCTATACACCTGCATATACTTGTTTCATTACAATCCACTATAAAAGACTGCCTCATGCACACTTGAAGTTGGGTAGGACTCTATAGTGTGGTTTTCTGCTGTGGTTTTGAATAGTGGTCTTTTATTTGCATTGAGAGTTAGATTTTAGTTTACTCTTTTATATACACTTTAAATGTTTGTAAAATATTTTATGTTACACAGTAACAGTGCATCTCTATTTTCATATGTAATGTGCATTTTAATGTGTGTTATTTGTCTAATAAACTGTTACCCATTTTTTTTTTGGGAGGGGGGGGGTGTGGGGTTGTGAAGCTTTTTAATCTAATATCTATTAATTTCAATCTTATGTGGTTTTTGACATTTTCCATGGTACATGTTTATCCAACAGATTCCCAGCCCTCCAGAGACTTTGGAGGCAGGACACCTCAGATTCAACATTGATTTGCAAGGTAAAAATGTTTTCAAATATTGTTTATATAACACTTTTTTAAATATCTGTCATCGCAAAAAATCAATTGTATTGTGATGAAAGTAAAGGCTGGTTTCATTTTTATAAACATATACAAATGCAGGCACCAGATAGTTTGAACTTAAACAAAAGTGTACCCTTTAATTCTGCTAAATTGAAATGGTGATGTAAAGGCTGCCTCTGCCCCTGCCAAGATTATCAGATGCGAGTATTCTAGCCATTAAAATTTGAACAATAATGATGAGGCTTGATTGGTTGAGTATTGTTTTAAATAGACCAAACTAAAGGCTTTCCTTTATGTACTACCAGGCTTTAGCTGGAATATGTTTGGCTCGCCTGAAAAATATTCAGTAATCAAGAAGGATTGTCAATTTTCATTTCATGCAGAAGAAGGATCTAGACATGGAGGATTTGCCTTTTGCAGCTTTTAAGTATCTACTTATGTTATTCCTTTTAGGTTATTGGTGGACCTGTGTTACAGTTAAGACAACATATTGTAGATTTTAATGGTTGAAAGTACAGATGTGTACACAGTCAATGAATTTTTAAAATAAAAATGGGCTAAGGTTGATTGCTTTTTCTCTTATATTTTAAACAGAAAGAAGACAGTCATTATGGGTTTCTGCATGACCTGCCTTGCAACACTTCTAACCAATGAGATGAAACCAACATGCATGTGTTTATAAGTTTTCATTTACAAAGGTTGGTTGGTATTTTCAGTTTGTTTTCACGTTTCATGTGATTACTGTAATTGTTACTATAAATAAATATTTATAATTTATTTTTGTAATACTCATTCACCTGTATCTCTGCTGCTTTGGACACTAATTAACACCCTCTTCTCCGACACATCCTTCACTCCATTGTCCATCTAGACACAGGTCTCTCCTGGGTCACTTGCTACATCTCTAACTGCTCCTGTACTATACCCACCTCTGGCACATTTTCCCTTCCACTATCACTCTCGATTGAGGTTTCACAAGGCTTATTTTGTTGCGAAATTTTGTACTTTCATATTGTACAGCTTTAGTATTGTGTTACTACTTTGATCAATTGGCCTCCAATACCTTCTATAGGATGAGGACACCCAAATGTACATTGCTTTTGCTCACCTACTTCTTACAGCACTATCGTTTGAAATCCACTGTCTTTCTGCATTTGCCTCATGGATGTCACAACGTTGGCTAAACCAAATCATGTTCTATACAGAGTTCATTCTTGTCCCTCATGCCACAATCACCAACTGGCATCCAATGAGGCTAGGAGGAGCAGATTCCTGAGGCAAACTAGGGCCCTAAAAATGTAACTTTCAACCTTTTCATAACCATATCACCAAGTTATGTTTTAATTTACAGACACTGATTTTAAACCATAAGTAAATTTATGTATACTTTTTCTAGTAGTTACCTCAAAATGTTACACTTTATATCTACATTTACAGATCCACTTTTTCAAAAAGTAACACTTATAAAACTAGTGCCTGTTATGATTTGCATGCAATTTAAGTGTCCTGTTAAAAAGTGTACAAATTTGCGGAATAGCAGAGTACATTTCCCATCGCTCTGCCCCTCTGTGCTAGGATACCATGAATGAATGACCGGTAGCTGTTCAAATAACAGGTATAGGAAATATCCACGTGCGACATGCACTCTCCCATATGTACTCAGAGAACCAATCAGAGCGCAGAGTACTGCAGAGTAGGCGGTTGTGGATGAGAGACAAAATGAGATCTGCAGTTTTCTTACGCAGAGATTTGAGAGTTCTGACCAAGGGCATAGATAGCATGCCCTCGGGAAGATATATTTAGAACAAAATAAAGTTGCGAGCCTACGAAAGGGTCCGCAGATACCTGCAGCTGCATTTTAAAAGGCGCAGGTCAGTGGTCCAGCTGCAGAGGCGCTGAAGCGACCTCCGCCGCCATCAACCGGAGCTGTTGAGCGAGCTGAGAGAGGAGATAATAAGATGTAAGTTATCTATTAGTCGCATAAACATACTTATTTAGTATAATGTTCAAAAAACGTTAACCCAGATCACATGTCATGGCCTACCACTACATATCAATTTTCCTCCCCACTAGAAAGATAACTCCCCTTCCAATGCAAGCTGCTTTTGCTCCTGTCTCATAATATTTGTGGCTGAATATTTACTTTCCTTGATGATTGAGGGTCAAACTTGAGAACATTAAGGCAGGTTTGAGATTCCAACTCTTGACCCCAGTGCTGTGATGCAGAAGTGCTATCCACTAAGGCAACTTGATGACCTTAGCTTAAAAACATTTTGAATATTACAGTGGCAGACGTGTTTTTGTTATAGCAAAAAAATTTCAATGCCATCTTTTAAAACCATATCCACACTCACAGTTGTCCTTAGATGAGTTTTGCATATTAGCAGGTCAAACAAAAATACCTACTGTATTATATATACCTAATCAGTCATTCATTATCTGGCTGTTTGAATTATGATGGGCTCCCAAAAAAGGACTATTTTAAAATTAACATCATCAGTTATTTATATAGCGCCACTAATTCAGCATCGCTGTACAGAGAACTCATTCACATTAGTCCCTTCCCCATTGGAGCTTACAGTCTAAATTCCCTAGCATTAGTGTACACACACACACACACACACACACACACTACATTCTATTACATATACACACACACAGACAGACAGAAACTAGAGTCAATTTTTTATCGCAGCCAATTAACCTACCAGTATGTTTTTGGGGTGTGGGAGGAAACCGGAGCACCCGGAGGAAACCCATGCAAACACAGGGAGAACATACAAACTCCACACAGATAAGGCCATGGTCAAGATTTGAACTCCTGACCCCAGTGCTGTAAGGCAAAAATGCCAACCACTTAGCCACCGTGCTGATATCCTCTGCAGTTGTCCACTTCTTGGTTCCTAATATGAGAAGAAAAAACAAAATACTGTTCTGGGAATTCCCCCTTCCGAGCATGGTTAGAATCCCATCCCGTCCCCTCTGATGACTTACAAATTTATTTTGCTGTCCTTTGCGAGTATCTTTTTGCCAGTGCTGAGAGGCTGTGAGGCAGAAGTGCTAACCACTAGGACACTGGGAAATAGTACACATCTCTAAGCCTAAAGCAATCAATGGTTACAGGCCATGTGAAGTGGTGTGTGTCTATCATGTTTACATCCTTTGGGAGAAGTTATTATTTATCTGTGATGCCAATTAAAAGTTTCACAATGTCTGATCACATGATTATCGGATTACATCTATATAATTGTCAAGCAGGTTAATCTTTGAACAATACACTTATATGTTTTTTTTTATTCAAACAGACCGTAGACGTCGGGAACGGCGCCAACAAGAGGTGGAGGAGGCGGAGGTGGATGAGCAGGCGGAGTCCGAGGGCGATGCTGAGACAGAGGCCCTGGTCGAGGTGGAGGGCGATAACCAGGGTGAGACGGAGGCCCAGCCCGAGGCCGAGGGTGATGCCAAGGCAGAGGTTGAGTCCGAGGCCGAGGCACAGACTGAGCCCGAGGCTCAGACGGAGGCTGCGGACGAGGCCATGACTGTACACCAATAGGAGGAGGTTGTGCCTGAAGTTGGCGAGGCATTGGGAGATGGTAAGTATTTACATTAAAGCCTTTACCTAATTTTAGAACATTTAGATGTCCATCGTACTGATAAGAAAATTCCCGAAGTCACACATATTCCTTTAAAGTTGACATAAATGTCACAGGTTTCCATAATGATGGGACTACAAAGTAGTTTTAGAAAATACACTCTCCAAGCCCCCCTCACCTGGCCACAACAGAATTGTGTGTATATACATATATATATATATAAAACTACCACACAAAAGCATTAGGCCTCTTGCTCCAACTGTATTTGGCATCCCATTAGACATTGCTGTCATTTTAAAGTAATATAACAGTACACATCTCTGCTAACTCCTGCCTGTTTTCAAAATTAGTTGGCCATGTATTTAGTTGTTTTTATTTTTTCTTTTACAGCTCACGTAGATGCCTCAATCTCCAGACCCTCCCCATCATTGGCCGAAAAATAAGGAACAAAATGGAGAAATATTCGCAAAAATAACAAAAAATTAATCCAACAAACTGAATTGTGGAAAATTTATTATTAAAAAATTATTTTATTTTGTGCATATGTAAATAGTTATATTTTTTTATGTACATAGTTTAAAGTTTTTCACATTTTTATAAATAATATAAGATAATCAAACAGAATCAGTGGTGTGTATGTCTTTATTAATATATTAAAATTGCACAACATGTGGGTATAAGGACAGTAAAGAATGGATATTGGAATCAAGCAATAATAACATTTAAGCTAGATTGTTTTGTTACTACTACATCATCATTGCAACATTTATATAGCACCACTAATTGTGCCTAGCAGCAAATGAAGATACTAAGTATTGGTTGGGATTTTTTAAGGAAATCCACACCAACATGGGAAGAACAATAACTCCATAAACATAAGCCAATGGTCAGGAATCAAACTCATGACACCAGCACAGGGAGGCAGAGGTGCTAGATACTAAGACACCATGTTGACCCAGTGTTGCCTATAGTATGTTTCTATACAAGATGGTTAAAAAACATACACGAACAAGCAGTAGATGATGATAAAAGGTTTGCATTTGCTATTTGCATTTCAGAAAAAGGAACATGTGCCCTCCAATAACAATCCACCTCTCCAAGAGGTAGGCCATCTGTAGTTATTATTATTATTATTAATTTTTATTTATAGGGCGCCACTAGGTATCCGTAGCGCCGTACAGGGACAAATAAAGTACAATACAAGGTGAGACAGCACGATACAGTAAACAAAATGCACAGTAACTCCGAGATCTCAAAGCACAGCTAGAGGGGCGGGGGAGGGGAGAGGGGAAGGTCCCGCATACGGCGGAGCCCAAGAGGGCACGGAGGGCAGGGAAAACCCCAGAGAGGAGAGGAGGGAGCAAGAGGGAACGGGGAGGAGGAGGGCAAGGTAGCTGGAGAGCAGAGTTAAAAGTGGTGAAGACAGGAGGAGAGATGACCCTGCTCGAAGGAGCGTACAAACTAAGGGGTGGGGTAGACAGACAGAGAGACACGAGGGAGGGAGAGAAGGAGGATAAGGGAAGGGGAGTGAAGGGGAAGAGGCAGAAGATCTGGTAGGGAGTTAAGTGGGAGACTGGTAGTAATAGCATACACAAAATGTGCCCATCATACAATCTTTCTTTCATGCAGCAGAGTGTGAATCATTAAAAACACTCCAAAGTCATTGTTCAAAGTTTACAAAACATGTTAAATGTGAAAAGGAATAATGAGGTTACAACTATCCTGCATAAATACCCACTGGATTGTGTTTGAACATTTATAAACAAACTCGTCGGACCTCCCACATTTGGCGTGACGTATACATTTCTTATCTTAACGTACCGGAAGTTAACGTAAAGTTTTTAAGTAAGTAAACTGCTTAGGATCCATTGCATATTATGTTTCGTTGCGTAAAGGACTGGAGGTGGGTGTGTTTTTCAACTTTGCGTTCCTTATTTGTATTGCAAATATCCCATTTTTACTTAAAGTACTCAATGCAACTTACAATGAGGAAAGATAAGATCCGTTCCCCATGTCTTTCTCACTCCCCTTCCATGCCTCTTTCATTGTGACCCTCTCCGGGCTCTCTCATTGCAGCCCCCTCACTGCCTCTCTCATTGCTGCCCACTCCATTTCTCTCTCGCTTCCCCGTCCATGCCTTTCTCATTGCAGCCCCCTCCATGTTTCTCTCTCATTGCCCCCTCCGTGCCTCTCTCATTGCAACCCACTCCATGTCTCTCTCATTGTCCCCTACATGTCTCTCTCATTGCTGTTCCCTCCATGTCTCTCTTATTGCAGTCCCCTCCCTATAGCTGATGCAAATTCTCACCCTTTAGCCATGGTGCAGAAAAAGATCTTGGGCCTGATTCATTAGGGTACGTATCTGCTTATTTTGAGCGTATGGTACACAAAATCACCCTGCGCATGCTCAGAACACTTCTGTGCCATAATGCACCGAAATGGCTGTTACTACAGTCTACATTTTAGAGGGTGTCCAGGGCGGGGAAGGGGCGTGTGGCCAAAGTCAATGTACAGTGCAGGCGTGCCAAACTTGAGCGCACGCAGCCACGGCCACAGCAAGCTCTATGGCCGTGTAAGTAATCCTGCCTTTCTGCCATATCCCTTACTCCAGCTCTGGCGGGTTAGCAGACTCTAAGGGCTAGATTTTCTAAGCTGTGGGTTTGAAAAAGGGGGGTTGTTGCCCATAGCAACCAATCAGATTCCAGCTGTCATTTTGTAGAATGCACTAAATAAATGAAAGATAGTATCTGATTGGTTGCTATAGGCAACATCCCCACTTTTTCCAAACCCGCAGCTTAGTAAATCTAGCCCTAAGAGTCTATAAAAATAAATAGTTTAAAAAAAAAACAGAAAAAAAAAAAACTTGCGGCCCCCCTCCCTACTAATGCCATTAACCATAGTGCTGGTATCTACAAAAAGTGCTAGTTTCACAGAAACCAGCACTAGGTCAACAAGCCGAGATTGTTAGCACTTTTCTTTATTTTATTTAACTTTATTGTGGGGTGTAGGAAGAGCCCTGGTGCTTTCAGCATGGTGCTGGGTCTCATTAGGGGGTAGGGGGCTTAATATCATTAGTAGGATCTTGAGGCACACACAAAGCTTAAATACGGGCGTCAAATTCTGAGTGTGGATTGCTCTCAGAATGCATGTCCTAATGAATCAGGCCCCTTGTATGTATCTAAATATCAATATAGAATTAATGTGGGTGTCTATAGCAGGGAAGAACTCAAATGAGGACCTCAAGTGGGACAACTGACAATAATAATATCTGCTTTCTGCACCTCTTCTTAGTGGTTTTGTTGTCACAGGATAATCCAGGATAAAGCATTGAAGTCTTCTCACCAGTTTGATTAGTCACTCATAGGTTAATATACTGTTTAATGATCTGTTCACTTCATGCAGGTACTCTGTTTTCAGTTGTGAAGATAAAGTTAAAGTATGTCTTGTTTTTGGAACCAATGGTCACTTGTTAAGACACAGAGCAATATCATGTTGCCACCCAATGGTTTTTATGGTTTCACAGAGCTGCATTATCTCTAGCAAAATCTAAGGCCCACCTAGCTGTGCAGAGAATGAAAACATGAGTATACTTTCACATTGGTTACAGTCCCATGGTCACTCCAAAAAACGATCTACCTCTATGAACCAGCTCCAACCAACTAGCTCTATTTCACTAGTCACAGGTTCTCTACTTTATTTAAAACAATCCGAAAACAGAACGAGGAGCATTTTCTTTACTAAAAACTAAATGGTACCATGGCACACAATTACATTCATATATATATATATTCATTTTATTTTCTACAGGTATTAGCACAATGTAAATAAATAGCAATTGTTTTGCATAGAGCAGTTACACTATTTATACAACACATGTTTTATACCAGAGCTCGGAATTACCACACTCCTGTTATACAGTTAGAAATGCCATTTACTTAATCATCAATGACATTTGATATTAGGAGAGATCAGAGGGTTTCTTGACAATAATGGTAATTTTATTAAAGACATGACCAATGTGTCATGAATCGGAGTCTTAGTCCTGTTTACACCACTCGGCGGTACCATATCATCGCACATCTCCCTTTTTGTCGATGGCAACATTTTATCCTGAGACAAGCGTGACTTCTGTCTGCAGTACTGGAGGCTGCCATCTTGGGTGAGACATTTGCTAAACATCCTGCTGAGTCTGAACACCTGATCTCATCCACCAATTAGCTTCCTTTGCAGACTATAAGAATCTTCTCCTATACTCAGCAAATTGCCAGTGCAACACTTTCTTAGTTCCTGGTTCCAGACTACCACAGTTGCTGTTTGCTTGCTGCTTCATCCTGCCTGCTGTATACAGATCTCAACCATCAACCCTTTGTGTGAATTCAGCTTCATCCTGTTTCTGCCTGCTGTATACAGATTTTAACCATTTACCCTTTGAATAATTTTCGCCTCATCCTGTTTCTAATACATGGACTTCAAACATTTACTCTCTGAGTGAGTTTAGATTCATCCTGTTTGCTGTTGGATGGATTTCAAACCATTAGCCCTTTGTGTGAGTTCAGCTTCACTCTGCTTGCTGAAATAAAGACTTTGGCTATTTATTCCTCGTGTGGATTCACCTTCATTATATCTGCTCGTGTACAGTTTATAGCTGTTACCTTCTGTGTGGATCCTCATCTCATCAATCTATTCCTGCCTCTCCTACTGGCTATCTGGGGTAGTAGGTTGTTGTTCTGAGTCATCCACTTTCAGGAGCCATCTCTGTGTCTTGGGGTACCGACTTCCAGTTCCAGGCCTACCGCAAGTTCTGAGTTCTGAGTTGTCCAGAGCCAGCTCCAGGCTTATTCTCTTCAGGAGGTTGCCACCCCCTGTATAGCCTCTGCCTGAGTTCTGAGTCTTCCCAGTCCCAGTTGTGGTACTATATTCTTCTGAGTTTCAGAGTTCTTGGCGGAATTAAGTCTCTGGTCATGGGGTCAGGTCCTCCCTGTTCCCACGTCCAGGTTCCAGTCCATCAGGTCCAGATTCCAGTCGTTTATTCCAGTACGGAGTCCAGTCCAGCATTCCTCCTTTTAATGTCTGGTATACAGGAATAGAGGTTTCCCTATGAGCAAGACCCTCATCCGGACTTATTCCAAAGCTTAGCTGAACACATGGAAAGACAGTAAACTACCCAAGAGCAAGTGATGAGATATTTGAAAGAACTATCTTCGTTTATGGCAAACCTACAGACCGTATTGACATGGTCACCTACACAAATCCCTTCAAAGAGTACCAGTGCCATTGTTGTACCAGGTCCACCGTCTCGGTTGGTTTTCCATATGCTAGCCAAATGCGATGGAGGCCCAAAGAACTGTAGAGGATTCCTGAACCAATGCAGTATCCACTTTGAGCTGCAGCCGGCTAAATTTCCCACAGACCAAACTAAGACTGCTTATATTATCTCCTTTCTATCTAGGCAAGCCTTAGCCTGGGCATCTTCCCTCTGGGAAAAGCCTGATCCCATCCTGTCAGACATCAATGGGTTCCTGATCCTCTTCAGACAAATATTTGACAAACCTAGAGGGATCATCCTCCGCCGCTGCCAACATTCTGCGGCTGCGACAGGGCCGATCATCTGTAGGCTGATACGTAATCCAATTAAGAACCCTCTCATCGGAACTTTCATGGAACAATGACGCACTACTGGCAGCCTTTTGACAAGGTCTCTCCGACCACATTAAGGATGAGTTAGTCACACGAGACTTGCCCACCAGTCTGGATGAACTGATCACGTTATGCAATCGTGTAGATCTGAGGTTCCAAGAGAGACTTTTGGAGAAAAGGGGTTCTGAGTATGTCAAGCCTCGTCAGACACCACAAGTCCGGACCCCTTCTTCCACTCACGGAAAACCCATGCAATTGGGCAGAGCCTGGCTCTTACCCACTGAGCATGAGCAGAGGGTCAAGGAAAAACTCTGCATCTACTGTGGTGCTGCCGGCCACTATCTGAAGTCTTATTCCAAGAGGTCGGAAAATACCACCTCCTAACAAACAGTGAGGAGGTTGGATTAGGAGTTACTGTTCGTCCTCCTTAAGCTAGAGACTGTGTTCTCCCCGTGACATTGAGTCTGTCTCAGAATTGTGTGTACATCTCTGCTCTCTTGGACTCAGGAGTTGCAGGCAACTTCATGTCTGCTCAGATAGCCAAGCAGTTAGCAATTCCTCTGGTCCAAATGTCTCCACCCATCTTTCTAACAGCTGTAGATGGGAGTTGTATCCCTGGTGTCACCATCTCCTGCCAAGCATCTCCAGTAACCTTGCAGGTAGGGATCCTGCACTCTGAGATCATTCAATTCCCAGTGATTCCCAAGGCCACCAATTCCACTGTTCTTGGTTTCCTGTGGCTCCAACGCCACAACCCCCATATCGACTGGTTTTTATTATTAATTATTATTTTTTATTTATAGGGCGCCACTAGGTGTCCGCGGCGCCGTACAGGGACAAACGAAATTACAATACGAGGTGAGACAGCACAGTACAGTAAACAATAATCACAATAACTCAGTGAGCTCAGGGCACAGCTAGAGGGGGGAAGAGGAGATGTTTTCACCCCAAGTGCTCTCCTGGGGCTCTGAATGTACTAAAACCTGTCTTCAGAAGGTATTCCCTCATCGCAATACTGCCAACAAAGAGGTTCCTGTTATTCCTGTGCCCTACCATGACTACATGAATGTCTTTAGTAAACAGGTTGCAGAGACTTTGCCATCTCACTGGGTCTGAGACTGTCCCATAGACTTGATACTTGAAAAGATTCCACCCTGTGGACAAGTTTACCCGTTCTCTGTTCCCGAAACACAGGCCGAATATATCAAGGAGAATTTAGAAGGGAGCTTCATTCGCCCATCTTCTTCACCTCCTGGGGCTGGATTTTTGTTGTTAAAAAGAAGAATGGCAGCCTTCGAACCTGTATAGTCTATCAGAGACTTAATGTCATCACTGTAAAAAAACAGTTTATTCGAGGCTACTCTACGGTAGTAGCGCATATTACTGCTTTAACCCAAAAAGGTCCCAACCCTACTAAGTGGTCTCTTGAAGCACAAACAACTTTTCAGCAATTTTCAACAATTGAAACAAGCATTTGTTTCGGCTCCTATCCTTTTGCAACCTGACATTAACAGCCCATTCTATCTGGAGGTTGATGCTTCCTCGGTTGGTGTGGGGGCCGTACTTTCCCAGAAGTCTCCCGATGAACAATGGCATCCATGTGGATTCTTCTCTAAGAAATTTCTCCTAGCTGAGCGGAATTATGCAATCGGAGACAATGAATTGCTTGCTATTAATTTGGCTCTAGAAGAATGGCGATATTTGCTGGAAGGGGCTCGTTATCCAGTGAAAGTTTATACAGAACATGAGAACTTGCTGGACCTGAAGACTGCACAATGTATAAACCCTCGTCAGTCTAGCTGGGCGTTGTTCTTTTCTCGGTTCGACATTCATGTTACCTATGGTCCGGGCTCTAAGAACTGTAAGGCAAATGCCCTGTCACGGTCAATAGCAGAGAATGAGGATCCCAATCCTTCTGAACCACGACCTATCATAAGTCCTACACGCATTGCAGCCACAAAACCTGAGCCAATTTCTCCTCGTGGGAAAACATATGTGGCAGAATCCCTATGCAAGAAACTTCTCCACTGGGCACACTGTTCTAAATTTGCAGGACAGGCTGGTGTGCGGAAGACACATTCTCTTATACAAAGGAGTTATTGGTGGCCTACTCTTCTTAAAGATGTTGAACTGCTTGTTGCAGCATGTTCCAAGTGTGCTCAACATAAGAATTCGAGGCAAGCTCTTGATGGTTTGCTACTGCCCCTGCTGATTCCTTCCTGTCTATGGACCCACATATCCATGGATTTCATTACTGATCTGCCAAATTCTAACACCTTTAACACTATATGGGTAGTGGTTGACAGATTTTCAAAAATGGCACACTTCATCACACTCCAAGGTTTTCCAGCTGCTCCTATACTTGCCCAAGTTCTCATCAAGGAGATCTTCTGCTTACATGGATGTCCTGAGGAGATCGTGGCTGACCGATTTGTAAGCAAAATTCTGGCGTTCCTTGTGTAAAGCCCTCCAATTTAAACTGAACTTCTCTTCCTCATACCATACACAGTCCAATGGTCAGATATAAAGAGTCAATTAGGATCTAGAAACTTTTATCAGGCTCTGTATGTATCCTTCTCTCAGGATGATTGGGCAGAAATTGCTCACAACTCTCATTATCACGAGTCAACTTCTTCTACTCCATTTTTCACGGTTTATGGACTTCATCCTCTAGTGACAGTATTTTCCCTGTTACCTGCAACTTCTGTTCCAGCCTCTGAAACAGCCCTGAGAAAATTTGCAGACAACTGGCGCCAGGTCCGTGAATCCTTACTCAAAGCCTCTCACAATTATAAGATTTGAACGGATAAAAAATGTAGAGCCATTCCTCACCTGAAAATAGGAGACAGAGTTTGGCTATCTACCCGTAATCTCCGCCTCAGAGTACCTTCCATGAAGTTCGCCCCTCACTTCATCGGTCAATTCAAAATCTCCAAAATAATCAACCCTGTTTCCTACAAACTTCAGTTGCCAGTGTACCTCAATGTACCAAACACCTTTCACATTTCCCTTTAAAAACCACTGGTGTTGAACAGATTTTATTCTGCTAAAGATGGTTCACCCCCCATTCTGACTGAATAAGGCGAGGAATACGAGATAAAGGCCATCGTGGACTCTTGCTTTCAATATAATCACCTGCAATATCTGGTCGATTGGAAGGGCTATGGCCCTGAGAAGAGGTCTTGGATGAAAGCCTCTGATGTTCATGCTCCCATGAACAAAATATTCCATCAGAAATTTCCTGCTAAGCCCCATCTTAGGTGTCCAGTGGCCAGCCTTCGAATGGGGGGAGGGACTGTCACGAATCAAGGTATTAGTCGTGTTTACACCACTCAGCGGTACCATATCACTGTACATCTCCCTTTTGGTCGACAGCAGCATTCTATCCTGGATCAAGCAGGACTGCTGTCTGCAGTACTGGAGGCTGGTATACAGGAATAGAGTTACCCCTATGAGCAAGCCCCTCATCCGGCCTCCCAGTTTCCACTGCATCCCAGCCACAGCTAGCCCCACGGGTCCCGAGACAGATCCCAGAAACCCTATTGCCATGACACAATGGGTTTTGTCTTTAATAAAATTGCGGTTTTGAAAAAATGACAGGTAAGCCCCTGAGAATTGGTGCTTTGCTGGAACCGCAGTTTAGTAAATATACCCCCATATGTTGACTCAGTTCTGATTGATGTAAACCATAAATAAGGTGAAAATTAGGTGAAAATAAGAAAAGTGTATTCAATTAAAATAGGTGGTACTAAAGTGGTAAAAGTAAGACTTTAATGTGATGTTTCAAAAATGATACACTTCTCCACACATGTAGGATCAATTCTAGGTTGCTCAAGCATCTCATGGGGATGCAAAGTAAGCACGCATCATAACATACACTGTAGGCAATCCAGGTGCACTGGTGGAAAACCAAGGCATGTTGTGATGCACAATAGGTGTGTTTTGTAAATGATCTCCAGTGATTTATTTTTGTAATAAAACTGTACAGTAAATGTATTGTATAGTTGCTGTCTTAAAATAAATGTTCACAGTCTATAAGGGCAATTATATGTCAATGTATTTTCAAGCTTGCTTTACAGCATTTTACTATATTGGAAATGTATTCAAAGTTTTGTGGTTTGCTGGGGGGGTGTCATAAATTAACCATTACTGATAGCAGCATAAGGTAGAATGAGGCCTGCTTGGTGTGTAATGTCATTCATTTCTGTACACTGGATGAAGGATGAAACCAAGTGGCTAAATTGATTAGCCCCTTGCAGTTGCAAGTAAGTGTGTGGACAGCAATGTCCTGGAATGAATTATTTAAGATTATATTAAAAAAACACATTATTTAAACAAATGGCTAGACTTTTGAAATGATGTGCCATATTATTCCAATACAGTGTTATAAATATAATCACCTGTGCAGTCTTGCTTATTCCCTCTCTTAGGACATGGGGAATAGGCAATAGAAAAGAATTATATTGCATGCATATTTATATTAAAATATTCTGTGTTTCAAGAGAACAGCAGTAACTTGACACTGCTGTCCTTCTAAGGGAGTAATGTAGATTGCATTTTTATGAGCCTGGTGGTGCTGAGATTCATTAAAATAAAAGAGAAAAAACATTTTGTAAATGAGATGCCTCAAGTTACAATGGATGCCTACATTGATTTGACTGTGAACTTTTTTCTTACATAATCTAATATACAGGGAAGCTTCTCAAATAGTGAATTGTGGCCAATGGGAACATTATGAGGTTTTTTTATGTTCATTGTGTTGTGGTATAAAAGGTATTCAAAAACAAATTATTTATTTATCTATTAATAAACTCCATTTTTTAGTATCATTTACAACTTTAAATAGTTAAAAACAAATTAATTCAAAGGTATATAAAAAAACTAGAAATGTGTAATGAAATTATTATTATCTATATATAATCTTAATTGTGAAAATACATTTTCTTGCTAACAATAATACAAGAATAGATTAATTTACAAGTGCACAAGTCACTAATTAACCCTCGTGCTTCACTTTTTCTTGCCCCTGAAAAATCACCAAGTGAGAGCTTATTCATTAAGAAATAGTAAATTAAACATTATTGTCACGAGCCGCGGCGGTACATCACATCCTGGCGAGATCTAGCAGCCGGGCGCGTGCTCTATTTCTATGCTCTGTTTTTATTCTTTGGGATTATCCTTGTTGCAGAGATGCAGGAGGGTGTAGTGACATCCTCCAACTCCAGGGGGAGCTCTCATATTATTTAAACTGGTTCATTTATATTTTTATACATGCTTCCTGGTTATGATATTACCTATGCTAGTTCCCAGCTAGTAATTAATTAGCAGCCTCCTGAGGCTCATTGTCAGCCCTGTCCTCCTCCTTTCTGATTTGTCCATCATAGTATTTAAGGCAGTGAGGACTGGGCCTCACTGCTGGTTATAGTTCCTGCTCTGTGCATACTTACCTGCTCCCTGCTCAGTTCCCCTTCTCTGCCTTTGGATTGATCTTGCTGTGTATGACCTTGTACCATGTACTGGACTCTGCTGTATTGCCTGTGACCTCGATCTCTGCCTGTTTCCTGGATTTGTTATTTGCTGCCAGCCCTGACCTTTTGCCTGGACTTCACCACCGCTGTATGCTATTTCACAATATCCCTGGGTTCTCCCCAGTCAGTACACATCTCACGACCCTCTGTCTGTCTGAAGCCAAGTCTGTCCCCACCACTAGGGGCTCCAGTGAACACCAGACTTTCGGAGCAGATTCCGGGTTTTGTTGTACTGGCTGGAGGGGTTCCTAACAATTATGGCTGACATCACACAATACTAACTCATCAACTTTGGAATCTACACATTATGTTGGTAATTGGCGGTAAGAACGGTATTCTTAAAACAATTTGTAGTTCATTTTGATGAACACCAGTTTTTCTACATTTTTGGGATGTAGCCTCCTCCGACGATCACTGACAACATTCTCAGCTGTGCTAATCACTCTTTCCGACTACACACTGGAGGGTGGGCAGCTTAAGTACACCATAGTTAGATTGTACAATGGGCTTCAAATTTCCTTTGTTCCCTTCCAGAATTCAAAGGGACTGTCTGAGATGCTGAGTTCTACTTTATCATTAAAGTAATCCACCATTCTACTAAGACAAGGTGTATCCGATTGAGACACGCTAGAGGTGTCAGTAGTACATTTCGGCAATTCTTTTAAGCCTGACCAGATGTCATAAACTTTCACATTGGTGTGCTGCTGTTGTTGACTCATAATCATTGTGACTATTAGAAAAGGAAAGTTTTTCTCTGGCAGTAGCAGTTGGAGAAGATGAAGCAGGGAACGTGTCCCGTGTGATTTGAGCCGACAGATTCCTTACAAGGAGGTGTTTACATCTGTGAAGATTTGGGTCATTCAGAAAGAAACACATGGCATATGACTTAAACCTTGGATAAAGCATGGTTGCCAAAATGTAATGATCCAATCTCCAAATGCTGCAAACCCTTGGGTCCTGGTGAAGTGAATAAAAAGCTTGAGCCACAAGCCCAACAAACTTAGCTGAATCTCTAACTTTCATCTCCTCCTTCATCTTCTCCAGCTGCTTTTCCAGTAGTTTGATCAGAGGTATGACTTAACTTAGGCTGGCAGTGTCTGAGCTCACTTCATTTGCTACAATTTCAAAGGGTTTCAGTAGTTTATATAAAACAGTAGTTTATATAGAACAGTAAAGATTCTCCAATGTGCTGATGTAAGATAACAATCTCCCCTCTCCCTATCTCATGATTTGCTGTGTAGGTCTAAATGACTTGTTGCTGTTCTTCTAGTTGCTGAAGCATATAAAGTGTGGAATTCCACTGGGTCCTGCCATTGTCACTTTAAAACCGAAAATCTCTCTGTCGCTATATTAAGAGACGTGAATCCTCACTGCCAACATTTTTACTTGTCTCACATTTTACCACACCTGTCAGATATGTGAGCTTTCTTTTTTCTGGTAAATCTGTCATTACAACATGTGTATATTGTAAGCATCAGCATATTTGAGTTGTTTAAAGTTATGTAGGAAATGTAGTCGTCGGGAATACTTACCCCACCCATTCTAAAACGGCACTTTTATGAACGAGTGCGGACTATATATACAAAACATGGCGATCCAAAGTTCATGAGAGTTTTGCAGAAATACAAATATCGAAAATTATGTTTCATCTAGTTTTAACATCGTTTAAGATCGCATTGGGGATACTATCTCCTGGGTTTAGACAGCTGCACTTCACACACTTCAGCCAGATAAATCACCAGTCCAGTGTTTTGGTTCAGCTAGCCGCAGCTAGTTTTAGTCACCATATTCAAAACAGACAAAACATAAACAAAATTCCTAGTTTGTCTGACTTCGTATTAACGCACAAGGTCTTTCACTCTCTCAAGTGAAAAACCTTGTGTTCTGCACACACAAAACATCACAACTTAATGGTCATCTGGCCTGCTCCCCAGGTAATGAGACTCAGGAAACTGCCTAATAACTTTTTAAGAGCACCCTGCACGTGCAACTCCTGATTACAGCAACTTGCTAGCTGATTGGAAAACCTAAAATGGGCCTTATATATGTAGCCTACCCTTGTCTCTCTATTTATTTCTCAGGGATCCTTATAATCTTTTCCTAAAGCTGAACACAGTCTTTGGGACACTCCTTCTCACACAAAACAATCTCCCTGGGGTTTTAAAGCACATAAGACAGAAAGCCTGGGACATATACCTCTATCATTCACCAATTGCCCAGTGCTTACTTTACTATATGGACAGAAGTATTTTTCCACACCTGTTAATTATTGAATTGAGGTGTTTCAATCAGACCCATTGCCAGAGGGGTAAAAAATCAAGCACATAGCCATGCAGTCTTCATTTGCAAACATTTGTAATAAAAAATGGATTGTTCTGAAGAGCTCAGTGACTTCAAGCGTGGTACTGTGATAGGATGTCACCTTTGCAATAAATGAAATTTCATCTCTGATGGATAGTCCACTGTCAACTATAAGTGATATTATTAGAAAGTGGAAGCATTTACAAACAAAAGCAACTCAGCCATGAAGTGGAAGACCACATAAAATCACAGAGCGGGGGTCAACGACTGCTAAGGCGCATGGTGCGAAAAAGTTTCCAACACTCTGCTGGTTCCATACCTGAAGAGTTCCAAACTTCCCCTGGCATTAATGTAAGCACAAAAACTGGACGTGGGAGCTTAATGGAATGGGTTTCAATGGCAGAGCAGCTGCATACAAGCCTCACATCACCAGGACCATTGCCAAGCATTGGATGAAGTGGTGTAAAACACACCGAGACTGGACTGTGGAGCAATGGAAACATGTTCTGTGCAGTGATGAATCACGCTTCTCTGTTTGGCAGTAAGACAGGGGAGTCTGGGTTTGGCGGATGCCAGGAGAATGCTACCTGCCTGACTGCATTATGCCAACTGAGAAGTTTGGTGGAGGAAGGATAATGATATGAGGCTATTTTTCAGGGTTTGGACTAGGTCCCTTATCTCCCGTGAAATGCAATCTTAATGCTTCAGCATACCAAGTCATTTTGGACAATGCTATGCTTCCAATGCTATGCTTCTTTGTGGCACAATGCAAGGACAACAGACTTGGTTTGATGATTTCCGTGTGAAAGAACTCTACTAGCCCACACAGAGCCCTGACCTCAATCCCATCGAACACCTTTGGGGTGAAATGGAACGAAGATTATGAGCCAGGCCTTCTTATTCAACATCAGTGCCTGACCTCACAAATGCTCTACTGAATAAATGGGCACAAATTCCCACAGAAACACTCCAATATCTTGTGGAAAGCCTTCCAAGAATAGTGGAAGCTGTTATCGCTGCAAAAGTGGGACCAACTCCATATTAAAGTATATGTATTTGGAAACAATGTCATCACAGTCTCTGTTGGTTTAATAGTTAAACGTCCGAATACTGTTCTCTATACTGTACAGTGCAAGTTGTATAAACTGCAATGATTTTATGTTATACTAGCAATACTTTATAGATTCTGCAAAAGATGTGTCTATTAAGTGATTTATGTGATGTACAATCACATGTGTGTGTCATTGTGTTCTTATTTGCCCTTCTTTTGATTTGTAAGCAATTCGTTCTTTGTGCACTATCACTGTCTTTGCACCTAATTCACAGATGAACACACACGCGTGCATTACCCTCATTTACCGTATTACTCCTAAACACTCATGTTTCATGACAATTATGTCATTTTAACCCTTTCAGAGCATTACCTCATAAACCTGCACTATTCCATGATAGAATAAAACCTTTATAACGTTTACTAAAAAAAATATGTCTGATTATTATATATTTACTTTAAAAAACAAAATACACACACAAAGGTTTTTTTAAATAACAAACTTTTTATCAATAAACATCAGGGTCTCCCCCGGCAATGCGTGGGTCTGATTTGTAGCAGTTTTTATATACTAGCAAATTATTTGGTAAATAGACTAAAAATGGTATTTGTAAAATAAGACTTGTGTATTGCAAATTATATGTTTTATAAATTTATTTCTGTGGGGATATTTGTTACACATTAAATATTTAAGCATTTCTCCATCATTAGCACCTGCTCCACAATGTATAACCTTAGAGAATAGTGAGTAATAACTGTAAATGTACCTCTAGTTTGCAGAACAGATGTTACATCCAGGTGGTGTTCTTGACTTCATAGCTTTTCTGCAAGCAGATATTTAAAAAGTTTACAACAGCAAAGCATTTAATTCCCCAGTGATTTGTGCTCAAACATTATAGCCATAGTTACCTGAACTACCAGGACAGACTTGTATAGTATCACAAAAATAAAAATGCAGTGTTTGTAAATTGTTTTGGTGCTGTTTCAATAAAACTTGTTATGTATATTTTAAAATACTTATACTGTATACTTATTTGGGTGGTAAAAGCAACCAATGCATATTACCAGTCTACTGTAAATTAGTAGATTAAAGAAGCCTTTAATTGTTCATGCTCAAAGCTTGTTTGCAGCATGCTTTTAGTCTAAGTGGTTGCATGGTTTTGGTTTGGGCATCACCTGGTAAAATTGGACATTGGAATCATCACTCCTTTTATTGACAGTCCCTGCAATTGTATGTGTCCTGTGGCTACTGTTGTTATACACAGGTGTAACGCAAGTTGTAGCATTAAAACAACAACAAAATAAACTCCAAAAAATTGATCAGTAGTCCATTTATTGATACTTATATAATATACCAACATTTATTACAACAAATTGTTTGAAAATGATCATTGTAAACTACTGACTAAGCAGTAAACTAAACTACCAACTAAATAAAGGAAAGTAAACTTCCAACTAAGGTTTGTAATTGATTAATATTTATTTATATTTTGTCTTTATATTTGAATCTGTATTCAGACAACAATATTGATATTATTTTTTTATTATAACCATAGAATTTATGTTCACAATAACCAGGGTACAGCATTTGCCAAGAGATTATCACTGAAGTTCTAAAATCACTTCAAGAGATGTTGGGTAGAAAATAAGTTGAATCCTGCAGTCTCAATACATTTACAAAACAGTTGAAGACAAAACAATGCAATGTTTTAAAGAGTTTTAATACACGCTACATTAAACTGTCATTGGCTAATTTAAAACACTAGAGACAAATTACAATGTGGGAGCGGCAATGTCGAACTGGAACATGAAGGGCCCACTGAGGGAGTTCAATGGCAGGGACCCATGTATTACTGAGAGCCCCATTGTGTAGCAGCAAGCCATTGAAGGGGCCAGATGGGGTGTGGTCAGCTGTCAGAGGGGAATAGCTAGAACTTAGAGGGGGAATGTCAGTATATATTTACAACAAAATGAATGACAGTTATATTAGTTCCCATAGAAAGTATTTAGCTCTACAGACATCGTTTGGTGAAAAGGAGAATATAGAAGACATCTCAAAGTTGGTTAGAGATATATCACAAATTATTAAAAAATAATGAACAATGGACATTTTATGTTATTATATGTACAAAAAAATCGATATAGTGATTGAATAAAATAATGATTTGGTTGCCCCATTTTTTCAGGATGAATAAATGCTGGGAACTATGTACGTGACACAGGTAGAGTGCTTTAATAAAAATTTAAATTATTTAGTCCCCGGCTTGGCGTCCCCCAACCCTGTTCAGTGCAGTATTTATTTATTTATTTATTTATATATATCTAAATATTATTATTATTATTAGCATGTGATCTACCATATATGCCCTGTACACAAACAAATGAATAAAGGTAGTACTGTATTTAACCTAATTAATATTTTAGTTAGGTTAAGTAAATCCATTTTATATTTGTCTGTGCATGTATCAGATTAATGACCAAACTCTACACATAGGCAGGGACGCTGACCTTCCTGGGGGCCCTGGCCTACCTAGATAGTGGGAGGAGACACCAGCTGGTTGTGCCCCCCTTCTGTAGCTATGTAAAGGGCCCCAAGATTAACATCTATACTGGTACCGGAAAGTACTGTTGTTAGCCCTGCACATAGGACCTGATTCATCAATAAACACAAAGTGAGCGCAATTTGCATTTTTAACATTTAACTTGCACACACCTATTCCATTTGAATACATGTATAAGTATGCTCTAGTTACACAGTACTTGGCATAGGCAGACAGACACAACACACTACAGAATATGCACAATGCCTTACTGTACATTGACTACGTACATACGCCCCTTCCCTCCACTATTCCTAACTTTGAATCATAGACTGTCGGAAGTGACATTTGTGTTTGAACTTGAATTCCATGCACTTGTGTTCACTGGCATAAAGTCCATTTCTAAGCATGCGCAGAGCAATTTCACGCAAAATACGGCATGCAACGGGACGGACATACCTTGATGAATGAGACCCATAAAGTTTATTTCCTTTGCACATTTGGCTGCAGTGATGTTCTCCACAATGTACCAAGTAGCATGCAAATGTTACTAACCCATGTTACTTATTTTTTGAGAAGGGGTTTAGGTGGTGAAAGTCTTCTCCAAAGATCCTATATGGCCTCCTATTTTTGGCTTTTGAAAACACAATGCAGTTTTACTTTTTTTTCCTTCTTAGTACCTGTAATACACCCAAGAGTTAGTTGTACCACAGAGACCCTTTGGGGCTGGTCAGAAAGGTAGTGGAGCTCAGTTGCGATTTAAGTGAGCCCAGAAAGACAGTTGAGAAGAGGGTGGAGGAGAATAAGAGGCTGGTTTAATGTGGGGAAGTAAGGGTAGAGTTCATTGATGTAGACACATAACTGGTGACAAGGGAAAGACCAGGGTCTTATGAAGAAAACAGTGGCTTAGGAGTGAAGAACTGATGAGTAATTGCTGAAGGGAATAATCGCTAATGACAAGGCAGTGCATTGGTGACAGTTAAGTAAATCCAGTGGCAAAGATAGGTCATCTATATATAAATGAATTTCATACTTACATGCACATTTGAAAAGATAAACTTCCTCCAGATTTTGTAAAAGCTAAATCCATTAGATGGAGTAATCATGTTTTATCGTACCAAAACACATTGCATTGCTTGATTTGGTTTTATATACATCCTAAAAATTACGATGGAATGATGTCAGGCTAATCTGGAAATGTGTACGCACTCACAAACTGTCACACTGAAAAAGTGTCCATTAATGGTTTGAGGAACATGACAAAGGGCTAGATTTACTAAGCTGCGGGTTTGAAAAAGTGGGGATGTTGCTTATAGCAACCAATCAGATTCTAGCTGTCATTTATTTAGTACCTTCTACAAAATGACAGCTAGAATCTGATTGGTTGCTATAGGCAACATCCCCACTTTTTCAAACGCGCAGCTTAGTAAATCTAGCCCAAAGAGTTCAAGATGTTAAGTTGGCCTACAAATTCCCCAGATCTCAATCCTATCGAGCATCTGTAGGAAGTGTTGGAAAAACAAGTCCAAGCCATGGAGACCATACCACCCAGCTTACAGAACTTAAAGATCTGCTCTAAAAACTTGGTGCTAGATACCACAAAACACCTTCAGAGGTCTTGTGGACCCTCGATGGGTCAGTGCTGTTTTGGCGGCACAAGGGGGACCTACTCAATAATAGGCAGGTGGTTTTAATGTTGTGTCTGATCGGTATATATACTATATATTAGAGATACACCCTGACCCTCGTGTTTCGGTTTTGAACCAGGTGTCAGTTCAAATCCAACTTCATGTTTTGGCTTTGCTACTGGTTTTGTCGAAAAAATACAAATGGTTTTGGTTTTGGATCTGGATTTAATTAAAAATTGGGAAAATAGGTAAAATAATATAATTTTGAGCTGTTTTGCTTCTATATTAATATTATTATTATTATTATCATTTATTTGTTAGGCGCCACAAGGTGTCCGCAGCGCCGTACATAGTACAAACAGTAAACCATACAGGGTTAAACAGTACAGAACAGTAAACACAAAGTACCAGTGCTTCAGAAACTCTGGGACAGACAAATGGAGTAAGGACGGAGCAGAAGAACAGGTGTGGAGACACGATGGAAGAAGTGCCCTGCTCAAACGAGCTTACATCCTAAGGGAGGGTGGATGAAACAGACACAAGAGGGAGCGGTGATACCAGGGGGAGAGAGGGAAGAGCGAGCAGCATAGGTGAGGGGTTAGGTGGATGATTGGTAGGCTTTAAGGAGCAGGTGAGTTTTAAGTGCTCGTTTGAAGGAGCACAGCTCCTATTTATAGCATTAACATTCATTTCAAGTCATTTCCAGTCTATTTTGTAATGATCCCTTCACAACAGTCTCAATTTTCACCAATTTTGGCCAACGTCTACAGCGATCTGGTTGGCTAAAATGAGTGACAGAGCAGTGGCACAAATATATTGCACAAATACATGGCAGTTTAATAAACTATACAATATATAGACTAGGGGACACAATAGATGATCTGGCAGCCTCGCAAAAAAGCACTTTCATTAAAAGAGGATTACTTTTATGATACATCTCTATTCTACTTCATAATCAAGAAAGAATGTAACAGAGCATCCATCATAGATACTTATGCTAATGAAAGAGGCAGCATTCATTGGATGGAGAGTGGCAAAATGAATACAGTTAATTAATACAGTTAATAAAGACATTGATAAAACTAAATAAACAAAGGTGGCCTGCACCTTCATCTATTTATGTACTATGCACTTATCTTTGAGTAGAGTATTCACAGGGAGCCAAGAGTAGAGCTTTCAAACACCTTGTTTTACTACTTTTACTAAATTGCTTTTTATGGTATAACTAAGGTATTTCTGGCTGAATAGAGATAAGTGTGTGTCGTAATGCTGCCCTTGTGAATAGGGCTGCAATCAGATATTGTGGGTCCCAGTACAAATGATCCCTCACCGCCCACTCCCCCACCAACCCCCAGGATGGTGGATAGCTTATGTTCTTGGTGGAAAATGTAAAAGTGCCCAAACTCCTGTCAACTCACACTATAGCATAACCATTGTCCCTCATAGGATGAAAGAGAAAAAGATTTAAGATTCTTTTACTGGATGCAAAATCTTGTATTAGGTCTTTAAAATAAATTTCAGTTTATACCTCTCCCTGTCACAATTTTCCAACCCCAAAATTTTTGCTCCTCCTCCCATCCCCTTAAGATCAGCACCCTGATTTCAAGAGTAATCTAACTGCATAAGATCACAAACCCTAACAATATAAGTTCCTTCTATAAAAGAGCTAATAATATATGAGTAAAAAGATCATACCTTTACAGAACTTGCAATATTTCACATTGTATTTACATTTTCTATGCAGCACAGTAAAAGCTATTGTTATCTGTTATTATGGCTGATGTGGCTGTAGTGAGTATTATGCGATGTGACAGCCCGTGCAGGGACAGGCTGTCTGCATCGCATTCCCACTAGACCACGAGGAGTATTAAAAAAAATATAATAAAATAAAAAACTGGTCTGCAGTGCAGCCAGGCTCCATACATTAGTATCCCCGGTACCCCCGTGATGGCAGCCCTGCTTGTGAATCAAACAAGGGGACACATCACTCGTATATATATATTTGCAAGTATATAATATATTGTATATATAATATGTCATGTATATCAATATGGAATGTATATAAATATGGGATGTATAAATAATACATATATGTTATATTAATAAAGTTAAAAAATATGTAAACCAGAGAGTTCAGGTTGGACAAAAGCTGGCCTTCCCACACAAGTAAATATGTATAACTAACATTGATGCAGATTTGGTTACCATGTATCTGTCTTGACAAGACAATGCAATTGAATTTGAAAGTCCACATTCTGATAAATTAAAAGACAGATTTTGGCATATTAGTCACCCAAACAACAGTTAGTTAACAGTTGTCAGTACTGGTAACATGCTGAAAACAGTTAGGCATTGCAAAAAGTCTCTCCCAAAAAAGGGAATTTTGGGGGAGTAAAAATCATGCAAAATGGCATTGTCCTTGCAGTCAAACACCCACCTACCCATATGTTAAAAACATATGGATAGGTGGTGAAAACAAAGCTTAACAAACCAAGCACTCTAGTGACAGACACTGCCCCTTTTGGGACTTAATTTGTTTGCCTTCCCCCCCACACCACCCCCGAAAAAGCCAACACTTTGGTTGTTGGTTGTTCAACTGAACTTTAGATAGGGATGTTAACAAATGAATCATGGGCATTTGGATAACAGTGGACATCTTCCTCAATGGTGACCAATCATCACCATCATCATCCTCCTCATTGAAGATGTCTGCGTCAATTACATTTTCATTGAATATAGAAGATACACCAAGTAGATACCCGTTAGGCAGCATGTGTGACACACTGGAAAGAGTCAACAGCAAATACATTGGAGAGGGTCAGCACTGCAGTAAATACATTGGAGAGGGTCAGCATTGCAGTAAATACATTGGAGAGGGTCAGCACTGCAGTAAATACATTGGAGAGGGTCAGCACTGCAGTAAATACATTGGAGAGGGTCAGCACTGCAGTAAATACATTGGAGAGGCTAAGCACTAAAGCAAATACATTGGAGAGTGTCAGCACTGCAGAAAATACATTGGAGAGGGCAGCACTGCAGCAAATACATTGGAGAGGGTCAGCACAGCAACAAATACATTGGAGAGGTTCAACACTGCAGCAAATACATTGAAGAGTGTCAGCACTGAAACAAATACATTGAAGAGTGTCAGCACTGAAACAAATACATTGGAGAGGGAACAGCAGTGACAGTATCAGAGCACATTTGACAGTGTCTCCAATCGTAATCATTATTTAATAGATGATGAGACAATAAGGGCACAATGTTAAATGATGCAAGATGACATTGTACTTGGGGCTACCCACCCAGGTGTGATACATACATGGGTTTGACAGCTACAGGATTCGCATAATATGATTAGTGGGAAGCAGAATAGACAGGGATTGAAATGTAGACAGTATTTATTAGGGTGACAATTCAAAAGTAGACAGTATTATCCTAACTCTTACCTTGTCCCTATGTTTAACCCTGTCCTTAGCCCTAGACCTGTCTCTAACCCTGTCCCTAGACCTGCCCCTGTCACCATACCTAGACCTATCCCCGTCCCTATTCCTATTCCTAGACCTTCCCCTATTCCTGTCCCTATCCCTAGACCTGGCCCTATCCCTGTCCCTATACCTAACCCTGTCTTTATCCCTGTCCTTAACCATATCCCTAGCCCTATTTCTAACCCTATAATAAAACTGTCGACATTTGATTTGTCTACTTAATACCACTATGTCAATTGGTGACCTATCAATACTTTTAACACCTGAATTGTTACACAAGCTGGTAGACCAAGGCCAAAATGTAAAATAGTGCAAGATGGAATTGTTATTGGTTATTTGGAACTCATTAGTGAACTTCTTTAAAACTGCAGAGCCCTGGGACGCAATATGTTTTTGAAAATACAATTTTTGTATTCGCATTTGGAGTTTTTCCCAGAAAATCTCGGAGATGTGGTGACCATGGTGAACATTTCCACCAGGATATATCAATGATGGAAACATGCTACCAAGGAAAATAGAATACAAATATGCCTCCAAATTACCGCTGGACACTAAAAAGGGATATTCCTCAGGCTAATTACAGCAGAAAAAGCACTAAAGGTTAAATTTATTTGAGTCAACTGCATATGTATTATATTGTGAATATTCAAATTTAAATTATTTTTAAAAGCATGTTACTCGAAAACCCAGCCCTCCACGCAAATTTACCAACAGATTTGAAATTAGTGCAAATAATAGTACAAGAGATACCCTATCAGATCAATTTATCATTTCAAAAGTATAATTTTGTAGACCAGTGTCTTCTTCCAAATGATAGACACTCTGGACTGATTCATGTTTTAACATAAGTCTGTTTGTGTTGCATATTTTGCTTGATTCCACACTGCACTTAACCAGAAATGGACATTACGTCTATGAGCTCAATTACATGCAGTTCATGTTCGAACAGAAATGACACTTATGATGTGGAAGTGAAGGGGTGGACTAAAGTAGCCCAGGTACGGTAAGGGCGCTCCAACGTAGATGCATCTGATTCAAGTAGCGTGTTTTTTGTAAGTATGCTTGTTTTCAGCCATAGGACAGGTGTAAATGCCTCTCAGAATCTGATGGGATGATTGCTAACTCACCTGGTACCACTGATTTCATCAAACAACTATATAATAACATGGGGGGGTAGATGTCTATCGTGCCATTTCGTTTCTAACAAGGACCGCGTTCCCTGTTAAAGAGGTATGTCAAAATTTTCACACGTGTATCATTAGCAACACCTGAGAACTAATCAACTAAGCATATATTTTTTTTTCCGTTTTTTAAGTAGTCACGTATGTTAGTATTGCTGGTATTTATGTGTTTGTTATTAGCTTTTCAAAACAGATGAATACGATAGCATTTATGTTTAACTTTACTTTTTTTTGTAAATATTTAAGAAATTACCACCTTGTTTCTAATAAATGGCAATGATACTATAAAACATATATTACATTTACTGTTCATTTTGCCTCCACAGAGCCTTCATAAAAAATAAATTGGTCTCATTTGGAACTTGTGCTAGCATTTTTTGCTCATAACATGTAACAATGTATGGGGCCTGATTCAATAAGGAAATTAAAGCAAAAAAAATTACAAAAAAAGTTTTCTCCTGAACAAAACCATGTTACAATCCAAGGGGTGCATATTAGTTATTAGTTATTATTATTAGTTATTTTGCACATAAGTTAAATACTGGCTGTTGCTCATGTAGCACACAAATACTTGAAAGCTTTATTTTTACACTAAAATTCAAAGTTGATCTAGGACATGCCCTTTCCCAACTATAATTCCATCTCCACAATTTAAATTTACCTCCCCTCCAATACAATATGGTTTTACCAAAGTGCAAAGTTGCTATTTTTTTTTGCTTTACTTTCCTTAATGAATCAAGCCCATGATGTTTAAATATAATATCTAATATATTTTTAGCTTATTTCCAGCTGCAGAACCAACACCCCTGCTCAACCGGGAATTTTGAAAACCTACCCAGAAGGCAGCTGTTTGGTTCCCGATAATTGTCAGTGAGAATTAAGTTATTTCCTTGGTATAAGGGAATTTGACTACCAAGGATCAGATTTCTATATTCTATATTCTATACCTGGTTCTTCTAATGCTTGCAGACTTGGATTGCACTTGGCATGCTGGAAAAATATACAGGGGAGTTTTTGTAGCAAAGTTTTTTGTAGCATTTTGATGAAGTGACATAAACAATTTAAATTTGTGCCTCAAACGATATAATACAGTTTGGACAAAAGTTTAAAATGTCTAGAGAAAACTGAATTATTACTTATTACTATAAAAAAAATTGGTCATCCCGATAGTATTTCTCTTCATATTTCATGACATCTCCTTTTCGTCAAACAATGTACAACTTAAGCTCATACCTTACAAAGGTATTACATTTGTTTGAAGGGAGTGAGGCTTACCAGAGGAGAGTAAGAAACAATGCCGATGACAGGGAGCTGGAAACAAAGGTAGAGGCAGAAAGGCCAATTTTTTAAAGGTTTACTATTGATGTTCTTCATGAATTGTGTCAACTATTCTTCACTTCTATCCCATTTCATTATTAGTCATATACCTATATGTAGTGCTTCACTATTTTCCGCATGGCACCGTCATTTCTATCAAAGAACATGGCCTTTTACACCTATAAATGTTTGATGTATTATGGAGCAAGATTCAAACACCTTATGATTCATCTAGAATTGAAAATATGAAAGAAACAATTGAATTCTAGAATTATAACAAATCATATATGGTAATAAATTATTAAAGAGGATTAAGAACCTTGATATTTTATTTGCAAAAACATACAAACAGAATGTTCTCATACCTAAGCTTGCACAAAGACAAATCCTTAAAAGCTGTCGGTTGCAAACAGCATATTAATAACTTGAAACCACAGGAAATAACTGAAACTTTGTAAGTAGAACTGTACTGAGAGACAATGTAATTCACCTCAATAGCAGACACTTCTTTCACCGTGGGAAACAGCAGTAAAAAAAAAACCAAAATCTATAACTTTGTACATATAAAAATCAATATACTTGTTCACATATTCTTGTCTCCTAAATATATTATACATTTAACCAAACTGCTCTTATTGAAACATTCAGAATAAATTATTATTTTAACCATTGTGTGCCTCATTCTGTAAGTTACTCAAAGCAAATGCAATGTGCATTTTTTTTAAAAAGTGCATGTAAATAGGGTACACGCACATCTGAATTCAACAAGGTGCAGATCTAAGGAAACAATTCATGATGAACATGGTACTAAGTCACTTAAGTTACATAAAAACTGGTTCACGTAGCTGTGCATTTTTCTTTGCATCTCTAGCTAATTCACTGGCAGACATATGTGTGAGTGATGATTGTATTGCCGATTGACAGTGGAACTCACAGGCGTGCAATTCCTACATTACACTCATGTTTTATTATCATAGTTATTTCATTATGTCATAATTTTTATGTTGGTAAAGAATGCTGCGCTCCATCTCCTGTAAACCCCAATGGTTTAGTGGGACAGCAAGTGGGGCAGGGATGCATCTGTCTGCATGGCGCTATTGTGCATGCGCAAGTCGTTAGTGACGTTCCTAGGACTGCCACCAGAAATTGCGGGGCCTCAGTAGAAATGCAACAGACAGGACCCCCGCCTTCCTTGTCTACCCCATTCCCATTTTTAAATTATCCTCTACCCAACATTTGCCTTCCCCAGTTCTCTTCAGTCACACCCAGTGCCCGGTTCTATCTATCCCTTCAAGCAGTTTATTTAACTCTCTGCTTGTTCTTGCTGTCTCCTTTTGGCTCTTCTCCATTGACAGCGCTGTGATGTTATTAATTACATGTTGTCAGCGATGCTGCAGGGAGTATCCCTGCCTTGGTGTGACTCTCTGACTAGCAGCCAGCAACCTGGGGGCTGGGACTGGAGCAAATGGCGGCAGACATGGGGTCCTGACATCTTGGAAGTGAAGGCAGACATACTGCCTACAAAGGGGCCCACTGCCGCATCCTTACCTTAATTCAGCAAGGAGGACTCTCCCCACTCCTCACATCTCAGCAGAAGCTGCTGCTTACAAATGAAGCCCTTTACTCCCTTAATAATCTCCCTTAATATATTTGTTTGGGCCCAGGGCTGGTGGGGCCCCACACTGCTGAGACCTTACGGATACCAAAGGTTCTACCAATATTTTAGACTAATCCTGCTCATTAATTCTGCTCATCATTCTATGATGCTGTTTGTATGATAATATGTAATATAGTTGGAAAATGGTTGTGCTCTAGTATACTGTGTGGGGATAATGGAATAATGGTTGTGCTGCTGCATACTGTGTGATTATAATGGCTGTGCTGCCATATATGCTGCCATATACTGTGTGAGGAGAGGAAATGATTATCACCCAGACAAATTGTACCAATAGGGGATGAGTTACTATAGTTTTTATCCCTGGTCCCCTCATCACACATTTTATTATAATTGAAAATGTGTTGTAGTTAATGCCCAGTGAAAGGGTCAATATAATTCATATTTTTTTTTATATTCCTAATATTCCTTTATTATGGTACAAATGTACATGAGCACATATTCTCCTAACCAAAAACACACACACACACACACACACACACACACACACACACACACACACATCCCAATTTGTGTTAAGCAAAGAGCTTTTTATAAAGTAGCTTTGAAGTAAAATATACTATATATATATATATATATATATATATATATATATATATATATATATATATATATATATATATATATCCTTTTTATTAATTTTTTTGTCAAATATTTTTTAGCAACGCATGGGTAGGGGGATAGAAACTTGAGCTGGGGGATGGAAACTTGGACATATGGGATTTCTATGTCAGCTGGAAAAAAGTAGAAAATCATTAGTTTGGTCACACATTTTCCAATATCAGCAGAGTTCAGAAGTGGTACATTAATTGAAACTACAGATGCTCAGGCTCGGTTCCCCGAGAACCAAACATACCCGAACTTAGCATATCCAAGTACAGAGACGGCTCGGTACTTTCGCACTTTTTCGGCATTGAAAACGAGGCAAAACCTCATCATTATGCCATCGGATCTCGGAAGTTTTGGATTCTATAAGTACTGCCCTCCACGGCGATCCAGCGCCATTTCACATAGGGACACAGTCTGTAGAGCAGTTGGGCAGCAACATAGGTAGAATAGAAAGAGAAGGGGGTAGGAGTGTTTTTCAAAGTCTACAGTGACATTCAGGAGAGCTCCATTGCTCCATTGTTGAAATAGAATTAATAGGGCAGGCTTGGTCTTCTAAATCTGAAGTTCCATAACGTACAGTGTTATATAGGTAACACACAAAGAGGAGAGCTCCATTGCTAATTGTCATTGCTGAAATACAAATTCTAGGGCTGGCAGGCTATTTTTCTGACTTTGCAGTCAAATTGTACGGTATTACATAGGTTACACACAAAGAGGAGAGCTCCATTGCTCCATTTCTAATTGTCATTGCTGAAATACAAATACTAGGGCTGGCGGGCTTTTCTTCTGACTTTGCTGTCAAATTGTACGGTGATATATAGGTTACACACAAAGAGGAGAGCTTCATTGCAAAATTGCTAATTGTCATTGCTGAAATAGAAATTATAGGGCTGGCTGGCTTGGGCTAAATCTGCAGTTACGTTTTACCACAGCTTACTCAGAAACAGGAGAGGTGGCAGGGTTCAGTGCTAAAACAGAAATTGCAATAGTAGGGCTGTCAGTGTTCTTAAAAGTCTCCAGTGACATTCTACTGTGCCATAGCTTATACAGAAACAGGAGGGGTGACATTGTTGTTGTCACTCTCCAGTCTCAGTCATGATGATACTAATCCCTCTACGTCATGTGCTAATGCCTATGTTCAAGTGCATAGTGGTTTTAAGTCAGGGAAACAAAAATGTAAATAAAAGCTTGTACCCTTTAAAAAATAAAAAATAAAGGTGAAAGTTTACTGTAGAAAAACATAAAATTGCCAAAATGCCATTCTACCCAAAATATGCATACCAGCATCAGGTAGCCCTTAACTAGATTTCAGCACCTGCTATCTACACTGTCATCATATTTACCCTTATCATTGTATAAATCTTCCTCAAACAATGCTAATTCATCCCCGCTATAATCCACATCACAGAAGTCTGTGTACTTTGATGTAATTGCCGATAATGGCCTTCCTCATGGAATTTGTAGTTCGTTTTATGGCAGACCTGTCACAATGTTTGGGCAATTCTTTTAGACCAGCCCAAAAGTCAAAATGTTGTGCTGACTCATCTGCATCACCACTGGGTGTCTTGGGATAGTTAGTTTTTTCCTAGAAGCAGTTGCCAGAGAAACTGAAGGAGGAGATGTCGCTGTGTCATGTACCACTTGTGCTGTCAGTCTGCTGACAAGGAGCTCAATGCATCTCTTGTGATTTGGGACAGTGGCAAATAAAGACATAGCTCTTAAACCTAGGATCAAGCACAGTTGGCAAAATGTAGAGATCCGATTTCATGATGTTGATAACTCTTAGATCCCGGTGAAGCAAATTAAGTACTTAATCTACGATTACAATATAGTTAGCTGATTTGCTTTGTTTCATTTCCTCCAATTTCTCGAGCTGCTTCTCAAAAAGTCTAATTAGGGGAATCACTTGACTCAAGCTAAGAGTGTTTGCACTCTCTTCACAGGTGACTACTTTGCTGGACTAAAGTACATTCCCTCTCATATTCTATTCTTCTTGCAGCTGCTGCATTTTCCTAAATGCTGTTGCACAATCCCAAAAATTACCCTAAATATTTCGGGACACAGACAGCATCTCCTGCATGTCATTGTCATTTTTTAAAAAGCTCTGTACCACAAGTTGATTGTGTGAGCAAAACAGGAAATGTGATGGAATCCCCCCCGCAATTATGCTCTAACAATATTGGTGGCATTAGCAGAAATCACATATCCTCAGGAGAGTCCAAGCAGGATAAGTCATGTTGCAATGACATCCCTTAGTTTTTCAAACAGGTTTTCAGCGGTATTACCTCTGACTTGTGCCTTGTCTCCTCTCTGATAACCACCTCTCACTCCCGCCTTCAAGACTTCTCCCGTTCTACTCCCCACTTATGGAATTCCTTACCACGCTCATTCAGACTTTCCCACAGCCTTCAAATCTTTAGATGCTCTTTGAAAACCCATCTCTTTTTTTAGAGGTGACCTTATCCCCGATAACACTATTTACACTAATGCACCCTCACAACTATCCCAATCTCCACTCTGAGCCACACTCGCTCCTCTTGTTTCAGCTGTGCCCTCTTCCCTTTAGAATGTAAGCTATCTAATGAGCAGGGTCTTTCATTCCCTTTTTTTTCATGTCTCCATTCATTTTGTCTGCCTTGTCTGTTCTTGTTTTACATATGTCTTGTTTTATGTATGTCCTTGTCTTCCTTACTGTACAGCGCTGTGGAGCACTGTGGCGCCTTTCAAATCTACGATAATAATAATAATAATAATAATAATATGACACTTCTTAGTGAAGCAGATGATACACAGAGTAGTATGTCTCAGAGAAATGTGACGTACTTGGGTACATGCTGCTGCTGTTCCTGCTGGTGAAGGCGAATCACCAACCCAGTGTGCTGTCACAGTCATATAATCTTTAGTTTGCCCAGTTCCGCTTGTCCACATATCTGTGGTTAAGTGTACAGTAGGTAGAATGGCATTTAGTAGCCCAATAGTTACATTTTTACGAACCTTCTGGTAGAGGTGAGGAATAGCATTTCTAGTAAAATGGTGTCATGATGGAATTTGGTAATAGGGATACAAGAACTCAAGTAATTGTCTAACACCAGCTGCATTAATAGTGAATATTGGACGCAGATCTAATACTAGCATAGTCGCCATGGCGTCTGTGATCCGCTTTGCGACTGGGTGACAGCTTTCAATCTTGCTAAGGATTTAACAGTCAATTGTTGTAAACTACTAGTAGTCTTCTTCTTGGTCTGTTTCTGGGTTGAAGATCCACCCCCAGCAGCAGGAGCAGCAACAGTGGGCATAACGCACAAGGATTCTCCTGAGGAGTCCTGGAGAGGGGAGGAGTCATCTCGCATTCGCAACTTGGATGTAGGACTAACTCCGATCACTTGTGAGGATATTGATGATGAAGGTGTTGTGGGGTGTAGATTGCAGGTGCTGGGATCTAGATGAGAGATGGGAGGTAGCTGATGCTGGACTACTTGTTGATATTTTTTTTTAGCATAAGTTTCTGATTTTCCCAAGAACTTTCCATGAACTCGCTTCAAATGGCGTCACATGGATGAGGATCCTAGATGGTTAAGGTCCCTACCTCTAGTGACTGTGGCTTTACAGTGCTACAAATGGCTAGACAACTGCTGTCAGGATTTGGGTAAAAATAATTCCACACATAAGAGGTGGATTTTTTGGTCTTATGCCCAGGCATGACAATGGCCTTCCTCATATCTCTGGCAAGAACTGCTGCAGTTTTTGTTTGAAAGTGTATGAAAATAATATTGTGACCTGTGAGGTGGTAAAAATTGACTGCAGATGACTTGAAATTAGTGTTATTGAGGTTAATAATAATGTAGGAACAAAAAAAGAGCAAAATTATGTGATGTTAGCATATTTTAGCAATTTTTCTAAAAAATACAAATCCAAAACCAAAACCAAAACACACGATGGCGGTTTTGCCAAAACCAAAACCAAAACACAAAGCTAATCCAGATCCAATACCACAAACAAAACCAGTTCACTGGGGTCAGTGAGCATCTCTAATTGAAACACACTGCAAAGGTTCATGTTATGCTGAACACAGTGGTAGTCATAGAACTACTGCTTCTTGGAGGCAAATGCAGATATAGTGGGTGGAAGGGGAGTTTACTTGGCAACAAACTCTTATTAGGCCCAAGATGTCAGACTCCTGTGGAATGACAAACATTGCCTAGGCCTAAGTATGGTCACATTTGGGAGATATAGGTTTTCTGATGACTACACTTTTATGCTGCAAAGTAAAATAATTTATATTAGACTGCATTATAACATCAAGACACTTACATTCTTTTGCAGTGGTCTGGGATTTTCTCCCTACCTCCTCCACTTGGCTTTCCATGGCCTCCTCCATTCAGTGGGAATGGTATTGATGGTGGGGAAAGGGAATTGTCGGGGTTTGGGGAATCAAAACAAGGGAAATTTCTTAGGCCTCCTCCTGGGGCTCCTCTCCAGCACCCTGATGTATGCAGCGTAGGCGTCCTGTTGGAATACATTTGACAACTTAGTTAATTTATAAAGGTTATCTCTGTTTCACTCATACATAGAGACATCCAGGTAATGTTAGGTTGCAATGTGAAATATCCAATATCACACATAGACTATCATTGGCCAAATAAACACACCTCTAATCCACTTTCACATGGACTTATCATAGAGGTTTGTTTTAATCACATACATATTCAGAAAAATCACTATTACGGTACATAACAGGCCCTGTACTTTTCCCATTCAAAGTTATTACAAACCATTTTACTTTGCAATGGGCCAGATATAAGAGTAATTTTAGCTTGAAATATAATAAAAAAATCGTAAATATTAATTGTGAACTTAAACCTCGCAGTTTCACCCTTCAAATCGGAGAGGAGTTCTGACTGCCTTCTCCTCAGATCGCTCCAATGTCTCTGCAATTAAACAATGCTGCATCTGCCAGCTAACTTAAGCCGCATACACAGCCTTACTGCCCTATATGCATTATTTGTTTCTTCAATTGATATGTACCGAGTTGCAGGTCCAAAGCAACGTTCCATTGTTGCAGTCAGTACCCGCAGCTCGGCACAAGAGCAGGTAGCAGTCCACATGTTTGCAAGTGAAGGAGGCTTCTCAACATTCTCATTACTGATTAGTTTTCAGGTCACGTATGGGCGTAGGCACATCAGTTGTGTATCCCATCTATACCATATCTGAATTGACTGACTTTCATCTGCCAATTAATCTTAATAATCATCCATATGCAGGCAATTAGGGGCATGATAATGCCTAGCCATTTGAACACAGGCAATCACAGGAGAATGCACTTCATACAACAGTTGGAGAGGCAATCATTCAGCCCTGCCGTTTTGTAATTTAGAACTTATGAGTTCAGAGGTTCTAAAAATCTGGATTTCAGCCTGCGTTATATTGTGTTATATTGGTGAGTACAAAGTGCTTCTTACTTATGACTGCCTTTTTATTCCTATTTAGTTTAATGGCAGTACCACCGCAAACAGGGCCAAGAAAGGGTTATGGCTCCTCCTCTTCAGCCTCAAGAGGAGGCAGCTAAATTTCAATGAAAGAGAGGTGGAAGTGCTGGCACAGTTGGTGGCAGAGAGGCTCACTCTACCAACCAGTAGCTCTCAGTCCCAACTATAATGAGAATCTGAGAAGATATCACTAAGCAGATCAATGCCGCGGTCCCAAATTGAAGATCTGGGACTGAGGTAAAACACATTTTTTCTTTTTTTTTGACCAATATTATTATATTGTGCTCTGCATGCTTAGTACAGGTCTTTGTAAATTTGAGCAACTTTTAAATTATTGTCCACGGTACGACAGACCAACATCTTTACTCTCATTAACAACTTGTACATTATCAGCACAGTGGCCTAGTGGTTAGCACGTCTGCCTCACAGCACTGGGGTCATGAGTTCGATTCCCGACCATGGCCTTATCTGTGTGGAGTTTGTATGTTCTCCCTGTGTTTGCGTGGGTTTCCTCCGGGTGCTCCGGTTTCCTCCCACACTCCAAAAACATACTGGTAGGTTAATTGGCTGCAATCAAAAATTGACCCTAGTCTCTGTCTGTCTCCCTCTCTGTCTGTCTTTGTGTGAGTGTGTGTATATATTAGGGAATTTAGACTGTAAGCTCCAATGGGGCAGGGACTGATGTGAATGAGTTCTCTGTACAGCGCTGCGGAATTAGTGGCGCTATATAAATAAATGATGATGATGATGATGATGATCATTCCTACTTTGCCACCTGTTTTTGAAGTCTCCAAATTAATTTTTAGCGCCGGGTAGCTTTCTGTTATTAGTATGTGACCTTTAGAGCAAACACATTTCTATCTATGGATAGAAACTAGAATCAGCGCTGAGGTAGCAGGCAATACCAATAGTAATTGATAATTGAATCCACGGCAAAAAATATATATGTTCATATTTATTAAACTACATATGAAAAACAAAGCAAAATAAAACAATATATATACATATATATTGTGGCAAGAGCCCGCTACTGCATAAGCACACGCGTACAACTTCTTCCTTTTTATGGTTCTTTATTGTCAGGATGGTAATAATGTTTTGACACCGTATACTTGCACAGCAATTATGGAGACCCTCAATGCTTACTATACATATTCCAGCTCTCTGTCCAGATCGGCCAGCTATCCCAGCATTGATCTCCCTGAACAATGAAACAAGCAGGGTTTTATACCTGACACTCCTCCCACAGGCCTAGCTTGATGGACAGATGACACACCCACCTTCTCTTTAAAAGGAAACGCCCATTCCTGGCTCTGTTTAGACTATCAGACCCACCCTGTCTGTTAGCTGAGAGGAAGCAGCTTTAAATCATGTAAGTAAACCAATTTTAAACTACACATATGTTTTTACCTGGTTTAATCTTCACCTAGGTACATAACTGTGCCAATGTTTTACTCTACTTCCCTGCTTTCTCTGCATATTGCCAGCTAAATGCCTCCTTTTGTTACAATATATATATATATATATATATATCAGTGCACTGATAATTACACTTCTGCTCAGAGCTCAGAATTAAAATATCACATTTAATATACAACTGTATATACTTCAAACTTATTCAGCCATGGTGATCATTAATGAAGTATCTCTGATATTTAAAAAGTTAAGATGTATATAACAGTCCTTGCATGGAATACTGATGATCCACTAATAAAGGAGTGTATAAATCCCGACATTGAATACAGATTGTTCAATTCTCTGAATCCTTTGATATAAACACTGTTGGAATATGTGGTGACTCTTATCATCCTCGCTCATCAGAATGTAACCATAAATAAGCTGAGGAATAGTGCTCGATGGATATCTTACAATTAAGAAGTCTTCCAAACCTGGTATATTAAGCAACTGATAACAATGCATAGAGGTTGAATAAATAAATACCGTAGGTTGCCTCCATACACACTGTGCAAGCACTGAAGTTCAGCGTTAGTCAGCCAACAAGAGTGTCTGAACCGCTGTGGGTCACACGCCATAAATTTCTTCTGTGCGCTGGTCAGATGGGCAAAAAAATTGTATGTCCCAATAGGCTCTCGGAACCGCCGTGGTAGTACTGATTCATTTCTATCTATATGTATGTCTGCACAAGTCTTTGGCAAATATTTTGACTTGTATACATTGCAACATTCTTATATATGAATATTTCACACAGGTTGCAGGACATTAAGCCAGGGCATTGTCCTATATAGATTATAAGTTGGTGCAGGGGGTGGGCAGGATTGACACCAGAGCTACCTCCTTCCCTAACCACACCAATATCCCCAGAGGTAAATTTCCAGTCAGAATATATACATAAATAACATTAAGGACTAATGTATAGTTTAAAGAAATATAAACACACCCAACAACAATAACTGTTTTTCCCAAAAAATAGACAATTAAACTTTTAGCACTTGCTATTTGAAAGCAAATTAAACTCCTAAATCCTTGGCAGTTATACGGCAACTTAGCCAGCCTATTGTAAAATCTGGACAAGGTCTTCAAGATTACTGAGTATTTTAGAGACAATCACTTAGAGAGTCCATAAGGTTGCCTACGTAAAACTCTCCTCAAGACATAGATATGATGGCGAGATTGAGAATGCTGTGTTTGGTCATTAAGTGTGATGTGCTTACATTAAGAGGCAAGCAAACCTTACTTCTGAAAAACAACCAACTTCTGCGTGCGCTAGAGTTTGAATCAACTGTATCTGCAGGGGAATGCCTCTGCTGTACATTGTCATCGTGTATCAGCCCCTCACAGTAATTGTGTAAATGAATCACTAGTTACGCTCCTTAATGAATCAGGTCCTATATGTTATATGATTCAGTCAAAAAGAGTAAAAGACGTGAGATTTCAGATCCCATAACATGATAACATTTTATTGAAAATAGAGTGTTTTTTGGTGAGCTACTGTAGTTGCAAAAAAATTTCCATTGTCATATACAACCAGTTATTTCTTCTTACAGTGGATGTAAAGATAGTTAATATATTATAGTTCTCCTGGACAACATATGATGTTGAGGAGTAAACAGTTTATACATTTTGAAATTTGCAATTTCATTTAGGACACTTTTGTATTTAACGGTTAGTTCTTCTTTAAAATATCACAATCAACAATTTTATTTTATTCCATTTAGTACATATGCTACTTGTTCTTAGCGTACAATATTTGTATGTGTACAAGTAGTAAGCAAATATGAGGCTACAAATTGTGAATTCACATTTACAAGTGCATATCACTCAACTTACTGGATTGTTGGAGGTAAAATAAAGGCAGAGCTTATTAATTTGTGATTGTGCCCTCAGTAAAAATGGGGGTGAACATTATTGGAACAGGGGACGATTGGCAGATCAAGGGTATTGTCCAGATCTTTCTTTCTGGAGTGTTGAGAAGTACATTAGCCTTAGAGATCTGTGTAGATGAACAATATAATATAGTAACAAAAGTTACACTAAACCAAATTGCAGGAATATTCAATTGCCTCTAAGACTGAGCGCCACTTTGTTCAAAAATAAATGTGTTGTGAGGAATTGAAAGACACTGAACAACTAATATAGATTTCATCCAATAATCACAAGATATCACTTATCCTCTATGTAGTGAACATAGAGAGCTTGCAGTTATTTATAAGGGATAAATCATAACTGCAGTGTAAATAGGTTGTCTCAAATGAATCCATGGATCAATTGAGCTGTTAAAGTGTAAAGTGTGAAGACAGAGAGTCTGATGTAAGTGTATTTGCTGGCTTTGCATATCCCAGTGTGAGAAGATAACCATGTCACCTGTAGCAGCTTCAAAGATCTCTTGCTGTTAGTCTTGGACAATTAAATAGACTTGGTGGGGCCGATCACAGCTGGAGATCCTTGTAGGCAGCATGTGAAAGCCTATACAGGTATATAGAAATATGACCTTTAAAGGAAAATGTCGTCATAGTTCATATTTTGGGAAATCTGGGTGCCACTCCATACTGCGGAGCAGAAATCATACCAGGGTTGTGAATGACAGGTACGGGTGGTATAATGAACAGCTAAAATCACATATCTTTGGAAAAGGTATGTCATAATTCCATCATGTTTGGTATTTAAATGATGAGGGAGATTATGACCAGTGATGAAGGGGAGTTATGTCGCTGGGATATATCTGTGAAAAGCTGAGACAGGTCAAGACTTAGGAATAGTTTGGAACAGGCCTTAAGTGACACCCAGGGAACATCCCTGACCCCTATTAGCATTAAACACTGCCCCTGTGAAGACCATCCCATTTCATTTTGCTAAAAAAACCTGTGTTGGGAAGGGGCAAGTGTCAGACGTTTTGGAAATCAATTCACATTGATAAGCTGTCCATCTTCCAAGCCAAATTTCCCTTGGCCAGAATGCAATTCATGTAAGTGTGAATCTGAATGTAACCCATTTTATTTTAAAACTGCTTTGCTTGCTATGTCAATCTATTAATTGTTATTCATTAATTTTTTATCTGTATGTCCTGTATTTTTGTGTATTAAATCTATAATTTAATATGTTGTGTCCTTGATACTCTAATGAATCCATTAGCCTGTTAGAAGAGAAAGCTCGACTAAGTTAACCCTTGTAATGCCAGTGTGTGATTTGTTGATACATTTGATTAATAAGCTGTGTGTGCTTGCATTTACATTTGTGTAACAGTTTGGAGGTTGTGAGGAAACGGGGTACTACTGGACTGAGAACTATGTAATCATCACCCGTTTCTCACGGTTTATTGTACTTTTTAATCCTTGGCCCAGTCTAAGTATATACACCAGAGCATTGGTGTATTATGTGTATTATTATTTCATGTTATTAGACACATTTTGCCCATACTATTACCTGTGATATTGTATGTAGTATAAATAGAAACAATATTGCCATACTGTGTGAAAATATCAGAACAACAGCAGTCATTTTGCTTGTGGTAGCTAATGTAATTACCATTTGTCTCAAATGTGTATTGTATGGGGTGCAGCTGAGATGAGGTTTGTTATCAGAACAATGTCTGAGTTAACTAGCTGGCAGCCCATGTTAATTAGCTAGGTCAACAGATAACCTGAGAGGTAATGAGGTTAGAACTTCTACTCATATGCAATGTACCTCCACAGTAATATATTGGTTGAAATAGCATGGGGAAATGTATCAATATGTGTCAATATAAATGTAATTGTATCAAAAGGTATCACAGACTTATATTGTGTAACCCTGCTGATATCATGTGTCAAAAGTCTTATTGTTCCATGTAAGCGTGCAGTGTCATTCCTTGATGTACTATTGTAACCCCATGTGTAGTGTATCCAGCCAAAACAGCTAATTGAGTCAAGCCATTCTATTGTCTAATCAAGGTAACAGGGACAGTATGTCTAGCAGCTAAATTGTTGACTGGGAGGCCCCTTCTGTAAAGGGGAGGTTGGAGACATTTGACCCTATTTCCTGGGTACAGAGAAAATAATATAGGGCGAGGAGAATGCCAGGGGGGATGCTAGTTTGGAGGATCCTGGTGTAAAAGACATCAGTGAAAAGGACTCTGGGCCAGGAACTGTGGTGCCGCTGGAGGGAACCCTACCAGGACAGGGTTGGTGTGAGCTAGTAACCCAGGCTAGGAGACACCATAACTGTTTTGCTAAACGGTAGTGGTAATATTGCGGGAGGATAAGACCCTGAAAGGGACAGAGATTATGACTTTGGAGTGCTGACTGCAGGAGGCTGCTGGAGGATACGTGCTACCATTTACCCTGTAACTTGTGAACGTCTTGTGGTGTTGTGCTGTCGTAATAAAGTCTTATTTTGGATATATCTTGGTCTACCCGAGTGAGTTGAATCCCACAGAGGGTAACTTCCATCCCAGCTAAGGGTGGTATCCTCACATTTGGTGGCAAGCAGTGGGATCACTCGGCCCGGTGTTGCAAGAACCGGGAAGGCTGCAAGGGACGCAAGCGGTTGCAGTCCAAGGGCCTTGTAGGTACAGCACAGCACGGGCTACACAGCACCCAAAGGAAGCCTATCAGAGGAGTTGCAAGAAACGTGAGACATGATCAAGTATAACTCCCTAAAACTGGATGAACTCCGGGGATTATGCCAGACAAGGGAAATTGCTACTACCCAGGATGACTTCAGGCCACAACTAGTGGAAAAACTATGCAAATGGGACCTGTGCCTACTCGATAATGCGGGCAGGATGAAAATAGCAGAGGTCCCAGCAGTGGAAGGCACCCAAGTTGGGACTTATGTTGCAGAAATCCTGAAAGCCAAGGAGTTGTATGAGGACCAGGAGCAGCCAGTAAGGATTCAGGAGATTGCAGCTACAATACAAACATCCCCCACCCCAGGCCAGTCAGCAGTGCACAGTGGAAGCTATGACTATGGTCAGCTTCGTCAAGAGCTGCAGCACGTCCTCAGTCAGTGGATCCGGAGAAAAGGACTTGAGCTGGTAAAAGCAGGGCTGACTGAGATATTTCCCAGCCTTCAGGATTGGGTGGCAAAGTGTAACCCACAGTCCTGGGATAAAGCAGAAAAGGGGCAGAGTGAAGGCCAAAGGCGACCCAGCAGTCAAGGACAAGCAATACCACACTTGGGACAAGTCGGGAAGTGGTGCCTTCGATGTGAATACTGGGGACATCTTCAACAGCAGTGTCCCAGGAAAGGAGGTCAATTAGACCAATTCCCTCCCACGGGGGTTGTTGGCAGGAGCCACCCCCGGAAAAACAAACACTACCACCCTGATGCGCCAGAGGCGAGGGGGGTAAAGGCCACTTGCAATGCTGTGGCTGACATGAGGCAAACAACAGGAGGACGCCTTTACAGGCACTTGAAACCTGTATGGGTGGATGGCAGAAAAGCCCAAGGATTTAGAGACTGTGGGGCAGCCATCACCCTGGTACGCCCCGAGTTGGTGGATTCCAGAAGAATTATCCCCAACAAGTACTTTAAAATTAGGATGGAGGATGGACGATGGGCAGAGATTCCAACAGCCCAAGTCCAGTTGCATTGGGGCCATTGTAACAACCTGGTAGAAGTTGGAGTTATGGCAGGAATGTCCAATGAGGTGATTTTGGGCAATGATTTGGGGCAAGACCTCAGGAATTATTTTGTTGAAAAAGCCCATAGAAAGGTGAGCCCCAGGCAGAGGAAGAACAACCACTTCTACACGCCAGTAACTAACGGGTATCAGCAACCTTTCTTTACCATCTCCGGGCCTCTGAGGGTGAGTAGCCAAGACCATCCTGAGGGGGGGTTAGTCCTGGGGGAGGAGGATAAATCTAGACTGCAAGAAGCCCAGCTACTAGATCCAGATCTAGAAGGGATGCGGGCACTAGCAGATATGTCGTATAAGACTGGGGTGGTAGAGGATTGTGCATGGTTGGATGGGTTACTGTATACGGTGTCCAGCCCAAATCATAAGTACAGGTTGGTAGTCCCACCCGAATATCGGGATCGGTTTATAGCTCAGGCCCATGGGGAAGGGGGTACCGATCACAGAGGAAAAAGGAGAACACGAGCCAGGCTCAGACAGCAGTTCATGTGGTTAGGTTTAGCGAGGGATGTAGACCGCTACATAGCCAACTGTGCAGACTGCAAGAATATGTTAGGGCATGGCTGCAACAGTGACATTCGGACACAGGAGGGGAAAAGGCAGCATAAAAAGCAGGACATTGATGACTGCGTGATGTTACTCTCAGTAGTCCCTGCAGGAGATAGTGTGCAGCAGGATTCCTGCAAGAACCCTGTGCATAAGCGGGTGCAGACTGGGGAAATGAGTAATCCCAGTGCAGAAGGGAACTGGGAAAGGGGGAGGCGTAGCCAGACAGGACCCCAGACAACCAGGGAAAGGCAGTCGGTAAGGCTCTTAGACAGCAGGGCTCAGAGTAGCTACTGGAGCAGGAGACCGAGACTTCCCGCAGAGGTTCTGGGAATTGATAGGTGCTGGCGGCTACAAGAATATAACAAGGTGCAGCAAGTAAACGCTGGAGGCTGCGCACAGCCCAGCAGGAAATTGGTTCATCTCGTGGGAAACCACATAAAACCTGCAGTAGTGTCTGCAGAAGAGACTGGGGCTCAAGTTTAAAAAGTAGGGGAGGAATGTGAGGAAACGGGGTACTACTGGACTGAGAACTATGTAATCATCACCCGTTTCTCACGGTTTATTGTACTTTTTAATCCTTGGCCCAGTCTAAGTATATACACCAGAGCATTGGTGTATTATGTGTATTATTATTTCATGTTATTAGACACATTTTACCCATACTATTACCTGTGATATTGTATGTAGTATAAATAGAAACAATATTGCCATACTGTGTGAAAATATCAGAACAACAGCAGTCATTTTGCTTGTGGTAGCTAATGTAATTACCATTTGTCTCAAATGTGTATTGTATGGGGTGCAGCTGAGATGAGGTTTGTTATCAGAACAATGTCTGAGTTAACTAGCTGGCAGCCCATGTTAATTAGCTAGGTCAACAGATAACCTGAGAGGTAATGAGGTTAGAACTTCTACTCATATGCAATGTGCCTCCACAGTAATATATTGGTTGAAATAGCATGGGGAAATGTATCAATATGTGTCAATATAAATGTAATTGTATCAAAAGGTATCACAGACTTATATTGTGTAACCCTGCTGATATCATGTGTCAAAAGTCTTATTGTTCCATGTAAGCGTGCAGTGTCATTCCTTGATGTACTATTGTAACCCCATGTGTAGTGTATCCAGCCAAAACAGCTAATTGAGTCAAGCCATTCTATTGTCTAATCAAGGTAACAGGGACAGTATGTCTAGAAGCTAAATTGTTGACTGGGAGGCCCCTTCTGTAAAGGGGAGGTTGGAGACATTTGACCCTATTTCCTGGGTACAGAGAAAATAATATAGGGCGAGGAGAATGCCAGGGGGGATGCTAGTTTGGAGGATCCTGGTGTAGAAGACATCAGTGAAAAGGACTCTGGGCCAGGAACTGTGGTGCCGCTGGAGGGAACCCTACCAGGACAGGGTTGGTGTGAGCTAGTAACCCAGGCTAGGAGACACCATAACTGTTTTGCTAAACGGTAGTGGTAATATTGCGGGAGGATAAGACCCTGAAAGGGACAGAGATTATGACTTTGGAGTGCTGACTGCAGGAGGCTGCTGGAGGATACGTGCTACCATTTACCCTGTAACTTGTGAACGTCTTGTGGTGTTGTGCTGTCGTAATAAAGTCTTATTTTGGATATATCTTGGTCTACCCGAGTGAGTTGAATCCCACAGAGGGTAACTTCCATCCCAGCTAAGGGTGGTATCCTCACAGAGGTTTTAAGAGTTAACCCTGTGCGTGCTGGTGTGGGTCTTGCTAGTCTGTGGATAGCTAGAAGCCTGTGTGCTAGAGTGGGACAGTATATTGTGGTCCTATTGCCCGTATTCAATAGGTGGTGGCAAACCTGAAGTGTCTGGGGGTGTGAGAGAGCTGTTTTTGGGGGCAATTCCGTAGGTCTATAACCTGTATGATAGGTAGAGAGAGACTGCGAGCTGGAATCATGTGTCACCTCATACAACGAACACCCCTAAGTTATGGCAGCTGGGAGCGTGTTTGTGACACTCTAACACAACAATTCTTCTCTGTTGATTTTCTGTAATATAATTGTAATTGACTATTATGTTGAACAGTATTTATTGAGGGATCAGTAAACATGTGATTTTCTTGAATTCTTTTGGTTAAAAAAAAAGTTAGATTTTTACTACTGTTTAATATACTAATTTGTCCAGCATTTGTAAATATCAATTTACGCTGCTTCTAAAAGATAAGCACTGTGAAAATTGTTTAGCTGTATACAGAATTATACATTTGATACATTGTAAACCTACAAATGTGTAAATTTCATTAAAGCTCAATTTTTTCTAGTTGCACAATTAGATTTAGTTTTAATCTATTTATATAAAAACCTATTTTTCTTGTTAACAATATCTTTGTTTTTTTCCCTACATTTCATAATCAACATGGTGAGAATCTATGAATTCATTTTCATAATGAGAGCCTCGTGGGATTGAAATATATTTAATATGGGAATGTTTGCAAAAGTGTTTTGCTATACACTGATTAGAGCTGTCAAACCATGCAGAACTTACTGAGGAACAACCTGTTACTGAATTCCATTCCAGCAAGACAGACAAGAAAAAAACAAGTGTAAAATTTAATTTGAAGAAAGCAAGGGATTGTTGAACATATTGCAAATTGACCAGAGCTTGTCAAAAGAAAACACTGTTTTCTCATCTTTCAGTGTTCAGAAATAATATTATTGCATTTAGTCACAATTATATTGGCATTTAGGCCATATTTAATAAACATAGACATCAATATTGTTCATGTTTATGCTAAAATGTTAAGATCCTGTCCTTTAAGTAAATAAGTCCGTGTTAAGGAGAACTTGAACATGAAAAAGTGTTCTGCTTCCTGGACCCCACTATTCCCAATAGCCTGAAAATTTCACTCTTAAATGGCTATGTGCCAGGTTGTTGACTAGAAGCTAATGTTATTAGCCTGAGTTGAGGACAGAGCAGAAAGCATTTGAGTACCTGTGGTGCTCCAGGGCTTGGGACCAAACTGGTCTACAATGAGATCAGCAGCATTGTCTGTATAATGTTAAGTACATCATGTTTTTGTGCATAATTCACTGTGAAATATAACCTTTTCTTCCATACATTTTTGAAAATCTTATGGACCAAAGGTAAGAAATTATGAAAACAGTGCTTCAGCAGCCAATCAAATCAACATCTAGCTGTCATTTATCTAGTATATTTTCGAAAAATTAAATCAAATATCTTATTAGTTGCTAGCCAACACTACATTTTCTACATGTTTACCTATATAAAAGAATGGTGGAACAGTCCGCCAGGGAATTGGTAGCAGGGCAGGTGCTACCATTAGGCAAACCTAGGCGATTGTGTAGTTTGCCAATGTTTAGAGGGAACTTAAAACGCTCAATAAGGGACATTTGGGCCGCTTACAGGAATGGGAATCAGCTGGCAGATTCTTACATGTGAAGCTGGCACCTGCTGCTCCTTAATGTCAATGATGGTCTGGGAGTGTGGAGCTCGGCTATGATGTTACAGCCAAATGCCACACTCCTGCTCTGAAGTGCTGTGGAAGCAGTGAGGTGAAGTCGTAATGCCCGACGGGGGGGCGCCACTTCTGAGGGGCTGTAAGTACTTTTCAATGATTTTTAAAGTTCTTGGTGACTTCTATTATTCCTATAAATTACATTTAGAGTGTACATTATCCTCTAAATATATGCATCACACATTTTTATTATGCTTAAGAAACTATATAGTATTTATGTCTTCATCAAGATTGTTTCACTTAAAATTCAAGTGTCCACATATAGATAATGAGAAACCATGCACCAAATTGCAAATATCTTAAGCTTTGTAAGCAATGGTTAATATTGTATAATCTTTCACAATATATATTTTAGTTGTTGTATCTTAGAAAATGTCCTCCAATAGCAGTGCAAATAAATTAACTAAAAATATTCAATAATTAGGATGTCGGAAATATTGATTAGTAAACTGGAATCACAGGGTGTCTCATATGTAGCCAGAACCTCATCAAGAATTAATAGATCTTGCATATTGATTGAGTTAACATATTTCGTACAAGCATAAGAACTTTAGTGTTTACAGCTCGTTCCTGGTAGCTTGATGTTCAATTACCAAATAACTGAAGAAAAAGTGTATCCTACTCTGTAATTAATGCACCATCAATTTCGTTATCCATATCCTAAACAGAATTAAAGCTCAAAATACAAATAATAGATTTGTTGCATCCATATATATGGACGACCGTGTTTCATCCTGTTATAAAGAAATTGACATTCATGTAGATAAGACCTAATATATGTTTGTCAAATCTTCTGTAATGCTTATACTGATGTTTTATGCTCTGTTTTAATTACAACAGATAAATCTCCATAAGCTCTGTGTGATGAAATGGAATAGTTTCAGAGTGCTACTATAAAAATATAATTTATGCTCTCTTCTAAAATTAAATTAAAATGTAAGTTATTATTTAACATGCCTGTCATTACAGGTCCTTAGGTCATTTCTTTGATTTAGCAAAAAATTGTCTAAATGAAAGAAATCATCATCTCAAGTAGGTATTACTAAGTGAAAATAATTCAGAAAGTTCAAAGGAAGCAGTTAAGATGTTAACTTCTTACACAATGTATAAAACAATTAAGGAGTATATATTATTCAGGATTTTTTTTAAATTATATGGCACAGCATTAGTTAGTATTCATATTGATTAGCATTAGTATTTCAAAGGCATTTGTGTCACTGTAGGACAATGAATCAATGTTAAAAGGTGAGAGAAGTGGCAAGGTAACAAGCTTCATAATAATCTTAAAGTGAATTGTTTATGCATTAAATACTTGTTTAAATAAGTAATGTTTAATTAGCGGTAATCAGTAAATGTGTATTGTAAAACATTGAGATGACAAATTATGAAAAGGCCATATTTATGAGGTTTAAGCAAACATTGCCTTGCTTTTCTGAGATGACCCTTTATTTTCTGTCCAAAACCTATAGAGTACTTACATTTCAACTTAGCAAACAATAGGACATCCAAGCTGACAAGTCTGAAACAAAGCAAAAGAAGAAAACTGATTGCTTGAACTGCAGGGTCGTAACGATTGCAGTGCAGGCAGTGAAGTCATCCAGGATGCAAAGAAGAGGGGGCACAACGCCAGTCTGTTATATGCAAAATAACCACCACCCCCCACGCCGAAAAGCATTAATGTAGTGTGTGTCATGGGGCCTCCTGCTCACTGCAGCGTTGCTGATGTGCAAATATGTCGCCAGTATGCTGTCAGTATAGGGGAGCTGAGAGGAGCCAGTATGTATGCAAGAAGAAGGAACAAGAAGTAGAAGACACAGCAAGAAGAAGAACCATATACAAAAATAAGAGAAGCTAAGGAGCCTGGAGAGAACAAGGGGGAGGCTTAAGAAAAAGGGTAGGGGGTAAGTGGTATGGAGAGATCAGAGAGAGATTCAGGGGGATGGGAGTTGGAGAGAAGGAGGCGTTTCTTTGGATTACATAAATATATTCTACATTAATACTATAAAAATAGTAACTAAAAGCAGTACTATATCTAAAAAGTTGTGTTTACTAGTAATAATAATCATATCTATTAAATGTGGGGGAAATTTGTAAGCCATTAATGTGATTTGGGGGTTGTTGGGGGAAACAGGCCTTTGTATTAAATGGCAATGCATTTAATTTAATGTTGGGGCTGATGAGGGGTAAAAAGTTCTGTTAACTAAATGGGGATGATATTAATTTAATGCCATGGTTGAGGAGAAATAGGTCTGTCTTTAAATGGTGTGTTATGAATTTAATGTTGGAGCTGGTGGGGTAATTGAATATATCTATTTATGAAATGGGAATACTATTAATTTAATGCTGAGGCTGAAGGGGAGGGGTGATATATCTGTTTATTAAAGGTGATTGTTATTAATTTAATATCAGGGTTGGTGTGGGAGATATGTCTGTTTATTAAATAGGAATACTATTAATTTAATTTTGGGGCTGATGAGGGGTGAAATAGATTTGTTAATTAAATGGAAATTTTATTAATTTAATGTTGGGGCTGGTGGGGGATAAGGAGGCTAATTTATTAAACATAAACACTATTTAATGTCGGATTGGTTAGGGAGAAGCAGGGCTAATTATTAAACATGGATGCTATTAATTTAATGCTGGGGCAATATGTGGGAAAATAAGCGAAATTATTAAAAGTGAAAGCTATTAATGAAATGATGTGGCTGATTGGATGGAAGATGGCTGTTTATTAAAAAAAAAATAAAAAAATACTGTTTTAGGGCCTCACTTAGAATCGGACTCAATTTACACTGAAATCGTAAGAGTAAATTGCATCCCGTAATTTACACAGTATTTAGAATGGCACGGATCTTTAGATCCGTGCAACTTAGAATACTGTGCAAATTGCAGAAACATGTCTCTTTATCTGCATTTTGGGCCGGCGTGCAAGTGTATCATGCAAACAAACAGATAAATAACTAAAAAAAAGTAAAAAAATCAAAACTGTTCTACACCCCCCCTCCCCCAAACAGTACAAGGGTTTGTTATGCTGTTTGAGAGTGGTGCACACCTTTTTTTTTTATATATTTTATTTTTTTACTTTGTTTTTTAATGCATCACGGTCTCTTGCACCAGCTGAAAGCACCCGCAAAAGATATGTTTCCTAGAGACCTATTTGTGGTTGCTTTTATCTCAAAATAGCATGTGAAAATAGCAATGTCTGACTCTAAATCCTTAGGCCTTTAGTTTCCAGATTGCTTGGGGGGTTGGGAGGCCTAATTTGTCAAAACAGGACCTCATCATTCCAGAATCCTGGCAAGTAGCAACTGAACATTAGATATCAGCAGCATGTAGTCAGAGCTGCAAGAACAGGTAGAGTACAGCACAGTGTTGGAGAATGGCATTGTGCATGTAAAGAAGGGGGAAGGGGGGAGTGTGGCGGTGTGCCAGTGTTCTGTCTTGAATTCAAATTGATTATTTGTGGTAAGAGCTTCTCAAATGTTGTTGTATTTTACCTGATCAGCATGGATACAGCTCCCACTCAGTTTAGAATATCCAAAACAAAGTTTGCTCAGTTTATAAAAGCGATTCTATGCAATCCTATGGGTGCCAAATGAAGAAAGTCAATAGTTGAAATCTATTTCACATAATCCTGATAATCTATGTGCATCAAGAACTTCTACTTAAGGAAAATAAAAGTTCTAACTTATTGATTTTCAGTGAATAATAAGTTTCTCATTAGAAAACTTACACAAATTAAACTTCCTATAGCATTCAAACATTTATGTATATGAAAATTATTTACATTATATTGCACATGTATTAAAACAGCAAAAATATGTATGTGATTAAAAACACAAAAACATAGGTATTCGGTTTGTTCTTTTATACATTTATATTTGAATCAGTGATACCAAGGTGCGCTCCTTTGAGTGAATAATATGTGCACAAATGAATTAAATCATTTGAGAGAGTGCAGCCAGGACAAATAAGGCCACTGTGTATGTGTTAACAAAAGAAAATATAGCCTTGCGCTCTGAAACGAACAACATAGAAATCACTATATATTAGCATATACATAAGTAGGAGAATATAGCTATATTGGGATAAAATCACCTGCCAACATCAAGGCAAGTCCTGTGGTTGAGACCCTAGCCAGGTTTTCAACAATAAACCTCAGGGTGTCACCTTTAAAACCTTCCTGAGTCTCCATTGTCAAAAATATTGATATAGTTTTTGTTTCTGAGCGTCAGACTATATTTTATTCCGTTTGCACATACACGGTCTTTATTGTCCTGGCTGTACACATTTCATTCATTTAATGTAGCGCACCTTGGTTTCACTGATTCTAATTTGTTTTCTGGGAGTCCCCTCCTCTCATAGGTTGCTGCATTCATTAGTAATTATACATTATATTTCAGGAAACACAGCGCCCTACCTTGGCTCGGACCAGGATTTTAATTTGGAATAGCTTTTATCTCCAATTGTAATTTCAACCTGGCCTTCTCTGAAGCATCAAGTTGCCTGTTCCTAGCAGCTACTTCATTTCATGCACCCCTCATGATTGTTTCCTCTTGAAGTAGTTGTTCTTATATAAGTTTTGTCCTTAGAATTATCACTCTAGTATCCAATTTTATTCAACTCAACACATTGTACAGGATCCCATTTCATCATAGCAATGAAGTGCACCGTAACATTAAAGTCACCTTCATGCACCACATTTGCTTTATATACAGTGTGTAGATTCCAGATCTTGTTTTGTATCTCTCCACACTGAGACTGATTTGCTGACAGACCTCCGTAAAATATTTCTGCTTATTTCTGCTTACTTGCAATCTACAAATATCTTCTTCTTGCCCATATTTCTATCTTTAGAAAATGCACTTTTCCCTGGAAATGTTTCATGTCTCTGGTGTGAGAATAGTAGCTTAAGCAGCAACAAACTTTATTTTCACATACCCTAAGCAATATAAACATAGAAAACAGCTATATAAATCCAGTAAGAGTGGAACTACAATTACCAGCAAGTTACAGAAGCTTTTCCTTTAAATTTAGCATCATTATTTTCTCTGCACATGTTTCTGTACCAGACCCAAGTTTTGAGAATGCAGACTCACAGAATTGTAAGACTTTAAATCCTGAAAAACATTTACTTCCTTTGTTGTTTTACTTGTATAAACAAACAAATCATTAAACCATATTTGGTACTCACCCTTTCCTGGTTTTGACAGGTAGTCACAATCACTTTACTGTTACTCCAATTGCAGGTTTTATATATCTCTGCCTTCCAGGATTCAGACACTAGTTCTTGCGGAGATCTGCTCTGGTACAGCAATATAGGACTTGTTTAAATAAACTGGCAAACATAGGACTTGTTTAAATAAACCGGCAAACATAGCCCGATGGGGATTTTTAATTAACTTCTTCATCCTTTTCTACAAAATTGGCAGCTAGGCCACTTACCACTTTTGATGCAGTGTCTTATCACAAACCCACAGTTGTTGTTCTGCTGAAGCTCTCTCCTCAGTTAGTCACTCTGGTCACCTAGTGCATGGTTCCAATTATACAGAAACAAGATGCCCAGCCTTCTCCATCTGGTCATGTAGCGTAGGACTCACCAGAACTCATGCCAGTGGAAACCAGCTCTCAGGGAACAGATGTTTCATCTATCTCCAATTGGATATATATATTTATATATATATATATATATATATATATATATATATATATATATATATATATATATATAGATAGATAGATAGATAGATAGATAGATATCCAGTCCAGACCAGTCAACATGCTATAGGTACTTAAGCTCAGTAATTCTTCATCTTTCACCAGTGCCTGCATGTGAATTAAGTGGAGGCTGGAGAATGGACATTAGTACCACATAGAAAAATTAATAGTATTGAAGCCACTCTAAGTGAAAGCAAGAGTTGGACCATGCTCACATTAGAAGACTATAAATATTCTGTAGTCTTAAACATAAAGACAAATATATAGAAAAGAATATGACACATAAGAATATTAAAGTATACGACTAGATAAGAATCTAAGGTTGATAAAAAATATTCTGGACAGTATACATATACAAATGAAATGAAAAGAAAGGGACATGCTATTTCTACTTCTATATTTTTACTGTTTGCATTCTGTGAAGTAGTCATTCAGCCTATTAGCTGGGAACCAGTCTTTTAGTTTCAGTAACAAACCCCCCCCCCCTCGAAAAATATGCTCCTATATTTAGTGTTATGAAAATGATTGATGCTTAATAGAATACTGATGCTGTATTTTATCACAGATTGTGGATAGAGTTTTCACACAGAAACTCCACAGAGTACAGCGGTTGACAGAGCCTTAAATAAACTTCATTTACATGTGCGACATGACATATGTCGAATAACATTAAAAAAAGTTACATTTTCCGAAACAGGGTAGCACATGCTTCAGAAATTGCAGCCTATAATAAATAGTAAATATGTTAAAAAATATGTTCATTTATTTTTTGGGAATTTCCCTTTTCTATAGGCAGACTAAAAGCAGTGTATTATAATTTCCTGATATGAAGCAGAATACATAAACTCATACATGCCAACTTTCAAAACTTCTCCCGGGGAAGAAGTCATGGGACAGGGAGTACAAGGAGGCGTGGTGATGTTGTTGCATTACCATAGTCCCGCCCCCACTATAAAATGCAGACATTCATGGCATTGAATAGCAGGGGCAGGGCTTAATGACAAGATTAAGCCCTGCCCCTGCCATTCAATGCCATGAATTTCGGCGAATCTGCAAGGTTTGCCTACCCTCCCAGGAATTCCGGGAGAGTAGGCAAGTATGCATAAACTGTAAGCTAAAGGTCAAATGGAGTCTAGGTTAGATATAAAAACTATTTAGATTAGCTATATGCTTTCATATTGGGAATGCAAAGCCATAAATATACTTAGAGGCTCATGACATATATTTGTTGTAACTTTGCTTTTCAGTCATTGATTTTATTATATCTTTCAGGCCACCAGCATTCACAAATATGAGGTCCAAGCAGACTAAAAGAGATACAGCAGGGAAACATTCTTCAAAGGAAGATATATATTAGAATACAAGGATATGCACTGAAACTAGAGGGAAGGGTAGTGGATAAGTGGAATAGACTACCATCAAGGTGGTAGAGGCTAATACAATAGAGCAAATTAAACATGTTTGGTATAGACAGAATGATATCTTTGCAAAGACCTAAGTATCAAATAGGGATTGAGATTACCATAGGTTAAAAAAGTGGGCAAACTAGATGGTCCAAGTGGTTCTTCTCTGCCATCAAATGTTCCTATGTTTCTATACACCAAAGCCTACCATAATCACAAAAATAGACTGGACACTAAGCATATCACGCTCAACGAACCATTGTTACTTTAACCAATAGAAACATATAGAGAGGAATAAAACACTCTATTCAGTCTTATTACTGTCATTTTTCTACTTAAGCTGGGTACACACTACACTGTTTTCGTCCAATAGTCGGCTCAAACAGCCGACATACGACAGCTCATTCAAAAGTCGGGTCAGTGTGTGCAGTGACACGATGGTCGAAAGTCTGCCCAAATGGACGATTATTGCCTTATTTGGTTGGTCGCACCGTTTAATATTTTCGTTCCAATCTTGTTTCCGCTGTGTAGTGTGTATAAACTTCCGACCGATCCACAACAGTGAGTATAAAATTACAGTCATTGCTCACGACAACATGGCTGTAAAAAGTCGTTAAAGGGACGTCTGCTCTTCACTTTATCGTTCTAAACGAGGCTAGTGTGTATGCAGTCCATGAACCGATCGCATGTAAAATCGCTCGGCATAAAAAGTTGGTCGAAATTTCTGTAGTGTGTACCTAGCTTTAGAAAGCCAATGATTCCGGCAAACGCACTTGATTGCCATATCTCTCTTATTTTAGTTGCCAGTTCATATATTAACCCAAATATAAAAAATGTAATCCACTTTTTTTCTTTAGCCTGTATTTGTTTACCCTTTTCATCTTTTCATGAAATCACTTTTTTGAGGACACTCACTAGCCAACATTAAGTGGATCAGCATGCAGGATTTACATTCTTAGATCAAGAATAATAAGTAAGCTCTTTCACTGCAGTCAGACAGGACCTCATATGGATAGGCTGAAGAAGAATAGAAAAGTGAATGTCTGTATTAAAACCATCTGGCCAGTAGTGGCTGAAGACTAAAAGGAGAGACATTGCAGACACAGACCTGGAACCATTTGGAGACAGACAGTTGGGCTATTCCCTGATAATAATATAAAAATAAGTATTTCATTATAATCTTTATCATCATTTATTTGTATAGCGCCACAAATTCCACAGCGCTGAGAATATTTGTCATTCATATCAGTTACTTCATTGATGACATTGTATATACATTGTTTATCATATTGAATAATTTGACAGCAGCTCAGTTAACCTTATCAAATGTTTCTACTTTTTAGGGTCAGCAGACCTCTTATTATGAATCCCCTACATACTTGTTTGTACCAAATTTTGAAGTGGTCATGGATAGAACAGAGTATCCTAATGTCATCGAAGACAATAATCTTTCCCTAGTGTGTGAATAAGTCATATCAGAGAGGTTAGTCTTTAAAATTACTTGAAATCACTATCACATGTTGCTGCTCATATATGCAGACATATTCTACATAACTCTGTGACCTGCATGCAATTCAATGTTTCCCTCCAAATTAGTTTAACTTAAAAGCCTTAAAATTAGTCTTACTTACTAAAGGGATAAGCAAAGCATGCAGATGGGATCTTCCAGAGACACTAGAGCAGCTGCAAAACTTGAAAAATTCTTCTACAAGAAAGCGAATGCAGTGTCCATATTTAAAAAAATCCACCTGGCCAGTGATACAGAAAAGCATCTCATAAGTACCAATGACAGGTTAATGGGGTTTCTGGAAAATATGGGAATGAAAGATACTTGTGTCAGGACCTGCCTTTGCTTCTACTACAGCATCTCTCCAGCATGCTGCTTTGTCTTGGCAGATCCTGTCTATTTGAGTACTCTGGACTTGATATTATTTGAATGTACCCTGCAGTACCTCTGAACCACCAGAGGTGCTGCTATCGTGCCTTGCCTTTTCTCTCACTAGCAGGGGTTAACCTGCTGTACCTGCTAATTATCTGCACCTGTTCTCTCCTTATTTATGCTTGCCTTCCCTCAGTTCCCCTTTGCTGGTCATTGATGCTGGTGTTCCTGATATTATTGTTCTCATTTGTTACTCCTGCTTCTTCTTCTATTCCCTGGGACTACTGCAAGCAGCTAGCCGACATCCTGGTTTCTTTCCACTCAGCTTGTTCACTTGCACCAGCCATATTCTTTGTTGTTACCTGCATTCAGCCTCACCCAAAGATCCGTTGTTCAGTGTCTGCAATATTTGGTTTGTACCATTTTCTGCACTATCTGGATCATATACATCATCAGACTGGCCTGCTGGGGGCCAGGGTATTCCCCAGAGGGCCCGAAGCATTATGGCTCTGCCCTCTTTGTTGATGGGGCGGAGCAGGGTACTTTAAAAAAATCACTTACCTGACTGAGGCGTCGGCATCACTCTACCCTGCTCCATTCGCACTGAAGGAGCAGAGGCAAAGGTGGGAAGGCAGCATGGCACAGTGTGATAAAGGGGGACCATGAGAAGGGGGGAAAGCAGCATGGCACTGTGTGATGAAGGGGGAGCAAAAGCAGTATAGTGCAATGTTATGAAGGGGGTTCAGGGTGAAGGGTGAATGTGTTTAGGAATTTGATTGTCACTGCTACAAGTCAGATTTATAACCGGCATCCTTTCCCTGTCAGCCAGTGGTAGATTGTACCTTGTATCCTGATCTGTTCTATTCTCAGTGTCTGACCTGGAATGTTTAAAGAATTCTTTGACTTCTCCTACCCCTGACAATGGCTTGTTTTACAGATCTGCATATATATCTTTACCTGCCCTGACCCCTGGTTTTTTTTAAAGGGACTGCTGTCTTCTCCTGCTCCTGACTTTGGCTTGTTAATTGGATCAGCATATATATCTCCACTTGTCCTGACCCCAGACTTGTTAAAAGAGCTGCTGTCCTCTCCTGCTCCTGACCTTGGCCTGCATATTACTCTGCATTAACCCTTGCTAGTTCTATTCTCAGTTGAGAATCACCCTGGCAACTGAGTACTCTGGGATGTATATAGTTCCTTGGAAAAAGGGATGCTGCAGGTGAACACCTCTTGAAGCGGTTCTAGTAGTTGAGGATCACATGCCATATAGCAATTAACAATGATATAATTATTTAAAATTTTGCAATCGTAAACTGCTTTCATCCAACACCCTGCTTTGGACAAATAACTGTCTATCTGAACTTAATGACCCTGAAGAGAGGAGCCTATAAAGCCTGCTGGAAGTAAAGTTTATATGAGAACTCTTTGAGGATAGCGCAGCTCATATATTTTCACAAACTACAAATGAAACATAATATTCATGGCTATGGGTTTTATAGATACCTCTACATACACCGTACAGAGTGCAGACAATGGGACCATGGAGGTACTATTCTATTTTGAATATTAAAGTTTACAATCTCTACAAATCCAGGCATTAAACCATTAAACTAATCTCTACTTTATATAGCACTTTCATGCCTCAGCAAATCCCTTACTAAAAAAAATACTATAATGAGTTGACAACATTGAAGATATCTTGGTGGAAGCATGGAAAGGGGTATTAAAAGCTCCCTCATGAATTCTCAATTCAATCCACCAACAAATGCATTAAAACCCTGATCCTTTATACAATACATTCTCTAGAGATGTTTGTAACATTTCCAGTTTTTCTAAGTTAGGCAAATATCATTCCTGCATCTTATTTGATGTTGTTGTATGTTTTTGGTCAACGTTCTTTTTATATATTAACTCCATACTCTTCCCTCCTAGACTGTCTTGCATGTTTACTCAATTGTATTACTCTAGAGATGGTACCCAGTATCAATACACCCCGTATACACTGTACTCTGTTTTATGGTAGCAAGTGTTTAACCTCTGGGTGGATGTTTTCTGAGGTTCCTGCATTTGAGGTGTGGAAGGGAATGCTTAATTACAACCTCCCAACTATTCGCTACATTAATTTACATAGAGATACCTTATCCTATTTTAGGTTTTTACTGAGCACTAGACTTTGGATACCACAAAGGAATTGGTGACTGTCTTGTTAGTGTCTGTCTTAAAGACATTACATCAATGTTTGTGTTTATAATGGGAAATAACCCTTGGAACCTATTTATTTTTTTATTTATATGAATAATGTCATGATAACTGTATTAATGTATATATGTATCCTTTACTGGAAAATTGTACTATGTACTGACTAACAGAGCACTTAATTGTTATTGGAGATTTAACTATATTTTTTGTGTTAGTTGATTGCTGTACTTCACACAACTGTTAGCTTAAAAAATGTAATTGTATATTAATTTTATCATGCAGTTGCGTATGTTGTTGTTTTTTCTTTTTGTACTGAAACCCAAAAAAGGGCCATGAAACACCTCATTAAATATATATATATTTTTAAAAATACTTGGACTTGAAAATTGCTAATCAGACCTTAATAACATTTGGCCTTCTACCTCCAATAATGGAACTTCACACCTTTAATGAATATTTTGCACTAGCCCACTACATCCTGTGATCAAAGATCTACTCTGTAACTTTGGGTTTTAGATGTCAGTCGGATCTTAGTCTCTATTATGGATCACCAGCATATGCAGTGTACTTAGGAGATCTCTACTTATGCTTAAATTTAAGTATTCGGTCACAATATCCAATAGTGATTTTTTTTTGTTCAGCTGTTCAACACGAGATAGAGTTACTTGGATATTTAGAGCTTCATTGGTTCTTTTTGGAACATTATCAACAGATGGTAGATATATGATGATGTTATTTATTTTAAAATTGTGGTCAGTTTGATTTATACAATAAATGTTTTACTATGGGAGTGGACCCCTATTTTCACTGTGCGGGCATAATAAATTATAGTTCAGATCTCTGTTACAAATTACAGTTCAATTACCCAGAGAAATAAGTTATAACTGTTATTCCTTGATCATACATTACATATGATCTCCTGGTGGACTGATAAGTTAAGTACACTAAACTGTTCCTACCCAACATTTAATCACTACCCATCTTCTGAATGTTGATCATCTGAAACTTCTGCAAGGCAAAGATAATGGTTAATGTGAAATTAAATAGGGCCAAGGAAAATATGACAATCACACTAGCTATGTAAATAATTATACATCCCTCAATAGATTCAGTTACTCAGGATATATCATTTACATTATTAGCTGACATGTGCATCCTATTATATAAATAGAATTGAAACACCATGAGAAAAGAGAAAGTGTATATAGGGGCACTCTGGGATGTAAATTTGAATATGTTAAAAGGTATAATCTTTATTAAATCAATTTAAAATAACAAATTATCCTAATCTTTATTTCAAACATTTTTTTAATAATCAGCACTATAAATAGACCAACAATTATACATCCAGAAGTAAGTAAAATGAACTCTACTGGTAGTTGAGTTAATAAAAAGTGCTAATCGCAATGTTGAGTTATCTGATTAATTTAGTCCTTTCTCGTAGAAAATCTTATCCCTATAATATGCTCAGATCAATATCCTTATAGTTATAAGAGAAAGAGGCTTAGCTCATAAGTGTCTGATAGCAAATTAGATTAAAAAAAAAACCACACTCAAATAGTGTCACACAACAATGTTGGTCAGGGGGTAGTTGTCTTGTGTGAAATTGTGTAACATGCAGTAACAGGCTAAAGGTAGTGAGGTTAAGAGGGTGGTTGAGGAATATTATAAGCTTGTCTGAATAGGTAGGTTTCCAGAGAACGCTTGAAAGTTTGTATACCAGAGGAGAGTCTTATTGTGCGATGGAGAGAGTTCCATAGAGTGGGTGCAGCCCGAAAAAAGTCCTGTAACCGGGAATGGGAGAATGTAATGAGGGTGGATGAGAGACGCAGATCTTTTGCAGAACAACATATTAAGAAAGGAACGGGCAGCAGAGTGAACGCCGATGCGTGTTTCGCATAAGTAGCTTTGTCACAGCCTTTTTGGTCTGGCTGGATAGCTATCCTTCCTTGATCATTCTCTACATATGATCTCCTGGTGGACTGATATGTTAAGTGATCTAAACTATTCTTACCCAACATTCAATCATTACTCATCTTCTGAATGTTGAGCATCTGAAAATGCCGCAAGGCAAAGGAAATTGTTCAAATTAAATAGGGCCAATACACCACCAATACAAAACACAGTGGCTATTAAAGTGTTCATCCCTTGGGCATTTTTTTCATTTTATTTTATAACATCTTATGTATTTATTTGGAAACTTTTGCCATCAATACAATATACTATGTAGTGCTAAATCTATTTCATAATTAATGATAAAAAGCAAATAGATAGCATAACACAAAGGTTCACCTCCTTGGTAGAAGCAATTTTATCTGTAATTACTGCTGTGGTTCTGTCATGTTTAATGGGTATCTGTGGGATCTTATAGCCTGCTAGGTTCAGCGACAGTTACAGGGAGGCACGGAGTCTAACGGGACAGAAGGTTTTCACCAGTGACCCACGCAAGGGAGTTTTGGCTTAGAGGTTTCTGCCCCACAGGTCGTGGTCCTGCAGGCAGGTACTCAGCGAAATCCAGTAAAGAGTGCATAAAGGAAGATCTGCGGGAGGTTTACATGGAGGTCCGGGCAGCATTAAACATGAGAGTGGATCAGGTGGGTAGATAATCTGTAGCAGGTAGACAACAGAGTCCAGGTAGCTGCAGCAGGACACTGGATAGGAAGGTGCGATGTTCTGTGACAGGTATACACCAGGGTCCAGGTAGCTGCAGCAGGAGACTGGATCAGAGTACTGTGAACAGGTAACCACTGGGATAGCAGAGCAGGACACGGTGGTAATATGGCTGAATAACTCAGAGAGTCACAAAGGGGAACGCAGCTTGTATAGGCAGTACTGATAAGCTGCATAGTAGACCTAACTCAGAGGCTGGAGAAGCAGAGAAACCTGGCTTAGTCAAGAGGCACTAGGCATGAGGTACAGGATAAATCCCGATAAGCAGGGCTTAAGATCTTGCCAGGAGGCATGAAGCATGAGGTACTAGATAAACCACAATAAGCAGACCTCGATGTCTTGCCAGGAGGTACGGGGAGCTGGATTGATCCGTGGGAAACAGAATAGAGGAGCATCAAACAAGCAAAGGGGTCAAAGCCATGAGACGCACGAAGGCACCGAGGAATGAGCTGTGGCATAGTCAATAAAGGAGCCAGGGTCTGGGTCAGGAGATAAACAGCGAAGCTGAGGAACAAGCTGGGGTCAATATCAGGAAATCAGACACAGGAACACTAAGAAGAGTCAGCAACAACATGCAAGACAACAATGAACTGCCCCAGATTACTGGAAAAGGCAGACTTATAAAGGCAGCAAACAGGTGTGAGTGCTGATTGGGGAATGAGGTAACTCCTGCTAGTGAGGTGGGGTGTGTAATGGTGAGACAGCAGCACCTCTTGGTTTCTGAATTTGGGGATTGCAATATTCTCTCAATTACTTTATTATAAACCTGGTGGTGTATTAAAAACTTTGTATTTCCTCCCCCTCGTACTCACATTCATCTTTGAAATTAAATATTAATCAAGTTCTATCAGTTTGCTTTGGGACCATTGATAAATAACAATTTTTAAATCATTCCATATATTCAGCATTTCTCAAGTGATTAAAGTTTGGAGTGTGACTGGGCATTTCCAAAATATTTATTTATTTATTTATTTATTTAAAAAAAGTCTTCACATGTGTCATTTGTTATATGTTAGATATATACCAGTTATAAAAAAATCTTTCACATTGTAATGAAATAAATAAATAAATAAATAAAATAAACATTCAGTCATGCCCTGCCCTACCATCATTTCATTACATCATGCTTTCATCCCCTCTGTGGTATCTGTGGTCAGGAGTGAACTACACAAACTCCCTCTGTATGACCACCATCAATGCAAGTGATTTAATATCCCAGAATGCCATGCCAGCAAGCCAACTTTCTAGAGCACCAAAATTACATTCTCCTCAAAGGGAAAATGGAATGATGTTCCCTTACTCCTTGATGTGGAGAGGAGGCAGTGGTGCTATTTTTAATTCTATTTATCCCAATGACAGAAAGGGATGACTATCTCACAAACCTGGGTTTTTCAGTGGTTGCAGTCTGCCATGTTGGGTGGTGCACTGCAAAAGTCTTATTTCTTTTTCACGTTTTAATGTACATTTACTTTTTATACTCCAACCCCAGCCCCAATTTCAACCCTAACAACATTTTAATAAGAAATATGCACTGAGCTTTTCCCAGTTCTAGTGTGTTCAGGGCCGGATTAACTATAGGGCTAACTGGGCTACAGCACAGGGGCCTCGGGCATCCAGGGGGGCCCTTGAAAGTGCTCAACAGTATTATTGATTGGTCGGGGGCGGGGGCACCCCCGGCGCGATCAATGCTGCTGAGCACTTTCACTGAGGTCCTTCCCCGGCGCGCTGTAGTCTCCTGAGTGAGGAGATCTAGTGAGTCTCACTCTCACAAGATCTCCTCAGTAAAGAGTGTACAGTGTGCCGGGGAAGGACTGCAATGCCAGGAGAAGGAGGTAAGTGCCTTGGGGGCGGCTCGGCTCAACGGGGGCGGCTCGGATCACGGGGGGGGGCCCTCATGGGGGAATGGAAGCCCCCTTAGCCCAGGGGCCTCCATTCCCTTAATCCGGCCCTGAGTGTGTTAAAGGCAATGACATGTAATGTAATGACTTTAGCACAAGGCTTGCAAACTATCAACTCATCTTTTTCAAGAAAAATAATACCTCTTCCTTGGGAACAGTCATGTGACAATAATTATTAACTGAAAAAAATGGTTAGACTGTGACATTTACTACTAACTGCCCCGACTTCAAAGTTGTACCTATTACTAGGTACAACTTTAACTACAGGGCTGGCCACAATAGTAGCGACAATGATGACAATAATGCAACTAATTGTCTGGCACTTTGGTCTTTAGGGACACACTCTATACATATAGTTATTTTAAGCTTTGAATATTTATTTTGTCATTGTAAGAAAAGTAATAAGTATATAGCAAAAAAAATAGGAAATAAATAAATACACATATAGTTATTTTCATGCAACATGCAATAACCATGCTACATGAAAATAACTATATGTGTATTTATTTATATCCTATTTTTTTTACATTGTTTTGAAAATACATTTCTTTTATCATATTGCCATTGGGGTGAAATGCACAAAGCATAAAAGTATGTGTTCACTAACTGATATTTAAGAGTACATTTTATATAAATATGTTTAGAGTTTTTATTATGCCTTTGCATGCTTTCAGCTCCCTAGCTGTGTTATGAGTGTCTTTGATTTTTTTTTATATCTTTCAGTTTGTTAAACTTCAGGGATAAAATATTTTCAAAGATCATTTTTGAGTGTTTTCTTTAATCAAAGTTGGGAAGTTTAAATAGTTTTAGTAATAAAAGTTGGAAATTTTAAACTTGCATTAAAGCTTTTTCTTTACTGAATTGTGCATAATATATTCCACATTTCAATGTTAGGCACATTTATTTGAGGATGTTTGGTTAAATATTTTATTTGGCGCACATTTCTGATCCATAAAATATATAAAAATGCTTTCAGTTTAAGCTAAATAAAGTTTTGCTAATCGACAATATGTAGAATACAAATCATCTTTCCTTCTGCTCTGGCGGCTTAAAATAAACAAAAAAGTGTTATAAACAAATATAAAACCCTCATCTAAAAGAAAACACTCATTAAACAATTTACAGTTACAGAAATGTTAATTATGCAGCTCTTTACAAAAAAACTTTGGCATATTCTTCTCTGGGAGGTCCGGGAGGCGGGTGGGCGTTTGGGGGCAAGAACCGGCGTTTGCGTCATGTAGACCTGCTCCCTAGATGTGCATCACAGATTATGGCCTATCACAGCAGGGGGCGAGACCACTATGACATGCGAATCGTAGCCCCTACCAATGAACTACTGCAGTGACCAGGAACCGGGAGGTTGCTCTGCTCTCCCGGGAGTCTGGGAGGACTCCCAACAATTGAGGGAGTTTCTCGGACATTCCGGGAAAGTAGACAACTATGATATCAGTCCTTGCCCTTATGGCGCTTACAGTCTAAATTTTCTACCACATAAACACACATAAAAACACACATAGAAACCCATAGTAATTTTGACAGAAGCTAATTAACTTACCAATATCATCATCATCACCATTTATTTTTATAGTGACACTGATTCCGCAGCGCTGTACAGAGAACTCATTCACATCAGTCCTTGCCCCATTGGAGCTTACACTCTAAATTCCCTAACATATACACATAGATAGAGAGAGAGAGAGAGAGAGAGAGAGACTAGGGTCAATTTTGATAGCAGCCAATTAACCTACTAGTATGTTTTTGGAGTGTGGTAGGAAACCGGAGCACCCGGAGGAAACCCGTGCAAACACAGGGAGAACATACAAACTCCACACAGATAAGGCCATGGTCGGAAATTGAACTCATGACCCCAGTGCTGAGAGGCAGAAGTGCTAACCACTTAGCCACCGTGCTGTCCCAATATGTTTTTATACTGTTGGAGGAAACAGGAGCACCTGGAGGTATCCCATGGAAACACAGGAAGAAAATGCAAACTCTACACAGAAATGAGGAGGAATGGACCCCATTGACCCAGTGCTGTGAGGAAGCAATGCTAATCACTGTGCTACCATGCTTCCCAGTATTTCTGTGATGTGAGGGTTCCACTGCTAGTTTCTAATTAGCAAACTCCATTGGGCAATTACAAATTCCCAGTGTATAGCTCTATATTACAAGTGACATGAGACTAGACTCAAAATCCTCACTGCAATATATCATGAAGTGTGCTACATGTAAGCTATGGATTTAAATAAAAACCATATTGTCAATGTTTGCTGTATTCCTCTACTACAGAGCAGTAGACTGTGTGCGCACTTTGAGTTTAAATATATGTCACAAACACCAAGACCCTAAGATGCACACAGTGCCATAACATTGAAACACTAGGAAAGACAAATATCAGAATATTACCCAAATGACATTCTCGCATGAAGCAAAACATAACCAAAACACGCAGATATTAAAATGCATTAAAAGCTGCGTAATAGTCAAGCAACAATACACTAATATAAAATGTGGTATCTGCGGTCCCTAATTTAAAAATATAATCTGAGGTCCAAACACAATTCAATCGATAAACATACATTATGGCAGTCTATGCATGGTATGGTACGCCTAACCCAAAATAACTCCGGACACACAGAGAGAATACTTAATAGTTTCATGGTGCCCAGAGAACAGAATAGAATCCCAGCAGGGACTGCATTGAATAAAGCTGTCAGTCTATGTGCAGCTAAGTAAGTTTCCACTGTGTTCATAGAAGGTAGTCGAGTCTCAGCACGGGCTGTATTAACATTAGCTGCCAGCCTGCTGTACCCAGGTAAGCTCCGGGACACACCCCTAGGCACTTTTAAAGTAAGCGTCTGATACAATACATCATGGTGGCACATAAGAATGTATGTTCAATGTTCATTCATCAGAAGGTGGGTGGCTTTATTGAGGAGTGCGACAGGGTTCCAGGGAATTCTTTTGAATATTTATAATCAGCTAGCATTAATAGGCAGACAGTGCCTGCAAAAATAAAGCGAAAAAGGAGGCTTACGAATGTAATGTTAGCAGTAGCCCACAGAATTACAGCAAGACACAGCAATTCAGCACCAATTATAGAATCCTATGAATGACAGTAAGCAATTATCATAATAATAGTAACAGTGAGTAGTCAGAGTGTACTCTTCACAAAAACATATTATATACATATAATTTATATCACAAAAAGATTACATGAGTGCCTTATGATGACAATGAAATAATCCTAACAGACCCAACAACCACAAAGCAGACACTTTTTAAAGTTTACAAGTAATGCTACAAATACAGCTATTTATTGATTCTCTTGGGCATTACAATATTTAATTGAAAAATACCTCTGCTTTCTTTTGTGAATGGAAGTTGCTTTAATTCTCCTCCTCTTTGTCCTATAAAGAACTTTTGTACTGTAAGTCTGAAGAAAATGCCTAGCAACACTGGCTGAGAGTGTACCCCTACTAAGACTCGATTGTGTGTTGTAATTAGAGATGGTCACTGACCCCCGTGTTTTGGTTTTGGATTCGGTTTTGGATCTGGATTACCGTCGTGTTTTGGTTTTGGTTTTGGTTTTGCAAAACCGCCATTGCGTGTTTTGGTTTTGGTTTTGGTTTTGTTTGGTTTTGTTTTGCTATTTTTTGGGAAAATCCATGTTTTTGGGCCTAAATTAACCCAATTTAGTGCTCCAACTGTTTTAGAGACAAGTAATCTAATTGTTGAGGTAATAAATCATCCAAAAAAACAGTTTAATTCTTCGTTGGTAGGCCTATTCTACACACAAAACAGATTGTCTTCCTCTCCATCTATGCATATTGGCAATGCAGCCATCGTCTTTGAATGTATATTACACCCTACACTTATAGTTAAATATGTAAAGAAATGGAAAAAGCCAGTTTGGTTTCTGTCTCTCAAGGCCCCCCTCCACTTGTATAAAATAGCAAAAAATTCAGCCATTATAGACTGTACAATATTAATTGACATGGAGAAAGCCAGTTTGGTTTCTGTCTCTCTAGGCCCCCCTCCACTTGTATAAAATACTAAAAAATTCAGCCATTATAGACTGTACAATATTAATTGACATGGAGAAAGACAGTTTGGGGTCACTCTGTCTCTCTAGGCCCCCCTCCACTTGTATAAAATACCAAAAAATTCAGCCATTATAGACTGTACAATATTAATTGACATGGAGAAAGCCAGTTTGGTTTCTGTCTCTCTAGGCCCCCCTCCACTTGTATAAAATACTAAAAAATTCAGCCATTATAGACTGTACAATATTAATTGACATGGAGAAAGACAGTTTGGGGTCACTCTGTCTCTCTAGGCCCCCCTCCACTTGTATAAAATAGCAAAAAATTCAGCCATTATAGACTGTACAATATTAATTGACATGGAGAAAGCCAGTTTGGTTTCTGTCTCTCTAGGCCCCCCTCCACTTGTATAAAATACTAAAAAATTCAGCCATTATAGACTGTACAATATTAATTGACATGGAGAAAGACAGTTTGGGGTCACTCTGTCTCTCTAGGCCCCCCTCCACTTGTATAAAATACCAAAAAATTCAGCCATTATAGACTGTACAATATTAATTGACATGGAGAAAGCCAGTTTGGTTTCTGTCTCTCTAGGCCCCCCTCCACTTGTATAAAATACTAAAAAATTCAGCCATTATAGACTGTACAATATTAATTGACATGGAGAAAGACAGTTTGGGGTCACTCTGTCTCTCTAGGCCCCCCTCCACTTGTATAAAATACCAAAAAATTCAGCCATTATAGACTGTACAATATTATGAAAAATGGACAAAGCCAGTTTAGGGTCACTCTGTCTATGACACCCTACCCTTAAGGATAAATTGCCCTAACAGCAGCCTTTCAAGATGGTATGTGATATGGAAATGCCACAAGTCCCTTTCCTCTTTGGGGGTAGATTGCACCCTACACTTACATAGAAAGTTTTAAAAAGATGTTATCGGCATCATCTTCAGCTTCATCCTCACCCTCATCAGTGTGTACGTCATCATCACAGACTATCAATTCATCGCCGCTTGAATCCGCCATTAGAGAACAGTCAGTGCTTGGATGTCTTGGATGGTGAAGGCCTTCCTCGTGGAAGATGTAGTTCATTTTTATAAACATCATTTTCTCCACATTTTTGGGAAGTAACCTTCTACGGCGATCACTGACTAAGTTCCCTGCTGTGCTGAACACTCGTTCAGAGTACACACTGGAGGGTGGGCAGCTTAGGTATTGCAAAGCAAGTTTGTACATGGGTTTCCAAATGGCCTGCTTTTCTTCCCAGTAAGGAAAGGGACTGTCTGACATTTCCATATCAACTACCTCTTGAAAGTAATCCTCCACCATCCTTTGCATGTTTATACTCATATTGGATGGACTTATGGGCAAAGTGACACATTTTTTTGAAAAATCCTTCAAACCAGCCCAGATGTTAAATTGTTCTCGTCTGCCCCCTGTGTCTTCCCTGCTTCTTTTTTGGAAATTTAATTTTTTACGAGCAACAGCTTGAGAAAGTGAAGGAGGACACGTCGTCAAGCCGAGGCCCAGTTCAGCGGCCAACTTGCTGAGCAATAGCTCCTTGCAAAAGTTCACATCTCGCTCATTTACAAGTAAAGACTCAATGTAGGTTTTAAACCTTGGATCAAGCACAGTGGCCAAAACGTACTGATCCGAGTTCAAGATCTTAATAACTCGAGGATCATTGTGAAGCGAATTAAGTACTTGATCGACAAGGCCAACATACTTTGCTGAATTGCTTGCTTTCAGCTCCTCCTTCATTTTCTCAAGCTGCTTTTCCAATAGTCTAATTAAAGGAATGACTTGGCTCAAACTAGCAGAGTCTGCACTGACCTCACATGTCACAACTTCAAATGGTTTCAGCACCTTGCACAGCACTGAAAGGATTCCCCACTGTGCAAGAGTGAAATACATCCCCCCTCCTTTCCCAATGTCATGACTTGTGCAATATGCTTGGATGGCTTTGCGCTGTTCCTCCATCCTCTGAAGCATGTACAGGGTGGAATTCCACCGAGTTACCACCTCTTGCTTAAGTTGGTGGCAGGGCAAGTTAAACTGCTCTTGGAGCTGCTGTAATCTCCTACATGCTGTGGCTGAATGCCTGAAATGGCCTGAAATTTTACGGGCCACCGAAAGCATCTCCTGCACCTCACGGTTATTTCGTAGGAAGCTCTGCACCACCAAGTTGATGGTGTGAGCAAAACAGGGAATATGTTGGAAATCACCCAGCTGTAATGCTCGCACTATATTGTTGGCGTTATCTGAAATGACATACCCTGGGGAGAGTCCGAGTGGTATAAGCCATGCATCAATCACATCTCTCAGTTTGCGTAACAAATTGTCAGCCGTATGCCTGTTAGTGAAGCCGGTGATACAAAGAGTGGCCTGCCTGTGACAAATGTTACGTAGTGGTGTACATGCTGCTGCTGTTCCTGCTGGTGAAGGTGAATGACCAACCCAGTGGGCTGTCACAGTCATATAGTCTTTGGTTTGGCCACTTCCACTTGTCCACATATCTGTGGTTAAGTGAACAGTGGGCAGAATGGCATTTTTCAGCGCAATCTCTACATTTTTACACACTTTTTGGTATAGTTGTGGAATAGCTTTACGGGAGAAATGGTGTCGCGATGGAATTCTGTAACGCGGACACAAAACCTCAATTAACTGTGAAAAACCAGCTGCGTTTATTGTGGAGATTGGACGCAGATCTAACACTAACATTGCAGCCATGGCGTCTGTGATTCGCTTGGCGACTGGGTGACTGCTGTCATATTTGCTTCCCCTCGCAAATGATTGTTTCACAGTTAATTGCTGAAATGTAGGACTGCTCATTTTATTCACCTGCCTCTGGGATGACGATTCACCCCCAGCAGCAGCAACAGCAGCAGCAGGACTAACGCTTTCTTCAGAGGAATCAATAATAGTGCCGGAGTCATCCAGCCTTAAGTGGGATGCCGGGCTAACTCCGAGCGCTACTGAGGATATTGATGAGGATGGTGTGGTGGGTGTATTTTGTAGCCGTCGGTATGTCGGTGAGCGGAGGGTCTTAGCTGATGAGGGAGTGCTTGTATTCTTTTGGGAAGAACTTTCAGCTTTTCCCAACACTTTGCCATGAACTCTCGTTAAATGGCGTAACATAGACGAGGTTCCAAGATGGTTAAGGTCCCTCCCTCGACTGACTGTGGCTTCACATACACTACAAATGGCTATACAATTGTTGTCTGGATTTGGGTAGAAATAATTCCACACATAAGAAGTGGATTTTTTTGTTTTATGCCCAGGCATGACAATGGCCTTTTTCTTGTCACGTGCCAGAACTGCTGCCACTGGTGCAGGACTTACACAAACAACCTCATCCTCATCAACATCCTCATTAGCGCCCTCGTCGCCTACACAAATCTCCCCCTCATCCTCTTCTAATTCCAAAGTGGCATCCTCAATTTGGGTATCACCGGCTACACTCGGGCTATTAAGGCACACATCAGCAGAATGCTCACGATTAGACATCCCACTGTTGGATGGACTCTCCACAGGGATTGTTGTCATTTGTGAATCAGAGCAAATATTCTCCTGTAATGCCTCACTGGTATCTTGCAGCTCAGCTTTGACGCGTAACAGTAGTTGTGCACCAATTGTAGCCTGGGTAACTTTTTGGGATCTGCCACTAATAGCCAAAGGTGAAGGCCTCATTCTCTCTTTGCCACTGCGTGTGTAGAATGGCATGCTTGCAATTTTTTTTTTATCGTCACTTAACTTTTGCTCAGTTACACTTCTTTTTCGCTTCAATACAGTAAATTTTTTTTTGGTTTTTGTTTTTTGCACTAATTTGAAAACACTCTGTTGTTTGACATCGCCTTGGCCAGATGACGTACTGGGAACACTAACATCAGGACTGGTGACAGAACCTGGTTGCTCATTTAGATCATATGTGGACTGCTTTGAATCCATTCTGAGCGCAAACCACTGAGGAGTGCTAAAAATTATTGAGTAGATACTGCTGACAGATATGACTTTTGACAGCCAGAAATATTAATGCACAATTAGGGAGGACACCCCAAAAACACTGAGGAGTGCTAAAAATTATTGAGTAGATACTGCTGACAGATATGACTTTTGACAGCCAGAAATATTAATGCACAATTAGGGAGGACACCCCAAAAACACTGAGGAGTGCTAAAAATTATTGAGTAGATACTGCTGACAGATATGACTTTTGACAGCCAGAAATATTAATGCACAATTAGGGAGGACACCCCAAAAACACTGAGGAGTGCTAAAAATTATTGAGTAGATACTGCTGACAGATATGACTTTTGACAGCCAGAAATATTAATGCACAATTAGGGAGGACACCCCAAAAACACTGAGGAGTGCTAAAAATTATTGAGTAGATACTGCTGACAGATATGACTTTTGACAGCCAGAAATATTAATGCACAATTAGGGAGGACACCCCAAAAACACTGAGGAGTGCTAAAAATTATTGAGTAGATACTGCTGACAGATATGACTTTTGACAGCCAGAAATATTAATGCACAATTAGGGAGGACACCCCAAAAACACTGAGGAGTGCTAAAAATTATTGAGTAGATACTGCTGACAGATATGACTTTTGACAGCCAGAAATATTAATGCACAATTAGGGAGGACACCCCAAAAACACTGAGGTGTGCTACAAATTATTTAGTAGATACTGCTGACAGATATGACTTTTGACAGCCAGAAATATTAATGCACAATTAGGGAGGACACCCCAAAAACACTGAGGAGTGCTAAAAATTATTGAGTAGATACTGCTGACAGATATGACTTTTGACAGCCAGAAATATTAATGCACAATTAGGGAGGACACCCCAAAAACACTGAGGAGTGCTAAAAATTATTGAGTAGATACTGCTGACAGATATGACTTTTGACAGCCAGAAATATTAATGCACAATTAGGGAGGACACCCCAAAAACACTGAGGAGTGCTAAAAATTATTGAGTAGATACTGCTGACAGATATGACTTTTGACAGCCAGAAATATTAATGCACAATTAGGGAGGACACCCCAAAAACACTGAGGAGTGCTAAAAATTATTGAGTAGATACTGCTGACAGATATGACTTTTGACAGCCAGAAATATTAATGCACAATTAGGGAGGACACCCCAAAAACACTGAGGTGTGCTACAAATTATTTAGTAGATACTGCTGACAGATATGACTTTTGACAGCCAGAAATATTAATGCACAATTAGGGAGGACACCCCAAAAACACTGAGGAGTGCTAAAAATTATTGAGTAGATACTGCTGACAGATATGACTTTTGACAGCCAGAAATATTAATGCACAATTAGGGAGGACACCCCAAAAACACTGAGGTGTGCTACAAATTATTTAGTAGATACTGCTGACAGATATGACTTTTGACAGCCAGAAATATTAATGCACAATTATGGGGGACACCCCAAAAGCGCTGGGGAGTGCCAAATATGAAGAAAAAATAATAAACCTCTATCCTCCTCTCTGCACTAGCGATTTTGGTTAGAGCAATTGCAAGAACAATATGGTATTCTCTGTCCCTGCTCTAATTAGCCTATGACTACACCCTGCTCTCTCCCTCTGTCAAATGGCGATGGATTGCTGTGGAGGCGTGTATTTATAAAGTTGAAGTATCGCGAGAACCGAGTCCCGAGATCCGACGACGTCACAATGACGTTCGGCCTCGATTTGGATTCGGAATGGGCGGGAGAGTACCGAGCTGCTCAGCTCGGTACTCGGATACCCAAAGTTCGGGTGGGTTCGGTTCTCGGAGAACCGGACCCGCCCATCTCTAGTTGTAATACTATTTATATATTCCAGAATGCACTTATTTATTTCCTGAGAGGCAATATCTAGTTAGGTTTCATGGCAAGCACATGACAATCCATTTAACACTTCCACAGTCCTGGGAGTAAATGTATGAACCTCCGGATTCTTCATCTCCGGCGAGTTCAGTGTCTTCAGCGCTTAAATTTAAAGCGGCGCTGCCTTGTCAAGGGAAGTTTCCCATGACAAGGGAGCGCCGCTTTAAATTTAAGCACTGAAGACACTGAACTCACCGGAGATGAAGAATCCGGAGGTTCATACATTTACCCCCTGATGTTGATATTGTTCTGGATTTGAAAAGGATAAGTTACTAGAATTCTTAAAAATTCATGGGATTTAAGTAACAACATGTTTTATAATGACACAAGGGTAAGAACCAATGGTTTTATGTCCTCTATTTAAAGGTGAAGTGCAGTAAGTGGTGTTAAATGACACAAAATCAACTCTAAATCATTTCTTAAATTAGTTGACCTTATCGCTACCATTGACTCTCACAGTGGACTGGCTTTTTTCAGATCAGAGTCAATTCTGAAGAGACACCAATGAGTATTTATAAAAAACACTGGATTATTACATTGACAATAAAATGTGCTACATTCTAAAAGGTTGTACACCTAGCTTTTTTATTTGGGTGTCAATAAAGTTTCCCATCAAGTATTTCAGGTACAAGTTAAACTATTTAATAAAATAATTACCGTCAAATAAGGCATCAGTGTAGTAATTCCTCTTTAAAATAACATTTCTTAACAAATGTCTAAGCTGCTATCAGAGAGAATAGAATTGGTAGCAGTGTAAATACATAACTGTCTGTATGTAACTTTCATCAGATACCTAAACAGGCAAATCCAGAAAGGATACAAATGATGACAAATAACACATTAAGTTAATGTTCAAATTGTTGGCATTCAACTTAAAAAGCTCTCTTCCTCGGTACCCTCCCGTATAAAGAGTATGTTGTCAATGTATCTCATCTACAACCAAACTTTTAAGGTATTGGCTGACAACTGAGAATGATGGGCCTGATTCATTAAGGAACCTGAATGAAGAGGTATCTTATTTCAGTCTCCTGGACAAAACCATGTTACAATGCAAGGGGTGCAAACTAGTTTTCTGTTTTGCATGAAAAAACAGTCAGTATTTAACTTACCGTATGTGCAAAACACAAAACTAGTTTGCACCCCTTGCATTATAACATGGTTTTGTCCAGGAGACTGAAATAAGATACCTCTTCATTCAAGATCCTTAATGAATCAGGCCCGATATCCCATTTGAAGGTTTCCGTAATACGGAGCATTTTATTTGAGGCCCTATTTTACCAACAATTAGCTGCACATAGAAAACAGAGTAAAACATAAATTAATTATGCATTAGAGCAAATTCCATCAGCTGTGAAAACTGTTGATTTGGAGCATATCTTTCTAATAATTCAGTTGACAGGAAATACTTAATGGCAGACAAACCCTCATGGCATTTATTTGCAGACTATAGTGCAGCACAAAAGGATAGCGTCTTTAGTGAGCCTAGATCACGTTATATAAATATAAGGATAAGGCACTAATTTAGGGCCATGGATATAAATTCAGATATGAAGAAATAGGTACTGACAGTCCTCATATGCCTGCCACTATATGGTAGTCTTGTGAATTTCTGAATATCCTTTAAAGCAATCATTCCTTTTTATCACATCCTTCAAATGTCTCTGGTAAAATCTTAATATATCCCAGGCCTTTCAATTTATGGACAGACATTTATGGACAGACATACCATGGTGGAATGATTAGAGACTTCTACACAAAACTATGTTTATGCTGCAATCCAGTAGGGGAAATAACTTGACTCTCTGACTCTCCTGCTATTCTAACTGTGATAACATAGCAGAGAAACAAATCCTCAGAACAGGATTATTCATACTACACTTGCAAATGAATTGGTAAATAGTCATTTCTTACAGAAAAGGAGTAAATTGTTCATCAATTCAAATGTATCCAAATGTGTTACTGGTGCAAATGAAAGTCCTTTGGTAAGGATTGTTATTTTAACAGGTGTTATACATGTTTAGAAATGTTTATTAATACTACAGCCAATAATTGTGTTGTTTGCAATTTTTGTGTTTTGGACAAAAGAGAGGTTAGGAACAAACCATTCGATATCCCCAGTAGTCACAGTCATTGTTTTATTTCTTCCCTGTCCTTCTTTGGTTCTCCATATGTTGTGAACTTCCATAGAAAGAGTATCCAATGATTCATAGTCCCTGATTAAAGTTTTGGTGTGAGTTGTACAAAATATTTCCCAATGTGTTCTTAGAATCATGTTGGATGTTTTGAAGGCCACGATATTCTTTTGTAAATTCTCTATATCTAAGTTTACATTTTTTTCAAAGTGAAAATTGTGAAATCTGAATGTTTTTAATTTTAATAATGTCATTTAATTTTATCACATTTTATCATAATTTACATTAAAGCAAATTACCATAAAAAGTTTTCTCATTTTTCAATTATAATACTATCAACCACTTGCCAACTTGGGAAATTTGAATTCTAAATTACCTGTTGTCTTTCTTAAGAGCATGGTGTCTTTCTAAAGCGTTGATGCCCCTATATTCTAACATGGATGTATAATAAATGCTTCAAATTAGTTTGGCTGTCAAAGACTGTGAAAGTCAGTGGTTCCCAAGCTGTGTACCGTGGCTCCCTGGGGTGCCTCAGTGATCTTACAGGGATACCACGGCCAGGGTCAGATATAAGCAAGCTGGGGGACTACTCGGTAATTATTTTGGCTGAAAAAAATTATGGAGACCCTAAGGGTGCCTCAATCTGACAAAGTTTGGGATGCACTGGTGTAAGGTGTTATGGTTTAGCAAGTAATGAGGCTCTAACCATAATTATATCAATGGTGCACAGAAGCATATAACTATTTATCTCCCACTCTATGCAATATGTTTCAGAGTGATTTGCTGAAATATTTGATTCTTTAGTCCCAGTATATATTTTGATACATTGTTTGCTGCTATACATGAATTAGTGACTTATGTATGAAACATGCCAAAACACCAGAGTTTGTGCTGTAGATTTTGTACCGTGATATCACTTCAGTGTGTGAATATGGAGATACTGCCATGTAATTCTTAGTTTCTGTTTTCTGCTTTATATATGCACAACTGTGCAGTGTTATTTCTAGTATTTATGCCACAGTGACTTGCTTTGCACTGAATGGTGAATGGGATTGTGGCTTTGTGAAAACTTTGTGTTGGTATCACTTCACACTGTATCCTATCCCTTGACTTTTAAAATGTATACGTCGTATGTATCTGTTTGTTTACGTATATACCACCAGCACTTGCAAACTGTCCATCATCTTTTACAACTACTTAGAAAAGTGTGCAAAGCAGCCAGAAAAGGATATATATTTTCCATTATTTCAAAACTTAACATAAAAAGACAGAAAATTATTTTATTTGTCTATACTTACTAGGTATAACCAAATAGCATGTTTTAAGACTGAGTTCATTCCTAGAAGATAGTTTCTAATCTGAATGGAAAACCTCTTCAAAACTGGCTACCAAACAAATATACTACATAATATTAGTGTTGTGGAATGAGCGCTTGGTGACCGTGGGACAGGAAAGGATGTTGAGAGTGTCAGACCTATAAAAATGCCCCTAAAAAAACAAGGCTTCTGAGGTCCACAACCCTGCCTGATGCACACTCTACAATATAGTATGCACTATGATGTTCTCTGTATTGAGTGGCTCCAGGAGAAAATTTTACCTGTCAGGTAAGGAAGGGAATATGGTATGCAGCAGGATGTTCAGATGAAAAGTACACCTCTAGGAGCAATTTCATTTGTTCTATCTTCACTCCCTTGTCGCCATCTCTTCATGACACACCTCAAAATGCTTAACCATAATGCCATGCAGGATTCTGCGTATCACTTAAGTGAATGCAGTGGTGCAAGTTCTGCTGTGACACTCAGTTTTTACACAAGTGGCCTCACTTCACCTATTAATATTTTCTCCTGGCACAGAAGCAGCTTGTCCTTGTGTTTCAAACTCCCATTGTCCCATAGATTGTAAGCTTGCGAGCAGGGCCCTGTTACCTCTCTGTCTGTATGTATTACCCAGTATTGATTAATTAATGTTTGTTCCTACTTGTAAAGCGCTACGGAATTTGCTGGTGCTATATAAATAAATGATGATTTCCTGCTTTGTCTTGCCATCACAACTCTGAAAATGGACAAAAATAAACTTGAATTAATCAGCAATTGTTCTGCAGCTCAAAAGAGCAACCAGACAGGATTGTTTCAGACATGAGGTTGAGTAACTACCTTAGGTGTGATCCAGTAGGGGACAGCAGTGTGAGCTAAGTAGATTTACTTGTATTAAAACATGATACACTAATAGGTTGGATATTTTTCCTCATCCCCAGAAAGGCACCAAACCAAAAGTGGTATTTTTTGGGTGCTATGTACAATACCTGGTATGTGAAAATATTTATGGTTCTTAGATTGCAGACACCAGTTTGGTTGCAGGATTGTCTGCCAGCACTGGATCAATATAGGGTAGTAGCAGAACATTTTCAGCCGCTATAGACACAAACAGCTATGTGTCTCACTGATTATCCTACTCTCTCACAAGCTTCATGGAAGAACATATGAGATGTAGTTGCCTCCACTGCTCATAGTGTATCTACATACAGATGAGGACCACACACATATACAATATGGACTAAATACTACAGCATCATGTGCTGTTATAACCTTACATTTTCATCAGCAGATCTAATTAAGGAACTAGGTATTATGCACTCCTGTAACCCTTTTCCTTTCAGAACACATACCAGGCATGCTAAGTAGCACATCTCCCAGACATGCTAAGAATGAATTGAGAGTGTATGAGAGGGAAAAGGCTGGGTTGAGCTGAAAAAGTGAAAATAAACAAAACAAAAAAAGGAAATACAATGATAAAACAAAAGCAAAATTTGATTTTTTTCTGTAATTTGTTTTTGGACTTTAACCAAGATGGTTTATTTAAAGCATTTATAATTTGTATTTCACTGTATATTAATTTAATTAAGCCATATACCATCATCCCAAGTGCTATAAATGTTTTACTTTTCTTTTTCTATAGTGTTATATCGTTAGCTATTTAAATAGAACCATCATTTAGTTTGAGCTCCGGTATTGACATATTTTGACAAATCAATAAAAGATTGAAAGGGGAGGGAAAAGAAGGAACAAATAAAATAATATAATAATGTGACTCAAAAAGAATAATGTTATAGTAAAATAATATGTATGTAAAAACAAACAAAATATCTGCAATAATTCCAACCTTTTAACAAATCTAGGAACCTATAATGAAATGTTCTACAATATCAAATGTACTTATAGTTTCCAGAAACTGCTTATATCAACTTTTGTAATGAACTTAATTAAGTTAAAAAATAAAATAAAATTGAAATTATGCATGTTCATTGTACTATACTGGATGTTAATTTCTGAAGTAACAGAAAAATAATAATAAGAAAAACCAAGAATATGTGTTCTTGTAGTTTGACTTATTGCACTAATACTTTTGATTAGTTTAGTCTAATTGAAAAGGAGAATAAAACTGCATTTCAGGTAATAAGATTTATAGATAACATTTTATATTATTATATTACTATTATGACTAATCTGTAGAGTAAAATATGATTTCAATTGTATAAGAATGGCAATCTAATTCCATGATACATATTGGCCGCATTGCATACATCATTTGTCATTAAGATCAGATGACTCTCCCAGAACAAGCGAATGACGAAAGATCTAATATTGAAAGTGCCTGTGGGCACTGTGCTTGCAAGGTCTCTGTTTGCAATATGTGTTTTTAGAAATGAAAATAATGTTGATATGGATCTGTAGAATTTTTCTTTGCTGAATAAAAACACACATGCACACTACTGAAAACAGCATATTTTCCATTAATTATTCACACTTTCATTATGCCATTGACCTATGTAATTTTATTGGGAAAAAATAGAATGTTTACATTTTCCTTGGAACATTTTTTAACATAAAATCTTATGCTCATATTACTCAGGTATGCCAAGACACTTTTTATAAATACATGAACAATCAGTGGAAAATGTTTACCCTATGTTTGTATCTACAATTGTTACTAATATTAACTTCTACTATCTATGCTTGAACCACATCGAACTACAATCTATATTTCCCATATATGTATCCACAATTTATTGGTGATTATTACCTGTGTTAAAGTATTGATCAATACAAAAATGTAAATTCTATAACAACAAAGAGAGATGCTGTTTGAGTGTTACTAAGTATGCAGCCAAGTACATATACGCTCCTTTTGAGTCCTTAACATAAATCATAAAAAAGTTAAGATATTTACTTACATACTTTCAAAACACAGAGAGAAAGCAATACAATCATAAGATAATATATCATTTCAAAATAACTCAAATAAAATCTTGTGTTTCTTCTGGATAAATATTCCACACGGTACATGTAATCCTCTAAAGAAGTGGAAACTTTTAACCACCTTCTTAACATTCCTATGCTATTCTACCTGATTACCCCTCCTCTCAGTTCACTCAAAACTTACAATTTTTTTTTTCTATGCCAGAACATTCTGACCCCCAAACTAACATTGCCGTGTGACTGGATTATATATCGCCACTAAGGGTTTTTCTCATTTTGCTAGATCAGAATGCAATATGGAAAACTCAACCTCCTTTACCAAATTCCTACTTATTTGTTCATTTGTTAATACTCAGTCTTGTTTTCTCACTGTGCTTCTTTCCAATTATAAAGTACTACAGAGTACACTGGTGATATATAAATAGATAATAATAATAATTATAATATTAATAATAATAATAATAATAATAACAATGTTATCATTATTATTATTTGAATCTTTGCAAAGGTTGATATTATTATGTTTAAGCTGGTAAAATTGTTAATGATGCAATTATACATAAATTAAATACAGCTAAATCTTAATTTACACAAATGTAAATGTCCATGTGCTTTTCAATCTGGGAACTATAATATGTGTGATTAAATTGATTCACTCAATTTTGACGTAGATACAATGAACCTAGTATATTGCGGCTCTCACCAGACCTCCAATTATGCTAGGTGAAAAAAAGAAAGCATTTTCTTGCAAGCCTCATGACACTTTTTTTAAACTTACAATTAAAATAGAAATATTGTGTTTAATAAAGTTTAGGTCATAGTTAGTCAATATGTGCTTAACTAAGTACCTGAGTTGAAGATGTTTCAAGAGCAGAACGCTGGTTATCCATTGTTCACAAGCTATCCATAGCCTATATTTTTGTTTGTAGGTGTGTGATTTAAGTGTGTAATTGTGTCTTTTAGGATGTACTGTACTGTATGTATAATATACTGTATGGTATATTTAAAATATTTTATCACTGTGTTATGCATTGAAGCTGCAATTTATACAGGTTTTTACTTGTAAGTATATTTGCAAGTGCTGTCGATTTGTGGTGTTTTGCTTGTAACCATACAATGAAAGGTCAATAGGTGAAAGAAATTCTCATTTTGAAATGTACTAATTTTCATTACAAAAATCAAAATGAAAGTTATCTAGGAGATAATATTTATTAAAATAATATTTATTTTACACAGTACGTCTCTATCTCTGCAGAGAACATGAGGCAAGGGAGGAAGCCAAGAAGGAGTCCAGGGAGGAGCCCCAGGAGAAGGTCAAGTTGGAGTCCCATGACAAGGCCTTGAAGGAGGCCCACCAGGAGGCCATTGAGATGCCCCACCATGAGTCCCATGAGGAAGTAGGGAGCCAATTCCAAGCTCCTGAATAAGAATGTAAGTATCTTTATTTAATAATATAGTGGAGTATTTTAGTGTGTTGTTTCTGTAGAAAAATATAGGCCTCACAAATGAATATTTTGCTAATTCTGTATTTGCCTAGTACAAAGGTTGGACTGTACCATAAAGCAAATCAGTGTTTCTTACAAGTAATAATGTTGTGATGTTTGCATTTAGTATTTTAATCTTTTTTTATTTTTTTGCAGATGCAGAACCAAAATCCCCTTGCACATTTTGATAAACAAAATTAAAAAAAATAATTAAAAACAATTCTCAAAATATATAGATGTTTTAAAAAAAAAAAAATTAAATGTATTTTTTTTATTTTCCCACTGTTTTTGAGTGTTTGAAGTTCTAAAAGACATTTGTGTTTATTTGATTTTTGAAAATCAAATGTGCAATAATGAAACTTACTTATTTGATAGTAAAGGATGTGATGAATGAGTTATTGTTAGCATGGAATGGTACAGGTTGCTGAGATAACGCAGTGAAGGGATTGATATAATTTAATTGTCAGGAAACATCAGTGATTTATGACTAATTATGGCAATTAAGGATTTGAATTAGGAGTATCCATATAGGGAAAAAGTGCTACCAAACACAAAACAAAAATCAAAAGTATATGCAATTATGCTTATGGATGATTTATATTTACTACCGTATTCAGAACACACCTTAGAAAACATCTAGGTTTAAAGATAACTTTATGAAGACACAAGTTACATGCACTTTTTAAAATGTAACTTGTGTGCAAACTGCATCTGAACAGGAATCAGGCCCAAAATGTTTACCTATAATCTTTATGTCACAGCCAAAAGCACTATCCATACCTCATAGCTCATCCAGTTATCTTCCCAAGGCCCATTTTTAAATACCTCAACCCACCTCCTGGCTCGGTCAAGTTATCTACACCAAACCTATTCAATAGTCAATAATGGCAAACCCATCATCTCATTCAGTAACACCATACTGCCAGGTATTTGCCTATTTCCTCTCCTCCTTTATAGCTACAGTAACAAATACTATAATGACACGCCTTTTTACTATTGTGATAGATGGGATTTTTGTACTAAATCCTTTTCTCAGAATCCATGGGGGACACTGGGCCATGGGATATAGAGTCTTCTTTAATACTTGGGTACTTTAAATAATTTAAACAAATAAATACGCCCCACTCTTATACCTCCCCATTCTATAGAGAACTCAGCTATTTTATTAATAAAACCCCACAGTACAGAACCATAAATAAATGAAAATAACATTAGAAACATCTTCATCTCTGAAAAACTAAAACAGTTAACTTTAGTAAAGCTTCTAAAAGGATAATAAGAGTGTAATTGGGTGGGCACTCAGTGACCCCTTGGATTCAGTGAAAATTATTAAACTTAAGTACAAAAATTCAATTTTCTCTATCATTCACTAGGAGACACAAGGCCATGGGGACCTACCAAAGCTGTCCCTTCAGGTGCTCACAGATTTGTAGTGCGCAGCACCTTACATCCAAAACTGACATCCTTTGCCATAAAACATTAAACCTGTAACATTTTGTAAAGTTATGCACATTGCTGTCTAACACAACTGCTCAGCCAAAACTCCACAACACACTCATTGAATACATTCATCCATACCAATAACTGCAATAACCGTCTTGGCCAGTCCAGTGCTATAAACTGCACCTGGACTCCTAACTTTCTTTTTGAGGATATGGGCAGCACCACCAGAATGCACAGGTAACTAGCTGAAATTCCATGGGACCATCATAGCAATGACAAGGGAAGTTTGGAGATCCCTGGTCCTTTTGTTACAATGAAGTTATTTAGGACCCCTATGGCGGTTGAATGCCACTGAGGTGGTGTTGTCTAGCAAAATCCACATGGAATGCATACAAATACCCTTGAAAAAAGATCACTCTAAACTAAAGCTTTTAGCGCTGCTCTTAATTTTAGAACATTTATCAGAGCTTTACTTCTACTAGGCACCACAGACCCTGTTGCGGTTGCTGTCTCTCATCCTCCAGAGGGACAATATCCATCTGAGAGGCAATAGACACCTTTCATTATATCCACTCGAGCATGAGCACTGAGTGTCTTGAGGATCAAATTAGCTTTAATTGGTCCACAGGGAGACAGCTAGTAAAAAAGTAGGATATTTATGTTGTATCCACAATCTATAATATCCCAGGAACCCCAGCCAGCAGACAGGCTCCAACCACAGCCTCTGCTGATTCATCATGCAGCTTATTAGCCTGAGGGATTCTTAGTGAACCATGCCTATTTACCTCTCAACTGTCCCCTCTAAGGAGCTGAGAACTGCTGACTTGATTCCTGATCTATGCCTAATTGTGGATAATGAAGAAGGAAAACAAATACTTTTCTATTTTTTTAAACAGGGTATTACCACACTCCACTCACCCCCCGCTGTCTTAGATCTGCAGCACCTGGTGAGCTGTGCACACTAAATTGTCCATCCAATGTCATCTTGCAGAGTTATTGTCAATACACAAGAAATCCTCTATCTCTGATTTTTCTGTAACCTCACTGTGACTGGATCACTTATAAATAACTTATGGTATAAATTTATTTAAAGAAAATAGTGCAGTGCGCCGATTTATATAATTGCAAATGTACTTATTTTTGATATTGTGTGTATTTTGGTAAAGGAAATATGATTTCTGAGGACAGGGGAGGAAATTTGTTTTTTGTTTTAACTTTGCTAGAGGAAATGTATTATTTCTGAGGTATATACCTGATGCAATAAGCATTTGTGAGGAAGTCTTTTGTGTATTTTGGTGTAGGGAAATGATTTGTTTGGGGGTTTGTACTTTTTGTTTGGGAATTCTCAAGTGGAGGAAATATGTATTCTGCAACTGTCTGAAGAAAGGAAGCATGTTAATCTCATGTTAATTAGACCATTTTATGTGTGATGTCCAAACACACCTGGAGGTTTAATTAGACTTGATGTTAGATTTCCTCTGTGTCTAAAACAAAATGCAGGAAATAAAAGCAAGTTTTAGTATTTCACAGATAAGTGTAAATATTGTTAGCTTTGCATTGCATGTAAATCCATGTTTGGGTAAACATATTGCATCCTAATAGTAAAAATAACTCAGACCTCAGAGGGCTGGCTTACCCTGTGAAGCTGTGTCCAAAACTGTATAAACAAGCACTGTTTTATATTGCAATTGTTTTTCTTGTTTCATCTGACCTGATCACTAGTACCTTCAACCAGTGTGAGCAAATAAACATCACTTGCTTCAAAGACCTGCTTGGAAACTTGTATATCCCTGTAACCTACAGGTTAGACCCAACTCTAATCCGTTTCCGGCTGTTCTGAGATTTGGACACCCCCTTCCAGTACCACCGCTCTGCCTGCTACCCAGCATCTCTGACTAGTGTGATAGGCCAGGGTGGATCCTTTCACAGCAACCCTGATCCATAGGATGAGGTCAGGGGAACCAGCCCAGGTACACCAGTAACGGGGTAGGCTAGCAGCATCAGTTACCCAGAAGGAACTCGGTAGTGGATGCTGGTAAGGAGTCCAATGGTGGCAGCATTTGTAAGCCCCTCCTACTGTGGTTAGAGGGTGCATTTGGGATAACAAAAGATAATGGTGGCAAAGTAAGCCCAGCCGGTTCCCAGCAACAACAGACAGGGTGGCATAGGCGGTCCATCCTGTCACACTCACCCTCTTCTTTAGAGGAGCACTCAGAATCTGACACTCTCTAAGAACAAAGACAGAACTCTGACATATTAAAGACTTAAATTAATTCAAAAGCAAGAAGAAAAGAAAATGTGTATATATGTGGCACTCAATGATCTATAGTTTTTTTTATAAAAACAATCTTTATTAATTTTTATTAAAATATAGTTGTAAACACCAATGTTCAATATTTCTTATAGAACAATAAATTGTAGCAAAATATTTTAAAATTATTACTGAACATTCAGCAAAAGAGGTGGAAGGATAGATTACTTTGCCTATAACAAAGGGACAGGAAGGGAGATATGTAAGCTCAGAATTACACTGTGCTAGTGTCGTAGCCCTGGCTGGTTCTACCAAATCATAGATGACCCTTGCAGGTGTGTGCAACAGTTGGCCATCCTGCATTACCATCTGACTGGCCCAGGGCCATAACTAGGGCTGGGCGACAGTGGCGACCGCCCAGGGCGCAACGCTGAAGGGGGGCGCAATTTAGAAATTTTTTAGGTACATTTGGTTAAAATGCGGCTCTGGACTGGCCATATGACTGTCCATTAGCCTGAATATTTACAAAGGTATAAAAAGTCATAGATGAAGTTCCGCTAGATCTAGACCTTCTTTTATTTGACATATAAGAAAAGGAGGAGAAGAAAAGACAGATACGGAACACACAATATGGAAAAGTGATCCAGAAATATAACCCGCAATCACCAATGCAATCCTATTCCAGCTAGAAGTAATTACCCTGCAGCTGGGGAGAAAGAGGAGAGCAGAGTCTGACCTAGACTGATTTTCAGTACACATCTGAAATCGAGGCGAAGTGGGGGATGGCAGATTATGCTGCCTTGGCCTTCTCCGTCTTCTAGGCCTAACAGTTATATAGCTTTCTTTAGTTCACCTGATAAAAAATAGAACGTGAAAAAAGGGCAATAAAGAGTACACAATATCGAAAAGTGAACCAGATAGCCACAAACAGAAATTGTGGAGAAATATCTCACACCGCTAGAAGTATTTAACTGTACCAGGGGACACAGAGATAATCAGAGTCTGCTTAATCCTGATTTTCAGAACACAGCTGAAGTCATTCAGGAAGGAGGTGCATTATATACTCTCTCCCCAGGGCCCAGTATGAGAGCAGCCACTGTCCTGGAGCACCCTCATGTACTGTGCCTATGCCTAGTGTGGGGCTACTTTTCTTGAGGCTACCCCCCACCTGACCTGGTTTCCCAAGCATAGCAGGCTCCAGGCCCCACCAGAAGCTCATCTTCAGCACCTCCTTCACCATTTCCAGAAAGGAGGACCTACCTTGTTGCTCTCCCTGTGCGGTCTGCTGCTACACCTGTCTGATGGCATGTTGGCAGCAGCTCGGGGCTCTTGATCAATACCGAAATCAGTGAATTTAGGCCTTCCTGAGGACATTGCATGTAAGGGGCAGGGTTACAAAATGTGGTACCGATCACAGCACTTCCTTACTCCAAACTAGAGATGTTCACTGACCCCTGTGTTCTGGCTTTAGTTTTGGTTTTGGATCTGGATTATCTACATGTTTTGGTTTTGGTGTTGGAAAAACCGCTCTTGCGTGTTTTGGTTTTGGATCCCTATTTTTTTCTAAAATCCCTTTTTTTTGCTACAATCACATCATTTTGCTTTTTACCCCTATATTATTATTATGTAAATAACACTAATTTCAAGTCATTTGCAGTCACTTTTGACCACCTCACAGGTCACAATACTATTTTCATACAGAGATTGCAGCAGTTCTTGCACGTGATAAGGAGAAGGCCATTGTCATGCCTGGGCATAAGACTAAAAATCCAGCTCTTATGTGTGGAATTATTTTTTAACACAAATCCTGACAACAGTTGTCTAGCCATTTTTAGCAATGTAAAGCCACAGTCAGTAGAGGTAGGGACCTTAATCATCTAGGAACTTTATCCATGTTACGCCATTTGAAGCGAGTTCATGGCAAGCTTTTGTGAAAATCAGAAACTTATGCTAAAAAATAACAACAAGTAGTCCATCATCAGCTTCCTCCCTTCTCTCAGCTAGATTCCATCACCTGCAATCTACACCCCCAACACCTTCATCATCAATATCCTCACAAGTGATCGGAGTTAGTCGTGCATCCAAATTTCTAAGGCGAGATGGATGCTTCCCTATCCAGGACTCCTAAAAAGAATCCTTGAGCGTTAGGCCCACTGCTGCTGCTCCTGCTGCCAGGGGTGGATCTTCAACCCAGAAGCAGACCAAGAAGAAGACTACAAGTAGTTTACAACAATTGACTGTTAAACAATCCTTTGCAAGAGGAAGCAAGTATGAAAGTTGTCACCCAGTCGCAAAGCAGATCACAGACACCATGGCGACTATGCTAGTATTAGATCTACGTTCAATATCCACTATTAATGCAGCTGGTTTTAGACAGTTACTTGAGGTCTTCCATTACCAAATTCCATCACGACACCATTTTACTAGAAAAGTTATTCCTCACCTCTACCAGGTTTGTAAAATTGCAATTATTGGGCTACAAAACACCATTCTATCCACTGTACACTTAACCACAGATATGTTGACAAGCGGAACTGGGCAAACTAAGATTATATGACCGTGACAGCCCACTGGGTTGATGATTCGCCTTCACCAGCAGCGACAGCAGGAGCATGTACCCAAGAACATCGCATTTTTCAGAGGCAGGCTACTCTGTGTATCATCTGCTTCACTAAGAGGCATAGTATTATTATTATTATTATTATTATTATTATTATCGTAGATTTGTAAGGCGCCAGAGTGCTCCACAGCACCGCACAGTAGGGAAGACAAGTACATACATAAAACAAAACATACGTAAAACAATAATAGACTAGGCAGACAAAATTAATGGAGACATGAAAACAGAGGGTATGGAGGACCCTGCTCATTAGAGATCTTACATTCTAAAGGGAAGAGGGCACAGCTGAAACAAGAGGAGCGAGTGTGGCTCAGAGTGGAGATTGGGATAGTTGTGAGGGTGCATTAGTGTGAATAGTGTTATCGAGGATAAGGTCACCTCTAAAAAAGAGATGGGTTTTCAAAGAGCATCTAAAGATTTGAAGGCTGTGGGAAAGTCTAAATGAGCATGGTAGGGAATTCCATAAGTGTGGAGCAGCACGGGAGAAGTCATAAAGGCGGGAGTGAGAGGTGGTTATCAGAGACAAGAGAAGGCACAGGTCAGAGCTAACACCGCTGACAACTTGTTTGAAAAACTAAGGGATGTCAGGGGGGCACGCAGGATTGTCAGTGGGGGTTTCCCCCCTGACCCAAAAAAAACCAAAACACGCGAGAGAGAGCTGCTGCGCATGCGCAGCAGCTTCGTTTCGGCAGCGCTGCCTCATACAGCAGCCGCGGCGCTGTCAAAGAAGCATCCGCGGCGGTGCTGCATACAATACAGCCCCGCCGCGGACGCTTCTTTGACAGCGGCGCCGCTGCTGTATAGGACAGTGCCGCTATGGTGGGCAGTTAGTTAGCGGAGGGGGATGTCATTGCAACATGGCTTATCCTGCTTGGACTCTCCTGAGGATATGTGATTTCTAATAACGCCACGCACCAATATTGTTAGAGCATTACAATGGGGGAAATTTCATCACATTACCTGTTTTGGTCACACAATCAACTTGATGGTACAGAACTTTTTTAAAAATGACAATGACCTGCAGAAGATGCTGCCTGTGTCCCGAAATATATAGGGTAATTTTGGGGATTCTGCAACAGCATATAGGAGAATGCCAAAGCTGCAAGAAGAATATAATATGATTTAGATCAAGTCTGCCAGCCCTATTATTTCTATTTCAGCAATGATAATTACCAATGGAGCACTCCTGTTTGTGTTTTACCTATTTAACACAGTACAATGTGACTGCAGATTTAGAAGACCAAGCCTGCCAGCCCTAATTTTTCTATTTCAGCAAGGACAAATAGCAATGGAGCTCTCCTCATTGTGTTTTCCTATATAAAACAATACAATGTGACTGCAGATTTAGAAGACCAATCTTGCCAGCCCTATTATTTCTGTTTCAGCAATGACAATTTGCAATGGAGCTCTCCTCTTTGTGTGTTACCTATATAACACAGTACAATGTGACTGCAGATTTAGGAGACCAAGCCTGCCAGCCCTATTATTTCTATTTCAGCAATGACAATTAACAATGGAGCAATGGAGCTCTCCTGAATGTCACTGGAGACTTTGAAGAACACTGCTATCCCTCGTCTTTCCTTTCTACCTATGACGCTGCCTAAATGCACTAGAGACTGCCAAGAACTGTGCTACCCCTTCTGTTTCCCTCTTTGAAATGGCACCGGATCACCGTGGAGTGCTGTACTTATAGAATCCAAAACTCTGTAGATCCGACGATGTGATGATGACGTTTTGCCTCATTTTCAATTTTGAGGGTAGACGAAAGTACCGAGCCCGCCCGGTTTGTTACTCGGATGTGCTAAGTTCGGGTGTGTTCAGTTCTCAGGGAACCGAGCCTGTGCATCTCTACTCCAAACCAGTTTGTAGACAGCCCAGCAACTTTGTCTGCTCCAGGTGACCGCCTCAGTTGTAAATTCAGATCCAAATTAAAATATACAGACTGTCGAGGTACCACAACAAAAATCATCCTGTCCTAGGAGCTCTCTAAAAAATCTGCATTCCCTGCAGGATGGGAAGGTATGAGAGGGATGAGTATTTATTTGTTTGATTTATTTATTTAAAGTGTCCTTGTCCTGAAAGAGGCTCTATATACCATTGGCCAGTGTAACCCAGTAAATGATAAAGAAAAATAGATTTCAATACTGTATTTCATAGTGGTGTGAAATTAGAGAAATATTAGAGTGGATGAAAAACCCATTTTAAGCAGAACCTTTGTAGAGTAACAATAATATCTATTTATTTCTATGTTAAATAAAAAACAAAACAAGTATGCTCAGTAGAAATAGAGAGAGAGGAACAGATCAGTCAGTAATACTCCAATTTCTAATCAACACACTAATGTTTTCTAATAAAAACTATATCTAAAGTGTTAATTTGTAATGTAAAGATAATTCAGCTAATAAGAAATGTTGTCTCTGGTAAAAACAAAAATAGGATATAAACGGTACTATCTTTTGCTTGATCTATAGGAGCTCTCAGCTATCACTGATATAAATTGCACTACTAATCCCAACTTGTCTTCTTTTGAAAGATTGAGACCTGATATTTGCTTTCTGTACGAAGGATAAGGCAGAAAACAATGATTGAAGACTTGTACACAAATGACAGATACCATCTTACTTCAATGACAATGATGCCCTTTAAAAATCATCAAGATTTAATGCATTATTCTCAAAGGGTAATGAGAAACATGAGTCTGTGTTGTAGGTTTAGCTTAGCACATATTCATCCATTTTAATAAATGTTACCAGACATTGTACATTTTGATTTTAAATGTTTCTTCTATTTGCTGCTTTGTATGTTAAGTAACACTGTTACCTTTTTGCATGATACTTTATTATATTGCAGATTTTTGAATTGTTCCTTATATCTGCAGTATACAGAGTTGCAGTTAATTGAAGTACCAAGATCCAAAATTTTTATCTGTGGAAAAGTAAACCAAACTGAGAACAGTACCCATGGAATGATGCTATTGCTTCTCTGTAAACATGTGATGTAACAATTCCTACTAGAGCCTACAACTGGTCACTCAAAGGTAGATAAAGGCAGCAATACAGACCTATTGGCTCTATATCACTCCATGTGTACAGGGCCGGTGCTAGGATCCATGGCGCCCTAGGCATTTTTAAAAAATCGGCGCCCCCCCTGCAAAAATCGCCGCCCTCCTCCCTCCTCCCCCCGTCTCTCCTTACCTTGTCTCACCACCGCCGCCTCTCTGCTCCGTCTCCTCCCCTCCACTCACTGACACTAGTAAGTGGAGGGGAGGAGACGGAGCAGTGAGGCGGCGGTGGTGACAAAATAGCCTCTTCCCCCCTCCCCGTGCATCTGATGCTGTGCGGCGGCCGTGACAGGTATGGTCAGCGGTCACCGCACAGTTTTAAAGTTATTAGATAGAAATCAATCAGATCACTATCACGTATGAACGTAAATGCATTGTTCCAAGGGCTGAAATGTTGAATATGTTGGATATTAGTCTCTCAGTGCTCTGGACAAGCACATGATTAGTCAATCTATGGCTAGTATGATTCCATTCTTGCGTAAATTTTGTGTATAGCATATAAACTAATATAACATTTCTTCAAAATAACTCAATATAGCTTTTTTACTTTTTTAACTACATGTACAAATAGTAACCAGTAACAGCCTGAACTAATTTAAATTGTCTTCTTGATTGTAATAGATAACCAACAATGTTCCCACAATTGGAGTAGTGAAATCTTTTTAAGCGATAATCATCATCATCATCTTCATCACCATTTATTTATATAGCGCCACTAATTCCGCAGCGCTGTACAGAGAACTCATTCATATCAGTCCCTGCCCCATTGGAGCTTGCAGTCTAAATTCCCTAACATACACACACAGACAGACAGAGAGAGAGACAGAGAGAGAGACTAGGGTCAATTTTTTTGATAGCAGCCAATTAATCTACTAGTATGTTTTTGGGATGTGGGAGGAAACCGGAGCCACCGAAGGAAACCCACGCAAACACAGGGAGAATATACAAACTCCACACAGATAAGGCCATGGTCAGGAATCAAACTCATGACCCCAGTGCAGTGCGGCAGAAGTGCTAACCACTAAGCCACCGTGCTGCCCACAGATGTGTATAGCAGACTGATGTGGGTGAGTGACTGATGTGTATATATGCCTGATGTGTATAACTGCCTGATGTATGTAACTGCCTGATGTGTATAACTGACTGATGTGTATAACTGATTGATGTATGTATATGCCTGATGTGTATCACTGACTGATGTATAATATATATATATATATATATATATATATATATATATATATATATACATATATATATATGCCCTATGGGCTTCTCTGCTCCTTCTCTTTTCTGTTTTAGTCTCAGGCAAGCATCTGCTCTATGCACTTCTCTTCTTGGATGGGCTGCTCCCAGCTCCTCAATGTTTGCAGCATTGCGTCATCCACGACACTTACCATCAGCCGCCACTAAGCATTGTGCTGATATAGGGGGGTTGCGTGGGCACAGTGTGGGCTCAGATGAGTTCAGGTAGACTAGGATAGAAGGTGGGGCTTTTAGGCAGTGGGGCCCACTGGGGATTTTCCCTGTACCCTTGTGGGCCGTTCTGACACTGGACATAAGGTCCTTTACAGCAGAGAGGGTGTTCCTGTGTGTCAAGTCAGTCCCGTAGAATACATCAAAACACTGGACTGGTGTGATTTAGCTATATATATATATATATATATATATATGTATATAAGATAAATCACACCAGTCCAGTGTTTTGATTTAATTAGCCTCAGCTATTTACACACATATATATATATATATATATATATATATATATATATATATATATATATATATGGTCTGATTCATTAAGGAGAGTAAAGCAAGAGAAAAAGAGTTACTTTGCACCTTGGCAAAACCATGTTGCATTGGAGGGGGAGATAAATTTAAAATGCGATGGCAGATTTATAGTTGGGGTAGGACATGTCCTAGATCAATGTTAAATTTCAGTTTATCAAGTAAAGCTATCAAGTATTTGAGTGCCACATGAAAACACAGCAAGTATTTAATTGACGTACAAAATAATAAACTTATTTGCACCTGTTGCGTTATAACATGCTGATATATGCTGTGTTTTCTGTACTGTGCTGTCTCCCATTGTATTGTGATTTTGTTTGTCTCTGTACGGCGCTGCGGATGTATTGTGGCGCCTTATAAATAAATATTAATAATAATAATAATAATAAATATATGTTGTATTTTGCTCAAAATCATTCTGTGCATGCCCAGAAATTAACCATATGCCCAAATATGTCCAACTTATCTTTGAGTGCAAAGGAACCTTGCTACAGACTATGATTTCAGGGGCAGGACGGGGAAGGGAACTGGGCATATGTACGTTGTCAATGTTCAGTAAGGGTGCACCAAGTTCAAGTGCAGGCAACAGCATCTGAGTCAAGCTTTGGGCATCTCTAAGGTACGTGGTTTTCAGTGGTATCACTTGCACAAGCTATAGTTCTAGTGTAAGTGCTGATTATTATTGATGACAGCTGTGTCTGTACCCTAGAACATGTGTTTGCAATCAGAAGCAACTGTAAAAAATTATTTTATATACAGTAGACATTAATAACATCCTAATAAATGTATTTTATGTAAAAAAATAGAAAAACCCATTTTTTTAATTTTTAGTGCTTTGTCATAAAATACAATATTATTAACAGTTGACATTAATGTTATTTTGTGACTTTACATTTCACATATGTGTTGTATGTATCCTACAGTGTATTGTCTGTTAGAGCAGAGACGTTCTGTGTCTTCAGATCAGCTCCTTGTTGAATAATGGTCATGCATATACCAGATGTACATGTAGTTTTAATAAAACACACAGTGCATTCGCTTTGCGTTTCTTGATGGATGAGGACCAGAATGTGTTGACTAGTGTTTGATTTTAATAGTGTTGAATGAAAACATTAGAGATGGTGTCTGTGGTGAATGGCATGTGAGAAGAATGTGAGGAGGTCTGTGGGATATGTGGGGAGGTTTGAGGGGCATTTAGGGAAGTGTGAGGGACATGTAAGGGGCACATGGGAAACTCTGAATGGCAAATAAAGGGCATGTAGTTAGTTTCAGGTATCATGGCTCCATATTACACCCCTGTGCACACACAATCAAGGAGGGCAGGGGTGGGCAAGGAGAAGGCAGGGGGAGGGCTGTCTGTTTCATTTCAAATGGGCCCCACAAACTTTGATGGCAGCTCTGTGTTCACATATCTGGCTTAAAGTATTTTTGAGTTTTTTGAAAGTGGCTTTTTGGCAGGTTGTTCATCTCCTTCATCACTGTCACAGGGTTTCTTGCCACGCTCAACGGTTCCTTGCCATGTACAGCTTGCATAATTGAAAAGAGAAAAACACATTAAAATCATATTTGTTTCAGTCCATTGCATTCCTTTCACATTGGTCATAAACATTATAATTTACTTTGTAGAACGTTTGGCATCATATACTGTATTTAGATTTGTTTACTAGTCAAACTCCTTGCACACATTACTAAAGTAACATGTCAAACGCATATGCTTTTTAACATATATATATATATATGTAGGGTAATTTTTAAAACATGAAAAAAATGCATTGACAATAGCCATAGTGTGCAAACTACCATTTTGTGTCCTTGTGGAAACTTTATTTCTTTTCAAAGAGGTAATCACTAAAAAAACATAATAAACTTGACATTGATTTATATATATTGCATAAGAACTGCATGACTGAATGTTGTGTTTATAAAATTATAAAGTTGCTATGTAACTTTTTTAACACTATTTTAAAATAATGAGTTGTCAATGTCTGATCACTTCATTGCATCAAACAGTATTAAATATTTGAAGTACTTACTAGTGTAGCTAAATAAATATATGTACACCAAGTAATTGTTTTGAAAAGTTAATGCATGTCTTGTGATAAGACATTTGCCTGATGGTGATTGCTGTGTGGCTTGGGGAGAACTTTCCCTAGTATTAATATGCCCCACAACCTGCAGTTGTTCATCAATGCAGGTCAATGTTGTGCTCTCCAGAAGTGTCTGGTCCAATGATGCCATGGGTCAACCAAATGTCCCCTTGCATGTTTCCAGTTCTCATGGATTTTACCTTTAAGGCTTTGTTTAAAATCCTGTCACATGTGTGTAATGTTCAAATTTTAGAATGTTGCTATGAATAGCTACAAGTATATGCAAAATGCTGGTGCAGACATACATATAGATATGTATGATTATTTATTGGCCAAAGGTCTCACAATAATTAGAGGCAGATACACTTATTTTTCAACAATAGAGTTACCAATTAAAAGGTTTAAAATCATTTTAACTTTGGAAATTGTTAAGCGATTATTTGGTATTGCTTAGGAACATTAAAAAATTACAAAAAAAGCCACGTCCAAGTTAACCTCTCTGAGCAGTGCGCTGGATTTCATCTGTATCTCCTGCTCCAGTTAGTGGTCTAGTTTAAGTGCTTACACCGGACCCGGTGGCACAATACAGTGTAAAAATAAATAATAATAAAAAAACCAGCATGCCCCCATCAAACAGGTTATACCTAGTGCTGACAGCCTAGGCTGGTAGCAGCAAAGTCAGGGGGACAAAAGTATGGGATCCTCGATTTTACTACAATCAGCACTATAGCAGGAGAACCTGTGGAGTGGTGCCCCCCTGCTGTAATGACAAACCAGCTCCAGGCTGATCAGCACAGGGCTTCCCTAGAGGTAACCAGCCTCGTGCTGCAAACACAAGGCTCTTCCCACACCCCTGGGCAATGGGTGTGGGGTAATAAAATAGATGTTAATAATACAGACACCATTTTGTGTTTTACGCACAACAGGTCCCAGCAAGCCCAGGCTGCCATTAACAGTTTGAGCATGCTGGTGCTTGTACTACAAGCACCAACATAACCATGGCTGCCAGGGCATGCTGGCATATGGCATCCAAGGCCCGCTGTGAACTGTAGTACACCAACACAAAATTTAAATAAACCACACAGCTTGTTGTAAAAGAAAAAAATATTAAAAATAAATAAAACACACCCATACCCGTAATACTTACCAACATTCAGATTCTTTATCTGTAATGGATCTAACCTTGCAAGCTTTGTAAGGGATGGGTCTGCTGAAGCTCTAATGCCGTAGAAACATGCCTTTTGGTGATGGTATGGCCCACTAACATCAACAAAGCAGATATGACAGGTACTCCAGCATGTTTTTGAAGCAGTCTTGGAGGGAACTGAGACTTACATGCCTGCACCCTTACGTGTCCAGTCAGCAACGAAAATGTTAAAAAGCTTCATTCACTTGCAAACATGTGATTTGCTAGCTTCTCTAGAATGGAAATGAGGGCTCTGAATAAGGTCATGACTATTTCTTGTGGCCTGCTCCACAGTATGCCCACAATGCAGACTAAAACGCGGTCTATTGCTGCAAAATAATATTTATGACAAAGAGTGGGCAGCAGGTGGACATTTCTGCAGCTGCAACAATGCTACAATGACCTCTACAAGAGACAGCCACAGCTGCTTGTGAAAATTAGGAGGGACATTGTCAGGAATAAGTCAACTAATACAAATGAATACATATGATTAGAGTTTTATCTGGACTAGAAATCCCAGTGTAGAAGATAAAGTATTATATATAGAAACGTTGGTTGTAATACCATATCATTTATTTTTTTAACAGAATGTTGCTGTCATTAGGTGGCCAGAGAGGAGGCCATGGGGAGGAGCACCAGGAGGAACCTGTGGAGGACCCCATGCTGAACCTCAATTGGAGTCCTAGAAGGCCCATCTGGAGTGCCATGAGGAGGCAGAGAGCCAAACCCAGGCCCCTGAAGATGAATGTAAGTATCTTGATTTAGTAATAGAGTAGTATATTTTAGTGTGTTTTTTTGTGTAGAAAAGATTAGGCCTGATAAAATATGCTTTTGGTAATTCCTTTCTAGCCTAGGCAACTGCTATTATATAGTTTTATAAATTAATGGCCATAATAAATATTTGCCCTAAAGTAAAATAGCCCCACCGCAATACATCTACATGTGCCTCCAAAATGCTGTCCTTTGGCTAGTACAGTCATGGGCAAAAGTTTTGAGAATGACACAAATATTGATTTTTTTCACAAAGTTTAAGTGTTTTTTGACCTTTTTGTCAGATGGTGCTATGGTATACTGAAGTAAAATTACAAGCATTTCATAAGTTGTCTTTTATTGACAATTACATTAAGGTTATGCAAAGAGTCAATAAGAGTAAATTCACATGTAAGGAAAAAAGTGCATTGATTTTAAAACCAGACTAAAAATATTGTTCAATGATGGAACAATGCCGTTCCAATCCTGCAGTGTGCACGTACTCCGGACCATCTGTCCGACAATCTGCCGATAGTTCCCTTTAACAGCGCCGCCTTACTGGGCATGTATATTTAAATTTATGATGTCTTTATGTCTGTCACGTGGTGCACTGTCAAAATGTCAAGCATGGTCCATCTGTCATTTATGTGTTACTGTATCCATATGTATACAACATGCATTGAGACACACGTGAAAATGCATGTTTTCCTTAAAGTATCATTTATTTACTGATGGGACATGTGTCCATCACTTCATCTCTGTATTATTATATTAACATTAGTACATGTTTTTTCCTATACCTTTGTGCATTTGAATTACTTTTAATATAATGGCAGAGTACAAATATTAATATATAATTATAATTATAATAATAAATAATAATAAATATTCATTTTGCTTTCCCTTCTTCAGCCCATCTCTGGTCTGCATACCTGAGATGGGTCTTATACCCTTCCCACCTATAGGACCAAATTAGCACTTCCACTGCATGCTGCAATAAGGTGAAAGCGCATGTTTGCCCTCAGTTCTCATAAATATTAATTTTGCTTTCCCATCTTCAGCCCATCTCTTAAGTGCAGAGATGGGATCCATAACCCGACCGCCTATAGTCCCAAATCAGCACTTCTACTGCATGCTGGCAATGCATTGTATTTTAATAAAAAAAAGTTTGTTTTAAATCAGACTATTTCTTTCACCTACCTTCATATATTGTCTATGTAGAGCTTGCATGGCCTCACAGGTCTCAGGTATGATCAAACACAGGGCTTACGGTGAAATTACTGTGCTGTATGTGAGTTCAGTTATTGTCCATCATCTGGCCAAAAATTGTAGAGTAGCAAACAGTCTCTGCTCTGCAGTTATGGGTCTCATTAAATTGGTGTCCTTCGTCCTCCTTCTGGATGAGTGGGGCAGGGCCGTAACGAGGGTAGTGTGGGTGGTGCCGTTGCCCTGGGCACAAGGCCAAGGGGGCGCAGCAGCCGCCCGCTTCCTGCATCCATACCTTAAGTTCGTGTCAGTGGATCATATGTGCATTCCACTGACAGGAAGTTCGGCATTTGGAACGCAAATGCAGAACTTCCTGTCATTGGAATGTTCCACTGCGGAACGTAAGGGTAGAAGCACCAAGCTCATGTAAGTTAAAATCTCTCTCTCTCCCCCTCTCTCTCTCTCTCTCCCCCCCCTCTCTCTCTCTCTCTCTCTCTCTCTCTCCATTAGTTGTGTGACTGCTGACAATTGGATCAGTGTACCTTGAACTATTAGTATATAAGTTTGTTTTCAGGAAATGGCCCTTTTATTAATATTCCTGAAATAATAAATGTAATTTTCAACACACTAAGATTACCTAGAGAGGCCATTAGAGCCAACCCTGACATTTCAGGAGTGGTAGTGGGTAAAGTGGAATAACAATGAGCACTTTTTGAAATCTTTTTCAATTCCCAATCTGGTTAAAGAATTCCAACGATTTGGTTCACTATCCAATTTCAAAATCAACTATTCAAAATCGGTGGCTTTGAACTTATCTTTAGCTCCTCGTGTGGTTGAAGGGTTCCAGCAGGCTTTTGCATTCCAGTGGCACCCATCACATATTAAATATCTGGGTATACATATTTCTAAAGATCTGTCGCAACTGTTCGACCTTAACTTTAGTCCTCTCATGGCTAAACTTCGCAAGGATCTGAGAGAGTGGCAGAACAAGGCCTTTTCCTGGATAGGTCGTATCAATATTATTAAAATGAACATTTTCCCATGTATCCTTTACCTTCTCCAGACTCTTCCAATTCACATACCCAATAAATGGTTTCATGACCTACAGAAATTGCCGAGAGACTTTGTTTGGAGGGGAAAGAGGCCATGTTTCAAACATGACATTTTATATCGATGTAGACACATAGGGGGACCCCAATTTCCACACTTCCCTTCATACCATAACACAGTGATGTTGAGAAGGATCCTGGAGTGGTCAAATGCTAATAGTGAGAAGCAGTGGATCGTTATTGAAGGATCATACCTTCCTTCCTCACCTCTATTTACTCCATGGTTAAGCAAACTACCTATCATCAGACACCCCATAATTGGTCGTACCATTTTAGTATGGTCCAGACTTCGGATCCTTCCATACCTCTCCTCTATTATTTCACCACTGACTCCCTTATTTGATAATCCTCTTTGCCCCCTGGGCGTACAAACTGGCCCCTTTAAGACATGTGTGCGTGCTGGGATTACACGTGTCGGCCAGCTGATAAATTCCACCGGTGTGTCCTCCTTTCTTGAGATCCATGCCAAGTGGGAACTTCCGGGATTGGAGATTTGGAGATACCTCCAGATCAAGCACTTCCTGACCTCGGGATTACCTTGTAATGATATAACTAGAGCCCTCACAGTGTTTGAAATGTGGTGTCTAGTAGATGGCTGTCTTCCCCACCTGCTCTCCAAAATCTACAAACTACTCATAGAAAAACTTTTTAGCTCCTTACCCAAATTCACCACTGCTTGGCAGCAAGATCTGGGAGAGCAGGTCAGTGAAGCAGACTGGTTAGCCATTTTTGAGACCACATATACTTGTTCTGCTAGTGTCTGTAGAAACTCATTACAAGGTTCTAACAAGATGGTATAGGTGCCCAGCCCAGCTAGCAAACTTTTGACAGGGTGTTCCTGACTCCTGTTGGAGATGCCAGAATGGCCGGGGCACTACTATGGATATCTGGTGGGATTGTGAAATACTAAGACCTTTCTGGTCCAAGATAATGGAGGTCTCTGCTGAAATATTAGGAGATGTGGTTCCTGATAGTCCCACCTTCTGGCTTCTCAACAAGATCAGCGTCCCAATTTCCAGGTTTAAAAAAAACATTTTACATTATCTGATTTCGGCTGGGAAAGCAGTGATTCCAACCCATTGGAGATCTCCTAACCCCCAACCATCCAGGAGTGGTTCCAGAGATTAGAGTTTTATAGAGTTATGGATGAGCTTTTACTCTCATCTGCTGATAAATTTACTAAATATTACTCCATTTGGAGCCCATGGCTCGAATTCCAGGACTCCGATAAATTTAATCATTTAAACAAATCAGTTCTCTCAACTTCTCTCTTTGCTAGGACTTGAATTGTTTATTAATACAATCTGTACTAGGAAACGTTGCCCCCCCATACTTTCCCTTCCTTTATCCCTGTGTCTGCCTTTTCCTTTTTTTCTTTTCCTTCTTCTTCTATTATAACATTTATTTAAATGTGTTATTATGGCATTATGTATTAATGAGGTGGTTTTGTTACCCACTTATCTGATCTTGTGAATATTTGTTGAAACTGCCTTAAAGACTTTAATAAAGATAAATATCATATTAAAAAGAAAAAAAATTACCTAGAGAAGGAGATCCGGTTCCTTTTCGCTGGACATAATTGTGAATTACTGTGTCATTTTCCACAATAAAGTCCACATAACAACATATCCTGGTAGTTAACGTCATTACTGCCCTTTAGATTCCTGGTTAAGATATGACTGTGGATTAATATCTATAATACAGTATATCAAAACATGTAGCATTTATTTGAGTATTAAGTACATGAAATATTTGAATACCCTTTGCTATATATTTTTTACATACTTTAAATGGTCATTAGGGCAGAGAGCCGGTTGTTAATTTATTTCAATCCCACCAATATATATATATATATATATATATATATATATATATATATATATAATCATGCATTTGCAAATATGTGTAATATAAGTAAAGTGCTAGCCACGACCACACGATAGGTTGGCAACACCCACTTGTCAAATGCCACTCCCACTTAGATGGGGGCGCTGGTGCCCTGTCTCGCCCAGGGCACTAAAATGTCTAGTTACGGCACTGCGGCTTACCGTTGTACACTGGCCTACTCTGACCAGTGTTGTGTGTGTATATATATATATATATATATATATATATATTTATTTGCAAGAAAGGTGGAAGTGATAACCGCATCTTGGTCAATATCATTCCAGGATCTATGTTCTTGTTAATGTACCCCTTGGAAGACTCTGTATGCGTCAGAGTGTTCACTTACGTATTAAGTTAATAGGCACTAGTATGACTATCGCTAGTATAAATATATATTATCAGCAAGGGTCTTTCCCCCAGAGGAAGTCCTAAAAGTCAGTAACTAGGCTGGACAAAAAACATTGGGGATCTTCTACAAACATACATACTAATTTGTGACTATACGATTTAACCAGCTACCCTCTATGGATTGGACTGAATCCCTTGAAATGTAACAGTGGAGCTGGAGAGAGATCATCTTCAGATAAGCTGTTTTATTTGAAACTTGATGTACATGTATTACTAATTTTTATTAAAGTATATGTTTGGAACTACACTATGTCAGTTTCTCTATATATTTGAGGAAAATCAGAAAATCTCATCCAGAACTAAGTACGTGCTGTTGAGAAGCTATACAATTGTTGGAACAAATAAGTTTTTTTATTTGCACATTCACTAATTACGTTTCTGCTAATATACTGCACTAGAAAGCACTTTTCTATTTTTTGTTGTCTTACTTTTTTCCTGACTCACAACAGGGTACACAAAATTGGGTTGGCTCCTGTAAACACAAGGGAGTGCTGTGGAGGACTTTTGAGTATGTTTTTTGGATGAGAGCTATAGCACCACTAATTTCATGTTGCATGGAATATATATAAATATATATATATATATATATATATATATATATATATATCTCAATATTAATTTATTAATATATTAATTAATATATAAATATAATATATATTAACATTAATATATATATATATATATATATATATATATATATATATATATATATATATATATTCATTTATATTTAGATGTTCCAAAGACAGTGGGCATCTTGCAAGTGCTTTTGTAATCCACATTCTTTATGGTTTGAAAGTTTACCTGTATCCCAATTAAAGGCTACTAAATATCGGGGATGATAATAGAGGTTGTGCTGGAGAAGACATCAAATGAATTTTCAGAAAATATTCTGTTGAATATTACAAGTATAGTCATGAAACATTGAAACAATCTTTCTTAATTTAATTATGTATAGTGATTCAATCACTATGTGTAAAATTTCTGCTATTTTGTTGCAGTTTAGATTATTTCAAGTTAGTTGTTTCCTCTTTGTTTAAATGAACATTAAGTTTTGTATTGACATCTTTAAAGAGAGAGTCATTGGAGCGAGGAATATTTTTCAACATATTATTGACCTAATATAAAACAAGTTATTGATTTTCTTTTCAATATTTATTTCCATGTCCATTGATCTCTAACCCCTTAATTAGACCAAAAGAGCACTGATCCAAACATATATGCATTGTTACTTTAAAAAGATTTATTTAAATCATATGGTTGCTTAAAAATGATTATTGAGAACATTTTATCCCACCAACACTTCCTGTATTCTAGTTTCTGTAATATAGTAAGATCTTTAAAATAATGTTGCACATCAAACAAATCATTTCCATTTAAATTTGTGTTATCAGTTGTAAACAGAAAGATAATTTTTTAGCAGTTTTAACATGCAGGATCTTCCTATTACATTCGTATCAGTAAACAATAAATTAGGATTTGCTGAGAACTTTGTTGTAGGAAGGATAAACAATTATAGGGACCTGAAAATCAAGACAGCTAGAACACCGATTCATGATGGGTTTCCTGAATAATTTACCACCACACAGATAAGTCCTATATACATGTATACAGGTGAGGTCAACAGAGGAGATGTTATGATTTTTAACATTTTTTTTATCTGAAAAATTAAGCATTCTGTTTATCACTGTTGTATCTCTAATAAGATAAATTCTCAAAATATCTGTTTAGTTGAGAATAACAACAAGCCAAACTCTAATATAACTAATGAAAACTTTATAAACAGAGTTTTTTAGTAAAATGTATCATCAAGGTAATGACCTTTTCTAAATTTACAATCCAGGCTGTCTCAGCTCAATACAGCAGTGTATAATAAATCCTATAGCTGGACTGAGAGTTCCTTGTGTTTTTAGAGGCATACTCACTGTCAGACAAGAAAACAACATTAATCTATGAGACTTCAAACAATGACTCCGTATTTTTCATTCATAAAAAGAAGGTTGCTTAGTAATTGAAAATAGAGGAAATTGAAGTCTAAATATCAATATTACATTATTTCTTATCTGTCAAAATTTGAGTCAAATGTAATTATGTTGTGACGGAACAGACAGACAGATATTTCTATTTGTTGCATTGGACTCTGTGGCTCTTATGTCTTGAGCTATTCTTCTTTCATTTCTAATATTGACAAACCTTTAAGCTTTGTATTCCCCTAGTAGTACAAGGCTAAAACAGTCCAAAATGGGGATGACATGTGGTTTGGGAATTCAACATTAATGAATTGCTCTCAACAATTATCAAGTATTTCCAGGGTCACTATCAAATTTTTGCTGGCTTCAGTGTATTCAAGAAATATAAGTGTGCAATCTCATTGGGATGAATCAAATTCCTTTGGTTCAGATCTGATACCACCACAGACAAAGTATAAGATGTAAAATAACTTGAGATTAAACTTAACATAATTGGTGGGGAAATTTTGCTGTCTGGTGGTGTCTTGGTTGATTAATTTAAGTTTTAAAATGGGCTGCAGTAGAGTCTAAACCTTGCGTTGCATCATCACAGATCATACAGCCCTGTGGTGCTCATGGTGTTGGACCTCATTACCAGCATTGGTTTACACTGAATGGAGACCATTTTAGGATACAGGATCAAATTTGACTATAATAGTAAACATGCTTTGAATAAAAGTAAAATATCTATCTTACAGTTATACTGCATTTTCAGTGCATGTTTCCTCTCTCTTTTCAATTCATTGTTCAATAATTTATTCTATTTATTCATTGACCATTTATGTATTAGTCAATTATCACTTTACTTCCTCTTTACTTATCACTACACACAATTGATGATGTGGTAATTGGTTGATAGTATTTTATGTCAGACTTGGTCAAAATTGCATTAATTGAATTGAATTTTGAACTAACTAAAGCTACTGATAGACCCACATATCAAGCAAAATATTACACCATTTTCCAATCAAATCCCTAACAGTTCAAATTTAAGCTCATATTGTATTTGCATTTAATCGGTTAATTATTTTTCAAATATATCTTTTAAATTTATAACTTTGATACGTACGTGCTTCTACAAAATAATATTAAAATAGCAATAATTATGTGGACTAGAGGTGAGTAAATCGATTTGGTTGATTATGAAATCCAAATTTCAGCTATTTCTCATTTGTCAAGCTTTTGTTCTCAATTCACAAAACAATTTAAGCACCATGGAGAATCAGGGCAATTCCATTGCAATGAATATAATAATTTTCACAGTACTATAGCCTTATAAAAGGAGCTTGTTACATCTGTGAATGCTACTATTTCTGATTGTAACTTGTGTTGTGAGCTGTGACTTATCAGTCGCCTTCAATTCTGTTCTGCATAGAACTGGTACTTTTGCATTCTAATTAATAAGCCCTATGTTGACTCACAATTTAGAGATTTGGAAAGGTTTTTTTTCATACATTGCCTTTATATTCACCTACCCTTTTTTATTATTCCATACTTAATAAGTCCACAACTGATTGTTTCTGAACTGTTTCTTAGCTATACAGGTGTTCAAATAGCTAGGCAAAATATTGTTTGCTATCTAATCTGCTGTATTTTTCACAATGCTCTGGCTCATAAAAAATATGTTTTCTCCACTTGTCAGTAGCACCATTAACTATCTAATTGTACACCTACTAACGCAATAAATGGCATCTGAATTGGTAATTTTTTTCTGATTGATGCAAAACCCTATTCTTCCTGCACTTGCCACTATCATTAAGCAAACTGTTTATTATCTCTAATTGATCCCCTTTTTGTATTGCAAAGACACAATATAAAATATAATTATTGTTTTATCTGTCAGTAATTTAATAGAGAATAACAACTTGCGTAATAAAAAGAGGAGTACCACGTCAAACAATATGACAAATCTTGAATTAAGCTGCACTGCTAACAATGAAAATGTTTCCCTATGGTGCACTCCCCCCTCTATTTCTCTCAGAGCCCCGGGATGAAAGCAAAATGTGTCTGTGCAGGAAGACCAGTCATAACCCACAATCAAGAGATTGTGTCTTGTGATTGGTACTGCCACTCACAACTTCCTTCTGCTGCCATTTAAAGGGGCTTAACAAAAACAATAAAATGATTGGTTTTGTAAGCCAAAGCAGTGCTTTTGCAGACATGAGTTAAAAACTTGGAATTGTGGAATGGTTAGTCAAAACTGAAAGTCCAGATGATAATGAAATTTGTGAATCTCTATTATACCCTTTATCAAATTGAGATACAGAGCTTTTTTTTAGTCACACCTTTGGCAACTTTGATGAAAATATGTCAGGTCCTAGCAGTGGTAAAAGCAAAGTACATCTGAAACAGTGACAGTGACTACTTCCACTGTGAAGATGAGTATGATGAGGCAGTAGTATTGTGATGTTATAGTCATCCTCAAAGGAATGAAGAAGATTGACATTTAATCTTATCCCATGCTAATAAGTGGTCAAATAAGCGTGACCAAGTGATAAGCCTTAATCTGGAACGGACAGAAAAGGGCAAATGTGCTCGGACCACCCCACATTGCTAAGTACTTTATTCAAGAAATCAAGCAATGCTAATGCCAGCGGTAATTAAGCTAAAGTACTGATAAGAAAAATGTAATTTATTATTATCATCATCATCATCAAAATCAGTTAAACCAACAATGCAATACAAAACAATGCTGTAACTGCTAGTTATCCATCACCTTCAATCTTTCAAACAAGCATCATGAATGTTCCTATTCAAGAAATAAATGTTGTACATATTATGTAAGGCCAGATGTCATTGAAAAGTGGCGTATATAATTTCCCTCCTCTCTGGACAAGCCCTGTCTTGGGCTTCTCCCCTCTGGGAATGGGATGATCCTACACTCCGAGATTCTTCCACTTTTATTAAGAATTTTCGGAGGGTTTTTGATGAGCCTGGCCGTGTTTCCTCTGCTGCTTCTGGCCTATTAGCTCTCCGTCAAGGTTCCCTCACTGCTGGGCAGTATGATGTGCAGTTTCGCACCCTGTCTTCAGAGCTCTGCTGAAACAATGAGGCTCTGGTAGCCACCTTTTGGCAGGGGTTAAACGACCTCATCAAGGACGATCAGGCCTCCCGCGAGCTTCCGTCTGATCTTGACGACTTGGTCTCTCTGTGTGTTAAGGTGGACATCCGCCACAGGGAACGTACTCAAGAACGTGAACGGACCCGGCGCTCCTTTCCTGGGGCACCAGGCCCAGTTCCAATCTCCAGCAATTCCTCTGGAGGAACCTATGCAAATTGGCCACTCTTGCCTTTCCCAGGAGGAACGTAACAGACGCATCAAGAATCATCTTTGCCTTTATTGTGGGGACTCGGGTCACCTTCTCTCCTCATGCTTTAAGAGGTCGGGAAATGCCCAATCCTAGGCGATGACAGGGGGGTCGTCCTAGGATCCAAGTTCCTCACTCCCTACTCCTTGAGAGATTCTGAATTTCTGATGCCCATTACGCTTTTTTCTACAGATGGCCCCCAGCAATTGAAAGCTTTTGTGGACTCTGGATCCGCTGGGAACTTTATTTCCGCTGAGTTGGCTTCCAAGCTTCATCTCTCCATCCTTCCATTGCCACAGCCTCTGGCACTGACCGCAATTAATGATAATCGCATCATCAACGGTTCCATCGATCGCATTACCAGTCCCTTATGGCTGGCGGTAGGAGCGCTTCACTCAGAGTGGATAAGTTTCCTGATCCTTCCTCAGTCCGTCAATCCTGTTATTTTGGGCCTTCCCTGGCTTAAAGCTCACAATCCACAGTTCGATTGGTCTCGTGCCCAAGTTATTTCGTGGGGATCTATCTGCAAACAACATTGTTTGACTGATGTACATCCTCCTAATTCCTCCATCTCTTGTCTAGCCTCTACTCCACAACCTGCTCTTCCTGAGGTCTATGCCGAGTTTATAGATGTATTCAACAAAGCTGCAGCTGAGTCCCTGCCTCCTCATCGACCCTGGGATTGCCCCATTGACAAGTGCATCCCTAGGGGCAGAGACTTTCCCCTATCTCTCCCATAGACTCAAGCCATGTCTGAATACTTCGCTGAGAATCTTGAACGTGGCTTTATCCGCAAGTCCTCTTCACCGGCAGGTGCCGGTTTCTTTTTTGTCAAAAAGAAAGACGGAACCCTTAGACCCTGTATTGACTACCGGAAACTGAATGCTATTACGGTGAAGAACCGTTACCCGTTACCTCTCATATCAGAACTTTTTGATCGGATTCGTGGAGCTCAGATTTCCACCAAACTAGATCTTAGAGGGGCCTATAATCTTATTCGTATTCATCAAGGCGACGACTGGAAGACCGCTTTTAATGCAAGAGACGGGCATTATGAGTACCTTGTGATGCCCTTTGGGCTTTGTAATGCCCCTGCAGTTTTTCAAGAATTCATCAATTAAATCTTCAGGGATCTTTTGTATCTATCTGTAGTTGTCTACCATGATGATATCCTGGTCTTTTCCAGGAACATCACCTCTCATCGAGATCATGTCAAAGAAGTTCTGTCTCGCCTTCGTACTAATCACCTATATTGCAAGTTGGAGAAGTGCCTGTTTGATCAACGTCAAGTTCCCTTCCTCAGGTATATAATCTCTGGCATGGGTCTTCAAATGGATCCAAAGAAGGTAGAATCTATCCTTAGTTGGCCTCAACCCTCTGGCCTGAAGGCTACTCAGCGTTTTATTGGATTCTGCAATTATTACCGGCAATTCATTAAAAATTTCTCTTCACTGATCTCGCCCATCATGTCTCTTACCCGTAAAGGTTAGCTAGCCAAAAACTGGCCACAGAAGGCAGTCTTGGCCTTCAAGGTTCTTAAGGAAGCTTTTGCCACCGCTCCAGTCTTAAGACACCCTGATCTACTACGACCGTTCTTTCTAGAGGTTGATGCTTCTTCGGGGGGTGTGGGAGCAGTTCTCTCTCAGAAGAATTCTGTCGGCACCTTCACTCCTTGTGGCTTTCTCTCCAGAAAATTTTTACCCAGTGTGGCCAACTATAGCATCGGAGACAAGGAGCTCCTGGCCATCAAGATAGCCTTAGAAGAATGGCGGTACCTGCTTGAAGGCGCTCTCCATCCTATCACGGTATTCACAGACCATAAGAACTTCACCTATCTGGAATCTCCTCAATGCCTTAACCCTCGTCAGGCCCGCTGGTCACTTTTTTTCTCCAGATTCCAGTTAATCCTGACTTACCGTGCTGGGTCAAAAAATTGCAGGGCCGATGCACTTTCCAGGTCTTTTGATCATTCGGATTCTTGCCAGTCGGATGTTAGACCTATCATCAGTCCTCTGAAGTTCCTGGCCTTGACTAAATCCTCTGTTAAGACACCCCCTGCTGGACGCTCTTTTGTGGAGATCCATCTCCGTCCCAGACTGTTGGCTTTGGCCCACGATTCCAGATTTGCTGGTCATACTGGGGTTAAGAAGACCATTGATCTTTTGTCCCGCAGCTATTGGTGGCTATCCTTGAGTGCTGACGTTCACAAGTGTGTTGCAGCTTGCAGTGTATGCGCTCGTCACAAGACACCAAGGCGTCCACCAGCAGGGCTTCTTCTTCCGCTCCCAGTTCCTGACTCACCTTGGGCAAGCATCTGCATGGATGCTTGTCATGACGCTATCTCTGCCTTCCTGTCAGCAGTCTCCATGTCTGATTGCCAAAATCTCCCTAACCCAATCAGGAGGCACCTAATGGTATATAAAGCAGCCTCTGACACCTGTCTAGTGCCAGAGTATTGGTTCACTCCTGCTCCAGTGTTTCCTGTACTTCTGATCCTGTGTACTTCAGTTCTGACTCGGCTTCCTGTGACTATTCTCCTGTGTTTAGTTTTGGTACCTCACTGCCCGGCTGGTTTGACTATTTGGCTTGACCTGACTTCTCTCTGGATGTTCCCTGTGTACTGCACAGCTCGGTTGGCTCTGACCTGGATTGCCTGACTATGTGCCTGTCTACTACTGTCGCTACACCGGTGACTGTCTTGGAGAACCGCAACCTGCGTACCCTCTGCAGCTAAGCCCAAACCCCCTTGTGAGGGTCCCTGGTGAATACCGGGGGTACGTTAGACTCCACGCCTCCCTGTTCAGTTGTGCCAATATCGGTTAGCGGCCATCTCTGCAATTCCGTGACACAATCAACGAAGTTCCTCAATGTAGGCAGAATACATAATGAGCGTAGACAACAGCAAGGAATGGAATATAAATATAAAGTTCACTGGAGTGCAGAGAATACTGTGGATGGTGGAGCACAGCTGTTATACAAGAGAGTAGAAACAGTCAATGGAGTTAACGGTTCAAGCTGATACATAGTGAGCATTAGCAACAGTGAGTACCACTAAAAGTAAAAGAGATAGTAAGTTCAATGGAATCCAAATATGCAGCAGCGATAAAGAGACACAGACACCACAGAGATGTGGAACAAGTCAGCAGTAGTCAGCAGTACATGCAGGGTAGCTAGCGGGCGTTGATCACAGCGATACCACGGATGAGTAGAACAAATGAGCAGAGATCAATGGACTTCGAATATGCAGCAAACAATGAACCACGTCTTACCACAGCAATGTGGAAAGAGTTAGCAGTAGTCAACGGTGTATGCAGAGTAGCTAGCAGGCGTTGATCACAATGATACCCCAGATGAACGTAACAGATAAGCAGTATAGATAATAACGGGAACAGGCAGCTGAACAAGGCCAGGTGTAGACTTGAAGAACCAGCAATGAATAGGTGAAAGTAGGAGCCTTATAAAGGAGGACTGACCAATAGTAGAGCTGACTAAAACCACAGGTGAAGTAATCACAGATGTAAATCATGGCTGACAGCCTGTACCAAGAAGAGGTTTACATAAGAATCAGCGCTTTGAGGCTCGGGTGGAGATACCTGGGGAGCGGAGTGTCACACAGGGTCAGTCAACTTCCTATCACGTACAGTGGAATTGATTCAAGAGAATACAGAGGTTATTCTAGTATTGGGTGTAGACCTTAACTGGGCCTTGGACTATCTAGTTGACACAAGGGGTAGGATAACCAGACTTCCTTTGCGAGTGGCCAGGGAAGTGAGACAAACTTTTCATGACCACAAGTTGACTGATTATTAGCATCACTTACATCCTAACGGAAGAGACTTCACCTACTATTCTTTTTCACACTCCAGCTACTCTAGAATTAATTATTTTTTTTATTGAGCTCAGACACCTGAACATCCTCTTAGACTCACAAATAGGGCAAATAGTAATTTATGATCACGCACCTATAAGCCTCACTTTGCCTTTGGCCACCCATTCCCTCAGGCAGTGAACCTGGAGACTTAACAATCATTTATTACAAAACCAGTATTGTAAATCTCAAATCTAAGAATCATTGTATAAGTATGTTGCTTAGAATGATAACAAAGATACTTCTAAGATCACACTTTAGGAGACGCACAAGTGTGTCATTAGGGGTAAGTTGGGGTCATTCCTCAAAAAACTAAAAGGAATTCTTAAGGGCTTTCAGATTAAAGTGTTAGAGACCATCCACAAAATGTTGCTCTCTGTGGAATCCTATATCGAACTTGAGGCTGCTTGAACAGTCTAAAGCAAGATCTAGATGATAAAATCAAATTGGCCTTTAGATTGTGTATAAATATTATTTTCCAGTGGGAACAAACCAGGCAGGCTACTCACCAGGGCCTTACGTAAACATTTCTCCCAGTCTTATATACATACCATAAAGGATGACAGGGGCAACTCGTGCTTTAAGGACAAAGACATAGCAAAGGGACTTCACCCTTTTTATTTGAGTTCATATAATCTCACACCACATATCTCCCGCACACTGGTGCTGAAAATAACAAGGCCATTAAAGAGTACTTGCAAGAAATAAAGATCCCTAAGACCTGTAAGGAGATCGAAGAGTCACTAGAGCAACCCTTCTCTCTTTGGGAACTAGAGGAAGCCATTAAGTCTTCGCCATTGAGAAAGAGCCCGGGTCCTGATGGGTTCTCGGTTTCGTACTGCAAAACCTTTAGGAATAGACTGTCTCCTATCCTTTGTCTGCCTTTAGCAAAGTGTCAGAGCAAACTTATTTTTTCCAGTCAATCATTAGAGGTGCATATTTCCGTCATTGCTACAGAGGGTAAATACCAGTCCGAGTGCTCCATCTATTGCCCTATCTCCCCACTAAATTAAAAAACAAATAAGATAGCGCAATACACAAAAACGGCACAGTAGTTTATTAATCTCATAAATAAGACCAATATCGATCTATATCACCATAAGCATAAGTATGTAAACAAATAATCCGTTACACACTGTATTGCTGATGGACAATCATGAGTGCATATTACACATAAAATAGATAGTACTATAAAAAGATGCCGTTGCAGCACCTGGTACAGGAGATGCAATCATAGATTAAAATTCACCTGGGTTCAACAACAGCAGGTGTAATCAGAATAAGGTAACATTGTATTTAGAAGAGACATATAATTAAGCCTCACAACCATATGAATAAAAGGTAGCGATCTCCTTGTAGTTAGTTCCTGTTGAAATTGAAGGAACCTAAACTATGTATAGTGCTGCGGAGTTAAAAAATGAACCTGTATTGCCAGCACTTGTACTGTGTTTGGTAATTCACACTCCTCGTTTTGGGCTCACCTATTCGGTGTTAGAGCTTGTCAGCCCACCTGCGGCGCTAATGAAATGAAGGCAAATATCGATGGATAGCAAAAATGAATTGATATTTCAGGTTATGCTCTATATTTGAGCGCTCCAATGCCCAATATTAGAATATATCAGCCCGCCTGCAGTTCTCATATGAGGTGGGGGCATGTGTTAACAGCCCGTGTGAAAAAAACACTGAACTCCGCTTGCAGCTAAAAATATGTCCGTATATGCTGAAAAACGTATCAGTAATGGCATCTTGACTGGTAGTAAATTAAAGTCCTACCCCACTAAATATAAATGTAAAGATATTTGCTAAATTTATTGCTTATCGCATGAAATTGCTGCTCCCAAATTTAGTTAATTTAATATCAAGTGGGATTTGTAACCAATTGAGAAGCATATCACAACACAAACAAAATGTTATCCATCTATGATCACGAAACAAAACTCTGACTCTTCTCCTTTCCACAGATGCTGAGAAGCTTTTGACAGAATTACCTGTCAATTGATGCAAGGGGTGCTGGAACCTTTAATTTTGGGTCCTACAATTCTCTCCTTGTATAGGTCTCCCAGTTCGAAAATCAAAATAAATGGGATGCTTTCGGATCCTTTCTCAATTTCCTATGGCACACGTCAGGGTTGCTCTGGTCACCTCTGATATTTATTCTCTGTATGTAGGCGTTGGTGAGGACGATCCGCCAGAACTTGGACATAGGGGGCCTGCAAGTGGGGAATAGGAATATCAAATTTGCTCTTTTTCCAGATGACCTGCTAGCTGATATCACAATCCCAATTATCTCTCTCCTTAATTTGGTGATCAAATTTTGGAAATTTGGATGCTTGTCCAATTTAAAAATAAACTACACCATATCAGTTGCACTGAATATTTCTCTTTGAGAGCATATAGAGCTCATGTTAGAAGCTTCAATTCCCTTCGAATGGCACCCAGCCTTTGTCCGATATCTGGGAATTACATTGACTGGAGATACCTCTAACTTATTTGAGTTAAACTTCTTCTGTATGCTAGTTAAAACATGTATAGAATTGCAATCCTGGGCCAAAATCAACTTCTCCTGGTTGGTAAGAATTAAAATGAATATCCCCCCCCTAAGACATTTTATATTCTCCAAATGGTTCCAATTAAACTGCCCCCCTTACTTCTTTGTTAACCTTCAACATGTGATCTGGGACTTTGTCTGGGGAGGGGCAAATAGCCAAGGTTCAAACATGATATCTTCTAGAGCAGAGGTGCCAAAACTCAAACCATAAAAGCTACTAACAGTTCAGGTTTTTTGGATTTTTATCTGTAGAAACAGGTGTGATAATTACTAATCCAGCCCAAAACAGTAATTCACCTGGTCATGATTAAAGAAATCCTAAAAACATGAACTGTTGGTAGCCATGGTATCAGGTGTCTATGTTCACTAGAATTCTACAGTGGACTAGGGGGTAAATGTATCAATCTCCGGTTTCTACAACTCGCGGGAGTTCGGAGAGTTGACAGCTAAAATTTAAAGCGGCGCTGCCTTGTAAAGGGAAACTTGCCTTAACAAGGCTGCGCCACTTTAAATTTTAGCTGTCAACTCGCCGAACTCCCGCGAGTTGAAGAAACCGAAGATTGATACATTTACCCCTAGATTGGTTAAGAGTAAACAGTGGATTTTCATAGAGGGCCACCAATTGAAAATCCCTTTAAATTTGATACCTTTGATACTGAACCTGTCTAAAATGAATCACCCTTCTATTGGGCCCACATTGGATTGTTGGAATGGGGTTAGAACGATTAAGAATATATCATTCCATCTTAACTATAAATCTGTCCCCACATTCTAAATTTACCTCCCCCTCCAATGCAATATGGTTTTGCCAAGTTACCCCTTTTTTTGCTTTACTTTTCTTAATGAATCAGGTCCTTCATGTTTTAAAGCAATTTTAAAGACAAAAGTATTAACCCTTGAATAACCAGCTCAGGGCTTGGTCCACATGTTCGCCTGGTTAACTGCACATTAACCTTAAAGTAATACAAACAATTGGGACATAAACAAACAACATAATTTATGCAAATCACCTTTATTTGTGAGACTTTCTCCAGAAGGGACCCCTAACGTTTCAGTGCTACAAATTACTATTCAATTGCTAGCAAAGTAAGACCTTTATTGATAGACAGAGTTTAATATATAAGATATGTAGCCACTGTATTGTGCATTATTGAAGTGATTGAGAATGCTTATTGTGCCTGTTGTGCTTTGTTTATAATTGCATGTGGTTTAGCACTGTGAATTGCATATTTGAATACCATTTAAACCTAGGGCTTTGTTTATTGCCAACCCTATAGTTGGGACAAGCCTTAGAGTCCACAGGCTCTTAAATAAAACTGTATTAGTTAAGCCCTATAGCAATGCTCAGTTGTCCCTTTGTCTGTGTATTCCTGTGGAAACTCTTGCCTTTCTGCCGAGTTGTGGGTCCAATTGTGTCTGGCAAAAGTGTCAGACAACAAGAATAAGAGAAAGAAGAGTCTGTAGGCCCACAAAGGTACCAACCACATATCCTAAACACTTATATATACACACACACATAAGATTTGAAAGTGTCTTTTTCCACAGATGCAGCAGGCTAGCAGGGTGTAAGAGTAAGAGAAATCAAACAAGAGCAGCTGATGTGAATGAGTTCTCTGTACAGCACTGCGGAATTAGTGGCGCTATATAAATAACTGATGATGATGATGAGAACTTGGGAGTGTCACCTGCCCATCAAGCTATGGCTATGGGAGAAGTGACAAGTATAAAATCCTATTGTATATATATATATATATATATATATATATATATATATATATATATATATATAAAAGCACAAAATATTGTAAACTGAAAAAGTGAAGGTCAGCACATATTTATAGGCCTCACAATTGCCATAACATTTCTATGAAACTTTCAGTCAGAAATCACAGTTAATGCATATTTATACCATATTGTGCAGTACTAGTGAGTCTTTAGATAAGCTAGCCTTCATTTAATTCAGCAGCCAAAAAAAACCCTTCATTTTAGAATAAATATAGCACTGAACAATAGAAATTCTGAAGACACTCTGAATATAGATGAAATTCTTCATTTTTAAAATAAAATACATTGTTAGTCACTAAGACACTTTACATCTACTTAGAAAGTCAAACTTTTAAAAAGATCTAATTTTTGTATATCTACTAAAGATTGCTTTTCATTATGTGATAAATGTGGGAAGAGAAAATGTCATTAAAAATTTTACTCGGACGAGCAAATAGTATTTTTATATTATGAACATTTATTCCAATGATATAAAATAAATTATCTATCTAAAATAAACTATTTTGCAACCAAAGTCATAGCTCAATAGGCACTACCATTTTTAACATTTCTGTGTTGTGGAATTTTTTTTTTTTACTCTATGCAAACATATTTTAAAAATTAGATTAAAATATACAAGTAGAGTCAGAGTCATAGAGTGACTATCTGAGAAAATAGGAAAATCCACAAAAGTAAAATGGGTAATTGCTTGTTTGGTGTTGCACAGAAAGTTTCAGACTTTGAAATCAATATATTTACAGTGGGGGCAAGAAGCACCTGCACAATGGTATCCTATAGTCAGGAACCATAAACAACATTCTGACAAATGAAAATCAAAGTCTCACTAGTTGTAGTAGTCATCAGATGTGGGTTTAGTGTAGAATAAAAGTTAAGGGGTTTAAATTATGGCGGTGATGAGCTGCCCATATGTGCAACTTTCTATTAAGAAGATTGCTGACTTGGCACCAGAAAGAAACAGTTCTGTATTACTCATCTGTGAGGGAAATAATGGTTTATTATATATATATATATTATAAATAAGTCTAGCGGCGTGTGTTAGTCTGTGTGTGTAAAAAAAAAAAACAAGCTGCAGCGCCATCTGCTGGGCGGAGTTATACACTGACCTACTAAATTGTTAGCATTATCTATAATATAAATGTCTAGTGGCGTGTGTTAGTCTGTCTGTGGAAAAAATAAAACCAAGCTGCAGCGCCATCTGCTGGGCGGAGTTATACACTGACCTACTAAATTCTTAGTGTGTGTGGAAAAAAAAATTCAGAAAGGGCTGAAATTTGGTATACTAAGATGTTTTTAATTTGTTAATTTAATTTGTTAATTGTTAAAAGTGTTTATAAAGATTTAAAAAAAATATATATATATTTCTTGAAGGAGAAGTGACAGTTGGGAGTGGTTGGTGGTTGCCGGGGGTGACAGTGGGGAGTGGTTGGTGGTTGAGGCCTGGGCTATGGCCCAAATGCATGACAAGAACCTTTTTAACACCTTAAGTAGCTTGATTTGACTAGAATGCATGAGTATCATGCACGGGTTAACTTGTCTAATATATAAAAGTAAAAGCCGTGTGTTAGTGTGTGTGTGTGTGTGGAAAAAACTATTTTCTCAGAAAGGACTCATCCAATTGACCTGAAATTTGGTATACTGACATTATTTGACAAAAAAATTAGAATAGTGAAGTAATTTAACTTCCATCATCCCCCCTTTCCCCTGTAGGAGGGGTAGTAAAGGCTAAATTTACGAGTTGAGGGGTCAAACTCATTTTTGTGAGGTAATTTTACCTCATGAACACACATTAAAAAGGGCGCTTGCATCTGGAAGTAACGCTCTTCCCCTGAGGAGGCCTGGGCTAGGCCCAAATGCATGACGAGAACCTTTTTAAGACCTTAAGTAGCTTGATTTGACTAGAATGCATGAGTATCATGCACGGGTTAACTTGTATATATATATATATATATATATATATATATATATATTATACACATACTTCCTTGTGACCATAATGCTATGTTAAGAAAGACCAGCTTCTTAGACACCATTTAACTTATTCGGCATCAGTTACAGTTAGCGGTGAAAAAATGACAGGTTTAAATACTTTACACTTCTCCCCTAGCTTGATGGACAGGAGACACTCTCACCTTGCCTTTAAAAAATAGCTCTCTGCAGGTGTTCTGCTTGATTACTCTCACTGCAGACACACCATGTCAGTATGCTGATAGCTGTGGAAAGATATGTTTCCTACCTTTATAGTATGTAAGTTAAATCAAACTCTATACTATTATATTGTCACACATATGTCCTCCACCTGTGTATCTTTGATTTATGTGCACTGCTGTATCTAATTCTCTAATTCTTATCTTTGAAGACTGTGGCAAATCACCCCTTTTGCCACAATATCTATAGTATGAAGGTTTAGTTTACTTTCCAGATAGGCTCAGTGGCATCAACAGTCTAATAGTCCTCTAATTAGAGTTTAAATCCAGTCTGGTTGGCATTATTTGCATCAAAACAAAAATGTTACCATACTTATGGTCAATGCATAATCAAACAATAACACAGGTCATTTCAAAACTCTTCTCCACCACAAAGACACTCCCTCCTTATAAGAAATCAAAGCTCTGGTGATCTCTCACCTTATCAACCCCATTCTAGAACACATAGAACAATGTCCTCAAATATAAATACTTCCCTTCCCAGACTCTACTAGTCAGCTTCTCACATAATTCCCACCCCCTCTGTTCAAACCTGTGGGATTTGAACACTTAACTGATTGGCAATACACCCTAGACAGAGCGTCAGCATTTCCGTGCAGTTTTCCTGTTTTGTGGACTAAAATTTTGTTAAATGAGGAACTGCCTTGTTACTCTGCCATTCCTTTCTTTGGCTCGACTTATTCATGTGAGAGGGGTTGTGATTCATGATAAGTCTAAACGGTATCCGATTAATTAATACTTTAGTGACTGCCTATTTAATAGCTAGGCACTCATGCTCAACTATGCTGTAATTTTTCTTGCCAGGTGTCACTTTGCTACTTAGGTATACTACAGAATGTTCCTCTCTCTTAATTTCTTGTGACAGAGCAGCACCTAGTCTCACATTTGAGGCATCTGCCTGGACAATAAATTCTCTTTTAAAATCAGGCGTGATCAACACAGGCTGCCAACACAAGGCTAATTTCATCTCTCTATATGCTGCACTTTGACTCCACTTAAGATTGTTCTACTCCCCTTAGCCAAGTCAGTCAAAGGTGCAGCAATTATGGCACAGTCTGGCATAAACCTACGATAGTAGCCCACACAACCTAGGAACACTATTTTGTCAGGTGCCATCCCCACTGTCTCTCCTCATAGAGGGACTCTGATGCCTTCTGAGTCAGCTGTAAGCAGTCCAATGCCTAACAATGGGAATAGACTTCTGGTTTCTAGTCAGACTGCTATGTAACTTTCAAAAAACCTATCGACACTCTGACCGCAGGCAATTACTTTTTACTGCCTATATAAGGCAGACTCTGGCATTAATCCAGTGCCAGTGTGCCCAGTGCCTAGTTCTTTTTCTGTTCCCTTGTTCCTGTCAGTGTCTGTTCCTTGATTTCTTTATTTTTGGACTATTCATCCTGACTAACTTGTTCCTGACCCTCCTTCTACTCCTCAATTCAATTCCCATTTGGATTCCTGACTTGACCATTGCTACCTCAACTAATTTTCTGCCTCACATCTGTGGCTTTGCATGGATCTTCTGGCTCTGACCCGGCTAGTGCACTAAGATCTGTCTGTGACTCCAGCTTCCTCTTCAGTTACTGGCTCTGAGGATCGTGACCTGCACATCCCACACAGCTAAGATCAAACCTCCATGTGGGGGCGCCTGCTACTGTAGGCGTGTTACTCTTTGTGCCTCTTTGCTTAGTAGAATGAACTGCTAGCAGGAGTATGTCCACATTTCCAGTGTGAATTGTGACATACTTGTTTGTAAGACTTGGGTCGTGGCCATTGCTGATAGCCTCTGTCATATTTACCTGAGGTTTTATCACTCCTCATCCTATGTCATAGCCCATGTATTTTTTCATCCAAGGTGTATAGCACACTTTTTTGGGTTCACTGTTAACCCCTCTTTTCTAAAGGAGTCTAGGACCGCTTAAACCTTCTGTAAATGACTATCCCAGTCACAACTAAAAATTACAATGTCATTGAGATAGGCAGAAGCATACTGTGATGAGGTAGGTTTGAGTATCCTTTTCATCATGCTTTAAAAGTGGCATGAGCCCTATGTAGCCTAAATGGTTATACTTAAGTAGACCCTATGGGTTAGAAAATGTGACGTGGGATAGGCATAATATATTTACACTTCATTGGGTTTACGAAAATCATTTCAATAACTTAGTGATAGACCACTTACTTTTTGACTCCACAATGACCCTTAGGTCTAACATTTTCTTGTTTGCCCTGGAGAACATTTCTGAAACCCAGTAAAGCTTGAGATGGACCCATACCCAATAATCACTTATGATATCATATTTTATAACTGTAGCCCTGTATTTCTTAAACAGAACCTAGATCTTTTGTAATAACTCTTTACACTCTTGTTTCTGAGATACCAATAGAGTTGTGGAAATATTTAGTTCTGAAACACAGGTTAATATACTGCTAGACAGGTGCTTCTCTATCTTTCCATGAATTAATTAAGTTCACATGATATATTTGTTCAGGTTTTCGTTTACTTGGCTGGTAGACCTTATTGTTTACGTCACCCACTTCTTCATTTATTTAAAATGGCCCATCCCACTTTGCTAAGAGCATGCATTTCACAGTGGTTATCAGAAATAATACTCTATCCCCAGGGTTAAAAACGCTGACTTTAGTGGACCTATTATAAACCCTGCTTTGGGCTTCCTGCGTTTGTTGGATATATTTCTTTACTATTGGCATTAGCGATGAAATTCTTGCATGGCGGTATTATTGTCAAGTACACTTCGATAGGGTGCACCTTCCTGCTTCCAAGTCTCCTTAGAAATGTCTAGGAGTTCCTGTGGCCGCCAACCATACAGCAAGTCAAATGGGAGGCTTGTAGCGCTTCCCGAATGGTAACATTAAATACAGTAATGGAAAATCCAAGTTCTACCCATCCAGCTATCATTTTTTTTAGCATAATCGTCAAAGTCTTATTAAACCTCTCAACCAGACTATCCATTTTGGAATGATACATAGCAGTACATAAGTGTTTTATTTTCAATAATTAATTCAATGTCCTCAAGATTTTAGAAATAAAGGGTGTATCTTGGTCTGTCAGTACCTCTTTTGGAATTCCCACGCGGGTAAACATATGTAACAAATCCTTGGCAATATTTTTAGAAGACATTTTTATTAGGGGAAATGCTTCCACATAGTGGGCAGCATAATCCATTACCACTAAAATGTACTGTACAATGTACATTATAGAGGTTCAAAGGGAACCTCTATAATAGGAAATGATACTAATGGGCTCGGAAAATTAATTATGGGGCCATAAACTGACAATCAGGACATGATTCACATTATTTTTGGGCATCTAAATGCACTCCTGTCGAAAAGAACCTTTGTAAAATCCTATCTCTGTTTTTTTTCAGTTCCCAAATGTCCCCTGACTCATATTTGTAGGTTATATCCAAACACGGTCCTAAGACAGGCCTGAACTAATTGTTCTATTACCTCACGATCAAGGTTCTGGGAAATATGGGCAAATACTTTTTCAGCCCATGGAACAATGGCAACAATTATTATATTTAATCTGTAATCTTAATTTTGCATACATTTTATAGCCTAAAAACACAAAATAAAATTTCTATAAATGCATCATTATAGACTCTTAAACCAATCATATCACTGTAACTATGGGCCAAACCAACCTCCATTTTATAACTTGTTTATTATCACGTAGGTCCAAACCACAACTTCACTTTTCCTCTTAATTTAGGAGGAGCACATTTCTAAACAATATTAAATACCATAGAATATATTTCAGCATAAGCCTTGAGTAATAATGGTATAAATGAAAAACATTAAACTTAATTTGTATATATATATATATATATATATATATATATATATACTTATACTGTAAGCTATGATTAATTCTTAGGTAACACTGAAATATAACCAGTTTTTTCAACCTTCATTTTGTATGCATTGATTATCCATATTAGGCTTCCACTTCACACCCTTTCTCTTTTATTTTATACATCAGCTGTTCCGTTCCTGAGACAATCTGGGCAGAACAAAGTGTGTGGGAAAACAAGTACAGTTGTCTGGCTGTGCTACATTCCATTGGCTCAGTAGTGAGGGGACAGTTTCCCAAAATATGGCCCAGTTCGTGGCATCTCTAACACTGTATGGTACTCTGGTCCCTGAAGTGAGACCTAGTTTGGGTTTCAGTAGTCCTATGGATTTTCTCTCAACAGGCAGTTCTTCTCAGAACCAGCCCCAGTAAAAGCAGTGAATTCTGGGTGGTAGGGAGTGAAAATACTTGTCTATGACCACTTTCTCTTAAATTTGTGCTGTGATTCCTCTAGTTGATCCACCTAGTGAGGGAGTGGCTACAATTGATACATTTGTGATCATGCATGCTGGTCAGCATAAAAGTTCCATTAGTGCCCTTTTATGGCCCTTGCCACCAAATGCACTAATATTTGCTCATTTAACTTGGAGTACTTTAATGCATCCGGTTTTTAAAATTGGCTAGTGAATATCCCGAGTTGGCCAGGGAAAAGTTACTGAAATACTTAAAGCTAGTTAGTGTGAGGGGTCACTTTGAATCCCAACCAGTGGAAGGTTTGTAGATCTTTCTGCATGTAGCAATTCCAAAGAAGTAACTGGGGAAATTTTTAGCTGATACATCCCCTGTTCTATCTTAAAGTGGATTCAGGGAAGTGTACACTGTTCCATATACCACCTTTGCCACCTTCGATCGCTGAGGTGATTGGGTTTTCTATTTATAGCTGAGATGGAAATAGGGTCCATATTTAAGTTGCTCTCAGTGCGTCCTGCTTGTTTTCTTCTATTGGGTTTTGTGTGTTGGAAGAGAAAATTTATTTTGACAAATGTTTTCCTACCAGGTGCTCAATGTCATTTGCCTTTTTCTAGGCCTTTAGCTCCTTCCTAGAGAGGATGCTAAGAGAGGAAACAGGAAATCAGTTTGTCACCTATTACCTGGATGATTTTTTGTTTATGAACGCAAGGAAATCACTGGGCTGTGCAGTTTTGTTGAGCTTCATAGAGCAGCTGGAAGATTGGTTTGAGATGCACATCAGGGGAAATAATCTGGTTGTAATTATAGGAGGCTGTGCTTTCCAATACCTTAGTAGTATGTTCAGAAATTGTGGCACTAAGTTGATAGAGACACGCCATATCTGTTAAAAGTATTTTCTACCCCCGGATTAAATTTAACAGGCTGGTGGTGAAGTTTGTGACTTGTAAGAGAGGCATAGTGGTAATGCAAGTGGAAAGGGGTTCTAAATATTTATATACATATGTCAGAATCAAGATCAGAGTGATGTGGGTGTGTTTAGAGATTGAGATGTTTGACAGGCTGCTAACTGCCTTTATTTCATTTATGTAATTAATAAATGATGGTGTCATTTGCATTCATGCAAGTATCAGCATCAATTCTAGTTGAATTACAGGTATGTGATAAAGTGATTGATCAAGAGGAAAATCGACTTATAAAAACAGAAAGAGGTTACTTCATGGTAATAAAAACTTTATTATAGACGGCCGTAAAAAAAGTTAATCATACCAGATCAGTGAATAGTGAACTGCATAACACAGTATATATAAACAGACCAGGTACTGACTTTGATAACCCCAGTTTGATGCACCTTCATTTATTCAAAGTGGAGCTGATGTGTATTTTCCTTCATATACCTGTACCTCATATCAAAAAAGCACATGGACTGTTTGGAGGCAATTTACTATGTTATCCAGTTCCTTTTCCACTGATATGGTATGTTTAACTTGTTTTTATAAAGGCTGTTTTTAATAAAGGTTTTTTTTTGTTTTCTTTTACCATGAAGTGACCTCTTACTATATTTATGCAGATTTATTAGTCCAAAGTAGAAAAGAACTTTCTGCATTGTCTCCATAATGTGTAGACTAACTTAGGCGCAGATCTAGACAGAAAATAGAGGTCTAGCACTCCTAATTTGTGGTTATAATATAAATATTAATAATGCAGTATGAATTTAGTCTCACCTTATCAATAATTACTGGTAATGTAAACATGGCATATACAAAGCTGGAGATAAGATTTAGCACAAAACTTTATATACAGTTCATATAATACACAAATATATCAAAAGTTAACAGAATGTTGCATCCCAATACACATAAAAAAGTCAATACTGTAACTGGTAATAGAGTAAGTGATGTAGTGCTAGCACATTGCAATGGAGGCACATATATACTGAGCCAGTGTTCTGAGACAGACTGTTAAACAGTACCCTGCAACTTACTGGCTGATATGCAATCCTCCATGTCAAAGTATGGGAATGTAAAGTGTTTGCCAAAAAATGACCATGAACAATAGGAACTGTGGTTTGAGTTTAAAAGCAAAATGCTCTGTTTTAGCTGTGGTTATAATATAAGTATTTTAGAAATGTAGAGATGCTGTAAATGCAATGTAGAGACAGAGCTCCATTTCTTAATCAGTACTTAGTAATAGATGTAGATGCAGAGCTCCATTAAGTCCTTGACATTAATATGAAAAATACAGTGGGAGGCTGATTTGTTTTATCACTTAGTGGGTATGTACACACTGTTCTTCCAAAGAGGTCATTGGACTTTTTGAAGTACTGTGACATGCTTTTAATGCTCTGAAGGAAACCATCTGACCAAAGTCCGGCACACTCACCTGCCTGCTCCCCTCAGCTTCCTCATCAGTGCTGAGTGCCACAGCTCCCTCCAGGTAGCCACCATATTGGTTTTGGGTCTCCTTCTCCTCCCTGTCATTGGAGATTTATTCATTACCCATAGGATATTTAGGGCACCTGTGACAGTCTAACAGTGCCAGTTCTTTGAGTCTCTTACTCTGCTCATATGTGGCTCCTAGTGGTTCTCTACTATTTCAGCTGCAGACTATTGCACCACTGTCTTCAGCAGCTTCCAAGCTCACCTAGTCCTCAGAGTGGTTGCTGCCACAGCTGCAGACTATTGCACCACTGTTTCCAGTAGCTTCCCCGCTCACTTAGTCCTCAGAGCGGTTACTTCCGCAGGTATGGCACCTGACAATGTGATACATAATATTAAAACATAAGTCATATGAAAAATAAATCAGTAAAATATTCCAAAGCAATAATAATCTTTAGTAAATGTGGGGAAATTTGTAAGCCATCATTTAATGGTTGGGCTGAAGAGGGAAATAGGCCTTTATATTAATTGGGAATGTTAATAATTTAATAATGGGGCTGCTGAGGGGTAAAATTGGTCTGTTTGCTAAATGTGGAACTTATAAAATTAATGTTGGGTTTGGCAAGGAGGATGATGTCTGTTTATTAAATTGTAATTTTACTAATTTAATGTCTGGGCTGGTTGGGGGAGGGAGGCTTATTTATTAAATGTAAATGCTATTAATTAAATTCTGGAGCTGATTGGGTGAAAGGAGACCTATTGATTTAATGTCCATTTAGTTGTGAAGAGCGAGACCTATATTGTTTACTCACTGCTCAACTTTCCAGGTGTTGAATTGTAACAATCTCTTTTCCAAGCAGGGACTCAACATTCCAGGAACCAGCCACCATGTTTTCCAAATCATTGTTCTTGTAAAGGTCTAAACACAACTTTGGCAATGCATATCCGCTGAGAGGCAGCCAGTGTTCTGTTTTGCCCAGGACACTAAAATGTCTAGTTAAGGCTATGCTCAATGCTGTACAATTGATTGGATCAACTGAAACAGGAGGGACATAGTAAAATTGCAACATACTGGGCAACAATAATTACATTACATTACACTAATCTCATGCTGCACTGCTGTATTTTTTTTAACAGATGTTCTTGATTAGCCAATTTACTTTACTTTAACATTTCACAGGAAGGTCCATCAGTTCAGAATTCTAATGTTTGCATACTTCAGCCATAGGCAAATAGGAATGCACTTTACAATGTAAAACACATCTGTGCACAAAAAAAGTTATATTTATTTGTTTTCTTTTTAATTATCTATTTCAACACTTCAGATTGTATTGATATGTGCATATTTTCATTATAGTGATTAGACGTTTTAATTAACTTAATTGCATATGCTCATCTTCAATATGTTTAAAATGCAAACAATAACACCACTGAGAAAAAAGAAATAAAACAATATGTTTTCTATATGCTTGAAAAAAATCATCCTACTTAAGTAATGTGGGTTTTTGTTATCAGTGAATATATTTGTTTTAATTTTGTGCAGCTGTCTTCCCTTTCTTTCTTGCAGCAGTTTAATCTAGGTTTCATCAAAAGGATATTCCATATTTGTTAAGGACTTATATTTTAGCATAATGTAGGATGATTGTTGAACATGTGCCCACAGAAATATATACTTCGACTGTATTAACTAGAAGATGGTGACGTGTATTTAATGTGCTATTTGAAGACTTTTGCATTGCGGAATTAGTGGCGCTATATAAATAAATGATGATGATGATGATGATGATTGTATAAAAATATCTTGCTAGTGCAGACGTTTTCAATCCTCTTCTCAAGGACTCTCTGCAGGTCATGTTTTGAGAAACAAGCTTAAATGGATAATTAATGGCTCAGTAATTTAGCTTAATTCACCTGCATATGGTTGAAGAAATCCTACAAGCTTGAAATATTGTAAAGTTCTAATAAAGGATGATTTTTAAATGGGGATTTTGAAATTTCCCATAATAGATGGAAACAATACCCTGAAAAACTGATTTCTTTCTTCTAGATCTCTAATGTATGAAGCAGTTACTTCCCCTCGTTTTATGGCAAAGAAGTGTGGGTTAGTTATTGAGAGGACACAGGTGCATTTTTGGTTTGTCAAATAATAAACGAAGAGTGAGTGATTTATTTTGTAATGTTATGATTTTACTGTTTGTTATTTCTTTGTATTTTTTGCTATTTCTTTTCTGTATTGTGAGTGCAAAGTGATTGTAATGTTTATTGTTTATGTTTTTTGTATCTCAATAAAGAAAAAGACAAAAAGATCTAAATATAAAGGCTCAAGAGAATGCCTCTGAAATGTTATCCCTAAACTTTTTCAGGGAATAAAAATATAAAAACACAGGGTATAGTACCACTTACAGGTAGCAGCTAGAAGAAACAAGTCTGAAAAGTATTATTCACATGATAGAAAGGGAGGATCTTAATTGCAAAACCTACTTGGCCATATACCTTATTTTAATCACAGTTTAAATGTAAAACATCTATATCAGTAAGCTTATGCACAGACGAATTTCGGTACATTTTAAAAGAAAATAGATTGTAATACAATGTAAATTAATTGCAATAAAAGTAAATATAGTAATACATTCAAAAATACTAAATATAATAGACATTAGTCATCTAGTCATATAGAATAATATAGCTTAAGAAGAGATATTAGCATTTAACGAGTTCCAAGTTGTAGTTATAATGATTAATAGTCAGATCCAAGCTCTCACTGTGTACAGACAAAGATTAATCAGGAACAGGTGTCCCACTTCTCCCAATCTGCAAATGTAGAGATCCAAGTATATGTCCTAAAGCTTCCCGTAGCTCTCAGACCAAAATGGCTTTATTAAATAGCGGCTTAAATCAGTGCCCAAAGGCTCAGTGTAGCAATCCCTTAAAATTGGCAAGTCTTTTTAAGAAAGTATAAAATGTAACACTCTGTTGCAACAAATAAATTAATTAAACTCCAATGTAACAGTTTTTATTAAAAAACTCATTTTTGCAATCAGTACAGCTTTCTCAATCAAAGTATCGAGATGCTCAGCTTCACCATGAAAATGGTAGATTAAATTGTAAGTCAGTATACAGATTAAATATATTGTACCATACACATCAATTGTCTGTGACTCTTTCCCATACTCTCTTGATTTAATACTGAGTATTAAGTATTAAACTTGCACCAAAATTGGTCTTGGAGTTAAAGTGGCTGAACTCGCTATTTATAAAATGCATGCAAATATGTATTAACCAACAAGAGAAATAGTTTTGCCGATATATAAAAAGTTAAGCATTCTTATCTTAGCCTCATGTAGATTCAAATTTATGACTCGTTTCCCCACAATTTAATTGTGGCTTCTTCAGAGAAAAAAATCAATTATGTTACATCTAAATGTTATGTTTTATGCTCTCTTAAAAAGACTTGCCAATTTTAAGGTATTTGCTAAACTGAGAATTGAGCAAGGAGAGTTAGAAGGGTGGTAAGCAGAGCCGGATTTAGACCTAATGGGGCCCTAGGCAAGATATTGGTTTGGGCCCCTCCCCCCCTCCCTGAAACAATCCATAGCATTACATTTTTTTTTAAGCTTATACTCCTATAATTAAGTAGAGGGGTAAGCTATGTGCCGCTTCTCCTCCTGCATCACCATGCGGCCCCTCATTACTGTCCCTCTCATCACATTGTGCCCTCCTTTATCATTACACTGCATCACACTGTGGTCCCGGCAGTTAATGAATATTGACCATGGACCCCATATTTTGTCAAAGGATCTAGCAGAATTTTGAATTATGCTGGTCATATGCTCCATACGATGAATATTAAGCTCAGTGGTCGAAGTGAAAATTTAGAAGTGATGGTATGAAAAATGTAATGGGAATGTAAACAAGTGAATGGAATTGTATTATTTTACAATAAAGGCAGTATGAGAAGTAGCGGTATGGCCTACTGCCATATACACCCCACTTCCACCACTGCTTACCTTTCAATTCACACAAATTGTACTTTATCTTTAACTAAACTTAGGTATTAATCATAATTAACATGTTAAGAAACTGCAGTTCAGGGTTAGCAAGCCCAGTAATAAAAAAACCAGCAGTCTCCTGTCACTACCACTTCACAGACCGTCCGCCAATACAGGTACTGATTGCAGCCCTCTATCTACAGAATCATGAAAAAGTGCTGGAATGTAATAACCATGTTAATATGTCAGTCTTCTGCATGAATCCCATAGTGCAACATTTAAACAAGTAAGACTTCCTCATAATATAAATCCCACCAGATTCAGGATAGTTGTCAGACTGTCCTGCCCTCTCCTACCTGTTCTCGTCACTTTCACCGCTTGTGGCTGCTGTGTCTTTAGATCAGTTGCTGCTTGTCTGGATCCTGGAATGTTGGAGGCCCTATTTGGAAAAAAAATGGGTACATGAAATTTAGTAGACTCCAACTAGCCCCAGTGTTAAATCAATATCGCACCCACATTTTATAAGTAGGCCTCCCTCCAACCAAAACATTAAATTAATAGCATACACATTTAATAAATAGACTTATTTCCCTCCAGCCAGCTCCAACATTAATTTAATAGTGTTACCATTTAAAAATAAACCTATTTCCCTCCCACAAACAGCCCCTCACACACACAAACACACACATACACATAATATATACACACTGGCTCATCACACACACATAATATACACACACTGGCCCCATACACACACATAATATACACACACTGGCCCCTCACACATGCAGAATATACACACACTGGCCCCTCACACACACATAATATGCACACACTGACCCCTCACACACACATAATATACACACACTGGCCCCTCACACACACACAATACACACACACTGGCCCCTCACACACATATAATATATTAATATAATATATTAATATACTACCCCCCAACTTACCTTTTTCCATCCACGAGCTGTGCAGTCTTCCTTCTCTTCACACATGGAACAACACTTGTCATGTGGTGCACGTCCTATGTGACTTGGAGCAGAGGGAGGGAGGAGACCAGCCACCACACCATCCCCTCCCCCAACTCACGGCACCCAACCACACGAGTCGCTGGAGGGGGGTGCTGCGAGTCAGGGGCGGAACAGCAATTTTTTGTCCCCATGTTTTCCCCCCATCTGATTTGCCGCGGGCCCCCTAAGAATCGCTGGGCCCTAGGCAAGTGCCTAGGTTGCATAGCGGTAAATCCGGTCCTGGTGGTAAGGCAGCATTTAGGAAAGAACACCACATAAATCCTACCGCGCCCAATTCCAGAAATGTATTGCAGAGGATTGGTACATGGGAATCCAGAAAATTTTAAAAGTCTTAACAACACAATGGGTAGTCCATATAATGAGTATTCCGCCTGATTCAATAATAAAATCTCTAAATAGCAGTTCATGGATGGAGATACATGAAAAGAAAAAGCCAGAATCAATCCACAATAAAATCACCAGACAAAAAGTGTAGATCACTTACACATACGTCTGCTGTGCGATTTTATCTATTCTGATTGGCAATCGATTCCCGCAGTCCATTCCCAGCAATATATCACAGTGTATCGAGGTGACGGATGATGCCCTATGTGTGGAAACCGCTGTCATATGTTTATCTGATGTTGTGCCAAAACTCTGTGAAGTTCACGCTGTCCCTCCCGGAGTTCTCCTTCTCCACGGTTACTGCAATGATCTAATAGAATGTAGAAAGAAGTAGAAAGAAAAAATACTATAAATATACTATAAATAAACCTAATGCAATGAACTAAGTTCATTGCGTAGCGGAGTTCCTAGCTAGCTAGGAGCTGTTTTCGGCAGCTCCTCCAATTTGTTATTTTTCTGCAATCAAAACAGAAGAATGGAATTACAAATATGGCCCCCCCTGGGTGAAGAACAGAAGACTTCAGTCAACAATGGGCCCCCGCTGGGCGAAGATATGAACAGATTACAAGCAAGGACATTTGGAAATACAAATTTATTTTGGACAATTACAAGCATGGACTTTTGGAAGTATAAATAACTCTGGGACAGGGGCAAGCTGGACTTTGGATACAAATTTATTTTGGACTTGGTTTACAGCCATTTTTGGATTGAAAGCTGCTGACAAAAGGTGAAAACTTCATTGGCGAGTATCAGGGAATCTATTATTTTTAATAAAAAAATGTGGTATCAATGAGGGTGTTTACTGTGTTTATTGTGGGTTTATTATTTTTAATAAATCCTAGTGGTTTTAATGAGGGTGTAGTGGTTTTGTAAACATTTTCTTTTGTGGAACTACAGGTCCCAGCCAGCCCTGGGTGTCAGGGCATGTTGGCACTTGTGGTTCTCCAAGTGCCAACATGCCCTGGCTGCCATGGGTATGCTGGTGCTTGTAGTTATACAAGCAGCAGCATGGCCACACTATTTAGGGCAACCTGGCTGGCTGGGACATGTAGTTCCACAAAACAAAATGGTGTCTGTTTGTTTTTTTAACCATTTATGCGCTGTTATTACCCTACACCCACCACCCAGGGGTGTAGGAAGAGCCCTAGTGCTATCAGCACTGGGCTGGGTGTCTCCAAGGGGGGGGCTCTCATTTTTTTCGGCGGACCCTACTCCCTAGGGAATCCAGCCCAGCGCTGAACAGCCTGGGGTTGTTTAGTTATTATGGCAGGGGGACCCTTGCTGTGTGTCCCCCCTGCTATAGTGCCTCCAACCCCGGCTGGTTTGCCTTGTGCTGGTTCCATGAAAATCGAGGGGACCCCACGCAAAATTTTTCCCCCGCTTTTCACAGAACCAGCAGTAGTCAGGCAGCACTAGGGTTAAGCATGAATAGAGGAGGGACCCCACGCTTTTTTTTTTATACTTTAATCTATTTTTTACAGTTTTTACACTGACAGGCAGTGTAACAGTGATGTGTTTATACTACATGCTGCTAGCAAATGCGTGTTGTATCTGGCGTGTTTGAAAGCAAACTCTCCTGAGTTTGCTTAATCGCAGCTTCATACATTTGAGACTTGTATAGCTGCAGTGGCAAACAGTCGGGAATTTGATCTCTAGCGATTTTGCAAATAGCGATTTTGACAGAAGCACAACTCTGGCTATTTTGCATGAAATCTCAACTTCATACATCTGCGAGTTTCAACTCTCCCGAGAAAATCGCTGGATTTGCAAAATCGGACCTTGATACATTTACCCCTAGGTGTGAGTTCAGCCCAGCAAGTAAATGCAGAAAGAAGAAAACAGGTGAGAACAATGACCAGAGTGTGACAGAAAGAGATGCTCTCTGTGCCACGTGAACTGGTTTTGGCTTTGGATCTGGATTAGCTTTGTGTTTTGGTTTTGGCAAAACCGCGCTTGTGTGTTTTGGTTTTGGTTTTGGATCTGTATATTATCTAAAAATTTATGGGTTGATGCAGAAGCGGATCTTCTCCAGATGCTATCTCCCACTACCCTATTGTGGCTAGATACAAAGGACATGCCTCCTCTACACACTCTCCCTCCTATACTTCATTTTTCTATTGAAATTTGGAAATGTAGTACGCGCTGCTTTAATCTTATAAATAACCCTAAACAAATGTTTACTCTTTGGAATAACCATGCATTTCCTCCAGGTATGAATCCCAAATCTTTCTCCTACTGGACAAAATATAACATTTTGTTTTTACCTGATATAGTTCATATGGGATTTTTACCGACCTTCCCTGAGCTCCGCAATTGTATCCATCTCCCATCTTCTTCTTTTTATCAATATTAACAAATACGCCATCTTTTCAACAGCCAGATAGACCCACAAATCCCTTGCTCCCATCTCCCTTAGAGACACTCTGTATTAACAGGTCTTCCTCTAAAGGACTAATCTCCACTTTTCAAGCACTGCTGATGAATTGCAATTTACCTGATAAACAGTTACATGAATTGCACTGGGAGGGGGACATGGCTGAGGTTTTGGATCATGAAGAATGGTCTGATATCCGTGAGGCAGTTGCCAAATTCTTAATTTTTACACAGATAAAAGAGAACCCTTATAAGTTCTTGTTTCACTGGTTTTTAGTCCCCTCCAGACTGAAATCTATGTATGCGTCAACTTCTGACCTTTGCTGGCACGATTGTGGTCTCCGGGCTACCCTGTCCCACGTTTGGTGGGACTGTCCTAAAATCAAAATCCTTTGGAGAGAGGTAGCTGGCCTTATCTATAAAATCACCAATTTAAAGTTTCCATTGCATCTCTCTTATTTTGTACTTCCCCGCCTCCCCCCTGACACTCATTAACATATTTGGAAACTTCCGGGCCATATTCTCACCGCTGCTAGATGTTTGATAGCTAGAAAATGGAAACAGTCTGAATGTCTCACAATTCCAGAGCTTATTAAAAATGTTTGGCAAATATATAACTTAGAACATATGACTAGTATTGTTAATGACCGTCTTAACCAATTTCTTTCTACATGGTTTGCTTGGCAAGACTATTTTACCTCATCATAGCATAACTTTTTGACTATTATACAAATCTCATCATTTGAATGTCTAATGAATATATATTTTTGGTATCAAGTCTTTTTCTTCACTTTTCTACCTTTCTTCCTTTCTAATCATCCCCCTACTAACATACCCCTCTTTCCTCTCTTTCACCCTCTTTCTTTCTTTCCCTCCTATCTTTTCCTTCCTCTTTCCCTCCCCTGGTCCACTCCTCTCCCTATGTTGGTACAGGGAGTGCCTTTCGACAATAACTTTTCATTGGGGAAAGCCCCCTAACTTCACACTAAACTTTATTTAAATTGTTGAAGCTGGTACTTTACAATTATGTGTAATGTCCTTTTTGCTCTCTTGAAATGTTCTGATCTGTAGTTCTGATGTACTATCTGTGCCTTGTATTGTTGTTATTATCTTTGAGAAAAAAACAAAAAACTTTAATACAAATTTACTTGAAAAAAAATATATGCTAAAATCACATCATTTTGCTCTTTTTTCGTTCCTACATTATTATTAACCTCAATAACACTAGTTTCAAGTTATTTGCAGTCAATTTTGACCACCTCACAGGTCAAAATATTATTTTCATACACTTTCGGACAAATATTGCAGCGACCTGCCTGGATGCTAAGCGACAGAGCAATGACTCAAACATGCGGCAGTTACTAGCACATCTAGGAAACATTGCCACACTGCAGTGTCAGTAAAGAAAGGAGGTGCAAGATTGAATTGTCGTTGGATCATGAAATCAGTTATGGTTCATATGATCGCTCCACCCATTCCTTGGATAACTGTGGTAATTCTACAGCTAATATATGGGAACGAGCGCTGACCTCCCCCGGGATGCATGCATTTATCAGACCAAGACCAATTCAGGAATTTGTGTCATTTCTGAATCTGAACATACATTTTCCTCTAATGCCTTACTGATTTTTTTCCAGCTTGGCTTTTACACATAAAAGTATTTGGACATGACTTTTGGAGTCCGAATGCCAAGGTCTTGCTTGGTCACGACTGACCTTACAAGATTACAGGTCTTTTTTTCTTGACCAAGGTTAAGGGTATTTTTTTACATTTTTGTTTTCCTGACTTAAAAACAATGGAGCTCTTCTGAATGTCACTGTAGACTTTGTTGAACACTGCTACCCCCTTTCTATCTATGTTGCTGCTAAACTGCTCTACAGACTGTGCTACCCCTTCTGTGTCCCACTGTGAAATGGTTCTAGATCGCAGTGGAGGGCGGTACTTATAGATTTCAAAACTCCCAAGATCCGATGACGTAACAGTGACGTTTTGCCTCATTTTCATTTCCGAAAAAGTGCAAAAGTACACGCATATGATAAGCTCAGGTGTGTTCGGTCCTCGGGGAACCGAGCCTGAGCATCTCTAGTGACAGATAGAAAGGAATAAAGCTGAGTTGAAATATGGAGCACGGTAAGGGCTGAAGAGATATACAGGAGATGGTAGAGTGAGAACTAAACTAAGGAAAGATTTGAAGCATAATAAAAGAGAGAGTAAAACACAATAAATGTATAGAGAGAGAGCATTCAAAAAGAGATCTTAAAACCAAAAAACATAAATATACAGAACAAAGAGAAATAAATTAAGAGAAATTGGAGATACAGGAGAAAATTAGATAGATATTACTGAGCCAGCATACAAAAAAAGGGACTAAAATTACTTTACTATAACTCTCCAGGGACAAGTCTACCTGAATTAGGTAGACAAGGACTCACAAATTCATCATCTTAACCCTGAACCCAAAAGAAATACATTTGCCAAAGTTTTAAAAACAGCAAGTAAGTCCTGGATTTACGTGACACCGGTGTCACTTATTAATTCTCAAATAACAAACATAGAAAAAACTGACATAGGAAGTCAATATTCCATATTCCATAAGTGGGGAGCAGCATGGGAGAAGTCTTGTATGCGAGTGCGAGAGGTGATTACCAGAGACAAGTCAAGACATAGGTCGGAGTTAGATCTACAATGGCGGGAGGGGGAGTATTTTGATATGAGATTTGAGATAGACGAAGGAGTAGTGTTGTTGAGGGCTTTGTAGATAATGATGAGTAATCTGAATTGGATTCTGGAGGACACAAGGAACCAGTGTAGGAATTTGCAAAGTGGTGCAGCAGATGTGGAACAGTCAGAGAGGAAGATCAGTCTTGCAGCAGAATTTAGGGTGTATTGAAGTGTGAATATATGGTTGTCGGGAATACCAGATAGCAGGATGTTGAAGTAATCAAGATGGGAGATGAGGAGAGAATGGATAAGAGTTTTGGCAGCATGTTAAGTAAGAAAAGGGCAAATTCTAGCGATGTATAGAAAAGTATTTGATCCATGCCCATGTAACGTTTCTTTGACCAATTGAAATGAGCCTATTGCAAAAAATATAAACTCATCAATAACTTTACAAGCCTATGTCAGCATTACAGCAGACAGTGTTTCTATATTCTCTTTCAAATGCTCATAGAAGGATAATTTGGCCATTATATTTCACCTGAAATGCTGTATGACCTCAGTAGCTGAAAGTTGAGAAAGATTGCACCTTCTTTATCTCTGTCTATTCGTCCAAATTCAAAATTCTCCCCTCCATCCTCTAACAGCTTGTAAAAATGCAGTAAAAATAAGCAAAAGCTGTAGCAAATGTCCAGCAACAACCATTGTGTTTAATATGGGCTGTTTACATGACTTCTATAGTAAAATATCTCTAGTCTCTAACTCATCTCACCCCTTTGAAACCAGTGAGGAGATATTTAATAAACTTCAGTGATTTGACTGGAGATTTACTAAATCACTGTTTGCTAGATTTCTACTTTACAAAGTTATAATGCAAAAATGAACGATTTCTGTCAAAATATAACTACAGTTAAGGTATTGACAATTTCTAAAAAGGGGGGATTTCACCAGCAATTTCTCTTTGCTAGATATGGTGATTTGCAAATCAACCACAAATTGACCTCAAGTAGGTTTCCCTCTAAGGAATCCTTCAGACAAGCATATTGTCTGTAAGATTTTGCTCTGCAAATCATGCAAATATCTGGATCATTGCCCCTTCTGTAAGATTGTCTGCCGCCGAAACACCAACTGTTTGAATCCCACTGTAATGCATAAATTAAGTCTATATTTTTTAGAAAGAAGAACAAGAAAACATTGTTAGTTATTTAGAAAAGACTCAAGTCGGTTACACTCTGATGTTGCACTTTTATCAAGTTTGGTCATTTGATATGATGCTAACATGCAGTATACAGACCGTTGATATGGGCTGGATTCATTCACATGTGTTCAGATGCAAGTGGCACACAGTTTTTCCCATTCATTTCCATTACCCATGAAATTACTTTTACAGCCCCTAAAAGTCTCATTAAAATGAATCATAAAATCTATGCCAGAAAATGCATAAATAATGGGGGGAAAAAAGAGCATGGTTCCCCGAAAAAAATCCACAACCAGCACCAGCACTGGGATGGTTCCCATTGAAACAGTGTTTTTCTGCAAATAAGAAAACCAGCACCTGCCAGGTCAGCAAAGGTTTGAAATCCGCATGGAGGGGCACAAAAAAAAGTGTCCTAGATATTACCAGCCCTGCACTGAAAATCACTGGAGTTTTCCCTGTACCATTTGTCCTGTGTAGGCAGGGGTAATAAAAATGATTGGAAACCCTGTTTTTTACCCTTGGTGTTCCAGTATAATGGAGTGAAGTTATTTAGACCCCCTAAAATATAACATAAAAGTAAATAAAACAGGCACAATTTTCTAATAAACGTACTGTAAATAATACACTCTCCAAAGCCTCACCACTTTATAATAAAATAAAACCTTATTTTCTTGTTCTTGACCCACCGTATTTCAATGAGAAATACTGTTCATGACTGAATATGGATGGAATGAAGATGAAAGATGGCAGTAACAGTCTGGGTTTTTGAATGTAACATAGTGGAACATGTGCTGGATAGCTGCTACAGACGATAGATGCTGGTTTGCTAGGTGAGCAATACACTGCAGACACAGTAACACAGGAGAGTCAAAGAAGCCAGGGATCAAAGCCAGATGGTCCACCACAATACCAGGAAGAAGGCAGGTACGAAGTCACAAGAAATGGGTCAGGCGTCATAGGAAGAGGTGCCAAAATGGAGGTACAGGTAGAGATCAATACCAGGAAATCAGTGAGGGATAACACACAGGAGAACCAGCAGAACTAAAGGCAAGAGATGAAATGGCAAAGACTGCTGGAGAGACAATCTTTAAAAGGCTAGGAACAGGTGCTAAGCATAAAAAGCTTAGAGCTTAGCTCTAGTAGGTAGAACAATCCAAGTACCACAGTGGCCCTTTTGGTGGAACAGCAGTACTGCAGGCTGGATACATACAGTGGCAAAGTCCAACATAGGTCTTGGAAGACAGGAGCTGCAGGAGGCAAGCAGCATTTTCATGGAATCTTCATTGAAGCAACCAGAGGCAGAACGCGACAGGTAAGTGTCAAAGTAACATCCATATGAATGCCAGGACCCAAAATTTCCCAGCAGAATCTTACCATAGACATCTCACTGACTCCGTCAGGCTTGCCTTCTTCCCATAGTGCATCCTTGTGCCATCTCTTCCCCCAGGTAAATGACAGACACATATTCAGCTATCCACATGATGTAAAAGAAAATGTAATTCTTAAGATCAGGCCACCTTCTTCCATTTCTCCATGGTCCATTTCTGGCGCTCACGTGCCCATTGTAGGCGCTTTCAGCGGTAGACAGACATCAGCATGGCCACTATGTGGCTATGCAGCCCCATATGCAGCAAGCTGTGATGTACTGTGTGTTCTGACACCTTTCTATCATAAACAGCATTAATTTTATCAGCAATTTGTGCTACAGTAGCTCTATGAAATTGGACTAAACATGCTATCCTTCACTCCCCATTCGAGTTAAGCACCCATAACTCTGTTGCTGGTACACCTATTGTCCTTCCTGGACCACTTTTAGTAGGTATTAGCCCTCTACATAGCATGAACACCCCACAAGACCTGGCGTTTTAGAGATGCTATGACCCAGTGGTCTAGCTATCACAATTTGGCCCTTTGTCAAAGTCGCTCAGATCCTTACGATTGCCCATTTTTCCTGCTTACAACATATCAACTTAAAGAACTATTCACCTGCTGTCTAATATATTTCATCCCTTGACAGGTGCCATTGTAATGAGATAATCAATGTTATTCATTTAATTATTTTCAGTGGTTCTAATGTTGTGGCTGATCGGCGTATGTCAGTGACATATATTAAAAAAATAGAACTGTTGAAATTATGTCTGTGACATGGGGTTTCTGAAGGGCATATAAAAAGCACCAGTAAGAGAGTGGGAGGGAAGTTCTGCATCTGTAACTGGTATCAAATAAAACCTTAGAATACAACAGTCTGACATATAAAAAGCAACAGTAACAGAGTGGGAGGGAAGTTCTGCATTTGTAACTGGTATCAAATAAAACCTTAGTATACATGAGTGGGACAAGAGTCTCACATCATTGTCCTTCTTTTTCCACTATCTAACTCTCACTACCCACCCTCATTAACATAATCACATAAGTAGAGAGGTCACTGCCTTCCATAAGATCGGCACACCCTTATTCTAAAATACCTTGTACTGCAATATACTTTTAGTGAATCCATTTAGCTACAGTTTGTTCTGTCCCCACCCTCTTCAAAACTGGCGATCTATGGACGAGCAAGAAATTAAGACTTTAAAAAAGGTGCTCTCAACCTGCTTAACTGTATATTTGTATCTGCCTTCTGAGTACTGACAGTTCTTCAATGCCAGTTTATGGAAAGAAAAGGGAGAAGACATACTTAATAACCATTACAGTAAGTTATAAATTACTTTTTGCTAATGCAACTCAAAGACAACTAGGCAAAGCCATATTTGAGATTTTAGGGAAGATTCGTTTTTAGTCAATCTGGTATTTTGGAAGCCCCTTGTGTAGTTCTTCTGTAGGAGGAAGCTGGAGCACGTAGAGGGGAAAACATACAGATAGTGCCATGGTTTGAATCCAACCCATGGTCCCATATCTATGAGGCAGCAATGCTTACCTTTGTGCCACTGTAACACCACACATATATTTAATGTTTTATTAGGATACTTCTGCTCAATTCTACTTTGGTTGGTATGTGCTTTTTACCTTAAGCTGCCATTGTGGCCACAATTGTACTAGAAGGAATTTAATATGTGACAGAATATTGTCCTTATGAAACAATATAATATAAAAAGGAAGACTCATATACGAACAAATAATAAAATCTAAACTATACTGGGTTTTTAATTAAATATACCAAAATCATATCATAAATTTATTAGAGCAATTCAAAGTGTTAGATGTATAAATCTGCAATTAGAGCTCTTGTTTTTTTCCCAGAGGATTATAAGCTAGTATTACATATCATTACCTCCAAGCAGGTAATAAATCATTTACAAACTGACAGTACGGTGTTGTAAGCTGATCCAGATTGGAGGTAGCACATGTTATTTTAATCTATAATGTAGGGATATTTGCTCATTTGTATGAAATATTGTGACGTGTGATATATATGACACAAATTAATATTTAATTTACATATTTATTGTAATTTACATATATTGCTGTGCGCCATCACTGTAAACACTAACATTTAATGCAAAGGAAACGCCATAGATAAAACTGTTGTTAACAGCTTACTGTATGTCTGCATTTTCCTTTAATGTTTTACTCATGTGGCTCAGTTAACATCTTTGGGGCAGCATGGTTGCAGAATGGTTAGCATTGCTGCCTCACAGCACTGGGGTATGGATTTTATTCTGACCTGGGCTCTATCTGTGTGGTTTGGTATGTTCTCCTTGTATGCGTGGGTTTCAGTTTAATGGTACTGACTACTAGGGCCAGACTGGCCATCTGGAGCTTCTGGCATTTGCCAGAAGGGCCAATGGCTGTATGGGCCGGTCCGGCACCATGCGCAGCGATCGTGTGAGTATTTGTCAGGCGCGGGCTGGGAGAGGGAAGCCCGGGGGCACACAGGCGGCCGCATCGCCTGTCATGTGATACGGCCGCCTGTGCACTGACGCGGCCGCATCTCATGTCATCAGATGCGGCCGCCGGTGAATATGTGATATATTGCATCCGGGGGGCGACCGGCCGGCCTACCCCCCGACCCTAATAGCAGTATGACTGCCCCCCTGCCCCCCGGGCCAGCCCGACCCTGGTATTTGTCTACTCACATGATTGTGGCGCTGGAGAACCCCCCACCCTCACTCTTGAATTTATTTATTTTTTTATTTTTCACATATTTTTTTAATCCTTTTTTTTTTTTGCGCAGCGGGGGGCGATCATGTGAGTATACAAATGCTCACATGATCGCAGTGCCGGTGTCCCACTTTCACCCCTCCTGTTTGCACTAAATGTCGACATTCAGTGAGGAGCGGAGCATGGAAGAGAGAAGAAAGAAGAGTGAAAAGAGAAAAGAGAAGAAACGAAAATAAAGATGAAAGAAGCAATACAGAGGTAAGTAAAAGAGTGGAGGAACGCAGGGGGGATGAAGAAAGGGGGGGGATAAAAAGCACAGGGGGATGAAGAAGGGGGGGAGAGATAAAAGGCACAGGGGGATAAAGAGGGGCAAAAGCAGCATGGCAGAGTGGGAAGAGGGGCAAAAACAGCATGGCAGAATGTGATGAAGGGGGGAAAAGCAGCATGGAGGGCACAGTGCAATCATAAGGGGGCATAATGTACATAACGCATACTGCACATTTGTTGCACTACAAGTATGCTCTGATGTGTGTATACTGGCCACAAGTGCATTTAATGGTCACAAGAGCATGCACTACATTTTAATATTATTTCCCTGGTACCCATTGGCTAGGGGTACTAGGAGGGGCCCAGTGCTCTTCAGCAATTGACTGGTCAGTTCTAGGTGAGGGGTTACTGTTTGAGGACCAGGCACAATGGCGAGTAGCCTGTGCTGTTAGAGAACGGGAGGGGGGTAGACTTTTTTAATTTATTCCCCATTTTGACAGGCAAGAGAGAATAAATAGCATATATATATATTAGAGATGTTCACTGACCCTCGTGTTTTGTTTTTGGTCTTGGATCCGGATTAACTTTGTGTTTTGGTTTTCATTTTGGCAGTACCGCCCTCGTGTGTTTTGGTTTTGGATCCCTATTTTTCTTCTAAAATCCTTTTTTTTTTTTGCTAAAATCACATAATTTGGCACTTTTTTGTTCCTACATTATTATTAACCCCAATAACATTAATTTCCAGTCATTTCCAGTTAATTTTTGTCAAGTGACAAGAACACTGCTACCCCCACTGTTTCTGTATGAGCAATGGCACTGAACAATGTCACTGAAGAATGGAGAGTGACAAGAACACTGCTACCCCTGTTTCTGTGTGACCAATCGCGCTGTATCTCCTGGGGAGGGAGGTACTTATGCAATCCAAAACACACGAGATCCGACAACGCAACAATGACATTCAGCCTCAATTCAGATGCGTGGACGTACGCAAGTACCCAGCTGGCTCGCGAGCCTACTCGGATCCCTTAAGTTTGGGTGGGTTCAGTTTTCAGAAAACCGAGTGGGATATTTATAGTTCGGATAGTGCATGTCCTAGATCAACTTTAAATTGTAGTGTAAAAATAAAGCTATCAAATATTTGTCTGCTACTTGAAAATACAGCCAGTATTTATCTTGTGTGCAAAATAATAAACTACTTTGCACTGGAACATGTTTTGTCCAGGAGCAAACTTACTTTTTTTTTTGCTCTCCTTAATGACTCAAGCCCATAGTGCATTATGATTTCACCATACAGCAATATGTGGTTTCTCATCGATATTAGTAAATCATTAACCAGTACAGAAATAACTGTATGCATAGTCAAGATAGTTAGTACGATGAGAAGGTCACAGAGGTGTTGGGGTACTTTTTTGAGCCATTTTTACTTTGTGTTAACTAGACAATTTTTTCTCGTAGTTAATAGAAAAGAAAGTGATTATGAGTAAAAATATGATATTCTTCTGACATTGTTAAAATATTCCACATATGGTGCAGCACACCAGTGACTTCGATTAAGGCTGTGGTTTTTAAGTAAGAAAATGAAGTAAAGACAGATTAATGACACTGGCACAGGAGATGATCATTAATTAAATTAACAGCTAGCACACACGTGCCTTTCAAAATATGAATGAGCATAGAAACAAAATTGAGGCATGCCTTATTTTAATGTCCATGTTCCATTATATACATTATATATTATGTTAGAAAGTAATTTGAATCATAGGGGTCAGTAATACATTTCTGAGCATGCAGCTATCCTCTCTATCAACTTCTCTATCTACCTTATCTATCTAACATATCTAATCTATAAGAATCCTCTGCGTCTATACTGAATTCAACCATGGTAATGTCTGTCTGTGTGACCTTCTGTGGCCCCACCCCCCAGTGAAGGCAGGCGGGGTGCAGGCATGATGACACAGACAGCACCACATAAAACACCCACTTATTAAGTGCCCATAAAAGGGTTGTAAGAGAGGTGAATAATGGCTCCAAATATGTGAAAGTCACATAGGGAGGGGTAGAGTTGAAGAAGGGATCCACACCTTTGTCAGAGATGACCTAAACGGGTCCTTTCTCCTGAACTCCGGCTGCTATACCTTGTGGGTATCGATCGATAGAGAAACAGACAAGTTCAGATGTTGGGCTGAAAATGTATCTGGTTCTGACCAGCCCTAAGTCAGAGTAGCTTTATTTATACATAGTTTCACAGAAAAAAGGAGATAAGGAATACAAGGTTTGTCAAGGCAACTTGTCCATGTCAGCAGTTTGTGGGCATGATGTAAAGCAGATGTCTTTATCTCAGTCACGTAGGCCTCAAGTGGGGGTCGTGGGCTCCTGGTACAGAGGCTGCTGGATGTGCACATTCTTGAGAAGAGACATGTTGGCGAAGAGAAAAGAATGTAAGGCAAAGTTCATAGAGAATATTCTGCAAGCTGCAGACTATTCTCCTTTCAGCAGTAATTATACAAAATGCATTACTTTAAGAAGTTCATAAAATGTATATCTCTCACACCTTCAGTGGTACCCCAGAAGAGGCACTAGTGCAGGTGAGAGCATAAAGGGAAGCAGGACTGCATGAGAGGTGCACTTCAATAAGAGTGGACAAGAATGGGAGAGTCCTCAGTAGTAAAATTCTCAAAAAGCTTAGAGAGCCTTTGGATGACTGCACCTGTAAGTGAGGCATGGAGGTAGAGAGAAAAATCCTTGAAGAGGATGAGTGAATTTGGTTGGAAACCACATTTATTGAGAGAGGAAATCTGCGTAGAGCCCCTTTAATAAGGCCACCATATTGTGAGCAGAGGTCACTACAGAGGAAGCTTGGCTAACAGGAGGAATTAGGGGAGGAGAAACCCCCTTCTAAGAGAATCCTCTTGAATACTACCACTGTAATGTGAGGGTGAGTCTTTGCAACTAGGCAACTGGCTGCTCTGGAGGAAATGAGTCAGGATCTGCCTCCACCTGCACTGCAACATCATCCAAGGATGCTGATTTTAATCTTCAGCTCCTGTCTGCTGGACTAATGTTTGACTCCACTTTTGTGTCCTGTTTGTCTTGTTTTGTATTGTGTTTCTGCAAGCTTCCCTGTCTATACCTCACTCATGGCTGTTAACAACTATACACTACTGGGATCAAGTCCAGAGGGGATCTGAGTACCAGTGAACAGTGTGGTTCCAGGAAAGGTGGCTGCTAAAAATATCCCGTCAATGGTTCTGTAAAGGGGTTATCAGTTGCTGATTGTGGGATTCATAACATAAGTGAGGCAGAGTCCCTGGCTATTGAGATATTAAGATGTCTGCCTAAGAATTGATTGTCCCTTAATTGCTCAAAACTTCAGCCTGGTTCCTGGATATTGCAATGGTATTTAAAAGTGACAGTTTGAGAGGCTGTGGTGGGGCTGGAGCAAGAGGGTCCCTGTGTGGACCAGTATTACAAGAAAATTGGGAACTACTGCATCCAGCAACATCAGGTATGCAGCTCTGCATTGGTTCTTATTGAGCTTAAGCAAGAGAGTACAGGAGAATTATAAAGTTCTGAAGTTATGTGCTGGAGGCATTTGGAGGAAGTTATATTTATAAATGTTATGATCTGTGCTGGAGGAGTTTCAATTTCGAATTTATGTCAATTACAACCATTATGATGTGCAGGAGTAGAAGGCATTGATAATAAAATCTGTATATTTTTGCTATGAGATGGTCTGGCACCCAACAGTTCTTTGAAATTTACACTGTATGCCGCTGGTATCCATTCCATGTTAATTGTGTTTTAAACACCTTTAGTTTTCAGGGAAGAGAAGGTGGCAACAGTGAGGGGGTACCAAACGTTATGAGGGTTCACACAGCATCAGACCATTAAGTGTTTCACACCACAACCAGACAAGGGTTTTTGCTGCATGAAATTCCAAACAATCGATTTCTCCCTGAAAAGTTTTTTTCACTGTCATATGCTGAGTAAAAAGTGGGAAAACTGGAGTTTGTTCACAAAAACGAACAATGTATGTGAAAATAAATGTCACTGGTATTCTCATATATCATGGGTATTGGAGATTTTAACAATTGCACAAACAGCATACAGTTGCACAAAGCGTCTATGTGAATGCACTGTGAAATGAGGAATGGGAATGTGCAGATGTGTATATGTATAGCAGACAAATGAGCACATTTGCAGAAAGAAATGTTCTGTATCTTTGCATATTTTCCAGGTTCTTCTGGGTTCTATGTCCTTTAAAATCTAGTTCTATGTGCAAAGGTGAACCCAAATAAAATTCCAATCAGGTATACACATTAATTAGTTTAATACATATTCAAAAGATGTTCTCTCTCTTAGAAAGCATCCAATGAAGTGGTTAATAGTTGATCGTATAGGAAATACACAATAATGACAAGCACTGGAGCCTGAAATCTTCAGAGACTTGTTTAAATACTTCCATTAAGAACCACAAAATTAGCTGCAATTATGAGTCTAGGTTTCTGCTGAATTTAAAATGTACTGAAAGCTTAATGATATACAATATTATGTAAACATGTTGTTCTGACTCAGTGATTAAAAAAAGACACATACAGCAAAAAATGTAGATTTCTTTATGACCTCTGTTCATTAACTTTTTGTATCTCGCCCATTCCATGTTTGACAACTGAATGGAGAAAAAATTGAATATTATAGAGGTCACTGAACTCTACAAAGATCGGCTATTGCAGTTCACACAGCCATCTATATAAATAGCTGATGATGATCTTAGCAAGGTGGGTAATACAATAGGTATGCGAAAAACAGTCCATGTTATATCTTTATCTGTTCGATGATATACTTTGTAAAGAGGACTTTGTGCTTCTCTTCATAGAGATCAATGATATCTTTACCTCTCCTCCATTTAGTTGTCAAAAATGGAAGGGGAAAGATACATAATTCATTTACACCTCTGTGGAGAAGGCCTTAGTGAAGTATAAGAGAACAATATATGTGGGTAGAAAAGTACTTTGTTAAAATTCAAAGTTTCTACAAACTTCGCTGGCTTGCAGCAGCAGTACAGTTCTTAAATGTCGAGCCAGTTAAAGTTTGGGAAAAAGTTTGGTAGGACAGAATATATCTGAATTCAGGAACACAGCACACAGGCCTAGTCATAGCTGCAAGGCTTAATAATGTACAGAGTAATTCTGCTCCTTTGTTGTGGTAGTATAAGGAGACGATCCTTGAGTGGGCCTGTTAAGTGTATTAAGATACAATGTCTCTTTGGCATGTTAGAATGTTTCACAGAATCCAAGTAAATAAGGTGGACTTGGGGTACCAAAAGAGCAGTGGGCCCTGAAAAAGGAAGTGTGTGCATTGAGTCTTGTTCTACACTTTCAATGGGAAGTGTTTTGTACCTTCTCGTGCACTTCTCCAGAGAGGACATTCTATGCACAGTTTTACCAATGTAATATACAGTTTCAGACACAACGTTGCACATGTAGTAATTATTCTATGGCAGTTATACTGGGTCAAGGCGATATAATGTAATGACGGCCGACCCACTGGCTCAACTTAGAGTAGCCCCATAGCTGGAAAAGACCTATGGCAGAAGAGGAAGGTTAATTTCACGGCTGTAGAGCTTGCTACGGCTGTTTCTGCGTGCACTCAAATTTGTCATGCCCCCTGCACTGTCGCACAGAAAAGGGCTGCTTTACCGCCCGTATCTGCTGGTTCTGAGCATACGCAGAGTGATCTTGTTACGAGTTGTGGTGACCCACGGCTCGTTTCTTCTGTTTGCATTCCTGGCTGTTCAGGCAACAGCTGGGACGTCACTTTCTTCTTCTAATCTCTGCCGTCACCATGGCTCTGCATTCATTGCTGCTCCCCAAAATGTGTGTAGTGCTTTAATTAATTAAACAGCATGCTGAGGCTGCTTTGGACACATGAATTGCGCCTCTCTGATTGGTGCATGTCACTATATTAGGCAGGGATTGCTTAGCCTCCCTGCCGATTATAGTGTTCTCTGTGCCTGCACACATTGCTGACTAGCTCCCCTGTTCCTGTGTATCTTCTGCTACCTTTTAGTGATTCCCTGTTGTGACCCTTTGGCTTGTCTCTGGACTCTGCTTGAACTCTTGTGCCCCTTGACCTCGGCCTGATTTTGGACTACCCATATTTGCTACTTGCCCTGACCTTTTGCCTGTCCCTCGGTTATCCTGCTTGCATCTGATCCATGACCTTTGGACCTGTCTCTGGTATCCACCTCCAGTATACCAGTTTATCTCTACCTTGTGCTAGTTAGTTGGTGGTTAATTCTGATAAGCTTCTACTACTATAAAGCTAAGTCCTGGGGCATCCAAGTACCTTTGAACATACCAATTCAATGGGATAGGCTGCTGCTACAGGTGAAGATCTCTACCAGTCTGGTTCTAGAAGCTTATCAAACAGTTTTGACCCATAACATGTTTTGCATTTGATACGCTCAAAATCAGCTGATACGTGCCTCGATGAATCAGGCCCTATGCCTCACGTTTTGTGTAGAATTTCCTGATGTTGGTTCTTCAGTGTCAGTTTTGAAGTTGTGAATTGAGACAAAACTTTTTTTTTTTATCTGGAATTGTCATGCTTTAAATAAGTTTTTTTTATTTCATGAAAGAAATGCACAGTATAAGCTTCCTATATATTTAATTTGAATAGCAATCAAACGACAAACATTTATCTGTAAATAATATAAAAAAACATATTTAATAACAACATAATGGTCGATTATATATTCACTAGCAAACCTTAGTTTGATCTCTGATCTCACATTTCTATAAATCAATTATTGCCCAAGCGCCTGGAATGTGATATTTGAAATAATTGCAACTGGGAATTTGCACTGCTAGACAGTTCTGAACTAATGCTGTTATAACTTCAGTAAACAATGCCTTCAACTTTAATAAACTCTCATGCAATTGACTGTACAGGATTTTTATTATATTTGCTATTACATAGAAGTTTTTGATGTGTGAAAGTCATGTTAGAATCTTGCATTATGGGAATTTAATGGAAAATTAGGAAAATAAATGAAAGTCCTACTCTTAAAGTAAAATTATACAATATTTATAAAAAGGTTTTTTTACGCTCATCCTGCACTGCTAAACAATTTGATTGACTGTCATCAAAATATTTATCAACATACCTAATCAGCCAACTCACAAGTTATAATTTACAGCATTGTTAATTAACTCAAAATGTATTCTCTTTCTGTTGTTGGCTTACACTACTGCTTGTTATGGGTTTAAAAAAACTTTGTATTTTGTAGAAATCAGTTAGGGTCAAATATGAATATGGAAAATGCACCCGTACCTCATTGGGCATGTTGTGCTTGTTTTTGTGCAAATGCACCAATTTATACAGAAAGTGCATAGATTTAACAGTTATTGTGCTTCTGTTTTTCCACATTTATTTTGTCTACCTTCTTTGTCCCTGTTTCATGCAAGCTCTGTCTTGTGATATCTTACAAATAAATTATGATAATAATAATATTAAGAAAAAGAAGAAGGGTGGGGCTTGGCCTGACAGCCATAATGGCCGGGCAGAGTATTTACTAGCTCCTCGCCAGCAGGCTACAAATCTGCTGCTATCGGTGCTTTACTGTCCTCTAGACGGCCCCCATTTTCAGCCATCACTCAGGGCCTACATCTTTGGATGTTTGCTCGGTACTTCTGGCAGCCACATATCGCTGTACGCAGACCTGATCCTTCTCGCGAGTGTATCAACGGCCTGACGATCTCTGCGCTCTGACTCAATTAGCCTGACTTGACTCAATCTCCCCATGGCTTCTGTAGTCAGCAGGCTGTTAGTGTTCTTTATAAATACAAAAAAAGGAGCGCCAAACATAGTGTGATAACGTCAATTAACAACACAGTGACCATTTATTCCAAATTGGTCTCGTACCAAAAACAGAAGATAAAATCGCTTATCTGGATTAGTGTTCTTTAACCTGCTCCCTGACGCTCCCTGTACTTAGGCTACCCAGCTCAGCTGCAACACCGCTGGTCTTACCGTCATTCTCTTGGGCTCTTACCTGCTCCCGGACCATTCCTGTTGCCCTGAAAGGTGCTGTGTAGGGGATCTCGGGGCCCAGTTTCTCTCCGATGCCTACTGGAAGTTCCTGACATGGCACTTCCTACTGCTGCTACCCGGACTTCAGTTACATGCTGGAGCTTCCTACCTGCGCAGCTAGAGACGCACAGAAACTGAGCCTACATGGGATCCGGCTGGTGACCAGGTTAACAGTGCCCAGACCATCAGCAATCAGGTTAGTGCACTGGACAGAGCTGCCCTGGAAGCTTTCTTGCTCCCTATTCAAAGCGCCATCTGCCTGTCCCCACTACCTGTGAGCATCTTGTCTACATTGTGCCTAGAAACAACTTCTCAGCTCCTTACCATCACACCCCTCCATATTTGACTTGTCTCTAATAGGCAGTTTTTTGATTTGATCCAACTAGAACCACTGCCATCTTGTGGCTGCTTTTGGCACTGTCCTGCCTGATTTGCCCTTTTGCAGTAACTGAGGCACCTAACCTGTACTGACTTAGTGGACTATGTGATTTTTATTACGCTACCCAGCCCTAGGTAGACCCTTCTCATTCAAGTTTGGATCAGTGTGCTCTTTCCCTTCACCTCTCCACCACCATCCTCGTCTTATCCTGCCCTCCCTACTCCACCTTGCTGCTAGATTGATCCTGCCATTCTTGCCATGTCTAGTAAACCGAATAAAGTGACATCAGGAGCTAATCTCCTGCAGGGAGTTAAAGTGGCATTTCACCAAGAACTGTCAAAGGCGGTCATTGATATCAAACTGATGACCTCTGCCGTTCCCAATCTGTACTTGATAAGGAACTCTCTCATCTCCATGACGAAGTTGATACCTTAAAGCAGAAGCAAGAGAACTCTGAAAATCGTTCCCGTCACAACAACATACAGATCAGAAACGTGGCAGAGGATGTTGCGTCTACGGATCTCCAAGCTTTCCTCAAGGCCCTTTTACTACACCTTTTTCCGGATCACTCCGAGGCAGACTGTCTCATCGACAGAGCTCACCGAGAGCCAAACCTTCTAGCAGTCAATCTCCAAGGGCCATCATTCTAACAACTACCAGAGACCAATCCGTTCGTTCGTCAGAGACATGGATATCCAATTGTTTCAGGACCTAGCACCTTCTACGATACAAAAATAAAGGGACCTTCAACCTGTCACCAGAATCCTTCACCAGCACAGTATCCGTTACCGCTGGTGCTTTCCTTTTCAGTTTCTAGTTTTTGCTGCTAATACCATTCACTTTGTTTAAACCTTGGATCAAGGTCAGGCCCTTCTTGCCAAGCTGGATATCCTCCCTGAGTCGTCTGATCTTCACTCCACATCTTCAATGACCCAACGCTCAGCAGCTCCACAACCGGAGTGTCTCGCCGACGTCTCCATGATGCTGAGCCTCCATAATTTGTCTATTGTCTTGTTTTACTTAGTGTTTGTTTTTCACTCGTTCCTTTTTTTCAGGCTGTCTTTTAGCAATAGATGGAACTTATTACCTTGATTGCCTGACACTGCTGGTTCCAGTTTTCGTATGTTTAAATTCTATCATGTAGTTTGACTTCTAGATTCAGATACTCAGTTTCCATGTGTTTCATGTTTACTGTTTTATTCACCTGTTACATTGCACCTAGTAACTTGATGTTATATTACTTAGCTTTAATTTTGCTGACCTCCTACTCCATCAATAGGTGATGCCGTACTTATTATTTCTCATCTCCTCCTCCTCATCCCCCCTCTACCCCCCCTCACCCCAAATACCCCCCACCTCTCCTCCCCCACTAGTATGTTTAGTTCAATCTATGTTCTATTTATACATTGTTCCCCCTAGCACACTGTTCTCTGGTTAGATATATCTAATGCAGATGTTTCCTTAAGAATTTATTATGGGTCCCTAGGTTCTGGTCGTCTTCCTTTACAGACTCAAGACCAACTTCCACGCACCCTTTGACATTGTACGTCGATTTATATATACTTCTCCTACTATGTCTTTGAATCCTCGTGGGATTCCTTTCCCTCAGGGATTTCGTCCAATTGGGCCTCTCCTTTCACTCTTTCCCCTTTTTTCTCTTGTGGCTTTTTTCCATTCACTTCTATGTTCTCATATTGTCAGTTTCTGGGACAGACTAATGGTTTATCTCCTCCTCCTTCGTGTTTATCCATACTCTTGGGAACTGGTCCCTGCTCTATGCCATGGCCTTGAAAGTCTTTTCCGTTAATGTTAATGGCCTCAACTCGCCACGCAAATCAATGATCCTACTGGGAGTCTGTAGGAGGAAAAGAGCGGACATCAATTTCTTACAAGAAACGCACTTCACTAGAGTGCATTCCCCACATCCGGGTAAGCAGTTTTCTCAGACCTTCTTTGCCTCAGCGGATTGCAAGAAACGGGGAGTGGCTATCCTGAGCAATAGAAAAGTACCCTTTTTGCATTCCAATACTTACACAGATCTAGATGGTCGCTTTCTACTCTTCATTCTGCCTCTGTGACTCTGGTTACAGTTTATGCGCCGAAGCAGAAACAAAAGTCTTTCTTCATCAAAATTTTTAAGTGCATTGAGCGGTTGGCGAGAGGCCACCTTATCATGGGCGGTGACTTCAATGTTGTCCTGGATCCCGTCTTGGACATTTCTCCTCCCGCCCCACCCCAGGGAGGAGCTCTCCCCTCCCTTGAGGCCACTTCACTTACAGCTTTACTAACGCAACATTGCCTGTACGACTCATGGAGGTTATGTAATTCCGATGCCAGGGACTACATAAATTTTTCGTCCCCTCACCAATTATACTCACGTATAGACATGTTATTTGTATCCCACTCTCTAACCCCCCTTGTGACTCTAGCAGGCATTACTCCCCTCTCATGGACTGGTCATTTGTTTGTTTTCATCATTCTAGACTTCCTTAAGCTGCTACCACAACATGAAAGATGGCGCCTTAATGTCTCTTTTCTCCTTAATCATTCCACTTGTTTAGACATTAAAACCTCTATCACTACCTTTTTCCAGGAGAACTCAACTCCCGCTATAGCCTCAGGTATTATTTCTGAGGCCCATAATGCTACCAATCCATGGACACTTGATTGGCTTCACTGCATCCTCTAAGAAAAACGCTGTGGAAGAGGTTGCACACAAGATTGGCATGCACCTTGCCCAACATCAGGCTCATCATGACCCATCTTTGCTCTCTCAGATTGACTCGCTAAAGGGCCAACTCAACACATTCCTTTCCCGTAAAGCCGCTATCACTATGCAGAAACTCCAACAGCATTATTATAATAAAGCTGATAAGACTGATTCGGTGTTAGCTAGGAAACTCTGGAAAAAAATAGCCCTGAATCACACTGACAAAATACAACAGTCTTCCTCAGGAGATGTCACATATGACCCATCGGCTATAGTCTGAGATTTCCGAGAGTTTTACTCTTCCCTCTACAATCTCTCTGCATCCCCCCTCGTGGAGACTACCTACTTACCACTCCTCTTTCTAAAATCTCTTCATCACAGCAATCTACTCTGAATTTAGATATACCCTTGTATAAGATTCTGGCCTGGAGGCTATTAAGTCTTTAAAAACATTGTCAGCTCCGGGCCCTGAGGGCCTTACTCCTCAATATTACAAAAAGTTTGCCGGGGTTCTTGGTACGCATCTATAAAAGTTTTTTAATGATGTGCTCAAGGGGGCTTCCTTTGACTCTGCCACCACTAGGGCTAACATTATTGCTATCCCGAAACCGGGGAAGGATCATTCTCTTTGTGCAAGCTATAGTCCTATATCGTTACTTAATGTTGATTTGAAACTTTATGCCAAAATCTTGGCTTCCAGACTCAACCCGCTCCTCCCTTTCCTCATTCATACTGACTAGGTCGGTTTCACCCCAGGGCGACAAGCCCCTGATAATACCAGAAAGGTGATTGTTCTGATTCAGGCGCTTAATACAGATAATTTCCCCTCTCTTCTTATGGCACTTGATGCCGAAAAGGCGTTTGATCACATTTCCTGGTCCTTCATGAATGGGGTACTCGGAGCAATGGGATTCTCTGGCAAGTTTATAAATGGCATCTCGGCCTTGTATTATTCCCCCCTCGGCCACTATTTCTGCGAATGGTCTAACCTCGGCGCCCTTCATTATTTCTAATGGCACACGTCAAGGTTGCCCCCTCTCCCCCCCCTATTTTTGCTCTCATTATTGAGCCTTTGGCTGCCAGGATCAGGGCGAACCAGGATATACATGGTATACCTGTAGGCCCAAATACCCATAAAATTGTGCTTTATGCTTACAATGTCCTACTGTCCATTACTTATCCGACCTCTTCTCTGCCTTCTCTCTTGACCGCGTTGGATCTTTATGGTCACTTTTCAGGTTATATGGTCAATTCGGAGAAGACGAAGCTCTGGACTTCAAAATTCCTGCCCCTGACAAAGTACAGTTAGAGCGCTCTTTCTGATTTCGGTGGTGTCTCCAAAAAAATTAAATATCTTAGGGTTTTTATTTCCAAACACTACTGTCACCTTTTTCAAGCAAATTACCCTCATCTCATTGCTCAAATAAAATCAGACCTTTCCACCTGGTCGCATCTTTATATTTCCTGGATCGGCCGTGTAAATGCTTTTAAGATGAATATTCTTCCTAGACTGCTTTACTTATTCCAAACCCTGCCCATCTGTGTTTCCCCTATTTTTTTATGTTTCTCCAATTTCATGTCTCCAAATTCACATGGAGTGTCCTCAAGTTAGGCGTAAAGTTCTTCAGAGGTCCTCCTGGGGTGGGGGACTGGGGTCAGCATGGTGGCTAAGTGGTTAGCACTTCTGCCTTACAGCACTGGGGTCATCAGTTCAATTCCCAACCATGGCGTTATCTGTGAGAAGTTTGTATTTACTCCACGTGTTTGCGTGGATTTCCTCCGGGTGCTCCAGTTTCCTCCAACACTCTAAAAACATACTGGTAGGTTAATTGGCTGCTAACATATTGACCCTAGTCTGTGTGTCTGTCTCTCTATGTTTGTCTGTGTCTGTCTGTCTGTCTGTCTGTCTCTGTCTGTGTGTGTGTGTGTGTGTGTGTGTTAGGGAATTTAGATTGTAAGCCCCAATGGGGCAGGGACTGATGTGAGTGAGTTCTCTGTACAGCGCTGCGGAATTAGTGGTGTAATATAATTAAATGGTAATAATAATAAAAATTCCTGATTTCCGAAGATACGACCTCTCAGGCCATCTTGCTCAATGTGTCCTGTGGTGCGATTCATCAAATTCTAGAGTCTGGTCTAAAATTGAGGCTGAAGGTCTGGGATTACTGTTGACATCCACCCTCCTATGGCTCCCCAGGGCTCATTGCCGCAAACGCTCCCTAATCCACCCTGTCATTTCACATTTCCTATCCATATTAGATTAATTTTTTTCAAAAGTATGGCCTGTTGCCTCACCCATCTCCTTTGATTCTGTTATTTAATTCCCAAGATTTCTCCCCAGGAATTAATCATAATGCATTTTTGCCATGGTACTCACGGGAAGTTGGATACCTCAACCACCTATCTTATTCTTTGACTTTCCCTTAATGCTCTGACATTCAATCTCACTTCCATATCCCCTCAAAACAGTTTTATCAATATCTCCAGCTACGCCACTTTCTTACTCCTGTCAAAGCTCATCTTTCCTCCTGCCCTCCTTCTACTTTTGAATCTCTCTGCTTAAGTCAATCCTCTACGAAGGGTCTTATCTCTACGCTATACGACAAACATGATCCCTCTACTTCAGGCCTCCGAGAACCCCAGGAATTAGCTTGGGAACGCGACCTTGGCGAAACTTTGCTAGATGAAGAATGGTCAGAGATTCACGAGAACGCTGCCTCCAGTTCTATTTGTGTCAGAATAAAAGAGAATGTTTACAAGATTTTGTTTCGCTGGTACTATGTGCCTACGCGACTGCACACATTCCTACCCGACTCCTGATTGCTGGGTGCTTCCAGGAGGGCTTTTCTCTTCATATCTGGTGGACCTGTCCAAAACTGACACATTTTTGGTCTGAGATTAAACTTTTGATTCAAGCAATTCTTCAGGTGGATGTACCCTTGGAGTCTAAATTTTTTCTTCTTCCTCCTTGGGCCCCCTCGGCAACCCGGCATTAGAATAAGCTTGTTAGACACATTCTCTCGGCAGCCACTTGCCAAATTGAAGCTGACTGGCGGTAGCAGGCTCCCCCTTCTCTCCAGACCATAATTAGTAGAGTCTGGCAGACGCAACAATTGGAGCATATGACCAGCATCATTTGCAATTCTTCAAGGGCTTTCGCCAAGGTCTGGGACCCGTGGATCGCCTTCTTTAAGGCTTGCTTGCCATTCATATAACTTCTCACTGCCATCTGTCCATCCCATTTCGTCTCTTTTATGCTTTTGTTTTTTCTTCTCACTTTCTGCTCCTTTTTATATGAAATAGCCACTTTTCCTTCTTCTCTTTCTCCTATTCATTTTTCCCCCTTTCTTCTATTTCCCCCACAATATAAAGTCTTGGTCCATCTTTCTATTAAGTTATATCCCTAGGCTGTCATCAGTAGTCTACTAATGCTACGCTGGTCGTATTCACTATGTGTTTATTTCTTTGGCGTGTTCAGATGTATTCTGTTTGCCAGTTGTATTGCTTTTTTCAGTTGACCTTGCAAAAATAAAACTTTATAAAAAAAATAAGGAAGAAGAAGAAGAAGTATGCCAAGATAAAAAAAAAACATGCATGTTCTGATGGCAAGAGCTGAGCGGATCTGTATGTTGCTAAATAAACATGGGTTGGGCACTTTCATGTGCCCCACATGACTCTCGTATGAAAATACAAAAATTAATTTTGCAGTAAAAGATATTTAAATGAGATATAAGGTGTAGAGAGGAAACATTTCTGGGTTATTAGCAAACAGTCACTGCTTCTCTTTCCCTATGTTTTATTTTGGGGTTTTCTGGGTACTAAGGAGTTGGAATGTGTCCCATTTATAACCTGGCAGCTTTTGTGTAACATTCAGGTGCATTATATTTTGGTAAGTGTGTTGTATATGGGTACAAATACCCATTTAATAACATTAAATGGTTGAAGTGGGGGTGTATATGTGGTATGCCATACCACCACTTCTCCTATTGCCTTCATTGTAAAACTCTTAAATTCCATACACTTACATTTCCATAACATTTGTCATACCGCCACTTCTAAGTTTCCACTTCGACCACTGATTATAACACAAATATGACACATGTAATAAAGACAGTGCTAGGGTTACAGTTATTACTAATTTAATTAGTAGATGATATTTGAATAAGCAGTATTGTAGGAGAACAATATAAGTCTAAAAAAAATAAATTTTACCTTGTACATTTTTATGATCACTTACAATCCAGCTAAGTAGATACATTCCCATTTTACTGGCTTCATTATGTAGGATATAGTGTTTAAAAGGCATTTCAGGAGCAGTGTTGTATCTATAGTGTATGCCACATATACCGTTTGTTAGTCCTTGATCCATAACTCGCATGAAAATTCATTAAAAATTCTTAATATATAGGGCCTATGTGTTAGCTAGGCTGCAAGAAGCCCATGTTCCAGAGAGCTCTTATCATCAATCTAAAAAAAGCATTAGGTTGACAAAATGTCATCATCATCATCATTTTTTGTTATGGCACCACATATTCCATAACAACTAGAATAATTAACATACCTTATGTACAAATTCTATGCAATTTCTATTTGTACATAAAAATGCAGGTGGGTGAACCCAGGGAGGAATCCGTCTCTTTAGGCTGTCTGGTCCGACCGTGCGGATGAGGTTAGTTGTGCCCTGCAGCCGCAGGATGTAAAATGGTGGCTTGTCTCGTGCCCTCCTCGGCTCAAATCCTGATACCGACCAATTATACACTTGTTGGCGATCAGGGGGTCCTCTAGGAGCTCGACAGGACAAAAGTCTAGGCGGTGGCTTCAGCAACGAGGTGTGCCGCTCAACTGCAGGTTGGGCCCAATTACAGCCAGGTAGCGGAGTTGCAAGCTGATAATGCTGTCCAAGTGTCGGGGCATCCAGGTGGCACCGAAAAGGCAGGAGGGGGCCAAATATATACGCTGAATGGGCTATAAACTAGAGATGTTCACTGACCCTCGTGTTCTGGTTTTGGTTTTGGTTTTAGATCTGGATTAACTTCGTGTTTTGATTTTGGTTTTGGCAAAACGCCCCTTGCATGTTTTGGTTTTGGATCCCTATTTTTTCTAAAATCCCTATTATTATTTTTTTGCTAAAATCACATAATTTTGCTTTTTACCCCCTACATTATTATTAACCTCAATAAGACTAATTTCAAGTCATTTACAGTCAATTTTGACCACCTCACAGGTCACAATATTATTTTCATTCACTTTCAAACAAAGACTGCAGCAGTTCTTGCCAGTAATAAGAAGAAGGCCATTGTCATGCCTGGGCATAAGACCAAAAATCCACCACTTATGTGTGTAATTATTTTTACCCAAATCCTGAAAACAGTTATCTAGCCATTTGTAGCATTGTAAAGTCACAGTCAGTAGAGGTAGGGACCTTAACCATCTAGGAATCTCATCCATGTTACGCCATTTGAACCAAGTTCATGGAAAGCTTTTGTGAAAATCAGAAACTTATGCTAAAAAATAACAACAAGCAGTCCAGCATCAGCTACCTCCCTTCTCTCATCTAGATCCCAGCACCTGTAATCTACACCCCCAACACCTTCATCATCATTAGTCCTGCATCCCCTATTCAGAACTCCTAAGAAGAACTCTTGAGCGTTAGGCCCACTGCTGCTGCTCCTGCTGCTGGGGGTGGATCTTCAACCCAGAAGCAGACCAAGAAGAAGAATACTAGTAATTTACAACAACTGACTGTTAAACAATCCTTTGCAAGAGGAAGCAAGTATGAAAGCTGTCACCCAGTTGCAAAGCAGATCACAGACCCCATGGCGACTATGCTAGTACTAGATCTACGTCCAATATCCACTATCAATGCAGCTGGCTTTAGACAGTTACTTGAGGTCTTCTGTCCCCGTTGCCAAATTCCATCACAAGACCATTTTACTAGAAAAGTTATTCCTCACCTCTACCAGAAGGTTCGTAAAAATATAATTATTGGGCTACAAAATGCCATTCTACCCACTGTACACTTAACCACAGATATGTGGACAAGCGGAACTGGGCAAACTAAAGGTTATATGATTGTGACAGCCCACTGGGTTGGTGATTCGCCTTCACCAGCAGGGACAGCAGCAGCATGTACCCAAGAACTTTGCATTTTTCAGAAGCAGACTACTCTGTGTATCATCTGGGCAGCACAGTGGCCTAGTGGTTAGCACTTCTGCCTCACAGCACTGGGGTCATGAGTTCGATTCCTGACCATGTCATTATCTGTGTGAAGCTTGTATGTTTTCCCTGTGTTTGCGTGGGTTTCCTCCGGGTGCTCCTGTTTCCTCCCACACTCCAAAAACATACTGCTATCAAATTTGACCCTAGTCTCTCTCTCTCTGTCTGTCTCCATCTCTGTCTGTTCGTCTGTCTGTGCCTGTGTGTGAGTGTGTGTTTATATTAGGGAATTTAGACTGTAAGCTCCAATGGGGCAGGGACTGATGTGAATGAGTTCTCTGTACAGCGCTTCGGAATAAGTGGCGCTATATAAATAAATGTTGATGGTGATGATAATGATGATTATCTGCTTTACTAAGATGCATATTATTATTATTATTATTATTATTATTGTTATTATTATCGTAGATTTGTAAGGTACCCACAGTGCTCCACAGCGCCGTACAGTAGGGAAGACAAGGACATACATAAAACAAGACATATGTAAAACAAGAACAGACAAGGCTGACAAAATGAATGGAGACATGAAAACAAAGGGCATGGAGAACCCTGCTCATTAGAGAGCTTACATTCTAATGGAAAGAAGGCAGAGCTGAAACAAGAGGAGAGAGTGTGAATAGTGTTAGATAGGATAAGGTCACCTCTAAAAAGAGATGGGTTTTCAAAGAGCATCTAAAAATTTGAAGGCTGTGGGAAAGTCTAATTGTGCGTGGTAGGGAATTCAATAAGTGGCGAGCAGCATGGGAGAAGTCTTGAAGGCGGGAGTGGGGGGTGGTTATCAGAGACGAGACAAGGTGCAGGTCAGAGACAATATCGCTGACAACCTGTTTTAAAAACTAAGGGATGTCATTGCAACATGGCTTATCCTGCTTGGACTCTCCTGAGGGTATGTCACCAATATTGTTAGAGCATTACAGTGGGGGGAATTCCATCACATTCCCTGTTTTGCTCACACAATCAACTTGGTGGTGCAGAACTTTTTAAAAAATGACAAATGACATGCAAAGGATGCTGTCTGTGTCCTGAAATATTTAGAGTCATTTTTGGGATTCTGCAATAGCATGTAGGAGAATGCAGCAGCTGCAAAAAGAATAGAATTTTGGGGGAATGTACTTTAGTCCAGCACAGTGGAGATTAGTATCATCATGACTGAGACTGGAGAGTGACAGGATCAATGCCACCTCAACTGTTTCTGAGTGAGCTAAGGTACACTAAAATGTAACTGCAGATTTAGACCAAGACTGCCAGCCCTATTATTTCTAATACAGCAAAGACAATTAGCAATGGAGCAATGGAGCTATGGAGCTCTCCTTTTTGTGTTTTATCTATACAGCACAGTACAATGTGACTGCAGATTTAGAAGACCAAGCCTGCCAGACCCATTATTTCTATTTCAGCAATGACAATTAGCAATGGAGCAATGAAGCTCTCCTAAATGTCACTAGTGACTTTGAAGAACACTGCTACACCTCCTATGACGCTGGCAAACTGTACTAGAGACTGTCAAGAACTCTTGGAAATCCCTCTGTGAAATGGCGCTGAATCACCGTGGAGGGCGGTACTTATAGAATTCAAAACTCCCGAGATCTGATGACGTTACGATGATGTTTTGCCTCGTTTTCAATTCCAAGGGTGCGGTAAGTACCGAGCCAGCTCAGTTTGGTACTCGGATCTGCTACGTTCGGGTGTGTTTGGTTCTCAGGGAACCAAGCCTGAGCATCTCTACTATAAACTCCAAGGAGTCACAAAGCTGTAAAGAAGTGTGAGTGCATAATATGGCTATCAAGTCACACCCCAAGTTTGAACAATCTTAAACATGTTGGTGTCACATAGTGGGTGCTGAGGTGACCAGTTGCTGATATCAGCATAACTAATCAAGAAGGCACAGAGTCTAACGCACCCCTGGTATTCACAAGCGACCCCCGCAAGGAAGTATGGACTTTACTGCGAAGAGTGGGCAGTTTGCGGTCCTCCAAGAAGACATAGTCAAATGATCCGGGTTAGAACCAGCCAATAATGAAGTACACATGAAGGATCCAACGATAGTCAAAAACGCCAGAGGTCAGAACCAGAGCGAGCAATGAAATACCAGAACGTGATTTAAAAAAGTGTCTAAACGCAAGCCAAGTCAGATGAAACAGTTAATGCTGGAGAAGGTGTGCAACTAATACTCTGGCACCCTAGTGTTGCTAGAGGCTTCTATATGTACATAAAAGTTAGCCCTGATTGGACAGGAGCAGACTCGGCATTCAGAACATAGCTGACCGCTGATGAAAGTCGAGGCAGCTGTGGCCTAGCAACAGGACACGCCTGCCACTGCACATGCACAAGCTGGGCATCAGCCCAAACAGAAGGAGAGTGTCCCATTGCCTAGCACCGAGAGGAAGAAGTGCGGGGACAGTGCCTGACAGTTGGAACCTGTATGCCTTGCTCAAATTTAGCTTTAATGTTTTAATTTATTTGAAGTGTGAGTCCTGAAGTGTGAACCTGTTCAAGAACCACTTTGAAACAAATTTGATCATCTCTAATAGCTATGCTTCTTTGCAATCTTTATGCATTGTACTTTTTTGCTGTGAGTCAATCACATATGGCTACTACGGTGGTAATGGTTAATCCGATGCTTTTAATAATGACACTGAGTATGAAAACATATATAATCTGATTGCCATAAAAGCAACCTGTTTGAAATGCTGACTTACATTAATAAAGATACAGAACCTATCCGAAAACACTACTTGTAGACTGCTATAAATTCCAAACTGTCTGCATGTTGGCACTTCCGTTTTACAACACAAAACAGAGAGTCATTCAGCTTTGTGAATTTAAAGCGGCAAGCTTAACCCTGACCCTTAAATAAACTGTGAAGTTGTGGGGTCCTGCCTTTGCTGTTTTAAATTCACAAAGCTGAATGTCTCTCTGTTCAGTGTTGTAAAAACGGAAGTGCTGGCATGCAGACAATTTGGAATTTATAGCAGTCTGCAAGGTAGTGTTTTCAAAAATGTTCTGTGTCTCTATTAATGTAAGTCAGCATTTCAAGCATGTCACTTTTATGGCACTCAAATTATATATATCTATATACTCAGTGTTGCTATTAAAAGCATCACAGTGACGTACCCCTCCCGGCTACTAAGCATATGGACCATCATATTGTTCTATGGGAAGTGCATCTATATATTCGCAGTGTGTAAAAGTAAAAGCAATGACACACCAAAAATAACCTTCCTTTTTTTTTACTTTGTAAATAAATCTAAATGTGTTCTATTGAAAAATACCATAGATGTATAACAGTACCTAGCAAACATCCTTTTTCAGTCAGAAATCATCTTGAATTACGATGTTTATAACTTTACGTGGTAATGGCAATAAATATACAAAATAATTTGGTAAATTTTGCAGTTCATCTGGTTTTGATTGATTTAGTTCTTCCTCCCAAGTTATGCAGATTTGAGTACAGTTTGGGCCAAGTTCCCCATTAAATGGAACCTGCCCAGGATTCGTTGCTAGTAGCTGTTCCTGAGTCACAAAATATGCAAGAATAATATACAGGGAAATTATTAGTAGATCATTTCCCCCTTCTTCATTGTTGTAGGATGGGAGTACATGGTTTTGTCTTCTTTACCAGGGTATTATAATATACAGCTAATAATCCGTTTTCCTTGACACTCATATCTGAACTGTTTGATCAATTGGGAGGATTTTTCAAAATGTGTAAAGTGGTAAATGAAACATTTTGTTTAATCTTTGCAGTAATCACAATGAAAAATATGCTATGTTGTTTAGTCTATGTAATGACCAGTTGTCTTTTAAGAATATGTGAATGATATTTACTTTGCATAAATGTGGTGTTCTGTTTGAATGTTATTCTGATGTTCTTTCATACTTTTCAGACCCTACTTTTGCTCTACATGTTTTTATCATCATCACTATGTCAAACTGGAAAAATTTATTCAGGGATCAAAGGGTAGACTAAATGAAGTAGCTCATTTCTTCAAAAAGTCAGGAAATGGATTCAGAGAAAACCACAGCAATTGGTTTTGTTTCAAATTATCTTCATTGTCCAGATTTTCTTTCACTCTGTCGACTACAGTAGCAAACTCATCAACATGAACCATAGAAATGCTAACCCAAAATATTAGCTACCTTTAACTTATTTCTGATTTAGTACTTTACCACCCAAATCTGAATCTGAACTTTGCAATCAATGTTGATGCCTCAAATGTTGACATTGGAGTTATTTGTCATAGTGCTAAAATAATTCTGGTGATGTACTTTGTTGTGTCTTTTTTTCCTTGACAATTTTATTGAATTTCGAGCAATTTAATAAGCCTTAGGAAAGTAGAGGCAAATTTTAGAAGAGACAAATTCTATGTTACTATATTCACAGTGCGTGGCACAAAATAGTTGTAGAGAAATTAGTTTTTCTGCTTCCCAGCACTGAGATCTTGGGTGATATCGGTGTGGAGTTTGTGTGTTCTTCATGTGTTCACATGAGATAGCTCCTGGTGCTCAAGTTTCCACACAATGTTCAAATACATACTTGTAGGCTAATTGGCTTTTAACTAAATTGGTACTGGTATGTGTTTCTGTGCCCAGGGTAGATTGTAAGCTGACATGGGTATGGATTGATATGCCTGATTATACTGTACTGCATAATATGCTCAAACAATGTAAATAGCAGGTAACAATGGAATATAATTAAAATGTCATATCATCATCATCACCATCATCACCATTTATTTATATAGCGCCACTGATGCATTCAAGAGTCAAGAAGGGCTCTCTTTCTTGGTCTCAGTTCATCATTAGTGTTCTCACACTATGGGGCATATTCAATTCCGATCCCGATTCGCGGGATCGCGCCGGAACGGCCGGAAACCTAATCCGCGGTACCACAATAACGTGGATTTTCGTTCGCAGCCCGCAGGGCTGCGTACGAAAATCCGCGTTACTGCGGTACCGTATTACCGGCAGTACTGCGCATTTTCCGCGGTAACGCGCGTTACCGCGGATCGGATCGGAATTGAATATGCCCCCATGAACTTAAAGGCAGCTTCCCGCTCCAAAAGTTTTCCTGAACTGATTTCTACCATTTGGGGATAGACCTACTGCTGACTTCATCATAGCTTCTCTTAAAAAAAAAAAATCTCTTTACCGATAAAAATGGAAGCACTTACTGAAACCCTTTGTATCCTTTTGTTTATGCCCTCTTCCCTTTACACAAATCTGCTTTCTCATTTCTATGGTAATAAACAAGTTGATCACCAATGCAAATGTAAAACATTTAATCTTCTCCTGCTCCTTCCTCTTCCACTACAAAATGGAATGTTGCAAATTGTGATTGTGTTATAGCATGTCTGTAGTAGTGGAGCACAAAAACATATTTTTTTACAATAAATGGCACAGTATGTGCAAATGTTTTATTTCAAAAACTACATGCATTGTAGCAGATGTTGTGATGCAATGGTGTGATACTATATGTTATGTTGTTTTATGTTATCACTATGGTTTCTATGGAAACATTGTGACAAGATATTTAATGTCGTAGAGTATACCTTAAGGGTAAAATTAAGTCTTTACCTCTATGTTTATACAGATATGCATATTTTGTTGGCTTTTACAGCTTTATAAAGGTTTGTAAAACATAACGGAAACAGTACATTGATAAAATTGTCAAATAATTATAAAATTAATTATTTTAAGTTTAAAGAGAACAAAGGGGCACAAAGCACCTTTCTTAATTACATTTGTTTACATGTAGAATGTTTTTTCACGTTCCTCATTATACTTGATGATAGTTGTTGTTTTCAGTCATCTTACATTTGTGATTATGCCTGAAAGTCTTTATATTAACAGCTATACCTTTTTGGAACTCATGTCTGTATCAGACAAGATACTTATTACCATAGTTCTAATGTTCTAAATTTCTGATTTCATATTTACAAGTATCTACTTAATTAACATAATCAACATCTACTATACTATACTATATTCCAAAACTTTGCTTTATGCATCAAAGCAGCTGTTTGCACATGGTTGCTATGGTTATTTTTTTATTTATAGCTTTTAAGTAAATAAATGTTATATAAATTTAATTACAAAAGAGTCTAGAAATCGTTTAGGGGATGTGAGTCTTAGAATTGAACATGTTTGCATAGGTCCAAAAGTGTGAAAATATTTTGATCTAATGATTACATTCTATTTAGTCAGAAATTAGACATCAAAGCCATAAAGTTAATTATAATTCCATGTAATAAAATTATGAATTCAAATTAGTTGCTGAGCCAATTTGAATAAATGATTAATCAGTTATCAGTGAGGTGATGCCAATAACTCAATGTTCTAACGTTAGAAGCATTGTAAATCTATTGTGAAAACTGTTAACTGGTGAAATAGCTAGAAATTGTAGCACCCTGAAGGGTACGCCAAAATCCAGGATTAGTATTGTTGGCTTAGAAGGCTCACAATAAGGTGAGTGATAGAAATAATATGTGTATGTTTGATTGCAGTGATGTATATTTAACAGTAGAGAAATTCATGGAGTAGCAGCAATGGTCAGAGAGCTGAGAGGTGCAAAGAGGAAAAGAAGATAGAGACATAAAAGGAGAAAGTAACTGTTAAAGATCCTGTGTTATACCTTAATTGCTCACAGTATCTTCATATTCTGTTCCTGTAGTAATTACCGAGCCAGCTCGGCTTGGTACCTTTGGAATCTATAAGTAATGCCCCCCACAATGATTCAGCGCCATTTCACAGAGGGACACAGAAAGGGTAGCACAGTTATTGGCAGTCTCTAGTGCAGTTGGGCAGCGTCATAGGTAGAATAGAAAGAGGAAAGAGCAGTGTTCTTCAAGGTCTCCAGTAACATTCAGGAGAGCTCTATTGCCCCATTGCTAATTGTCTAATTGCTGAAATAGAAATAATGGGTCTGGCAGGCTTGGTCTTCTAAATCTGTAGTCACATTGTTCTGTGTTATATAGGTAACATGCAAAGCGGAGAGCTCCATTGCTCCATTGCTAATTGTCATTGCTGAAATAGAATTAATAGGGCAGGCTTGGTCTTCTAATTCTGCAGTCCCATAACGTACAGTGTTATATAGGTAACACACAAAGAGAAGAACTCCATTGCTCCATTACTAATTGTCACTGTTGAAATACAAATACTAGGCCTGGCAGGCTTTTCTTCTGACTTTGCAGTCAAATTGTACAGTGTTCTATAGGTTACACACAAAGAGAAGAGAAGAGCTCCATTGCTCCATTGCTAATTGTCATTGCTGATGATGATTGCTGAAATTGAAATAATAGTTCTAGCAGGCTTGGTCTTCTAAATCTGCAGTCACATTGTACTGTGTTATATAGGTAAAACACAAAGAGGAGAGGAGAGCTCCATTGCTCCAATGCTAATTGCACCACTTTTCTTTACTGACACTGCTGTGTGGCAATGTTTCCTAGATGTGCTAGGAACTGCCATGTGAGTTATTGCTCTGTCGCTTAGCATCCAGCCAGGTCGCTGCAGTCTGAAAGTGTACAAAAATAAAATTGTGACCTGTGAGGTGGTCAAAATTTACTGCAAATGACTTGAAATTAGTGTTATTGATGTTAATAATAATGTACGGGGGAAAAAAAGCAAAAATATGTGATTTTAGCAAAATAAATAGGGATTTTAGAAAAAAAATTGGATCCAAAACCAAACCCAGAGCACAGGTGTCAGTGAACATCTCTAATATATATGCATGAAAAACAATCGACTTATACAATAATGTAATAATATAAATTCAATAGTATAAACTTACATACGGTACTTAGAATTTCAACATAGATGACAATCTGTGTATAGGTTCAATATCTTATATTACTAATCTCTTGCTCATATATGTGCTCATGTATATGTGTGTGTGTGCATGTATCTCAGAATTCATTACAGTTCACATATTGGCTGCATCATTTCCACCTTACACATAGTAAAGCAATGTCCATAAATCCGAATTGAATTAAAAAAAAATAATAAAAAAAAAAATATATATATCTATAATATAAAATCCTAGTGGCGTGTGTTAGTCTGTGTGAAAAAAAAAACAACAAGCTGCAGCGCCACCTGCTGGGCGGAGTTGTACACTGACCTACTAAATTCTTAGTGTGTGTGGGGAAAAAAACTCAGAAAGGGCTTAAATTTGGTATACTAAGATGTTTTTAATTTGTTAATTTAATTTGTTAATTGTTAAAAGTGTTTATAAAGATTTAAAAAATATATATATATATTTCTTGAAGGAGAAGTGACAGTTGGGAGTGGTTGGTGGTTGCCGGGGGTGACAGAGCGAGAGGAGTGTGATACTCAGGACCACTGACAGAGATCCCTGTGTCTGGATAGACATCTGGATAGATGTGGCGATAAAAATGAAGGATGAGGTGATGGAGAAAAATGATGAGGTGGTGACATGTGGACAAAACCACGTTAAAAAAGGGCGCTTGCGTCGGAAAGTAACGAATAGATCTAATATCACTTAAGAATATACATAGGTAATAATATAAGATATATAATTATGCATATGTCTAACTTATGACTCCCAGTCATGGGAGATAATAATTGTTTTTATTCTATATGTCTGAACTGTTAACATCAAGTGCATAGAAATAAATGTTATATAAGTGTCACAATTATCTAGCCTCAATTTGATAACATAGTCTAAAAAGTCATGTGAACTGCTCACTGATTAAACTGAAATGTTGTGCTGTGGACATTTCGTGAATTGTGCTACATCAAACAAGAATATGATTCATATTAGATTAGCTATACTAATATTAAGGTGATAATTTAATAAACAATATAGTATAGATTAGTTACTACAAACAAGAGTAAACTAGAGTAAATCTCATTCCTATTCTGATTTCCTCCACTATAAAGTCATCCTTTCATCTTACAGCACTGCCCTTTCAATTGCCAAACAAAAACATTCCTCAAATCTCTAATATCCACCTAGTCTTATAACCCATGTTGCCTCTTTGCCACCTTCAACTCACTTCTCTGACAACCTGCACCTCTTCCCTTCCTCTGTCACAACTCTTGATTTTGACACCTACTTAAAAGAAAAATCAACACCATTTGACAAGTTATTTCCACATGTCAAACTCCACACACTCCACACATTCTACCCAAATTCACCTACACTCCCCAATCCACCCATAATTCATTCTCTCCACTAACTGACAACAAAGGGCCTGATTCATTAAGGATCTTAACTTAAGAAAAGACAAAACCATGTTACAATGCAAGGGGTGCAAATTAGTATTCTGATTTGCAAATAATTTAAATACTGACTATTTTTTCACGTAGCACACAAATATCAACTTTACATTTCAGTGTACAAATAAGCTATCAAGTATTTGTGTGCTACATGAAAAAACAGTCAGTATTTAACTTATGTGCAAAACAGAATACTAATTTGCACTCCTTGCATTGTAACATGGTTTTCTCCAGGAGACTGAAATAAGACGTTTCTTAAGTTTAGATCCTTAATGAATCAGGCCCAAAGTCTCTACACTCATCTCACCATCTCACCCTACAACCTGCCTTCTTGACCCTACTCCCTCAGAACTTCTCCACTCCCTCTCCTCAACTGCCATCTCAACTCTAGCTCACCTCTTCAACCTGTCTCTCTCCACTGGCATTTTTAGATTTTCCTTTATTCAAGCACTCATCTCACCAAATCTAAAGAAACCATCTCTCAATTCATCCTCTCTCTCTCCAACTACCACTCTATTTCTCTCCTCCCTTTGAAACTACTTAAGCGATTAGTGTAAAAATGCCTGTCTCACTTTCTCTCCTCTCACTCCATTCTAAGGGTCATTTCTCCATACTCAATTTCCTGGACATCTCTGCTGCTTTTGATACTGTTGATCACCCTCTTTCTCTACACACACTTCACTCAATTGGCCTTAGTGACATAGTTCTTTCCTGATTCACTTCCTACCTATCGTACTGCTCCTTTAGTGTTTATACCTCTGGCTCATCCTCCCCTCCACTCCAGTACCACCTCTACACTGATGACACGCAAATCTATATCTCTTCCTCGGACCTCTCCCCTTCTGTACTATCTCGTGTAAATAACTGTCTTTTGGCTACCTTCACATGGTTGTACCAACGCTACCTAAAACTCAACATATCCAAAACAGAGCTTATTATCTTCCCTCTTGCTAGAATCCACTCCTCCCCTCAAACTTCCCTAACTGTCAATAACACCACAATTTCCTCAGTCTCCCACGTCTGCTGCCTTGGTGTAACACTTGACTCTACCCTCTGCTGCCCAGACTCTCACCCAATCATTTTGATTCCACCTTAAAAACATTACCAGAATATGTCCTTTTGTTACTCAACCTGCTAAAACCAGAGATAATGTAAGGTTTCTAAAAAGAGATGGGTTTTTAGAGAATGTCTAAAGATTTGATGGTTGTGGAAAGCCTGATTGGGCATGGTAGAGAATTACATAGCTAGGGAGCTGCATGAGAGAAGTCTTGTAGGTGCAAGTGAGAGGTGGTTACCAGTGATGAGACAAGGAGCAGGTCAGAGGTAGATCTAAGTGGGCGGAGGTATAGTATTTTGACATGAGTTTTGAGATATAGAAAGGAAATGGTATTGTTGAGGGCTTTGTAGATAAGGGTGAGTAATCTGAATTGGATTCTCGAAGACACAGAGAACCAGTGTAGGGATTTGCAAAGTGGTGCAGCAGATATGGAGCAAGAGGAAGAACAGTCTTGCAGCAGCATTTAGTATGGATTGAAGTGTGAATATATGGGTGTCAGGAATGCCAGATAGCAGGAGGTTGCAGTAGTCAAAAAGGGAGATGATGAGATAATGGATATTATTATGTGGTTTTTAATAAAAATTGTTAGTTGAAAAAGTGAATATACCTTTTAATTAAATTATATCTAGTGATATGTGTTGTTTATGTGCCTATTATTAATCAAGGCAAATATTGACTTAAAGTAAATAAACTAAAAATGCAGCGCTCCAACCTGTCTGTCAAAAAAATAATAAAAAAGATAAAAATGTATGTAAAAAAATCTCTCTTGGTCACGTATCATCAATAAACACATAAATTTATTACCATGTAGTCTAAAAACATTTGAATAACAATAATTGCTAATATAGATATAAGAGAAGAAAATGACTCCACATAAACTAGATCACAGTGTACTGTGACCTAGTTGGCAGGTTACAAAAAGAATGTAGAGTGTATAAATGTAATAGAGAAATATCCTGAAAGTTAATCAAACCACTTATTGCTCCACAACTCTACTCATTATATAATGTCAGCTGATACAATGTGGTCAAAAGAGTGTGGAAGCAATAAACATATAAAAAAGCCTTGGGAGTAATTCCCACATAAGAATGCCCAGTATGCCGTGATGCTCAAAATGCCTCAATGAGGAATCACATATAAACAAATCATAAAGTCTCGGTGTCCATAAGTTGGCTTATAACATAGATATTATGTAGCCGAAGCTCAAAACTCTTTGCATGTTCAGTGTCCCGAAACTTGGATATTGAACCACTTAAATCTCAAAGTGCCAAAATAGCCCAAACGTGGGCAATGAAATGTATAAGTACTCACTGACTCCAGCCGTGATATATGAGAGTTTATGTGTATCACTCCACATGTCCACTTCGGGTATATCTCCACTAAGGACTCGTCTCCTGAGCCGCACCCGATGTCCCGTGCTAATATTGATTGTACAATCGTGGGGAATACACCACACGGTGTGCAGATAGCGTATGTGCTCTCAGACTCAGTCAGGCTAGGCTTGTGGGTCCGTAAGCGGTGAGCTGACGGAATCCAGCTGGCGTTCTGTCCACGGTTCACAGCTGTGTGTGTAACCGACCCAACACACTGCACTTGAGCAGTAAGTGAATTGAGCTCCGATTAACCGGAGGCCTACGGAGGGAGTGAATGCATCAAGTAAAACCACTCTCCATGTGAACCAGATAAAACGATGTTGTCAGCACTTAGATGTTACGTGGAAATAAAGCCGGCATCATAGGCATCAATAATAGATGATATAGAAATAAACCACAGTTGATAAAATGAATAAAAAAGGATGACTAACAGTCAATCCTAAACCCTAACACGTTTCATTACAAGTGTAACTTCATCAGAGGGAGTCTCCCTCTGATGAAGTTGGGGAGGTGGGTTGAACCAAAAAGGTTATTCTGGGCAATAAGTGTGATGGGTCCAAAATGGGGGTTAGGAAACAGACTGGATTTGGACTGGAGAACGCAGTGGGACAGTGTGTTAAATGTGGTTAGGATAATGAGGGTCAATTTGGGAAGATGTAGGTAAAAGATGGGAAGGATTGCAGTTCGGATATTGAGTCATGGGTTTTTTTTTCTGGAGATTTCCAGAGGGCCAGGACTGAGGAATTGGTGAGACGGGTCAGGGTAATGTCAATGTGCCTGGAATTACAATTCATCTGGATGAGGGAAGTGTCCAGCTTGGTGAATTTTATTTCATCTTTAGGGGTGAGGGTAGTGCTCATCTCCTACGTTGTGTTCTGTTGTGCTTGGTTGGATTCATGCATTTTATTGTAGAGATCAATTAGTAGTGCATCCTGGCTACTGTCCCCTGCTTCCTCTTCCATCTTAGGCTTTTCCACATCACGGTTCACCTCCACAAAGGTCCAACTGTTCTTCCATAGTATCTGCATCTTCACCTAACTATCATGCCTGAGGATCTGTTTGTACACAGACTGTTTCTGTCTCTGGAACAGAAATGACGACATGCAAAAAGGTGGGAGGTTTGATTAGGTTCCTTTCCATGGAAGAAAACAAATTGGTACAGATGGTGGTTGCTGAAAGTTCAGCAGGCCTCTAGATATGAATAGCACTGGAGACTGGCAAGAATTCAGGTATAGCAAGATGGTGAACAGATTTAGCAGTGGAGACCATACTGGAACCGGAATACTGGATCAGATTGGAACCGGAATGCTGGACTGGAATGTAATGGATTTTACTTGCAGATGCATGACATGGATGTGATTGCTGTGGTGTGTTTGTTAAGGATAAAAGGATTGTGGGATCTTGTAGGCGGGCTTCCGATGCTGAATTGCAGTCGGATGATAGCTAGGTCTGGTGGGTTTATTTAGTATCACGAAGCTGTGAAATATTTAAAGATTGTGTTATATTATTGTTCTAACAAAATAAAACAGAAATTGGTTAAAAGACTGGAATAATGAGTCACTCATTCAGTAATTCCTACAGAGTGGTGTAATCGTGGGATCTGAAAGGACAGCCAAAACATAGATGTTCACCCAGCCATCCAGAAAACAAAGCTAAGTGTGACATTAAAAAAAATAAACGTGTTTTTTTTCTTTTCTTTTCCTTTTCTTATTTCCATTTGTTCCTCGGGATGTATAATGTAGTAGCTGCTGCTAGCTAAGGCACTACAAATATCAGAAATTAGCTTGTCAGTGCATGTTAAGGGAAGCACAGTTTCACTATCCCACTGGCTTGGATAGGAAGATAGAAGAAATCCTGTGAGTTTTAACTAATGTGGCACCCACACAGCAGGCCCAGTAGCCTGTCGACCTGGCTACCATTAGTGAAAGTCCTGTGCATGTACAGGGTCACTGAGGAATATGAATGTGCCTGTTTTCATATTACTGTGACAGCAAGCACTGCAAGTTGTGGCAGCAATAGTCCCCATATTCTGTGAGTATAGAAGGCTGAGAGACCGGCCATGGGGGAACCCTATTTCAAAATAAAAGGGCCCCTGCTTTATAGGGTAGCGGTGGTACAGGAGAAAATAGTTAATCAACTCTTGGTGCCACAGGTACACGTGCCTTTTGCAATTAACAACAGCCCATACACACCTTTTTGGGGGGACAATTGGGGGAGAAGAAGACTCTAAATTGGGTGCTCTTGAGGTTTTACTGGCCATGAATCCTCATTATTTTATTTATTATTAATATTTATTTATAAGGCGCCACAAGGCATCCGCAGCGCCGTACAGAGACAAACAAAATCACAATACAATGGGAGACAGCACAGTACAGTAAACACAGCAACTCAGTACGCTCAATGCACAGCTAGAGAGGGCGGGGAAGGGGGAGGGAGGATCCTCAAATGACGGGGCTCAAGAAGGAGGGCGCGGAAGACAGGGAGACCCCCAGGGGGGAGGAGGGAGCGAGAGTGGACGTGGGGTGGAGGACCCTCGAGGAGGAGGGCTAAGTAGCTGGAGAGCAGAGTTAGAAGTGGTGGAAACAGGAGGAGAGATGGCCCTGCTCAGAGGAGCGTACAATCTAAGGGGAGGGGTGGACAGACAGAGAGACGCAGGGGAGAGAGGGAGAGTAGGGGGACAGAGGCAGAAGATAAGGTAGGAAGTTAAGTGGGAGACAGAAAGGCTTTAAGAAAAAGGTGGGTTTTTAGGGCCCGTTTGAAGCTGGACAGATTAGGGGAAGTTCTGATGGAGGGAGGGAGCTTGTTCCAGTGGAGGGGGGCAGCGCGGGCGAAGTTTTGGATACGCGCGTGGGAGGAGGTTATAAGGGGGGAAGAGAGGCGACGGTCAGAGGCAGAATGGAGAGGGCGGGATGGAGCATGAATAGAGAGGAGGGTGGAGATGTAGGGCGCAGTGGAGTTGGCGAGGGCCTTGTAGGTGAGTGTGAGGAGCTTAAAGAGGATTCTGAAGGGGAATGGGAGTCAGTGAAGGGCTAGGTAGAGGGGGGAGACAAAAGAGGAGCGGCGAGAGAGGAAAATAAGCCTAGCTGCAGCGTTAAGGACAGATCGAAGGGGATCGAGATGAGAGTGGGGGAGGCCAGTGAGGAGGAAGTTGCAGTAGTCCAGGCGGGAGATGATCAGAGAGTGGATAAGGCATTTGGTGGCATCTTGGGAGAGGAAGGGCCGGATGCGAGCGATGTTGCGCAGCTGGAAGTGGCAGGATTTAGCAAGAGAGAGGATGTGGGGGCCAAAGGAGAGAGAGGAGTCGAGGATGACACCAAGGCAGCGAAGTTGGGGGACAGGGGAGATAGAGGTGTTGTCGACAGTGATGGAGAGGTCAGAAGGGGATGGGGTATGAGAGGGAGGAAAAACTATGAGCTCAGTTTTGGCAAGGTTAAATTTGAGGAATCGAGAGGACATCCAGGAGGAGATGGCAGAGAGGCAGGCGGACACCCTAGAGAGGAGGGAGGGAGAGAGATCAGGAGAGGAGAGGTATAGTTGAGTGTCGTCAGCGTAAAGGTGATAGCTGAAGCCGAAGGAGCTGATGAGTTCACCCAGGGAGGAGGTGTGTAGTGAGAAGAGTAAGGGTCCCAGAACAGAGCCCTGAGGGACCCCGACTGGAAGGGTGGATGGGGGGGAGAGAGACCCAGAGGTGGTGACAGAGAAGGAACGGTGAGTAAGGTAAGAGGTGAACCCGGACAGGACTGGGCCGGAGAGGCCGAAAGACTGGAGGGTGTGAAGGAGGAGGGGTTGGTCAACGGTGTCAAAGGCTGCAGAGAGGTCAAGGAGGATGAGAAGGGAGAAGTGGCCCCTGGCTTTTGCAGAGAGGAGGTCATTGGTGACTTTAGCCAGGGCAGTTTCAGTGGAGTGGAGGGGGCGGAAACCAGACTGGAGAGGATCAAGGAGGGAGTATTCAGAAAGGTAGGAGGTGAGACGGCTGCAGACGAGCCTCTCGAGAATTTTGGAGGCAAAAGGGAGAAGAGCTATGGGGCGATAGTTCGAGAGAGAAGTGGGGTCGAGATTAGGTTTCTTAAGAATGGGGGATACGAGAGCATGTTTGAAGGAGGAGGGGAAGATGCCAGTGGAGAGGGAGAGATTAAAGAGGTGAGCGAGGTGGGAGCAGGTGGTGGGGGAAAGGGAGCGAAGAAGGTGGGAGGGGATGGGATCCAGGGGGCAGGTAGTGGGGGGGGAGGATAAAATGAGAGAGTGGACTTCCTCGCCGGTGGTGGGACGGAAGGAGTGGAGGGGAAGGTGGTTGGGGGGGGAGGAGTTAATTATATTTAATTATTATTAAACACCTAACCCTATACATTCAATATACTCATGAGTGTAAAGAGATACTATCAAGCTTGGCCAGTATGCCAGTGTACTGCCCCTAAAGCAGACTATAGGGAGCTTCCTTGGTAACTCCTATAATTCCAGTTCCATGGATTGCCATGGACCTAGTAATGCTCTCGGGCCTTAGACAAGTCTGCCCGAGAGCATCAATATGTATTTGTAGTTCTTGATTATGCTACACGTTACTCCGAGGCAATTCCACTATGGAAAATTAAATCAAATACTATTGCCAAAGAGTTCATATTAATGTACACTCGACTCAGAATCCCAAAATAAATCTTAATTTTCAGGGCACTCCCTTCATGTGAGAATTAATTAGGGAGTTGTGTAAATTGCTCGAAGTACAAATCTCAGTTGAGCGGCTTAATAAGACCCTTAAGCAAATGACTAGATGAGCTCTGGCTCAAGATAAAAGAGATTGGGATACCCTGTCACCCTATCTCATGCTTGCAATAATGGTGGTGACCCAAGCATCAACGGGGTTCAGTCCCTTTGAGCTTCTGTTTGGGAGACAACCCTGTGGAGTTCTGGATATCCTCCAAGAAGGGTGGGAACAACAGTGATCCAAGGAGCCAAATATACAATAGTACAATTTTTTGGCCCAATTGTACGATCGACTACAACAGATTGGTCCCTTGGTAAAGCAACATCTAACAGAAGCACAGGAATGGCAAAAGAAGGGTTTTGACACCCGAACCACCTTACGCACTTTAAACCCAGGTGACAATGTGCTTGTCCTGTTACCAACTCAAAACAGCAGATTGTACAATATTGCTGCTTGGCCTGCATGGTGCACTAGTCATGTTCCAGCTGGCAATGGATAAAATGCTAAAGCCTCACCAGGAATACGACACGCTTACCTTGATGAGGGTGAACACTGAGGAGAGACCAATTATTTTCATCAGCCGTAAACTCCTCCTATGGTACAACAGGAGTGTTAGGCCATTAAGTGGGCATAGAAGCACTCCGGTACTACCTACTTGTTAGAGAGTTCACCCTGGATACCTACCATGCTCCGTTAAAATGGATGCACAACAATGAGGAGGTGAATGCCCGAGTCACACATTGATTCCTGATCTTACAACTTTTCAAATTTATGGTGGGACATAGGCCTGGGCCTCTGCATAAAAATGTCAATGCCCTGTCTTGAAGAAATGTGCTCCCCAGGGCAGCCAATTTGCCTGATTTAACGAGGCCAAAAAAGAGGGGGAGTTGGCAAAAAGGGAATTTTTGCCAGGAAAAGAATCTACTTCGCCAAGTTTATGCAGTAATAATAATAAGCTTACAATGAATATGGCAGAATAAAGCGCCAAACTCCTAGTTTGCACAAAATGATAAACAATTTACCAAAAACATATATAGTGTAACATCAATGAGATTTCACTCAATAAACTTATGTAGAAAACCCTAGTAATAACAATGCCAAAGCTAGTATCATATGCATGAATAGTGCAAAAAATTCAAAATGAATATATGAATGAATCCAGCAAAGACCAAATTGAAACCTTACTATCTTATTATGGAGTCTTGTGTAGATAAGAGAGTCGGTATGTAAAGCTGGACATTAAGGGTAGTGAAGGTGAATGGCCAGCTCACCTGAACTGCCCCAGAAACTGCTTAGGGAGCAATCAGTCCTCTCTTGAAATTTCAAATGTAAAAACAGTACAATTGATTGTGAATACATAAAGGTGAGGAGCTGTCAGGCTCGTGGAATTCAACCTCTCCACTCGTTGTCTACTGACAAATATTTATCTCACCCGACGGTGATACAAGTAGCTGCTTAGGGAGCCCTCCTCCCCTCTTTCCATAAGACATAGCCAGATGTAACTTGTATTTACCTTATAATCACATAATCAGAGCCAACCTTATCTCCTAAGAAGCAGAGAAATTGCAAAAGCGTAATTTGAAAGTTCAGCTCTGGTGGATGGCTGCAGCTAAAATGAAACCCTCAAAGTAATTTTCTCTGATCTAATGGTAGTAATTATTCTGGTCTTTATTGAGTGAATATTTAGAAACGAACTGATGTGTTTTGTCACTCCAAAGTGACTTTTTCAAACCTAGGAGTTTGTTGTGTTTTTAGTGCTAAATAGCAGCATATTTGTGGAGGTCATGTGAAGTACGAAACTTTCAACCAAAGACATTCAACTATGCAGGAGAGTCTTTTGAAACCTGTTTCTTTTGTTTGCCAGGGTTGAAATGGTGGATGACACTGAAAGGAAAGATTAGCTGGAGCCACTTATTTTAGGGTTGTTGTGCGATAAACATGTAGTGTGCCATATGAGAATGAGTAAATGTAGAAAATGGAGAGAGAATTTGTTACCAAGAGAGGGAAAACTATTGAAAACTAATAAAATTGAGATTTCTGTGGATAAGAGGATGCTTGATTGAGTTAGAGTGCAAAGTGCCAGAAGGACTAATGTGAAGAATTGGTGGAAGAAATGGGTGAAGGTCTGAGAGAGAAGTGTTAAAAAAATCAGAAACTAAAAGTCTGGAGAAAATAAAATCAAGGCAGGGGATATCAGGTTAATTAAAAGAGTCAGTTCAATGAGAGAAGCCGAGACAGGAGATTAGATGGAGTATTTTGGAAGCAGAATTGTTGGGTTGATCCAAGGGGACAATAGATAATAGCAACACTAAGATAAAAGTGGTTGAAGATTTGCATAGTATGTACATCAAAAGATTAAAATGTGATGATGGAACAGGTTGAGGAACTTTGAACATGCAGAGTTTAGAAAGGAAGAGTCCATCCTTCTTTTCTGCTTCCAGTCAAGGAGAACTAGATATAAAAATATTGCTTGCAGTCTACATTCATCTGCAGCCAGAAAAGAAATATAACTTCTCAAGGTTGAAATGAACTTTTAGTGAAACAAAACTGGAGTGGTTTGCTCATCTCTAATAATGACAAATGACAGAAAGACTGACAGATAGATTTGCTCCTCAGTCATGTCAACTGCTGAGCAGCTTATTCTTATTTATGTGTGTTTATGTCACATTGAGCAAATATTTGTTTGTTGCAAAAAGAGTTTACATTTGTTCTACTGTCAATGATTATATAAATGTTGTTTGTCTAACTTGGCTCTAATTTTTTCTGTTCTTTTAACCATCTGAGAACCCTTTGCTAACTATTTAAACACTATATATTACAGTAGTGTAATCACAAATCATGAAGACTAGCTGTCATATCATGGTTTATCTATCCTACTAACTTGTATAATGTAACCAGTTACAACTACTTAGCTTTGTTTTATTTTATGTAGCCTGGTCCTAGCTTTTGTCTTGACGGTGGATCTTTGAAAGTATTGATATTTACAAGAGAACTAATGCATGTAGGTTCATTGTTATATTTCGGAAAGCCAAAGAAAGTTAAAATTGATTTGTACTGATTATAGCAGCAAATATTCAATAATTTTAATGGATTTAAAAAAAAAAAATTGTAAAAAAAACCAAACATAAACTAATTTGGAAAACTTTTCTAACATGATATTAATATAATATGAAATAAAGCTGTGCTGTGGAATGGTTTAATAATGTTAACTAAAGCTCAAGATTTTGGAATGGTACAATTTTGCATTTATATTTTTCACACTGATATACTATTTAAAGGTCTCCCACAAGATTACACAAATGTTCCACTTAATCCTTAGCGAGTGTGCAACATTCCCTGCAATAAATTCTACCACATCTGTCTGTGTTCCTTGTGGAATGAACAATATTTTATTGTCTCCATATCAAAAGACTGACAATGCTGCTCAGTTTTGCTAGGTACAGACTACATAGACATCATTCTTCAGATATTATGAGATTACTATTTCATTACTGTGGTACTGAATAATGATTACGATTTATTCAAGAGGAAAATGAAATGGATTATCTGTAATATCTAAGTATTATCATAACCTAAATTTGAAGCGTTTTTTAAAGGGACATTTTGAATAAACTTATGAGTTATTCTTTCCATAAATGTATTTTGTTTGAACATTTTATTTATTTGAAAGACAGAATTATGTGTTATAGATTATTATTTTATAAATATAAATGCATACATCAGTATTTTCAAGGTTGGCACAGATTTAAAGTGTTCTATCGGTTTAGTAATTTTAACATACCTTTATATTAAGTCTTGATGGCACAGTATCTTGAGCCAATTACTAAACTTAATAGATGGACAGCATTTGGAATGTAAATTTAGTGGATTACGTCTGTTCACAGCTAAAATCCATTTGTCACATAATATAAAAAACAATCTAGCTTAAAAATTACTATAAACACATTGCTACACTGAGCAAAGCAGGCAAAGCCTCCATATAGTAATTTGAGATGACAAGCAAAATGGATTTTTTTTGCTTCGTATGGGAGTTGGCTCAACCAGGGCATTGTGACTCTTGCCCATCTAAATAAGTTAAAAAAGCAGCATCCTTGGTAAAGGAAAATATTTATACATAATAAGTCCTATTGTGACAAACAGCTCTGACTGTAATAATTTTAATTTTTAGTTAATATTTGCTTTTAGTAAAGTGCTATTAGTTTGTTAGTGTAGATGTTAGGTGAACTGCAACTTTTAGGTATTGCTATATCTTATATGTTTAAAAATAGTTTAGTGATTTTATTTTAGCGCGATAAATCTTTTAGTTGCGGGGAGCTATTAGCACAAGATTATTAGGTATTTAAATGTTATGAATACATTATTATGCAGAGTAATAATTGATAAAAATATTTAAATTAGTTTATAGTTAGCATGTTCAATCATTAGTAATTACTTATTACTTTAGTGTTAGTGAATGCAGCCAATAGCTATTTAGTTTTATATCAAAGGTTAATATAATTAGCTTATTGGATTATTTGGATTTAAGGTGTTATGTGATATGTGTTATATGATATATAAACAACTGGTTTTATATAACCATACAGTGTGTTTTAGACAGGGTAGAATTTTAAACGGACATTTGGAAATCTTTGTTTATTTGATGATGAAAACAGTGGTCATAGCTCAGGTTTAGAGGTTTAGAACTGGTAGAGGAGTTGCTCATTAATAGCTTCCTATGTCTCAGCAAGTAGAGCCACCACTAGTAGACAAATTAACTGGACTGTAGAACAGGGTGCTAGTGATAAGACTACATTGGCAGGTTCTAGCAGCCAAGCTGAACACGTTTGTTCAATCACCAGCAGTAGAGTGTCAGGAGGACACCCATACAACAGTGGAGAGCCAGAAGAACAGGTATGCAACAGTGGGGTATCAACACTGACAGCTGTCCAGCAGTGAAGTACCAGGAGAAATTCCCCAATTGCTCTGGTGCATTTAAAACCTCATTCATTGATTTATGATCACTCTAGAGGGATATCTTAGGATGACTACTTTTTAGATGGAGTCATTTTGCAGATGTTTACAATATTTTGGCACTTTAGATCCCTTCCAAATGCAGTATGAAGCCAAAAAATCAGCTATTGAAAAAATGTTCCCTTGAAAGCCAAAATACACTTCATCGACTCTGTGTATGTCATATGTCCAACCAGTAAATAAACTACACAATAACTGTATCCATGTTATGATGTGCAAAAAAAAATAGTCTTTGCAATGTAAACTATATACCAGTTACTAATCTGACATGGCCAAGAGGTCCATCATGGTGTATCCACCTTTAGAGCACTGGACCCCGATCACTTCTGATACTCTTCTTTGTATGATTCTTTTTGCCCCAATCATCACTGCACCAGTGCTTTCCTCCCTTGTGCTCGTTGGAGAGTGGAGGGGAACTTATCTATGCCCATAAGCTGTTTATGTCTTCATATAATCAGGGTCTTATTGAAGTGGTCTTATTGCATGTGTTAGATTTTTTAATTATTTGTGTAACAAATCCAAAAGAAATATACATTAGCTGTGTATTTTATTAAATATGTGTTAGCTGCATATTATATAATTTAAAAATATGTATGACACATATTTAACTATGTAGCTATTAGTTGTTTCTTTAATTAAATATGGATTTAGTTATTTGTTAGCTAATTTTTTTGTTATTATATATGAGTACAGTTGTATAAGCTACATTTCAGTGTGTGTAAATAGTTTTAATATAATGTTTCTGAAGAGCTCTATATATTTTTTACATATAGTTAGCTGTGTGTTTATTAAATATGTGTTAGCTATGACTAGCTTTGTATTTACATTTGTATTTTATTAAATATGTATCAACTACAAATTATATATTTGTAATAAATGTATTGGCTGTGTATTGGCTTACATTTGTGTGTTAGCTGTGCCTTTAATTAAATATGGATATGGTTTGTGTTTGGTGGTATTCATTAACGCGACTACCACAACGCCAACAACAGGTTACCCGACTTCAGAAGTGCGAAGCTGTCAATCACAAAACACTGCTAAGCCTGAAAGTTTTAAATCATCACCAGCCACCATCGCAAAGAATGAAGATGCCGGCAGTGGAAATTCACGTGACTTTCCAGGATGATGCTATTATTAGGTTTGTTAAGGGAGTAATGTAAGGAGGTGGCGGATGTACAAAGTAGAAGCCATGCTATAAAATATTGTACATCCGCTGCCTCCTTACATTACTCCCTTAACACTCCTAATAATCCTGGAAAGTCACGTGACTTTCTGCTGCCAGCATCTTCATTCCTCGTGATTGTGACTGCTGGTAATTTTAAACCTTTGAGCTTAGCAGTGTTTCGTAATTGACAATTTTGTGGTAGTCAGGGTGACATATCCAACCCATTCTTACTACCCAATAAGCACCAAAATTTTAGAGACAACCAGCACTCTTTAGCCCTGCAATAATGAGCCTAGGTACTAATTATCCTTATAACATTATAACAGAGGCACAACATCATGCTGCTTTCCCCAATATAGTGATAATCAGCTGTATCTGGCTATGCCTGGGGCTAATTATAGAATTTTTGGAAGGGCCATATTGGTTGTGTTGCCTCTGACCCAGTGCATGAACTTAACTACTCTATCTGACTGCTGCCTGCCTCTGTCCAAGTGTCTGGACCTGACTATGATACCAATTTGCACCAGACTCTGATCTAGCACCTGGATCTGCAAAGTATTCCTTTTGTGCCCTGGATAGGAACCGTAGCCTACCTTGCTGCATCTCTCTGGATTCCTGTGACAGGATTACTGTGAGTCGGTTTTCTATATTGTTTTTATTATATAGAGGCTCAAATTATTGTGCTCTGCTGCTCTGTTACTAGGGTTTCATTGCAGATAAGACTCTACTACCATGTGCTTGCTCTGGGGATAGCAAAGTACTGGCAAGCATGTATAGCTCTAAGGGAAAAGGGGATGCTGTAGGTGAAATCCACGCTAGTGTTCTAGTATCTTTTGTGTCTGGTTATCTACACCTATTGAACTTTGGGGATAGATGGTATTAAGGAGACTTGAGTACACTCCATGGTTGTTGCTGTGGATCCTACTACAGTGTCCGCACTGTATTGCATTACAGCTCGTTAACTTCTTCCATTTGCCATTCCGGTTCCTTGAGTCCTGCTCTCTTCCAGTGTTAATGCTGAGCTTCTTCCAGTGTGTTCAGTTTGCTGCCTGTAATTACTGATCCAATTACTGATTCAATTGCAAGTACATGTTCCCGCAAGCAACTGTGCTGAGTTTGATTGCAGCTTGTCAGTGATTTGATGGTCAGTGATATCTTATTGAGGTGATGGATATATTCTTTTGCAAGTAGTGCTTTATGTTTTGGCAGCATTCAGCTTCTACCCTTATTGTGGTTTATGATTACCATGCCATTTCATTCAGTACTAACATGAACTCATGTGTTGACCAGCATCAGCTTGTCTTTCTTATGTGCTGCTAGTTACATGAGATCCAAATACTGGTGTTCTTTGAATTATCTGTTGCCTATCAAGAATATGAATAACTGTGAATATACTTATGTGTGTACTTCAGACCTAGTTGCAGTCCTGTCCTATATTAGGAAAGTGGTATTAATCATGGCCTGCTAATCAAAATAAAAAAAACGTGCAAGCACATGCTGATGATGATGTTGACGGATACCAATAGCTAATCGCTTCTGATTGGCTTATTGCAATTCAAATCATATGTTGATAGGTGCTATCTTAATTGATTATGCTATATTACAGTACTTTTTGGGGCATACTTTAAATACATTTTTTTCATACCCAAGAAGGAGATTTATGATTAAAAAAATCAAGCTAAATTTGGGATTGTCGAAGTGACCATCATTTTTAACGGTTTTAACAAGGTTGTTCATGTTTATATCGGTGTATTGGGAATAAACTGCTATGTTAGTTTTACACTATGGAGTTTTCCCTTTTTTCCTTGTATGGTAATCTAAACGGAGAGGAATCTTATAGGAGAAATCAAGGTCCCTTTGTGGAAGCCATATGCTATTCTACACACGTGATACTTGTCTTCTAGTGAGTATATACCCTTAAGGAGCTAAGAGGATTGCTCCATCATGTGGTGTTCTGGTATCATCATAAAACACACGGGAATTTAAGGGACATTACTATTGAATGTTTTAGATTATACAGGCTATGGTATGTCTGTTTTTTCTTCCTTTTATATATCTTCATGATGTATACATATGAAATGGATTAATTGAAGGAGAAGAATCTTCAGTTTCATCAAGAATACCTGATTTCTAATGGATAAGATCTAAAAAGCAGGACATTTATTTGGACAATATCTTGGAGTGAACTAAAAGCTATTACCAATAACGTCTTCTTCCCTTTATTCTGTTTGGATTGTCGAAGTAGTTTGATCATGTTTGAGCTGGTGCAACCATGTTTCGGTTTGTGCAGTCAATGATTGATACATTTTGCCGTTTTGAATTAATTAATTCAAATACAAACCGCAAGCTCTGAATGAAATGAAAATTCTTTCTAATGAATTAATTAAATGAAAAAGGTAGATTATAATGCAGTAGTCCAGGCATGAGGACACAAATGTCATAAATCAGCATAGGAAGATCCTTTGGGGGAATTAAATGCTTGATCCATATTATGTTCACAGATGAAAGGAGGATCATTTGATCATGGCTGACACATGGGGCCTGATTTACTAAGGAACCCAAATCTCGATACATGCAGTATTTTATGCAAAATTGCTCAGCGAGAGCTCAGAAATTGACTATACGCCAGTAAACACAAGTGCATGCAATTCATCCATGAACACAAAGATAACAGAGGACAGGAATTGGCCCGAGGGAATTAAAGGGATGTAAAAGATAAAAAAAAATGAATTGAGCTTGGCAAGACATAATATTACAGGTTTTTGTTATGCCAGTCAGAAAGAAGGTCTGGGGATGGCATGAGCTGTGGATGGCTTATAATGAATGTGTATGTGTGTGGTTAAAGAGGTTATGTGCTGTGCAGGACATATAGAGAAAGTGTGTGACAGGATCCAAGATGGGCGTTATGTGGACATGTTTTCCATCACTGGTATGCACAAGGCTGCGCTGTTGGTTGCTAAGGCAAGGGATGGTATTGTGGAGGAAGCACATAGAAATTTCATTAACAGGTTGGAGAGCATGTTGGTTTTTGCTGGATGCTACTTGGAGACAATGCATGGGAAACATATGAACATCCTTAAGTACATTTATTTGTTCCAGGGGATGTACATGTGCTCTAAAGGCATTATCTGAAGACGATATGATGAGGCTTTTTGCAAGGAATGGGACGGTTAAAGTGTGATGGCTTTTGGATACAAGAATGTTGAGGTGTGGCTGTGTGCTATGCAGCCCAATATTAGTTTGCCAGAGGGAGGGGCTTCTAGGGTGAGGCAAGGTTTCGGGAGGCCTGGCTCACCCATGTAGTTCAAAGGTAGGTGCTTCGCCTTTAATGGCGGACATTGGAACTGGGACTCTTCTTGTTGCTTCAATCATGCTTGTTCCATATATGGACACTCCAGGAAGGATTGTTCTAGGCACCTGCATCCTCCATCCACTGATTACTCTGGGTCTGAGGTCCTCCCTCCCTATGGCTTTTTCCCCGGTGGTTTTGGATGAGTAGAGTAAATGATTGGGCTGGTATCCCCATAGTCAGGCTGCTCAGTTTTTATGTTAGACACTTTTGTATGGTTTCTGGATGCACATTCATGGGACTGTTTCGGTTGTTAATCCCCATAATTTAAAGTTGGCCTGGGAGATGCCCCACATGTGCATGACAAGATGGCCAAATACGTGAGCTTGAGTAGAAAGTGTGGTCCATTTCTTGTCCCCCCCCAATATCTGATTTGATTTTGTCTGCGGTGGTGGTGGTACCCAAAAAGGAACCGGGTAAGTTTAATTTAATTCAACATTTGTCCCATTCTCAGTGAATGACGCAATTAATGGGGACATGTGCAAGGTGGTGTATCAGTAGTTTGAGAGGGCTTTGGCTTTGGTTCAAGAGTATCTATCTGGCTCATTGTTGGCGAGGCTGGATGTGGAATTGACATTCCATCTTCTCCCCCTGCAGCCTGCTTCCTTTTGGTATATGGATTTAAAGTTGGATGAGGGGTTTTATATGGAAAAAATGCTTGTCCATTGGCTGTGTGGTGTCATGTGCCTTTTTTCAGTTTTTTAGTTTGTTCCTCCCCGGTGTATTGTTGCTGGAACAGGCCACTGCTGGGTGGCTCACTATATGGATGTTTTTTGTTTATAGGTTGTGGTGAGTCTGCTGTTTGTCAGAAGGTTTCGGTATTGGCGCATGCTTATGGTGCTGGGGCTGCCATTTGCAGATGATAAAACTGGGGGCCGACGGTTAAGCTGTCGTACATGGGCATTGAGATTGAAAAGTTGCTGAGTTATTGCAGGTTGCCAGATGCCAAAATGGCCAAATTGCAGGGTGTGTTGGATTTATTTTGAGATGGTTAGCAAGGTCACAGTAAAACAGGTTCAGTCTCTACTAGGGCTTTTGAATTTTGCATGTTATGTTATTCCAATGGGACAGGTTTTCTGTAGAAAGCTTGAAAGGGCTGCTGTGTTTAAGAAGCATCATTTTATTAGGTTCTCTTGTGAAATCAGTGAAGATTCGGCTATGTGATGTGTTTTCTTGCAACATTTCAACGGGTTTTGTCTCTTCCTCCTCTCACAATCAATGGTGGGCATTCAGCTGTTTGCTGATGCGGCCGGGTCAGATGACTTTGGAGCTTGCCTTAACCGTGAGTGGTGCATGGCACCATGGCCCCTCAATTGGCACGAGAAGGGGCTCACAAAGAACATTATTCTATTAGAATTGTTTCCAATTATTGTGGCTTATGAATTGCTTGAGTGACAAGAGCATTGTTTCCTGGTGTAATCATTTGGGGGTGGTTCAGGCCATTAATAAACTCCTCTTCTCCTGCACTTAGGTTGCTTAGACAACTGGTTCTTAAATGTTTGTACCTCAATGCATGTTCCTGGTGTTATGTGCTTATATTTGGCAGATTATGAAGATGGTATAGGGAAGCATGGATGAATGGAAATGGTTTCTGTTTTGCGAGTGGCCTTAGAGCAGTTCTTGTTGGCTTTTCTCTGGGAAGTTTTTTTTTCTGGTAAGTCCAAAGCCTCCATGGCGGGCATCTCTTTCTTTTCACAGTTGCAGAAATCGGTGGATGTCACTAAGACTTTTTGGGGCTGCAAAGCTTTTAAAGGCTGGGCAAGGCTCGCCACCAGTGGTTGCAGTTTATGCTTGAGGTGTGCTCATTTCGATTGGTTTCTTTTTTGGTGCTTTCCAAGTTAATGAATTGATGGCTTTTTCTAGGTTTTCATATGGTCCAGGACTGCTTTACAGGAATGTTGTTGTTCACAGTGATAGTTTGGTTTGTAAGATCCACAGGTCTAAAGGGTGTTGGATCACGTTGCGTCAGAGAGCTGATACTTTGGTTTGCCCATTTATTTAGGTTGAATTTATTTGGCCTCTAGCTGTAATTGGTTGATGCATTGCAATGTATCCTCTTTGACTAAGTTCCAGTTCAGGGCAGTGTCTCAGAAGTGTTTGCGTAAACTAGTTTTAGATTCAGCCGATTATGGCACCCAATGCTTTAGGATCGGTGCTGCCACGAATGCGACCAGGGAATGTTATTCTGTTCAGTCTCTCATTGCATTGGGTAGATGGAAGTCTGGATGGCTGAGTGCCACACACTAATGCTAGCTTTCTTTCCTGGCAGAGCTAACCCATGACATACATTGCTTGCCTTGTTTTGAGGCATCATGGAGAGATTTGTCTATTTTTTCTTCTTAATGGGGGGGTCCAATTGGCTTGGGGCTCCTCATGGTTTTTTAAGGTTTTACCTCCATATGGGTTATCCTGTGCATACTTTTCCATGGCTAGGCCTGATGCTTTTGGTTTTTCTCATGTTTGACTTAATTCTATGTTTCAAGTTCATGGTGGAAATTTGTGACGGTATGGCTGGTGGGTTATTTCTTTGTGTATTGGGCTAGTCAAGCATTTTAATGGGGTTTGAGAGGTTTGCTGGTTGGGTTTTAGAAGGCTTTGTTGGGCTTCCTTATTGGATATTCTGTCCGCGAATGAGGCCAAGTTTGGGCATCCTGGGATATTGGTAATTCATTTGGGAGGACATTACCTGAGAAAATTGGACCTCATTGGATACATTAAGTCTGATTTTGACATGAGTCTGTCCCGCTGGCCTGGGATTCACTTAGTCTGGTCAGATATTGTCCCTAGTAGGGCATGGAGAGTCATTATTAAACCAGTTTGCCTCAATAAAGCCTATTCTAAAGTTAACCTGGCCTTTGGGAAGTTTCTGATGGGATTAAGGGGTTAAGTGGTTAGCCATCCAAACAATAAGATTACTTTTCCTCACTTGTACAGGTTGGCTGTGGTTTATTGGTCTGAAGAGGGTATAGCTTGTAGAGCAAATTTTTAGGGTTCATGTTGGGTTTTGACAGGTAACTGTGGATGGCGAAGTCGGTTCTTTCTTGTGTGAAACTTAGCTTTGGCATAAAAGAACGCCAATTATATGCTGTTGCGGTAACTGTTGTCGGGTTAGAAGCTTCGGGAAAAAGATTACCACCAGTGAGGATGATATGCAGTTACTTTTGTATATGTTATTGCTGTGCCCAGTCTCTCCTTTATGATATTGTATCAATCCAAAAAGTATTAAACAAGAGGCAGAGTTTTCTATGCTTTACTAACAGAATGTTACATACATTAATCCACAACAAAGTAGGCCTGGGGATATGTGGGAAAGTCCTTTCTTGTGGATTATGTGTGAAAAACCTTTCAAGTATACATTCCCGAACAGCTAGTGTAAAGTCAGAATGTCTTTTGGGAATTTTCTGGATTCCTTTCATTTTAAACATACAAAATCTTTATCACAGTGACACGGAGAGTATGACTACTGTACATTAGTTCATTCATACAAAAATTAGAGTTATTTGATGGATACAGGATAAAGATGAATAGTATTATTAGGGATGTGATGGATGGAATCAGGTATAATTTGATTTTACAGTACCTTGCTTTGCGGTATTCAGTGGAGGGAATGTGTAGCACTGGAGGATTCTTCTATGGAGGTAGAGTTTAGTCCAATTTGAGGGATTTTTCTAGTAAATTGCGTTCAATTTAAGCTGTTTTATACAAAGAATCAGGACAATGAAGAAAGTCAAGCAGCCTTCCTTAGTATGCTCACTACATATGAAATTTTGACTGGGAAGTTAATCATTGGGAACTACAGCTCAGTATAGTTGATTGTGGGTTGCTATTGAAAATGATAGTGGTTCTGTACTGCACTTGAATAGTGAAATAATAACAAAGATATTTTGCCTCTTGTAGTGCATATCGCACCTTAGTCGAAGAACACTCATATGTATTAAATACAATAGTTTGACAACGATAATAATGTTAGTATATTAAAACCCTCCATACAAATATATTTTCAGAAACAACTACTTTATATTTAGAAATAGCATTAAAGTCTATGTATCTCTCTAAGACACATACATTAATTAATTGAAAAGGTTAATAATGCAAGCTTGTATAATGATTTTTTGCAAATACCCTCCATCCTTTATTTGCCATATATAAGTCATTAAAGCGCAGTAATCTGAAATCATGAAGATTATTTTGGTATTGCAGGAAGATGTCCTTTTTATATCATTATTAAACACAAACTGTCACTGGGCTTTTCAGTTTTACTTATTTCTGCAAGCTTGACAGCAAATTACCACCACTAGGATTAAAAGCAATTGGGATTTTGACCTTCTTTACTATATATGACAAATGGTTTCATAATTTGTCATAGTAAGCCTAACAGGATATCTGGATTTCAGAGCAATGTAGGTGTCAAATTAAGCATCAGTAAGAGACTGTTATTTTCCATTCAAGAGAGATACAAAAATATCCCTTAAGTTCAGAAAGTGTGAGAATTCTGGAAACAGTGTAGATTATTTATAGAAAGTGGATGTCAATTTGTGAAATGATGGAGATACAATTTTATTGAGGCAGCAAATTGCTTAAGGGGAAGGTTTCAGATTTACTCGCAAGTACAGATTCAAGTTCAAACATACCAAGCAGATGAAATTGGTGTCATGTTTTCAGAAATGTCTTAAAGCAAGCCTAAGTGAAAAAAGTTAATAGGCATTTATGGATTATACTGTATATTTAAGAATAATGTGTATGTGTGTGTGTGTGTAAATAGGAGAAAAGGGATGGCACTGTCAGGCTCCATACCTTCTGTGAATTCCTAGACCTAGTCCTTGAACCTGCTCAGCATCTATAAAAATAACAACTACCAGAAACTAACTCTTTGAGCATGCTCAAAGGGGACTCAGTCTGTGTGCACCACTCCCCAGCTGCTTCAGATCTCCTCTCATTACTTCCTTTTAAATATCCAGTTTTCTAGCTCAGCCTTTGGTTGTCTATTGTCAGTTATCAGCTTTCTGTGTTCCTGTTTTTGCTACAGCATTTCTTATTTCTTATGTGTGCTGTTTTCATGTGTCTTTGTTTGTTGTTATTTTTGACTGACTTCTGGAAATCTTACCCTCGCATTTTACAAGTTTTCATAATTATCTGGAGTATCAGATCTGGGCGTTATCCTGGACTTTGCTATTTATGTGTAAGACAATCACTTCTGCCTCATTTTCTGCTCAGTATTATTTACAGGCATTATCAAGTATATTATGACCTGTGATTGGCTAGCATTTATCACCTGCATGCTCTGACATTTTGTTCCAGTCTGACCTCCAGCCACTGGACCTCCATTCTCTTTTCCTGTTGTGCTGGTGCCTGTGTGCCGGTGATTGTTGCAGTATTTGACCATGTTATATTGACTGCAATAAAGTCTTCTGTTCACAGTCAAGTCACTACCTCTGTTGCCGGATTTTGACAGTCTATTATTTATTTAGGTGCTGTAGAGGCAGCAAAATGCCTGACAATGTAACAAAGAATCTACTCCAAATTTGATAAAACAATAAATAACCAGAAATTAATACACTAAAAAAGAAACCAGGATTAAATGTTAGTACAGCAAAACTGCTCAATTATATTAACAGCATTTTCTAAAAATAAAAATATTAAATAAATAGCTAATGACTTCTTGCTGTATGGCTTATAGTGCATTTGCATTGCACATAAAATCCCAATCTTATTTAAAAAAGCTGCACAAGTTACTGTACATAAGCAGTAATACTTGTGCAATGTTCTTATAATTACAAAAATACATAGCTGATCTTTATACCTTATAGATAATATCACATTTTTAAAATATCTAAAAAAGAATTTGATTAGATACATTTTTTTGTATAACAAATGCATATGTTGTGTCTTTTTACACCTTATATACAATTTTACCCTTTTTCACATTTATTTTTAGATTTTTATTCTTCATTTTTTATTCCATATAAATGGATCTTGGAGCACTAACAGACTTAAATATGTGCTCGGAAGCATTTTATATATAAAAAAAATAAAAAAATAAAATCTCCTGTCAGCTTCTGAACAAGATCAACCGAATCATCACCTAGAAACATAGAAACATAGAATTTGAGATTACCACCTCTCAGTTTCCCACATTTACACTTTTTAAAAAGAATAATAATATAAATTTTACTTGAAAAAACATATTGTTTTGGCTGTATATTTTTAGTACATTTTTATTTATGTTTCATTTTATGATACTTTTGATATACAACAAACATTGAGGGGGGCACATATAGATGATACCACAGCTCTTTTTTATTCTTACATGGAGCTGCTAGTTTACAGTTTACTATGATCTATGTAAATTGAAATTGAACATTGCTTTATCACTGTGGACTACCCTATTTCCTTTAAAAAAAAAAAAGCCAAATAGTTATGTATATATTTGCTCTACTTAAATCTGCCTGTACTCAAGAAACAGAACACAACGGAAGAGAAAATGATATCTCTCTTTTTGAATATGTTAAACAATGTATAATTAAAACAATTTTGGCAACACACACCTACAGCAGGTATAAGGGCACTTAATATTGTACAAGTTAATAGGAAAACCTCTTATTATGTTAATAAAGACATTTTTGTGCAAAAGTGCATTTGACAGTGTAGGATACATTTTAGAGTTTAACCTTGGACCTTATAGAAGTAGATGTTTTACTACATGTTTTATCACTGTCAATAATATGCAGGGAGCCCACAGGGAGGAACAGGGAGGACTCATGTTTGAAGGGATGTGACCTCAGTTTGTTTGTAGCTATTTTTGCAAGAACTTGCATTATGAGGAATCTTTTGAATATTGGGACTAAGTTATAGCCCACCAATTGTTTTTCAAAACATTTTAAATTATTACTGTAAACTCAATTAGATATTGAGATAAAATTTTTCAAACTCATCTCTCATTGATGAGTTTGAAAAAGTTGGCCTGGGATCAAAATTGTCAGGTAGCCCATAATTATTATAGGAGACGCTGGTAATATAAGGAAAATACTATACTCCATGACCCTGTCAATTCAGACCATTAATGTTAATGGTCTTAATAGCCCTCAAAAACATACATTGCTCCTCCAGTATTTAAAATGTCAGTCCCCACAGATTGTAATGCTTCAGAAAACACATTTTAAAAATCTACATTGTAAAACTTATTCTCGTGTTTACTATTCAATAGCTCCACAAAAGGTTAAAGGCACTGCAATTTTCCTCCACCATTTTGTGCCACTGATGATTGACTCTTCGGGGCATATTCAATTGATGGCGCGATCGCCAAAAATCCAGCGCTCAAAAAATATTACCGTTAATACGGTAATATCTCGCTGAAATCCAGCGAGTAAATTACCATATTAACGGCTTTCCCGCGCAGGATTACTGTAATAACGGTAATATTTTTTGAGCGCGGGATTTACAGCGATCCCGCCGTCAATTGAATATTCCCCTTCATATATACTCCCCCAAAGACGCTTTTTCATTTTAACGGTTCCCTCCTACAAACACCCATTGCCTTTGCTACGTTTTATGCTCCTAATTAATAGCTCCTAGAGTTCTTTCTTTTCCAACGTCTTTGCCAGACTTTCACGCTCTATGGTAGGATGGGTGATACTAGGTGGGGACTTTAATGCCGTTTTGAATGTTAACCTAGACCGCTCACAACCTCTACTATATGGCAGTCAAAGGGTTCATGTGAGCTCCAATTACAATCCCTGCTATCCCAAAACAATCTCTATGACACGTGGTGTGTTTTATATTCCAACAATAGGACCTATACACACTATTTTGTGCCTCATGGGACATACTCCAGATTGGATATGCTATTTGAAGATGCTTACATGGCCCAGGCCCTGATTTCAGCATCCGCTAACATGGTCTGATCACTCGGCCGTGATGGCACACTTTGACGTTTTCACACCTTTTACACCTTGCTTCAGATGGAGATAAGGAAAATCCTGCGGATAACGTGTTACCTTGTAATCAATATGTTTAGGTCTATTTTTTTTGATTTGTGGAATGTTTCTTTGTATTTGCTTCAAAAGCTAAAGCTTAATATTTACTGTATAAGCCAAATTTCTTGGTATGGATTTACAATCATTGCATTTTTTCAGAGATGGAAGAGCTATCTCAGAGGGTGAGATCATTATAGGAAGGCCTTATAAGGTTGAAGGTAAATATAAATGAATGACATTTGTTTTAACCTCCCGATACAGCTGAGGAATTGCTGTTTGGGAGAAATTGAATCAAGATGGAAGTTGGTAGCATGGACACATGATCACAACTGATCTGCTAAAACCTGATGAATTGATGGTGAAAATTGCACTCACATCCAATGCTAACATAGCTGTCATGGCTTTAGTGATTCGCTGTGCAACAGGGTGCTGGCTTCAAACGTTTGCTTCACAGACGCTCCCCTGCACATACGTCTGATTTTTATTCTGTCACACTCAGGAATACGATGTAGTTCCAAACGGAAAGCCTGCGCCTGCAAAGGTCTAGTCTAAATCACTGCTGACAGCTATGAACAAACACCGCTTCAAACCCGCGTCATCTAATGCAAGTCTGGACTATTCTGCATACACTCATCTCATTATACACCACAATATAAGACCCATGGAAGGATATGACTGTTGGTTCCATCTTGTGAATACTGTTTTGTCAAGATTATTGGAGATTGGTTTGTTTTGCGTGTAGATAGTATTCTTTGCAAGAGGTATGTTTATCATTTTATCGTGCACCGAATACACATGCAAATTGCTTAAATGTTTTGATTGTGAAGCATGTGTTCCTACATTAATATTATAGTAATGTGCCACCTTATCAATGCTTGTCTGTTTATAAAAGTTATGTGGTTGAAAATAGTATTATCACCAGCTTGCATGCAATAGTATTGTGTGTTTATTTTTGTGTAAGTACATCCGTCTTGTCTATGTATCCTTCTATTGTCATAAAATAGATTTTTATTATTAACAAGTTAACCCGTGCATGATACTCATGCATTCTATTTAAATCAAGCTAGTTAAGGTGTTAAAAAGGTTCTTGTCATGCATTTGGGCCTAGCCCAGGCCTCCTCGGGAAAAGCGTTACTTCCCGACGCAAGCGCCCTTTTTTAACGTGGTTTTGTCCACATGTCACCACCTCATCATTTTTCTCCATCACCTCATCCTTCATCTTCATCACCACATCCTTCATCAAGCTACTTAAGGTGTTAAAAACTCCCGGCAACCACCAACCACCAACCACTCCGAACTGTCACTTCTCCTTCAAGAAATATATAGGTCAGTGTATAATTCTGCCCAGCAGGTGGCGCTGCAGCTTTTTTTTTTTTTTTTTTCACACATGCCACTAGGCATTTATATAGTAGATATTTTATGTCATTTTTCTATTTTGTGTTTTTTTTTTACAGATATATAATGAGCCTGGAAAGGTCACTTTTTAGTGTAAGTAAGTTTTACAGTAGTTTTTGTTCACGCAAAAAACAAAGCTTGCAAGTATGAGGTAATATATTTATTCGACCCCTTCATCCACCTTTCTCCCATTTAGCCATTCATGGATATGGCACAATTACCTGAAGAGAAGGGCAACAAGTATCGACCCCCATGAAATCAGCAACTGGTCCCCCATCGCCATCCCAGGGAGCATGTCTCATGGCCACATGTTAACCTCAAATGACTAATGCTGAGGTGGTCCATCGCTATCTGCTATCGGCTTACACCTCATTATTATTATTATCCTTTATTTGTTAGGCGCCACAAGATTTCCGCAGCGCCGTACAATGCACAAACAGTAGACAGTACAGGGTATTACATTACTGAACAGTAAACAAAAAATATTGACACTTCAGGAGCTCTAAGCAGGCTAATGCGGTAGAGATGGAGCAGAAGAGCTGGTAAGGACACAAGAGGGAGGAGGGCCCTGCTCAATGAGCTTACATCCTAAGGGAGGGTAAACAAAACACAAGTACAGAGGGAGTGAGTTGGCGTATAAAGGAGGGGAGGCAGGGTTAGGTGGAAGGTGGGTAGACTTTGAGGAACAGGTGGGTTTTTAGTGCCCGTTTGAAGGAGCTAAGAGTGGGAGAGAGACGGATGGAGCGAGGCAGGTCATTCCAGTGAAGGGGGGCAGCGCGGGAGAAGTCTTGGATTCTGGAGTGGGAAGAGGTAATCAGAGTGGAGGAGAGGCGACGGTCATTGGCCGAGCGCAGAGAGCGGGCAGGAGTGTGAATGGAGAGGAGGTCAGTGATATAGGGGGCAGTGGACTGGGAGAGCGCCTTGTACGTTGTGGTCAGGAGTTTGAAAAGGATTCTGTAGGGTATGGGGAGCCAGTGTAGGGCAAGGCAAAGAGGGGATGCGGATGAGGAGCGGCGAGATAGGAAGATGAGTCTAGCAGCCGCATTAAGAATAGAGCAGAGGGGGGCGAGATGGGAGAGGGGGAGGCCGGAGAGGAGGAGGTTGCAGTAGCCCAGGCGGGAGATAATGAGTGCATGGATGATAGTTTTGGTGGCATCCTGAGAGAGGAAAGGTCGGATGCGGGCAATGTTGCGAAGTTGGAAGCGACAGGCTTGGCAAGGGATTGAATGTCATCATGGACACCATGCGCATTGTGCAGAGTGACCAAGTGCCAATGTGCAAAATTCTGACATTAATACTGCCATTGACCAAACTGTTGCTGGTATTGCACTTTTGCTCCGCTGGGTCCTTCCAGACCACAGTGGAGGTCACAGCAGGAATGTCCCAAGTCACTTTCAGTCGTGTGCTGGAGATTGTGCTGAGGGCATTCCTGTCATGGCTCAGGCAATTTATCCATCTGCCACTCGATGAGGAGTGTCTTGTGCGCATAAAGCATCAGTTTTCCATCATATCTAGCTTTCCACATTTTATAGGGGCAGTAGACACATGTAGCCCTGGTCCCGTTGGGTGGAAATGGTTCAATTTCTTTTAATCAAAAGCATTTCCACTCAATAAATGTTTAGGCTATATGTGTCTCTCTCCTATTTCGAAAGCTGGTTGCTGTATGGCCTGGGTATCCAAAAATCTTTCACCTTCTGACAATCAAAGACCTAGTGCAGATTTCAACAGAGACAAGGGGGTGCAAGACCACATGGTGATGCTAGGCTATTAGGTACACTTTTTTATTTCTTCATTATTTAACACTATCACTTTGTTGCCCTAAAGATTTTGTTATATACTGTAGTTTGAAATGTTAGGTCTAACACCTTTGCAATATGCAAGAGGTGGAAATTAGTTTATTATTCTGTACGTAAGGAAAAGCCTGGCTGCTATTCATTAAGCACACAAATACTTGAGCTGTATTTTTACACTGAAATTTCTATGACATGCCTTACCACAATTAGAAATCTGTCCCCACACTTTAAATTTATCTCCTAAACGAAGTCTGGGTAGGAGTTGGAGGAGTAGGAGTTGGAGGAAGAGGCAGACCCTTCTGTTGACAAAATGAAGTCCGGGCGCAATGTGCACTTTAGTTCTGCAGAAAATTGTGCGCTCATACACAATTTAATCCCTCTACATAAGCGGATGGCATACACGTCATATGACGACAAGTTCAAAAAGCTCATCCCAATTGAGCTATTCGAAGGAATTAATGTGCGGAAAACAGACAGAACTCAGTCCCAACCTAAAGCTGTTGAGTATTGTATAATGGTTAAAATATTTCTCATTTGTGATTAACCAGTTATCCTGCAGCATGTAAATGTTTGATTGTTCTGCACATTTAAAACAGAAGCCAGAACATTTTTAAATAATGTGTTGTTTTCTTTGGTGTCTTTTTTTTCTTTTTTATGGAGAATTTTTTTTACTCAAAAAAAAATATTAATATCAAACCTTTAAAAATTTTCTACACAGTGGGTCCTCGCAAAAGTAGACACCACCAGCACCAGCAATTGCAAGCCAGTCGGATAGTGACTTCTTAGAAGGTAAATCCACCTATGTTGTAGTAGGAGGAGGGGGGTGAATTGCTATTAAACACTTGGCTGTAATGAAAAACACCTGTAACTGCTTTTGTCCAGATAATGGTTATTAATGTTTGTTTTTTTTCAATTTGCAAAGGAATGTAGCCGCAAGAGAGGTGTATGTAGACACACCACAACACAAGTTGTACCTTTGGAGTACGTCACCTTAGGAATGGTGTCTACATTCCATGAGGTTGAGGAATCTGTGCAGGCTGCACCATCAAATCCATAAACTTCAAAACCCAGCCAACCTCAGCCTGCAGTAATACCAAATTTTGGCTGAATCCATTCAGTAGTTTAGCAAGGTACATGGAAATTTGGTGGCATTCCACCAGGACTCCCTGAGAGGTATTCAGCACCAGCTATCTAAAGGCTTTGAGGATTTGCACAAAGTGCAAGACAACCAACAAAGGATACCTTCCACCTTGGAAAGGATTGATGCCTTATCCAATTTAACACTGAACTAAATAATTTAACTGAGGCTGTTCGCAAACTCTATGGTAATTTAGTTTCTGTGTGTGACCAAAAATTAGCACAGCTACCGGTGCGCTCACCATCAATTGGCAGCACCGTAAACACAACTCCAAGTCCGTCACTGCATAGTAGTGGCCGTATTAGGGGTGGAAGATGGCCATCTACAACCTGGCCGTTCACACCTTAGCCTGCAGCCAAAAAAAAAAGACGCTAATGTTTTTTCTTATGCATTTATGGCAAAGTGCCTTCTATTCTTTCAGCCAAACAGACAATTGACATTGGTCAAATTATGTTGTTTATGTGGTTTGAAATGTAGTTCTTTATGCACAATGGTATTAGCAAAGTTGATTATACTTAAGTTGCTTAGATGTACAGTTTGGGTACAGTTTTTATCTTCCAATGATGCTTTAAAGTTATTTTAAAAAAATATACACATACCCTTAAAATGAGGTTATTGGTTTGTACAAACTACTCCTCTGCTTATGATGTTGATAATGATGTTGATTCTACAAGAATATATAAAAAAAAATAACTTAAAAAAAACAAGGTAAATGGTAACTACTAAGCAATTACACTTCCCTCAAAACTAGAACTGAAAAATAAGTTTGGAATATCCTCTCTCTAACCTGCCTCCCCCTCTTTATTATACACATCAGCTGCTGGAATGAGCTCACCTGCTTTGTTATTGTGTACTGCTTGTGTTAGGGGTATAATTTGGTTTAGGGCCTAATTATGCAGCAAATAGCACTACAACACTATATCAGCCACCTTACCTGTGACAAAGAGAACCACAATGCCAGATGTATCAAGGCACCAATGTGGACTTCAAAAAGCCAAAGGTACGATCTATTACCCCTCTAGTGGCTGTGTGCCACTCATTATTTCTGTGTTGGGCAGGAGACAGTGCATTCAACCAAGTTATAAGCCAGGACTGACAACCATATCCTGAGTCACCTAGAATGAAACATAAATACATTTAGATGATTTAAACATCCCATAAAAACACCAAACATAAAAAAACAAAAAACCCACGTGGCCTGTGTAACCTAAAAGGAGCCTGTTGCTGGGGATGCTCCTCTCTCCCTCTCTGTGCTGACTCCAAAATCAGATGTTGCTCCAGAACACCCAACAACAATTTTCCTATGAACACCATTTTCAACCACCCTCAGATTAATGGCTATTTGGTGCCCTTTATATAGTCTTTATTAGCCTGAAAAGACCAATGACTGTACTTGTTAATCACGCATATACAAAGCAGCGTGTTGTAGTGTCACAAGTATGTACTTTAAATGGTGTCACCATCTTGAAAAACTAAGTTTTGCCACAGCATTTAAAAAAAAACAAAAAAGAAAAATAAGCCCCACTGGTAATTAATCAGTAAGCCGATATAATAAAAAACAAAAAAAACAAAAAAACAATAGATATAATAATTACAGAAATTTGGGATGCTAATTTCTTATTTAAAGAAAAATGCCCCCATAAGATAATTAATATTTATTTTGGCCCTACTAAACCATAAGTCATGATTAACTTAACTTTGTATTGTGCCTCATGTTATATTAATATTGGCCAGTAGTGTAAAAGTGATGTTTTTGCTAATCTCACCTATAGAAAGCAGCATGTTGATTTTGCCAATTTTTACATCAATCTCAGGCGAGTTTGCAAAATCGCAGCTTCATACATAAGGCGACTTGTATTGCTAGCATGGCAAAACATCGGGACTGTGATTTGCAGTGATTTTGAGAATGGCGATTTTGAATGAAACACTTTATTGGCAATTTTCAATCAACTTGCACTTTAATACACTGGCAAGTTTAAACTCACCTGAGAAAATAGCTGAAAATGCAAAATCGCAGCTTGATACATTTACCCACCCCCCCTGTCTTTCAACTTTTCCATTTTAAATTCTAAAATAGAGAACAACATTCTTATAATGTTAAAAACTTTAAATAAATTACAAACAACACCTTAACATTTATTAACACTTTTTTTATTCGAAACCTGCCTATTATAGACCTGTATTTCCAGTACTTTAATTTTAAAAAATGGGAGCAGGGAGAAAAGAAATGAAATAAATATTGAAGGTACTGTACATTTATAAAAAAAAAGTGTCCTGACAAAACAGTTTTAAAAATAAAATTTTATATTTTTGTCAACACAATAATGTAAAAATCATATAAACTGTATTTGAAAGATTCATAGTTTATGTGCTAAAAACTATACTCTATGCCATAGACTAACATAAAAATGGTGCTAAAACAAGCCTAGCCAACACTTAGACACATTTGATCCGTAAAGGAAATTGTTGCTAAAAGCATCTCGGTTCCCAAAATGATTGTAAATATTGATGTTTAAATGATGAAATAAAAGACAAGAATTTCAAAGTATTGTAGTAGGTAAAAATAATGTGTTTGTATGTCAAAACTAGAAATACCATATCCTTCAATGTTCTTTAACTGACATAGATGATTTACAGTACAGTGATATCATGTGCATTTATATTATTATTGTGCTATGAATGTCCACGGAGGCATGGATATATAGCAATGTTGTTTCAATAACTGTATTTTAATGATCAACCTTTTCATTAAGCACGTATTTAAATAGCAGAAATAGTGCCAAAATTCCCCACATTAAAAAGACATGTTATGTGGGTTAATAATAGGTGCTGTACAAAGTATCATCATAGTAATGACTATCCCTGATACAACCTGAATGTTCGGTGCTTAATGTGACATTCTGAATAACATATTATTGTAGTGAATTTGTAAAAAAAAGTTAATTACATTTACTTTACTTAAAACGCATACCAATTTGTTACTCATTTTAATGTACTAATAAAATATCATTATTAAAGCAATTCAGTTTAATATTACCACAGTGAAATCAACATTCACATATTTATCAGCGAAGTGAGATCAACATTTATATATATGTAAATGCTGACTTTATTAAGGAACTTTATATGAACTGTTACCAAGTTTAGTTATAAAGGCAATCATGGAAACAACGTTGCAATGGGAATTATTATTAAGCAAATTAACGTATTTCTTCTTTGTAGTTTTATATTTGTTGTATATTGTTCTGGCTCCAATGAGAATTTACTTTTTAATTTGCCAAAATGGCATATTGTTCTTGTCAATACAGTACATTAATAATGTTAAAAAACATTTTTAAGAAAGTGCATTTCACAACACCACAAATTGTGAATTTGCTTCTCTTTTAGAAAAGTACAATGTTCATCACTTAGCACAAAAAATACATTTATTTATTATTATATTATACATTTGTAGTTTGTTTTCTTTTTGAAATGTTTAATTTTGTTTGATTTTTTATACTTTTATTGGACTGAGAATATTGGAGTGAAGACTAATCCCACGTATTAAACTTGAATGCCAATGGTTTTGCAAAATTACAGTTATATCAAAGCGATTCGCTCCTTTTATTTACTAGGCCATCAAGTACATCACAGTACAAATGGGAATATATAATTATGCCATATTTTTTATGATGTTTTTTATTAATTTCTACAGGAGATGGCCTGTAATGTGTGTTACTTAAGCTGACAGTTTGTTCATCATCTCTCTGTGTCTCTTTTATTTTGTTTATGTATTATGCTTGCATGCACTGCATGAACTAGTTGCAGTGCATCCAAGCAATATGTGTATTTCTAGAATTCCTAGGGTGTTTTACCAAATCAAATGTCAATGTATACCTTAGGCAGTATGACCCATGACCCATTTCACCAGTTATGCAATGGATTGTCTCTAATCTCCAGACTTATTTTCCAATTAGAGTGATTAAATGATTTCATGTTAAATATGTTTTTAAAATGTACTATATAACTTTGAACAGGTTACTACTAAATTGAAAAGTATGTAAAAAGAATGAGCAGATCATTGTGTATTGGGTGAAATGGATGACTCTGGAAAGAAAATAGATACACTAGACGTTATAGTATAGTATAGTATAGTATAGAAGTTTAAATGTCTAGTAACCCATAACAACCAATCAACCATTAGCTATGACTGATCTAATGCAAGCTAGACAATGAAACTAAAGGGCTGATTGGTTGTTATGATTTAGCATTTTTGCACAATGTTAGTAAGTAACGTCTTCTCTAATGTGGCGTACATCACCTAAGAAGCCTCAGATGTACTGAAATACCTCATTAGTGCCAAAGACTGTTGCTAGTTGATCGTTCATTAATCATTCACTTTAATATACAATGCACTTTGTAATCCATGACATACCACCAGTCCGATTAGTCGCTGCTGTGCTATTGTATAAACAGTAAAAATCAGACTGCATGTGGGAGTGGAAAACTACATAATCACCATCATCACAGTAAAATATAAAACAAAAGAAAATACTGCTAACTTAACATACAAAGTAAATAAAACAAGATTTTTGATGAAGAGATTGTGACATGTTTTTATGAGCCATTGAAAGCGAAATTAAGTGTAGTAAAACATAGCAAACAAATATTGCAAAAGTTTTAAGCAACAACATAAAACATTGCAATGGTTAAACAGAAATGTGTATTTTATGTGGCTATATACCTTCATGTATACTATAAGTCATTGTTTCTACTTGAATGATGTGCCCATAACTGGTATGCTGTGCTAAACAAATCATATGTTTGCATTTGTATTATAGCCTTAAATGGTCATGGTCAAGGGAGTCATCTTTAACATAGCATCTATATAAGAGATTTAAACAATGAAATTGGTTTCCTCACACTGTGATCACAAGGAATTGATGTCCAGAAGTCTTCTCTCTAAATAAATCAGGTGTCCGAAATGAGACAACAGGGTTCCCCTAACTTTGACCACTGTATCTAAGAGTATACTAATTAATCATTTAATTGTTTGCCTTTATTGCTAGTAAGTTTCTTAACACTGGGAACAACATTGGCATAGTCTTGGCAAGATATCAGTTTTTTTATTTTAATTGTAAACTGACACTAGGTAAAAATGCTTACGTGGTTCAGTGGCTCAGTGTTGTTGAGAGAAAAAGAGAAGCTAGAAATGTTTCCTTCATAGTGGTCGAATGGCATTTGGACTCCATGTATGAGAGAGATGGTAAAAAAAAATTATGCCACTGCATTTAGCTGACCCTCATCAGGCAGCATGTAACATAGATCTATCAAGATATGATAAGGGACAGAGACACATAGCTGCTCATTTGCTTAATATATATGTACAAGTTATGGTAGATCAAGACAGTGAATGCGAGAGATTAAAGGATGAGAATTTTGCTTTAAATAAGCAATTGGCTTTTTTTTCTGCTTGCATGGTGAATTATAGCAACAATTCTCCAGGTATGGGGTTGATGTTGTAAACACAAAAAAGGAAAAACAGAAAGAGTATTAAAACCGTCTCTCCCATCCATGTGAGGGCGCTCATTTGGACACAGGCTTAGGAGTATTTAACCCATATTGGTACAGATTCCTCTGATGAAGAGATTGGATACACAGAAGGTATAGCAATTACTGCCTCTAATGACTAAGCAGCAGTAAAGAGAATATAAGCAGGATGGAAGTAGAACAGTTCAACGGCAGTCCATAGCTAGATGGACTGAGGAAACCAGGTCATATACTGCAACAGAATTGTCAGAATTGGGGAATAAACACAGGCAAAGATATATGAAGATTTGTTAAGCTGTTTAGCAAGATGTGGGAAACAGGAGGAGCCGGTGTAATGTTAACTAATATAGAAAGCATTGTATTGGGATAATCAAGCAAAATTTTCACTGTTACATTTAGTGAGAAATTCAATTGCACAAGTGTATAAGTTCAGTGGCGGAATTACCATTGATGCAGCAGGTGTGGTGGTTCGTGGCTCATGATGATAATGGGGCCCGCTGCACGGATAACCTGGGAGCTATGGGCCCCGGTTCCCTCCTTCACGCTTTCCTGCACCGAGGCCCATAGCTTGCTAGTTCTGCCTCTGTATGAGTTGGTACCTAAAACACCTTGATCTGATAAAGGAGCAGGGTTTCAGAGATTGCGTAAATTAGCATGATCAACTGGAATTTAGAGACATGGTTCAGCAACTGTGCAGCAGGTTGCTGTTTGCACTGGTATCTTTGTAAATGTGGTGTGGACAGGACACCTTGTATGATTACACAATTCTTGCAAACACCTCGTGTGCATCAGAATCCTACTTTATTTGCAATGTTGTCTGTTAAAAAACTGTAGAAGCAACTGTATTTGATGTATATACAAATGAGTCAGTTAGCAGAGTTAGAAACTGTTAGCAATTATAAGCAATGCCCTGTTACAGAAGGGATATGGATGTTATGAGCCGCTGAGGTGCCGAGCTGCTGCGGCTCGTAACTCCCACTCCGGCCCCTCACACACGTCCCGGCTGTCATCATGACGACCATGGCGTAACTTCCGGTTTCCATCACGCCCAATGCCATGGCAACAGCCGGGACGCCCTGAACAGCTCTACCACCACCCGGCCAACTGGACAGCTGAGTGCGTGCACAACGGTAGAACAATTAGCTTCCTGCTTGGCCTGATTACCCTCCTGTGTTCCTCAGTTCCTATTGGTCTTTGCAAGTATATAAGGCAGGGAGGGCTTAGCCTCCCTGCCTGTTATAGCTTCAGTCTCTGGCTGCTGACCTGCTTCTTTCTCTAATTCTCTGCTCTTGATATTTGGATTCTTTTGTGTATGACCCTTGGCTCGCTTACTGGACTCTGTTGGATTGCTCGTGACTCTGATCTCTGCCTGTTACCTGGATGCTCTGTTTACCGCCAGCCCTGACCACCTGTCTGGACCTCACTACCACTGCCTGCTGTACTCTTTGACCTCGGCCTATTTTGGACTTTGCTGTTTCTACCGCCTGGCTCTCACATGCACTGCTGTAAGATTTGTAACTTGTACTACTCTGAGTTTAAGACCTGGGGGCATCCGAGCACTTGTGAGCAGTTAACATGTGCCTTGAAGAAACAGATGGTCCTATTGTTAACTATACAGAGAGTTAGGCAGTGTTCAAGGAACTAACTACATGGATGCCTACCTGAAAACAAAATGACTGCAGAGTCATTGACAAGCCAATCTGGGGAGGGCCTGTTTTATGGAGTATTATATGGAATCAATGTGATAAACGATCAGTCAGCATAGGCTATGTAAATGCTCATACAGGCCTTGAGAACAAGGATATTGCAGGCGCCCTGGTATTGCAGGCACCCTGGTTGAAGTGAAAGCTGTAGAACTATTCCTATTGGTTGAGACTGAGTTATACAATCTTGGAGAGTAGGTCCATGACCAATCAGGGAACAGAAGAGCTGGAGGAACCTTTGACTGAGCTAAAACCAAAGCAATCCCATTGGAAAGTACAATATTGCTGTACAACAGTAGATACCTACTCTTGTATACTACCTATACTAATCAAGATGCCACTATAAAGATGATGGAGGGCAAATGCACACATTATGGCACACCTTCTGAAATTTAAACAGGTAACGTATCCCATATCACTGGTGCCTGAATGAGTCAGTGGGCCAAAGATAAACATGTATACTGGGTGTACCACATTCCCTGTTATTCTCAAGCATCAGCTTTAATAAAAAGATCCACACATACATTGATGGGTTGGGATACAGTCTATATGTATGCTATGTGCAGTATAAATCAATATGAGATTAGTGATTGGACTCCCTTTCAGTGTTTGCTACAGCCCCCTGCCCCTAAGCCCACAAGCAATCATATTAAGTACCAAGTACCAAATTAAAGCATATAAACATACTTTTTCAGTGTTCTTCAGTGAAAATATGACATTATGTGACAGACAAATTTATGAGCCAGGAGCAGAACAAGAAAGAGTACCTACTGGAATTTTAGAATGTAAACATGGAGAAGTCATGTATTTTCTTCCCACCAACAGTATCATGGACCAATGGGCCAATCATGGCCAGATAGAATGCAACTATATGGATTTGGACAATAATTTGTACAGCTACTTTTCCATGATTACTGTGTATTAGAAAAAGGAGATAAGGTGGGAACAGTGGTTATCATCCCAGATACCACACACATAATCGCCAAGGATTATGAGGTGACATGTACAAAAGTCTGGATATTACTTGCTGGCACCCAGACAGTATGCAAATTAGGGGAAGTAGTGACTGCAGGACTAGGACAAACGTAATATATTTTCATTGATAGTGAAACTAGCCCTGTATATCTTACTGCTTCTAGGTTGTAACAGAAGACTCTTCACAGTGCCTTTTGCGAGCCCAACCCTGACAAGAAGCTATGAGCTCTGTTATGCCTACCTATCCTAATTTATTAAAAATATTTAATTTTTGAACTAGCTTTAGATACTTTCATGAATAATCCCAGGAATGATACTTTAATAAGAGGAAGAAGAGAACTGAGACAATTATATCTACAGTAGAATGATCCATTTTTCCCCATGCATCATTGGCTGCTGGAAGATACCAATTTACCTGATTGTTGGATCTACATACATTCACCAATATTTGCATGAACTATACCCTTACATAGCTACCTTGCCTAAGTTTGAAAATTGGACAATTCCAACACACTTGATAAACGTTGTATCAAAACAGTAGAGATGTTACCATTTAGAACAGTGGGGTCATATGCTGATTGTACTTCATATTATCATAATGGTAAATAGTCCAATTACAAATCAACAGTGGATTGTAAGGATTAAACAGAAATGTGCTCTATATGTGGCTATATACCTTCATGTATACTAAAAGGTATTGTTTCTACTTGCATGGTGTAACCAACCATGACTGCTATATATGTATATTGTATTATTACTTTATATGGTCATGGTCAAGGATAACATCTATAGAAGACTTAAAAAAAGAAATAACAGCCTCACACTGGGATCACAAGGAATTGATATACAAAAGTCTTCTCTATAAAGAAATAAGGTGTCCAAAATGAGACAACTGGATTCCCACAACTGTGAACACTGTTTGTAGGTAAATATACAGTGATTAATCACGTAATTGTTTTTTTTTGTTTTTATTGCTAATAAGTTTCTTACAGGCACAAAATATATCACTGTTAATATTTGAACATGTGTTCCACTGGGAACAAACATACATAACAAATCTTGATCTAAAGCGGCAAATATCATTAACAGGATATTCCTTGTTCATTTCCAAATGCTCAGAGATAGAATATTCCTTTAGCCAAAAGGTTTCTTTAAATTTGATATTTTTTAAGTTGTTACCTCTCCTGCTCCTTAAACTAACAGGATAGGTTAATGTAAACTACCTATATGAATATTTGATTTATGATATTACTAGCAGAATACCTGGCGTTGCCCGGGATTTAAAGAATTTTAAGACATAACTGTGTTACAAAGTGTTTCTCTGAGTTTGAAGAGACCAGTTACTGGATGAAGCGGCATTAAACCATTCCCAATATTTAACAAATGATTAGCAAACTGACCGTCCATTGTGTTGCCATGCAAAGAAACTCTCATATTTGTGGTTAGTCGCAAAGTGCGAACATGCCTGCAAAGATGTGATGATTTAAGGCATGCATTAATTTCATCTGCCATTGTTCCTTTTAGAATGACCGGCAATGTTTGTCGAAAATCTCCAGCCAATACAACAGTGACTCCACCCATTAGTAAATCATTGCCTCTTAAAAATTGAAGTGTTTGATTGAGGGCCTGTAAAGCATTTTTGTGTGACATTGTGCATTCATGCCATACAATGACCTGACATTGCTGCAGAATCTGAGTTTTTTCTGTTCGTTTAGTGATATTGCAGACGGGAGTTTCACTTCGGGCCAGATTAAGCGGTAACTTGAAAGCTGAATGTGCTGTTCTTCCACCAGGGAGCAAAGTTGCAGCAATTCCAGAAGAGGCTACAGCAATAGCTATCTTGGAATGTACTCGAATTTTAGCAAGTAACAACTTGATGAAAAACGTCTTACCTGTTCCTCCGGGTGCATCCACAAAAAATATATTTCCCCTTTTTTTTGGAACTTCTTCCAAGACATTGTTCCAGACATTCCAGAGTTATGGTCGTTTTAGATGATTTTTAGGTGTTACCCCCCTCACCACCCCCACCCTTAGGAGTGCTAGGGGTGTCTTGCCCCCACAATATTTGTTGTCAGACTGTAAGTCATATGTGTACCAGGTTTGGTGTAAATTGTTCCAGACATTCCAGAGTTATGGTCGTTTTCGATTATTTTTAGGTGTTACCACCCTCGCCACCCCCACCCTTAGGAGTGCTAGGGGTGTCTTGCCCCTACAATATTTGTTGTCAGACTGTAAGTTATATGTGTACCAGGTTTGGTGTAAATTGTTCCAGACATTCCAGAGTTATGGTCGTTTTCGATGATTTTTAGGTGTTACCCCCCTTGCTACCCCCATCCTTAGGAGTGCTAGGGGTGTCTTGCCCCCACAATATTTGTTGTCAGACTGTAAGTCATATGTGTACCAGGTTTGGTGTAAATTGTTCTAGACATTCCAGAGTTATGGTCGTTTTTGATGATTTTTAGGTGTTACCCCCCTCGCCACCCCCACCCTTAGGAGTGCTAGGAGTGTCTTGCCCCCACAATATTTGTTGTCAGACTGTAATTCATTTGTGTACCAGGTTTGGTGTAAATTGTTCTAGACATTCCAGAGTTATGGTCGTTTTCGATTATTTTTAGGTGTTACCCCCCTCGCCACCCCCACCCTTAGGAGTGCTAGGGGTGTCTTGCCCCCACAATATTTGTTGTCAGACTGTAAGTCATATGTGTACCAGGTTTGGTGTAAATTGTTCCAGACATTCCAGAGTTATGGTCATTTACGATGATTTTTAGGTGTTACCCCCCTCGCCACACCCACTCTTAGGAGTGCTAGGGGTGTCTTGCCCCCACAATATTTATTGTCAGACTGTAAGTCATATGTGTACCAGGTTTGGTGTAAATTGTTCCAGACATTCCAGAGTTATGGTCGTTTTCGATGATTTTTAGGTGTTACCCCCCTCGCCACCCCCACCCTTAGGAGTGCTAGGGGTGTCTTGCCCCCACAATATTTGTTGTCAGACTGTAAGTCATATGTGTACCAGGTTTGGTGTAAATTGTTCAAGACATTCCAGAGTTATGGTCGTTTTCGATGATTTTTGGTGTTACCCCCCTCGCCACCCCCAGCCTTAGGAGTGCCAGGGGTGTCTTGCCCCCACAATATTTGTTGTCAGACTGTAAGTCATATGTGTACCAGGTTTGGTGTAAATTGTTCCAGACATTCCAGAGTTATGGTCGTTTTCGATGATTTTTAGGTGTTACCCCCCTCGCCACCCCCACCCTTAGGAGTGCTAGGGGTGTCTTGCCCCCACAATATTTGTTGTCAGACTGTAAGTCATATGTGTACCAGGTTTGGTGTAAATTGTTCAAGACATTCCAGAGTTATGGTCGTTTTCGATGATTTTTGGAGTTACCCCCCTCGCCACCCCCAGCCTTAGGAGTGCCAGGGGTGTCTTGCCCCCACAATATTTGTTGTCAGACTGTAAGTCATATGTGTACCAGGTTTGGTGTAAATTGTTCAAGACATTCCAGAGTTATGGTCGTTTTCGATGATTTTTAGGTGTTACCCCCCTCGCCACCCCCACCCTTAGGAGTGCTAGGGGTGTCTTGCCCCCACAATATTTGTTGTCAGACTGTAAGTCATATGTGTACCAGGTTTGGTGTAAATTGTTCTAGACATTCCAGAGTTATGGTCGTTTTCGATGATTTTTAGGTGTTACCCCCCTCGCCACCCCCACCCTTAGGACTGCTAGGGGTGTCTTGCCCCTACAATATTTGTTGTCAGACTGTAAGTCATATGTGTACCAGGTTTGGTGTAAATTGTTCCAGACATTCCAGAGTTATGGTCGTTTTCGATGATTTTTAGGTGTTACCCCCCTCGCCACCCCCACCCTTAGGACTGCTAGGGGTGTCTTGCCCCCACAATATTTATTGTCAGACTGTAAGTCATATGTGTACCAGGTTTGGTGTAAATTGTTCCAGACATTCCAGAGTTATGGTCGTTTTCGATTATTTTTAGGTGTTACCCCCCTCGCCACCTCCACCCCGTAATGAAATTCAATTTTAAATTTTTTTAGTTGCCTCCGTCATGTTTTAATACACTCATATGCAAAATTTCATGATCTTCGCTTGAAAAATGTGGATTTGTATAGAAAGACAGACAGAAGGACAGAAGGACAAATTTTCTCTTTTTTATATTAGATTTATGTCTCTCCTACATAGAGCTTGACATATGGCAATATAAATAACACACAAGGTAAGAGGTATGGCCTGTAAAATGGCCATTGATACTAATAGGGTAACATTTTATCTGGTGATTGAAAACAGCATCCATTCTTATTCCAGTTGAATGTCCTACATTTGCAGCAGAAAATCTTTATATCTCCTTTTTATTAATACCCAAGTCTACACATTCCATTTTATCTTTGTGTGTGCGACTAATTTGTAAGCTATACAAGAAGGGAGGCAAATTTTAGGGGCAAGTCATTTACTCAACCTCAAAATTAGTAATTTTTTAACATTTATTTTAGAAATGTTAGACAATATGTGCCTGATTCATTAAGTGTAAGTGTCGATGCTTTGCATATTATGCACACAATTGCTCTGCGCATGCCCAGAACCGAACCACACACCAGAAAATGTAGCAGCTTCTAATTCAACTTCGTGCACAAAGGACATTTACAACAGCTTACAAATTCAGGATCGGATTGGGGTAGGGAAGGGGCGGATGCATGTAGTTAATGCACAGTAAAGGCATTAAAATACGCTGGTTTGCACCTGCTCAAAGTCACGTCTAACTAACAGATGATAAAGAGACCAAACACAGCATTCACATCCTCCTAATCTAATGGACTAATCACCTGCATGCCTGTACACCTGCACACACTCTTCACATTATTCAACAACACAAAAATATTCCTGGCGCTGAGGAGACTATATTAAATATTGATCGGCAAGGAGTTGGTAGTTCAACTGCTGCAGCTGTGAAGATCCTGTGTGTTCTTCTAAATTTTAACACAAAACCAACCAAGATCACAGAGCTGGATATCAAAATACCACTACCCATAGAAAATTAGTGTAAATATGTAAAACAAATAGCAATCATTTATTTTCAAGTACATAAAAAGAGCTCAAGCACTATCTGATATTATTTTTACATATAAATAAATTGTAAAAGTCTCCTATCACACCCTCCAATTTCCCATATTAAATCCTTCCTGAGGATTATATGATGTTAATATATCTGTACATTCAATTGTGTGATCTAACCAATATTTCAATCACTGTTTTCAAGAGAATCTGATGGTTTCTGGTAGAAAATGAACCAAAGTCAATCCTCACGTATATTAGCTCTCCTGAGTGGATATAATCAATCAGATGTATTCACAACAGAATTGCACAATCAACAGTGAAAGAGAAAGGAACACAGAGGCAGGCTATTAGCGTGTCCATATGTCCAAAATTAGCAAATGAGTCACAAATGTATCATGTAAATGTTAACAAAGAGACAGGTTGTTACTGTGTAGTGAATCTGAGCTTTTAGCAGATATTACACAATAGTACCATATATATGAACTTGGTCTCTCTGCTCAGAATGTGCCTCCACGATCTCGCTTTTCTGTTGCAAATACACTGAATTTCCCGTGTTCCTGTCTTTCAATACACACTTTAGTTGAAAATAAATGATTGTTATTTGTTTTATATTGTCAGGGATAAGCCCCTCTAGCTACTCCCTGATTAGATATCTTATCATATATTCACACAGTCAGACAATATATCACCTATTTTAGAACTTAGTTGAAAAGAGAGAAAAGAAATGATCAAATGGGGCACTCAGAATGGACAGGACATTGATATTATGATAGATAAATTCTAAATACTGTTAAATACTCCTTTATTAATACCGATTAAAACATTCTAATAGCGAAATATAAAAAGTGAATAGTGAATGAAAACTGATTGAAAATAAAACTATTAAAACTGACAATATGGATTGTCCAACCGCTTTACTACTCAATAATCTACTGTACTTTTTTAATTTCCATGAATATTGTTTATAAGATTTATTCCAGTAGTTATTCAATTCCCTGGTTATTCCATTTTGTGACAGTAATTTGTAATTAACCTCTTGTGATTGGAAAGTAAAATAGATATATTCCCTCCTTGTTTATTATAGAACCAGTGCTATACTTGACAAGACAAAATTACCTCCCACTAGGCTAATTGACCAAATGCTGTAAAAAGGAAACAAACATTTATCTGAGGGGGAAATCATGTTCACTTCTATTTATTAATGTAATATATTATTTGAGCCTTGACATTTAATATTCTGTTTCATCATATCATATTTTATGCCCTCATCCTGACATACATATTTCCATGAATTCATTATTTATTATTTTTTATGGGGAGTGATATTTTGACATCCAGTGCTGTGATTTTGGGTGGTTTTGTTATACAACAAGAATGCTAGAGGGAGATTACTATGATGGCATTTCATCAAACAAATTGTTTATAGTATTGTTTGCTGAGGATTATTGGATTGTTATATACCAAAGAGGTAGGTGTATTTGTTTATGTTTTACAATCACTACATACCTGTGTGAATGTTGAAATTGTCTTTGCTATTCAAATTATTTTCATACATTTTTAAAATTTTTAGCACTTTTAACACGAGTGTGAAAATTACCAATGCTTGTCTGCTTTTACATGTTATGTGTGTTCTGTATAGTTCCTAAAGGCTTGCATACATTTGCACTGTGATTGTGTGCTTTGGAGGCTTTTACAAGTCTTGTGTCATAGGGAACAGAGTGGTAGCATGTTACATTGGGGCAGGAGAGTTAGCAGTGACATTTTAGGCAATGAGGTCGGTGAGATGGGTCAGGGTAGTGTCAATGTGTTGGAAGGTGTGAAAGATATAGGTGAGGGTTGTGTTTATTTGATGTGTGGTGTTTTGTAAGAATATACTGGACTCTTACATTCTCAGATAGAATTCGTGGAGGTTAGAAGGCTGCCCATCAACCCTTGCTTTCCTTAGCTATGGATGTCTCTTCTACATCATGGGTGTCTTCCACAAGTTCCTTCTTTTCCACTGTATCTGCATCTTCAGCTAACATAGTGGTTGACTCCAGAACATCAACGTTTTTGCATAATATTAGTAGATTTCATAACATTTTTCTTTCAAATGAAAGTCTCTGTGTACATGTGGGGTCATCTTTTATTAAGAAAAAAAAATATTGTACCATATCAATTTAAAAACTGGGATTTCCGTATCTTTGTTGAACTTTACTTAGGTATCCATTAGAAATCTCTAAGTAAACTTCTCTGAAAATACTCAGAAATATTGAAGATTCTACAATAGGCTGGCTAGGTTGCAGTATAGGTACAAAGGATTTAGGAGTTTTCTATGCATTCAAAGTGGCAAGAGCCAAAAATGTAATTGTAGAGTTTTAGGGGGAAACACTATTGTTGTTGGGTGCGTTTATATTTCTTTAAACAAAACATTAGTCATTGGAATTTTTATACTTGAATTGTGATCTGTAATTTACATTTGGGGGATAGTGGTGTGGTTAGGGGGGACAATTTCCGTTGCTAATCCTCCTCCCCCTCGCACCAACTGATTGTCTATGCAGGTCAATGCCATGGTCTCCATGGGACTGAGGTAGAAGGCAGCTGGAGGACCACTGTCTTCTCCCTTGGCATTCCTGTGGTGGTCTATAATCTTGTCCTTCAGGTGACACTTAATGTCCTGCCACTTTTGTGAAATGTTTAAAGATAAGAATGCTGCAATGTACTGGGCCTAAAACCATATACTAATAACAGAAAGTTATCCAGCGCTAATACTTATTTTGAAGACTTAAAAGAAGCTGACAAAGTAGGTATGATAATGTACAAGTTTTTAAAGTTATTAAACATGTCTTTCTTCCATAACTTGGGCAATGTTTTTAGGGTTTGGCAAATTTACATATCATTGTACGAGATATACAAAGTACAATATAATAATTTTTATATTAAAAAAAGCTGATAACTTTTGCCCTTAGTCACCATTCGTTGTCTTGGAGCTATGGCATTGACCTGCACAGTGATCTCCTCCAAGATCCTCATTTTCGCTGGGATAGAGAGCTATCAGTTGCTAGTGTGCAGTATTTCTACCACCAGCTGTACCAGCACTTTAACCTCTCAGCAGCGGAAATTTGCCTGCCTATTGATATAGAGGGCTGTGGGATCCTTAATATAGGGAAAGCCCCATAATGCAGTACTAGCAGCATTATTTTTATAAGGGGCACCCTTTGTAACTGCAAAAACAAATATCTTTCCCAGTGACTTTCTGAAATCACACTCTTTATTTCTGAGGACATACAATTCTCACTATGTAAAAAAATATTGCTCCTCTAGCTTTAAATAATGGGTTTAAATCCGATAGTGGACAAACAACTCTTAGGGGTAAATGCATGATACTCCAATTTCTGCGAACCGCCGGAAATCGTCGACTTTGCAGTGAAAAATTTGAAGCGGCGATGGCATGTAAAGGAAAATCTTTTTATTTCCAAATTGAAGATATATTTTCTCAGTAATCCAATATAGGTCTCAATCATACTATTTGTTTGAGGAGGAAGTTGACTTTTCCTGTCTAAACCTAAATCTGCAACCTGAAACAAACATGACTGAGATAACAAGGACTTTCTAATATTGGTACGTAGGAAAATTGAACATTCAGTCTTAGGTTACAAAAACATTTTATAAATCCTAGATCAATTATGTAAAAGTCAGGAAAAAGCAGTTGGAACAAAACAAAGTCCCTTATTTAAAATAGACAGTTTAGTATCTGATACTACTATAATACTGTGTCTTACAGGCATAAGTTTGTACCAGCTGGCATTGCCTATCTTTCCATCTTGACACATCTGTTTTTTGGCAATGTTGTTAAAAATCAAATTCAGACGACTTAGTCTCACAGCGGCAGATCTATGGATGAAGCATTTCTTGGTAATGTCTTCCTTCTAATTGTCACTTCAGTTCCAGCTTTGTGAAATAATTCAAAGTTCCAACTTGGTTATCTTCTTTGCAATGTCATGTTCAGATCTCTGATCTAATTTTCTTTTTCATGACACCAATGACTTTTTGTAATACTTGAAATGCTTTTTAAATCTTTGTTTGGGGGGTCAGATGAGATGGACCCTTGTTTAGAATAGACCCCCACTCCAAATTCTGTACTATCATGGAATAACATGGGTGTCATTGATAATTGCAAATGCCTTGGAATTCTATTTAAGTCAAATTAGGGTTCCAGACTTCAACATCTGAACTTACAAATGTATTTCTAAGACAAGCAATTATCAATACTTTTGCCAAGTAGTCACTAACTAATGCCTTGTAATGTGTCTAGGAAATTGTTCTGCTCCACTATAACTTGACAACAAATTATATGGTACTATAAATTTGATTTTATATTCATATTTTTGTTGCATTCCAGATCCAGATATCTCAATTTTCTCTTGTCTATGGGTTACACTGGATCTGGAACATTCAGATAGGTATATATTTTTTTCTTGCTCAATATAAATTACTAATAAATATTTGTGAATTATTAAAGGCTCAACCCTCTCCTGCTTGCTAACACTATTGGATCCCTGAAAACTGGATCTAGTAGAAGCAGCTCTATTAGATCTAGTTTATGCAGAATCCTTTAGTGCTGGCAAAAGCGGAAACTATTCTAGTAATCCAGGGTCTACCCAAGTTGTAAATATTAATATTAAAAAAGCCTTAAAAAATAAATAAACAGATAATAAATAAAAAGGTTTTACTTACCGCCTTAACATTCCTTCAAATTTAACATACACTACAGGTATCTGCCATCACTGTACTCAGGAGTCCTAGTTGATTAGATTTTTTTATTTGTAAGAATAACAAAGCAGAATCTTTCAAAATGTGTATTGTCCCTAGTGTTGCCTACCCTTCCCCGTATGTAACAGGTTAAAAATATGTTTATTTCAACATGCTATCAAAAAAGCAGTTCCACTCCCAGTTAAAACAATTTGAAACACCCTTTGATAAACAACATCATCATCATCATCTATTTATTTATTTATATAGTGCCACTAATTTCGCAGCGCTGTACAGAGAACTCATTCACTCAGTCCCTGCCCCATTGGGGCTTACAGTCTAAATTCCCTAACTTACACACACACATATCAAGAGAGACTAAGGGCAATGTAATAGCAGCCAATTAACCTACCAGTATGTTTTTGGAGTGTGGGAGGAAACTGGAGCACCCGGAGGAAACCCACTCAAACACGGGGAGAACATAAATTAAAAACAAACATAATCCCAAACCTAAAAGTTTGCTTCATCATGAAGTGATAATGTGATTAAATTGCTATTTATGTATTATTTTCTACAAAACCAGTAAAGGTTGAATAATAGCCAAATATAAGTTGTTTTAACCCATTAAATTATTGGGTACTAGACATAATTGTTGTATCTTTGTTTTGGAGCTTTATTGATATGTTTATGATTAGAGTCTATACTGCTGTGCTTTCTAGCTTTCACACCCTTTAATTTTAGTCTAAAAAAAGTTATTTTTTTTGGTACTTGATAGTCAGGATATAAATCCCATCTATATAGTCTATGAATTGATAAAATAATTATTTTATTTCACGTTGGAGCTCAACAAAAAAAGTTCACTGCTATGTTTTGATTTGCAGTATTTAGGCAAATTTGTATAATCTCAAAAATCCAAGAATATGGATAATATTTATTTTCTCATCCTATATTTCTTTCTGACATTCCCTTCTCATTTTTAGTCCCCTCACAGTCAATGGCTGGCAATGCTCGCTGATACATGTAGTTCCACAATAGGTGGGGCCAGTGGAGTGTCAAATATGGCAAATGAGATATGCAGCAATATCTAATACCTAGCACTTCTACTTTACAATTTTGATCACAGACGCAAAGAAAATTAAAATTAATTATTTGTTATCACTTGTTCAATGCTTCCATAAGCCTTGTGATCTCTATGTGCTATAATCATTTACTAATTTCCTGCCTTGTAACCTAAAAGCTTTAAGTTATATTTTAACTTTGACCTAAGAGAAAAGTAATTTCGGATACTAAATGGCTACTGTTCACTGTGACAACCTTCCTGACGTTGGATAAAATATACTGTATGTGAAAAACTAGAGTATAATAAAATCACCATAATAGAATTCCTTTTTTTACATTTTCAGAGCTTAATTGCTTAATCAAAATTCTCTTTGAAAAGCTCTAGAACTACCATTTGCCTTCATAATACACACCTCTTAATCGTTAGCAGGGATCATATACCTTTCCCAAATATTCAAAGAGAAGTATGTCAGTTATGTGAAGATCTTATAAAGAAAATTCATCAAAGTAATATCTACAGTTATCAACTGGTAAACTAGTTTTATATTTAAACATTATACATTGTTAATTTTTAAAGTATTTTCAAAGATAGGTTTTTATTTAAGCTACATACGTAATTAACTCCCATTAATTTACATGAAATGAGTCCAGTGCTTAAGTTAAAATATAGGAGCATGCATGAATGCTACAAATAAATTAATTAAAAAAAACACTCAGATTAATATCAGAAAGTGAAACAACACAGGGCAACATAATAAATGCAATTTTGGTGATGTAATGTACCTGTTTTTGTACACATATATGAAGCGAAGACATGGAATAGGACTACAAAATGGTGGTGTTGATGGGCAGTGCAAGAGTTTGCGCCTTCTTTTGGAAGGAGCTGGACAGATCAGAGTGTTCGAAATGCAGGCTATGTACAATAATTCAATTTGTATTGCAATTACATATAAAAATGTAATTTAAATGAGCTTCAAGAGGGGTAAGATATGGATCTAGGTTGGTGTTCCCGGTATAACAAAAGTCTGTAGAGCCTTTTCTGCAAAAGTCCTGCTTATTATCAGAGGCATTTTTTACACTATATATATATATATATATATATATATATATAAAAGCACATTTATACATAAAAATGAAATTCGTATAAACAGTAATTTTGAAGAGAAATGAATAAAAAATAGTTAATGAAGCGATGATTCTAAAGAGATAGTAGTATTAGAATGCTGGACCTTAAAGTGACATTTTTCCATATGGACAAGCAATGCTAAAAATGGTTGCAGAGACCAAACTAGGAACTATGGGGCTGATGTAGATTTGGCTGCAATTGTGCCCCAAATCACAAATGAAAATTGGGTTCACTAAAAAAATTGAGGCCATATGCAAAGCTGGTCCTCACCAGTAGCATATGTTCGTGGTTTGAGGCAGGCATAATTGTATGTGACTTATACCTGTTTTATGCCTCACTTATGCCCATTTTTTTAATTGTTTCTTTTGTTTGCAACAATCATCTGCTATTTCCAAGAAACAATGGCAGTAGAGAAAGTATTGAAGAAATATAAAATATTCAAATTCCCACTCACCTGGATATATAAAATCTATGAACACCAAGTAAAATAAATGCAAGGATCTGCTTAAGGAAGTGGAGACTCTGTGTTTTTGGTAATTGACACTGGCTCCTTTTGAAGTATGAAGGTTAATGGCCATTTTAGTTATCACCAGAACTCCCTGCTTTGGAACAGCATTGCTGGAAAGTCAAAGATGTCAGCCCCAATTGAGTATTACAGGATGCTGCTGACTAACAAACAAGCAAAGTATCATATCACAAGACAAGTTAAAAAGACATGCCAAAGGTCCTGTGTAGCTCGGAGTAAGTTTTAGTTAAGAATAGGCTGAGGTCAGGTCAGGTACACCATGTGCTGAATCTATAGCAATTATCAGCTGTATTACAGATTAGCGCTTGATGTACGTATACTGTTTCTATTTACATTTAGCCAATCAGGGATTTTGCTGGAATCCCTGTGTACGGTGCTCGGCTGCAGATCTGTTGGAGCGCCCCATATACTATTTGTGCTCAACTATTCTGAAGTCAGGACATACAGATTTCAAATGATATTAGGAAACATAATCAAAATCAAGGAAGGAAATGTTTAGCATTTTTCACAACAGGGTAACCTGTTGAACAGGCTTTTAATTAGCTAGGGAACTTGTTCTGTTGGCCTTATCGAGAACAAAGATAAAACAATATCTATTTAACAGCAATAATCAATAAATAACTAAACCAGAATGTGTTCCAAAGACAAATGCAGCTCACTCCACCTCCGAGCCATAACCACAAAACTCCAAAAATAATTTTTTTAGTTGTAATTAATATAAAAGTAATGTTTTTGGGGATAAACCTCATTGATTCATGTACTCTGGGAACCATATTTCCAAGTCCATCTGGTGGGTATGTCTAATTACTTCCCATTGGTTGGGTGGCAAAACTATATGACCACCAGCTTAATGCTGGAGTGTTAGTCCTGGCCCTACCAGATGTGGTGCAGGGCCAACTGTTCAGCTTTTAAAAACTCTTCCCTCTGCCCACTCTGTATTTTCTGCTGAGCCTGTGCTGAGAGGGTGAAACTTTCTGCTGAAAATGCTGTTCTCCCTTTCCCACTGATATTTTGTGGAAAATTCAATTCGGAGCCTTATGGGTGTCATGGTTATGGACACCATAGGAGGCACTGGCTGGTATTTACGCAATTGAACAGGGAGATGCGGAGTTTAACACACTCCAGGTCTTCACCAGGGACCCCCGCAAGGAGGTATGGTCTGGGCTGCGTGGGATGTGCAAATCGCGGTTCTCCAAGTCAGTTACCAGCGCAGTGAAGAAGACAGGATTAGTCGGCCGATCCAGGTCAAACCAAACAGTAGCGCAGTACAGAGGGAGAACCAGAAGAAGCATCAGGAACAAGCAGAGGGTCAATACCAAACAGATTGTGCAGTACCAAATCAGAATCAAGGAGAATAAGCCAAACAACAAGCCAGGAGTCAGCAGGATACAATGGAGTAAATAACAGGTAGTGCTGGAGCTGGAGGGAACCAATACTCTGGCACCCTAATGGTTGCTGAATTTTCCTCAGACTTCATACCATTCCCTTGGTCTTCAAGACACAGTCCTATTCTGATTCTCATCCTACTTACAAAATCACTCTTCCAGTGTCCATTTCTCTGGATGCAATTCCTCTACAAATCCTCTATAGTTTGAAATACCACAAGGCTCAGTCATAAGTCTTCTTCTCTTCTTTATCTGTCCCTCTCTTGAAAAACTAATAAGCTGCTTTGGGTTTCAGTATCATCTTTATGCTGATGATACCCAAATGTATCTATCCTCTCTGGATATCTCATCATCTATCTTGGTCTGTGTTACCGAATTTCTTTCTTCCATTTTATATAGGATGTTCTTTTACCACCTCAAACTCAATCTGTCAAAAACCAATCTAACAATGTTCCCACCAGCCAACGAAAGCTACCTATCTGACATCTCTATTTCTGTTGACAACACGACAATACATCCTATCACTTAAGCTTGCTGTCTGTGTTATCCTTGACATGGGACTGTACTTTGTTCCCCATATCAAATCTGTGTCCAAATCGCGTTACATCCATCCAAGAAAAATTTCCACAATGTATATGCATCTCGCACAAGACACTACAAAACTTTAAGTTATGCACTCATAATATCTTATATTGAGTATTGCAATTTCCTTCTGTGAGTTAGTGGTGGCTTCTGGAAGCTGAGTGAAAATCAAAATGGATTCCTGCAGCTAGGATGATGGCTAAAATAATGTTCTTATAATATCCTCATATGCAAGTGTACTGCAGACAAAGTGAACTTATGATTGATAGTGTCCCTTCAAGAGGTTAAATGTTGTAAATAGTAACGCATATGCTTTTCCTGTTATATGACTGTATATATACTGTAAACACAATAAATAATACACAACAGCATATCTCAGCCTCAAATTACGAAATCTGATTTTTTTTATTAATAAAGGGCCTCATCTTTGCCCCAACAAAGAAACCAAGCAAATTCCAAATGTACATTGACATCAATAAATTTGCTAGAAGATTGACTTTGAGAACAGTTTTTACGAGAAAAGAACTAGACACAATTTCTAATTATGAAAGTACTTCTAAATCTGGACTGAAATCTCTAAAGTCAATCTGCTGTAATCTAGAAGTAGCCACATAGATATCTTTCAACATTTGTTAGTAAAAGATTTATGCAATCGGACATATAAGGATCCCCGAAACATTAAACTTTCCAAACAAGAATCTGTCCCTTTAAAAAATGTACAAAATAATAAGGAATCAGTGATCAAACAGGCAGATTGTCAGACGCCACCTCCGCACTGATCCTGGTGCGAGAGGTGGTCGTCTGTCCTGCTGCCTCCAATTGGAATTAGTCAGGGGGATATAAGGAAGCCTCTGGCACCACTAGGGTGCCAGAGTATTTGGTTTCACCCTGCTCCAGTGTCTGTCCTGTATTTGACTCCTGTAGAACTACTGACCCGGCTTTCTCTGACCTTCCCTTCGGATCCTCCTTTGGTACCTTGTCTTCTCTCCCGGTTTCCTGATTTTGGCCTGTTCCTGACGATTATTTGGATTCTCCCTTTGTACCTCACTGCCTGCTGGTTCTGACTCGGTTTGATCGACTATGCTACTACTCTGTTCCTACGCTGGTGGCCATCTTGGAGAACCGCTACCTGCGCACCCCTTGCAGCGAAGCCCAAACTCCCTTGCAGTGATCTCTGGTGAACACCGCAGGGTGTGTTACACTCCGCGCCTCCTCACACGGCTGTGGCAATGCCAGCTAGTATCAGTGCATGACACAGATAAAGGAGGAGGGTTGGTTATATTGAATAGAATGGATTATGTTGAGGAAGCCCATAGACTTCTAACGAATGCTCCCCAATGACTATATTTTGCAATTGAGAAACACTTTATTTAGAGGTTGACATCAACAGATTTTAACAAAAGAGGAAAATCAGTATATGATGATGTCTAGACAAATTATTCTTATCTTTTATTTTTTACCAAAGATACACAAACCGCCAGGTAGACCTATTGTGATTAGTATAGATTTGCTTAAATCTCATATATTGGAATATGGGGACATTTTTCTTAGAAAATATGTCACAAAATTAGAATCATACTTGAAAAACAACTCAAGTGTGTTGCAGATTTTGGAACAGTTACATTCCAGTTTTATTTGATACCCTACTGATGTTCAATTTTTATACACCGCAGTTGAAAATAACAAGGTATTGCCGCCTGCAGACCATTTTTAGATTCAGATCCCATGTTAAATTCAGCACTTAAAGATGTCATTTATGATCTAATTGTATTAATTTTCATTCACAACTATTTCAAATTCCTAAATACATTTTAATTGCACTTGTGTGGCTCTAATTTTTTTCGTGCCAAGCTTCGCCAATCTTGCTATGGGGAGTTGGAAGCACAAGTATGTCCTGGGCTGCAGGACATTAAAATTTACAAAACGTACATTGATGACATCCTAATGGTTTGGGATGGAGATATAGATTATATTAACTCTTTCCTGGCATATATTGGTAATAATGAATATAATTTAAGATTATCAGCAAAATATAATTTCACAGAAATTTAATATCTTCCCTGGTTTTATCAGGTACAGACAACAAGGCGGTATCCAAAAACTATATAAAAACATTAGACAAATATAGTTATCTCTATTATGAAATAGGACATGTAAAGAGGTGGAAAAACAATATACCATATTCCCATATGGATTATGTATTCCATTCCCTCGTAACAGGAAATGATAATGTTTTTAATAACAAAAAGTATCCACCAAATGCAATCATATTTTTTAAAAACTGAATTACAAAAATTGGATCAATATATCTATCATAAAATGTAACATTATAATTTAGTGTGGGTGCCAATTAGATGGATTTATTATCTAATATGTTAGGATTCATTTTAATTATATTACTATTATTTCTGTATGCCCTTCCAAGCATGTGTTTCTAGATTCAGATTGGATTACACACAGCGCAGTTACATAGTGACTGATAGATTTTGGTCCAATAATTGGACAGTTGATATATATATATATATATATATATATATATATATAAAACTCCATGTATACCTTAATAAAAAAAAAACAGATGCTGGGTTGAAACGCATTGGTGAACACAGAGCAACAATCAGACAGCAGTATCTGCTATCCGAGTAGAGGGTGATTGTCCAACTATTATTGCCCGGGCTTGTTCATCTTCATGCTTGTTTCATCTTACATCCGGTAGGAGTGCATCTACTGATCTGTTTAAGGATTATTATATTTCTAAACAAAATGCTGATTTTACCCTACTGATCTGGTAGGAGTCTATTTTATTGTTTTATATGAGATTGTTTGAATTTGTATTTGTTGTGAATAAATTTACTATCCCTAAGGCATTATGCTAGATCTTGTTTTCTCTTCAATCTTTCATTTATGCATTTATCTGGGAGAAAATATGAAGTTATAAATGAGAGGAGATCCTAATTGAAGGAGCTTATGAGTGAACATGCACACAATGTAACTGCATTAGGAAGTGGCAAATAATTTTGTCTCTATACTATCTCCACGTGTGGTGCTTTTAGGATCTACTAATGAAAAGCACAACTTTCTAGTGGTTCCTTTTGGGCATTAGTATATATTTTTCAGTTTTGAAATGATCATACATTATTTGTGTCCCCATTTCCATTTTTCACATATATGATTATTGCTCTGGAGACAAAAATGGAACAGATGAAATAATTGGATGAATACTAAAGAAAATAAAGAACTTATGTGGATTTACATCCTGCAATTGTGACTGTTTCAATTATATGTGGAAAAGAAAGACTTATTTTAATTTTTTTGTGTTGAGCTTTACACATGTTATCGGATTGTGTTAGAATATACATTAGATACTTTGTATGACATACAGTATGCGCCTGAGATACCTTGTATGATTATTATCCATGTGGAGTGGCACTCTTTTTGTGCATCAAGGCAGCTTTCTGTAGGAAGCGCTTATATAGGTTTCACATATTTATTTATTTTTACCCTAGGATACCGTACATAATTAGCATCTCCCTACACAGTTTTACACGTGTTCTCTTTCTATGCTCAAACAACCCTCTGATCCCCAAACAGGATCATTTAAACCCATAAAGCACATTTTACTATGGCAATATGGCTGGATCAATATTCAATATGTGACACTTAATCTCATGTATGAAACTCTTATCGTTCTTTACATTGTAAGTTTTCAAACAAGGTCCTCTTACCTAATTGTCTATGTGTTAATACCCAGTCTCATTTTATTACTGTGTTTGTTCTCATTTGTAAAGCACTAAAGATATGCAGGAGCTATATAAATAAATGTTAATAAATAAATTGATTTACAATATTCAAATATTTGTCCAGTATCATGATCATGATTGAATAGAACTGCTTATCTCAACCCATAAAAGTCACATAGTAGACTCATATACATATCAGTGACACACTTATTCATGAATATGTGCATTGCATCTAATAATACCTATTCATGAGTATACTGAATGTAAATTGACCACCAGAAAATAATACTAAAAATAGAAACAAAACTATAAACCAACATAATACACTATGCTATGATTAATCCTATATAATATGTTATGAAACGTCTTGTTCTTTATCATGTATTCTAGTTCTGCTTTTTACTTTACTGACTTGAAATTTGCTAAAACAAATTTTATAAATGCCCAGGATGTTTTTCCATCTGGGTTTCCTACGTAATCTGTGATTTATCATAGCAGCAATTTTGTAATAATTCTTCATTACTGCTTTATTTACAGTGATTTCCTGGTGAATAGTAATGAGAATATTGATACCATGGCAACATAGCAAGCTAAAAGGGCAAAGCAAGTAGTGAGAAATAATGTTTTCACAGCATCCCAAGGTATGTGGTCTGACCCTATGGGGTATGTTTACTATGCGGTGGTTATATAGAACTGCCAATACCTGGTGCTTTGAAGTCATTTATTAAAACAGCCCTTTTATTAATGACAAAGCCAATCGGGTTTTGTCTTTAATAAAATTGCATTATGAAGAAGATGACTTCATAGCGCTGGGAATCAGCGGTTCTATGGAACCACCGCTTAGTAGATATACCCCTATGTCTCCAGGCTGTAATCTGCCCACACACTAGAGAAAATACCAAATATCTGTGACATGGTCCCGATAATTCTAGATTTTGACCAGATCCCACATCTCTAGTTTGTGATCTGACTACATGTGCCAGACAATGCCACCTATTTACTTGTTAGAGAAGGTGTGAACATTGTAACAACCTTTTCACTTGACAGTAGCCCTTGTCAATGGCCCCAGCTTTATTAGCATGACCCACAACAGACTTAAAAAGTTTGTAAGGAAAGCCCAGGAGGATTCTGCAAATTTGAAAGCAATATTGGTGCCTTGACAGAAGATATAATTGATCTAACGGTTTAATACTTAACCAGCTAATCAGTTAGATGATTGGAGAATTGAGTACAGAGGATCTCAATAACACCATCACCAGTCTGTAAGTCCACCAATGCACCAATCTTTTACTGCACAATTTTGCAACAACATGGCACTGATTATATTTTTTCCTACATCAGCAGTAAAAAACACAACTCCACCTGCAGAGATCCCTGTTACGTAAGGAGCATACGGGGCCCTGACATGACTGCAAAATGTTCATTAAAAGTGTACAAAAGAGTACAAGATGTGTCTCTATACTTTCACCTTATAACTTGCAAAAAATAACTTTCTGGGGACCAACAAGGGACACAAACTATACTGTTTTTTACTGCATTCAACGAAGTGCACAGAGAGAGAACTACAAAAGTAAACTCGGATGGCCTGATTCATTAAGGAAAGTTTAGCAAAAAAAAGCAAGTAAGTCAAAACCATGTTGCAACGGAGGGGGAGGTAAATTTAAAATGTGATGGCAGATTTATAATTGGGGCAAAGCATGTCCTAGGTCAGCTTTAAATTTCATTGTACAAATAAGCTATCAAGTATTTGTGTGCCTCATGAAAAAGAAACCAGTATTTTCCTTATTTGCAAAATAATAAACTCATTTGCCCCTCTTGCGTTGCAACATGGCTTTATCCAGAACACTTAAGTAAGAAAACTTAATCAATTTTTTCTCACCTTTCTTTGATGAACCAGGTCCATAATCAACATGATTCTAGGTAGGATAAGATAGGATAGGAGAAAAACAAGAAAGACATACAAGTCAAACAACTCCTGATTATATAAAACATACCATTATATAATGGACTATGTGATGCACAATACTGTACCTTTTGTCTATATTGGACCTGTAGCATACAGGTAATTTATTTTAATGTGTTTAAATCATGTAACTATTGTTTAATTATAAACATTAAAATATAATTTATTACTTTGTTTTAAATGTGTGTATGCACTATTTTAGTAATGCCATGATTTATTTTTTTATCTATTAGTCTATTAATAAAAATGTCCTAACACAAAACTAATTTAAATCAATACAAAACAATTCAGGTAAATATAATAATAACTAGTATGCTTAGTCTCCTCAAAAGCAATTACAATGTACATTGCCAATCTAACTTGATCAAATATCTGGGTGTTCATCTGACCAAAACTTATGAAGCAAACTTCTCTCAACTATTGAAGTAATCAAGGGAAACCTTTTGCACTGGAACAGTATTTATTTTTCTTGAATTGGCCATATAGCAGTGGTCAAAATTAATTTTCCTCAAAGGTTTTTATATTTATTTCAAATTTTTCCAATCCAAGTTCCTTCTGTTTGTTTCAAGAACTTTCAACAGAATATATTTAGGTTTGTTTGGTCTGGCTGGAGACCCAGGATCCGCTTGGAGATTTTGCTTAGATCACAGGATGATAGGGGGCTAGGCTATCCAAACATACAGAGATATTATTTGGTTGCATTTTTGACCCACATGCTTTTCTGTCATGTTCATGCACACACTATAGTATGCGTGGACCATAAAGCGGATGTAATGGGCTTTCTTTCCCCATATTCACTATTTTGGATCCCGGCAAAATGCATACCCCCATTGGCCCAACGCCCTCCTACTCTAAGATTTGCTTTTCAATTTGGGATCATTGTGCAAGAGTTTACAACCTAATCAGGTATGGAGCAATCCAACATTTCTTCAGACCATTGACATTAAAACATTTGGGGTCTGGACTATGCACAACATAAAATTTCTTTGTGATCTTGCCCCTCATCACTTCTTTCCAGAATTTCAGATTCTCACCTTTAAACATTAAACTCTCCCCGAACCATAATTGAATTCTTTCCCTTAAAGACCTTTTTAATTTTGCACAATCAACCACTAAAGAGGCCACATATAACCAAGTGGAAAGTAGTGATGGGGAGATTTCGGACTTTGAATTAGCTTGATTTAGAGTGAATGTGAAAACGAGGGCAATCAGTTATGAAAGTGATTCAAAGAGAAATTATTTTTCATGTTGGTATCTAGTGCCCACATGGCAAATTTTCCTACTTCTTCTGATTGCTGTAAGAGTGGCTGCGGACAAGAGGGCATCCTGTTCTATATAGGGTGATCATGACCCAAAATCATATGATTTCAGAAAGAGGATAATAGGTTGATTCACTCACTGGCTATAGAGTCCTCCCCTGTCCTGACCCACCCAGATATACCCAGTCATTTATAGAGTCTGATTAGACATATCTTAAATAATTAATTAAGGTGTTCTTTTTTTCTTTCTACAAAGCTCTTCCTTGTTTCAGTGTTAGGTTAATGAAAATGCAGTATGATGAGAACTCCACACAGCAGGATATCATAGTCAAGTTGCAGTGCATAAATCACCCATCACACTCATCAATATCACAGTCAATAGACTACTGAGTGGACCAAGGTTATTTGATCAGATTAATAATTCTTCATCATTTTCTTGACAAATGGATAAGCCCACATGAGGCAACAACATAAATGACTCTACAGTCCTGAGTTCTTGTTTCCAAAAGTGAAGAGTTCTTACGGTGAGGTCCATTTCTTTGTTATGGTTTAGGTGAGGCATTCCATAAGAAGGCCAGTTTAATGCTAATCACTATTGAAGTGATCATCTTCATCCCATGTTGCAGTATTTCTTTCTTAATGGGAGAGGTGCTTTGCATGATGACATTGGCCCCATCCTCAGATCACATGTGTTAACCCTATTGTTTATTCCGCATAACTCTAATATTATTTATATTTCAACACCAGGGGGTAAATGTATCAATCTGCGGGTTCTTCAACACCCGCGTGTTCAGCCTCTTCCGCGATTAAATTTCAAGCGGCGCTGCATTGTAAAGGGAAGTTAACCCTTTACAATGCAGCGCCGCTTGAAATTTAATCACGGAAGAGGCTGAACACGCGGGTGTTGAAGAACCCGCAGATTGATACATTTACCCCCAGGTGTCAGTTGAGTGATTTTCTTGTTTAAGAATGGCACAAAACTGTGGCTTATACTCGTATGTAATTCATTTAAATGTCATGACAATTATTTATCAGCTGAACATACTTTACTGTATCAAAGCACCATTATACATTGTTCAAAACATTAATCATAGTAACATACACTCACATTTTTTCTTTTTACCAGACTAGATAATTCATAAGTAATGACAAACACACAGATAAATGAGGGAAATGGGTGGAAGTCAAATTGGTGTAGCCCTGAAATATACATCCATATCCCTGTTTTAGACTTGAGACTATATACCATCTTACTATAAATTGATGGGTATAAACACTGGCAGAAAATGTTATGGCAGAGGCATTAATAGTAGGTTCATCATCATCATCATCACCATTTATTTATATAGCGCCACTGATTCCGCAGCGCTGTACAGAGAACTCATTCACATCAGTCCCTGCCCCATTGGAGCTTGCAGTCTAAATTCCCTAACATACACATGGGTTGCATGCATTTGCATATAGCCCTGACATCTGAGAATCCCTTCCTTCTGCTAGATCTGCGGTGGCCAATCTGTAGCTCTAGAGCCACATGCGGCTCTTTGAGCTTTGAAATGTGGGTCCTGGCGGGGAACATCAACTAAGTATAGTGTTCCAGGCACCGGCAGAAGCAGATTGGAAAACATTCAGCTGCTTGACTAACTGAGAGCAGTCATGTCTTGTGATATCCTCTGCACAATGCAGGGAGGCCACAGTGTCACTGACAATGAATTCGGGGAAGAAGGAGGAGAGAGTGAAGTGTGTGCTTCCTCCTTCATCTGTGTAAGCTCCAGCAGCTAAGGGCTGGAGGTGGGAGAGGTAACTGATGGGCATGTGAGATCTAATGGCATATGAAGAATCTAATGGGAATGTAAGGAGATATGATGGCATTTGGGGAGATCCAATAGAATGTGTGGTTGTCTGTAAGCTTTTGGGGAGGTTTGATTGGCATGTATGGGGAATTTGGGTAGATGTTATGGCATGTAAAGGTCATATGGCGAGACCTGGTGGGCATGTGGGGAAAGCTGATGGCATATAAGGGGAAATGTGGGAAGGTCTGATGGCATATATGGAGCATCTTGTGAAAGCTGGTTGCAGATTGGGAGGTGATGGGCATGTAAGGGGCATTTGAGGAGGTGTGATGAGCATTTAAGGGACATGTGGGGAGGTCTGATGAGCATTTGGAGACATCTGATGGGCATGTGAGAATATCTGGTGAGCATTTCTATGTCATGTGGGTAGATTTGGTGGCATGGGAAGAGGCTGATATGCATGTAAGGGGACTATGGGGAGATCTCCTGGCATGTGGGAAGATCCAATGGTCATGTAAGGAGGTCAGAGGGACACATTAAGAGGTCTGAGGTATTGTGGATGCAGTAGCAGTGTGAGTTACTGTGAAGAGACTATAAGTAGCCCTTTGAACTAGAGATGGGCGGTTCCGGTTCCCCGAGAACCGAACCCACCCAAACTTTGGGTATCCGAGTACCGAGCTGAGTAGCTCGGTACTCTCCTGCCCGTTCTGAATCCAAATCGAGGCCGACGTCATCATGACGTCGTCAGATCTCGGGGCTTTGTTCTCGCGATACTTCAAGATTATAAATACACGCCTCCACAGCAATCCATCGCCATTTGACAGAGGGAGAGAGCAGGGTGTAGTCACAGGCTGATTAGAGCAGGGACAGAGAATCCAATATTCTTCTTGCAATTGCTCTAACCAAAATCGTTAGAGAAGAGAGGATAGAGGTTTATTATTTTTGTTAATATTTGGCACTCCTCAGTGCTTTTGGGGTGTCCCCCATAATTGTGCGTAAATATTTCTGGCTGTTAAAAGTCATATCTGTCAGCAGTATCTATCAATTAATTTTTAGCACTCCCAGTGCTTTTGGGGAGTCCTCCCTAATTGTGCATTAATATTTCTGGCTGTCAAAAGTCATATCTGTCAGCAGTATCTACCAATTAATTTTTAGCACTCCTCAGTGCTTTTGGGGTGTCCCCCATAATTGTGCATAAATATTTATGTCTGTCAAAAGTCATATCTGTCAGCAGTATCTACCAATTAATTTTTAGCACTCCTCAGTGCTTTTGGGGTGTCCTCCCTAATTGTGCATAAATATTTCTGGCTGTCAAAAGTAGGGGTGTGCACCGGCCACTTTTAGTGTTTTGTGTTTTGGGTTCTGATTAGCTTGAGGTTTTGGGTTCTAAATTTGTTTTGCCAAAACACCTGACGATAGGTTTTGGTTCTGATTTAGGGTTTCTGATTTATTTTTAAAAAAGCATAAAAAGTGCTAAAATCCAGTTTTTTTGTTTTTTTTCACTCCTACGCTATCATTAACCTCAATAGCGTTCAATAACAATCATTTCCACTAATTTCCAGTCTATTCAGAACACCTCACACCTCACAATATTGTTTTTAGTCCAAAACGTTGCACCGAGGTAGCTGGATGTCTAAGCTAAGCAACACAAGTGGGCGGCACAAACACGTGGCCCATCGTAGGTGGCTGTGTAGGCTTGAATGGCCTTTTTCTGCTCCTCCATCCTCTGCAGCATATAGAGGGTGGAGTTCAAGCGCGTCACTACCTCTTGTTTTTGTTGGTGGCAGGGCATGTTCATGCTTTTTTGATGTAGCAGGAACAGTGAACGTAATTTAATTACTTTAATATCTGATACTAAGTTTTCTGGACTGCGTAGTGGAGTGGCCCCGGTACCCAATTTGGTAGCGGGGCCACAATACCTCCTCTAACTTGTCTGAATTCCACTGCACATATGGCTGCTCCTACATCCTCTGCAGCATATAGAGGGTGGAATTCTAGCGCGTCACTTCCTCTTGTTTTCGTTGATGACAGGGCATTTTTATTCTTTTTTTATTTGGCAGGAACAGTGAACGTAGTTTAATATCTGATACGAAGCTTTCTGGACTGCGTAGTGGAGTGGCCCCGGTACCCAATTTGGTACCGGGGCCACAATACCTCCTCCAACTTGTCTGAATTCCACTGCACAGATGGCGGACACCGGATGCACGTCTAACACCAACATAGCTGTTAAGGCCGCAGTTATCCGCTTTGCCATAGGATAACTACTGTCGTACTTCGTACTCATGGCAAATGACTGTTGGACGGTCAATTGTTTGGTGAAAGACGTAGCGGTCTTACGACTTTCCCTCTGGGAAGATGACCGACTACCAGCAGCAACAGCAGCAGTGGCAGTAGTAGGCGTACCGCTGCAGGATTCCTCGGATGAATCCCGGATTGAAGAGGACTCAGTCTGGCTGGTGACATGGCCTGCAGGACTAAATCTGATGGAGATCGTGGAGGAAGTTGACGAGAAGGGTGTTGGTGTTGTGTGTATCCAACAGGACTAAGGGATTTAGGTGTCCCTGGACTGATGACGGTCCTAGCCCCAGTTCCTGAACTATGAAGGTTATTCAGGTGACGTATAAGGGAGGATGTCCCTAGGTGGCCAAGATCCTTACCCCTGCTTATTTGAGCTTTACATAAGCTACATATGGCCATACATTTGTTGTCCGGATTGGGATAAAAATAACTCCAGACCGAAGTGGTGGATTTTTTGGTCTTCTGACCAGGCATGACGATGGGCTTTTTCATCCCATGGACAACAACTGATTCCCCCCCTGGTGCCTCATTTAAGATAACCACATCAACATCCTCCTCGTCAAGTTCCTCCTCAGCGCCAGCTACATCAATATCCTCCACCCGGTGTACAACATTCACACCTTCATTAGCCAAATCTGTAACTGGACTGTGGGTGATCCTTCCAGCATATGCAGAGGGCATGCTGCAAATGGTGGAAGGAGCCACCTCTTCCCGTACAGTGATGGGAAGGTCAGGCTTCGCAACCACCAACACCCTTGGACTCGCCTTGGGGATTAGTGATGTCATGTGTTTAGAAGGCAGAGTTGTTTGCTGTGTTGTTGCTGACAGCATAACTCTCTTAAATTTTTTGGAGGGGGGGGGAGGAGGGCTTAGATCCTTGGGTGAAGCTGAACCACTAGTCCTGAACACGGGCCAGGGCCTAAGCCGTTCCTTGCCACTCCGTGTCGTAAATGGCATATTGACAAGTTTTCGTTTCTCCTCAGATGTTTTAAATTTCCTTTTTTTGGTAATTTTTGTGAACTTTGGGTTTTTGGATTTTACATGCCCTCTACTAGGAGATTGGGCATCAGCCTTGTCAGACGACGTTGATGGCATTTCATCGTCTATGTTATGAATAGTGGCAGCAGGTTCAGCATTAGAAGGAAGTGGGTCTTGATCTTTCCCTACTTTATCCTCCAAATTTTGACACTCCATTATATGCAGCACACGTTGTATTACAGTACTATTTTTGAAATACTGCTGGAACAGTGAACAATTTTTAATAGATTGCAGTATTAATGTTTCTGGACTGCAAGAACAGTGAACAATTTTTAATAGATTGCAGTATTAATGTTTCTGGACTGCAAGAACAGTGAACAATTTTTTATAGATTGCAGTATTAATGTTTCTGGACTGCAAGAAAGAACAGTGAACAATTTTTAATAGATTGCAGTATTAATGTTTCTGGACTGCAAGAACAGTGAACAATTTTTAATAGATTGCAGTATTAATGTTTCTGGACTGCAAGAACAGTGAACAATTTTTTATATATTGCAGTATTAATGTTTCTGGACTGCAAGAACAGTGAACAATTTTTTATAGATTGCAGTATTAATGTTTCTGGACTGCAAGAATTTTTTGTATACTTTTTAAAAAAAAAATATATATTTTTTTTTTAAAGATTTTTTAATACTTTTAAAATAACTATGTACTTAGCAGAACAAATCACAGGACAAAAGCACCACTGTACTCAGCAGCACAGAGCACAGGACAAAAGCACCACTGGACTCAGCAAGGACAGAGCACTGGACTGATGCACCACTGGACTCAGCAAGGACAGAGCACTGGACTGATGCACAACTGGACTCAGCAAGGACAGAGGACTGGACTGATGCACCACTGGACTCAGCAAGGACAGAGCACTGGACTGATGCACCACTGGACTCAGCAAGGACAGAGCACTGGACACAAGAACAGAGCACCACTACCCTACACACCCTCCCTCTTCCCTGATGTCAGGCGAAATGAAGATGGCGGCCGCAAGGTGAGTATTTATGACATCCGAGTCTCGCGAGATCCAACGTGAGACTTGGATGTCATAGCCTCGGTTTGGATTAGTTTGGCGCCCGGAAGTTCCCGAACAGTGGTCGGATCCGCACTGTTCGGGTGGGCTCGGATTAGCGGAATCCGAGCCCGTTCATCCTTAGTCAAAAGTCATATCTGTCAGCAGTATCTACCAACTAATTTTTAGCACTACTTAGTGCTTTTGGGGTGTCCCCCATAATTATGCATAAATATTTCTGGCTGTCAAAAGTCATATCTGTCAGCAGTATCTACCAACTAATTTTTAGCACTCCTCAGTGCTTTTGGGGTGTCCTCCCTAATTGTGCATAAATATTTTTGGCTGTCAAAAGTCATATCTGTCAGCAGTATCTACCAACTAATTTTTAGCACTCCCCAGTGCTTTTGGGGTGTATTTTATACAAGTGGAGGGGAGCCTAGAGAGACAGATACCAAACTGGCTTTCTCCATGTCAATTAATATTGTACAGTCTATAACGGCTGAATTTATTTGTATTTTCGACAAGTGGAGGGGGGCCTATAGAGGCAGAAACCAAACTGGCTTTGTCCATTTCAATTAATATTGTACAGTCTATAACGGCTGAATTTTTTGGTTTTTTCAACAAGTGGAGGGGGGCCTATAGAGACAGAAAGCAAACTGCCTTTTTCCATTTCTTTACATATTTAACTATAAGTGTAGGGTGTAATATACATCCAAAGACGATGGCTGCATTGCCAATATGCATAGATGGAGAGGAAGACAATCTGTTTTGTGTGTAGAATAAATGAAGGCCTACCTATCAGGAATTAAACTGTTGTTTTGATAATTTATTAGCTTTAGAATTAGATTACTTATCTATGAAACATGTAGAGCACTAAATTGGGTTATTTTAGGACCAAAAACATTGATTTTCCAACAAAATAGCAAAACAAAACCAAACAAAACCAAAACCAAAACACGCAATGGCGGTTTTGCAAAACCAAAACCAAAACCAAAACACGACGGTAATACAGATCCAAAACCGAATACAAAACCAAAATACGGGGGTCAGTGACCATCTCTACTTTGAACCCTCTTCCACTGGACACAACAGCGAGGTAAGAACTGTCCAGATTATTCTGAACATTGTGGTAATGTTGGATATTTTCTTTTTCACTTCACAAGATATTGTAATTTATGTTATATTTTCAACGTATGTGTGTGAGGTATATATGTGCATGTTATACAGAGTATAACATGGCACGGGGCAGCACGGTGGTTAGCACTTCTGCCTCACAGCACTGGGGTCATGAGTTCAATTCCCGACCATGGCCTTATCTGTGTGGAGTTTGTATGTTCTCCCTGTGTTTGCGTGGGTTTCCTCCGGGTGCTCCGGTTTCCTCCCACACTCCAAAAACATACTAGTAGATTAATTGGATGCTATCAAATTGACCCTAGTCTCTCTCTCTATGCCTGTCTGTCTGTGTGTGTATGTGTGTTAGGAAATTTAGACTGTAAGCTCCAATTGGGCAGGGACTGATGTGGGTGAGCACTCTGTACAGCGCTGCGGATTTAGTGGCGCTATATAAATAGACGATGATGATGATGATGATGAGTATATGTATATGCACACACATATATATATTTAAAAAGGTAAAGTTGGCTTTTTGCGGTACCTATAGATATTTTTTGGCCCTTGGTCTCTGATATTTGGCCACCCCTGTGCTTGAGGCTCTGCTGCTGCTACTAGTGTCACAGTCACATGTAGCAGTAATCATTGCCTTACCTCTGCAAATGCCCAAAAAAACTGTGCCAAAATAGCATAGGTACATCTTGTGCAACCTCTGGAGGTGTTGATTGCCCAAACACCCCGGTGAGCAGCCCCTCCACAGAATGGTGCTGAGATGGTAACTGTCATCTCAGAAGAACCTCCTATTTGCAGCACAAAATATTGCCAATTCAGAAAACAATAGGCAGGATTCTGGGCTAATCTCATCAGTAGCAGATACCACAGGAATTAGAGCCAGGAACACCCAGATGTATTATTTGTCTTTACTTAGACAATATCACTATTTCCAGTAATTCTGTAACAATAGAAATAGCAGAAGGTAGGGGTTTCTCAGATGAAGCAGTAAAAGCTGTAAAAGCACCCACAATCAATCTAGTACCAAAATAGCTGTCTTTGACAGATATCATTGCATGGGCAATATCTGTGTCTACTGCTGCATTCCCTTTTGTCTCAAGTAATGCTTAAGACATGATGCAAATTTGTTATTATTCATCATCATCATCATCAACATTTTTTTATATAGCGCCAGCAAATTCCGTAGCGCTTTATTCACTATAAAGATTATTGGAGAAGCCTCTACATTGTCCCAGACTCACAAAGATGTCATGGCACTCCCTGGCATATGGGAAATATCTTTTTCATATGTGCCAAATTTGTATAGTTGAAGCTTTTCATTGCTTGAAGTGCACCTGTAAATGCTCTTATCCTTTGCAGTGTAACCTTGAGACACACACAATGGATCCAAATAAAATTATGAGATGATACCAGAAGACAGTAAGCTCTGAGCTAGTTCAAAATTCAAGACCATTTTGCAAGTGGAAATGGTCACATGTCTCTCCACACATATGCTCATAAAAAATGTGCTTTCTCCACCCTTTATCTCATTTCAATAATCTTGCCCTGCAAAAGAAAATATCATGTCTGGTGCTTTGAAAATCTAAATGCAACAGTTTTCCTAATCTGTACTTTGCAAGGAATAACTTCATTTTGTCACACTCTGCCCCTCTGCCTGTGCAAATTTGCTCACCCGCAAATAGTGCTATATTATTCCATGACCACTTGAGCGGAACTTTTGGTGCACTTGTGGACCGGAGGTGCATTGTGGGTCTAAAGCTGTTTTTTTACACTGGACAGCAAATGTATTGTGCTTCAAAAATGACCTCTCCTGCCTGCTTTAACTGCAGAGATTGTAAGATAGCTGATAGGAAGTGAAAGGTGAATGAGCACTGGGAACAGGGAATTGGAGAGAACTGGTATAATTTGCTGACAGAAATAGAAAAGAAAAAATAATTTAGCTTGGATTTATAAATTTAGGGCTGAAGCAATTTGTTTGTGATTTATACATCTCTAATTGTTCACAGGATTTCATGGATCAATCAGACTGCTATCAAAATTGACCCTAGTCTCTCTCTCTGTCTGTATGTTAGGGAATTTAGACTGTAAGCTCCAATGGTGCAAGGACTGATGTGAATGAGTTCTCTGTACAGCACTGCGGAATCAGTGGCGCTATATAAATAAATGGTGATGATGATATAGTCAAATCATCTTATTGTTGATTGATGTGAATTGTGTTAAATTTTGATAACTAAGTTCAATTAGTACTCAGAGCAGTGTCTGGGATCTAGTCCACAGGATAGCTAAATCTATGTCACCCAGATAGTATAGACACATACCTCAAGCTGTGGGATTGGAAGATAGGAGTATATACAGTATAAAATAATATCATAATGCGAATAAAACAGCACAATACAGACTAATATAATATAAAATATAGTATAATACAGTATAATATATTATTTAAATAAAGCAACACAATATTCAGTACAATATTGTTAATTTTACAAAAAAAAATGTTTTGTTTCTGCATTGTGGTTTTCGTTACGTAAGAATAATAATTGACACAATTATTTTTTGTTTGGCTAAGAGTCTGAAACTGCAAAAAGAAAATCAACTCCACAACCCAAGAGTGTAATCTTAAAAGGATATATCCTGTTACATTTTATACAATTATAGCAATCTAATTTTGAAGGAAAAAAGTGTTGTTTTATTACATTTCACCTTTGACATCATGGCAGACTTAGGCACCTTTTAGATTGTGAGCTGTTTCAATTTGGATACTTTTTGCAATCATTGATTCTGAAAGGATTAATACCAGTCTTTCTTTGACAAGCCATCTAAATGATAGATGGAGCTGTTCACTTTCAGTTTTTGTCACTTTTTAATCAACATTTCCCTTTTTATGTCCTGGTATGTCATTATTTTACTTATGCTGCTGTTTCATCCATCTTTTTAGTTAAAGCTTCTTTTTTTTAGTATGCATCCTATATTTATGTAGAATAATCATTCATCACCAAACAGTTGTTTTTTTTATGCTAATCTTAACATCAGGCAACCTTGCATTTTTTACATTTTTGTACCAGTACATTTAGCCATGAATTACTACTTAAATATTTTTGTGTATCTTTAAATTGGTGAGAGACACAGCTCCCATATACATATGAAACTAATAAAAGTATATGCTGGTAAATAAATGTTAGTAGATATATCTGGTATTATGCAATAGCAATAGAGTGCAATATGTAAAATACTTAAAAATCATGTAGCAACAGTGTATTGTAAGCATTCAATGCATAATGAATATAAATTTATTTTTGGGGTAATACATCTTATAATCCGATATAGTTTGCATTATTCCCTCTTTCCTCACCTGTCGGCATTCCCCAATGGTCTGTTATTGGCCCCCTGCACTTCTCCTTCTGAACCTCCTCCCTTTGTGTCCTCATCAGCTCCTTTGACCTCTAGTAGCACCTGTATTCTGATGAAGCCCAAATCAATTTTATCTCCCCATATACCTTCCCTTCTCTTATGTCCCTTAAATCTCATGTCTCCTGCTGTCTCTTGGCCATCTCATCTTGCATATTCTGGTGCTTTGTTAAACTCAATATATCAAAGACTGAAATCATTTTCCTTTAACCTCAAGGACTCCCTCACCTCTCCTCTCTCTTTCTGTTGATAACACTACCTCCTCTTCTGTCACCAAAGTACGCTATCAAGGGGTCATCCTCAGCTCCTTCATCTCATTCAAACCTTAATTCAGTACCTCTCCAAATCGTGCTGTGTCTCCCTCTTCAATATATCTAAAATTAGGCCCTTTCTCACAATGGAAGTCACCAAAACTCATATTCACCTCCTTGTAATCTCTCTCGCCTTGACTATGGTAACCTCCTTCTCTCTGGCCTACCCAACTCTCACCTTGCTCCTCTTTAGTCTATACTCAATGCTGCTACCTACATTATTTTTATCTCCCTGCTGTCTCCCTTTGCCAGTCACTACAGTGACCTTAATGTAGCTTACATAATTAAATTTAAACTCCTCACCCTTCCCTACATAGCTTTCAACCTGTCTTTCCCAACTTACATCTCCAACCTTTAAGGGCAGTTTCACCAGTACTTGTAGTTCAGACACTTCTTTCACTCTGTTAAGTCCTATTGAGCAGATCAGCCTCAGCATTTGAAAACCTTTGCCTCCCTAGTCACTCCTCTACCTCAAATTTTCACATTATACAATTCTCCCTCCTACCTTGGCTGGGGAGAAAGACCTATTCCCATTTAGATAGGAAGTTGACTTGGTGAATCTCTGGACCAGCAAGTGTGGTCCAACATATATCTGTGGGTTGCAAAATGCTCCATTAATGATCTCATTAAAGAGAGTGCATATAAATTGCTTAATAGTTGATATTATTTTCACACTAGGCTTTATGCATTTTCCCAAGTGTCTCAGATGCCTGCTGGAATAATTCTGGCTAGTCAGGCTCTTTATTGCAAGTCTGTTGGAGCTGCTCTAAACTTCAACCATTTTGAAAAGAAGTAATTTCCATAGCCACCACTGATCACACCCAATTGATCCTAAACATATTCTGCTTACGTTACTTAATCCAGATTTCCCTAAACACTTTTATATGTTGCTCAGACATATTGTCACGAGTCACAGGGACTGACGGCCACTTGCTGATATTTGCGCTGCTAAGCTAGGAGGCGCGCCGTCTAAACACGCCCCCGGTCTTCTCCAGGGTGGTCCCCGTAAGGGAGTTTGGAGTTTGCTGCAAGGGATGTGCAGGTCCCAGCCCTCCAAGTTAGCTATCAGCGAAGTGGATGGTGAACAGACGTGGTCGTGCAGGCAGAGGTCAAACCGTACTTGCAAGCGTGGTATCAAAGGGACAGGAAAATCGGCGTCAGCAAGCCAAAGATATCCAAAAGTCCCAGCGCAAACACATATCACCAGAAAAAATATATATATAAATGAGAGATACCAATCTGTGCAGAAAATTGACAAATTATTTAATATAAATCACATGACATTATATTTTAAAAACAAACAAGTTAAAACAAAATAAAATAAATATGCAAAGCAATCGCATCAGCACCTGAATAACTAATCTACCCTTGTGGATCCTAAAGACTCCTGACTACCCTCCATTGCCTAGATAGGAACCGATTATTGAGAAACTTTTGTTTGAGGACACTGCTTTCTGTCAGGACAGTTGATGCCCACCTATGCTCACGTGAGTTCGTTGATTGTTTTAATCCGGAGAGCCGTGCTCAGCAAGTACAGGAGAGTTCATGAGAGGTATCATATATTTCTTTCTACCTCACTGTAGTCGGCCAATATCAGCGGCTATCATCTCTGGTAATCCAACTGCTTGTTGTCCTCACATTATACCGGAACATTCCTGGCATGTAAATACATATGGGATATTTCTTTCTCCCTAATTGAATTTATGTAAGCCACTTACCATCTGGGGATCTGTATTCTTGTTTATTCATGCACAATGTGTATTGGTTGAATTATATTACATTTATATGCTATAGTTACAAAATTGCATATTTATTTTATTTTGTTTTAACTTGTTTGTTTTTAAAATAAAATGTCATGTGATTTATATTAAATAATTTGTCAATTTTTTGCACCGATTGGTATCTCTCATTTATATATATATTTTTTCTGGTGATATGTGTTTGCGCTGGGACTTTTGGATTTCTTAATAATTATTTTTATGGGTTGTCGCTTTCCCATCTTCTAGTGGCAGCTCATTTCTAGATATATCTGTTTACAATTTATCATTTGTAATAAAAAAAAAAATTAATGCCCAATCATCTTGCATTTATTGATTAGCAAGCCAAAGGTCAGATACAGCGGGAGGAATCAGGCCAAAGGGAGATCCAGAAGCAGAACCAGAGCAAGCCGGGTCGGTACACAGGAAGACAGTTAGAGAGCAGGAAAACAGGCTGGAACGCTGGAGCATAGGAAGACCTAGATACTCTGGCGCCTACCTAGTGTTAGAGGCAGGTTTAAATAGTGGAGCCCATTCCCTGATTGGTGTCAGTGAAGGCAGTGGCCCGAACAGCTGACTGCCGTCAGGAAGTACAGAGACGTGCCCCATTGCTTGGAAACGTAGACGCAAGCAGACACACATGCGCACGGCAATGAAAAGACACTGAGGAAAGAGGACAGTGTCCCACTGCCTAGCAATGGACCGAGCTGCCGGTAGAGGAAGGCGTCTGTCTCTGGCACCGATGGTGAGTGCAGGAACGGCGCCTGACACATATCATGTGTGCAGTGTTATGCCAGATAGTGGCCTTCTGGAAGAATCCTCTCTCCTCTACCATCATCTTTATCTGCAGCCGTGTGGGACATATATCAAATGGAGCATATAATGAGCATGCTAAGAAAGCTACTCTGCATCTTTCCACAAAGTATGGGGCCCATATGCCTCCTATCACAATCAACCTCTTCTTAACTTCTAAGTTCTAGTCTGATCTTTGACTCTTCTGTAAATCATTACCATCATCCTAACCCCTCTTCCATGTGGTCTACTCAGCCCCTCCCTGCTCACTTGCTCTTCTTCCAGTTCCTTAATCTTCTTTACCCTCACCTTACCCCCTCTCCCATATTATTAGTAAAATGTGCATTGCCATCCCTTGTTTGTATCCATATTTTGTTATTTTACTTTTAGAGTTATATTTCTTTCTGGTTGTATATTTGTTTCTACTTCCTGACTGTAACCTCTACATGTGTTTGTTGCAATGATGCAATAAACAGTATTAACCACACCCCCCCTAGTATTTATTGAATATTGATTTTAACCCCTAAAATACCATCAGTATGTTTTAGTTTTGTCACCATTTTTGCTTTGTGCTCATTGAGAATGACTTTTATAGTTTTTAGTGTATCTGAGTGAATTTTAGATTGTTTGACTTTTCATGAAGATGGGCTTTTCTATTGGTAATATTGTTTAAATAGATAACTATTTTTTTTTTAATAGTAAATGATAAATTAGACATACAGTTTTTAAAAAACAACATTTTAACTCATTGTTGTTTCATTCAATTAGTGTGCCCTAATGTAATACATCCTAAAATGTGTCCCTTTCTGAGTCCTAAATTTTAATGCTACTTTACAGCCTGCTCACTTCACAGCACTGTATATTTCAGTGTTATCAAATGTGAAAGGTTTAGTCATCTTTATATATTTTAGTGGCTGACTTAATTGATCATGAAATCTGTCACATTCTTTCTATTGAGTTCAGTAGGTGGCCTGTTATTGCTTTCAAATTGTATTTTGTGTATGGAGAAACTGTGTTTTTGTAGGTGCTTGGTTTTAATTACATTTAGGGTAAAGACAGTCTATTGGTTTTTTGGTTTTGGTAATTAAAAGATGAGCTGGAGTGAAAAAAAACTGTCAGGGAAAAGAGTAAGAATACATAAAAGTTACATATGACATACATAAGACATACATGTAATCTCAGAAGAGAGAAGTGAAGAAACTATTATAATATACCTGAGACAAATGGAGGCATTGAAATGGATATTATAAGAAGGTAAGGTAATCTTCATCTGCCTAATATCAATTTAACTAAGAATATTTAAGATATCATAAGAATTTTTTTTATTTTTTTAAATATTCAATCACAGAATACTTTCTTTTCATTATTCAGGGTAAATAAAAAACATATTAGGCAATAAAATGGTGGACTTCAGATGTACGATTAACCGATCAATCTTTATATTAAATTGTTGCTTCTGATAGACATACCGATATAAATAGTTTCATCCTTTATTGGATGGTGCTTGGAATCAAATTAACCTTCTTCTAATATGTCTTTGTCTCTGACAACAACTTCATGCTGCTCCTCATGTCAGATGTTGAGAGGTGCCATTCCCTAGCAACCGGAAAATGCTAATTCACCTCTTTGATTAAATTGTCTGGTACAAGCAAGGCCACAGAGCTGGCTTTTTATACTCTGGATTTATTTCTCATTTACAATGCAAAGTAAAGGACACAGCTTATATTTTCACAGAGAATGTGCCTTCAAGTGGGCTTTTGCAGATAAAGGATCTTTACTAAAGGCTCAATAGCAACATCATTTATTAATAAAAATCATCAGGTAAAATCAGTTCATTTTACTTACTTTATTTACTTTTTCAACCAAACATAAAAAAATCCAAATTTCTATTTTCAGAATTTATTTTGTTCAGCTACTGAACATTTTACATGGGTATGGTGGGAAAAAAGTTTACAAAATAAAGTCATTAACAATGTTCAACATCATTTTTGACCCCAGTTAGAATGACATATTTACAAAAACAAGTAACAAATATACTGTTCATTTTTCTTTACATTTCTCTTTTAAAAGGCAAAATGTGCTGCAGGCATGAAGTGCCAAGAATAAACTGAAACATGATATGTGAAATATGAAGATTAAGACATATTAGATCATCAAACTTTTCATGCAAGCAGCGAATAGTCTCAAAATTCTCATAAACTGCATAGCAAATTTATAGATCAGCAAACTTGTCTGGTTTCGATTTATAAATCTCTTCAGCATTTAACCATTAAAGCTTTTTTTTTCTGAAATAGCAAACACTGAGACAGAAACTGACCTAGCTTTTCTAATAGTGCAAGACAGGGTGTTAAAATACAATTAGCTTGCTGCTTGGGCTATGAGGGTGGTAAATTAGACACCCTCTGGTGTCCCAGCATAGTATTATTACCATACCCAGATTCCCGGTTCCCTAGTTCTGCCTCTGAGGCTGTTGTAATGTATACCACCAGAGCTGGTTTAAGGATTTAGGGTGCCCTGGGCACTAATGACAAAGGAGCCTATTGTCTAATATTAAGGGCTTAGTGTCATCATTCAGAAGAGAGAAACATTGTGCTATTGTTACACTCATATGTCATTTTACCTGCCATGAGTGTCTCATTCCCCTTTCATGCCTCTTTCATTATAGCCTCCTCCGTGCATCTCTCATTGCAGCCCCCTCTATGCCTCCCTTATTGCAGACCCCTTCATGCCTCCCTCATTGCAGTCTTTCCATGGCTCTCTCATTGCAGTCCCTTTCGTGCTTCTCTAATTGCAGCCTCCTCCGTGTCTAACTCATTCTAGCCACCGCTGTTTGTTTCTTATTGCCGCCCCCTCTGTGCCTTTCTCATTGCTTCGCCCTTCATGTCTCCCCATTACCTTTCCATGCCTCTCTTATTGCTGCACCGTCAATGCATCTCTCATTGCAGCCCTACTCAATTAAAAATGCATAAGACTAATAACTGTCTCCAGCAGCAGGACTTAGGTGCTGTGGGGCTCCATCAGAAATGGCCCACTCCCCCCTGTGCCACCACTTAATACGGCTCTGTATACCACCTATAGAGTATGGGGCCAGCACATTAAATTGGTTCCCAGTTTATTTCTGCAAGCCCTAACCATATTTACTTATAGTGGGATGAGGTCTACAGTCCTATCTGCACCCCTATAGACTTAAGGAAGAGGGACAATTAACCAGCGCCACTTCATAGCCCAAAATTCCTCCTCTGTAGAAGTGGGAACTGAGAATATAGTAATGGCAGTACGGTGGCGTAGTGGTTAGCACTTCTGCCTCAAAGCACTGGGGTCATGAGTTCAATTCCCGACCATGGACTTATCTGTGAGGAGTTTGTATGTTCTCCACGTGTTTGCGTGGGTTTCCTCTGGGTCCTCCGGTTTCCTCCCACATTCCAAAAAACATACTGGTTGGTTAATTGGCTGCTAACAAAATTGACCCTAGTCTGTGTGTGTGTGTGTGTGTGTTCGGGAATGTAGAATGTAAGCTCCAATGGGGCAGGGACTGATGTGAGTGAGTTCTCTGTACAGCGCTGCGGAATTAATGGCGCTATATAAATGGTGATGATGATGATGATGGCAGAAGTGGCATTGAATTCTACTTAGAGGGTTTTCCCTTTGTCATGTCTACTAGTGTAGAAACACAAGGACCACTAACTATCTGTAAAACAAATGTAATAAGCTCTAATATAATACTTTATTGACATTCTTTATTACAATAAAGCACCAGAATAGTATGCATCACTATACAATCAGAGAATATTTAACCATTAACATCAACATCATTTTTCCGTGTCCGTATGAAGCTTACAATTCAATTTTCCTAACATTTGCACACAAATACAAATATACCAGTGTCTTATCACTGGACTCATTGTGCCCGTGAAAGCTATTAGCACTGGTGCAAAAGCAATTTTAAAAATACCTTGAATCAGAGGATTTGGCAAAGCTGGCAGTCTCCACAGCAGTGTTATTTGCAGTTATGTGCGGTGTCATACGCGATGCCAAAATGACGCGATTTACTGCGAATCGCATCATTTTGGGGTGCCAGTAGTGGGATGCGGGAGATTTGCCAGCTTTCCCGGGAGTAGGTAAAAAGTGATTTGTAAGCTAAATGTTGGTCAGGGGGTTGATGTCTTATGTGAATTGTGTAACGGGTGGTAATAGGGTAATCTAGAGAGGTTAAGAGGGTGGTTGAGGAATATTATAAGCTTGTCTGAAGAGGTGGGTTTTCAGAGAATGCTTGAAAGTTTGTAGACCAGAGGAGAGTCTTATTGTGCAAGGTAGTGAATTCCATAGAGTGGGTGCAGCCCGAAAAAAGTCCTGTAACCGGGAATGGGAGGATGTAATGAGGGTGCATGAGAGACGCAGATCTTCTGCAGAATGGAGTTGCAGAGTTGAGAGATATTTTGAGACAAGAGCGGAGATATATGTTGGTGCAGCTTTGTTGATGATCTTGTAGGTCAGTAAAAGTATTTTATATTGGATTTAGTAGAAAATAGGCAGCCAGTGACGAGACATACAGAGTGATTCAGCAGAGGAATAATGATTTGCAAGGAAAACCAATCTAGCCGCTGCATCTAAAATAGATTGTAGGGGTTTGAGTCTGTTTTGGTGAGAACAAGTAAGGAGGGAATTGCAATAGTCAAAGCAGGAGATGATAAGTGCATGAATTAAGGTTTCTGCAGTGTCTTGTGTAAGATATGTGCGTATTCTGGAAATGTTTTTTGATGTACATAATATGATTTAGATATAGAGTCGATGTTGGAAACAAAGGATAGTTCTGAGTCAAATATCACACCTAGGCAGCGAGCTTGAGAGGTGGGGTTTAAAGTCATGTTATCAACAGAGTTAGAAATGTCAGGTATGCTCTTGTTGGTGGGTGGGAATATTATTAATTCTGCTTTACAAAGATTGAGTTTGAGTTGGCGAGAGAACATCCAAGATTAAATTGCAGAAAGACAGACAGTAACACAGGACAACACAGATGTCAATAAATCAGGAGAGGATAGATAAATTTAGATATCTTCCCAAAGGAGCTTATTAGATTTCACAGAGAAGCGATATAGATAGAGAACAGCAGAGGACCTATTATTATTATTTTCTTTAATTTATAAGGGGCCACAAAGGGTCCGCAGCACTATACATGATATATACAGAAAACAGTGAGCCATAACACAACATGATACAGGAAGCACAAAAAAATGAACAAAATATATACACACAGACACAGGTAGCATGGTAATGCAAATCAAATATTTCTGGGACAATGAGTGAAAGTGATGGTAGAAATCAGCGAGAAGTAGGCCAAAGCTTAAGAAAACAGGGCTAGGGAAGCAGGCCAAGAGGTACAGAGGGTGATGGAATAGTAGAAGGAGCACATGAGGAAAGAGGGCCCTACTCCTGAGAGCTTACATCCTAAAGAAAAGGGGGATACACAAATTGGGTGGAAGTAACTGGGGAGAGAGCCAGGACAAGGGAGTTAGGAGGAGGACTGATAGACTTGAATAAAGAAGTGAGTCTTAAGGGCACGCTTGAAGTCTTTGAGAGTAGATGCTAACCTGATGGAACGTAGAAGATCTAGCACTAAAGCTTGCGGTAATCCAACTAATAAAGGAAGCTGAGCAGAGGCTGATCCAGAGAAATTAGCACTGAAAGAGTGATTAGAAAGGTAGGATGAGAACCAGGATAGAACAGTGTCCTGAAGATCTAGGGATTGTAGTGTTTGTATGAGAAGAGAGTGGTCAACAGTGTCAAATGCAGCAGATAAATCCAGGAGAATTAGGAGAGAGTAATCACCTTTAGTTTTATCAGTGATCAGATCATTGACAACCTTAGTCAATGCAGTCTCTGTGAAGAGTTGAGAACGAAAACCAGACAGAAGAGGATCCAATAGGTTGTTTGCGTAAAGGAAGCTTGTGAGGGGAGTGTAGGCAAATCTCTCTAGAAGCTTGGAGGGCCATGGGAGCTGAGAGATGGGGCGGTAATTTGAGAGAGAGTTTGGGTCTGAATTTTGTTTTTTTCAGAATAGGAGTAATCACTGTGTGTTTGTATAGTGATGGAAAGATGCCAATAGAGAGCGAGAGATTACAGATATTAGTTAGAGGTGGAATAAGCACAGGAGACAGGGATCTACCAATTTGTGAGGGAATAGGATCAAGATGACAGGAAGTAGAGTAGGAAGATAAGAAGAGAGTAGATACTTCCTCTTCATTTGTGGGGCCAAATGAAGAGAGGGTGTCAGAGGGAAGTGGGAAGGAATTGAGCAGATTTCTTGTCGAGGAAGAGGATACCATTTCTAGTCTGATCTTATCAATCTTTTCCTTGAAGTAGGAAGCAAGATCCTGAGCCCAGATAGTAGATGGTGGGTTTGGGGTGGGAGGATTGAGAAGAAATATAAATGTGTTAAAAAGGCATTTGGGATTAGAAGCCCGTGCATAAATGAGAGATTGGAAGTATAATTGTTTTGCAGTGTCCAGAGCATTTTGATAGGAGCGGTAGATAGAAGTATATGTGAAGAAGTCATGAGAGGTACGAAATTTACGCCAGTGATGTTTTGCTTTTCGGAAAGCTTTTGAAGATTTTGCGCTGCTGTAGTGTGCCACAGCTGACATCGAAGTCGATGTATTGTATGAAGAGTCGCTGGAGCCACTTGATCAAGGGCTGTTGCTAAGGTTTGGTGAAAATGAGGTACTGCCATCTCAGGGGAGGAGCATGTAGAGATAGGGGAGAGACGGTGTTGGAGAGAGGTGGAAAATTGTTGAAGATTAATAGAGTTAACATTTCTGCGGGCATGAGGAGGCTTGGCAGAGTTAGACAGTAGAGAGGGTAGAACAGTGGGGGTGAGTGTGTAGCTGATAAGGTGATGATCCAAGAGGAGGAAGGGTGTTATTAAGGAAATTAGATACAAAGCATAGTCTAGAGAAAACAGGATCAAGGCAATGGCCATCCTGATGAGTAGATGATTCAATCCACTGGGAGAGGTCAAGTGAGGAGGTTAGAGAGAGTAGTTTGGAAGCCGCTTTGGAAGGTGGGTTATCAATGGGATGTTTAAATCACCCAGGATGAGGATGGGGATGTCTGAATGTAAGAAGTGAGGGAGCCATGCAGAGAAATCCTCAATAAATTGCTGGTGTGCTTCAGATGGGTGATAGATCACAGCAACATGTAAAGAGAATGGATTAAAAATGCGAATAGCATGTACATTCAAATGATGTGAATGCGAGTGATGGGACATTTGGTGTGAATGTGCACTGTGGGGAGAGAAGTAGTCCAACCCCACCTCCTTGTCTGCCTTCAGGTCTGGAAGTGTGGGTGAGATGGAGGCCACCATGTGAAAGGGCTGCAACTGAGGCAGTATCTGATTGCGTGAGCCATGGTTCTGTTATTGCCAGAAGGTTGAGGTTTTTGAGAGGAAAAGGTCATGTATGGAGTTAAGTTTGTTACAAACAGAGCATGGATTCCATAGGGCACATTTAATGGACTTTGGAAGAGAGGGGAGACAGGTGATGTGTTTTGAGGTTTGCTTTAGAGTGGTAGTGTTCTGATGTATGTGTGTTTGAGGAGTGTGGGGGACCTGGATTAGGTGACATATCACCGGATAATAGCAGCAGAGAGAGAAAGACAGGTAAGGGGATTGTAAGATGTGTGACCTTTTATTTTCTGGCGATAAGAGGAGGCCGTGCTCGTTAGAGATAATAAATAGGACAAGTGGAGTAATGAAGGTGCAATATGAACAAATTTTTGTATTAATGGAGGGGTGAAAGATGATACAGTCCTAAAGATAATGCCATGAAAAGAGACCAAGAAAAGCAATTTGTTAAATATTGTGATTCAAGAGTAAAAGCCACAAAGTTAGGGGAGTTAAAAGAGTTTCCTATTTGCAGTGTTCCACGTAGATAGACAAGTAGTGCAGAAATAGACTGTGGCAGATGTCACTCATTCCTGGAAATAATCAAATGTTGTCCAATGTTTGCCCAACTGACTTTGTGAAAAACCTCACTTAGGGCAGAAAACACACATACATCTCAATCCACATATGTCACACCATAGACTGATGCTAAGATGTAGTCGAGTTGATTTAGGAATACACTACATCTGACTTTATCCACTTTTTTGACTCACACAGTGTGTACGTATATATATATATATATATGTATATATATATATATATATATATATATATTCATGCTATGCCACACAGTAGTGTCTTAGTTCAATTTTAGTGCCCTCGTTTTATATTCTGACACAGTAGTGCCCACAATCTGTATAGTGCCACATAGTTGTCCCTCCAATACCTAGATTACCACATAGGTGTGCCTCCAATGCACAGTATGCCACACAGTTACGCCCCCAATTCATAGTGTGTGTCACGGGCACTAGGAGTCTTTACCCAGGTATCACCAGATGATAGACTTACCAGAGCAGTATAGGTGGTAATATGGTACTCTGGTAGTGGGGTGATCACGGAACAGGAGACAGCAGATGATAAGAGAATGCTCGAGGAAAGTCTATGACTAGCAGTACTGGTAATAGGTAGATAACTGTACACGAGGAACTGGATGGACAAGGAAATGTGAGGGTAGTCAGTGGTCTGCGTATAGCAAGTTGTACCACTGCTATAGTGAGGAGGAATGTCCAGGAGTAACGAGGAGGTGATGAGAGTCAGCGGTCTGCGTATAGCAAGTTGTACCGCTGTCTGGGTGAAGGAGTGCAATCCAGGTGAAGGTATCCGGGGAGTCAGTGGTCTGCGTTAGCAAGTTGTACCACTGCTATGTGAAAGGATACTGGAAACTGGTGACTCAGAAAACAGGGAACAGTGGTCTGCCTCTAGCAAGTTGTACCACTGAAATATATAAGTGAAGAGGAGCACGGGGAGATAAATGCAATGCAGAGTATACACGGGCACACTGAACTTGATCCCACGATGAGATGCACACAATAATAATAACTGAACAGCACTGCACAAATATACAAAGTCACGAGAACTATCCAGGCTAAACGGTAACACAGTCAAATGATAGCAATAGTCTCAGTGGATAGGAAACTCCGGAGGAGAACAACTCAGTCCAGCTAGATATGCAATACACCAGCACAGTCAATGAGAAGTATGCATACCGTGGTTCAGGAGAGCAGGCTGTAAGAGAGAGGTGCAGGGATACCTGAACGGCTGGAGGCCGGCAGGATGCGAAGACCCAGGAGGGTGGAAGCGGTAACCAAGTAGGTGCAGCGCACGCTAGGTAGACCAGCAAGGATGAACACAATACTCAGGAAGCAGTAGTATATAGAACTGGACACCTGGAGAACACGGGAGAGTTGAGGCGGTCTAGCTGAGATGAAAGCAGCGGAGCGTTGACCCGATGCAGACAGGCGAGTTGACACAAGCAGGAACGCTGTAGAAGCCCGGAGACAGCGGATCGGCTGGCTGCAGACACGATGAGTACTGGAGGGTTGCGATGAGCAGGACACTGCAGATACACGGAGGCAGCGGATAGGAATCAGCTGGTGCAGTCACGATGAAACACGGGAGAGTTGAGGTGAGCAGTATACTGTAGAAGCACGGAGGCAGCGAATAGGAATCAGCTGGTGCAGTCACGATGAAACACGGGAGAGTTGAAGTGGTTTGGAGACTGTAGAAGCACGGAGGCAGCGGATAGGAATGAGCTGGTGCAGTCACGATGAAACACGGGAGAGTTGAAGTGGTTTGGAAACTGTAGAAGCACGGAGGCAGCGGATAGGAATCAGCTGGTGCAGTCACGATGAAACACAGGAGAGTTGAAGTGGTTTGGAAACTGTAGAAGCACGGAGGCAGCGGATAGGAATCAGCTGGTGCAGTCACGATGAAACACAGGAGAGTTGAAGTGGTATGGAAACCACAAACGAACAATAGGAATCAGCAGGAGCTGAATACACGAGGAAACACAGGAACACCTTCAGAGGCTCATGGGGAATGAGACTCCAAGATCAGGCAACGAGGTATTGACCACAGGTGCTTTAAATAGGGAGTGTTGCCTGATCAGCCAATTAACTAAAAGGAACATGTACTGAAGGGTTGAAAGGGCTGCACATGCGCAGACCCTCAGGATGGTGGGCGGCCACGGTTCCTAAACACACGAGAAGTAGCACTCACAGTCCGGTGAGTGACAGTACCCCCCCTTTTAAAGGTGGGCACAGAACACCTGGAACCGGGTTTGTCCGGAAACTTGGAGTAGAACTTCTTAAGAAGAGCTGGAGCGTTGAGATCTTCAGCCTTGATCCATGAACGCTCCTCAGGACCAAAGCCCTTCCAATGAACGAGGAAGCGGAGAACTCCTCGCAAAATTTTTGCTTCCAAAATATGAGTAATCTCAAAGTCTTCCTCTTGATGAATTTGAACTGGCCGAGGTGCTGAAGGAGGGACCGAGAAACGGTTGATGATGAGAGGTTTGAGTAAGGACACATGGAAGGCGTTGGAAATACGAAGATTCTTAGGAAGTAGAAGTTTGAAACTAACTGGATTTATCACTTGAATGATCCTATATGGACCAATAAAACGAGGAGCGAATTTCATAGATGGGACCTTCAAACGAATATTTTTGGTAGATAACCAGACACGATCTCCAATTTTCAGTGGTGGAATAGCCCGTCTCTTTTTATCTGCAAAAGACTTATATCTGGCAGATGTCTTCTTTAAACAGGTTTTGACCTGAGACCAAATATTTTTGAAAGTTTGACAAACAGTCTCTACAGCAGGAACTTGGGTGGGAGGGAGGGCAGGAAATTCCGGAAAAGACGGATGGTGACCGTAAACCACAAAGAATGGAGTTTTGGAAGATGACTCATGGTGCATGTTGTTATGAGCGAATTCAGCCCAAGGAAGCAATTCTACCCAGTTGTCTTGATTGGCTGACGAGAACATCCTTATAAACGTCTCAAGATCTTGATTGACCCTTTCAGTTTGTCCGTTTGATTGAGGATGGTAGGAAGATGAGAGTGATAATCGTATGCCCAAGGTCTTACAAAGGGCCCGCCAGAATCTGGAAACGAATTGTACTCCTCTATCTGACACAATCTCGGACGGACATCCATGGATACGAAAGATTTCTTTGATGAAATATTCAGCCAGAGTAGAAGAAGAAGGCAAACCAGCCAAGGGAATGAAATGCGCCATCTTCGAAAATCTGTCCACCACTACCCAAATAGTATTGCAGTTTTTACTAGGCGGAAGATCAGTAACAAAGTCCATACTAATATGGGTCCATGGCTTGGACGGAATGGGTAATGGTTGAAGCAAACCCGCTGGAGTTCTGCGGGGAGTCTTGAACTGAGAACACAATTCACATGCGGCTAGAAACTCTTTGACATCTCTCCTCATAGAAGGCCACCAGTAACTTCGAGAGAGGATCTCAAAGGTCTTGCGTTCACCAGAGTGTCCAGAAAAACGAGAAGAGTGAAACCACGAAAGGATTTTCTTTCTAAGAGCAGGAGGCACGAGGGTTTTCCCAAATGGTAGCACCTTAGTGGAAGAAGCAGCCAGAGAAACACATTTGGGATCTAATATAGAGTGGTTGGGGACCTCTTCAACGTCTGAGGACGTCACAAAGGCTCGAGATAGAGCGTCTGCTTTTTTATTCTTTGCAGCTGGTTTGAAGGTTATGATTAACTCAAAACGAGAAAAAAAAAGAGACCATCTTGCTTGACGAGGATTCAAACATTGAGCAGACTGTAGATATGACAAATTTTTATGATCCGTGAAAATTGTCACAGGATGACGAGCTCCCTCCAACAAGTATCTCCACTCCTCTAATGCTACTTTAATAGCCAGCAACTCCTTGTCCCCGATGGTGTAATTCTTCTCCGCAGGCAGAAGACCCCGAGAGTAAAAGGCACAAGGATGGAATTTTTGTTGCTCCGATCTTTGGGAGAGAATGGCTCCTAAACCAACATTAGAGGCATCTACCTCTAGGAAGAAGGGAAGCGTCACATCAGGCTGTCGAAGAATGGGAGCAGAGGAGAAGGACTCTTTAAGAAACTGAAAGGCTTGAAGAGCCTCAGATGACCATTGCTTAGTATTGGCCCCTTTACGAGTCAGGGCCACAATAGGAGATGCAATCGAAGAGAAATCTTGAATGAAGCGTCTATAGTAATTGGCAAAACCTAAAAAACGCTGAATGGCACGAAGAGTACTTGGCTGAGGCCAATGTAACACAGCATTCACCTTTTCTGGATCCATTTGCAGACCAACTCCGGAGACAATATAACCCAAAAATGTTATCTGGGGCAACTCGAATGAACATTTTTCTAGTTTGCAGAATAATGAATTCCTCCGGAGTCTGGAAAGAACTTCTGCCACATGTTGGTGATGAGAAGGCAGGTCCTGTGAAAAGATCAATATGTCGTCCAGATAAACGACGTCACATACATATAACAAGTCCCGGAAGATCTCATTAATGAAGCCCTGGAAAACAGCGGGGGCATTACATAACCCGAAAGGCATTACTAAGTATTCATAATGCCCATCCCTGGTGTTGAAAGCTGTCTTCCATTCGTCACCGGACCTGATTCTATTTAAATTGTAGGCACCACGAAGATCCAACTTGGTAAAGATCCGAGCTCCCTTAATCCGATCAAATAGCTCAGTAATCAGTGGAATGGGATACCGATTTTTGATAGTAATGGCGTTAAGACCACAAAAGTCTATGCAGGGGCGTAGTGATCCATCCTTCTTTTTTACAAAGAAGAACCCGGCTCCAGCGGGAGAAGTAGAAGGTTAAATAAATCCTCGCTGGAGATTCTCTTGGATGTATTCAGATGTAGCTTGAGTTTCAGGTAACGAAAGTGGATACACACGACCCCTAGGAGGAGTCTTGCCAGGTAGAAGATCAATCGGACAATCCCATGAACGATCAGGAGGAAGACGTTCAGACTGAGTTTTATCAAATACATCGGCAAATGAACCATACTGAGGAGGGAGTCCCGGTGAGGAAGGTGAAATGGAGGATTGCTGTATTTTAGGGGGACGACTTGGGAGAGACAACAATGATGACATTTAGCTCCCCAAGACGTAACTTGAGGAGTGCGCCAGTCAATCTTGGGAGAATGACACTGAAGCCATGGAAGGCCTAAAACAATCAGACTTGTCGTAACAGGAAGAATTAAAAACGAAATTTCTTCTTGGTGTAGCACACCAATCTGAAGAGTTACTGGAGACGTACTCTGGGTGATGAGACCATTGATAAGACGTGATCCATCAATAGCAGTCACAGTAATAGGTGTCTTCAGGGTAATCACTGGTAGGGACCATTGATTCACGAGGGATTTAGAAATAAAATTTCCCGCAGCTCCAGAATCAATAAATGCTTAGGACTCAAAGGATTTGGTAGCGAAGGAAATTGTAACATCAAAAGCGCAGACTTTTAATTTCGTAGAACATGGAGAGGACTCCAGGGACCCTAACTTCACCTCTCCAGAACTAGTTAGGGCCTGGCATTTCCCGATTTTTTAGGGCATGAATTGAGCAAATGTGTGGAATCAGCACAATAGATACAAAGTCTATTTTTTACTCTTCGGTTCCTTTCCTCAGTGGTTAATTTGGAGCGTCCTATCTCCATGGGTATCACCGGAGATGAAGCTGGACGAAATTGAGAAGTTGAGCGAAGAGGTGCTTTAACTGAAGTTGTTTTTTCAGACTCCCTTTCACGAAATCTCATGTCTACACGATGGCAAAGAGAAATCAAATCTTCTAAAGAAGTAGGTAGTTCTTGAGTAGTCAGTGCATTTTTAATTTTATCGGAGAGCCCCTGCCAGAAGGCAGCAATTAACGCTTCAGTGTTCCACTGAAGTTCAGAGGCTAGAATCCTAAATTGAATGACGTACTGGCCTACTGTACGAGAACCCTGACGTAGACGGAGGATGCTGGATGCAGCGGAGATGACACGACCTGGTTCATCGAATACACTTCGGAACGTGGAAATAAATTTGGCACTATCCTGTAATAATGGATCGTTTCTTTCCCACAGAGGGGAAGCCCATGCGAGAGCTTGTCCAGAAAACAATGAAATAAGATAGGCCACTCTGGAACGATGAGTAGAGAAATTTTGAGGTTGAAGCTCAAAATGAACTGAGCATTGATTGAGAAAACCCCTACATAATTTGGGGTCTCCATCATACTTTGACGGAGTAGGCAGGTGAAGCGTAGAAGCCGTAGACACCTGGGATGGCACTGGGGAAACGGAGGAAAGCACAGGAGCATCAACATTAGCTGTGATATTTGGCCCAGATGTTCCTTGGGAGGCTAACGCCTGGTAACATTGTAGTAACAGCTGTTGGCGAGCATCCTGTTGCTCCATACGGGTAACCAGATGCTGCAGCATCTCTTTAGCTGTAGGTTCCGAATCTGGGTCTGTCATGGTCTGATCTTACTGTCACGGGCACTAGGAGTCTTTACCCAGGTACCACCAGATGATAGACTTACCAGAGCAGTATAGGTGGTAATATGGTACCCTGGTAGTGGGGTGATCACGGAACAGGAGACAGCAGATGATAAGAGAATGCTCGAGGAACCTCTATGACTAGCAGTACTGGTAATAGGTAGATAACTGTACACGAGGAACTGGATGGACAAGGAAACGTGAGGGTAGTCAGTGGTCTGCGTATAGCAAGTTGTACCACTGCTATAGTGAGGAGGAATGTCCAGGAGTAATGAGGAGGTGATGAGAGTCAGCGGTCTGCGTATAGCAAGTTGTACCGCTGTCTGGGTGAAGGAATGCAATCCAGGTGAAGGTATCCGGGGAGTCAGTGGTCTGCGTTAGCAAGTTGTACCACTGCTATGTGAAAGGATACTGGAAACTGGTGACTCAGAAAACAGGGAACGGTGGTCTGCCTCTAGCAAGTTGTACCACTGAAATATATAAGTGAAGAGGAGCACGGGGAGATAAATGCAATGCAGAGTATACACGGGCACACTGAACTTGATCCCACGATGAGATGCACACAATAATAATAACTGAACATCACTGCACAAATATACAAAGTCATGAGAACTATCCAGGCTAAATGGTAATACAGTCAAATGATAACAATAGTCTCAGTGGATAGGAAACTCCGGAGGAGAACAACTCAGTCCAGCTAGATATGCAATACACCAGCACAGTCAATGAGAAGTATGCATACCGTGGTTCAGGAGAGCAGGCTGTCAGAGAGAGGTGCAGGGATACCTGAACGGCTGGAGGCCGGCAGGATGCGAAGACCCAGGAGGGTGGAAGCGGTAACCAAGTAGGTGCAGCGCACGCTAGGTAGACCAGCAAGGATGAACACAATACTCAGGAAGCAGTAGTATATAGAACTGGACACCTGGAGAACACGGGAGAGTTGAGGCGGTCTAGCTGAGATGAAAGCAGCGGAGCGTTGATCCGATGCAGACAGGCGAGTTGACACAAGCAGGAACGCTGTAGAAGCCCGGAGACAGCAGATCGGCTGGCTGCAGATACGATGAGTACTGGAGGGTTGCGATGAGCAGGACACTGCAGATACACGGAGGCAGCGGATAGGAATCAGCTGGTGCAGTCACGATGAAACACGGGAGAGTTGAGGTGAGCAGTATACTGTAGAAGCAGGGAGGCAGCGAATAGGAATCAGCTGGTGCAGTCACGATGAAACACGGGAAAGTTGAAGTGGTTTGGAGAGTGTAGAAGCACGGAGGCAGCGGATAGGAATCAGCTGGTGCAGTCACGATGAAACACGGGAGAGTTGAAGTGGTTTGGAGACTGTAGAAGCACGGAGGCAGCGGATAGGAATCAGCTGGTGCAGTCACGATGAAACACGGGAGAGTTGAAGTGGTTTGGAAACTGTAGAAGCACGGAGGCAGCGGATAGGAATCAGCTGGTGCAGTCACGATGAAACACAGGAGAGTTGAAGTGGTATGGAAACCACAAACGAACAACAGGAATCAGCAGGAGCTGAATACACGAGGAAACACAGGAACACCTTCGGTGGCTCATGGGGAATGAGACTCCAAGATCAGGCAACGAGGTATTGACCACAGGTGCTTTAAATAGGGAGTGTTGCCTGATCAGCTAATTAACTAAAAGGAACATGTACTGAAGGGTTGAAAGGGCTGCACATGCGCAGACCCTCAGGATGGTGGACGGCCACGGTTCCTAAACACACAAGAAGTAGCACTCACAGTCCGGTGAGTGACAGTGTGCCTCATTCTTACCTTTGGAGTTAGCACACACGTCTTCCGTTCCACAGCAAAACCTGGTTGCTGCTTCACAAAAGCAGCCAATGGAGTGCGAAAATGAGCTGCTGCGCATGCGCAGCAGCTGTGTTTCGGCCATCTTGGACTGCTTTAGACAGCTTTGGAGCTCCTACGTGCCAGACAAAAGTGGTCTAGCATACGTGCCAGGGGTATTCAATTTCTGATCTAGCATATACCACCATATCATATCCTACTGTGTCATACTAGTCTACAGTTAATATGGTCTTAATGTTTAACTGTGTTTTTGCACTTTGCTTTGTATGTATAGCCAGTACTAAAAAAATTAAGAGAATAGGGCTGTGTGGCTAAAGACCCCTTATTTTTTAATATACTGATCAGTGTAATATGGCTACATGTTATGATTTGCACTTTTCTAATAATTTAAAATTAGTGAAAATGTACATTTGTTATTTCACTTTACTTCTTTTGTATGTCTGAAAATAGCATTGGAATGCCCTATAGTTTAAGTAAACTAGTAGGGCACTAGAAACTGATCTTGTGAAAAGGACAAGGTGCAATATAATGTTTATTAAAATGTCAGCATTTCCAGTCACTTTTATGATTATTATAAAGGTTTGTAAACCTAAATTTTGTTATTGCTATGGTTTATGCTGTTATATGATCTACAGGAAGCTAATTACCTCTTTTTCTTAATTTTTCCATATAGGATTCTGATTTCTTTTTTGAAAAAATAAAATAAATTATTCATGTGTTAAATATTTGTAAGAAATATTTTGTGCACGGTATGAAATGTTATCCAACAGTGTTCTTTCCAACAAACCATTTTCTAATGAGGGCTTCACGTTGAGCTTCATCTGTCATGTTTGATTACAACCTATGGTGTGATGGAATGTTATTGTTAAGTATTAAACTAAATGCAATGTTGTAAACAGTAATGTTTCCAAATAAACAGAGCTGCATTAAATAAATATACAGCATTCATTTCTATTCCTTAGTAATCTAGTACAGCATAAAAATAAAAATGAGCCAGAATGCCATTTGTTGGACTATAAAAAGAATATAAATTTAATATCGGAATATACTATTTATTATTTATTTGTGAGTTACCGGTATTTCCTTAAATATCCAATTTGCATGTTGGATTCCATTTCAGTCAATGCAATTAAAAAATGGAAAATCTCTGTAATCTCTATAGTGGTATTTATTAATGTAATTTAGAGCATCATTACTAAGCAATACATTTTACAATATAGAAGTATTACAAAATTGATTACAAGAGCCAGGCATCTTATTTTCAGGTATATTTTACTCTAGCAATCTCCAAAAACCTTATTTGTATTGTTGGCAATACATATAGTTTGATAAATGTTTAGCTTTATTCCAAAATTGTATTGAGATGTGATCCTGTTATCCCTTTGTCTCCATCATAAGGTTGTCAAAAAAAAGATACATTTTATGTTTTTCTTTGTTTATAGAATTTGCTTGATTTAATTACATATTGTCATTAATTAAAGATTATCATGTGACTCATTGATAGATGACCATATTTTTCAATTCACCAAAGCACAAACCATTACATATGGTCAGTTAAATGTAATGGAACTATGGCTTGACTAGTTGGGGATTTTTCACATGAGTTTATATAGAATGGTGCAATTTTCAATAACTTACAATATTTAAATACAGTATTTTGTCAATCTGATTATTAAGTGGCTCACCGCACACAGTGGGGTTTAAGAGTACCAAGTTAGAAAAATAGTTAGTTTAAAAATACATAATACTGCAGAAAAGATAACAAGCCCTATTAACTAACGTGATCAATCACATACAAGTATTAACCAATCAGGTAAAATGCACCTTATATTTTTCTGGCTCCCAATTTGGGTCCTATACATAAGCATTTCAGCTGTTGATGTCCTCTGTTATTTAAGCCTTTCTGCAAATCCAAATCTATCATTTTAAAACTACCATATATTGCCCACAACAACCCCTTCTCTTCTTGACTTAAGAGGTGAATAGTAAAGTAGTAGTTCTTAATACTAAAGATGAGCAGTTTGGGTTTAGAGAAATCTGACAGATCCAAATTTTGGGATACCGCGTCAAACCAGTTCTTGACTTACCAATTTCTAATCTGAAAATGAGACAAAATGTAATTTCCGGTAAAATGTTGGATGTTGGATGATTAATGTTAAATCTCGCAAGTTTTGGATCAATATCTTCTATTTATAGTCCTCCCTCCTGTTTTCAGCTGTCAGTTTAGAATTGATAGTTTGTGGGTATGACATTTGCTGCAATTATGTGCTCATAAAGTGGCTTGTAGTGGGTTGAACAGGGTGAAAGAAGCAATGTATGTTGAAACAGCTTTGATTTTACGGCACAAATCTCAACAGTTTATTTACAGATCTATCTTCTGGAAATGTGTGTTGATAAATTGAGTGTGAGAGAGTGAAGAGTAGACAATCAGTGGTTACTGGTATTAATAGCATTTTAGTAAACTAATTAGGAGTGGAAATATATTCTTTCTTGCTTTTAAAATCAAAGTGTTACAATCTGAAGGTAGTTGTGCAGGGGTCAGTATCACTGACTTCCAGGGCCTGATTATCTAATAGGCTGACTAGGATGAAGCCTGGGGCACAAGGCTTTTGGAGGGCAAAGGTGCAACATTTTTCGGAGTGCAAAATTGTGACAGGGAGGTATGAACTGAAATTCATTTTAAAGTATAAGAGAATAGTTGTGTTAGTAGTCGCGGTGGTGCCCGCAGCTGCTGCGACTCTCTGGGCTCCCCTGCTGGCGTCCCGGCCGTCGCTATGACGATCGGGACGTCACTTCCGGTTTCTGCGCCCCGGTTGCCTGGGCAACAACCGGGACGCTCTGGGCTCTCTGTCGTCGCGCCCGGCCAGCTGGTCAATAGGCGGGTGCGCGTACACAGGAGAAGTTAGGGGGAGAGCCAATCAGGACTTTCAGGTATTATGGGAGGCACTTTAGGTTGGGAATACTTTTATGCAGCTAAGCTCTGCTTTTACTATTGGCCACCAGTACTAGCATTAATTAGGCTGCTCCTGGGGCTACTTGTGGGCTTGATTCTGATTGGTCCCTTGTACTATTTAAGGCAGTGAGGACTGAGCCCTTTCTGCCAGTTATAGCGTCCTGTTTTCAGTTCTGCTGCCTGCTACTTTGTTCCTGTGTTGGTGTTTCAACCTAAGACTGATTACCCGTGTATGACCCTTGCCTGTTCCTGGACTCTGAACCTGTGCTTCTGACCCTGATCTTACACCTGTCCCTGAATTCTGAACCTGTGCCTGCGACCCCTGACCTTGGTTTGTTCTCCGGCTACGTTGTCTGCTGCCAGCACCGATTCTGGCCTGGACCCCACGCTGCAGTCTATCATCATGCTCTATTCCTGGGTTTTCCTCAGCCGGTACGCATCTCTTGACCCTCTGTGTGTCTGCACCAAGTCTGTCTCCACCACTAGGGGCAACAGTGAACACCAGACTTCAGAGCAGACTCCGGGTTTTGTTGTACTGGCTGGAGGGGTTCCTAACAAGTTGTTCTATAAAGTAAAAATAAAACATAAAAGAAAAATGTAGCAAGATTGTAATCTTGAAGTATACCCATGGTAAAGGCTAAAGATAATGAGTCATCCTTGGGTGGGCACTTGAGGATAAGGGAGTAGGAGAGACAAGGATGATGACGGGTGCAGGCGTGTCAGTCACATTCTCCTTCGCCCTCAGTAGCGCTCATTAATGCCTCCGTTCTGCTATAGAGTTCTGACTAATGAAAATTAAATTAATTACCTTAAAAAAACAAATAGAACTGAGTTTTGAAAAACATGGGAACAAAAACATTGGTGGTTGTGGGGGGGGGGATAAATTTAGACAAACTCATGTTTACCTGCCATGGAAGACGAGGGGGTGCTACAAACGTTATAGCCTGGGGTGTCCTGAACCTTTTATCAGGCACTGATGACATCTGAATTATTTAGTAGATAAAAAACAGGGTGCTCTTTTACTCTAAGCACCAAACTCATCACAAAAAATATTTTTTATTTTTATAATACCAAATGTTTCAATCTGGATGCAATTGTGTGAGGGGCAATATCACTGACATCTGAACTGTTGTCTACAGATCATGAGCATCCCAGTGCTATACTGGCCGTAGTAGTGTTTTTTAAATCTCTACTATTAAAAAATGTCATGTGGGAAGAAAGTGTAAGAATGAATTCTCCAAATCCAAACACTGTTTGTCAATCCCAAAGAAAACATTGGCTCTTGATGTAAGGATTAAGGGAAACGATACTAATGAATGTGATGATTTGTCTAAAAAAATTAAAACAGCTAACATTCCATAAATCATCATCTCATCATCATCTATTTATTTATATAGCACCACTAATTCTGCAGCACTGCACAGAGAACTCATTCACATCAGTCCCTGCCCCATTAGAACTTACAATCTAAATCCCCAAACCTACACATACACACACACACAGACCAAGAGAGACTAAGGGCAATTTAATAGCAGCCAATAAATCACCTGTGGTGGCAAAAAAAGGTCACATTTTGTTAGTATTGGTTCTGATACTGTTGTCACATGTACTAGAATGTTCACAGAACACTGAGGCTGCATAACAAATTGGGTGCTCACAGAATCCTGAGGAGAGTCTAACGGTGTCCATAAGTGCTATATGTGAGTCTGACATTTCAGATGCAAAATGACTCCCCTAATGCAATCCATGAGTCCACAGAAATATCTTTGTGCAATATGGCTGCTGTTGGGTGTCAGACTTCTTTACAGAATGGGACCAAAGTATAAGCATAGTTTTAAACAACAAATGTATGAAAGCCAGCATCCTGTTGCACAGCGTATCACTAAAAGTATGACAGTTATGTTAGCATTGGATGTTCATCTAATTTTCGTCAAAATAATAGTTACACCTCTAATCAAGTAATACCTCTAAGCAAACTACTAGAAAAGCAGCTGTAGAAGCTAAAGGAAGAGATGAAAGTTAGCGATTTGGCAAAGTATATTGGCCGTGTTGATCAAGTTCTTTATTTACTTCACCAGGACCCAAGAAATTGCAGCATCTTGAAATTGGATCACTAAATTTTGGCAACCATGCTTTATCCTAAGTCATATGTAATTTGTTTCTTTCCAACTGACACAAATGTTCACAAATGCAAACAGCTCTTTGTGAGTAACCTGTCAGCTCAAGTCGCACATGACATGTCCTCTGCTTCAGCTTCTCCTAAAAATGCTACTGCTGGAAAAAAAACTTAACTTTTCTAAGAGTCACACTGATGATGAATCAACACAGCACACCATTGTGAAAGGTTATTAAGACAAGTGGTCAGGCTTATTAGAAATACCCAAATATATTGACACCTTTAACATGTCTCAATCTGATACACCTTTTGTTATTAGAATGGTGCAGAATTACTTTAATGATCATGTGCACATTAGCATCTCAAACAGTCCTTTGAATTCTAGGAGCCCCTTGTAAAAACTACCTATGGTGTATTTAAGCTGCCCACCCTCCAATCTGTACTCAAAAGAGCTGGGAATATAGTGAGCAACTGTTGTAAAAGGCTACTTTCCAAAAATTTTGAAAAAATGGTGTTCATCAAAATGAACTGCAAATTGTGTGAAGAATGCCACTGTTGCCGCCAATTACAAACACAGTCTGTAATTTTGGATTTCAGTGGAGATGAACTAATATTGTGTTATGACGACATTGTATTGTACAGTTCAGCATGCAACAACAAAATGTTCACTTTTGTGGGGGCCTAAACAAATCAAGCAGTTCAGTCACAAAAGTGGCATTGCCTGTTGCTGAAGTGCTTGGTTTGTTAAGCAATGCATGTCATTTTTAACATATGAGTGGGTGATCGGGCACAAGTACAATTCCATCTTGCTCTATTTTACATTATGACCTTGGTCAATCATCTTGTCTAAAATATCCAACGATGCAGCTGCTATCTCATCTAATGAGCTTTTATTGTTGCCGTTCTACAATGTGTCATAGAGGCTGCCTAACATTTAAAATATTGTATCCATACTCTTTCTCCCACCACTATCTATGATCTTTTAAAAAATGTCTATTGATGGCACTGCTATCCCTTTTAATGAGCCTTTATTACTGTCTTTCTACAATTTGTCACACATGCTGTCTAGCATTTAAAATATTGTGTAAGTGCTCTTTGTCCCATTTCACTTCTCGGGTGCAGACCTTCTTGGTCAATCTTCTTTTCTAAAATGACCTTCTTATCAGCCAGGGGTCTGCACTATGTTTCATAGGGATCATATATTTTATTAAACTGTCATGTATTTGTGCTACTGCTCTGTCACTAATATTAGCCAGCCAACTCGCTGCAGCATTTGCCCAATATTGGTGAAAATATTGACAGTTTTGAGGCGGTCATTAGAGAATAGACTGTACAAGTCTGTAAATGAATGTTACTGATATAAATACTAATGTAAGGGCAAAGGCAGCTTTTACCTACGTTTTTCACAATTTTTAAAGTAATCCCTTCCAAAATCAAAGCCGAAACCAAAGCAAGAGAGTTTTTGGCCAAAGCCAAAGCACAAAGATTGCTTTAGAATCAATATCAAAACATGGGGGTCTGTGCGTATTTCTATTTAATACTACTCCACATATTACTACCTTCAAGCTCAAGTACATGACTGCAGACAGTCTGTAGGCTACAATTGGGAAAAAACAATGGGGCCTGTTTATACAAATTGCCCACACATTAATTACTCTAGCAACATTTTTACTTTTTCCAAAAGGCACATTTACATCACAGAAAACAGACAAGTAAAGAGCGCCAATTTGTATAATGCATATCAGCAACCAGAACAAATATAACTTTCAAAGAATATGGCAAAATAATCACAATATGCTCCTAGCTGAAACAAAATGTAGCGATTTATTAAAAATATAACATATCAAATTGTTAAATTAAACTGTTAGTACACATAATTCAATACAACGTCATGACCTAAGAAATTCATAATAGAACGTTCTCTTATATGGTGGTAAAATGAAAATAATCAAGAGGTAATTGGTGTACAATATGACATGTAGTGATGGAAGTTCATATAGAGCTAAATTATTATTCTATAGAACCTTCTATCAACAGAACTGTCAGTGTGAGAAACAAATTGGAGAACCTTTAGAGATAAAGGCAAGGGGCCAGCTCACCTTACTTTTCTTCGTCCAAATTCAGTAAAAGATAATCTCACAGCAGAGGAGTATAGTTCATTGAACCAATGTGTCGTTAAGCAATTTAAGGATACTTTGTCTTCTATGCGATAATCCAAAATGGAAATTCAATTACTGCTGTCCATATTAAAGAATAACTGTATATCAGCGGCTGTCTAATCCCTCCATCTATTTTCCTCAAGTGGGTGTAGGTTTTCATATTACATCCAGCGGAGAAATAGGTGGTTGATTGGCGAACCCTTGTCCCCTCATGATAGTAAAACAGCCTGATGATCCTTGTATACATCTTTGCAAAAAAAAGTTCTTTTAGAGTTAGCTGTAGGTAAAAATTGAACTCAGAGACTTATCCTCTGATTAGGCAGTAAAACTCCAGCGGTCTTTTAATGAGCAGAAGATGAAAAAGTGTACTTTAATCTGAAGCTTTTCATCCCTGGAAACACATTATTGTGACTAGATTGAGAGGGATTGACTAAATGTGCACTTCCCAAATCTGGAAATAGGCATTCAGCTTGTTATGTAATAGGTTCAAATATAGGAGTGTTTGCACAAAATTAGACACAACAAATAACACTGCTGTGTAAAGTATTACTTCTCCCAAATCCTCTGAATCAATGTATGGCAAAACTGTTTTGTTTCCAGTGCTAATAGTTTTCATGGGCCATAGGAAGGCCAGTCAATAGTCTTGTGACAAGGCAATGGTGAGTTTGTGTTTGTGTACATATGTTGGGAAAATGTAATTGTAAGCTTCACTGGGACAGAGACTGATGTTAAAAGAAAAACATACTGGTCCCCGACAATATGTTTTCCCTCCAGAGCTCTCCCTCTCCTGCTCCTCCTTTGATGTCCATAATATAATCTTTTCTCTCCACCTCTGCGTTGTGGTCATCTATCATCCACCAGTCTCAGTTTAATGAATCCTTGACAACCGTGGCAGCTGGATTTCTCACTTGCTTTCCACTGAACTACCCACTCTTATTCTTATTCTTGACTCTTATGAGAATTTCAACTTCCTCATCAATAACCCTACTGGCACTATTGTCTCCAAAGTCCTCATATTTACTTCATTCTCTGGTCTATTCCAGTAGACATCATCTCCCACCCATGGACACTCTCTGGATCTCATGCTGTCCTATCTCCTGCCTTCTTGCTTTCTGACCACAACCTCCTTTACTTCTACATTATCTCGCCTCCCTCACTCACACTTACATTCAAATTCGTGCTCCCACAGCGATACCTAAATCTCCTTGGCCCAATCCTCTTCTCAGTCTCACTTTAACTACTCCTCTCTCCTATTTCTATCACTGCAGTCTCTTTCTATAACACTTCACTAACCACAGCTGCACCAATCACACATCATCTCTAATGATCCAAACCCCAACCCTGGCACTCCAAACATGACTGCCACATGCAAAAATGCACCTGTTGTGCAAGCACCAGTGGAGCAAATTTCACTTCTATGCTGACTTCCACAACAAAAAAGGTATGATTTTTTCTTTCTTGTTATACCACCCCCTCTCTCACCAAGCAAACCTACTTTAAATCCCTAATATCCACCAAGTTGACCAAATGTCGGATCCTCTTTGCTACAGTTAAATCTATTCACTCCCTACCACGACCATACTCCCTTCCTTCTTTACTGTTCATGGCTTTGCCACAGCTTTCAAAAGCAAAGTCAACAACCTGCATGAAAAAAATCTCTTTTCGCCAGATCCATCCCACCACTCATCATTTCCTCCACTAACCTACCCACCCTCAGCTTTTCTCTCTTATTAATGAGGATGATTGCTTCACAATCCTCTATTCCTATTCCCTACCAACCCCTCAACCTCATATTCTCCCAATTACTCCTTCTTTTTTTATCCTTTTTAACTGAACCTCTGCCATCTCCACCTGAATGTCCCAATGCTGCCTATAGCTCAACATGTCCTAAATGCAGCTCATCATGTTCACCCTCCAAGTGTCCATGCCCCACTTTGCAAATCCCCACAATGGCTCTGCATTACATCCAGAATTTAATCAAAGTTATTCACCCTAAACTTCAAGGCCCCCACCAATTCCTCATTTCATACATCTAATCTTGTCATGAAATTCAATCCCTCTCAATCTACCACTGGCTTACACTTCTCTTCTTCTGTGATAACCACCTCTCCTTTCAACCTTTGAAACTTCTCCCATGTCACACCCCATTTTTGGAATGCCCTACTCCACCTTACTGGTCTCTTTGCCAACTTTAAATCTTTCAAGTACTCTCACAGCACTCACCTCTTAACTATACTCTATCCTTCCACCAGTGGTACTACTCCATCTGGATGTTCTACCTGCTACAGTCTCATGTCCACTTCAAGTCCATTGGCTCTTATTGTATCAGCATTGCCCTCTACTCTTTAGAGAGTAAGCTATCATGAGCAGGGCACTATTTGTCCCTTGTCTCATGTTTGTAGCTTCTTTGTCAATTATTATGCAATTGTTCTGTTTTTATGTGCAATTTTGTGTGATTTGTCATTTTGCACTGCAGAATTTTTTTACACCTTACAAAAAATTATGATGATGATATTCAATACTTTTTTACAAGATAATATAGCAATTAGAAGTTGATAACAATACAATACAACATTTTACAGAAATAGCAGGCCTTACGTCTGACCTAGTTAATGGAGACATCAATGTTTAATCAGTGACAGGCATCCATAGAGTCTGTACTAAGTTTTTAAAATTGCAACCCATTGTTAAAAATGTTAAATGGGTAAAATGCTCATTGGATCCTAGATTGTATATATTTTCAGGGTCATTTACGTGTTTGGCTATAAGCAAGATGAAGGTATTTAACCATGTTTGCAACAGTTGAAGACTTTAGGTAAGCAATTGTGCTTAGAAAGAGCAAAGGAAGTTTGGATATTTATTATTTTGTACTAAAACATCTCAAATCCACCTTCCTAGTTGTGCTATAGATATCCACATAATTTTCAGCAGTAACTTACTCTTTCAGATAACTGTGAAGCTAATAATCTATTATGCAATTTTTAGCTAGAGGTTTTAGAAGGTTTTGAATTCATTATTGTCATTATAACCTGGGTATGGTCAGTGAGAGTGACTGTCAAAAGAAATATTGGACTAAGTAAATATAATGGATCTCAACAACAATCACTCAATCACTCATAGTAACTTCAGCTAGTAATAGTCCTACCCAAATATAGAACATGTTTCGTTTGTTAGTTGTCTGGACTGAAAAAAAAACAAAACTATACTGGATGAGACAGATTCTTATGAAAATACACTATGCAAAACATGGGAAGTGTGCAACAATGAATAGGTATTTGAGAGCTATTGTAAAGTTGTGTTGCTTTGAAAGCAGATGGGCAGAGAACTGCAAGATTTTTGATTCCTCTTCTGGTGCGACGTTTGTGTGGGATCTGAGGGAGAGTAGAAAATGCGGAGAGTACCAATATAGCAAAAATGATCCTGCATACATATGTTGATGCTGTGAAGCTCTGAACTATGCACTTTCATGAGATGTACAAATACAATTTCAACACAATTAATACATTTACTAGTATTTATATATTGGATCGTGTTTACACTATTAGCTTCTTCTGCTTTGCTATCTCCCTCTTAGAATTTCACAACTATATAATTTTGCTATAGATCCCAGTAGTGGGTGTTGTTGACTCACAGATGAGCAGACAAGTGAGTTACATGCCTCTGCCTTTAATTATTAGATGTGCAGGTAAAAAGCAGCAGCAGTGGGTGCTCAGTAAACAGTACACAGCCAACAGGTACAAAATGAGGAAAGGCACAGCAATAAATGCAATAGGCCTAGTTACCAGACATGACTTGGCAGATGTTATGCAGAGTTTCAGCACAGGAACACTCTTTTCTCAAGGTAGAACAATTCACTCTAGGCTGTTAAGACTTATAAGGCCATAAACCCACCAAGTTGGGTGATGGAGTGGGGCTATCAGATTCCCTTAAGATAACCCCTTCCCAAATGTGGCAGACCTTCATCCTGCCACAATCCCTTTCATACACTTGTAGCCCAAACCACCGAATCACATACTGTTTTGAGAAGCCTGAAGTGCCAACATCAACAATTTAAGCTAATATAAATGTGGTTGTAGTTACTATTTAGCAATACACTTCAGTGATTGTCTACATTTAAGCGGCAGTTGGCATCAGTCTATTTAAAACAGATTTAGCTGAACGACTAGATGACTTGCAAAAGCAAACTTATTCACCCCTCTTCTGTCTTCTAGTCTGTGCACAACAATACCATACCTTCTTTCATCTGCAGTTCATATAAAACAATTATACTGTCATTTACAGGTACAATGGATCACTATTAGTACAAGTGCTAAAATAATATTACCTGGTATGTTGTTACAGTGTAAAACCCAGCTGACAATTTTACTTTGTTGTTGATCAGCTTTCTTTTGATTGTTTTTTCTCAATAGTATTATTTGTTCTGAATAAGAACAACAATTTTTTTTCATAAAGACATGACAAGCGATAAAACTACAATTGTAATGTTTGCAATGTGGGCAACAATGGCAAAACATAGCAGGAGACTGAAATAATGAGAAACATTAATGAATAATTAATTATGTGGGTATTTTGCTTTTCCATGAATAATATACTATTTTATAAAGCAACCACAATAATTTCACTTTATAACAAAGCTTCTCTTTCTCAAATATATATAGCAATATGTACATGGACATTTTAAAATAAAGCCACAGATTTAATGATACTGTAATAATTCAGTTAGTGGGCAACTGGTGTCACTGGAATCCACTTGGTAAGTTACTGGTGTTACTTTAATTTTCACAATGATATTCTTTAGTTTTATTCTTCAAGAGATAGTGAATAAAATATATAGTCATTTATTTTGTCTGCATGTCAGACCAAAAAATTATTTAAAAATAATTTTATTATCTGTAATGATTACGCTAATATTAATACATAATTGCCCACTCTGGTTCTAAAGCATTCCACCTGGGAAATATATACATTATACGGTTATAAATTTAGACAGTGTTTAAATGCTTTCACATTTATGTAGGAATGTATTTATTTGAATTACTGTTATATCAATTGAATTACAGACACACACATATTCATATTATTATATTGACAAACGATTATTAAATTGTTAGGAATACACTGGTAGAAAGAATGAGGTAGTGTTGCGGTAAAAGATGGCTATTGAGACTCAGCAGCAGACATGGGATAATCACAGTCACAGTACTGACTGGCAATAATGATATGCAGAATAATAGCTGAAGCACAACAGTAACACAAGGCCTAAAAGGAAACAGTAATATAGAAATATATGGTGTAGACACACTGGTTCACAATAGAGATGAGCGGGCTCGGATTTCGCAAATCCGAGCCCACCCGAACAGTGCGGATCCGACGGGATCCGAGCACTGTTCGGGAACTTCCGCCCGCCAAATGAATCCAAAACGAGGCTATGACATCCAAGTCTCGCGTCGGATCTCGCAAGACTCGGATGTCATAAATTCCCCGCTTGCGGCCGCCATCTTCATTCTGCCTGCGTTTAGTAAAGAGGGAGGTTGTGGTTTGGGAGCCCCTGTATATATATCTTCAGTGAGAAGCCTTTTGCACAATTTTAGGTACATCTGATGCAGGAACCAGCATAGTTATTAGGTATGCTGACAGATTCTAGTGTAATGACATAAATGAGCTACTAACAGCAAGCAGAAATTTATTAGGAGTAAAAAGAAAAAGTAATTAATGTATTTCTTGGAGTGCTAGTAGTCAGGAATCCAGAGTGGGTTGTACAGAGTCTTTTTGTCGGGGAAGAAGTAGAGTATACTGCAGGCAGATAAATACCCATTTACACATAATTAAATGCTACTTGTCTGTATTTCCTGCTATTAGTAAAAACCCTTTTTATATTAAAATGTGTTTGTGTGCTTAAAGGATGCAGCTCCCAGCAGCAGGAGTGCCCATGTTACAATCACTATACAGAGCACTACAAGGTAAAAAGTCATTCCAGATTTTCAGTGTCCTGCTGAGTCCAGTGGTGCTTTTGTCCTGTGCTTTGTTCTGCTAAGTCCATAGTTATTTTAAAATTATCCAAAAATCATCAAAAAAAAAACAAAAAACAATTATAGAAAAATAATTAAAAAATTTTTTTACAAAATTATACAAAAATAATTAAAAAAAAATATAAAAAAATTATTTAAAAAGTATAAAAAAAATTCTAGTGCAATATATTCTTGCAGTCCAGAAATATTACTACTGCAATACCTATGTTCACTGTTCTTGCAGTCCAGAAATATTAGTATCAGATATTAAACTACGTTCACTGTTCCTGCAGTGCAGAAATATTAGTATCAGATATTAAACTACGTTCACTGTTCCTGCAGTTCAGAAATATTAGTATCAGATATTAAACTACGTTCATTGTTCCTGCAGTGCAGAAATATTAGTATCAGATATTAAACTACGTTCACTGTTCCTGCTACATCAAAAAAGCATGAACCTGCCCTGCCATCAACTAAAACAAGAGGTTGTGACGCGCTTGAACTCCACCCTCTATATGCTGCAGAGGATGGAGGAGCAGCAAAAGGCCATTCAAGCCTACACAGCCACCTACGACATAGGCAAAGGAGTGGGGATGCGCCTGAGTCAAGCGCAGTGGAGACTGATTTCCATGTTGTGCAAGGTTCACACTGGTACACACTGAAGAGGGCGAGGAATGAGAGGATGAGGATGAGGACGACATCTTGCCTCAGTAGAGCCAGTTTAGTTTGTACAGGGAGAGATGAATTAAATTTTTGGTGTGGGGGCCCAAACAAACCAATCATTTCAGCCACAGTAGTTTGGTAGGCCCTGTCGCTGAAATGATTGGTTTGTTAAAGTGCGCATGTCCTATTTCAACAACATCAGGGTGGGTGGGAGGGCCCAAGGACAATTCCATCTTGCACCTCTAGCAAACTCTTGCAAACTGCCATCCTGTCTGCCACTGCACTGCCACTCCTAGATGGGCCACGTGTTTGTGCCGCCCACTTGTGTCACTTACCTTACACTTCAAGCTACCTCGCTGCAACCTTTTGGACTAAAAACAATATTGTGAGGTGTGAGGTGTTCAGAATAGACTGGAAATTAGTGGAGATGAATGTTATTGAGGTTAATAATAGTGTAGGAGTGAAAAAAAAACAAAAATATGGATTTTAGCACTTTTTATGCTTTTTTAAAAAAAAATCAGAACCCAAAACCCAAAATCAGATCAAAAACCTTTTGTGGGGTGTTTTGGCAAAACAAATCAGAACCCAAAACCTCAAGTTAATCAGAACCCAAAACCCGAAACACCAAAAGTGGCCGGTGCACACTCCTAGTTCACAATAGTAAACAGTTTCTGGTATAAATGCTGTTCTCTTGAGATAGGTATGCAGAGAGGTTGATAGTAATGCAGTCCAAAAAGCACATACAGCTGAGCACAAGAGAACAAGTACAGCATCACTTCTGAGACAGGTTCGGAGTCCCTCAGTATGAATGGAAAAAATACGGAAACAATAGTAAGTATTCTAGTATGTAACTCTAGTACAGCTACCTGTGAATAGCATTCTGAAGATGGAGAAGGTGCCGAGCCAAGTATCAGGAGCCAGAAGTCAATACACTGCAGAGCCAGGAACCAATTAGAGCAGAAGGTACAGGACCAAGAAATGAGTGTGTAAAGACTATCAGCAGTAATATGAAGCTGGACAGGTGAAAATCTACCTCACAGAGACCCCCCCCAGAATGATTAGGCGAGAGAGAACACATCAAACAGTAACTGATCTGCTGATTGCCCCCAGATGTCAAGAAAGTGACCAAGATGAACCAGAACACCGTGGCAACATACAAATTATTTCCATGTTTGCTATAAAATAAAAAATCAGAATATATTTAAAAGTAATAAAAATTAAAATGTTCATTAAAAACATTAATATTATTTATAGAGGAATTTGTTGAAGTTTATAGATTTTTATTTTTAGTTAGATCAATGTGGTTTGTCATAGCTGCTGCTTTTTGCAGGACATGAAATAGGCGAGTTAGATTTCTGTTGGAGTACTTACACAAGTTCTCCTGGATAGTAACCATGGCTTCTGTCAGCACAGGCATATTAGAAAAAGATAAATCTCAAGTGGAAATACCCTTTAACCACTTTACCCTCTAACCTGAGTGACCTTGAAATAACAATTTAATCTGTTAGCAAAAACCATAGAACAAGATTACACTGAAAACCATATGTTCAATGTAGCCATTCAGGTTGGAGTTCTCATTGGAATAGTCATTTAACCCTTAATTTTCTAAAATACACCGCTTAGATGGAATATTGATTGCAGCTGTAATGTATGAAAGTAAAAAACTCACTATGTAGGGTTTGTATTTGTAGATAACTTGTGCAAAAAATTTTCAACTATGTTCAAAATCTAAAAAAAATGCTATAAAAGTAGCTATGTATATTTCACATAAAATATTATTTAATAGAAGCGATAGCTAATTATAATATTTTATTTGAGAAAACAGCAAAAATATGCAAACACGTTCACATTAATTTTTTTATAATAGAGTAGATTCAATATAGTATCACCAGAGAAGTAGAATTTAAGAAGATACAAATGTCTCAAAGCAAAAATAATAATTTTAGTAAATATACATTTTTTTAAAAAAAGAAACTGCACAAGAGAAGCACAACAGGGTTCAAAACAGCAATTGCTAAGCATATGGACATAGGATTTTGATATCAAAAGAATATGAAACTATTGACAACAATTAACTGAAGGGAAAACATATATATATATATATATATATATATATATATATATATATATACTGTTTATTGTGAAAGAAGCACAGGGAAAGAAGTGAATGGGAGGTATATAAGTCCTAGATTCCTGTCATTTGTATTTAAAGTCACCAGAGTGTTTGTTTTGCTGTGTGGGAAAAGCTTTTCAGTGCAGGTTTCAGAGCAGACTAATTAAGAGTTGTACCTGTGTGCTGCCTATTAAAGACTGAAGATCTCACCACTCTGTCTCTCACTGTCTAGGGAGGGGGTCAGATGGCTACTGAGAGAAACTGCAACTTTGATCTGTGCGTTCCATTGTTTTATTTAAGTGGGAAACACTAGGCCCCTCACTCTAGAGAGGGAATTCCTCTGTATTCCTTAGTAGCCAAACGGCTAGGATTTTGTTTACATTATCTTCTGTTTGCAAGTTGGTGAATAAAACTAGCTGAGGCTAATGAACCTGAAACACTGAATTCCTGTGATTTATCTGGCTGAAGGGCAACCGTCCACTCCAGTACGATCTTGTCACAGTGTGTGTGTGTGTGTAATATATATATATATATATATATATATTTATTTTACTGTTGCTTTACCTTCATAAATTACCCAAATACTATAGTAACTATTTACAGATAGGAAGTTTCACTTGACTTTCTTATTAGTGGCAGCTACTTTTCCTCCTCCCAGATGAAATGGCATTCTAGAACGTTATTTCAGTTTACAAGCAATAAAGCATAACAACAGAAAAACATGCAAGAGTGTTCTCAGAAAAAAGATTCCTGAGATATTTTAAGATAACAAGAATTATTTACTAGAATGCAAGAAACAAACACGGCAATGAACTGAAATGACATCTAATATTTTATTACTCATTCTAACTGAATACTTATTGATTATATCAATAAAATTACTACCTGCATATAAACGTTTTATTGGAATTGAATTTGATTATCTAGTTAGGTATTGTATAGGATTATAGTGTAAAATGTAGCATCATTATCAATAGCATAAATAGCATACATATTTTTAGTAAGTGAAAATACAATGCTGTGCCACAAAGGGCTTGGGTGCAAATTAGTTTATTAGTTTGCACATAAGATAAATACTGGCTGCTATTTCAGGTAGCACACAATTACTTGATACCTTTATTTGTACACTGAAATTTAAATTTGATCTAGAACAAGCCCTAACCCAACTATAAATCTGCCATCGCATTTTAAATTTGCCCCCTCCAATACAACATGGTTTTTGCTTTACTTTTCTTAATGAATCAGGCCCAATATGTCTAGGATGCTAACTTTACAACAAAAATTAGTGTAGGATCATTGTTTTGATATGCAACTCAAACAAAATAAAAGAAGAAAAGAGAACAATATCAAGCCATTTCTAGTCCTTAAAACTTAGATTTATCAGAGGAGCAAAGGAAATTGCACAGCAAGTACACACTTATAAATGTAATAGAACCTTAGGCAGCAATGGTTTGTCAGTGAGTGAAACTTTCTAACAATAATTATAATAGATTATTGACATGTAATATCATGAATTCTATCCGCTAGTCTTCCCAAACAATTACTATAGTTATAGTTATCTAAATTTCTGTCACATTATTTCTATATGGCATCTTTTTTCTAATCTGACACATCTGATTGCCACTGTGTCTTAACAAAAACCTAATTGCCCCTCTGAGCCTTCCCTCTCTTTTTCCTCCTTTAAAGTCCATTCTACCCACCTCTTCTCCCCCATTCACCTCTGTATCTCAGTCTTATACCTTCCCCCCCTGGCCCCACTTCCCTTTTTAATTGACAACTTTGCAGCTTGGCTTCCCCACTACCTTTCCTCGAAACTCCCCTCCATCATACTTGGAAACTTTAACATCCCTATTGATAACCCCTCTAACCCTGCCTCCATCAAACTTCTTGCCCTGTCTTCCTCTCTTGGCCTCACTCAGTGGACCTCTTCCCCCACTCACTCCCTTGACCTTGTCTTCACTCATCTATGTGATCTCTCTGACTTATCCAACTCTCCCTTCCCACTCTCTGACCACCATCTACTCTCCTTCAATCTGTCCTCTTCTCCTGCTTCCCCCTATCTAAAAATAACCTCACTAGGTACAATCTTAACGCTATTGTCTTGAAACACTGCTCTCCTCTCTTCCCTTAAAGGTCTGAGCACTCGAGCTGCTGAATACCTGTGGCTGACTTCCTTCATTTTAAGTTCATCCACCCCTCCTACTGCTCCGCCCTCTCCCTTGCTAAGCAATATTTCTTTAAGTCCCCCATGTCTTCTCAGTCCTCTAATCCCCACCGCCTGTTTGCCATGTTTACCTCTCTCCTCACCCCTCCCCATATCCCACTCTCCCTCTGCTACAGATTTTGCTTCCTTTCTCTCCTCCAAAATTGAGGCCATCAGACTTGACATCTCTTCATCTCTCTACTCTCCTGCATCACTCTTCACTCCTTCCTCCTCCAATAACCAAGCCTGGTGCTCCTTCCACCCTACTACAGGTGAAGAAGTCCACTATCTCATTCTTTTCTCTTCCCCGTCTACCTGCCTTCTGGATCCCATCCCTTCTCACCTTTTTCGCTCTCTCTCCCCCACTCTCTGCACTTATTTAGCTTACCTCTTCAAACTGTCTCTCTCCACTGGCATTGCCCCCTCCTACTTCTAACATGCCATTATCTCTCCCATTCTTAAAAAAACTAATTTTGATCTCACCTTATTCCCTAAGTACTGCCACATTTTACTTATCCCCTATGCCTCTAAACAACTCAAATGATTTGCCTGCAACCGCTTCACCAGTCACCTCTCAGACAATTCCCCCCTTGACCCTCTGTAATCTGGCTTCCACCCCCTCCACCTCACAAAAAAACGCCCTGGCCAATGTAACTAATGATCTCCTCTCTGCTAAATTCAGGGGTCAACTCTCCCTGCTCATCCTCCTGGACCTATCTGTGGCCTTTTATACCATTGTCCACCCCTCCTTTTTCAAACCCTTAACTCTCTCGGCCTCTCTGGGTCTGTCCTCACATGGTTCACCTCATACCTCTCCAACTGCTTTTTTTCTATATCCATGTCTGGTTCACCTCTGCCCTCCTTGTAGGAATCCCTCAGTGCTCTGTTCTCAGCCCTCTACATTTTTCACTTTATAATACCTCCCTAGGTGCTCTCATCAATTCATTCGGTCTTCAGTATCATCTATACGCCGATGATATTCAACTTTACATCTCTTCTCCGGATCCCCTCTTCTCTCGTGTATTTGACTGCCTCTCTGCCATCTCCTATTGGATAGTACAATGCCACATTGCTGCCTTTGCTGATAGTGATAAGGAAGATTATATAGATATAGATCCTTCTCGAACTAAAGCTGCTCCTGGCGATAATTGTGAAGTGCCAAACTGTAAATTCTCAGCCATCATCAGTTAAAGTTTATAATAATTCAATGGGAAAACTGTAATCTAGCTATGGCTATGCACACCAGCAATCACTAATAGTAGTAGACAGAGAAAATGTACAGCAGGACACATTTGTTGAATCTGAGTATTTCGGGAATTGATGACTTGTGCAGAGCAGAAATGAAAAAGACCATAGCCACTATTATTTTTCAAGTGAAGCTGCATTTGCATTATATGCATCCATTTTTACAAACATTTAGTGGACACTTTCTAAATGTAGGTACTCAGGTTTATACCATAACAGATATCTTTCACTGCTCACTGGGTGATTCTAGAGTTTCCAGAAAAAGCTAAATGCGATTCTTCACAGTTATCAGTACCATCTCCATCATAAACATTTTTGCTATCTTAGCCATTATTCTTATCATTAGTGCAATCATGCTATCTTACATTTTCTCAATTTGGACAATGAATAACCTGCAGTCACATAATCCTTGCTTACATAAATAGTTAAGCTAAGCAGTGATTGTCCTCTTGACCAATATTGATTGGGCTTGAATATCATTACTGCTTTGCAATTGGGGCAAATACCCACACATCCTATGCTTTGCTTGTGTGCTTAATTTTATTGTTTAGAGACTCCTATGCACTTACCAAGACTTTGAATGCATATTAGGAGCACGAATAAAGATCTGTGTTCATATCAACATATAGGGCCTGATTCATTAGGTCACGCATCCTGAGTGCAACTCATGCTCAGTATTAAAAGCCCGTTTTTAGGCATGCATGCGGCCGAATTCATCAAAGTATTGATCGTAAGATCCATCCCGTGTTGAATTTGGGTGCAGGGCTTCTCTACTATACAGGACGCTGCAGGTATGTATGTGTCACGGATCAATGTAGAAATACAGCTAAGGAGCCATGGATAGGTGAAAAAACAAACAATGTTTATTGCTGGAGAGTATGAACAGTTGATGACATAATAGCTTGCAGAATTTACCAGATATACAGCAGTTGCAGGTGAATGGGAGGTGAGGAAATATTCCAGGCAGTATGCACAGGGAAATGCACAGATAAGTCCCAGGTTCACATAAGGAACAGGTCAGCAGATTGTATGTTGAGATAGATCTCCAGCAGCATAAATCCAGGAGCACAAACAGGAGGAAGTGACCACAGAGAATAACCTCAGGATGAGACAAAAGGATGGGACAACAATAACCAGCAAAGACTGCTGGGAGAGACAGATTTAAGAAGGGACACACCCAGGTGCAAGGAATAATTACAGGGCAGGTTAAGCCCTTATACAAACAAGTAAAGCACAATAGCAGCACCTCTGGTGAATAGCGGTACTGCTGCAACACATAAAAGAAACAAATAATAAAGTCCAAGAGTCCAGGAGGCAGGTTGTTACAGTACCCCCTCCCTTAACGGCGGATTCTAGACGCCTAAATCACCAAAAGTGTTTGAAAGTGTCAGAGTCATAGTCCACTATCAGGCATGTAGTGGAGAAATCCTCATCCATGGACAGAGAAGGTACGGGAACCATGTCCAAGGAATGCAGGACTCCCGAAGTCACACCTCTCTTCTTTTTACCTTTCTTTTTCTTTGCTTTTTTTTTAGGGACACAGGATTGCTCAAACTGAATAGAACATGCAGGTAGCCTCAAAGGTTGGGCAACTAGAGACAACGAAGTTGGCACCGTAGACATGCAGGGAGACAAGTGATGGAGCAAATTCCTTGATCACTGCATCTGTAAAAAGCTGTAAATCAGACAAGATGGGATCTTTGGTTTCAATGAAGGAGCTTGCCCATTCCAGAGCTTTCCCTGAAAAATTAGATAACAGGTAAAATACTTGCTTTAGTTGGGTATCAAGAAGGTCGGGTACAGAGGGAAAATAAGAAATACAAACATTAATAAGAGCATTAAATTGCTGAATATTCCCATTAAAGGTAGGTGGTCGGAAGTCTGGAACAGAGGCTGAATTAGCACGCGACTTGTCCAGCTCGAGTTTAACATATGTCCCTGGGGACTCAGGCAGGACACCTTTGGCAGAAGACAACCCGGACTAAGCGGATGACTTGACAGGGAGCCTGGATTGGGCAGAAGGCTTGGCAGGGGGCCGGGATTGGGCAGAAGGCTTGGCAGCAGGCCCGGACTGGACAGCAGACTTGGCAGCAGGCCCGGACTGGACAGCAGACTTGGCAGCAGGCCCGGACTGGACAGCAGACTTGGCAGCAGGCCCGGACTGGGCGGCAGACTTGGCAGCAGGCCCGGACAGGGTGGCAGACTTGGCAGCAGGCCCGGACTGGGCGGCAGGCTTGGCAGCAGGCCAGGACTGGGCGGCAGGCTTGGCAGGGACAGCACTGAGAGAAGCCTCGGGGCAGACAGCACTGTGAGAAGCCTCGGGGCAGACAGCACTGTGAGAAGCCTCAGGGCAGACAGCACTGTGAGAAGCCTCAGGGCAGACAGCACTGTGAGAAGCCTCGGGGCAGACAGCACTGTGAGAAGCTTCGGGGCAGACAGCACTGTGAGAAGCCTCAGGGCAGACAGCACTGTGAGAAGCCTCGGTGCAGACAGCACTGTGAGAAGCCTTCGGGTTAGGCAGCACTGTGAGAAGCTACGGGGCAGGCAGCACTGTAAGAAGCCACAGAGCAGACAGCGCTGTGAGAAGCCTCAAAGCAGACAGCACCAAGTGATAACTCGGGCTGAACCGCATAGAGTGGCAACTCGGGCTGAACCGCATAGAGTAGCAACTCGGGCTGAACCGCAGGGACAGGCAACTCAGGCTGAACAGCAGGGACAGGCAACTCGGGCTGAACCGCATGGACAGGCAACTCGGGCTGATCCGCATAGACAGGCAAATCGGGCTGAACCGCATAGACAGGCATCTCGGGCTGAACCGCATAGACAGGCAACTCGGCTGAACCGCATAGACAGGCAACTCGGCTGAACCGCATAGACAGGCAACTCGGGCTGAACCGCATATACAGGAAACTCTTCTGGAGCAGACTGGAGGGAAAGGACCCCCTCAGGAGCAGGCTTTAAGGGCAGCGCCCCCTCTGGAGCAGGCTTTAGCTCAGGAAGAGAGACAGCGGCTGTAGACTCGGAACTGGAGACAGTGGCTGAAGACTCAGAACTGGAGACAGCGGCTGAAGACTCGGAACTGGAGACAGCGGCTGAAGACTCGGAACTGGAGACAGCGGCTGAAGACTCGGAACTGGACACAGTGGCAGCAGACTCAGGACCGGACACAGTGGCAGCAGACTCAGAGCTGGAGGCAGAGGCTGGGACCTCGGAACAGGAGACAGAGGCTGGCACCTCGGAACAGGAGACAGAGACTGGCACCTCGGAACAGGAGACAGAGGCTGGCACCTCGGAACAGGAGACAGAGGCTGGCACCTCGGAACAGGAGACAGAGGCTGTTGGCGCCTCAGGGCAGGCAGCTGGAGCTGGCGCCTCAGGGCAGGCGGCTGGAGCTGGCACCTCAGGGCAGGCGGCTGGAGCTGGCAGATTGGGTCTCTTCCCAGAGAACAGAAATGGTGGAGCATAAACAAATTTGGAATGCCGAGTGGAAACAACAGGGGATAGTTCAGTAAGCTGATGTGGTCTACGGATAGGACAGTCCTGCAAGAAATGTGCATTGCTGGCACAGTAGAGACACAACTTGTTTGTTATTCTGCGTTGTCGCTCCTCTTCGGTCAGATGAGGGCGTGGACCACCTGTGAACCAGAAATTAGCCACCCCATAGTTCTTACTAAACAGCAAATTTGTAGAAGCACAATTAAGAGGTGCTGTTTGCACAGGTTCAGCAGCAGTAAAGGTGGATTGAGACAGACCAGCAGCTTCTGTATTAGAAGAGACATAATCAGACAGTCTCATGAGAGGGTCCACAAGTAAAGAGGAAAATCTAGCAAGCTGAGAACGTAGCAAGATAATGTCCATCTATAAAGTTTGTAGCAGTGGCAATTCCAAGATTGGTGAAACAGACATGTTGCAAAAACAAATGAAAAATTGATTGCAGAAAAAAGGTCCCAGAAATAAAACAAAACTTTCACCTGACTCCTAAGCTGTTTTGTGGGCTGGTTATACTGTCACGGATCAATGTAGAAATACAGCTAAGGAGCCATGGATAGGTGAAAAAACAAACAATGTTTATTGCTGGAGAGTATGAACAGTTGATGACATAATAGCTTGCAGAATTTACCAGATATACAGCAGTTGCAGGTAAATGGGAGGTGAGGAAATATTCCAGGCAGTATGCACAGGGAAATGCACATATAAGTCCCAGGTTCACATAAGGAACAGGTCAGCAGATTGTATGTTGAGATAGATCTCCAGCAGCATAAATCCAGGAGCACAAACAGGAGGAAATGACCACAGAGAATAACCTCAGGATGAGACAACAGGATGGGACAACAATAACCAGCAATGACTGCTGGGAGAGACAGATTTAAGAAGGGACACACCCAGGTGCAAGGAATAATTACAGGGCAGGTTAACCCCTGATACAAACAAGTAAAGCACAATAGCAGCACCTCTGGTGAATAGCGGTACTGCTGCAACACATAAAAGAAACAAATAATAAAGTCCAAGAGTCCAGGAGGCAGGTCGTTACAGTATGTACCTGTAAGCACCTCCAAAGCCAACAGTTCAGGCAGCATTACAGCTGCCTGACCCACTGGCTCTAATACAGGGTAAAAAATAAATTTAAAAGAAAAAATCAGTAGGGTGCCCCCATTGTCACAAAAACCAGCAGCAGACTGGGTTGTTGGTACTATAGCAGGGGGACTCCCAGCAGAGGGTCCCCCTGCCATAATGACAAATCAACCCCAGGCTGTGTTCAACACAGGGCTGAGTTCCCTAGAGAGTGGGGTCAGCAAAAAAATATTGTGTAGGTCCCCTATTTAGGGAGTTCCAGCCCCATGCTGAAATCACTAACGCTCTTCTTATACCCCTGAGGTGGTGGGTGTAGGGTAATAAAGTGTTAAGAAAATAAAGAAAAAGTATAAAACACTTATATTGTGGAACTAGTTTAATAAAAATAATAAGACCTCTAAACTAAACCATACATTTCATTAAACAACATATATTTAGTAACAATAATAAATCCCTATTTACTCATCATCTGATGTCTACATCTGTAAATGATCCAATCTTGCAACTTTTACTCCAATAATGCTTGAAACCAACCATAAGAGAAAAACATAATATTCCACAGGTCCTGTAGATGTCCAAAAAAATCACGTGCAAGGTACTGGAGTAGTCCAAAAAAATAAATAAATAAATCCCCCAAAATATTCCAAATGTTTGTTTAAAAAAAATCTTTTTTTTCAGTATAAAAGAAACTAAAATAATCCAAAGGATCCGGCCTGGCAAAATAAAAACCATTAATAATGAAAGCACTGTGATCTTCTATGGAAAACCAACTGCTGCAGAATGAAATATAAATAGATGCAAGGTCTATTTATGCAGTAGAGGTTTTCCAACGTTGTCATGGAAAACCTCCTATTGTATATGTAGACCTCACATCTGTTTTGATTATTATTTGCATTACCATTATTATATTTTTTTTTATTTATAAAGCATCAACATACTGCTCAGCACTGTACAATGGGGGGAACAATACAAATAAATGACATACAATGACATGCAACAGAATGTACAGAATGGCCTCTGGGCAATAAGGTGTGGGGAATAATTCGCAATTGATACATAAGGGATTGGAATAACAATTGTAGTTGTTACTGGTGAGGAAAGTGTGTCTACAGTGAGGCAGAAGTATTATCAGCTAACAAAATTAATGCAGTTATTTTAGACTGATATTTCTGTGTGTATCAGTGGTGTGGCATGGTTGGAATAAGGAGAGACAGTGGATGGTGGAGGCATAAAAGATGCATAATATGAGACATAAAATATGTAATTGTAGAAATCTTAGGAAAGTCAGCTGCTGGGAACCATAATCCTCTTTCGCCATTTACATTAGCCAAGTCTTCTTTTTTTCGTGATGGCTTTTGTGCTATTTGGGTGATCTCATCTTTATTGGCAAGCTGGGTATAATTGTGTGCCCAGTATGTTTTTTGTTGCATCATGCTCACTGCTGTACACATAACCATGACACTGTACCCGATGTTTGAAGAAGCTGTGGTGGCAGCTACTTCAACCAAGGAGGCTGCAGAGCTCACTAGAAGAGCAACAGAATTGGCAACAGCAATGACTGACATTTGAACTCGCTGCATTCAGCAGTTGAAGTGAGCTGGTATCCAGTAGATGTTTCAGACAACCCTGCCTTTGGTGTGATGAAAGTCCTCGGAACTACTCTGTTTTTTGTGAGATGATTATCTGGGAGGTAGACACAGAGCTTTTCTAAAGTGCAGTCACCTGCAATTGCATGGGTATATTGTCCAAATTTGCCACTGATATTCTTTCCTACCCATGTTCTAGTATATTAGGTGAATGTGTATCCAAGGCTATTGGTGGAATAGAAAAAGAAAAGTGCAGTTATTGCCCTCAAATATTCACATTCAACAAATGAATCAATAAAAATAATTGTATACCTACTCATAAACCAGTAACACATTATCTTATATTTTTTTTAACTTTTAGTTATCTTGAAACTCAGAAAGCAAACTATAAATTTAATAAAACAATAACCCTAATCTGTTTCTTTAGACACTTTCCCAAACCCAACTACTACATAAAACACCTCCCACTCCCATTCTAAACAGAAAAAAAGAAAGAATGGAGGTGAAATCATTGTAGCTCTGCATGTAATGTTCATCAGCTGACTGCTACAGGGAAAATGTGAAAAGCAGCGCCTGTGACAGTGCACGGTGATTCCTCTTCTAATGTGCCCCTCATTGCAATAAGGAAGATGACAGACCTCCAGTGATTATATTGTTTTCATTGCAGCAATAAGAGGTCTTATTGTTTTCATTATAAGATATAAAATATTATAAAAACAATAACAATTGTGACAAGAATAAGTTGCAGACTCTATCGCCTATGATAGACTAACATAGCAGCCAGTAAAAAATAGAAAAATCTCATAATCCAATGTAACTACCACAGCTATATTTATTGGTCATTAAATGAGCAGACAAAGAAAATAACAAAATAAATCCCAACCAGTCCAACTCTAAGTAACATAAATTCCACAGACATAATAGATGTGCAGGCAAGTTTGTCCCACTGACAAAACCATCAGGTCTCTCTCTCGCAGTCTGTTAATGAGACTGTTACCTGGGTGGAAGGCCAGTAGACCCAAACTGATCCAAAGGAATGAGTGCCTACCCTACTTCCATATGCACTCCAGGGACCCTTAAACCAGGTCTTACTTGAGCCAAATTGAGTTTGGAAAACTGTCTTTCTAACACACACTAGAAGTTCCCTGGAAACATAAGATAGCAAGATTTGACACCTCCCAAACATCCCAATTTGGGCAGGACAGGACAGTCTCGATTTGAGGTCTCTGCCCCGCCATTCCAATCAGGACAGCTCTGCACTGTGGGTGGGAAACATGTTTCATTCACTGCTGCTCTGCATGGCAGAACAGCGGTACGTGGGTACTGCGTGCACAGGTGTGCACGTCAATGAAGGTGTTTGGAGAGGAGGCAAGGAGTAAACGGGGCAGACTAGCACTTTAAAGCACAACCCATCATGCTATGGCCACACCCCCTGTCCTGATGTCAGATTCCTAAATAGGTATGCACACATATACACCATCTGCCATATTTGTCCAGAGCTGATAGATACATAGATATATAGATATTTGTATATATGCTTTACTGTGTGTATTGATATAGCTAAATAGATATTTATATACTTTTAATAACTTACATTATTTATACATACAATGGGTGAATGCCTAAATCTAAAGGTTACTGATTAATTTAGAGAGGCTACATCAAATAGGTTAATTCACATGGTATTCATTTAACTGGAAGAATACAAAAGCTAGTATAATATCAAATATATAATAGAGTATAATATAATTAAAATAGGAGGACCAATTAATAATAATTGTAATAAAATGTAGTGAATTATTTTGTAGTGTGTTGGCAGAATGCTCCAGAAAGAAATGAAATGGCACACAAAGAGTTATATTTCTATAGAAATTCATGTTCCAGAAATGTAAGGCTATTATATATCTGTAGATGGCAGCCACACAATAGCAGCAAGCTCAGAAGGTGAATTACTATGAAAGGGTCAGGGTAAGTGTTCACCCATTGTCAACTATTCTACTATTATCTGCTTTTGAAATGCTACTATACTCTATATGCCCTTTTGTAGCTGTTCCCAAAAAAGTAATTTTCTTGTAAGCTGACCTGTTAATAATGAACTTTCTTCCTTGGGACCTTGACATATGGCATGCCATTTGTCGGAATTTCTTAGTTAACAATGTTGTTAACATCATTTCAGTCCTAATTTTATCTTTCTTTTTGATTAATAAAAGTGATTTAAAAGGAATTTATTGGAAAGCGACATTATTAAAGCTATAATAGTAAAACAGTTTGTACTGTATGTAATAAAAAAAAGATATAGTATGTATTTAAGTTTCGACCATGTACTTTTGTGATTTTTTATTCCCAAAGCATATTAGGAAAACCAATCATCACTGTTTATTAATATACTATATTTGTGGCTTTTAGTTTAGTCATGCTGTATAGTCTTGCTTACTGTATGTCATTTACTACAGAAACATTATTCTATATAATAATTCTCATTATTATATAACTGATTCACCCAAAGTAAATCATGAACTTTTGATGACTACTTAAAAGAAATCACAAAGTAATACTGTGATTGTATTGCCTATGGGCAAAATATTAAGTATTACTACTTACCATTTGCAAACAATGTGGTAGCCCAATCAGGCTGTTAAGAGCTCAGCAGTGAGGAAAGGGACAGTGATATACAGTGTTGGACTAAGGCATGAAGGGCCTACCAGGGAATACAATGCTAGTGGCCCACAAAATAGTGCGCGCTTCACTGCGTACATCATTGAGGGGATGTGGCTAGCCATCAGAGGAGGTGTGGCCTGCTGCCAGAGAGGCATAGCAAGGCACTAGGGTGGAGGTGGTCAACCCACGGAGCACATGCGGAGGACAATAGTGCTATAGTGCAGTACAGCGGTTCCCAAAGTGTGCGCTGTGGCTCCCTGGGGTGCAGCGGCGCTGTCACAGGGGTGCCGCGGTCGCCCACGTGACAAAAAAAAAAAGAACTTACCAATCTAGCGCCGGATCCTGCTCGCTGTTCTCACTGACTGCCGGGCGTGACGTCATCACGTCCGACAGTGTCAGTGAGGAGCAGCAGCAGAGAGAACATCAGGAAAGAGGACAGCAGAACATGAGGAAGAAGGTAAGTAAAGGAACGGAGAGTGAATGGGGCACAGAGAGAGAGACGCTGAAGGAGGGGAGGGGGACACAGAGAGAGAGAGAGAGAGACGCTGAAGGAGGGCTGGTGGAAACATAGAGAGAGAGACGATGAAGGAGGGGAGGGGGACACAGAGAAAGAGACACTGAAGGAGGGGAAGGGGATACAAAGAGAAAGAGACGCTGAAGGGGGGAAGGGGACACAGAGAGAAAGAGACACTGAAGGAGGGGAAGGGGATACAGAGAGAGAGACGCTGAAGGAGGGGAGAGGGACACAGAGAGAGAGAGAGAGACGCTGAATAAGGGGAGGGGAATACAGAGTGAGCTGGCAAAGAGGGGGAGACACAGAGTGAGCTGGCAAAGAGGGGGAGAAACAGAGTGAGCTGGCAAAGAGGGGGAGACACAGAGTGATCTGGCAAAGAGGGGGGCACAGGGTGTGAGATGGCAAAGAGGGGGACACAGAGAGTGAGATGGCAAAGGGGATACAGAGTGATATGGTGAAGGGGCGCAGTAATAGAATGAAGGGGCACAATGTAATGGTGAAGGGCTCTAAATACATCTTACGTCATTTTGACCCAACTATTTAAAAAAACGGGACTACCCAGTAATTATTTTTGCTTAGGGGTGCCTTGGAAAAAATATGGTGACCCTAAGGGTGCCTCGAACTAAGAAAGTTTGGGAACCACTGGTGTAGTATAAAAAGAAAAAGCATACCTTGCAAATAAGGCCAATTTCACATGTACCAAGTAAAATAACTATTATTGCTTATATTAAACTTGTGGCAAATGCGTCTAAAAATGTAATTGAATTATTTCTCCAGATACTGCTGTTGCTTTCACTAGGATCACAGTGGACGTGGTATTAGTGTGCAGAGAGCACCTCAGGTCATCCTAGAGCACTGTTTGCTTTTCTGCCATAGCCGTGCTGTTTACATTACAAAATCCTGTTTGTCAGGGCTTCTGGCAGAGATGGCTGTCGCTGATCTCTACATCTAGTGTCTCACCCACAGACCCCCCGCTCCATTTACTCTGCCTCTTTTCTCTGTGTATCCTGCCCATCGATGCCTTCTGGCAGCAGCTGCAGTTACAACTATATTTTGCCCACTCCACTGTCACACGTTTACCTGTGATGCAACTCTGAGGGGGCCAGTTACCATAGAGGGCCAATCCGTCATGTATAGCTATTTCAACATGGTTGTTAATCTCTGCATTGCAAAGTGTAGGTTTTGGATGATAATTAGTGTTTGCTTTAAACTACAGTCAGAATAGCTACATGCAACATTGTATAGCTTAAATCTATAATACTATTTAAATTACAGGGGGCTTGATGTCTATCACTTACATTAGAACAAATGATTGTTGCTGTATAAATGTTAAAATAATTATATTTATATTTCTTTCCAACCAAATTGGCTGCTCCCCAAGGTGCCCAAAGCCCCCCGTCATTTCTCTCATGGACACTCCAACTCCACCTGCTCCCTCTCAACCATAAGTTTTATGAACTTTCAGTCCAATGTGCACTGGACAGTCCCAGATGTTCTATATGAGCTGCTCTCCATAGTGTCTCTCACTTGGCTGGCCAAACAGACTTCACTCAGTTGGGGGAGGACCTCCTCTCAGCTTCTCTGCACTGGCAGTGTCTTGACATCATTAGTTTACGTTTGTGCTTCAAAGGGTACATAATCAGGCAACCTAACATTGAGCTTTATTGTATTGTATGGCAGGGGGTGAGGCTTTCCAACAGCTGGACCCACCTTGGATTTCCCTGGTACCCCTGAGGGCCAGTCCGATTCTGCCTTGGAGAATGTATCAAAGTACATGTATATTTTTGTGCAAGTTTCAAACTATGAGATTTATCACAGTAAAAACTGCATACCAAGCCCCATTTTTTTAAAGCTGGCAAATTGCAAATCGCAGTGCCAGATTTGAGATCAGGGATCCCTACAAACGTTGCAATGTGAAAAGTGTTAGCATACCACACAAAAGACCTCAACTTTTCAATGGCAAGATTTGTCAAATTGAATATGTTTTGATAACCTGAAAATGTTCAGAAACACCTCTATTCCTACATACAAATAAACACCAAATGCAATATACATAAAAGGACCTTATTTATTAATACAATCATAAAACCATCACATATACTAGACATTTACTGTTTGGTGCGCCAAATGAAAAAAAAGTTAGATCCTAAGAATTTGAATGGTTCTAGTTCTGAAAAACATATTGATTTTGTTACGAGCCGTGGCAGCACTCACCGCCGCCGCAACTCGCCTCCTGGTCTCCCCAAAGTCCCGGCCGTCACCTTGACGACTGGGACGCCACTTGCCTTGCCTTGGCTACGGCCGGACGCTTCCTCTGCAGCACCGCGTCCCGGCAACGAATGAAAGCCGGGCGTGTGCGCAAATTGGCCCCACCATGTATTGTTTCCTGTGACCCTGACCCTTTTGGCTTGTACTTTTGACCCTGCTACCTAGCTCGTGACCCTAGACCTCGGCTCGTTAATTGGATTGTGCTGTATCGGTTAGGGGGGTTCCTAACAAAATTCTGATGTTATGTTAGAAAACAGTGGAGATTCTTTCCTCAAGTACAGGTAGACATATAGGGGTTCATATAGAGTTGGATATAGATAAAACATTTTGGCAGAATATCCATATTTCCAAACAGTGTACCAATACGTCCAGATATAGATTTTTGCTTCCACTTACAGCTGTAGATGCAGAACAAGGGCAGTCAGGGCTGAGTAAGCATAAGCCGAGTACAGTAAGATTGTGTTCATGATAGTGACATATTCCTTTAAGAACGCATATCTCTTGCAGGCACTGGAGTGCTAGTACAATTATATACAATGATGATGATGACAACAACACAATGTAACTGATTCCGATTGGCTAATTATGTCTTGACCATTTTAGCTGATTATTAGCGTTGCATCTATGTTATATCAAGTCAAGTCCTTCTATTTGAGTTACTTAATTAACATTTGCATTTAAACAACATTTCCATACTTAGTAGGTTTTTTTCTGTTTTTTTTATTTAAAAGCAGATTGTGTCAACTATATAGTGAAGTACACATCCACTTCTAAATATATTTTGAAAATAATTATGTGGTTACTACAAAAGATGTAAGAATCTGAGGGCTGCATTGGTACATACTGATTTTGCAACAAAAAATAAATATAAACAATGGGTTATCATTGAACATAGAGCAAATTTATTCAAAGGGTAAAATATTTTAATCATCTCCTTAATAGGAAACGGATTGAGATCAAATATTTATACAGTGTATGACTATTTATATATTATATATATTTATTCCTTAGAATATACAACCATGGCTCTAAGGTATCAAGTTAGTGAAGGTCAGTCATGTATTAATGCACTGACATGAATAGTTATAGCTCAGAATTTTAAAAGTTGCCCACGGCGCTGTGAAAAATCGGTAAAATAGCTAAAGTTGTCTTATTTCAAACTATTGTGGCAAAAAGAAATGCAATCAATCAAATGTTATTAACTTATCAAGGTTTTGGATTCAATAAGATTGAATGATTCAGTGTATGCTTAACCAACGAGCCCACGTACCCTCTTTTTGTTTCTCTATTCTAGCTTTTTATTTTTTCTTCTACATTTCTTCTTCTGCAAGTTTACTAAGTTAGAAATCAACCTTGGTTAGGCCAGTGCCGTAACTAGACACTTTAGTGCCCTGGGCGAGACAGGACACCGGCGCCCCCCATCTAAGTGGGAGTGACATTTGCCAAGTGGGTGTGGCCAACCTAATATGGGGGTGTGGCTACTGAAAAAATTCTGTTACACATATTTGCAAATGCATGATAAGCCGGATGCATGAATATATATATATATATATATATATATATATATATTTATATAGAGAGAGAGAGATCTATAACTCTATCTATATTTCTGATGCATTTGGATTATCATAAATTTGCAAATATGTGTATTATAAAATAGAAATTAATATTAAATTTATAGTTGAGAAATAGAGAGAGGTTAAGTAAAATAAGGTGCTGGTGAGTTCAGTGGGAGTAGAGGTGGGTGGAAGTGGTGTATAAGTGGGCTGAAATAGGAGTTTGGGTATGGAGGAAGTAGGTGGAAGGGATGAGTGAGAATGGTAGTGGAATGGAATAGAATTGAGAATTATGCTCTTATAAGAGCAGTTTGTTGTAAAAATTACTTTTCTCTAGCAGTGGTCATCAGCGGTGATCGGCGCTGTAGCTGCGGCTGAGCGGCTTCCTGCTTTGGCATTTGGAACACAAGTTTGTGTTCCAAATGCCAAACTTCCTGTCAATGGAACGCATGTGCGTTCCACTGACAGGAAGTTCGGAATTTGGAATGCAAACTTGCGTTCCAAATGCCAAAGCAGGAAGCCGCTCAGCCGCAGCTACAGCGCCGATGCCGGGAATAGGTTGTTTCTCGTCAGGCAGGCAGAGGCAGATGGATGTAAGAGCGCTGTGTGCAGTGATTGAGCCTGGGCACAGAGGCAGGTAGCGGGCGGCTAATGCGCCCCCTTGGGCTTGCGCCCGGGGCGACGGCACCGCCCGCACCTGCCTAGTTACGGCTCTGGGTTAGGCATACAAAGGCAGGCATCTAGAGTAGGGGGCGGGAAATCCGGAGACTAACAAAATGCTTATGTCTGAATTTATGTGCAAATTTTCAACGCAAGCCTAAATCCCTCCTATATGAAACACAGCCTGTGACTTCTTTCCTTTCCATATTATTGTGATTAATTTCCAATACATCAACAATATGTTCCTGTTTTTTTATTTTCCATTTAATGAACTTGCCTTGTCTGACTGCATCATACGGTTATGACCTTTTTGTGCCTTTTGACCCTGGTCGCAAGCCCTAGGAAAACACAGTAAGTGCAGCATTTAACTTTAACTAAGTTGCAGTTTTAAAAATATAGTTGTTGCTAGGTTTTACTCCAGTCATCTGAGCATGTGCTGGAGTACACTCACTCTCTTCAGTCCCCTAATCCATAATCTTCAGAGATGGTAGTATGACACGATCAGCCCAAAGGCAAATTATCTGTTTACATAAACTTTGTTCCACAAATATTTTAAAAAAAATGTGTACAAAAAAAAATCAGATTTCTCAATAAAAAAAGCCCTATAATGACTTTCAAATAAAATAACTGTAAAACCTTTTCTGCATGTTAGCCAGAGGAGAGACATTCATTTCAGCTATCTACTGTTAGCACTTTTTTAGCGCACTTAGGGGCACATTTATCAATATTCACATAAAGTGAAAATAGTTTTCAATCCTTATCGCAATCATAAGGATTGAACTATTTCTCACATTTATGTACAACCCTGCACAGAAACAGCAGTTTCGAAAAACTGCTGTTTCTGTGATAAACAAAAACATACTTACCCCCCTCTTCGGAACGCGATGTCCCTGGATCACCTCCTCGTCCTCTTCACTCCTCTTCTTACTGCAATTTGCGCATGTGCAGTTCTAAGAACTGCACATGCGCACAAACATCTCGCTCTATCTCTGCAACTATCATTGCAGAGAGCGAGCGGTGATTGACAGGGAGGGATCATGTGATCCCTCCATATATGTACTGTCTAGCTCTGCTCGCTGACAGTACTGAGATTTTTCATTTATGATAATGTACGCCAGCTTCAGAACTTTCGGAACTTGTTAGATTGCGGCTGGGAGCAATCACCATACTGTTGAATGGTGACTGCTCCCAAAAATTAAGAGGAGTGCAAAGCAGCAAATATCCATGATATCTGCTGCGATGCACCTTTAATAAATATGCGGAGGACACGGAGGCACCTTATTTTGCCGGTAAGAGCACTATCGTGCTTTCCTAAATATGCCCCTAAACTTTTAACATGCACAATAGTTTAAATTCATTTTAATCCATTTCCCTGAACATATATGTGAACAAACCCTTGCTTAAACAAAATCTGGACTAGTTGTGGACTCACATCTACTTTTATAAACATAGTTTGCAATTTTTGGTATACATTCAGATGTAATTTTGTTTTGTATTATTAACCTTGGTGAATGTATTGTGGTATTTTGTTCAATTTTCAGTGTATGAGCAAATCAGATGTATGTATACTTTTTCATGAGCATCTTAGCTTTAAAAATAAAAGGAAATTGTTGAAAAAATTATTTCTTGTCAATTGTGGCATTGTTTACTTTTTCATTCATCTGCAGTATTCATCTAATGAAAACTGAAAGTAAGGTCTCAGGCAGAGCCTTAGGATAATAAGAAAGTAGCACACAAGTAAGTCACAATCTCATCAATCTAGAGAGGGCCATGTATCTTTTGCAGAAACAAGGGTAAACACTATAATACTTGTCTTGTCTTGGGATCTGAGAAGGTCAAACATTGTGTCAATACTCAGGTCAAATACCTGACAGCTACAGTGCTAGAAAATATATTGTGTTTGGCTGAAAGAAGCTGGTGAATCATATATTCATACATTGGATATAATGACAATTGAAATGGTTTTGTTTTAATAGCTTTTAAACACAAAACAATACTAAACATTTATTCAAGTGTTTATGTAAAAATGATTTACACAGAGTCCAGCCACCATCAAGATTTAGTTCACAAGCTGACACACTTAGGAAGTATTCAGTTACTATGAGACAGACTACAACTACAATCACAGCCTACTTTAATCAGAGATACTGTAAACACACAATTGCCTGCATAAATGTAGTAATATAAAAACAAATCCTATTTGACATGTGAGTTTTTTAAGAATACAGAGAACAATATTAGATCTGATCTAATATGAAAAAAAGGTTGCAATGTTTTTTGAATAAATATGTAGATTAAAGATTGACATTCAGAATTATAATTGCAAAACAGTTTCTTAAAACAAAACAGAAATAAAACATATAAACATAATAATTATTTAGCAGAAGTCCAATCCTCCAAATCATTTCCTCACTTTTAAACCTTGTCCAACTTCCCTAGTCTGTGTCATCACAGCAAGAGTTGTGCTGGTATGCTAATCTGTTTTACAACTGTTTCATTGCCTTTTTGTACAGTTTTAGCTCAAAAACATTATAACTCTTGTGGAACATATCAGAGGTATAACACTGAACATGGTATGAATTTTTTTGTACATATGAAACATTACATTATATTGATTCCTGAAGGAGATGCATTGGGTCTGAGTCATTAAGGAGAGCAAAGCATAAAAAAGGAGTAACTTTGCTTTTGGGCAAAACCATGCTGCATTAAAAGGGGAGGGAAATTTAAAATGTGAACACAGATTTATAGTTGGGATAGGACATGTCCTAGGCCAACTTTCAATTTCAGTGTAAAAATAAAACTATCAAGTATTTGCGTGCTAAATGGAAAAACAGCCAGTATTTAACTTATGTGCAAAGCAATAAACTAATTAGCATCCTTTGCATTGTAACATGGTTTGTCACAGAGAAAATTTACTCCTTTTTATGCCTTCTTTCCTTAATGACTCAGGCTCATTATCTCTAAAGGTTCCTTATGTGCCTTATATATGTCATTTACACATATTATCTGGCTAATTCCTTTGCCTACAATTGTATTCAAAGGACTTCTGAAAGATTTGGATTGACCCATTATATTTCTAATAAGGATTATACAATAACCTTGAAGTGACCAAATATGGTTCTTTCTAACCAAAGGGATTTTTGACAAGCTTTTACGATCTGTAGGGCTCTTAATTGGACAAATAAAAACAATTGATTGATTTTCTATGACAACAAGGCATCTCTAAATTAGGGATGAGCGCACTCGGATTTATGAAATCCGAGCCCACCCGAACGTTGCGGATCCGAGTCGGATCCGAGACAGATCCGGGTATTGGCGCCAAATTCAAATGTGAAACTGAGGCTCTGACTCATAATCCCGTTGTCGGATCTCGCGATACTCGGATCCTATAAATTCCCCGCTAGTCGCCGCCATCTTCACTCGGGCATTGATCAGGGTAGAGGGAGGGTGTGTTAGGTGGTCCTCTGTCCTGGTAGATCTCGTGCTGTGCTGTTTAGTTCTGTGCTGTGCTGTGCTGTGCTGTGCTGTGTTCTGCAGTATCAGTCCAGTGGTGCTGTGTGCTGTGCTCTGTCCTTCTGAGGTCAGTGGTGCTGCTGGGTCCTGTGCTGTGTCCTGTTCAGTCCAGTGGTGCTGTGTCCTGTGCTCTGTGCTTCTAAGGGCATAGTTATTTCCCCAATATTCCCCTGTGTTTAAAAAAATAAAAAAAAGTTTTTTTAAAAAATACCAAAAACTACTTTAATTTTTTTTTATTACCACAAAATTTGCACAACCAATCCTGCAGTATAAGCCCATTGGTACTGCAATATTACCAAGTTCACACATTCAGCAGTAAAAGTCCAGTGGTACTGCAATATTACAAAGTTTACACATTCTGCAGTATCAGTCCAGTGGTGCTGTGTCCTGTGCTCTGTCCTGCTGAGTTCCGTAGTGCTGCTGGGTCCTGTGCCGTGTCCTGTTCAGTCCAGTGGTGCTGTGTCCTGTGCTCTGTGCTTCTAAGGGCATAGTTATTTCCCCATTATTCCCAAGTTTTTAAAAAATAAAAAAAAAGTAAAAAAAAATAAAAAATTTAAAAAATAAAAAAAATATATAATAATTATAACCAAATTTGCGAAACCAATCCAGCAGTATAAGTCCATTGGTACTGCAATATTACAAAGTTCACACATTCTGCAGTATCAGTCCAGTGGTGCTGTGTCCTGTGCTCTGTCCTGCTGAGTTCCGTAGTGCTGCTGGGTCCTGTGCCGTGTCCTGTTCAGTCCAGTGGTGCTGTGTCCTGTGCTCTGTGCTTCTAAGGGCATAGTTATTTCCCCATTATTCCCAAGTTTTTAAAAAATAAAAGAAAAGTAAAAAAAAATAAAAAAATTAAAAAAAAAGAAATATATAATAATTATAACCAAATTTGCAAAACCAATCCAGCAGTATAAGTCCATTGGTACTGCAATATTACCAAGTTCACACATTCTGCAGTATCTTGTGCTACATATAATGGAGACCAAAAATTTGGAGGATAAAGTAGGGAAAGATCAAGACCCACTTCCTCCTAATGCTGAAGCTGCTGCCACTAGTCATGACATAGACGATGAAATGCCATCAACGTCGTCTTCCAAGCCCGATGCCCAATCTCGTAGTACCGGGCATGTAAAATCCAAAAAGCCCAAGTTAAGAAAAAGTAGCAAAAAGAGAAACTTAAAATCATCTGAGGAGAAACGTAAAGTTGCCAATATGCCATTTACGACACGGAGTGGCAAGGAACGGCTTAGGCCCTGGCCCGTGTTCATGACTAGTGGTTCAGCTTCACCCACGGATCTTAGCCCTCCTCCTCCTCCCCCCCCCTACAAAAAATTGAAGAGAGTTATGCTCTCAGCAACAAAACAGCAAACAACTCTGCCTTCTAAAGAGAAATTATCACAAATCCACAAGGCGAGTCCAAGGATGTTGGTGGTTGTCAAGCCTGACCTTCCCATCACTGTACGGGAAGAGGTGGCTCGGGAGGAGGCTATTGATGATGTAGCTGGCGCTGTGGAGGAACTTGATGATGAGGATGGTGATGTGGTTATTGTAAATGAGGCACCAGGGGGGGAAACAGCTGATGTCCATGGGATGAAAAAGCCCATCGTCATGCCTGGTCAGAAGACCAAAAAATGCACCTCTTCGGTCTGGAGTTATTTTTATCCAAATCCAGACAACCAATGTATGGCCATATGTAGCTTATGTAAAGCTCAAATAAGCAGGGGTAAGGATCTTGCCCACCTAGGAACATCCTCCCTTATACGTCACCTGAATAACCTTCATAGTTCAGTGGTTAGTTCAGGAACTGGGGCTAGGACCCTCATCGGTACAGGGACACCTAAATCCCGTGGTCCAGTTGGATACACACCAGCAACACCCTCCTCGTCAACTTCCTCCACAATCTCCATCAGATTCAGTCCTGCAGCCCAAGTCAGCAGCCAGACTGAGTCCTCCTCAATACGGGATTCATCCGAGGAATCCTGCAGCGGTACGCCTACTACTGCCACTGCTGCTGTTGCTGCTGTTAGTCGGTCATCTTCCCAGAGGGGAAGTCGTAAGACCGCTAAGTCTTTCACAAAACAATTGACCGTCCAACAGTCGTTTGCCATGACCACAAAATACGATAGTAGTCACCCTATTGCAAAGCGTATAACTGCGGCTGTAACTGCAATGTTGGTGTTAGACGTGCGCCCGGTGTCCACCATCAGTGGAGTGGGATTTAGAGGGTTGATGGAGGTATTGTGTCCCTGGTACCAAATCCCCTCGAGATTCCACTTCACTAGGCAGGCGATACCAAAAATGTACAGAGAAGTACGATCAAGTGTCCTCAGTGCTCTTAAAAATGCGGTTGTACCCACTGTCCACTTAACCACGGACATGTGGACAAGTGGTTCTGGGCAAACGAAGGACTATATGACTGTGACAGCCCACTGGGTAGATGCATCCCCTTCCGCAGCAACAGCAACAGCTGCATCAGTAGCAGCATCTACAAAATGGCTGCTCATGCAAAGGCAGGCAACATTGTGTATTACAGGCTTTAATAAGAGGCACAACGCTGACAACATATTAGAGAAAATGAGGGAAATTACCTACCAGTGGCTTACCCCACTTAGACTCTCATGGGGATTTGTGGTGTCAGACAATGCCAGTAACATTGTGCGGGCATTAAATATGGGCAATTTCCAGCACGTCCCATGTTTTGCCTACACCATTAATTTGGTGGTGCAGCATTACCTCAAGAGTGACAGGGGTGTGCAGGAGATGCTTGCGGTGGCGCGCAAAATTGCTGGACACTTTCGTCATTCAGCCAGTGCCTACCGCAGACTAGAGGCACATCAAAAAAGCATGAACCTGCCCTGCCATCACCTCAAACAAGAGGTTGTGACGCGCTGGAACTCCACCCTCTATATGCTGCAGAGGATGGAGGAGCAGCAAAAGGCCATTCAGGCCTACACAGCCACCTACGACATAGGCAAAGGAGTGGGGATGCGCCTCAGTCAAGCGCAGTGGAGACTGATTTCCGTGTTGTGCAAGGTTCTGCAGCCATTTGAACTTGCCACACGAGAAGTCAGTTCCGACACTGCCAGCTTGAGTCAGGTCATTCCCCTGATCAGGCTGTTGCAGAAGCAGCTGGAGAAAGTGAGGGAGGAGCTGGTAAGCCATTGCGATTACACCAAGCATGTAGCTCTTGTGGATGTAGCCCTTCGTACGCTTTGCCAGGATCCGAGGGTGGTCACTCTTTTAAAGTCAGAGGAATACATTCTGGCCACCGTGCTCGATCCTCAGTTTAAAGCGTATGTTGTGTCTCTGTTTCCGGCGGACACAAGTCTACAGCGGTGCAAAGACCTGCTGGTCAGGAGATTGTCCTCTGAAGAGGACCGTGACATGCCAACAGCTCCACCCTCATTTTCTTCCACATCTATGGCTGCGAGGAAAAAGCTCAGTTTTCCCAAAAGAGGCACTGGCGGGGATGCTGATAACATCTGGTCCGGACTGAAGGACCTGCCAACCATTGCAGACATGTCTACTCTCGCTGCATTGGATGCTGTCACAATAGAAAAAATTGTGGATGATTACTTTGCTGACACCATCCAAGTAGACATGTCAGACAGTCCATATTGTTACTGGCAGGAAAAAAAGGCAGTTTGGAAGCCCCTGTACAAACTGGCTCTATTTTACCTGAGTTGTCCCCCCTCCAGTGTGTACTCGGAAAGAGTTTTTAGTGCAGCGGGGAACCTGGTCAGTGAGCGGCGAAGGAGGTTGCTTCCTCACAACGTTGAAAAAATGATGTTTATAAAAATGAATAATCAATTCCTCAATGAAGTACAGCACTGCCCTCCAGATACTACAGAGGGACCTGTGGTTGTGGAGTCCAGCGGGGACGAATTGATAATGTGTGATGAGGAGGAAGTACACACTGTAGGGGGAGAGGAATCAGAGGTTGAGGATGAGGACGACATCTTGCCTCAGTAGAGCCTGTTTAGTCTGTACAGGGAGAGATGAATAGCTTTTTTGGTGTGGGGGCCCAAACAAACCAATCATTTCAGCCAAAGTTGTTTGGTAGGCCCTGTCGCTGAAATGATTGGTTTGTTAAAGTGTGCATGTCCTTTTTCAACAACATAAGGGTGGGTGTGAGGGCCCAAGGACAATTCCATCTTAGAATTTTTTTTTTGCCATTATATGACCAATCAACAGTCGTTTGCCATGTTCAAAAAGTAAAACCAAATTTTAAAAAATTCAAGAAATTAAACCAAAAGTAAAATGCCGTGTCATAATTTAAAACAAGAGGTATTGACGTGCTCTAAAACTACTGTATTGTTGTTTATATTTTATAAACACTACACTTGAAAGCTTGAGTCTTTCAATAAAAAAGTAACTGTCCATTGCACGAATATTTGCAACAGGGACAATTTTAGGGTTAAGAAAGCCAACTAATAACACTTCGACGCTGTCTGTCTTTATAAACACTACACTTGGAAGTTGGAGGAGGTATTGTGGCCCCGGCACCAAATTTACTACCGGGGCCACTCCACTGTGCAGTCCATATTTAGGTGTATCAGATATTAAACAACGGTGACAGTTGATGCCCAATTTTTTAATTATATTGTGGCCTCGGTACCAAATTGTGTACCGGGGCCACCACACTACGCAGTCCAGATACTTGTTTGGTGGAATTCAGACCAGTTGAGGGTTTTATTATTATATTGTGGGGACCACTCTATCTATACCACACTACAACTCTATACCACTCTATTTCATACTTTAATTCTATTTAATACTTTAATTCTATTTCATACTTTAATTCTATTTAATACTTTAATTCTATTTCATACTTTAATTCTATTTAATACTTTAATTCTATTACTAATTACCATAAAGAGGAACTGCCGCTTCTATTTAATACTTTAATTCTATTAGTAGTTACCATAAAGAGGAACAAAATAAACCAATTTTACCAAAAGTATAATATGACTTAGACTTACAAACACTACACTTGAAAGATGGTGCCTTTAAATGAAAAAGTCAGTCTTCATTGCACGACTATGTGCAACAGGGACAGTTTTTTGGTTTACAAAGTCAACCAATAACACTTGGACCCTGTCTGTCTTTAACATACTTGATGGGATCTCAATGACGAATTGTCTGTACCATGTTTGGAGGAGGTATTGTGGCCCCGGTATCAAATTGGGTACCGGGGCCACCCCACTACGCAGTCCAGATACTTGTTTGGTGGAATTCTGACACGTGGAGGGTGTATTTATTTTATTGTGGCCCCGGTATCAAATTGGGTACCGGGGACACTCCACTACGCAGTCCAGATACTTGTTTGGTGGAATTCTGACACGTGGAGGGTTTTTTAATTATATTGTGGCCTCGGTACCAAATTGTGTACCGGGGCCACCACACTACACAGTCAAGATAGATAGATGCGTATCATAGATAAAGTACATTCAGTGGTGTGGGGCAAATTGAAAAATATTCAAAATGCACTGACATTATCAAAAACAAGAGGTTGTCACACGCTAAAACTCCAACATGTATATGATGGAGAGGATGGAGGAGCAGCCGTATGTGTAGTGTAATGCAGACCTGTTGAAGGTTTTTTATATATTTTATTGTGGTGCCCAGTGCCCACTCCTCTAGGCAGTCCAGGTACATTTATTGGTGCGATTCATAAAAGTTCAGGGTTTTTAATATATTGTGGTTGACCCACTCCTCTACGCAGTCCAGGTACATTTATTGGTGCGAATCAAACAAGTTGATGGTTTTCTTATTATATATATTGTGGTGACCCACTCCTCTACGCAGTCCAGGTACATTTATTGGTGCGATTCATAAAAGTTCAGGGTTTTTAATATATATTGTGGTGACCCACTCCTCTACGCAGTCCAGGTACATTTATTGGTGCGAATCAAACAAGTTGATGGTTTTCTTATTATATATATTGTGGTGACCCACTCCTCTACGCAGTCCAGGTACATTTATTGGTGCGATTCATAAAAGTTCAGGGTTTTTAATATATATTGTGGTGACCCACTCCTCTACGCAGTCCAGGTACATTTATTGGTGCGATTCATAAAAGTTCAGGGTTTTTAATATATTGTGGTGACCCACTCCTCTACGCAGTCCAGGTACATTTATTGGTGCGATTCATAAAAGTTCAGGGTTTTTAATATATATTGTGGTGACCCACTCCTCTACGCAGTCCAGGTACATTTATTGGTGCGAATCATAAAAGTTCAGGGTTTTTAATATATATTGTGGTGACCCACTCCTCTACACAGTCCAGGTACATTTATTGGTGCGATTCATAAAAGTTCAGGGTTTTTAATATATATTGTGGTGACCCACTCCTCTAGGCAGTCCAGGTACATTTATTGGTGCGAATCATAAAAGTTCAGGGTTTTTAATATATATTGTGGTGACTCACTCCTCTACGCAGTCCAGGTACATTTATTGGTGCGATTCATAAAAGTTCAGGGTTTTTAATATATTGTGGTGACCCACTCCTCTACGCAGTCCAGGTACATTTATTGGTGCGATTCATAAAAGTTCAGGGTTTTTAATATATATTGTGGTGACCCACTCCTCTACGCAGTCCAGGTACATTTATTGGTGCGATTCATAAAAGTTCAGGGTTTTTAATATATATTGTGGTGACCCACTCCTCTACGCAGTCCAGGTACATTTATTGGTGCGATTCATAAAAGTTCAGGGTTTTTAATATATATTGTGGTGACCCACTCCTCTACGCAGTCCAGGTACATTTATTGGTGCGAATCATAAAAGTTCAGGGTTTTTATTATATATTGTGGTGACCCACTCCTCTACGCAGTCCAGAAAGATACCTTGTTGCAACGTTTTGGACTAATAACTATATTGTGAGGTGTTCAGAATACACTGTAAATTAGTGGAAATGCTTGTTATTGAATGTTATTGAGGTTAATAATAGCCTAGGAGTGAAAATAAGCCCAAAAACTTGATTTTTAAACTTTTTATGTTTTTTTCAAAAAAAATCCGAATCCAAAACCTTAAATCCGAACCGAGACCTTTCGTCAAGTGTTTTGCGAGACAAATCCGAACCCCAAAAATAACGAAAATCCGGATCCAAAACACAAAACACGAGACCTCAAAAGTCGCCGGTGCACATCCCTACTCTAAATACACAATCAGGCCAGGAGACAGAAAGCAGCCTCTAAAGCCATTCTGTATCATTCATCTGAACATATGAACCCCTTCTTTGTTCACACATATTAAATTGCTGGAAACCATTTTATCTAAAGTAACTTTAGATTTTATAATAGTTTATGACCACATTAATATATTTTTTTGCTTGTTGTCCTCATCAGGCTGCAATAATGTCAGGGGGGAGTTTAAAGTAGTGTGGGGCATATTTAAGATGCATCGCAAACTAAGAAAGTTATATTTCAATCCTCCTCGCATTGCTAAGGATTGAACTAACTTTCATATTTATTAAAAAACAGCTGTTCCTGTGAATTGCAAAACGTACCTTTCACTTGCCTCTTTTATTCCACTCCCATACGATGCCGACTGCAATGATGTTTCCTCCTTTCAATCCCTCAGCTTCAGTTGGTGTACATTAACATGATTGAAAACTTAATTTTGTTCATTGGTAAATAGCATTACTGAGCACTTCCCGTACACTACTATGGGGAGTGTGAGGATACCACCCTTAGCTGGGATGGCAGTTACCCTCTGTGGGATTCAACTCACTCAGGTAGACCAGAGTATATCCAAAATAAGGCTTTATTATGACAGCACATCACCACAAGACGTTCACAAGATACAGGATAAATGGTAGTGTATATACCCTCCAGAAGCCTCTTGCAATCAGCACTCCAAAGTAATAATCTCAGTCTCTTTCAGGGTCTTAGCCACAATATCACCACTACCGCTTAGCTAGACAGTTACCATTTCACCCATGGGTTACTTGCTCACACAGAGGCTATCCTGGTAGGGTTTCCTGCAGCGGCACTACAATGCTTGCCCAGAGTCTTTTTTGCTCATGTATTCTACATCAGAAATGTCCAAGCTAGCATAGCTCTCTGGGCAGTCTGCTCTCCTTATATTCTTGGCTGCATACACAGGGTGTAGGGTCAAATGTATCAATCTTCCCTCTTTCAGCAGGGGTATGTAAGTGGATACTTTAACTATTAGATATACTGTCTCTGTTACCTTGGTTATACAATGGAATAACTTGACTCAATTAGCTATTTGGCTGCATACACTAAAAGAAAGGGTTACAATAAAACATCAAGGAATGGCACTTCACGCTTGCGTGAGACAACAAGACATTTGACACATTGTATCTGCAACATTACACAATCTGAGTCTGTGATACATTTTGATATAATAACATTTATATTGGTATATGTTAATACATTTCCCAATGCTATTTCAAACAAAATTAATTCTGCTGTCCTGTTATTTTCACATAATATGGCAATATTCTTTCTATTTCTGGGCCAAGGATTAAAAAGTACACTAAACTGTGAGAAACAGGTGATGATGAATAAAAAGTTCTCAGCCCAGTAGCACCCTGTTTTGTCACAGGGAGTGCTCAGTGAAACGAAGAGAGATGCAAGCAGCAGATATCTATGATAATAAATCTGAATTTTGTAGTTAATTTAAGTGGGAATTTAAGTTTGATAAATAGGTCCCAATATGAGACAGAATATGAATGGTTATAAACCACTTACAAATGTATTTTAATTTGATTGTCTGGTCATTTTTTTACTTGTCTGAGCTCATTGTACCATAACCGCATTATAAACTAAAAAAAGTGATTGGTCCTAGTTTGTGCCTATGGTTGGTCAATATATAATTTCCTACAATGCCAAAATGTAGAACCACCATTATGAGGACTTTCACAACATGCTATGTGGCTATAGCATGTCATTATTTTCCCACATCTTGTGTCTACATCAGCCCTTTAATACCACCATGGAATGATGTGAGGTATAATGGCTGGAGCTGGAATTCATTGACCTACATATAAATGTGGAGTATATGTTGTAATAGTTGTATATGTAGTTGATGTGGAGTTTATGCTGTTGTTGGATGTGCATGGTGTTAGGAAACGATTCATGACCAGTGTCCACAGTATCAGAGTCTTTGCTCTCTAATACACTTAAAACATTACAATCAGTTAATACTAACACAAAGAAAGAAAAGCAAACTGACACAAACAATACATATTTATATTAGGGATGTGCACTGGCCACTTTTGGTGTCTCGTGTTTTGTGTTTTGGATTCGGATTTGCTTGAGGTTTTGGGTTCGGATTTGTTTCGCAAAACACTTGACGAAAGGTTTTGGTTCGGATTTAAGGTTTTGGATTCTGATTTTTTTTAAAAAAAACCATAAAAAGTGTTAAAAACAAGTTTTTTGGTTTATTTTCACTCCTACGCTATTATTATCCTCAAAAACATTCAATAACAATCATTTCCACTAATTCCCAGTCTATTCTGAACACCTCACACCTCACAATATTGTTTTTAGTCCAAAACGTTTCACTGAGGTAGCTTTCTGGACTGCATAGTGCAGTGGTCCCGGTACACAATTTGGTACCGGGGCCACAATACCTCCGCCTTCAAATGCTCTGAATTCCACTGCACAGCTGCCTGCTCCTACATCCTCAGCAGCATATACAGGGTGTAGTTCGAGCGTGTCAATACCTCTTGTTTTTGACGATGACAGGTCATTTTCATTAATTTATGATTTGGCAGCAACAGTCAACGTTGTTTAATATCTGATACGCCTCTATCTGGACTGCATAGTGGAGTGGCCCCGGTACCCAATTTGGTACCGGGGCCACAATACCTCCTCCAACTTTCAAGTGTAGTGTTTATAATTTATAAAAACTACAGTAGTTATAGCACGTCAATAACTCTTGTTTAAGACGACATGGTACAGAGCATTCATCATTGAGATCCCATCAAGTATGTGAAAGACAGACAGGGTCGAAGTGTTATTTGTTGACTTTGTTAACCCAAAAATTGTCGCTGTTGCAAATATTCGTGCAATGAAGAGTGACTTTTTCTATTAAAGGCTCAAGCTTTCAAGTGTAGTGTTTCTAACTTATAAACACTACAGTAGTTCAAGCACGCCAATACCTCTTGTTTTAGACGACCATGGTACAGAGCATTCATCATTGAGATCCCATCAAGTATGTGAAAGACAGACAGGGTCGAAGTGTTATTTGTTGACTTTGTTAACCCAAAAATTGTCGCTGTTGCAAATATTCGTGCAATGAAGAGTGACTTTTCTATTAAAGGCTCAAGCTTTCAAGTGTAGTGTTTCAAACTTATAAACACTACAGTAGTTCAAGCAAGTCAATACCTCTTGTTTTTGATTATGACAGGGCATTTTACTTTTGGTTTAATTTGTTGAATTTGTTTTAATTTTGTTTTACTTTGTGCTCATGGCAAACGACTGTTGAATGGTCACATAATGGCAATAAAAGAGTTGCAAGATGGAATTGTCCTTGGGCCCTCGCAACCACCCTTATGTTGTTGAAATAGGACATGCACACTTTAACAAACCAATCATTTCAGCGACAGGGCCTACCAAACAACTGTGGCTGAAATGATTGGTTTGTTTGGTCCCCCACAAAAAGAGCTGGCAAAGAAAAAAAAGAGTTGCAAGATGGAATTGTCCTTGGGCCCTCCCACCCACTCTTATGTTGTTGAAATAGGACATGCACACTTTAACAAACCATCATTTCAGCGACAGGGCCTACCAAACAACGGTGGATGAAATGATTGGTTTGTTTGGACCCCCACAAAAAGAGCTGGCAAAGAAAAAAAAGAGTTGCAAGATGGAATTGTCCTTGGGCCCTCCCACCCACCCTTATGTTGTTGAAATAGGACATGCACACTTTAACAAACCAATCATTTCAGCGACAGGGCCTACCAAACTGTGCCTGAAATGATTGGTTTGTTTGAGCCCCCACACCAAAAAAGCTATTCATCTCTCCCTGTACAAAATAAACAGGCTCTACTGAGGCAAGATGTCGTCCTCATCCTCAACCTCTGATTCCTCTCCCCCTACAGTATGTACTTCCTCCTCCTCACACATTATCAATTCGTCCCCGCTGGACTCCACAACCACAGGTCCATCTGTACTATCTGGAGGGCAGTGCTGTACTTGATTGAGGAATTGATAATTCATTTTTATGAACATCATTTTATCAACGTTCTGAGGAAGCCACCTCTTTCGTCGCTCACTGACCAGGTTCCCCGCTGCACTAAAAACTCTTTCCGAGTACACACTGGAGAGGGGACAACTCAGGTAAAATAGAGCCAGTTTGTACAGGGGCTTCCAAACTGGCTTTTTTTCCTGCCAGTAACAATATGGACTGTCTGACATGTCTATTTGGATGGTGTCAGCAAAAAAATCCTCCACCATTTTTTCTATTGTGACAGCATCCAATGCAGCAACAGAAGACATGTCTGCAATGGTTGGCAGGTCCTTCAGTCCGGCCCAGATGTTATCAGCATCCCCGCCAGCGGCTCTTTTAGGAAAACTGAGCTTTTTCCTCGCAGTCACAGATGTGGAAGAAAATGAGGGTGGAGCTGTTGGCATGTCACGGTCCTCTTCAGAGGACAATCTCCTGACCAGCAGGGCTTTGCTCCGCTGCAGACTTGTGTCCGCCGGAAACAGAGACAAAACATACGCTTTAAACCGAGGATCGAGAACGGTGGCCAGAATGTATTCCTCTCCCTTTAAAATAGTGACCACCCTCGGATCCTGGCAAAGCGTACGAAGGGCTTCATCCACAAGAGCTACATGCTTGGTGGAATCGCAATGGTTTACCAGCTCCTCCCTCACTTTCTCCAGCTGCTTCTGCAACAGCCTGATCAGGGGAATCACCTGACTCAAGCTGGCAGTGTCGGAACTGACTTCTCGTGTGGCAAGTTCAAACGGCTGGAGAACTTTGCACAACACGGAAATCAGTCTCCACTGCGCTTGACTCAGGCGCATCCCCACTCCTTTGCCTATGTCGTAGGTGGCGGTGTAGGCCTGAATGGCCTTTTGCTGCTCCTCCATCCTCTGCAGCATATAGAGGGTGGAGTTCCAGCACGTCACAACCTCTTGTTTGAGGTGATGGCAGGGCAGGTTCATGCTTTTTTGATGTGCCTCGAGCCTGCGGTAGGCACTGGCAGAATGCCGAAAGTGTCCTGCAATTTTGCAGGCCACCGCAAGCATCTCCTGCACACCCCTGTCACTCTTGAGGTAATGCTGCACCACCAAATTAACGGTGTGGGCAAAACATGGGACGTGCTGGAAATTGCCCATATGCAATGCCCGCACAATGTTACTGGCGTTGTCTGACACCACAAATCCCCAGGACAGTCTAAGTGGGGTAAGCCACTGCGAAATAATTTCCCTCATTTTCTCTAATAGGTTGTCAGCGTTGTGCCTCTTATTAAAGCCTGTAATACACAATGTTGCCTGCCTTGGCACGAGCAGACGTTGTGTAGATGCTGATACTGATGCAGCTGCTGCTGTTGCTGCGGAAGGAGATGCATCTACCCAGTGGGCTGTCACAATCATATAGTCCTTTGTTTGCCCAGAACCACTTGTCCACATGTCCGTGGTTAAGTGGACAGTGGGTACAACCGCATTTTTAAGAGCACTGAGGACACTTGCTCGTACTTCTCTATACATCTTTGGTATCGCCTGCCTAGTAAAGTGGAATCTCGACGGGATTTGGTACCGGGGACAAAATACCTCCATCAACCCTCTAAATCCCACTCCACTGATGGCGGACACCGGGCGCACGTCTAACACCAACATACCAGTTACAGCCGCAGTTATACGCTTTGCAATAGAGTGACTACTATCATATTTTGTGGTCATGGCAAATGACTGTTGGACGGTCAATTGTTTTTTGAAAGACGTAGCGGTCTTACGACTTCCCCTCTGGGAAGATGACCGACTAACAGCAGCAACAGCAGCAGTGGCAGAAGTAGGTGTACCGCTGCAGGATTCCTCGGATGAATCCCGTATAGAAGAGGACTCAGTCTGGCTGGTGACATGGCCTGCAGTTCTAAATCTGATGGAGATCGTGGAGGAAGTTGACGAGGAGGGTGTTGGTGGTGTGTATCCAACAGGACCAAGGGATTTAGATGTCCCTGTACTGATGACGGTCCTAGGCCCAGTTCCTGATCTAACCACTGAACTATGAAGGTCATTCAGGTGACATATAAGGGAGGATGTCCCTAGGTGGGCAAGATCCTTACCCCTGCTTATTTGAGCTTTACATAAGCTACATATGGCCATACATTGGTTGTCCGGATTTGGATAAAAATAACTCCAGACCGAAGAGGTGCATTTTTTGGTCTTCTGACCAGGCATGACAATGGGCTTTCTCATCCCATGGACATCAGCTGTTTCCCCCCCTGGTGCCTCATTTACAATAACCACATCACCATCCTCATCATCAAGTTCCTCCACAGCGCCAGCTACATCAATAGCCTCCTCCCGGTGTACAACATTGACACCTTGATTATCCAAATCTGGATCTACACTGTGGGTGATCCTTCCAACATATGCAGAGGGTGTTCTGCAAATGCTGGATGGAGTCACCTCTTCCCGTACAGTGATGGGAAGGTCAGGCTTCACAACCACCAACACCCTTGGACTCGCCTTGGGGATTTGTGATGTCATCTGTTTAGAAGGCAGAGTTCTTTGCTGTTTTGTTGTTGTTGCTGACAGCATAACTCTCTTAAATTTTTTGTAGGGGGGGGAGGAGGAGGGCTTAGATCCTTGGGTGAAGCTGGACCACTAGTCATGAACACGGGCCAGGGCCTAAGCCGTTCCTTGCCACTACGTGTCGTAAATGGCATATTGCCAACTTTACGTTTCTCCTCAGATGATTTTAAGTTTCTCTTTTTGCTACTTTTTGAGAACTTGGGCTTTTTGGATTTTACATGCCCTGTACTAGGAGATTGGGCATCGGGCTTGCCAGACTACGTTGATGGCATTTCATCATCTATGTCATGACTAGTGGCAGCAGCTTCAGCATTAGGAGGAAGTGGGTCTTGATCTTTCCCTACTTTATCCTCCAAATTTTTGTTTTCCATTATATGTAGCACAAGAGAGCATACCCCTAAGCCACACACACTCGGCAAAGCCTTTAAAAATTATATGCGGCACAGGAGAGTACCACTGGACTTATACTGCTGAATCAGTGAACTTTGTAATAGCAGTACCACTGGACTTATACTGCTGAATAAGTGAACTTTGTAATATATCAGTACCACTGGACTTATACTGCTGAATCAGTGAACTTTGTAATATATCAGTACCACTGGACTTATACTGCTGAATCAGTGAACTTTGTAATATATCAGTACCACTGGACTTATACTGCTGAATCAGTGAACTTTGTAATATATCAGTACCACTGGACTTATACTGCTGAATCAGTGAACTTTGTAATATATCAGTACCACTGGACTTATACTGCAGAATCAGTGAACTTTGTAATATAGCAGTACCAATGGACTTATACTGCAGGATTGTTTTGGGATATTTTTTTTTATTTTTTTTATAATTACTTTTTTTGTAATTTTTTTATAACTTTTTTTGAAATTTTTTATAATTTGGGAATAATGGGGAAATAACAATGCCCTTAGAAGGACAGAGCACAGGACACAGCACCACTGGACTGAACAGGACACAGCACAGGACCCAGCAGCACCACTGAACTCAGAAGGACAGAGCACAAGACACAGCACCACTGGACTGAACAGGACACAGCACAGGACCCAGCAGCACCACTGAACTCAGAAGGACAGAGCACAGGACACAGCACCACTGGACTGAGCAGAACACAGCACAGCACAGCACAGCACAGCACAGAACTGAACAGCACAGCACAGCACAGCACGGCACAGAACTGAACAGCACAGCACAGCACGAGATATAGCAGGACAGAGGACCACCTAACACAACCTCCCTCTACCCTGATCAATGCCCGAGTGAAGATGGCGGCGACTAGCGGGGAATTTATAGGATCCGAGTATCGCGAGATCCGACAGCGGGATTATGACTCAGAGCCTCGGTTTCAGTTTTGCAATTGGCGGGAATACCCGGATCTGTCTCGGATCCGGCTCGGATCGGCAACATTCGGGTGGGCTCGGATTTCAGATATCCGAGCCCGCTCCTCTCTAATTTGTATGTATGAATCAGAATGGGGAGCATACTGTTTATATCAATCACATTTTACCATAAAGGTGTTTTAATCATTTTAATTAACTTAACTTAGCAGTTCATGTTTAGTGCACTTCTTATAAAAACAATCACAATGAAATAAGAGCCATTTAGAAAAAATACACTGTAGGTCATAAATACACAATAAAACTGAATTTCTGGGGGAGGGGGAGGGGAATTGATTCCACCTTTGGAAACATTATTTCATTTCATATAAGATTTGTCTGAAATAAATAATTTGCACTGAGAGCAGTATCTACTGTCTACTGCTCATTGAATTATACTTGCCCAAAATGGGCTATTAAATAGTATAAGGGAATAAGGACAACTGTATTTACAAATCAGTATATGCATGTATTAGTTGTTCTGTGGGTAAATATATTTGAATAATTAAAAGCAAATCTACTGCTGGCCACAATAGAAAGGAATAAAACTATTCTTAATTGTAATTGAGCAATTTGCGAATGAACTTCAAACTTCTGCACGCAAAACAAATATTATTGAATGAACTTAATGAGGTTCTTAAATTATTCTACATGGACAGCAAGCATCTCTTACTTATAAAAAAATAAGTCATAAAGTATGGCTGTCTCTGTAATCTTCACCCTATGTGAAAAATCCTGCCCCGCACTGAGGAGTCCCAACAGTGGTGAAATAGTTTGTCTCTAGGTGTAAACTCTGTCTCAATACCTGTCTATCATACTTCAAAAAAAGTGGATAAAGCATTTATTCAGAAGCATGTTCAGCTAAGTGGCTTATCTGTATATTGTCTCCAAGGATTACCTTACATTTTTCACTAAGTCATTCCATTAATTCAGTGAGGTTTTCTTTCACCTATTATTTTAACTCCTGTCTTGACTTATATTGCATGACTGACATCAGCCATGAACTGACAAATTTGACTGATACGATTTACTCTGACAGATATCTCCCTTAAACTTTTTTTTAACAGTGATGCAAATTCCCTGCTTGCGAATCTAAGCTCAGAAAGAAACATTTTTTTCTCCTAATTCTCCCAAGATATAAACCTTTAAACAGATTTTCCACAGCAGAAACTAGGAATTGACTCAAGGCAAAAAGAGCAGCACAAAAAAGTAATGCAACCTCCTTTTATGAGAATTGCAAATGAAAGTTTAAAATTGTCTTTTTTCTTGACAAGTTGGATTTCCTCTTGTCAGGGGAGTATTTTTCAATCCATTTTTTATGTGATACACCACTTTTTGTCATAGATATGTGTTAATATTCCTGTCCTCTGTATACGGGCTGAAAACTTCAATAAAAAAGTATATAGCATACATCCTAGTAAAGCATATATAATGGAAAATATTGAAACAAATATAAATAAATAATTCACTCAATTATAGTCAGATTCACATGAGTTGTGTGATAAGTCAATTCACTATAAGAAAGAGAAAACATACTTTAATACAATTATTCAGAAAGTCGACAAGTTCATTAAGACGATAGGATTAAAATGTCGACATTGTGAATGTTGACAGGTTGTTAAGTCGACAGTCACAATGTCGACATAAAGCATACATTTAAACTGGCAATACCGCTGGCAATACAGTAAAGAACAAAACAAAAACAAAAAGTGAAGTGAATATGTATTAAAAAAATAAAAAGCATGGCATCCCCAAACAGCTTAAGAGATGAGTGTGTTAGGAACCCCCTAGCCAGCACAATGAAACTCGGAGTCTACTCCGAAACCTTGGTGTTCGCTGGAGCCCCTAGTGGTGGGGACAGACTTGGCCGCAGGCTGACAGAGGGTCGAGAATCGTATACCGGCTAAGGAGAACCCAGGAGTGGAGTGATTGGCGGACAGCAGCATGGGGTTCAGGCAGAGTAAACCAAGGTCAGAGGTCACAAGCACAGGTTCGGAATCCAGAGACAAGCGAAAGGTCAGGGGCACTGGCGGAGGAGCAGAATCCGGTTTCCAGGCAAATGGTTAGGGTCAGAAGAGTCGGTTCAAGGTCCAGGAACAAGCGAGGGTCATACATGGGAAGTCAGTCACAGGTTTTAACACCAAACAGAGAGAGAGCAAGCAGGCAGCAGAACTGTGAACAGGATGCTATAACCGGCAGTGAGGCCCAGCCCTCACTGCCCTAAATAGTACAAGGAGCCAATCAGAATAGAGCCATACAAGTATCCACAGGAGTAGCCTAATTGACAGTAGTTCTGGTGGCCAATACAAATGCAGAGCTCAGCTGCATAATAAATAGCTCAAACATAGACTGCCTCCTTCAGCACCTGACATAGCCATGATTGGCTCTATTCTAACTACCCCTGTGCGCGCGCCGCGCGCGCCTATTGGCAGGCTGGCCGGGCGCTGCGACAGGGAGCCTGGAACGTCCCCGTTGTTGCCCAGACAACCGGGACACGGAAACCGGAAGTGACGTCCCGGTCGTCATAGCGACGGCCGGGACGCCAGCAGGGGACACCAGAGAGTCGCGGCGGCCGCGGGCTCCGCCGCGACTACTAACAGAGTACAAGCAGAACCGCAATATTGTTCTTGCTTGTCTACCTTGTCTACTTGCAGCCACTCTTTCAGAGACACATGGGCTCATGTAAAGTTGAATGCAAACTGCATTTTCAGTGTATGCTTTTTTGTTTCTGAGCATTCCTACAAAGCACTAGTTATGCTTGTGTTTTTGGTCTTTTGTAGTATGACTAGCATCGTGTGTCCCCTTATGAATGAAGATGCAAAATAGGGGAGGGAGGGGAAATGTAAGGGCAAATGCAACCTATGAGACTCAGATGTATATGCGCCTGTCAGGAGACTTGCTGGTTGGTGCTTGAACATTGGTGTAAGTCACAAACTGATAGTGATGACCATCAGCTTAGATGTGTCGAGCTCATCAATCCCCTTGTAAGATGTGTCTTTTTTAGGATGCAATTTCAATCAACTTTACATGAGGACCATTGTGAGAGAAATTTATTGTAAGCACTGGCCAGTGACCTGCTAACTTTACTATATCTCTTATTTTTTACTCTGCCTCTTTAAAAATCCACAGTAAGGGTCCACCCTAATCATGTTAATCAGAATGTGGTTTGGTCAGTGTGGAGCTGAATTTCTCTAGCGTTGATAGGCCAAAATAAAATGATTTACATTTTCTATTAACCACCTCCAATAATGGCTGAAAAAATCTGGAGATTAGCCAGGCCAGCCTCAGCTGTGAGGGTCTTGATAATAAGCATCACGTACTTCTGAGAAAATGCTTCTGACAAAATTAATTATTGTGTGTTTGTGTGGTAAGGAATATAGATTGTAAGCTTTGTGTCAGGCGCCGTCTCCGCACTGACACTTGGTGCAGGAGACGGACACCTGCACCTTCTCAGCAACCACGTCCTGTTGCCTAGCAGCGGGACGTTATTTCTGCTCATCTGTTGGCAGCCAGCATGTCTGACCGCCAAAATCTCCCTAACCCAATCAGGATGCACCTTAGGGTATATAAAGCAGCCTCTGACACATGTCTAGTGCCAGAGTATTGGTTCACTCCTGCTCCAGTGTTTCCTGAACTTCTGATCCAGTGTGTTATTCAGTTCTGAATCGGCTTCTTGTGACTACTCTCCTGTGTTTCGTCTTGGTACCTCGCTGCCCGACTGGTTTGACTATTTGGCTTGACCTGACTTCTCTCTGGATCCTCCCTGTGTACTGCACTGCCCGGTTGGCTCTGACCTGGATTGCCTGACTATGCCTGCCTACTACTGTCGCTACACCGGTGACTGTCTTGGAGAACCGCAACCTGTGTACCCTCTGCAGCTAAGCCCAAACCCCCTTGCAGGGGTCCCTGGTGAACACCAGGGATACGTTAGACTCAGCGCCTCCCTGTTCAGTTGCGCCAATACCGGTTAGCGGCCATCTCTGCAATTCCGTGACACTATGAAGCAGGGAATGATGTTAATGATTAAAATATTGTCTGTAAAATGCTGCATAATATATGAGAACTTTATGAATAACTGATAAAAAATTAACTGTTAATAAATTGTATTGGGTCTGATTTTTTTAAGGCACCCAAAACAAACATAAATTACATTTACTTTAAAATGCACTTAATTCAGGCATACTTACATCAGTTTTCAACTACAAGGGAATTTGAAGAAACGTCTCTTGTTGAATACAGGTCTAGGTGTGCTCTGTGTTGACAGACACAATACACTTCAGGATACATCCAATACATATGTGGAATTATAAAGTCCCAAAAGAAAGCACAGAAAAATAAATCAATTATTGTCACCTGTTAATAATATAGTCATTAATGATAAAACATTTAATAGAACATAATTTTTTTTAAAAAAATTTGATGAATTGAATGTTCTTGAATTTACTAGCATATAGTCCGGTTCTGGGAATGCGTAAAACAGTAATGGACTGTTTCCTACAACTGAAACAATTTTATAAAGTATGCCAAAATTTACATTTTTGCTAACATTTGTGAATATATTTTATGGGCAGCACAGTGGCTTAGGGAGTTTGATTCCCTACCAAGGCCTGTGTGGAGTTTATATGTTCTTCCCGTGTTCGCGTGGGTTTCCTCTGGGTGGTCCAGTTTTCCTCTCACACTCCAAAAACCTACTGGTAGGTTAATTAGCTGTTATTAAATTTTTATATACAATCTTTTAAACTCATGTTTGTATTATTCATATTTTCTTTGTAACAAGGTAGTCTTCTTATATACGCATGTGTGCGAGGAATTTGGGTCGGTATTATTATGTACATATATCAAGTGTATTTGTGAACTATGTTCGCTTTGATATAGTAACTGTTTATGATGAGTGGTATATAATTAAAATATTTTATGGACAGAGACCATTTATTAACCTACCGTGGTATGTACAACATAAAAGATTACTCCGGAGCAAGAGTATAGTAAGGTCATGTGACCATCTGAGACAAAATGAAATCACCGGAGCAATTAGACGCCCGCGGGACTATTTAAACACCTTTGGTATCTCTTAGATTCAATCAGCTTCTGATGAAACGGCTGTAGCCGAGAAACGCGTCAAGCTTCCTTACAAGACATACTGGCTATTGAGACCCCGGGGTTCTAATCAGTGTGCACTCGGACTGTTACATGTTGCACTAACTTATGGTGCAGCATAGGAGACGGCTCTTCATATGCTGGATCACTTAGCCGCATCAAGGAACAGGTGATATCTCAATAACACTGAAGTTCTGCCCAATACATTGTTGCGTTTGTTCTGTGAGGTTATTGAACACACACGCAATTTTGTTGGATTATATATCTGAATTCAAGTCCACTCCATCAGACCTGTCCACTGCATTTATGTATGGACTAGGAGAGTGTTCTTTATATATGCAGCTGTGTTGGTTGATCTTATTTGAAGTCAGTTCGCTATATTAGTGGCATCAGTATCGGGACATCTGAATATATCACTATAAGGGTTATTTCGATTCATCTTCCTGCTATTCCACAGGCTGGAAATTTGTGAACTAATGTGATACATCGACAAGGTTCTGTTTTTGCTACTAAGACTGACACTTATCATACTTGTACTGAGTTTCGTCTGTGCAAATTAGATATCTATTTCTTCAATCCATACAAGCAGGGCTGCCATCAGGGGGGTACTGGGGGTACTGTTGTACCGGGCCCGGGCTCACCAGGGGGCCCGGTACAACAGCTCAGCACAGACTTACCTGGGGCCCGCCGCTGGTCTCTCCGCTATTCTGTCTTCAGCCTGGCTGTCACCATGACAGCCAGGCACCAGGATCTGATCGCAGGGGTGGAGGATTCATTCCCCCTGCGATCATGTGCTCTGCCTGTGACAGATCACATGATCGCAGGGGGAATGAATCCTCCACCCCTGCGATCGGATCCTGGCGCCTGGCTGTCACGGTGACAGCCAGGCTGAAGACAGAATAGCAGAGACCAGCGGCGGGCCCCAGGTAAGTATGTGTTGCTCATGGGGGGGGGCCCGCTCATTCGATTTTTTCTGAAGGCGGCCCTGCATACAAGTGAGCCTGTTCTCCGTATCGGTCTTGCTTCACCTGATCTAGAGTGCAAATTAAATTACTTCCATTCTATAGATTGTTTTATAATTTATGTTATTATATGCACTTGTTAGAATTTTAATGCTTTACATGTGACAGTTCTATGGTTTTTGAATTTTATTCCCTAATGGTGTTAATGGCCATATTCACAAGAATATCTGTAGTGTATTTTAAGAAAACTACTGTGAAGTGATGTAACTAGCGCCCCTATTTGTATTGTTTATGTTTTCCTTTTAGGTTTGTAACCAATTTTTAGGGTTGCTGTACTACACTTCAAAGGTCTATCCTAGCGCCCTATTCTATGTATATATTTTTTTCCTGCTATTAAATTGACCTTCGTCTCTCTCAGTCTGTGTGTGTGTTAGGGAATTTAGACTGTTAGCTCCAATAGGGTGGGGACTGATGTGAGTGAGTTTTCTGTACAGCGCTGCGGAATTAGTGGCGCTATATAGATAGATGATGATGATAATATTTGCATGAAAAACACCTGGATTGAACACCTGAAACTGATATTTTGAAAATGTTATTTGAATATTCCACCTCTTTGAGAACACTTCTTAGAGAAGATGGCTATATTTTCATACAATTTCATCAAATCTATACATGTAGAATGTAGCTCACATATTATTGCCATAGGTGATAACTTCTGACAGAGGCAGATATTGATAGTAAATAACTGGATCCAATGTAGGAGCATAGTATATCATGGCAGGTACAGTGCCTTTCAAAAGTATCCAAATCTTCAACCAATGTTCTAATTTTCTGGAATAACAAATCCTACACTGACATTTTGTATTCTGTGATATTTTTATTTCAAATTGAAATTTGAAACATTTTTTCCGTTAATGTGGCATGGTTTTGTGCAAAAACATCTTAAGAAAAACAAATTGAAGGGTGTTGTTTTCATAAGTATTTGATCCCTGTGTTGTGAAAGTTCCAAGGTTACAGTGATGACTAACAATTGCCAAACGAGAACAAAATTACACTGGCCACAATTCACCCAGCATTACCTCAGCTCCTCCCCCATTCAGCCTGTTACAGAATCATACTAGTTTAGTAACATAAGCCAATGCTAGTTAAATACTAAAATGTTTATTGTCTTTGTCAAAAAATAACTTGTCAAAAATAAATAATGCAACAACTGCTGTGAAATATAAGAATATTAGGATATATAGATATATATATATATATATATATATATAGTAACAAACAGAGGTATTTAGCTGGCAATCAGCAGAGAAATGATGCAAGCAGATTAACACACTTGTGCAGCACTGCATGTAGTTTACTAATATAAAAATAAACAGGTGGGAGACATTTGTGTGACAAAATAATAGTATTAAGTCTGATATAAATATATCAGAGCTTAACATGGTAACTTGACATGGTTTGGAAGTGTCTTTTTCCCACAGCTAACAGCAGGCTGAGAGGGTATGTCTGCAGTCAGAGCAATCAAACAAGAGCAGCTGATGAGAAATTCCTTTTAAGGGGAAGATGGGCGTGTCACCTGCCCATCACGCTATCACTGTGGGAGGAGTATACAGTTTATAAACCTGCAGGTTTCCATTGTTCAGGATGACCGATTTGAGAAAAGCTGGCCAGTGTCTTGAGAGTTGGTCCCTGTTTATTTAGTATATAGTGTTAAGGGTCACAAGAAACTGTATGGAACCTTTATGTGATCCAGTACATTACCATCCTGACATGTGTGCTCTTGTGTGTGTATATAAACTCAAATTGGATAAGGTCTTATTGCAGAAGTAACCAGCTGGTTTACCAAATCCTCAGTTAATAAGGGAGAGTACTGTTGCTCAAACTTCAGTTATGCACTAGTAAATACTAAATCCTCAATATGAGGTTCTGTTCAGGCAAATCTCGGTACATTCACAAACCAGGCTCTAGTATGTAGCTCCAAACTTGCATACACACTTACCGTATATACTCGAGTATAAGCTGACTTTTTCAGCACATTTTTTATGCTGAAAAAGCCCCCCTTGGCTTATATTCGAGTGAGTCCCGTTCTCTCAGCTCTTAACTTCTGCAGTGAAATGCATGTGCGTTCCACTGACAGGAAGTTCTGCATTTGCGTTCCAAATGCCGAACTTCCTGTTAGTGGAAGTTAGGTGCTGAAGAAAATCCCTCCCTCCCTGCCAGGCACAGAGGAGAGTAAACACAGGGGGACACATCCAGAACTCCTCGTCAATGAGACAGAGATGCAAGATGTGTGTACTGTCCTAAAGACAGCCTAGTAGGAAACGAGCGCAATACCTGGGGTGAGCAGTTTATCTGGTAATTATTAATGACAAACATATCCTCTCCAATATTTTCCAAATTGTGGCATCTGCTATCCCATGTGAATGCTATATACACTATATATACACTATATATACACCTTACTAATATGGTTGCTGATTTTTTGGTACATTTGGAGATATTTTGACATTTTGAGTATAAGCTGACTCGGCTTATATTCGGGTCAGCTTATACTCGAGTATATACAGTATATAAATTACCATCCATAAATCAGGACTAAGAGGGATGGCTGTGGGAACTATCATCTTTGTATTCCAGTGAACACACAAACATGTGAATTAGCAGCTACACCATTTTGTGAGTGACAGCAATCTCACTCCATGATAGTGCTGAATCTGCAGCTAACCACAGGATGTGATGGCATATGTGACAGACCCGGGCCTTATATTGGGATTATCATGCCGACCCGGTCTGTCCTCAGTGGGCCAATTGAACAACTGTGGCCCACTCTGTTATTAAATGACGCCCGGTGGCCAGATTTGTTATTGCTGTGGTGTCCGGAGAGAGAGGGGGGAGGCAGCTCACAGGAAGTGTGAAACAGCTGTGGACCCTGTGACATAAAAAAGGAGTGGAAGGAGTTAAAAAGAGGAGGGCCAGGACCTTGTCTAAAATCAGGAGGGGGTCTCTCCCTGTTTGCTAACTATTGTTCTAGCATCTCTGCAACACAGTCAGAATGGCACCATCACCGCAGGTGGGAGACCACTGATATCATGCTCTACTGCCACCCCTGTTACCACCCATACTCTTCTCACCACCAATAACAAGAGGACATTGAGCAGTGGGGTTGACCCAGGATTGGGTGTCTTGTGAGAAGGGACAAAAAGGAGCTGTCTGGGAGAGGGGGCTGTTGTTGGAGAATCTTGAGACAGCAAGGACTTGGACTGTTTGAGAGTAACCGTATTCTCACTGGGCCAGAAAGGAATGCTTGAAGCAGGAGCTTCTTGAGACAGATCGGACAATGTACCTCTAGGACTGATTCTGTTACCACTCCATCAGGATGACACTCGCAGATTAAGGGGAATTGGTGAGCCTACACCGGTAGGGAGACTAATACCCAGGGTCCCACCAAGTTGGTGGACAGTTGGCCGAGCGGCGGGGATCAGCAAGATACACCGACCCACCTTATGGATCAGAAATCCTGGCTCACTTGGATTGTCAGTTGTGGATTTTATTACCAGGAGTTTGGGCCTGCTAGGACTCTGTTCTTGGAGGTAGCCCGCTGGGAATTTTGTTGGGGAGTTTTTACTTGCACTGGTGATTTTCTGACACTTGATATATTTGGTGGGGGAACAAGTTTCTCCTTGGGGACCACTGTTGTATTTTACTAAGTGTGTGCACTTTGTTTAATAAAAGGGATTATTATTTATTTCCTGTCTCCTTACCTGTATGACCTGTGAACCTAGAGGACCGGGTATCTAGTGAGCTTTGATTCCGGTGTCCTCACAGCATACTATGTCTGTATTGCGCAAGGAAAACGTCCATTAAGGTTTCTGCTTTAATCATCGTAATTTCATTGCTTTTTGCTGTTTGAGTTGAAGAGTTTCAATCATTTTCTTACATTGTAGATTGTGTATAAGGAAACTTAACTGGACATGTTAAACCGTAAGGTTTTATGTCTATGGAATTTCATAGCTCTTTGTAAAGTGAAAATATTGATAATAAATTTATGAATTTCACAGCAGTTAAAAATAGTGGAAACTAGATGGGCCAAGTGGTTCTTTTTAATCCCTAATAAACAAGAGTGTTTACATTGCTCTACTATATTAGCCTCTACCACCTCTGTTAGATGCCTATCCCAGCTGTCCCCTACTGTTTTGATAAAGTAATTTTTCCTCAGATTTCCTCTATAACTAGTACCCTACATTTCCAGTGCATTTCTTTTTTTCACATATCCCCACCAGCTTTGTAACCGCATGCACACATCACCGCCGATTGCACCAGCTTTTATCTCAGGTTACCTCCTGTGTACCAGTGTCTTTCAATTGACACCCTATTCTCGTCAGCTCTATTTTCACTTGTCATCCGCTTTGCACCAACAAATCTTTCAAATGTCATTTCCTGCCCACCTGCTTTTGTCACATGTCACACATGTATGTATGTGCAGGCAGGCAGTGATGGGATGAAGTATGTATGTTCAGTGAGCCATTGGTGCATATGTATGCTCTGGCAGGATTTGGTGCATTTGTATGTTCTGGCAAACAGTGGTGGAGTGCAGTATGCATGTTCTGGCTGGAAGTGATGGGATGAAGTATGTATGTTCTGTCAGCCATTGATGTATGTATGTTCTGGCAGACAGTGGTAGGGTCTGTCTATCTGTTGTGGCAGACAGTGGTGGGGTAAAGAATGTATGTATGTATATGTTCTGGCAGGAAGTGATGGGGTGCAGAATGTATGTTCTTGCAGGCAGCAATGTGGTGCAGAATGTACGTATGTTCGTTATGGCAGGCTGTGATAGGGTGCAGTATGTATGTTGTGACAGATAGTGATGGGGTACAGTATCCATGCATGTTTTGGCAGTCAGTGGCGGTCTGCAGTATGTATGCATGCATGTTCTGGCAGTCAGTGGCGGTCTGCAGTATGTATGCATGCATGTTCTGGCAGTCAGTGGCGGCATGCAGTATACATCCATGCATGTTCTGGCAGTCAGTGGTGGCATGCAGTATGTATGCATGCATGCATGTTCTGGCAGTCAGCAATGTGGTGCAGTATGTACCACATTGTGCTTATGTGCTTCCCACCAGCACCTGCAGCACTGTAATCACCTCCCCAGTCCTCAAACTTGAGTTCTTGCTGATGCTGGTCACCAGTGAAAGCAGACAGACTTTTACAGGGATTCTGACAGAAAAGTCCTCCAAGACAGAAAGTGGTGAAACAGACTATCAGATCAGCTGTGAGTTAACCCTCCATGGTTTCAGCAGCAGAGTTCTCACATAGCAGTACAACACAACACTGGGAAGGAGCAGTGTGTGTGTGAAAACACTACATTCTGCTGATGAACCAATGAGTAAAACACAGCCCAGAGCAGGCAGAATGTGGTTGTGTATAGATTATCTGCAGCTTCTCTCCAGTACATGTTACTTGTAAAGAGGGACAAGTCAGATGCTAATGTCCAGATACCTCACATCTACTTCCCGCTGTGATCACCACTGAGTGTGATCAGTACAAGTACTACAAACCACTTTTGAATTCTCCGGGCCCAGCTCAGTGCAGTGAATAAATTAACTGATGTCACTGAGGGGCTGGAGGTTTACAATGGATTCACTAACAGATGTCTCAGGGAGAGATTAAACTCTCAATTGAGAGCAGTGCCTGGACTAATAGTACTACAAGGTGCCCCTCCCATATCCCCAAAACACTAACCAGCCCCGCTGTGGCTAGAAAATGTGGGTAATTTCTTCAGCTCAGAGATGAAAATCTCTTAGCCAGAGACTCAGCCATGTTTGTGCTCTCAAGTGAAGCCAGTCTGAGTACACCCAGCACACACCTCTAACTGACATGTGCAATAAAATCCCCTATCTTTAAAATGGGGCATATTTTACCAAATTGTTAAAAAACTATAACTTTCTCAAAATTTTAAACCCTCAAAGGCACTCCTCAGTCATAATAGCTTTCTTATAAAACAAACCCCAAGTCTTTGAACCTCCTGTACACTGAGTTACGCTCTCCCAGAAAAAAAACAGAAAAACGGTTACTTTTGCAAAACAGGAAGTGGAAAAAACGGCGAGATTTTGAACTTTAGACTTTTCCTAATTTGTCATTTTGTATTATTTTTTTCTGAAATTTGGCATGCGGCGCCTCTAGACAGTTCTCCATTCGCATGCCAGATTTCAGCTTAATATCTCTAATACTTCTTAAAATGTAGACCCTCAAACACCATGCCCCTCCTCTCACAGATTTATAATGGTAGAATGTCATTTATTAGATGCAACCTTAATATAAGACTGTGCCCTTATAATATATATATATATATATATATATATATATATATATATATATATATATATATATATATATAAGAAGCGCCAAACAGATTGGATCCAATTCGGAGGCCAGTTTTGAATCCCAGTGGAATATCACAAAGATGTGCAATTTATCATCTGCAATCTGGTACGGGGCTAATCTGGAATAATTATTTCCACATTAATTAATTGGTGATAATACACTATGTTTGGCGCTTCTTTTTTCTATTTTTTTCTATAGGTTTACATCTGCAATCTGATGTACAAAAGTGAAGCAGCCTACTGTATGTGAATTTATATGCTTATGAGCACGTTTGTTCACGTGTTGTTTTAATTTACACTGAGCGCCGTTGTCTTTTCCACTATTTTATATATATATATATATATATATATATATATATATATATACTTATACCCTTTTGATAAAGTCATTCTATGACGAAACGCTTTAAGGGACTAGCTGGTTACTGTCTATCCCAGTCGTTGGTGGAGAGTGTTGAGTGTTCTTTAGCCTTGCAGCCAGAGAGCTCCTTTCCAGGATATCCTGGGGTTTACTTGACAGATAAGCTTGTTATAATTCTATTTAATGTACGGGCATTTGCTTGTTTTTTATGGATACATTGCTATTAAAGCCTGATTCTGTTTTACTTGAGAAGTACCTGTTTGTGTGAATGCACTACACTATATTGTTTCCTCTCTTTCTGAGTCCTAGCATTGAATGCATGGGACCAGAGGTATAATTCATCCGTGGGAGAAGATCTGGATCTCAGTGAGATAAGCCATATTATTATTTATACTTGGTACGAGGCCAATCTGGACACTTAGAATTCTGTTTGTTTTAAATTTACAACATCACACTATGTTTTGCGCTTTTTTCTTCTTTTTTGTGCATTTAGGGTATACATCTGCAATTGGATGTTAATGGAATCAAGCAGCCTACTGTATGTGAATATTATATAATATTCTGAGCACGTTTGTTCACTTGTTTTTCTGTTACACTGAGTGCCGTTGTCTATTCACCCTCTTTTTTTTACATATATATATATATATAAATATATATATATATATATATATATATATATGTGTGTGTATTATTAAAGTAATCCAATAAGCATTGTCTAAGCGATTTCTTGTGTTTCCAAAGCACAAACATATTATTTAGCAGAAGCAAAAGTTTTAGCAGTTCAATACATAATTATAATGTAGTACAGCTGATACCAAATACATACATACCGCCGCGCCCTACGCTGCGCTCCGCTGGCTCCATCTGTCAGAGATGACTGCAGCTGGTCCCAGCAAAGCTGTATTATATACACTCAGTGTTACAGAGAAAAGAATACAGATGATGTGGCTTGCTTCTATAGGTCCAGGCTTCAGGAGGGTCCAGTGTAATGCAGGTCATAGGCCATTTCAAACAACCTCCTCCAAGGGTGGGGGTCAACATTCCAGATGATTCTCCCGCCTAGAAACCAGTTTAAGCTAGTCTATTTATAATACACAGTTAGTAACATTTTAAACATTTATTCCCTAACATCGCTAACTAGAGTATGCAATGTTCGATCCCTTCGGCGAATGAACCGGACAACTGCGGATGATTAGGGGATTAAAATGATACTAAACATGACATGTTTCCTGTAACCTGAACCTTAAATATCACTAAAGTGTACATATAACCCTAATATATATAACTATAAACTAAATCCCATCTGCTCATAAATCAGTGTGGAATGGAACCATTATAAATATGAAATATATAAACAACTGAATGTGAGAGTGTGAGTGTATGTGTATGTATTTTATTGTGTGATCGCGCCGTGCCACGTGTTACCTGGCGTTCTGATCACAATCGCACAGTAAAACAATATTAACCAATATACTTTCGTTCATCCAATTATACGACTTCGACAGTATATATATATATATATATATATATATATATATACACACACACGCATGTGTGTGTATGTATATATATATATATTGTATTGTGGCAAGAGCCGCTACTGCAGAAGCACACACAAACAACTTCTTCCTTTTTATGTAGTTTTATTGTCGGGATGGTAAATGTTTTGACACCGTATACTTGCACAGCAATCATGGAGACCCTAAACGCTAGCTATACATAGACCAGCTCTCTCTCTCAGGACCAGCCAACTTTCCCTGCGTTGGTCTCAGTGAACAAATGACACAAACAAGCTTTTATACCTGATACTCCTCCCCCAGCCTTAGCTTGATGGACAGGTGACACACCCACCTTCTCTTTAAGAGAAAACACCCATCACTGGCTCTGTTTCAACTAACAGACACACCCTGTCTGTTTGCTGAGAGGAGGCAGCTTTTAAATCCTGTAAGTTAACCAACTTTAAACTACACAAAAGTCTTTACTTGGTTTAACCTGAATCTAGGTGCATAACTGCGCCAATGTCTTACTCTGCTTGTATGTTTTCTTTGCATATTGTCAGATAAATGCCTCCCTATGTTACAATATATATACACACACACACATCTACATGTGTATATATAATATAGACATGGAACATCACAGTAACGACTTATTTATAACACCATGACAATTTTCACTCTTACTCACATCACTCTCAGAGGTGTAAATCAAGTACCTTAAGTTTTAGGCCCTTCAATCCCATACAGTTTAGACATGGAAAGGGACAAAATTTCAATATATCTAAGCCCAAGCTTCTATTCCATGAAATTGTATCTTATTTATTTGTATAACAGTCACTTCATTGTATAAGGCTATATTATATGGTGTGAAATAAATAAAGAATAAAAATAGAAATGTTCCGGATTCCCATTGATATCAGCAAAATAATTTTTCCATCTCCTATAAGGCATAGCATAGGTATGTTCCTTATTAACTGTATGTCAATGATATTAAAGTCTTAATTTTAATTTAAAAGTTCTAAATGTGATATAATAGTGACACATAATTTATGTGTATGTTTTAAAATAAAACAGGAGTACATTGGCATATATTTTATCTTTCCCATATCCAGGAGAGACAGGGTAAAATAAATTGCTTCAAACTCCCTGAAGGCTGTTAAATGACATGTTCGAGAAATCACTGGCTTTTATCCACCAGGTAATTAGCTTGCAGATGAGAAGTACGTCTGTAATTCTTTCTTGGTTAGACACATTGAAGAAATACAATATACCTGCCCTTTAGGTGTTGAATTATAACAAAAAGTGTAGCAAAGTAATTTAAAAAAATCCCCAATATTCTTGAAAATTGAAACTGTGAAACATAAACTACAAAAAAGGGTATACAAAACATTATCAACATAAAATCTAAGCCAAACCTACATTGTATAGTTTTAGACATATTTATTGTTTCTACTGTCTTAAAAAAATATGTTTAATAAAGAAAGCAGATGTATTGTTAAGATGTCAACATTATTTTATTTAAAGTAATGTGATAGAAACTGGGAGCCAATCATAAGCACTTCATTTTATATGGAGAGTTAACAATTGTGTGATTATTTTATTTTACATTAATTATACATTTGTAATTGCAGAACATTCTTTTTAAAACATACTATGTAGTGATATCAATGCTACTTGTTAGTTGATCAAATATTCTTAAAGACTTCAAGAGTGTGAGAGTGTATGAGTGTGAGTGGTGTGTATATATAAGATGACAAAATTACTAATTAGATCTAGAGTTAGTGTAGACAAGTAATGGCAGCCCAGAGAGCTGAGTGCTGCAGTATCAAACACAACATGTTTTTGTCTATGAGCATTGAAGGCAGCTATGTCACTCAGCAGTGAAGGTGAGCAGAAAAGTTGGGGAGGGTAAAGTGTTTCTTCTCAAGGTACCATATAGTGATCCAGTGCATTGTATGATGCAGTGCATAGAGTCAATTCCACCATAACAGTGTTATTTTTGATTTGGCACCTGCAATAACCTTACTCTTTTCTGGAGGAGTGGAAGAAGACCTTGAGGCTTCATCTTCTCCCATCACTGCCAGCATTCATTATGCTAGAAGCAGCTCAACAGAAATGTAGACAGAAGAGGTCAAATATGGAGTCTCTACTTCAATATGGATTTGTGTGGAATAGGTCAAGTTATATTAATCTAATTAGTTTCTATGAGGAAGTTAGTGGGAACTTAGACCATGGTAGTACAGTAGATGTGGTTGGCTTACAAAATAAGGGAACTGGGTCTAGAAAACGACATTTGTACTTGGGTTGAAAACAGGTTGAAGAATAGGGAACAGAGAGTTGGAATTAATGAAAATGTTCTAATTGGTTAAAAGTTTTAAGTGGTATACCACAAGGTTCCGTGCTTGGACAACTCCTTTTTAATATATTTATTAATGACCTTGGTGATGGTTTGGAGAGTAAAGTTTCTATTTTTGCAATGACACTAAACTATGTAAGGTAATAAAATCAGAGCCAGACGTAGCTTCTTTACAGAGGGACTTGAAAAAACTTAAGGATTGGGCAGCAAAATGGAGATGAAGTTTAACATAGATAAATGTAAGGTTATGCATTTGGGGATCAAAAACAAGCATGCAATCTATAAATTAAATGGGATAAATTTAGGGGAATCTATAATGGAAAAGGATTTTCCAGAGTACAGTTCTAGGTACCACTCTATACAAAAAAAAACATTTTGGAACTAGAAAGGGTTCAGAGAAGGGCGACAAAATTGATAACGAGCATGAAGTCACCAAAATATGAGAAAAGGTTAGCCAGTTTAGAAAAGAGGCATTAAAGAAAAGATATGATTACAATGTACAAATACATTAAGGGTCAATACAGAGAAATTTCCAAAATAGGTTACTATGGTAAGTGGTGAGAAGAAGATGGAAATGTACTTCCAATGATGTGTATTGTCTTGAAGCTACTTTATTTGCAGCAGTCTGTGTTTCAGTGCAACATAACCCCTACCCAAAGATTTAATATCTCTTCCAACCTGTAGCATGTAGTGCTGGTCCCTTTTAAGCTTTGCAATGTCAAAGTGAGATGTTGCTGGTTGATGATACTTGATTTTTCACACATTTAGAAACGTGTTGTAGCATGACTCAGGAGCAGGTACATGAGTCTGAAGCATGTTTCTGTGCCCTCAGATATGCCATAATGGCTGCTGAACATGGCGTGAGTGGTAAAGGGACTTACTCTTGAACATATTAGTATACAACATATGTCTCACCACTAATCAACTAATGGACAAGATCAGCACAGGCCCAAATATCAATCTAGGACCACTACTGATGCCATCTGTGACCCCATTCACATAGCATCCTGTCAAACTATGCAGCCTCTTGTTTATCTGTGCAACACTTGCCAGTTCTGGCTGCTTTAGTATTGCTGTTTTTTTGCTGCTATTAACATAAAGAGTCACTTAATTATGGCTTGCTACGATACTATTGTTTGGAAGGGAAGGAAGAATATTTTTACATTTAAGATTTAGATCTTTGTTTGCTGATATATCATGACATATATAAGTAGAAGAAATTGTAGTGGGCCTGAGAATTGATATAGTACAAGACACTGCATTTGTGATCAATGAATGTGGGCTTGCACACTGCCATTGTATGTTTTCATGGTTCAAGTAATCAATTTTTTGTAGATTTAATTCAGTAGTAGCTAAAGCAAAGCAAATAAAATTAGGTACATTTTGTTTATGGTGCCTAAAGTTTATAACATTCCTCTGTCTAAACCAATATATATGTATTGTCAGATAAGCGCAATGATGCCCACTCGCTAATTTTACTTTCTTGATTAGATTGGCTGAATTTCACACCATGCTCCAGGGTTGGATTTGGATCTTAATCTCTGGTTTTGACCTATGATGCTCAATAAAAGGAAATCAAAGTAAAAACATAAACCACAAACAAGCTTTATTTCGTTTTCCTTTTATCGTGGCTGGATCACATATAAATAACTTATTGAAGCTATTTATTTTAGTTAGGAGTGCTCTGTATATCATTGCAAATGTACTTATCTTTTTATAGTGGTATGTGTTTGTATGGACTTCTGAGACATGAGTCATGTTTGGGTTTTGCAACTGTCTAGAGACAGGTAATTAGACCTTTTCATCGCTCAGTGCCAAAAATGTCTGTTGAGCCTGAAAGTCTCTTCTTGGAAGGCTTTCCACAAGATTTTGGAGTGGGAATTTGTGCACATTAATTCTGAAGAGAATTTATAGGTCAGACACTGATATTGGACGAGAACAACTTGAAATCTCCGTTCCAGTTCATCCCAAAGGTGTTTGATGTGATTGAGGTCAGGGCTCTGTGCGGCCAGTCAAGTTCTTCCACACCAAGCTCATAAAACCATGTCTTTGTAGTCCTTGCTTTGTGCTTAGGGGCACAGTCATGTTGGAATAGTAAAGGGCCTACCCCAAAATGTTGCCACAAAATTGGAAGCATAGCATTGTTCAAAATGACTTGGTATGCCGAAGCATTAAGATTGCTCTCGCTGGAGATAAGGAACCTAGCCCAAACCCTGATGAACAGCTCCATATCATTATCCATCCTCCACCAATCTTCACAGTTGGCATAATGCAGTCAGACAGGTAACGTTCTCCTGGCACCTGCCAAACCCAGACTCGCGCATATGACTGCCAAACAGAGAACTGTGATTCATCACTCCACAGAACACATTTCCACTGCTCCACAGTCCAGTGTCGGTGTGCTTTACACCACTTCATCCGACATTTGGCATTGGTCTTGGTAATGTGAGGCTTGCATCTAGCTGCTCGGCCATGGAAATCCATTCCATTAAGGTCCTGCCGCACAGGTTTTGTGCTTACATTAATGCCAGTGGAAGTTCAGAATTCTTCAGCTATAAAATCACTATATGGACAAAAGTATTAGAGAAGCTATCCACTGAGAATCTATCCACTTATTGGTGTGCCTTTTGGGGGTAACCGTCTGAGGAGAGTCGGCACACGAAGGTCCCTCTTCTAAGAGTTAACTTCTGCTGGATGGGTGAGACACCACCACAACTCTTGTCTCACCTTCCACAGCTTTGCTGTTCCTCACTTACCTATATCTGGATGGCAACACCCGAGTCCGCCTGGCTCCTCACCCTCTTCATCAAGCAGTGACACCCAGCCTGCTTGCCTCTAAATTTGTCCACAGCTCCTAGATTGAAAGCAATGACAGTGAATGCTTGTGATGACAGGTGGGCTCTCCACCTACATTCCAGTGAGGATATACATCTAAATTTAGCTCCTAATCACTGGTATAGTAACCCAGAAAAACTGCTACTTGACTTTACCATTGCTCCAGGTGCCATGGAGGTTAAACCCTGTAGCATATGTCTCTGTGCTTACTTTGATTTCCACTGCAGTACGCTGCTGCCACCTAGTATCTAAACTAAGAAAACATTTCTAACTCAACATCAGGCTATCAGCCTTTGGGTCCTCACATAGCACTCCTGATTAACGCTAGAAGCTCTGTGACCCAGTTCTTGGGTGCTAGAATCACAGATTATCTCATGTGCACTAGAAAAACCCCGAAAGGGGTGTAATGGCATTATCTTTAGCTACTCCATTTGTTGCATGGATACAACCGGACTGTTATGGCTGTCAGGACAAAACGGTCCTCCTCGGTAGAGGCCACCAGTTTCTTTGACAGAAGTAAAAAGAAAAGAAATCTAAACCACAAGTGATCATACTGTCCCAGCCTCTCGCCAGCTGCTCACAGAGGTCAGAACCGCCAGGGGAGGATGAAATCCCTCCCACCATGAGACAACTAGTCAGCTCTCTGTTTCAGGACATCAAAATGGTGTTCTATACAGAATTGTGGCAAGCAATCTCAGTCTTTCGTAAAGGTATCACTGCACTTGGCGTTTGCACCAATGCCTTGGGAACCATGACAGATGAAATTTGCAGATCTCTAGCGGACACCACCCAAGAGCTCTTTTCACTACGCTAAGTAAGGGCGCCATTTGGACATGATCATTGATGGTTCTCTATGTCGCACTTTGAAATGATATATGTGTATATATTACTGTTGCTGGATTCCTGTTGAAAATCTCTGTTCATTTGGAAACGATTGCTAATAAACAGTATTTTTTTTTTTTTTTTTTTTAAAAAAGATAGTGAATTTAGTAAACTAATTATATGTTTTCACAACCTATTTTGTACTGCTATATTTGGATTCTAGAATGAAAAAAACATTAAAAAGATTTCAGTTTTCTGGATAATACTCAGCTGTTCTAAAAACTTATTAAAATGACTTCCTTTAAACATGAAATATTGTTGTGTAATAATTTAGATTGGAACATTTATTAGCAATAGAAGTTCCTTATATTTAATCACCAAAGTGGCACAATATTTACTGGTTATTTTAAATAGTAATATTTTATTTTAATGTTTCTTTAAGGTCAGGAGAAACCATTATTTTGTAAGCTAGACATTAGCACATAAACCCATGTGTCTAAATGTCTGGGTGTTTACTGGCAATGTTACATTGACAAATACTGCAATTATATAGACATTAATATTACATTGTTTTAAATTCAATGCACAACCTGACCTCCGTGAAGAGGAGTGATCTCTTACTTAATCCTATGTGCATGCTCACAGAATGTTATCAAGCTTTTGAAGTTGACTCATCCATCACAGAAATTGATCAACATTACAAGACATTGGTTAGCTCACAGGACCAGACTCCATAAGCCAACTGACGGATAAACTAGCACATCATCATGACTTAGCTGTCAAATATTCTTTGTAGTAAAAATAGAAGAATTAGGCAAATGTAACAAAACTACATGTTATCAGTTACATGAAGACAAACACTTGATGGTACTGTATACTAAATTTATATAAGATTTAAGCAGAAAATATACATACCATATAATAAACAAACTAAACAAAATGATGTTGTAGTAGCTATAGAATGCTAATTTTATTACTGTTTGAACAGAATTCTAAAACTTTGTTTTGCAATTGATATGTTAATCAACAAAAAGAAAAATAGAGGAAACCTTTGCTAATGGCACCAGATCTAAATTAGACAAATATAGCACAAATTAGCCTACAAAATATAAAAAAAATTACATCATTATATAATTTAAAGCTATCATTCAGCTATATCCAACTCTGTACATTTACAGCTAATACATGTGGATAAGTGCTAAATCTGAAGCCATCTTTTGTGTGATTCCACAGATTAAAAACAGAGAATCTGGACATATATACTATACATTTTGCTATGTTTGTATACTTTCACTAGGAGTATTACCAAGATCCTGTATTCTTGAGCTCCAACTTCTCGAGTTTGTCATTATACATGTTGTGTTGTGGCATGTATTTGAATTTTAATTTATACATTTTTTTTTATATATATTTTATAGTGATAATATATGTATTGTTATGCTATATGGCTAAATAAATTGTGTTTTAGATTCACGTGGTGTTGCACATGCTATATGAAAATCGTGTATATATGTGCATATTGTGCACGTTTTTTAAAAATGTAAAAATTTAAAATTGTTACTTTTGGTTATAAGCGCTGCACTCTTTGAGGTTTTGTTATGCAATTGACCACAGAAGATTTATTTATAAATGTTATTATTTCTTGTATGCTGTTTCAATCTTTATTTTGATCAGGATAGGATAGAGAACAATATTTTTCAGTCAGTTTTTTCTTAAAACTTATCTATGTATTTAATAAATTGTACTTGGTTATCATTCAATTGATAGTATATTTGTAATATATCTCGAAAGATTATAAATGTGACTAGAACGATTCAACAACAAAAATGTGACCACACCAAGGTTTTTAAGCATATGCTTAATATTTGGTATAGCTGCTATCTTCAGTGATAAATCACTTTTCGCCAGTTACCGAATTGACTTGTAGCATTACAATATATTTTAGTTTCTTATATTAGTAATTGTTTTATGTTTCTTTTGCAAGAAAATTGAGTTGAAATTATGATTCATTACATGCCAAGAGGCTTCAGTCCTTCGTGATGATAGAAAATAAAATTCCTATGGAATAAGCAATTTAAGTTAATTTTAAACAGTTTTTCTATTATATTTATGTAATGGGGTATTATGGAACCACCAGTAATATTATAACATATTTAAAAAATAGAAAATTATAACTAGAAAATCATAAGTATGTTAAAAGCCATTTAAGACCTTTTTCCCCCCAAGTAATTTTTTTTATATATCATATCCCATTAGGGTTTATAGTTGTATTTTCTAGTTACCTTAATATGTAGTTTGAGCTTGTTCTATTACATACAAAATGCAATGTTGTATAGTTTCTATTATAGTTTTTTTCATTACATCCTTATTTTTACATATTTTCTATTTAGTTTGTGTGATATTTTGTAGATGTGCAATTTTAGATTAGATGTTTTAAGTACCTGCTGTGGAAAGTTTGAGTTTATATTGATAAATTAAGTAGTAGCCAGCAAATTTGTGTTGAATGTTGGAGACAGACTTTTTATTTGTTGGTTTTTTTTTTTTTATAAAATTGTGCTGTGCGTAAGACCCTTGGTCCTTACTCAATTGTTACCCCCCACAAGATGCATATAAATAGAAAAATTAGCCTCTCAAATTCTTGCAGCAGCCACAACAGTAAATAGCAAATAGAACTGCGACAGGCATGGACAGTTTTCTTTTATATGTATATCAATGCCAGTTAATTTATATATAGCTATGCATCTGTCTGACGCCCTTTTAGATAAAAAAATACTCATGGTATTGAAAACAAAACTTAGGAATCTATTTATCAAGACCTTTCTAAATTGAAGATTTTCTATCACAGCAATAGATAATCTTCAGCTGCAAAATTTTAAGTTATGCTCAGCTTTCTGGTGACACTAGACTATTGAATCAGAGGGATTTTGTTGAACCTGAGACACTGCCCAAGCGAGGTAGTGTCACAAGCAATTTGCCTTCTTTGTTCTATGAAATTTTAGCAAGGTAACAGAAGACTGGTCAGTGATAGCAACTATGCTGCTGTTGTGTTAATTTCAACTATAGTCAGTAACAGATGCCATAGACTATAAATGCAAGCAGAACAATACTGCTGCAAAATACATTTTTATACATAATACCAATGTGTAAACTAAATAGCTTTATGCCTAAAAAGTAAAACATTGACATTCAATGAAATGCAATACAGCACAATACATGATAATGTGTGTACACATGTGTAATGCTCTGTATTATTAACAATTGAAAAATAAAACATGGTAAACCGAGTACAATATCATGATAGCAACTGATAGCAAATACATATTATAAAACAGTAATAACTTATTTACATTCACATTTACACTTGTTTTTTCTTATTTTAAAACATAACTCCCCAAACACAGTATATGGGATAAAGTGGCAAATAAAGCTGTTTCTATAAATTTATTTCTGAAAGAAAAAAGGTCAGTGATTGTCTTACAGTGTGATATTTAAATCCTTTAATGTTTGTGAGCTTTAAAGTATAGATAATAGTATAATTTAAAAGTAAATTGTTATGAGTGTGTTAAATCAACCATTTGAACATTTGTAAAAAAAAAATCATTACTGTTATTACCTTGATACAGTAATTTTAAATATAATGATAAACATTTATAGCAGTGCTATAAAAGCTTTTCCTCAATGTCTTTTTACCATGGGAGATTTTGGATAAAATTGCCAAGGAAATATTTCAAGGGCTTTTGTTCATCCATCCATTATCATACATCAGGTTTTCATAAGAGTGCCATATGCCAAAAATAACACTTAATCTACAGCATTTAATGACTTTTACCATCAACCAAGTAAAAATATTTACATATTATCTTAGTTTAATACTTAACTTTGTGATTTAAGTTATGTATTAATTTACAAACTGTAAAAGGAAAGTAAATCATTACATCTAACAACAAACTTTTTTTAATGTTAATACTATTAATTTCACATACACACTTACAAAATAAATGAAATAAAAAGTAGATGGGGCATATCAGATGGAAGCAGTATGGCTAAAAAGTCACTTAATTGTGATAATGAATGATACAAATCCAGTAGCAAACTGGAGGAGAAGAAAACAAAAAGCAAACAAAAACAACAAATATTGCTGTAAATATAGGTAATTGGGGTAGTAATTGACAAACAAAATTATACTTCAACTAAAGCAATGTTGAAAGATTTATATTGCTAACAATTATGTTGTATATTATTTTATCTACAAATCCTAAAACTTTTTTCAAACATTTAGTCATGCAACGCATAACTGTAAGTAGAGTGAAAATCCTATTTATCAGGATAGTTGCAGACTTTAGCACACAAAATCAATCACCCAAATATAATGTCAGCATGTATGGTGCAACTAACACACAGCTAGTTTTATGCTGAGTATATGGGGCAAAGATGAAAACAAATTCATTGCCTGTCTCTACCTAAGCAGTAGGTCCCTGTCTATTGTGGAAATTCTAATACCCTGCACAAACAAAAATGTGTGATATCATGCCGACCTTAATGGTGTATACTCCTTTTTTGTGTGAGAGAGTACTGTTAAGTCAGAGAGAAAGTGAAATTCCCCAATGATGATGAGACCCCAAAAACTACCCATGTTTGAGAGACAGGTGTTTGTGGAGAAAGCAGGGTGACCAACTTGAGCACAACAAAGAGCTTATCTAAGCATCCTCTTTTTCCTGCATATAACTGCATAATATGTGTACACAGTGCAGTTGCATTACAACGGTGTGTAGAGTTGCTAAGATTTATACACATATCTTCATACGTGACCTTTGTATAAGGATATTGCTTGTAGTGTACTTGCAAAAGTTAACTATCTAGTTAACGCTTAATCAAATGTTTATGGTTGCATAAATTCCTACTGAGGGTTCTTTAAAATGCAGCCAATCGGGTGCCGGAGACAATGTGGGTCCATTCTTTAATCACTGGGACTTAACAAACTTTGCAGACTGTGTGAGTTGGGAAGCAATTTGACTATGTTCACAATGAGCCCTATTGTTTGGGGGAGAGATAGGATAAACAGGACCAGGCCAGTCTAGTCATTATAGTGCCATACAGTTCATGATAGGAAAAGTCACTACATTAATGGTATAAAGTAAGTATGCAAAGTTTCTTATGGTGTGCTACTTTGTGGGAAGACTGAGCAGGCTTCCAGGTTCCAGCAGTCTGATCTATCCATTGTCAGTTTAGCTGGCCATGTGAGGCAGTATCGCAGGCCATGACACACAGAACTATTCCTTACTTTGACAGAGGACAAAAGGCTTGTCTGCTACTTTCCAATTGTTATCACGGACCATCTGCTTCCTAAATCATAATGAGCATTTGGAGCAGTGATATGGATTCTCTAGCATTTATATACCTGTGTTTTCGGTAAGCTTTGCGGTTAGTGTCTGGTTGTAACTCGAACTATTTTTGTGCCATGTGTATTGGAGTTGTGCCCGAATGACTAAAAGAACCCACTAGAGCATGCCAACCCTGGTATCTTCACAGTGTTTATTATAAGAGTGTGGTAAATTAGGAAGGTAGGGAGATTTATTTTGGATAAGAGTTCACTTACATAATTACGTTTTTTTAAAAGATTATGCCCACATACTTTTTACATAATCAATCTTTCATTTAGATTAAACATTTTCTAATTTTTAACAGTGATTGTAAGCTGATTACCCACTGCAGCCTAGAACTCAAATTTGACTCAAGCTGATTACTTATTGGTTAGCTAAAGAGGAAAGATACAAGAATCGCTACCTCACATGATCAGGGCTTTAAGCTGCAAACTTGAGCCATCATGCAACTCCAGTATCTTATTTGAATATATAAATTTCACGAGAATGCACTAAATCATTACTGAATTTAACAGGACTCCTAGGTTAATCGTTTGTAGCCTTACAATATTCCTTCAAGGTGCTACAAATAAAAATTATATATTTTGCTAATTTAACAATATTGCAGCAAATTCTGAAAACAATCTCTTATTACCCAAAGTAGAGTGGTTGTATGTATCCAGTCCCTGTATGTATCCTGTTGCACTTCTTACAAAGGATACACATTGAATAAAGCTGCAGCCTAACAATTAGAATATTGCTTGATTGGGAGCCCAAGACCTGGACTGGCTTTGAGTAGCAGAGTCCTTCCTACTCTCATCTATTTTCTGTAAGGATCATGTATACCAGTTTCTACACATTGCTGTATATGATGGATAAACACCTTTCACTGCCAAATTAAAATTCTCTGGTGTTTAAAACACATAAGAAATATGGACACATTTAATACACTCTCCAACTTCCATTGTTGACTCTGGCAATGTTTTTCCACAGCTGAAAGAAATAAAGTTAATCAATTAAAATAATTTTCATGTGTGAAAATATTCTTAATTCAATAATGTTTGCTCATAACTCCAAAGATGGTTATACATTTTAAAAATGATTACTTTTAATCTGGAATTGTTAGAATAAACTACAGAACATCAAAGAAACACTTCCTTAAAATTAGAAATGTAGAAAAATGTTTTAGAGACTTAAATAAAGCACATATGGTTTATCCAAGTCAGTTCCCTCCCTTTTTTTTAATATGTGGAAGACATTTATTTATCATTCAAGCAAAAGTAGCTGCATGACTTACATGTGATGGCTTTGTGTTGAATTGCTTGCATGTTCATTACTGAAAGCATTTTTTAGTACTCACCCTGCAAATAGTTAATTGGTTTGCTAATTGTTAGGCCTCGCTCAGCAGCAGACAACGTTTATTTTTGGTATATGTCCAGAGCCGGATTAACAATAGGGCTAAAGGGGCTACAGCCCAGGGGCCTCGGACAGCTAGGGGGCCTGTCGACATTTATTGGGTCTCTGGCTATCACTTGTTCAAGGAAAATGGTAGGCAGCTAACAGCAAATGTTATGCTGTTAACTGCCTGCTCTCACTGTAGGACTTACCGCGTAATTGCTACAGGGAGTGGAACAACAGAAGGAGGTAAGTTCACGGGGGGACCTCATGGGGGGGGCCTCACAGTATCCTTTGCCTGGGGGCTTCCCTTCCCTTAATCCGGCCCTGTATATATCAAGATGTTTCAGCAAGCCCACAAATGGCACAGCCTGATTTAAAGTCACATGAAAAGAGTTACAATTGGAATTTGAAGTGGAGTCAAAAGTGGTCTGAAGTCAAAAACTATACAAACGTGAATTGAGGTATGAAATATACCCCTCTTAATTGACGTCTTTGCACTAGAAAAACACCTTCTATTTCACCCTGTTCCCATATTCCACAGTATTCAACCACACACCAATCTGTTGCTTTTTGTAACTTCCAACTTACTCATGTTTGCTCCCTGAAAACTCCTCTCTTAAACAGTATTATATTTATCATTCTCCATATTTGACTGTAAAATCTCCTGCTTGTTCTTTTTGTTGTGTTAGGTACAGTATAATGTATACATTTTTTAAAATGTTCAGTACTTTGCCTGATGTTTATCTTTGTAATATGTTGAACTTCAACACTACACTGCAGATATTTGCAGCACCTTAGAAATATACAATAATATTATCAATAAATAAGATATATGTTAATTAAAAAAAAAAAAATATTAATGGAAATCAAACTTATGTGAATGGTTTCTGACGCAGTACAAATATAGATTGCAATTCATTTTTGATTAGCAACAGGTGTCAAGAGAAGCCACAGACTACAACATATATCTCTGACAGACTGTTTTCAAAGTTAATTAAGGCAAAGATTATTGGGATGGGTTTCTTTTTAGACCTCAAATTAATGCCACCCATGTGAGCTTTATAATTGAATTGAACATGAACTTCCTAATTCAGATCCATCAGTAATTAAACAATAATTTAGAGGTGACAAAGGGCATTTAATTTTGTTACAAGTAGATTCAATGTGGATTAATTATTTAAATGGCATTGGTAGGGGAACAAAACACGAATGCCATTTAAAAATAATGTGATCTCTATTTGTTTTAGAAGTAGACTATAAATATTTCAAAAAGTGTACATTTATTTTTTTAATTTTTTTTTAATATAAGCTGCCTTTGGCCTTAAGCCAGATGTTCCCTCCATCCCTGTTAGCAACCTCAGATAAGCAGGTCATGCTGCTGGACAGAGCCGTAACTAGGCAGGTGAGGGCGGTGCCGTCGCCCAGGGCGCAAGCCCAAGGGGGCGCATTAGCCGCCCGCTACCTGCCTCTGTGCCCAGGCTCAATCACTGCACACAGCGCTCTTACATCCATCTGCCTCTGCCTGCCTGACGAGAAACAACCTATTCCCGGCATCGGCGCTGTAGCTGCGGCTGAGAGGCTTCCTGCTTTGGCATTTGGCAATTTGGCATTCCAAATTCCGAACTTCCTGTCAGTGGAACGCACATGCGGTCCATTGACAGGAAGTTTGGCATTTGGAACACAAACTTGTGTTCCAAATGCCAAAGCAGGAAGCCGCTCAGCCGCAGCTACAGCGCCGATCACCGCTGATGACCACTGCTAGAGAAAAGTAATTTTTACAACAAACTGCTCTTATAAGAGCATAATTCTCAATTCTATTCCATTCCACTACCATTCTCACTCATCCCTTCCACCTACCTCCTCCATACCCAAACTCCTATTTCAGCCCACTTATACACCACTTCCACCCACCTCTACTCCCACTGATCTCACCAGCACCTTATTTTTTCTTAATCTCTCTCTATTTCTCAACTATAAATTTAATATTAATTTCTATTTTATAATACACATATTTGCAAATTTATGATAATCCAAATGCATCAGAAATATAGATAGAGTTATAGATCCCTCTCTCTCTATATAAATATATATATAATATATATATATATATATATATATATTCATGCATCCGGCTTATCATGCATTTGCAAATATGTGTAACAGAATTTTTTCAATAGCCACACCCCCATATTAGGTTGGCCACACCCACTTGGCAAATGTCACTCCCGCTTAGATGGGGGGTGCCGGTGTCCTGTCTCGCCCAGGGCACTAAAGTGTCTAGTTACGGCACTGCTGCTGGAGCACCATCCCTTCTGTTGATGTCATTGTGCTACTCTGCAATCCAGTGCCCTGCAAAATTCTAACAGAATGAATATTTTTTTTAATATTTTGAAAACTGGAAAATGTTCACTTCAGGGCATTCAGAATGACACCAAACAGTTTTTTGATTTATAATAAAACTTTATATAACTTATTAGTAATCATCAATGTCATACATTAACTTTAGTATCATGTACAGTGATTATATATGAATTAAAAGACAAGTACTACCAATTGGTCATTAATTATAACTAAAGAATTTCAGTATTGGATTATCAATAGTCAGTTTGTCCAATTTTTTAATTGTATGGATCAAACTAGTAGTAACCAATTTTATTAGCACTCTTTCGCTAGACTTAGTAATCCATACAATATATACATTAAGGACATTCATGTAAAGTTGTTTCACATGAGGTGTATTTTGTTTACTCTCTAATCACTTTATTACAGATATTGTTATCAATATACACTACCTGAAGTTATAACATTCCAATGAGTGATAGTGTCCTACCTCTCCCCATTCATAACATTCTAATAGACTGATGTGTGATTCTAACAGCCTGTGTGATTCCAATTCTAATGTAAATCAGCAGATGTAGCTGTATTTAAAATATTCTCACTCATACTTTAGGGTCCATACACTCCTTTTTATATGTTGTCACTGAAGGCATTCATACAGGAAGTGATTATATTCTATCCATAATTACAACCTACAAATCTTCTGAATTTGTGAGGCTAACTTGCACTATATAGATTTTGCCACTCAGGAGACATTACAAGGGGTTGTATCCAGGGGTAAGCGGATTTAATACAATTATTATATAACACAACTGTGGGGATTCCGTGAGAGCTCTGTACACCATTCATCAGGTCTCCAAATATGCCCTATAGCAAACTGCATAAAGATGTCATTGCTATTCTTAAATTGTAGCCAAGCTCAGGAAACATATATCATCCCCTATTAGGGGTATTTAGCTTTTCAGCCGATGATTAATTTTAGGTTAGTTGGACAGCACAACCAAGTGATACCATGTCACCTTACATTTATGCAGTTTAGACCAGAAATGACAGCTAATGAAATTGTGCTATTTTTAATGCTTGGAGGACAACCAGTGGATATTTATGCAAACCAGGATTTCATCAGTTGTGACTTTTGGTCAGGGCTAGCCACAGGTCTGGCACCACCCTGTGGGAAAATTTGTGTGAACTCCTCCTTCCCAATTAAGTTTAGAAATTATATTTTTATTAGTAATTGGGGGAAAAATCACAAAAGAGAAACAAAGGAATATCCAGACCTCTAAAGGATGTAACTGAAATTATGCAATGTCATCTCGAGCTGCCCTGGGTGTCGACACTGAATATCTGTGAATCGTGCGGTAAAGCTCTCTAGATCTCGGCTCCCATGTGGCTGCACTTCATGGTAGACTGTGAGTTGGAAAAAAAGGATGCTTTGGCATTCCACATCACTGAAATACCACTGTGCATTTTATAACATAATTGTTAACACCCTTAGTAGTTTTGAAAAGTACTGTAATAAAATTTATCATTCCAACAATAGAATTATGTAAAAACAAAAAGATCCACCCCCATAACCAAGCATTATCTTTACCAAATCAACAACTCTTTTCTTTCTTGTAGTCAGCCTCTCAAATGGAATGGTGGGTAAATTGTAGGTTTGACATAACTGGGAAACTCTCTGAGAACTAAGAAAAAGCTGATCAGAAGGCAGGGATCAGGAAAAGAATAGTGAAAAATTGTTACAGGTACAAAATGTTGAGCCATACCAAATGTATTGTAATAATATGTTTTATTTCTAATCCCAAACTTAAAAGAAAACCTCAATGCTGGCAATGGTCAAACAACTTATGAAATGTAATGATACCCAGTACCAGCAAGAAGAAAGAGGTAAGGGCCAAAGGGAATCTTCCAGAAGTCCACCATGATTAGCTAGTAGTAGCCATTTAGGTCCCACTACAAACTAGTGGGTAGATTTATCAAAACTTCTGAAAAGGAAAAGTGGAGGTGTTGACCATAGTAACCAATCAGATTCTAACTATTCTAGCTATCATTTTCTAGAATGCACTAGATACATGCTAGCTAGAATGTGATGTGTTGCTATGGGCAACACCTCCACTTTTAAAAAATCTATCCCCTAGGTCTCATCAACAAAATGAGCAAAAACAAATTACTGTAGGAGAAAACAATTCTCTATCTAAGTCTCTCTTTCTCTTTCTACCTATGTTTAGTATGCAAAGCACATGATGTGTAAATTAAACATTGCCTCACATATTCTATGTCTTACAAATCATGTTTTGAATTTTTTGTGTTTCATATGTGATTTCAGCTGTAATCTGAACTTTTCAGTGAATACCAGAAATAATCACTAGGTTGTCACTTATTTTTATTTAAACATTGCTAATGAGCAGAGGTACCTTTTCAGCTAAACTAGTCCATTTATGATGAAAATATGCTAGTATATTTCTTCAGTGACAAATTGCTGCAACAAATGAGCTGAATTTAGTTATAATATGTAAGTTTTTCCTTTTTTTCTACATTGACAAGTAAAACTTCAATATATATGGTTAGTAAGACTAGAGGTGTGAATGCTATTTTAGGACATGAGATATGCATACATTTTTTGGCGACCAATTAGTTTATTGGTTGTCAAAATAAAACTAATTAAAGCTATGTACTGAGACATATGTGCAAACATGTATTGTGTGTCTTTTATTATTTAAGCTAATTGGAATGCAGAACTAGCAACATTGTAAAGGAGAACCCTTCCAAGCTTAAAATAACACGTGAATGTGATAATTAAGTCAGTGGTGGTAACTGGTTAGCCAGAAATTGTATTTCTGCAGGAACATGATGCTTATAACTATCTGCTCTCTAATGGCTTTGTGGGAAAATATGCTGCAGGCATCTATTGATATCAATACAAAATTATAGCAAAGGAGCTGGAAACCATATCAGCAAGGTCTGCCTGTATACAGGGGCAGTGCAAGGGTTCTCGGCGCCCTAGGCAAGCCGCCCCCGCCCGCGCCCCCCGAACACACTAAATTAAAAAAAAAATAGATTTCACTTACCTTATCTTCCTCTAGCTGCTCCTCGCGATGCATGCTGAGAGGGGAGAGGAGGGGGGAATAACTTTATTCACACTGTCTGTCAGTGACAGACAGTGTGATACCTCAGAGGCGCCGGACAGACTATCACATGATCACTGACTGACGTCAGTGATCATGTGGACATTAAAAAACAGCGGCGGCCGCCCCGCCGCCGCTGCTGTGCATCTCTCTCGTGCCGCTGAACCGCTGACTAGATTAGAAAATCTAGTCAGCGGCGCCCTGCAGGTCCCGGCGCCCTAGGCAACTGCCTAAGGTTGCCTAATGGGAGCGCCGGGCCTGCCTGTATAGGTAAATGGGGAGCACCAACCATATGGTGTTAAATAAAAATACAAGACTTGAATTTACACATCAATAGGTTTGTATTTGCCATATGCTGTAATTATGATGGTTTTTGTGCCAAGGGCAGTAGACATTATGCCACTTCATCCTATGTGTTCGATGTTGGCTTTGTGCTATCACATTTAGGTACAAGAGCAGTCAGTGCTATCATTGCTTATAGTGTGAAGTTGCTGCTACTGCAGTAAGGTCTGGAAGCCAACGAGAGTTCATTGCAGGAGAAGCAAAAGGACCTCTATGACCAGTGATACAGTAGCCCTAGCAGCAAATGGGGATACATGGCCGAACAAGTAAGTGTTTGGGTATGATCTATGGTCAGCTTTGTACACTTTGTAGAATGTGTGAAGTGCGGGTATTTTATGTATTGTGACAAGGTCACCTTTCTTGTGACACAGGCACCCTGCAGGCATTAGTCACAGACAGCTTTTTGTTAATACAAACAGTGCTTTATAGTTCACATCAAAATGCAAAGTATACTTCATCAGGGTGACACCAGGCAACCCAACACTGGCTAGACAAAAACTTTCTGCCTGGACACTGGCCACTCTTTTGCATCGGTCGCCATGCACAAATGCACAGTACAGGTTTTAATATGTGACACTTCACCCACAGTTCTGGCTTGTCAGACAGGTGACACTCCCACTTTGCCTTTAAAGGGAGTTCCCTGCAGATGCTCTGTAACCACTCTTGATTGCAGACAAAACTTGTTAGCACTGCTGTTAGCTGTTGAAAAGACACTGTGAAAGCATGTAAGTAAAATCACAGTTTTTACTTTCTCACTTGTCTTACACCTGTATATCTCTGAACCTAGGTACACTGCTATAACTGGGTATAACCTTCTCTCTAGTCTTTACCTGCAGACTGTCAGCTGCGTAGCTGATTCCACACTGAAGTCCATGACAAGCCACTCCCTTTGCCACAGTATAGAGTAAAATTGTTATTCAAATGTATCACAGGCCAACATTAAATGTTTTAATTTTATGTAGGGTGTTGTATCTAATAAAATGATTTAAATTGTGTCTTTGACTTTTTCTCTCCCAATATCAGTGTCCCAAATAAGAAATTAGATTTATTTTGCTACTATGCAATAGTTGTTAAAGCTTACATAAACCATGGAAAATCTCTTCACAAGAATGGATAATATTGTAAATGATCAAGCATCCCAACTTGTTCAATCTTAAGGTGATATAAAGAATCATTATGGACCATATAATATCCCATAAAAATTCTTATTGTTGTATTAGAATTATATTAACTATCCAACCTTGAAAATAATTCAACAACAAAAAATAATCTTATATTGAAAATAAACATCCTTGTGTAATGCTTACAATTGTAAAAGTAAAATTATTGTTATATATTTATGGTATCACCTCCACTCTCCCATTAGCTGCAACCCTATTTGTGTATTCCCCTTCCCTTTAGAATGTAAGCTCTCACAAGCAGGGCCCTTGTGTTCTCCATCTACTATTGCCCTCTATCTACTATCACCATCTATCTCTAGAACTGCTTCTCTTGCACTGTTTTCTTGAGCCTAGGCAGGGGCTGGCTGGACTGGGGGACAGGGGACTTATGCTTCATGGTCTGGTCCCATAGTGGGTTACCTTTGGCTAGATCACTGGGCTACCTGTATTTTTTTCCTTTAAAAGGTTCCTATTAGGCTGCTGAGCCATGTCTTGCTGTCCGGGCTAAAGCTTGCCAGCCAGCCCCTGAGTCCAGGCTAACTTCGCATTGGACATTATCATCACTCTCATTCAATGTCCCGTAAATAGCTTGATCTGCATTACATAAGTTATCTGTATATTATTTATTATGCAATAGATGTCTGGTCTTTGTATTATTTTGTTTTAATTTATTATGTAACGTGTTATGGATCATTGCTGTCTGTTTTTTGTATATTGCTGTATATTTCGTGTATGGTGCTGCGGACCTTTTGTGGCATCTTAGAAAAAATATGATAATATTATTAATAATAGTAATAATAATAATAATAATAATGGTATGTGAAATGTTACTTTTCAATTAAATGACTGTCCCCATCTGTAATCTCGATATAAAACTATAAAATTATATAAGTGTATAAATCTGTGTGTACATTTTTATTCTAATAACAAAAACTGTTAATTATAATCATGCGTTTTATTTTGTGTTCAATTAGTGCCAATGTAAAGATTGCAATAATGATATTGGAAAATAATTTAAAACCCTAGAACCATTAATAGTGTTCATTATTGCATCATATCCCTTGAAAAATAATAGCTAGTGACGAGTTACATGACTATCAAAATTTTTCTCAGTATAGACCTAAAAATAGGTCAAAAGGTAATGTTCCTTAAATAAACCAGTTATATATTGTTGTTTCTTTGAATACATATTTTAGCTATTTTGCCTATTAATGAGTGTATGTAAACTTAATCCAATACTAAAACTTTTTATAGTAAGAGATATGTGCTGTAAAATTGTAATATACAGGTTGAAATTCACAATACAGCAGCAAAAGAGATCTTTGACAGGCACTGTCTACTCTCTCAAAATGTCAATGTCAATGTCCAGGGGGATTATTTATGCATGGAATTTTTATAGGGCCTACACTATTTCTGTTTTGCTAAGTCAGCCCTTGAGCAGACAAAACGCGTCACTTGTTTGGACAAAGATTAGTGCATGCCTGAAACAGCAGATATCGCTAAAGCTTCAAACTGGACAAATTATACTATTGTATAACAATTTCTTTTTCAAACGAACTTATCAGTCCTCCTTCCCCTGTACAAACAGAAGCACAACAGATTGGGGCAATCAACATCTCTCTCGGCTGCTGGAACTTATAGGGGAAGGATTCTCGCTAATAGCCTGGAGGCCCTCTCCCTGCACCAAACAGTTTATGAATATAAGGGGCGCACGGATAATACACGCCACCTTATTCATTATATAGAAGAACTGGATCTGAAGGTGCTATTAGCACTAATTACAGGTGCTGCTATTTCTGGGTGAGACTGCTCTATTTACATTCTTTATGGTCATCTGCTGACTGATTTTCACTGCTATTGTTATCCTTGGTCTATCCATGCATATTCAGGATTTTTTGTTATTTGTTTAGAAAGTGTATTGGCCACACACTTTATTTCTTACAAAAACATCTGTAAGTTAATCTCCAGATTGAAGACCCTATTATAAATGTTTACCATTTAAATTTATTGTTGTTTCTGCATTTACAGACATGCACAATATCATATACAAAGATATCCTCTTTTAGAGGTAGTTTTTATACTATTCCACTGTTGGTGGTTTATTCAAGTTTTATGTATTATTATTATTTGTATTAGTTTTAATGAAATACTCTTTGCATTTTAGAAGAAGCCCGCCTTCTTTTATTTGTATTCACTTATTTACTACGGTTGTTTTCCTTGGTGCACCTGGTTTTGTATTTATTTGGTTGCTAATTATTGGACTTTATATGCAATTGTTGTTGAGTGAAATAAACTATTGAATTGCTCAAAATGGTTTGCGTACTATCCAATTGACTCCTTTGTCCTGCCCCAAATGCATTTATGGATAGATTTGTTTAGACAATTTCAAAATGTATTGTCCTATACATAAGCTTTACATATAAAGTTTATTTGTGTTGTAATCTACCTATTGTCTTGTTGTTTGGCACACCAGTTATGCTATGTGCCCATAGGTAGGCCAGTGTTCAAATTTAGTGAGCAGAGTTCCCTTAAGGGACTGTTGAGGATTTTCTTAAATTAATGGTTCACATTTCATGATGCAGCCATAGTATACTGAGTCTTTTCATCTTTACATGCTGGCTAAACATGAATGTATTATAAGAAGATAATGTTGTGACAAGACCAGACCTTACATTGAGACAATCAGTTATTAAAGACCTCCCGATGGCCAGATCCAGTATTGTTGTGGTATCCAGAGAGGGAGAGGGGAGACAGGTAACAGAAAGTTTGAAGCAGCTCTGGACGCTGTGACTTCAAAAAAGAGTGGAAGGGGATAAAAACATGAGGGTCAGGACTCTCTACAATCAGGAGGCGGACTCTTCTTGTTTACTGACCATTGTTCTAGCACCTCTCCAACTTTGACTGGATGACATAAAAACAACAGGTGGTAGATCACTGATGTCATGTACTACCTCCACCCCTGTTACTACCTAGACACTACACACCACCAATAAAAAGGGACCGTGGTGCTGGAAGGGCAAGGATTGGGTGATATTGGGGAAGGGGAAAAAAAGGGACTCCCAGAGGGGAGGGGGGTTGTTGTTGGAGAATATTGGAAGAGAAAGGACTTGGACTGATATAGAGTAACCATATTCTATCAGGGCCAGAAAGGATTGCTTGAAGCAGGAGCTTCTTCAGACAGATTGGGCAGTGTACCTATAGGACTGATTTGGTCACCACTCCATCGGAAGACAATCGCAGATTCTAGGGAATTAGTGAACCTACATTAGTTGGGAGACTAATACTCAGAGTCCCACCAAACTGGTGGAGAGTTGGCAGAGTGACTGGGATCAGCAAGATACACAGACTCACCTTACAGATCAGAACCCCTGGCCCACTTGGATTGTCATCAGTGGACTTTATTACTGGGGGTCTGTGCCTGCTAGGACTCTGTGCTGAGATGTAACCTACTGGGGACTTTGTTGGGGAGTTTTTACTTGCACTGGTGATTTTCTGACACTAGTTATATTGGTGGGGGAACATGTTTCTCTTTGGGGAGCACTGTTGTATTTTATTTAGTGTGTACATTTTGTTAAATAGAGGGGTTATTATCTCTTTCTTGCCTCCTTACCCGTGTGACCTGTGAATCTAAAGGGCTGAGTATCTAAAGAACTACGGTTCCAACCCCAATGTCCTCCCTGTCAGGCGCCGCTCGGCGGCCGCCCGCCCGTCCATACAAGAACGTCTGGTTGCCTAGCAACCAGACGCGTCATTTCCCCTTCCTCCCGGCCAGCCCAGACCAGAAGCGTCTCCGTTGCTAGGCAACGGAACGCTGCAGATAGAGAGCGCTACGGCGCTGCCCTATGACTAGCGCTACGGCGCTACAGCTATTACAGCACCACTAGTGCTGAGGGCATTGGTTAGCAGCCCTATTTAAGTGCCTCTGACCTCACCTCCTGTGCCAGAGTTTCAGGTCCTTTCCTGTCCTCCAGCGTTCCAGTGTTCCTGTGTCTATCTGTTTCCTGACCCTTGCCTTCCTCCAGTTTATTGCCGTTTGCCTGTGACCATTGTGACCCGGATTGCCTTGACTACCCCTTTGGATCTCCCTTTGTACCTCGCTGTCAGAACGTTATCGACCCGGCTTGACTCACACTCCGTTTGAATTCTCCTTGTGTACCTGCATTACCCGCATCATTGCTGAACCCGCCTGTCTGATATCCCTCTCGTGCTTCGCTATCTGACTCGTGGAAGGACCGCGACCTGCGTGTTTCCTGCAGCCAAGTCCATACCTCCTTGCGGGGGTCCCTGGTGAACACCAGGGGCACGTTAGACTCCGCGCCTTCCTCCGAGTAGTGCCAACGATAGCAGGTACGCCATACTAGTCGTGACAGTAAACTCTGGCGATGACTACCGAAGGAACGGGGGAACCCTCAGCCCGGGACCTTCTCATTCATTTGGCTCAGCGAGTAGAACAGCAAGAAGCAGCCCAAGCACATCTCCTACAATGTGTTCAAGGTATCGCTACACGCTTCGATGCCTTACAAGGCTCCCTGCCTGCAGCGCCTGCCATTACCACCGCCCCAGGGGCGTCCGCCAGTGTGGTTACGGTATCCACTGCAACTTCTGGCATGCGTATCCCCACACCTGAAAAATACGATGGAGATCCCAAGAAATGCAGGGGTTTCTTGAACCAGTGCTCCATCCAGTTTGAGTGCAATGCAGGAGCATTTCCTTCAGAGCGAACGAAGGTGGCGTTTATGATCTCCCTCCTGAGTGGTCAAGCACTAGCCTGGGCTTCGCCTTTGTGGGAAAATGGAGACCCTCTTCTTAATAACACCGGCTCCTTTATTGAAGCTTTCAGGAGAGTCTTCGATGACCCTGGGAGAGTAGCCTCTGCGGCCACCAGCTTGCTGAACCTGCGTCAAGGCAACTTATCTGTTGGGCAATATGCCATCCAGTTCCGGACCTTAGCGTCAGAGCTGAAATGGAACAACGAGGCGCTGGTCGCAACTTTTTGGCAAGGTCTAATCGACCGTATTAAGGACGAACTAATTTCTCGGGATCTCCCCTCTGATCTTGATACCCTAATTGCGCTATGCATTAAAGTAGACCTACGTTATCAAGAACGCACCCAGGAACGTCCTGTCTCTAAGCGAGTGGTTCCTCATCTGGCTCCTCAATTTCAAAACCCAGTTTTGCCTATGGATGAACCCATGCAAGTAGGACGGTCCCGTTTATCCCCAGAAGAAAGAGAGAGGCGCTTCAGGCAGCGTCTCTGCCTTTACTGTGGCGATTCCGGACATGTTCTCAAGGTCTGTCCTAAGAAACCGGGAAACCCGTCCTCCTAAACGGTAGCAGGGAGGCCGGTTTAGGAGTATCCACAGTTGCTCCCTACTCAAAAAACACCCCTGAGCTTCTTATGGCAGTCACCCTGAGCACCCCTAGAGGTCCCTTCTCCACCACGGCCTTTGTGGATTCTGGCTCCTCCGGGAACTTCATTTCTGCCACTCTCATTGCTGGGCTTCAAATTCCAACTCTCCCTTTGCCTCAACCATTATCGTTAACAGCAGTAGATGGGAACCGTGTCAGCAGTGGCTCCATCTCCTACATCACGTCACCTATTCGGTTAATGGTTGGAGCCCTCCATAGCGAGATGATTCAGTTGTTGGTGTTGCCAAAATCCATCAATCCCATTATCTTGGGGCTTCCATGGCTACGAAGACACTCTCCGCAGATGGATTGGGACCGAGCTCAGGTTACTCGTTGGGGTACAGAATGTCATCATAGATGTCTACCTAGTGTTCTGCCTCCTGATTCCCAAGTTGTTGCTCAGTCCACGGTTACGGAAGTTAGCCTTCCAGCTGCATACACCGACTTCCAAGATGTATTCAGTAAAACGGAGGCCGAGTTATTACCTCCCCATCGGCCCTGGGATTGCTCCATCACTTTGCTTCCCGATCAACCTATACCCAAGGGGCGAACGTATCCCCTTTCTCGCCCAGAGACCCTGGCAATGTCCCAATATATCAAGGAGAATCTGGAACGTGGTTTTATTCGCAAGTCTACCTCTCCTGCTGGGGCTGGATTCTTCTTTGTCAAAAAAAAAGACGGGTCCCTGCGCCCATGCATTGACTATAGACCCCTGAATCGTATTACCATCAAGAATCGGTACCCGTTACCTCTTATCTCTGACCTATTTGACAGAATCAGCGGGGCTCAAGTGTTTACTAAATTAGACCTACGAGGGGCCTACAACCTCATTCGTATAAAGAAGGGTGACGAGTGGAAGACCGCCTTCAATACGAGGGATGGGCATTTTGAATACCTGGTAATGCCCTTCGGTCTTTGCAATGCCCCCGCCATCTTCCAGAATTTCGTTAACGACATCTTTCAAGATCTATTGTACACCTCCGTAGTCGTTTATCTAGACGACATCCTAGTGTTTTCTAAAGACTTGAGTTCTCATCAAGAACAAGTGAGGGAGGTCTTACGAAGACTGCGCAAATATCATCTTTATTGCAAATTGGAAAAATGTGTTTTTGAAGTTCTCCAAGTGTCCTTCCTTGGGTTCATTGTGTCCGGCTCCGGGTTACAGATGGATCCCACCAAGGTGTCATCCATCTTGAATTGGCCTCAACCGCAGAGTCTTAAAAGTATCCAAAGATTCATTGGATTCGCCAATTATTATCGACAGTTCATCCAAGATTTCTCGTCCATCATTGCTCCAATTACAGCATTAACTAGGAGATCTGCCAATCCTAAGATATGGTCTCCAGAAGCTGTTTCTGCCTTCACTATTCTGAAGAAAGCCTTTTCCTCTGCCTCTGTGCTCTCTCAGCCGGATCAACAGCGACCTTTCTTTGTGGAGGTGGACGCCTCTTCAATAGGCATTGGAGCCGTGTTATTCCAAAAGACACCTTCAGGTACCCACTCTCCATGCGGGTTCTTCTCCAGACGATTTCTTCCCAACGAGATTAATTACGGAATCGGAGACAAGGAGCTTCTCGCTATTAAAGCAGCCTTGGAGGAATGGCGGCACCTATTAGAGGGAGCCCTGTATCCAGTTACCATCTTTACAGACCACCGAAATTTGACATTCCTTCTCTGCCGTCGGTTCTGGTGGCCTACCATACGCGCTGATATACGGGACTTTATTGCAGCATGTACCATTTGTGCCCAACACAAAACTTCCAGGAAGGTCCCTGCTGGGTTGCTCCAGCCCCTACCTACGCCGGATGCTCCCTGGGAGAGTATAGCCATGGATTTTATTACTGACCTTCCCTGCAGTTCTGGATTCAATACTATCTGGGTTGTCATTGACCGATTTTCTAAAATGGTGCATTTTATTCCTCTTTCAGGTCTACCTTCAGCCAGTCACTTAGCCGACACATTTATCAAGGAGATCTTCAGACTTCATGGCTGCCCTAAGGAAATTATCTCTGACAGGGGAGTGCAATTCATCTCCCGGTTCTGGAGGGCTTTCTGTAAAAAACTGGGTACGGAGTTAAAATTCTCATCGGGATATCACCCCCAGACCAATGGTCAGACCGAGCGGATCAACCAGGATTTAGAGACTTTTCTCCGTTGCTTTACCGCTGATAATCAAAGCAGATGGTCGCAATTCCTTCCCTGGGCAGAATTCTCACACAATCACCATGTCCATGAATCTACCGGGTTTTCTCCATTCTTTATTGTGACCGGGATGCATCCTATTATCCCAGATCCATTTCCCAATTCTTCCTCCTCTGTTCCAGCGGTGGACTCACTTTATCGAGAATTCTCTATCATTTGGGCCACAACCAAAGCAGCTCTACAAAAGGCATCACAGCACCATAAGATCTTTGCAGATCGCCACCGTAGGGCTACTCCCCTATTGAAGGTAGGGGATCAAGTATGGCTTTCCACTAAAGACTTAAAACTCAAAGTACCATCTATGAAAATGGCTCCACGTTTTATTGGTCCTTACATCATCTCACAAGTTATTAATCCAGTGTGTGTTAAACTAAAGCTACCGGCTTCTTTACGATGTCATAATACTTTTCACGTGTCCCTACTCCGGCCATTGGTGCTTAACAGGTTCTTTGTACCTCCATCTCGACCTCCTCCGGTTCAAACCTCCTCTGGAACAGAGTTTGAGATCAGCCGGATCCTGGATGTCCGCATTCGCTACGGGCAACAACAGTTCCTTGTGCACTGGAAGGGATTTGGCCCGGAAGAAAGATCTTGGGTGGATAAACCGGACCTTCACGCTCCTCAATTACTTAAGAGATTCCTCCAAACAAGGGGAGAAGGAGGAGGGCATACTGTCAGGCGCCGCTCGGCGGCCGCCCGCCCGTCCATACAAGAACGTCTGGTTGCCTAGCAACCAGACGCGTCATTTCCCCTTCCTCCCGGCCAGCCCAGACCAGAAGCGTCTCCGTTGCTAGGCAACGGGACGCTGCAGATAGGGAGCGCTACGGCGCTGCCCTATGACTAGCGCTACGGCGCTACAGCTATTACAGCACCACTAGTGCTGAGGGCATTGGTTAGCAACCCTATTTAAGTGCCTCTGACCTCACCTCCTGTGCCAGAGTTTCAGGTCCTTTCCTGTCCTCCAGCGTTCCAGTGTTCCTGTGTCTATCTGTTTCCTGACCCTTGCCTTCCTCCAGTTTATTGCCGTTTGCCTGTGACCATTGTGACCCGGATTGCCTTGACTACCCCTTTGGATCTCCCTTTGTACCTCGCTGTCAGAACGTTATCGACCCGGCTTGACTCACACTCCGTTTGAATTCTCCTTGTGTACCTGCATTACCCGCATCATTGCTGAACCCGCCTGTCTGATATCCCTCTCGTGCTTCGCTATCTGACTCGTGGAAGGACCGCGACCTGCGTGTTTCCTGCAGCCAAGTCCATACCTCCTTGCGGGGGTCCCTGGTGAACACCAGGGGCACGTTAGACTCCGCGCCTTCCTCCGAGTAGTGCCAACGATAGCAGGTACGCCATACTAGTCGTGACACTCCCAAATGTGTATCAGAAATCAACGCTGTAAAGTCAGGATATGGCTTGGTCCACTATCTTTATTTAACTTTGCTTGAGAGGTTTCCAGCATAAGGTGCTGAGAGTAACTGACACAAGCTGCACATGTTCTGTATGGTGATAGCTTATGACAGTACCCAGAAGGACAGGGACAGATAGGAGAATGAGATGATGGGTCAACATTTTCTCATTCCCTATTGCATACACTAAGTAAAGAACTGTCAGATTTTATGTCTAAGTGTGAAGGAATAGAGATCTGCATGCCTGTAAGAGCCATATATTTTAGTTGTCTGCTTGCCAACTTTTACAATTGTGTGGTTATGTGTGTTGCATCCAGTTTCCAGCAATCTCCTTGGTGTAGGCTGGCCCCTAATCAGTTTAATGCGGTATACACTTGGTGGCCACTATATTAGGCATACCTCTTAATATTGAGTAGGACCCCCCTTTCTCCATAGAACAGCCTGATTATTTGTGGCATGGATTCAACGAGGTGCTGGAAACCTCCTTAGACAGTCTGTTCACATGATAGCATCACACAGTTGCTGCAGATTTGTCAGCTGCACATTCATGCTGCAAATTGCCCCTTACACCACATCTCAAAGATGTTCTTTTGAATTGAGATCTGGTAACGCTGGAGACCATTGTTTTACGCTGAGCTTATTGTCATGTTTTGTGGAACCATCTTAAAATTACATGTGCTTTGTGCTATGGCATGTTTTCTTGCTGATGTCATGACCCATTAAGACAGTGACCGATATAGCAGCAAGATATATCTGCTGCAAAAATGCTGTATATATCTTCACTTGTGCAAATAATCAATTTGCAATAGTAATTCTTTTCTTCAGAACTATCCGCGACAGATAATAGTTACCAACGATTGACTTATATACGTGCAAAACTGATAGCTAGCTAAGATTTATCCAGGGAACTAATCACATTAAGCAAAAAGAGCATTCTGTTTCACATGGAAGTTAGTCGAACAAATACGTATCTGAGTGGTTCAAATGAAAGAAAGCTACTACTCAAATATAGATATTTGAAATGCTTGCTCAAGATGTATATCTTGTATCTATATACTTCACATTATCCTATTAAATAAATATAGTATCACAATATTCTGTTAAAACTAAAGAGATTGTCAGCACTTTTGGTTACCTGGGTGAATTAGACACTTGTATATCAAGATCTGTAATAGTAACAGTGCAGACTGAATTGTTTTGACATCCGATGTTTTGGAAATAAAAGTGAATATTACATTTTTACACTTTTTTTCATGAAAGAATACATATATGTTTACTATAATATAACTGCAAGCAAATATATTCAACCCCTGACCAGTATACCTCTAAATCCATATACATAATCCCACAACACTAGGCTGCAGAATAAACATTTTGCAATTAAAAAATTGTTATATAATACTGTGTCGAAGTCAGATAATTGGATGAAGTTAACCAAATTGATTAATATTGTTTTACCGTGCAATTGCAATTAATATGCCACGTGTTATGATGCAATCACATGAGTTCATAACACACACATTTACATGCGCACTTACACGTGTAAATAATACACATTTATTAAGGTTCCAATCCACATTTATTTATTAGTAAAATGTATTAGATTTCTTATTTATGCATAGATAATACTATAGTAAAGGTATTTATGGGTCAGGTTTTTTAAAATGTAAAATTGGTCTCATATTAAAGCTTATTTCACCAGCATTAACCCAGTTTGGACAGAGTAGCGATCACATCTAACGATCGCAAGATATAAGCATTATGAGATTAAAACTCAAAAGTACTTTGTGTGTTGGTCAGTTTGAAATGGTTATTCAGAGTGAAGACACGTGAACAACAGTTGGGGAAAGTTGCCCCTCACCCTTTGAAAGGATCAAATGAACTGACCTATGACCAGCAGGCAACTGGAACATCATTAACCCTGGACCAATGAAGGCCTCACTAAGGGTTATCTGTATACATAGTGACATCATCAGTGTTTTTTTCTATACTGAAGCTATATATAAGCATGCTGTCCCATTATTCGGTCTCTCTGATCCTGACTACATGTGACCATGACTGTATCCCTGGGCCTGGGTGAAGTACTATAAGGAAAATGTAATGTATTCAGTGTTTTTATACTTTACTGCTTTATTGTAACATATTTAATGCGTAATTATGGCTTACAGTAAATCCTTCTATATTTGCAATTAAATATCTTAGTGCTTTGGAACCACAACAATTGCATTGGACAATATTTTATTTGTAAGCGATAAAATTACTTTAATAACTGTAATACTCTATTTCTTTAGAGAATACTAACACTGCTTGCAACATTTGATGTCTTTTTGATGAATCCAAATGTTGAATTCATAAGCCTTTGTGCAGGCCTGTTCGTTCAGACATTTGGTTCAGTTACAAAGCAATTACAATGTTGAGTTATGGATTTATATACAATTCAATTTGAGCTGATGCGACTCTACACTACTGGTCTGAACTTGTAAGTGGGGTTTCTTTCACAAATTATATATATTGCAGTTTGATGTCTGCTAATAATGAATTGGACACTAGGCGTACAAAATATGCAGGATAATTAAATAAATGAATGAGTTCTAACACTTCTTGCTTTCCTGCTATATATGAATATATTCACTTAGGGAATGTGAATAATTAATAATAAACAAACTATATAAAGTACAGGATGGAAATTGAAATTAAATTGAATCAAATTGAATTAAGCTTTTGAAGTAGGCAAAATAATAATATTGTACTAATGCAATAATATTCTATCTATCTTATGGGTATGCAGTTACTGATATTTAAACTTTTGATATTCACTTTTTCTCTTCATTTTATTACACCAAATTAAATTTTAGGCATACACTTAAAACATACAAAAAACTATAGACGGGATCTGTTTGTGAATAAATGTTTTTTTAAAGAAATGAACATAATAGAGAGAATAAATATTTTTTGTCAATATTTGTAGATTAGATTAGGATTCTTTTGCTTCAAACATTACAATCTTTTAGTAACAAATTGGCCAATAGCTATTATTTAAGAGCAACCCCTCTGTGAACCAAAAGCAAACAAAGAATAATAAGACAAGACATGGATGGTACTGTAAAAAACATAATTGGTGTATTAGAGTTTATATGTGTCAATCCAATTGTGGTGCAAATAAATTCAACAATATATCAGAAATAGAAGATGGGTATACTGTGGCCATGAAGGGATGCATATAGCTAGAAACAATACTCAAGTAGGCTGTGACATTTAAACAATGCTTAATTGACAGTAAGGGACCTAATGTGGTGCTAAGAAAACATTCTCCATGCAATTACGCCACTACCACCAGCCTGCATAGTTGACACAAAGTAGGATAGATCCATGGATTTATGTTATTTATGCCAAATTCTGGCCCTAACATCTACATGTCGATCAGGCAATGTTTTCCCAATCTTCAATTGTCCAGTTCTGGGGAGCCTGTTTCCACTTTTATCTCAATTTCCTGTTCTTAGCTATCAGGAGTGGAACCCTTCTGCTGCTGCAGTCCATCCATTTCAAGGTTAGATGTGCGGTGTATTCAGAGGTGGTCTTCTGCATGCCACTCTTGTAACAGATGGTTATTTGTGTTACTGTTGTCTTCTTGTCAGCTTGATCCAGCCTAGCCATTCTTCTCTTTCATTAACAGGGTGTTTTTACAGAACTGTCTTTCACTGGATTTTTTTTTACACACCATTTCTGTAAACTATAGAGACTTGTGCATGGAAACCCAGGATGCTCAAACCACCACATCTGGTACCAATAATCATTCTATGGTCAAAGTCAATTACATCACATTTCTTCCTCATTCTGGTTGCAACAACAACTGAACCTCTTGACCGTATTTGCATGCTTGAATGCACTGTTAATGCACTGTAGTAGTTGCTACATGACTAGCTGATTAGATGTTAATGAGCAGATATAGAGGTATACCTAATAAGTGGCCACAGAGTGTATAGTGCGTCACGTGCAAGGATGCCATGCAAAATGATCAACTACTAGTTTAGCTTCTAGTTCATGCCAAGAATTACACCTTTGCACATGATACATGATAGTATCTGTTCCTTTAGAAACCTTAGTGTGATATTTAATGCTCCACTGTTGTTGTTACCGGCCTGGGATATTACCTTCCAGATCTTAAATTGATATCACACTGCATACAAAACTGGCAATTAGTAATCTTCCTGAAGCTATCTGCTTCACGTTGGATCACCACTACCACTTATTTGAACAAGTAATATGGACATTGGTAGATGAATGGTAAATTGATGGTATATGTTATTTTAGCAAGTAGAGTTTTTGTCTCTGCCTTGCTGTCATAATTATTTTCTTTCCTATTGCATTCACGTTTGTTTTTCTAGTTCCCTATCTTCCTTATTACTGAACATCTGATGCAATATGTCTTTGATCTGGAGGTAGCCAAGTAACGGTAAAACTTCTTACTTTATTGATTGGAACTCTGAAAATCCCCCAGCACACTGTTATAACCAGCAGAGGAGTTGCTGTTTTTATTTGTGTATAGAAATGCAGAAATCTAAGTTGCACCAATTTGCAAATGTATGGTAAGCCACCAGCTCTGTCAAGGTGCTTCTGCTAATAGGGTGGTCCTAACTCTAAACAGTGAGAGCCCCTAATTTTGGGACTTTCATATATGTATTTTTAAATTGAGAGCTGTTTGGTTTTAACCTATAGCTTCCAGAGTTCCATAGTAGCGTGGCCTGAGGTGTTCACTAATATACTTGTAGGATTGTACACAACAAAAAAGAAAATCTTCTTATACATTCTTGTGTGGTATTTTGGAGATGTATCTACCATCATACATTCCATTCCAAAGTATTCTGTAAACACATAAAAGCATTCAATAATGGATATTTAAGATTTTTTTATACATCTTAGATGATACAAAAAGAATTCCATTGCACAAACTTTGAGGGTGCTAGTTGAAAAGATTTAACCATTGAAAACCTAGAAAGGCCTATAACTAATAAACATTTGTGATGGCTGGATGTGAAAATTTCATGTGAGTTTATTAGCTGAAATAGAAGGAATGTCAGGGATATAACGAAGTATTCAGAGTGTTTTGGGTTTTTTTAGCTACAAAAGAATTTTTAAAAAAATTTCCAGAGAAAAATGTATATGCAATCACAGTTTAAATGACACGTAAACGCATCAGGTATGAAACACAAATCGACATAAAACCTCAGAGTATTTGTTTGCTATTGAGACACAATCACAATTGCCAATGACTGCAGTTATACTGCAGACTGATTAATGGAAACCAATAGACATCACCAACATACACAGTATACAATATATCATGCACTGCCATAGAAATACAGCCTCTGAAGCTATCTTGTTCCACCATTGCAGATTGTAATGCAACATTTTAATACACTGCACGTTTTTGTGTTTGTTCATGTTCTCAAGTAATTATTTCTTGTCATTTTCTTTCACTCAGTGGCCATGATGTAAAATTTCACAAAGTAGAAGCTAAACTTTCATTTGTAATGATTTGCTGACTAAAATCACTAATCAAAGATTACCTTTACATGGAAATCAGAACATATATGTAATGAATTGTAAAATGGAAAAACAATATTAAGTCACCTAATAGGGTATTGTGCCACTAGTGTTGCCAACACAGCCTGTATGCACCTTGGTAATTGTGTACAAGTGATACAGCATTCGTCCATGAGAAAATCACTCAACTGACAACTGGTTGATAGTGGTATAAAACACTGTCTCAGACATTGTTCCAAATTAATCCATAAACACTTGATTGGTTTCAGATCTGGTGTGTGTGAAGAACATGACATGTAACAGCTCAAATGCAAGTCTTCTATTTAAAATCGATTTATGAATCCTACCAGATTTGTTGTTTCCCATAACATATCAATAACTTTAATGTCATGCCCATCAAACCATTAACCCACAACATGTTCTGTGGATAGGGCATTGTCATACTGGAAGACACGTCTCCATCACTTGTACCATGGCATGAAGATGATTATTCAGTAGTACTCGTGCCATTGACTTTGCTCTTTAAAGGAAATTGTCAGGGAAATGCACCCCACAACATTACATAACAACTAAAACCCTTCACTGTTGGAAACAAGCACTAAGGTCTGCAAAGTTTTTTAGATTGGTGCCACATATGTACTCATCTATAGTCACATTTCTCTACTGCTTTGTAGTCTATTACCTATGATCTGTGATACCACTGAGCTTGCAAATGTGCATTGCCAGGTGTTATAAGCAGTTAATGCACTGCAACGAGGCTATGATATCCCACCCTGTGGAGTTCTCGTTAGACCATTTTGATAAAAATTACTCCCTGTGCCACAGGTTGGAATATGCAATTAATTGAACTGCAGTTGCTCGTCTATTTCTCCTAGGAGTATGCATGTCCACCCACTTTTGATTGTGCTGACATCACTTAAACATCATTGCTCATGAAACATTAGCAAGTTGAACTGTCTTTTTCACTGAAGCTCCTGATTCAAATGTGCCCAAAAAGCAACTACTTACTTTTCCTTAATCATCGACATCTTCTCTTGCAGTCATGATTGCCATAATTATAGTCATGAAGAGTTATCCAGCATTTTTATACAACCCTGACCATTGTGCATTGTTGTTTGCATCATTTACACCTGAGCCTCATCGGTATTGGAGTCCCTGCTTTCATTCTGCTTGGTGTCCTCCATTTACCTAGGTGTTTCCAATTTTTTGTTCACTACCTTTATTCTGAATTCAAGTTCCAGGTTAAATGGAACTTTTCCATGAGAATGTCTAATGACGTGATTTAGTTGCCACAAACAATATCTTTAACCCAAAATGTAACATTTTGAGTTCAAATGTATTATCACTTGAATCGTGAATAACTTTAATTGGCTACCTTTCAGAGGATCATGAGAAGAATGTACATGTTCTCCACCCCATGTGTCGGATTATTCTGCAACCACCACCTTTTTCTCTCACCACCACCCTTTTTCACTCACATTCATTTACCATCCCATGTTTCTCCCCTTCCTTCTCCCTTGCTACCTTCCCTCCCTACTATTTTATACCAACCCCTGCCCCAGTTCCATTCCCACTATCACTTCCTCCCAATTGTAAAACCTCCACTCACAATGCCAGAAAACTTCTTCTTGCACCTCAAACCCATCCAACCTCCTTTCCAATCCCATTCACACTGATCTTCCCTTCTTCTGTGCACTCTGGCCCACTAGATCTATCTGCAGCAAACTTACTCTCACCCACCCAACATTATACTCTCCCAATCCTTTTGTCTCCTAACCCTCACCAAATTGTGGATACACTCCTCTGACATCACCTTCCCTAATGCACTGTTCTATGGTGGTCTCTCCTTCTCCCACAATCTCACCCTAGTTGCCAATAAGGTAGTGGTGTAGGCATCCTGCTGTCTCCTGTATACAGTTCTCCCCTGGGCTAGGGTGCTAGCAACACTTTTTTTGTGTGGGGGCGAATGCCATTTATTTAACATTTAAAACAATCTGCAAATGCCCATGCTGATGATGATGATCATCAGCACGAAAAATTTGCGCCAGCCCTCTGGCACCTGCAACTTTTGTCAGGTGTATCTCTATGTTTCTGCAGTTCTGCTTCTGTTCACATTTGCCTTAACATGTCATTACTGTACTTGGTCTATGTCAAAACACCCCTTTTACCCCTTTTCTGCATCTCCAGATGTGAAGAGGTGCAAGTGTCAAATGATAGCAATCTGCATTCATGCTGATATGTGAGGTCTCTTTGTGAGTATGCACACAATTAATTCATGCAAATTATGACTTGTAAACTAGCATAGCACTCTTTCTGCATCAGGCCGAGGCAGGACATACTAACTCCACATACAGATAGTGCCTTAGTTTGTAATCAAACCCATGGCCCCAGTACTGTGACCCTGCAATGCTAATCACTTTGCACCATGATGCTCTATGGGAAAGCACAAACACCAGCATCACCCCATTCACAAGTAGCTACCAGTCACACACAAGTGCTGCTTCCTGCCCTTCCATGGGCTGTGAATAATTAACAAAATTGTTTCCCTCTGCCCAAAGGAGTAAAGCAATTAATTTGGTTTGGCAGTTTTATGATTTTTCCCATCTAGATCATGATGGAACAAGAAAGATGAAAAAAAAATATTAAGTAAAGTGGTGAATTATTTAACACATGAGCAACTACTGTGCTCGAGCCCCTGCTTTCATTATGGTTATTGTCCCTCATTTACCTTGGTGTTTACAGTTTTTTTGCCCACCACCTGTTTTCTGAGTCCAGGTTCTGGGGTAAAAGTTCTGGGGACATTTATTCAATCAAAGATTTTTCAAAAAATGAGTTTGTGTAATAATTTTTTTTTTAATCTTTCATTATTATGTGCAGGGATTTTTGGAACCCCTGACCATTATAAGGGGACCACTCGGATGGTAACATTGCCATTACAGAAGATGCAATCTTGTGAATTACTCAAGCCATCACTGCCCAGGTGGATCAGTAAGCATGGCACTGCTACCCTTTGAAAAGAGAACACTGTGTTTGATATGCTCTTTTGATTGATAAAGGCACCAGCCCTGTTAGCCTTGTATTGAACAGCCTGAAGCTAATTTTTACTATAGCAAAGGGACATCATGCTCAGGGTTTCCATTTTACAGTGGAAACTAGCCCAGGTTGTTGAGCCCTTTGACTGGTTTTCACTGTTGTTGGGAAAACTAATGTTTGATCAAGTTTGTAATGTGATTAAACTGGGTTGGTAGTTTGCTTTGGATTTGGGGACAATTGATTCATGTTTATACCCAGTGGTGGAACTAAAGTGGTTGCAGGGGTTTCAGTGACTATTTGTCCTGACAGTGAGGATGAACCAGTGATGCCACAGTGATGCCAGTGCGTCCACTACAGAGACCCCACTCTGCTCTTTTCAGTATGCACAGGGGCAGTTGCTTGAGCTTTCAAATCCAGAGTTGAAAGCCCAAATAGGCCTTTAAAGATGATGGACACATATTAATGTCCCGCCCCTAAATTATACAGTGGGACCTGGTAATTATGTGTTACTCCCATGCTTTAACATTGTGGATCTAAATTTGAAATAGCACCTGGAATTCAAACACATTAACCAGCATTAAATGCAATCATAATGAACATTGAGCAGGCTTGAAAGTGTTACACATATCATGTCCATACACACTGGGCATCGAATTTGATAATACCGAACATAGATGTTGAATAAGTTCAAACAAGTACAATACTTTACTTACCACCTCAAAGAGGCTTGAACAGTGGTTGAATCTGCAAAAGTTTCAAAAACTGAAGAATTTCCCATATTTTTTTTTACTTTTGTGTAGGTTCTATGAACTTGTTTTATAACTGGTTTCAACATGTGGTTTCTATGAACTAGTTCTAAAACTGATTTCAAAATGGTTTCAACATCTTTATTTATGACAAGTAGTTAGCACATATCCTCTAACAACTAATAATGTGATTTCAATAGGGCCATCATCATCATCATCATCATTTATTTATATAGTACCAACATATTCCGTAGCGCTTTACAATTGGGGACAAACATAGTAAACTAATAAACAAACTGGGTAAAACGGACAAAGAGGTGAGAAGGCCCTGCTTGCAAGCTTACAATCTATGTTTTTCTGAGAAAGAAAGTAGACTGAAGGGATTTGAAATTGACTTTTAAGACCTTAATAAATTAATATGGACACTGAGATTTATTTTCAACATTTATTGAAAGATGGGATGAAATGATACAAGTATTGAACTTTTATTGGCAAGGTCTTTTAACTAGTCTTTATTTCTGTCCTAAAAAAATATTTTTTTCCCCAAAAATACCCATTATATAAAAGCAATTTTTCTATGGTTGATGTATTGTTGGTCAAGACTAACACATGTTTTAAGCAACTCTAACAAAAACGACAGCATAAATCTATTAAGTGTAAATGTACATGTTATAAACTTTTTGTCAGTGTCTAGTATAAATGTGCTATCTCTGTCTATAAAACCTCTAATTTAGATAAGATATGCTATTGTCTGGTATTTTCTGATAATACATTTTACATATATTAACAATGCATAAACAGGGTAGGTATAAAAGAGGAAGTTGTTACATCACTCTTTATTCATGTAATGGAAATTTTACTTTACTTTACTTTATTACTTACCAAATCCAAGAAATAAACATAAATCATACAACATTAAAAAAAGAACACATCAAGATAACAAATTACCAGTCTACAGTATGTGAGAAACAACACTTACACATTTTATACTCTTCATCCTGAGTGTAATTAACCTTGTAAAAATGTATCTTCGTGTATGACTGAGATACATTAATTCATTGAGTAAAAATCCAAACCACATTTTGTAGAGCAGAAACTGACAACAAAATACATCAAACAGAAAAGTGATATATAATTTAATGGCCAATTAAAACTATTTTATTTGATTTACAATTTTAGTTTCCATCTCTTTATAGAAGCAATCAAATATGAATGCATAATTTGTTTGGGAATGAAGTGTTTCAGTGTCTCTTAATAAAGTTGACATACAAACTATTGTTTTGTCACTCTACAAAGTAATAATAGCCACTGCTTTTGTAATGAATAAAGTTTAGTTTAGTAATTAATCTTTTATGTGTCATAAATAAAAGCCTTATACAAAAGCCTTATACTATTGACCAGAAACTGATTAGCATCATTTTAAGAGCAAACAAACTGACTGTTGGGCATATATTAGTCAAATCTTGTGCACTAAAGCACATCATTCTGTACATAAAGTCTAAGATTTTTTTTACCACTTACTACTTTACTACTGTATGTGTCAACAAACTAAAATATATTTGTAAATACAAGTGATTACAATACTGTGTAATTTTTATGACACACTTCCTTCCATTGTGCTTACCATTTACTTCTTTTGGGCGTTTGCCTTCTTTGAAAGTGTCACTAGGTTCAAATTTTCTAATAGGTTATGAAACAAGTTCCCCCATACTTTATGTTTCTTCTTTAGTATTTCCTGGAAGAATTACTATGGTCAAATAGAGAATTTGGAGGTAAATTAATATAGTTTACCCCCCTTCGTATTTGATAACATTTTATATCTCCCCAAGTAATAAGTTTAAATTCTTGATAAATGACTATTTGAGACATAATACAATGTATATTGTCTATAAAACTCTAATTTAGATAACATATGATATTGCATGTTATTTTTAAATCTATCATTAGTGACCAGAATCATTGATATTGTGCCGACACTACTACTACTGAAGTGATGGCAAATGTGATCAATACTGTTCATGTAGCTTCTTTTTGTCATATATTTGCAAACTGTGTGTACTGTTCATAGACTCATAAAGGTGGAGTGCTCTCACGATATACAGTCATGGCCAAAGGTTTTTAGAATGACACAAGTATTGCTTTTCACAAAGCTTGCTGCTTCAGTGTTTTAGACCTTTTTGTCAAATGTTGCTATGGTATACTAAAGTAAAATTACAAGCACTTCATAAGTGTCAAAAGCTTTTATTGACAATTACATTAGGTTTATGCAAAGAGTCAATATTTCAAGTGTTGATCCTTCTTTTTGAAGACCTCTGCAATTCTCCGTGGCATGCTATCAATCAACTTCTGGGCCACATGCTGACTTATGGCTGCCCATTCTTGCCTAATCAATGCTTGAAGTTTGTCAGAATTTGTGGGTTTCCGCTTGTCCACCCGCATCTTGAGGATTGACCACAAGTTCTCAATGGAATTAAGGTTTGGGGAGTTTCCTGACGATGGACCCAAAATTTCGATGTTTTCATACCAAAGCCACTTAGTTATCACTTTTGCCTTATGGCAAGGTGCTCCATCATGCTGGAAAAGACATTTTTTCGTCATCAAACTGTTCTTGGATTGTTGAGAGAAGTTGCTTTCGGAGGATGTTTTGGTACCATTCTTTATTCATGGCTGTGTTCTTAGGCAAAATTGTGAGTGAACCCACTCCCTTGGCTGAGAAGCAACCACACACATGAATGGTCTCAGGATACTTTACTGTTGAAAGGACACAGTACTGATGGTAACGCTCACCTTTCCTTCTCCGGACAAGCATTTTTCCAGAAGCCCCAATGAATCGGAAAGGGTATTCATCAGAGAAAATGACTTTACCCCAGTCCTCAGCAGTCCAATCCCTGTACCTTTTGTAGAATATCAGTTTGTCCCTGATGAATTTTCTGGAGAGAAATGGCTTCTTTGCTACCTTCTTGACACCAGGCCATCCTCCAAAAGTCTTTGCCTCAATGTGCGTGTAGATGCACGCACACTTGCCTGCTGCCATTCCAAGCTCTGCACTGGTGGTGCCCTGATCCTGCAGCTGAATTCATTTTAGGAGATGTCCTGGCGCTTGCTGGATGTTCTTGGGCACCCTGAAGCCTTCTTCACAACTATTGAACCTCTCTCCTTGAAGTTCTTGATGACCCGATAAATGGTTAACTTAGGTGCAATCTTACTAGCAGCAATATCCTTGCCTGTGAAGCCCTTTTTGAGCAAAGCAATGATAACTGCACGCAGTTACTTGCAGATAACCATGGTTAACAGAGGAAGAACAATGATTTCAACAGAGCGATCTCCAGCCTTGTCAACACTCTCACCTGTGTTAACGAGAAAATCACTGACCTGATCGTCTTTTGTGGTAGGGCTGACATGAAGTGTAAATGTTGTTTTTGGGATAAAGTTCATTGTCATGGCACAGAGGGACTTTGAGATTAAATGCAATTCATATGATCACTTTTCATGACCTTCTGGAGTGTATGCAAATTGCCATCTTAAAAACTGAGGCAGCAGACTTTGTGAAAAATAGTATTTGTATCATTCTCAAAAGTTTTGGCCATGACTGTACAAAAATACTGCTCCTTATAAAATACAGTAACACAGTACAGAGTGCATATAATATAGAACTGACAATGGATCACTGAAATGAATTAAAATCAATCAAAGGGAATAATAATGATTAAAAATAAATATTAACCAGCTTTACAAGAGTAAAAGAGTAGAAAAGTAAAAACAAGGATTAAACAACACAAAATCAAAATATGATAAGTGACACTGGTAGTGTTTATAGTTCTGGTTTTGAATAAATTGTATAATGAGCAACAGTAGGGCATGAGAAGTAACTTTAGGAACTTGATTAGATCTAACCCTATTCAGCCCTAACAGTTCCAGTTGATAGTTATTTCTTAATCTCAATATCGACTCTATTTACTGCCGGCGGAATCCACATTTGTCTGTATTAGCAGTTGCATGGAACACGGGAGAGTGTATGGACAGCAGGGGGATGGCAACTGTATGGGGTCAAAATTGTTTGTGATGTAGCAACGCATTTCATCCATAATGGACTTTTTCAATGATGTCAAGTGCATACATAGGGGTACTATATATAGCTCCTTCATATTTTTAATAGGTTAGACAGTTAAGCCCTTTGTTTTGGACAATTAAACCTTTATTAAGAGTAACTATGAAAGTTAAAATATAATGCTTAAAATATAATACTCAGTGCACTTATACATATAATATAGATACAAATTATATATAAAAAATGCAAATAGACAAATAAATACAAATAAATAAAAGTAAAAATAAATCAATAAAATTAAATAGAAATAAAAATAGAAAAAAAAATAGAAAATACCTAAAAAATAGATAAAAATATATAAATAAAACAAATGCATGGCAAGCTAGTAATGTAAATATAATACTAAAATAGCATGAAGGCGGTGTAAGGGAAATTATATAGATAATAATGTGGCAGGTCAAAATCTATATTAAGTCCAGTTCTCAATCCATTTCTTACATTATTTATATGTTCAATGACTCTGACTTTCAATGATGGTTTAGATCTACCAATGTATTGAAGGCCGCATGTATATTCCAGTAAATGAATGACACCTTCAGTGTTACAATTACTGACTTGTTTCATTGTTAATTCTCTTCCATTGGAATTAGATTTAAAGTTTGTTATTGTTCTAAAATATTGTAGATTGTAGAGATAGCATGGAGATGTGGCTTGACAGTGGTAGTCACATTACCCTATTCTTACACAATATAATAATGTAATAAAGTATAATATGCACAGAAGAGAATAATATCTTGACAGTGTTATTAAGAAATGATGTCACCTTTTCCATATAAGATGTAATAAAATACAAACACCTTCACATGTGTTGCATGCCTGTTTAGAAATCTAAAGGGAATGTTCTGCAATAGTCCAAATGGAAATGTCATTTAAGAAATGCTAATAGATGGTAGCCACTTCATTAATATAGCTGCAATGCTAATGAATTAAGCAAGGTCAATATGCAATTAGTCAATCAGATCATTTTTTGCATATGTCCAAATCTATAAAAGCTCCATATAATATTCAATATTTTACATTTGATTCACTATTAAAGCATTCTAACCTTATCAATTTAATATGCATTAGGTTCTTTTTTTTTACAGTAAACCATTTTTTTAGTATGATATATTTAGGTTTATGGCTGCAGGTGGATTTTAACATAGGAAGTGCAGTTGTATTTTTTTACAGTATCTATGTAAGTAGATCTGTCTCTAAGCTTGGTCTAAAGGTAAGTGTTGATAATGATGACTGTACATATCTTTGTAATGTAAAAAAAATACACAATCAATTTAAAGAAAATCATGCATGGACAGGAAATGGCATTATACAAATCAAACACAATTAATAGAATAGGGTATTTACAGTGTTAGTTAAAAAGACAAAATCACATTTTCCAAATGAAATTTATTAAATCACAAACACCCCCACACCCATCGTTAATTGCAGTGTAAGCCCAAGGAGAATAGTCTTACTTGTAGTAGTCCAACTGCCCAATAAGAAAACCGAATAGAGGGACATAGCTTGTCATAATAGAAACACAATGCTAGTGAATGAAGCGCTAAGGGTTCAATATGCCAACCATAAGCAGCTAGATAATGCTGTGTGTGTCCTCTTCAACAACACGTATCTTTCAACCAGGCCTCTGGTAGTCACAAAATACTCCTCATAAGAAGCATATTTGGAGATGCATATAAGTCTAATTAGGCTGCATCTCCAGCTATCATGCTACACTTACATGTACATGCACTTACTGTACTTTACTAATACTTACCACCCACCATTCTGTCTTTTCTAGAGTATGTAGTTGGAATTCTATTACACAATAAACTCTAAATTTAGACACATTTCAGTATGCATGTGCAGTACAGGAAATAAAAATATTTTTACACCCCTCAAATGGCATTATGTTCATTCTAAATGAGGCCCTATTTGCATAAGTCTTGAAGTTTAATTTCATTCTGGGAAATCAATGGCAAAAAGGAACAAAAGAAGACCCTACTATGGTAGTACAACTGGAAATAGCAGAAAGAGTAGATAAAATAACCTACGCATAACACTATTACTGCTCTGAAAGTAAATTAGGACTCTGTGTGTGAATGTCGCAAGATGGTAAATTTGTTTAGGTAAATGCATCTATTTGTCCACCATGCACTTACACAGGTACACACCCTCATTTCACCTTAAAAAGTGCAACTACATGTTTTGTGCTAACAAGGTATCTCTCAAGTATACAGAAATGTAAGTATTTAATAGACAGTAGACATATACAAGCACATTGTACTGTAGCAATAAATTTTTCTGAAATACTTACAATATGTTTAAAATAAATATTTAACATTATGATGTTTTGCTTTAATTTTACTTTTATCTGAGCCAGCTGCATTAAAATACAGATAAACTGAATTGATAGCAGATAAATAAATTTAAACTGATCAATAAAGTATCATTTTCAATGTCATGTTACCAAAGGCTCAGGTTTATATATCAACCTTTTAGATGTATTGTAAAATAGGTTAAATAGCTTGGTATGCAGTAACGGTAAGGCTCCTACATCTTATGTTACATAGTAATTGTGTATGAATCACCAAATTGAAACAAAAATAAAACAATGAGTAAGATGTATTGTGTAAGCTTCTCCCGAGGAGACTGCATTGCATTTATTATGACAGGAGGTCAGGGACAGTAATTCTGTGTAGAAACAAAACATTTTCCATTGACATTGCTTCCATAGGAAGTGCGTCAACTGAACATGATGACCAGACCTTATTACATTGTTAATAAATAGCTTGAATGGTTTGCACGGAGGTTAATAAATTAGGTTATCAGCACCGGAGGCTTAGTAATATTCTTTATATGTTTTATTTTTCATTACACGCACACCAACACCTGTATTCAAGCACAAACACATCAGTATTAAAGCAGGGATTATTAGATACACATATAGTAATATATGCCAGTCTGACCTGCTAAAATTAACTTAATAGAGTGATTTGTGTTGGTCATTTTCCTTCTAATTTTGTAACTGCATGAGTGGAATGTTTTTTGAGTAAGCAGAAATCTGCAAAGCACTAAACAATGAAATTGTATGGACATAAAATAAAGGTATGAAAAGAAAAGTATAAATAAAATGTGGATTCACAATGCCGTTTTTAAATGTATAAGGACACTTATTGCCTAGTGTATAGATAGGTATGCCACACTCTCAAATCTAGGAACCATCCCTAGAAATGTTCATGGTGAAAAGAGTAGAAACGTCCCTACAATGTACTGTCTACTACACTTTAAAACCATCAACTTCAATAAATTTCACTTTTTATTTTGTCAGAAAATACTGCTCGTTCCAGCTTCATTTATATCCTAAACAAATCATGAAAGTTATGGGGACTCTCTTTATTACATATGTTACTTTTGTGTTTGATTATTTTTATTACATGTGTTTTATTGCAAACGCCCTTACCTACATCAAATGTACCTGTTAGTTACAAAACACATCACGATGAAAGTATAGGATGACTGACTACTGGCACTTCCTTGGCTTCCATTATAAAAAAAAAGACACAAAAGGCTCAGCAGCCAGGGCCATCTTTTCCATTGGGCGCGATGGGCAGGTGCCCGGGGGCCCCACGGGCAAGGGGGCCCCATAAGTAGGGCTCCTAATTAGAATAAATAATCCTGCAAAAGAAAAAACCTGCAAAAAAACCCTTCAAGGGTCACTGAGCAAGTACATCTATCTCTATCTCTATATATCTATATCTATATCTGTATCTCTATACATCTATATATTTATATATGTATATGTAGGGGCCCGGTGCACTGTTTTGCCCGGGGTCCCATAATGTTGTTAAGATGGCCCTGTCAGCAGCCATGAGGTAACCAGAATGTACCGCCCTAAATTCCACGTCATAAATTTCATTTTAATATCTTGGGCCTCAGTCATTAAGGAAAGCAAAGCAAAAAAAGGAATAACTTTGCACCTTGGCAAAACCATGTTGAATTGGAGGGGCGGTAAATTTAAAATGTAGGTACAGGTTTATAGTTGGGGTAGGGAATGTCCTAGATCAACTTCAAATTTCAGTTTACAATTAATGCCATCAAGTATTTGTATGAAAAACAGCCAGTTTTGAACTTAGGTGCAAAATAATAAACTAATTTGCATTCCTTGCATTCTAACATGGTTTGTTCAGGAGAACACATACTTTTTTTTTGCTTTACTTTCCTTAATGACTGAGGCCCCTTGTCTTCAAAAATTAAGCATGCAAGTGCAAGGTGAGTTGTATGAGTGCACCCAGCTAGGAACGCCTGAACCAGCCAAACTTTTTCTCTTAGATGACAAATTTTGCACCTAATATAAACCCCACCATCTTCATGTGCAAAACCATGTGTTCCCAATATAATTGACATCACAAAACAGCATATGTGTTGCGGTGGTGCATATTTTTAAATGACAAACAAGCATACAATAAACCATTTTTTTACCTAAATACCAAGTATTGCACAAAAATGATATTGGGGCAGGTGCTGTTAAATACTAAAAAGCTGTATTATTTAACTTTAAAAACAGATTAATAAGTAAAATAACCTGAACAAATGTGTATAACTATACAATGAAAAAGTTGAACAATATTGGGCACTGTTTGGTGACTCACACACTTTTAAATTCTAAATCAGCTAACATACAATTCATAAATCCTTTGTGCATATTAAATCACTGTCAAAATTCAGTTCCTGAAAATATACATTTAAAACATTTTCCCAAGAGACTGGTTTTATTATAAGATTATATCCATCCTTAAAAAAAACAACTGATTAAACTCAGTTCTCTTGGGAAAATATTTTAAATGTATATTTTCAGTAACTGAATTGTGGCAATGATTGTATATGCTTTATGAATTGTATATTAGCTGATTTAAATTTTAAGCACTGAACATTGTTTATCTTTAATTTATTGTATTGGTTGAATTTAAGTGAAGCAGCACTTAGATCAATAATTTCACAGTAGTTGTATTTTGAAGTACCTGACGATGTCTCTCTCTGTTTGCTTAATTCTGCATAACTAATTATCATCAGATATTTTGCTTTCACCTGTTACCAATAGTGATCAACATGAAAGCCTAAAAAGAGGCAACTGATAAATAACTCTACAAAAGAAGGAGAATTCCAATGAGTGAGTAGCACACTAACCAGGCGCGGGCTGACGGACGTCAGCCCGGGGGGCACACGCCGCACAGGCGGCCGCATCACATGACACGTGATGCGGCCGCATCACATTGATATTACTTCCGGGGAGCGGGCGGCCCTAACAGCCGTGATTCTGAGCAGCCCCCCTGCCCCCCGGCCCAGCCCGCCCCTGACACTAACTAACATTCCGGAACATATCTATCCATATATATTTATCTATATATATATATATATATATATATATATATATATAGTGTATATATATATATATAGTAAATATATACTGTCATAAGGTCAGTTGGGGGTGCCGTCTCCTGGGGTTAGATGGCTGAACTTCAATCACTGCAGCCAGATAAATAACACCAGTGCAGTGCTTCGGTTTAAATAGCCTCAGCTAGTTTTATTCACTAGCATGAAAATAGAACAAAACATAAACAAAATTCTTGCCGTGTGGCTTCTAACTAATACACAGGCACTCCCTCTCTAAAGTGAGGGACCTAGTGTCCCACACGTATGCAAAACAACAGAACTTACAGATCCCAAATTGCAGTATCTTTCAGGAGCCATCTGACCTCCTCCCCAGTTATTGAGAGACTGATTTAACAGCCTTGCAGCCTTTTAACATCATCTCATCAGGTGTTTTGTGCTCAGACATCCATTTCAACAGAGCATGATCTGTGGTCAACCTAAATTTCCTTCCCAAAAGGTAATACCTTAGCAATTCTAATACCTATTTAATTGCTAGGGCTTCCTTTTTCTATAGTGGCATAATTTCTTTCATGTGCATTCAAATTACTGCTTAAATAAATAAGAGGATGCTACTTATCTTTTTTTTAACTTTATGATAATACTGCTCCTATCCATACATTTGACACATCTGTCTGCACAACAAATCTATTTGTAAGATCAGGCATCATTAAAATGGGTTGGGTGCACAATGTTAACTTCAATGAAAAGCCTTTTCTGCTTCAGGATTCCACTTAATCACAATGGACTTCTTACCCTTATAAGGTCAGTCAGTGGGGTAGCAGTAATGGCAAAATTGGGAATAAATCTTCTATAATAGCCTGTGATTTGCAAGCTTGTGCCTGCTTCTTATTTAAGGGTCGTGGTCATTTTTGCATTGCCTCAATTTTATTAAGTTGGGGCTTTATCAGACCTCTGTCTAGGGTGTACCCCACCTCCCCCATCCCTAAGTTACACTTTTTTGGGTTGGCTGTTAACACTGCCTCAAGGATGGCGTTTAACACTGCTTATACCTTGGGTAGGTGAAATTGCCAATCAGGACTATGGAAGACTACATCATCAAGGTAAATAGCCACAATTTGTCTATGGGACTTTTACATTTACATTTTCTCCATCATTCGCTGAATGCTGGAGGGTGCCCTATGTAACCCAAATGGTAATCTCTATATTGGAACAGCTCTTATGGTGCAGAAAAAGCCAATATCCTTTTCTTAATTCTAAAGTAGCCAAGTACTGTGCAGTTCCCAGCATTTCAATGAGCCAACAATCCCCTAGGGCAGGGATCTGGGAACTTTGTTACTCTTTACCCCAAAATATATTTAGATATGCCGACCTTACCCCCTTGATTTGAAAGGAAGGAAATCATATATTATTAATTATTGGAATTCAAAATTTTATTGAATCTATTCAAAATTTCTTTGAAAGCTTCAACTTCAAAACTTCAGGTTTTGGAGAAATGTTGTTGCTTCATTTTTGATATAAGAGCATCAATATTGGAGCATTTTGATGTCAGAGCAATTTGGATACAGTCTTCAGCGTCCAATCTGCTTTATTTTTATGTTTGTCAGTGTGAAAAATCCTTGTTCACAAAGGTAGGTTGTTGCAAAAGGCAGCAACTTTTTGACTGCCTCCTCATGTGCAATTTTGAATGCCTTTGCAGCTGTTGACATCCGAAAATATGACAGATCTGCTTTGTTTTCAAATGCAATACGTGCTTTATTATTGCATCAAAGCTCAAGTAGTGCCTCTGCCAACCCTTGAGGCTCTTCTGGTACAACAGCAATTTAACATTTAAAGTGGTCTACAATCCAACTGACAGCATGTGAATCGGCAGCATTACCCCACAGGAATTTAATTTTTACCCCATTTGGGGTAATTTACCCCTGTTCCCTGACCACTGCCCTAGGGTGACTCCTATACAGCAAATCAAAAGATGAGAATGCACTTGAGGCATGTTGGACTTCCCTAATGGCCAGTAAAAAGTAGGCTAACAAATAGTCCCAATTTTTCCCATCTTCCCCACCTTTCGTAGCATATGCTTTAAAGTTTTGTTAAATCTCTCTACTAACCTATCAGTCTGAGGGTAATACACAGAGGTCCTCATCTGAGTAACCTTAAACAGATGTGAACAGCTCTTTCATAATTCTGGACATAAATGGAGTACCTGTCACGGTATCAATCACTAAGATTGTCGGATCCCCTATGTTTGGTTTTGGTACTACTCCTTCCAGAGGGGCAGATTCTAATGAAGTAGATGGTTTTCGCCAGGAACACCTGCAAGGAGGTTTGGAATTTGCAGCCTCTGCTCGGCATATCGCGTCCCTGTGAGGGAGTACCTGGTGAGACCTATTGGAAGAACACAGTTGTTGAAGAGCTGGAAACGTATAGGAGGAGAGCTAGGTACTTACAACTGCGGATAGGGAAACTTCAAGCTCAGGTGGGATGATCTGCGGACAGGTAACCACTGGGATAGTGGCATAGTAAACACTGATGTGACAGTCTGTGGACAAGTGACCACTGGGATAGAGGAGTAGTACACACTGGTTCGATGGTCTGTGGACAGGTAACTACTGGGATAGCAGCGCAGTAGACACTGGTGTGACAGTCTACAGACAGGTAACCACTGGGATAGCGGAGTAGTGCACACTGGTATGACAGTCTGTGGGCATGTAACTATTGGAATAGCGGAGTAGTACACGTTGGTTCCTGGTGCTATAGTAGAGCACAGGGAGCCACGTCCTAACTCAAGCAGGGTTTTAGACTAAAAGAACAGGCCCAGATGAGTGAAGGTAGGTGCCTTAAATAGAGATGGTAATAAATGAGTATCCAATGAAGGACGTGCAAAGATCATAAGAGCATGTGCCTTCCCGACAGCACCATGGCGGCTGTCAGGAGCGGAATGCAGGGATCATCAGCTGGCAGGTAAGCACGCCAGACCTTGTTCAGGAAAATTGAGAGTCCAGCATATGACAGTACCTTGGTCAGCGAGGATTTCTTTAGGTTCCCAGCCTTCAGTCTCTGGATGTCTCAGTTCATTCCACCGCCCAACACCCTTTTCCCATGGCACAGTATTACCAGTGGTAACTGGAGTTTAACGTCACAGAATTAGGGGTGCATTCATAAGTTCCTTGGCTGCCACATACCTCTCCACCATCTTCACAAGCTTCCACATGGTTCACACATGTGTTCCACTGTGGAATGCACTCGCTGTATGCCGCTTCCTGTATTCATGTCATCAGTTCAGAGGGTGACCCAGCGCATTTTGTCTCCTATGAGAGACTTTCTCAAGGGTAAGTGAAGTGGGTGGGACTAGGGTCAGCTCTATGTATATGTCCCACGATCTTATGATTGGTTCATGGTGGACAGTCTGTCTGTTGTATCATTCTATAGATCGACCAAGTCTGAACAATAAACTGTTAAATATGCATAAAAAAGAAAAGCATTAGAACAATATACGCCAGCTATAGTTGTATATCAGAGGGGGATAAGACATTATATATTATGATGACAAATCAAAATCCAGTATTTAATTATATTGATAGAAACATGATTCAAAACTCATTTATAAATAAGAAAATAAACATTCACTTCTAATAATGTTTAAACATATGTTGCATATTGAAAAGGAATGATGAAGAACAAATTATAGAGTGCAGATAATCTGCAAATGGTGTAGTAATCCTCCATATAATAACTAATGTACTGTAGAACAATATTTATATTCAAAAAATAGAAGAAAACACAGAGAAAAGCTAGTAACCAATTTTAAAAGGTGATGTCACATCTGATACAAGTCAGTGCAAAATCTCTTTTACACTTCTCATACCCTGGATACCCAGCTACAGATATTCTGAACATACAGCAAGTATTTACCATTTGGCACTTTTATCTACACTGGAAAAGTTACATTTTGTGATATGGGATTAATTCGAGCTCAGATCCCTTAACGAAAAGACACCACATACTGTATGCAGTTTTATTGGATCCCATACGTCTACATATCTGGATACTATTTATTTTGCCATAAAGTCCTTCAATCCTTCAGCTGGTACTTTGAATTGTGGTTTCTTTGCTATCAGAGGCATTTGTTGGGACTTTTATAGCATTTTTATAGGTATTTGATTTTATCATCTGGCCTAGTATTATAAGTGTAATTAGTAAGGTTGCACTATATTTATTTGGCGTTGTTCTAATTTTATGTTCATTATTTGAACTCTATTATTACTATTGGTGGTATTATTGTATCAGGTAACCAGTGCAATCAGCTAGGTTGCCATATATCAATTTTTGACATTGTGTATTTTAGTCCTCTTTTTTCGAGTACATTACATGATCTTTTCAATATTAAATTATTTTTTTTTTTTATCATACTTGCACTTTATGCATGTGTGCCTTCTTTAGGTTAAACATCATTCCTATACAATTTCAGTCTCAATTTCATTTCAACATTATCACCACAATTCTAATTGTTTTGTATGATATTACCTGGTATGAGTGCAGTAATTTTGAGTGTGTTTTGTCTAATTCTTAAGTCAAGATTATAAGTAAAGAGACAGAATCAAATAGTCTCCTGTGGGGGTCCATAAGTAGCACAGAAAATTTAGCTAGCTCAGAGCGTAGCAAGATTATGTCCATTTGCAAGGTCTGTAGCTCAGGTAATTCAAAAGTTGGTAAAGCAAACATGTTGCAAAAACAATGGAAATGAATAGCAGTAAAGGTCCCGGAATGAAATCTTCACACAACTCCTAAGCTGTTTTTTCTTTTGGGCTGGTTATACTGTCACGGTTCAAATACAAGTACAGCTCAGGAGCCAGAAATGAGGTGAAAACACACAATGTTTATTGCTGGAATTACAACCAGATGGTGTAATACAGGAAAATGCAGGAATAGATACCGGGTAGATGGCTGATGCAGGTAAGCGGTGATATGGAGAGATCCCAGGTAGCAGTTAAGCGGTGATATGGAGAGATCCCAGGCAGCATGAAACCACAAGCACAGCAGAAGGCAGGAACAACAGAATGAAACAACAATAACCAGCAATGTATGCTGGGAGTGACAGGTATAAATGAGAACATGCCCAGGTGCTTGGGATAACTGGTGAAAAGGTTAACCCCTAATGCAAACAAGAAAGGCACAATAGCAGCACCTCTGGAGGATATAGGTACTGCTGCAAACACACAATAATAAAGTCTAATAGTCCAGGAGGCAGGAGCTGCCAATACAAAGCAGCAAGCTGCAGGCAGATTGTGACACATAGTGTAGAATGTTTCACAATCAAAAAGTGGACCAGAAGTGAATAAGTGAATGGCCACGTACCAAAAATATATAAATCTGCGGCTTATCTGTTAAGGAGGTGGAACTTCTCCACAACAATTTATATGCAGCAAGGATGCAATCCAGAGGGGTACTGCAAACTCAAAACAAAAGGAATAAAATAGTGCAGTATGTTCAAACCCAGTATAGCAAATGACAAATAACCAGGAATGTCTCAAAAATATAATATTTAATATATGAAAGACAATAAACCACAGAACTCCTGCAGATGACCCAATGATGTAAACTTTCTGGCCACGAAAGTAGTCCATACATCAAACAGAGGAGGAAAAGAGGTGTCAGGTTAATTCTTCCCATAACGAGTTTCGTCTAATAGACTTTATCAAAAGCATTTTGTACACTATTGTTCACCTTTATCACCTTAGCGCCGTGGTCTTTTACATGTTTGTTTTTTATATCTTTAAAGTAGGTTTGCAAAATTTGACTGAAGGAAATTATTATTTGAAAAGTGAGTCTCAAGTTTTTAAAAATAAATAAAAAATAAACAGGAAGGAAGTTGTGAAAAAAGAACTTGAATGTGCCACCTGTAACGAAAACAAATTGCTAGCTCTTAACACAAAGGAAACCTCAATTGTTTGTGTTCAACATCCCCTAAAGAATATTGCAAATTGGATAACTAGTAGACTCTATGTCCACTGATTATAATGCATTGTGGCAGGTATTTACCAGGATACAGCAATAAAATCTCTTGGGAGCTAAACTACTCAGACACAAAAAAACAATGAGTGAATTTACAGGATCTGGATTTCATGTTTTTAAAACAAAATTCTTATATTTAATATATCTTAAATGTTCAGTGTTTATGCTTTTAAAAACCACTTGTACATGTTCTTTGACAGCAAATCATGACATTTTATTTTAAAAAAACAGAAAGCATAACACTTTCACACCTGCAATGTAATAAATAATAGACACGCATTACATGTTCTGCATTTAAAATTTGGAATGGCATTTTGAAGGCTAGATGATGCCTGAATGCAATAAACAACTCTATCTTATTTCCTCTATCATGACACAGAACCAGCTAAATGTATAGCGTTTCTAATTGAAGATGTCACTTATTTGATAGAGAGTGCAAACCTTCCAATTTCCTGTTGTCTGGTTACGGGTTGACTGCCACTGAAATAAAATTACAAAAATATGTAAATTGATATTTAAGAAAAAAGCTTTTTAAACCTTTGGCCTGAATGTAAATGCAAAATATGAACAAAATAAAATATAAAATACAGTAATTATAAATGAAATAATATGCGTAAATGCACTTGCATTGTACAGTGCTTGATGTTAATATAATAATAGTCAACAATTACATCTAAAGGGTCAGCCTAAATATGTAACAAAGCACATAGGGGGATTTTACAAAAGGATAAACACATAATTGAAAATCATAAAGTGGAAAAAAATTACAATATGCACCCAAAAGACTGTTTAATGAGTTAATGAAAGCATATATGTTTATTTAAGCTACATGAATCAACATGATTCAGTGTAAACCTAATTAAGCTATTCGTAAATGGAAAAATTCATGCTCCCTTATTTAAGAACAATCAGCTCCATAGCCAATAAATCTATGGTCCAGTCAGTCAATGTAAAAATGTTTTTAAAACATTTACCAGTTGGAAAAAAAAAATACACGATTTATCCATGAATCCTAATAAAAATGAACATTGATTTAAATCGTTATATGTAAAGTGAAATTTCACAGTTAGCAGCAAGGGTGTATCTAGACTTTTCTTTTATGGGGGGGTAGTTTATAGATTTATCCTGACCTCTTCCCCTCTCCAGTCTCCGCCCCCTCTCCAATCCAGACTCCTGTAGGCCCTGTGTTCTACAACACTATGTATCTCACATATTAATGTATTTTAGGATACAAGTCAGTTAGGTTTGTTCTTTACTTTATTTTAAGTAAAACACTATATAACTTTTAAATCACAACATTAATGGCAACAATTAACAGATATGTCTGCCTTATCATAACACTGCTCCCCCTTCACCACACTACTCCCTCTTCATCACACTGCTCCATCTTCAGCACACTGCTCCATCTTCAGCACACTACTCCATCGTCAGTATTCAAAGTGGGCCCCTCTTTTTACACTGCTCCCCCTTCATCACATTGGAATCCTTTTTACAATGCTGTCCCTTTCATCACACTGAGCCCCCTTCATCATACTGCTGCCCCCTCATCATATTGAAGTCTTTTCATCACATGGGGAGACGTATGTGGGGTTAGACGTGTGTGATTTCTGCACTAAGTGGGATTTTCTCACAAAGTGGACGAAAATGCACAGTTAGACAACACAGCAACTAATCCTCATCTTTCTCTTCTCTTTTCATCTTCAGGTATGTTCATCCATGCTGCTACTACTACTCTGATCATTATTCTGTGAATTTCATCCCTGCAATCTGTGTTTAAGTATGTTCATCCATGCTGCTACTACTACTCTGATCATTATTCTGTGAATTTCATCCCTGCAATCTGTGTTTAAGTATGTTCATCCATGCTGCTACTACTACTCTGATCATTATTCTGTGAATTTCATCCCTGCAATCTGTGTTTAAGTATGTTCATCCATGCTGCTACTACTACTCTGATCATTATTCTGTGAATTTCATCCCTGCAATCTGTGTTTAAGTATGTTCATCCATGCTGCTACTACTACTCTGATCATTATTCTGTGAATTTCATCCCTGCAATCTGTGTTTAAGTATGTTCATCCATGCTGCTACTACTACTCTGATCATTATTCTGTGAATTTCATCCCTGCAATCTGTGTTTAAGTATGTTCATCCATGCTGCTACTACTACTCTGATCATTATTCTGTGAATTTCATCCCTGCAATCTGTGTTTAAGTATGTTCATCCATGCTGCTACTACTACTCTGATCATTATTCTGTGAATTTCATCCCTGCAATCTGTGTTTAAGTATGTTCATCCATGCTGCTACTACTACTCTGATCATTATTCTGTGAATTTCATCCCTGCAATCTGTGTTTAAGTATGTTCATCCATGCTGCTACTACTACTCTGATCATTATTCTGTGAATTTCATCCCTGCAATCTGTGTTTAAGTATGTTCATCCATGCTGCTACTACTACTCTGATCATTATTCTGTGAATTTCATCCCTGCAATCTGTGTTTAAGTATGTTATAGGAAGCTGTTATCTGTTTAAACTTAGGTTGGCACAGTCTTTTATTGCTGCCTAATTTATGATAGGTATCTGGCCTCCTCTATCCTTTCCCACAAATGTTTTCTTTTCCTTTGATTAGCTGACCAATTAGCACATCTGTAGTGTATTCCTAAATTAGACTGACTACATCTTAGTTTCATTCTATGGGGAGACGTATGTGGGGTTAGACGTGTGTGATTTCTACACTAAGTGGGATTTTCTCACAAAGTGGATGAAAATGCACAGTTAGACAACACAGTTGGCCAAACATTGGACTACATTTGACTTGCTTTAACTCCCAGCAATAAGCAACATCTGCCACAGCCTATTTCTGCACTACTTGTCTATTTATATGGAATACTGCTAAGAGGTAATTCTTAAAATATCCTTGCTTTTTGCTTTTACCCCTTTTTTCACAATGTTTCACAAATTGCTTTTCTTAGTCTCATTTCATGGCATGATCTTTAGGACTGTGTCATCTTTCACCCCTCCACCAACACACAAATTTGTTCATATTGCACCTGCATTACTCCACTCACCTCTATTTAACACCCATGAACTGTTGTCCTATTTATTATCTCTAACAAGTACAGCCTCCACCTGTCGCCAGAAAATAAAAGGCCACACATCTTACAATCCCCTTGCCTATCTTTCGCTCACTCTGCTTCTATTAGCTGGTGATATATCACCTAATCCAGGTCCCCCACACTCCTCACACACACATACATCAGAACACTACCGTTCTATAGCAAACCTCAAACACATCACCTGTCTACCCTCTCTTCCCAAGTCCTTTAAATGTGCCCTTTGGAATGCACGATCTGTTTGTAACAAACTTACCTCCGTTCATGATCTCTTCCTCTCAAAAAACCTCAACCTTCTGGCAATAACAGAAACATGGCTCATGCAATCAGACACTGCTTCACCTGCAGCACTTTCACATGGTGGCCTCCATCTCACCCACACCTCCAGACCTGAAGGCAGACAAGGAGGTGGGGTTGGACTACTTCTCTCCCCACAGTGCACATACACAGTTCTACCAAATGTCCCATCACTCACGTTCACATCTTTTGAAGTACATGCTATTCGCATTTTTAATCCATTCTCCCTACGTGTTGCGGTGATCTATCGTCCCCCTGGAGCACACCAACAATTTATTGAGGATTTCTCTGCATGGCTCCCTCACTTCTTATCTTCAGACATCCCCACCATCATCATGGGTGACTTCAACATCCCCATTGATAACCCACATTCCAAAGCTGCTTCCAAACTACTCTCTCTAACATCCTCACTTGACCTCTCCCAGTGGATTGAATCATCTACTCATAAGGATGGCCACTGCCTTGATCTTGTTTTCTCTAGACTATGCTCAGTTTCTAACTTTATTAATACACCCTTCCCCCTCTCGGATCATCACCTTATCAGCTACACTCTCACCCCCACTGCTCTAACCTCTCTACTGTCTAACTCAACCAAGCCTCCTCATACTCGTAGAAATCTGAATTCTATTAATCTTCAACAGTTTTCCACCTCTCTCCAACACCTTCTCTCCCCTATCTCTACATTCTCATCCCCTGAGATGGCAGTACCTCATTTTCACCTAACCTTAGCAACGGCCCTTGATCAAGTGGCTCCAGCGACACTTCATACTACACGTCGACTTCGATGTCAACCGTGGCACACCAAAGCAACACGAAATCTTCAAAAACTGTCCCGTAAAGCAGAACGTCACTGGCGTAAATCTCGAAGCTCTAATGACTTCTTCACATATACTTCTGTCTACCACTCCTATCGAAATGCTCTGGACACTGCAAAACAAACATACTTTCAATCTCTTATCTATGCTCAGGCTTCTAACCCCAAACGCCTTTTCAATACATTTAATCATCTTCTCAATCCTCCCACCCCGAACCCTCCATCTACTATCAGTGCTCAGGATCTTGCTACCTACTTCAAGGACAAGATTGATAAGATCAGACTAGAAATGGTATCCTCTTCCTCAACAAGCCATCAGCTCATTTCCTTCCCACTACCCTCTGACACCCTCTCTTCATTTGACCCCACAAATGAAGAGGAAATTTCTACGCTCTTCTTATCTTCCTACTCTACCTCCTGTCCTCTTGATCCTATTCCCTCGCAAATTGGTAGATCCCTGTCTTCTGTGCTCATTTCACCTCTAACTCAAATCTGTAATCTCTCACTCTCTACTGGCATCTTTCCATCACTATACAAGCATGCAGTGATTACTCCTATTCTAAAAAAACAAAACTCCGACCCAAACTCTCTCTCAAATTACCGTCCCATCTCTCAGCTCCCTTGCCCCTCCAAGCTTCTAGAGAGACTTGCCTACACTCGCCTCACACGCTTTCTTTCCGCAAACAACCTGTTGGATCCTCTTCAGTCAGGCTTTCGTTCTCAACACTCCACAGAGACTGCGCTGACCAAGGTTGTTAATGATCTGATCACTGCTAAGACTGAACGCCATTACTCTCTCCTAATTCTCCTTGATCTCTCGGCTGCATTTGACACAGTTGACCACTCTCTTCTCATACAAACGCTGCAATCCCTAGGTCTTCAAGACACAGTTCTATCCTGGTTCTCATCTTACCTCTCTAATCGCTCTTTCACTGTTAATTTCTCTGGAGCCACATCTGCTCCGCTTCCCCTATCAGTTGGAGTACCACAAGGCTCGGTGCTAGGTCCTCTGCTGTTCTCTATCTATACCGCTTCTCTTGGAAATCTAATAAGTTCCTTTGGCTTTCAGTATCATCTCTATGCGGATGATACCCAAATCTATCTATCCTCTCCTGATATCTCGACATCTGTGTTGTCCCGTGTAACTGACTGTCTTTCTGCCATTTCATCTTGGATGTCCTCTCGTCAACTCAAACTTAATCTTTCTAAAACAGAGTTAATAATATTCCCACCCGCCAACAAGAGCATACCTGACATTTCTATCTCTGTTGATAACATGACCATAAATCCCACCCCACAAGCTCGCTGCCTAGGTGTAATCCTTGATTCACGCCTATCCTTTGTTCCCCACATTGACTCTATATCTAAATCATGTTACATACATCTAAAGAACATTTCCAGAATCCGCACATATCTCACACAAGACACTGCTAAAACCTTAATTCATGCACTAATCATCTCCCGCATTGACTATTGCAATTCCCTCCTTACTGGTCTTCCCAAAAACAGACTCAAACCCCTAAAATCTATTTTGCATGCTTCGGCAAGACTGATTTTTCTTGCAAATAGCTATTCCTCTGTTGAATCACTCTGTATGTCTCTACACTGGCTGCCTGTCTTCTACCGAATCCAATATAAAATACTTTTACTAACCTACAAGGCCATCAACAAGGCTGCACCAACATACATCTCCTCTCTTGTCTCAAAATATCTCCCAACTCGGCAACTCCGTTCTGCAAAAGATCTGCGTCTCTCATCCACCCTCATTACATCCTCCCATTCCCGGTTACAGGACTTTTTTCGGGCTGCACCCACTCTATGGAACTCTCTCCCTCGCACAATAAGACTCTCCTCTGTTCTACAAACTTTCAAGCGTTCTCTGAAAACCTACCTATTCAGACAAGCGTATAATATTCCTCAACCACCATCTTAACCTCACTACCTTTAGCCTGTTACACAATTTCACACAAGACAACTACCCCCGGACCAACATTATTGTGTGACAGGATCATTTAGCTTATGAGTCACCCTACCTTTGCAGTCTGGCTGGGCCAAGATGCAAAATGTATACTTAACCTCATGTGTCAATCTCCCATTGTCCCATAGATTGTAAGCTTGCGAGCAGGGCCTTCTCACCTCTTTGTCTGTTTTACCCAGTTTGTTTATTAGTTTATTACGTTTGTCCCCAATTGTAAAGCGCTACGGAATATGTTGGCGCTATATAAATAACTGATGATGATGATGATGATGGGACCCTCTTATGACACTGTGTCCCTTTTCACACTGTGCATCTCTTCACACTGGGCCCCTGTCATCTCAGTGGGCCCTGTTATCACACTGCCCTCCTTCATCATACCATTCTTTGCTTACATTTCTATGGTATTCTTTTCTTCTATCTTATTCAGCAGCCTATTAGAAACACTTTAAAGTAAAAAAATGCAGTTAGCCTAGTGAACCAGCCCACAGTAATCCACTATCTGTCCCAGGAGGCAGATGCTTCTCTTTCCACCATCCCCTATAGGCAAGGTAGGCCCTTGATCAAATGTCATATATCATAACCTTCCCCACAATCCCTTGAAAAAAAAAGTGCCTATCCATTGCATTCATAGGAATGTGAGATTAGGATCACTGCGCTTCTGGGGGCAAGAGCTAGATGTAATCTCTGCGCTCTGATCAGTAAATGTTTCTCTAATAATGTGACCCAGAGAGTCCATAAACCAATCAGAAGTACAACATCATTGCCCACGCCTCCCTGTCACAGCAATCTCACATTTTAATGTCAGGTCCATTCTACCAACATTGAGAATGGCGAGATTGCCTGTTTGTGGTAGCATTGCTGCTAAATGCCTGGTGTGCAGCTAGGAAGGTAAAGGAAGATGCTTGCATGTTAGGGTTAGGGCAGGTTTCGGCAACCTGTAGCTATCCAACTGTGAACTGCAAGTCACATCGAGTCATCAGTTGTCTTTCTTTGTGTTAGTAAAGAACAATACATACTTAACAGAAGAATGTGTTGTAACTTGGGGGAGAGGGCTGTAATTGTTTAAAGGGTTATATGGCACAGGGAGTATCAATAATGCCACAATATGAACTGCAACAATTAATGTGTACAGCAGAAAAGAGGGGAAAATTGACCTACAGGGGAGATCAAATGTGGGACCACAGAGATCTATTGCAACACATGCGTCAAAGTGAATGGAGAGTTGTCAACATTTTAAAATAGTTGCAGGAACATTCTGCTGCATCTTATCTTGTTATTTAATATATGATATATATGATCTGGGTTGACAGTAGAAGACCATCATATGATATGTCATGTGATATTTGTTGACCTTGATTATAATGCATTACTTAAATTCTACCATAATGCTTATAATTTACAGTAGACTGTATGTTGTTACTTACAGTTAATTTATAATTAATTCTGGAGTGTTCAAATATATACAGGTATTGTGGTACTTCAGACACATTTATGGGTTACAATTAACTCAAAATAAAACATTACAGTGCCAGTAAAGAATAAGGCGTATAATAATCAGAGGAGGTAATTTATATAAATCTACAGAAGTAACTGGGTCCTTGATAAACAATACTTTTGTCATGAAAGTGTTGTAAGCGCCAAGCTGTTAGGCATGGTAATCTGGTGCCCAAGTAATGGCCCAAAACCTATGCTCTAGGTACGGTGCTGCAGAACCTTTGTGGCACCTTATAAATAAAAAAGAATAATAATGATGTGCATTGTGAAATAAATATTGACTATATTACACTCTCCCTTCAGGCATGCAAATAGGCGCACACCTTTGATATATGGTCAATATGGAACTCTGTACTCAGTCTCCTTAGGGGTTCTCAGTATCCATTATAGATGTTCAAATGTATCCTCAAGTGTTCTGAATCCCAATTAACACTGTAACCTTTACAATAATACATCAGTGTCTAGATTGTTTTAACAGCTGCTTTCAAATCGAAACTATGAAATATCACTGATATCCATATTAAATTAGTGATCCAAATCTGAGTAACCATACACAGGGTAATAAAGCAATATAATTACCCCTTGGTGGACACCTAATAAGGGTTTTGTGTCCAGTCCTCCTGATCTGCGTGGTGCTCAATTTGCTCAGATCACAGAGGAACACAAATCCAGCCTGCGAGTAGTGTATTATCAGCCTTGTGATGCGTTTCGTAAGCCTCCATGACTTTTCAAAGTGAATATGTGACTTATAATGTGCGCCTCTTTATATAGTATATCCTGTTTTCTCCTTGTTTAATTAATTCACAGCTGGTTTCAATTACCCTTGGTGGTTTAAACCAAACATAAAAACAAATATATACTCTAACGCATCAATTAGATTTTCAATCACATTGTTAAACAAATACTTTGTAATGTTTTTCCATATACTGTATATAATCTGCTTGTACTACACAGCTTTAATTGAAAAAATCACTTCCTTAATTCATTCAAATGTTGTGATCATCTCAGTTACATAATATACATTCAATATCTAAAATGTCATATTTTCTTAATAAATAGGTCAATCTTTCCAAGATGCTGTTCCTCTTTTATTTTTTAAATACATATTTTTTTTCAAAATGGTACATAGATTCAATAACTCATCTGTTCATTCAATAATGTTTTTTCTGCCCATAGCCTGCAACAAAGTTGTTTTAGTTTTACATAACACACCCTCTTGGCTGCTAACCATTTCCTTGTGCAACAGCAGAAGCCCTTACAACAGTTTCCTAATATAAATCAATTGAAATATACACTACAGATAAACCATATCATGTTTCAGTAAGTTATGTTAAGATTTAATTTTAATAAAAATATTTAAAGCCAATCCTTTATTTATAGTAAATACATGCAATATAGAAATTGGCAAATTTTACATTTGAATAATCCCTAGTGCTGTTAATTATTATGGTGAGTTTTCAATATCTACTCTCTAAAATTTGAAGAAACTGTGCTGAAATTCAAAATAATGCAAAAGGGAAAAGTTACATTTTCCTTCAGCAAGTACTGGTTGCTGATGGACTTTTGTAGTTAATACAGATCGAATAAAACCTATTTCTTTATCAAAGTCTACCAGTTCTCTCCCTATTCCACCCCTAATGACTCCTTCACACTGACTCACCATATCATACTGAAAAACATGCAACTGACCTCTATTAGTTGCATAGAGAGGTTTCAGGTTGATGTCACTTCTGGGTCCAGGACTCTTCCGGTTTGACATCACCTACAGGACACTTCCCGACCATTTCATTCAGAACTTTCAAGCAAGAATCAAACAGCCACCTCCTGTAAAATGGGAGCAAGCCACTGTCCCATCGCACTGGCAGTGTGCTAGGGAGGGCAATCGCACCCCATGGATCTGAACCTGGTTAGCAGTATATAATTATAAGCTCTCACATGCAGGGCCCTACTTCCTCTTGTTGCCTCCCTCCCCGTCCTCCCCCTTGCTTCTTTACCTTCCTTGTCACCTCTGGCTACCTTTGCAATCCTAGCATATGCTTGTCAATTGCCTTTTGTAATATTACTTGAATTATGTTACCCTTCTTGTATAACTAATTGTATTTGTCACCTGTACTTTTCAGTTCTAGTTCTGCTATATACATATTTGTGAGCCTTTGTTTGTTTATGTAATCTATGTCTACTTTATTTGTACGACTGCCATGTACAGTGCTGCAGAACTTTGTGTCCCCTATAAATAATAAAATAATAATAATATAACTCATGGTTATCAAAACCAGAAAAGCAATACAAAAGATGAAGAACAAAAAGAAAACATGATGATAATAAATATTAAGGTAACAGTCAAACCGATAAAAATGAAAAAATACAAACAATATGAACGGCGGTTAGTAAGGACCCTAGTTAGGGCAATTTACTATGCACAGGCAAAGAGGAAGTGGTGGAACATTGAAGTCACATGGATGCTGGGCACAAATGAGATAATGTTGGGCTCAACTGGGAATTAAGAAAACATTAAGATCATTACAAAATAATTTGAAATATAAAAATCCTCTGTTTTGGGAACTCTTCTTTGAACTTATGCTTTTGTTAACTTGTCTACCTGGAAGTTAATGCTTGGAATCCTAAATATAAGTGTAGTTTTGCTTTATTATAGCTCTGGTAGTGAGTGCCATGTTCTTCTTATTTAAAATTTGTATAATCTATGTAAGACTCTTGCCAATTGCACAAAGGTAGATGTCAAAGGCAAATAAGTAAAAAAAATAAAGAAAAAAATCAGTTGCAAACTCACTAGTTCCCACTATGTGCATGACATCTGTGTGAAGTGTTTCTTTTTTATTATTTAAGATCAGTGCCTAAGAGAGAGCAGCAAAAGACAATATTTAAAATGTGGGAAGTCTCATCCTAGAAGCAGCACAAAATGTAACATAGGGGCTTTGGCAGCCACTACCCTCATGATTTGGCCTTTAAGTGTCATGGTCAAAAGAGTCCATTGAAGACTATTGGTTGCCCTATGTATACAGAGCACTTTGACCCTGGGAAACCGAAAGACCTTTGTTCCAACCAGGACAGATCTGGAGGTCAGTATAAGCTCACTCCCAGAGCTCACAATGCCACAACAATCTTGTTGCTCATACAGTCATTTTAATTAATGAAGGGCCACTCGTTGTGGAACTTTATTAACAACAATTTGAAAAACTGGCTCAAACAGGGCAAGTGAACAGCCCATAGGCTTTTGGAGTCGAGTGCAGGTCTCTGGACCACACCCCACTCACAACTTAGTGAATCAGCAGTTGTGGCGCTACGACAACCAGAAGTTTTTAAGAATTTTGCTTTCTTGCAATACAACAGTTTTCCCCCCTTGCAAATAACAGCTTTATAAAAGGGTTTTTAGCATGTTTCACCTATTACCATTGTATCTGAGAGCTTTATGCGGTCAGCGGTGCTTTGGTTGACCTTAGAGATCTCATTTCTAACACCTAGGAACCAGCCAACTATTTCAGCATCAGTTGCACTGCACAACACAATAATACAGGTTTAAATAGCTAACTATCCCTCCATCTTGATGGACAGGTGACACTCCTACCTGGGTTAAATAAAGGAGGTCTCTTCACAGATGCTCTGTTTGATCAGTCTCACTGAGAGCGGCGGGGGGGGGGCATATATACATATATATATATATATATATATATATTATTAAAGTAATTTCATCATTTTCCAATAAGCATTGTCTATGCGATTTGTCTGGTTCCAAAGGACAAGCACTTTATTTAGCAAAAGCAAAAGTTTAGCAGTTCAATAAATAAGTATACAGTACATGATACATGATACATACATATATACGCTGTGCCCGCTGCGCTCCGCTGGAACCAGCTACAGTCCTTCAGTCTTGAAGACTGTGGTCAGAATGACTGACTAGCTGATGCCAGGGAGCTGTATATATACATTTAGTGATACAGTGAAGACAATACAGGTGACTTGGCAAGTTTCCATAGGTTCAGGCTTCAGGAAGGTCCAGTGTAATGCAGTCCATAGGTCAGTTCAAACAAGCCCCTCCAAGGGTGGGGGTCAGCATTCCAAGGGTGAGGGTCAGCTCTCCAGATGATGCATACTTCATTTTCCCGCCAAGAACTGGTTCAAACTGGTCTATTAGCATAACACAGACAATATCATTCTAATCATTTATTCCCTATCATCGATAACTAGCGCACGCAATGTGTAATCCTTTCGGCGAATGAATCAGACAACTGCGAATAAATAGGGGATTAGAATGATACCAAACATGACATGCTTACTGTGACCTGAACTCTAAATATCACTAATATGTACATATAACATTACAATATTTAACTATAAACTAAATAACAATTGTTCATAAACGACTGTGGATTGGAACTATTATAAATATGAAATCTATATATATATGAATGTGTAAGTGCGAGTGTATGTGTGCGTGACTTATCGTGCGATTAAGCCATAACACTTGGCGTACGCTTCGCAATCGCATGGTAAAACATTATTAATCAATATACTTTCTTTGATCCAATTATAAGACTTTGACAATATATATTCAAAAAATAGAGAAGGCACTCACCATTTAAAACAGTTCCTTTATATTATAGTCGACGTTTCGGTCTTACATCCAGACAGATCTTCATTGAACAGCAGACAAAACAAGCATAGCTTGCTTTGTCTGCTGTTCACACACACACACACACACACACACACACACACACACACACACACACACATATAATCACTGTTAAATGCTTATTATTTAATAATAAATGCTTGCTCAAAGACAGTTTAATCACATTTTTCTTTCCTAATTCACATAATTCTAATTTTTATTATTTTGCTGTTTTTTATTATTATAATTTGGAGAAGTAGATTAATATAATTTTAAATGGATTCTAATTTAAAAATACTTCTTCACTTCTCCACAAGGTAAGAAAGGTATGAAATGGCATGGAAAAGGAGGGGAGGGTAGGACTTTTTCTTACACACACCCTCTTCCCTATTGTCAGTTAATAAAAATGGGTTTGCATTTAATTCAAATCCCCAGACAACAGCATAAATTCTGATGTCATGCATAAGCTCATGTAGAGTTAGATGCAAAAAGCATTTTCAGCATATAACATGTATTTTACTTCTGCGCATTTCCACAAAGCAGTAGATACAGCATTGGCCATGTTCATCTCACACTTAGGGCACTTGCGGCCCCTTACAATTGAAAAGGCAGAACGAGGGAAGGAGGGGGCATGCAAGGGAATGCCTGAGCAAATTAAACTTATGTAGACTTAGATTCAGACACATATGCACCTGACAGGAGATGGGAAACTTGCAGGTGCTCGATCACTGGTGTAACTTACGAACTGATACGGATAACTATCAACTTAGATGCATCTGTATGTCACTCACCGGACCGTGAGTGCCTCTTTCCGGACATTTAGGAACCGTGGCCGTCCACCATCCTGAGGGTCTGCGCATGCGCAGCCCTTTTCTATACTTCAGTGTATACTCCTTTAACTTAATTGGCAGATCAGGCAACCTCCCTATATTAAGCACCTGTGGTCACCACCACGTTGCCTGATCTTGGAGTCTCATTCCTCATGAGTCTCTGAAGGTGTTCCTGTATTACTTGTGTTTTCAGCGCTGCTGATTCCTGTGGTTTCCAAACCACTTCTACTACTGTGGTTCCATTCCACTTCCACCATCAACTGTATCATCATGACTGTTTGCTGATTCCTATCCGCTGCCTCCGTGCACTACAGTCTTCTACACCACTTCAACGTTATTTTATATCAATGTGACTGTTTGCTCATTGCTATCCGCTGCCTCCGTGCACTCCAGCTTTTACCTCACTCACCTGCTTCTCATCAAGTCTGTTTGCTGATTTCTATCCGCTGCCTCCGTGCACTACAGTCTCCTGCTTGCAACTCGCCTGTGTTCAACATCGTGACTGCCAGCTGACTACTATCCGCTGCCTCTGTGCACTACAGTCTCCTGTTTGCAACTCGCCTGTGTTCAACATCGTGACTGCCAGCTGACTACTATCCGCTGCCTCTGTGCACTACAGTCTCCTGCTTGCAACTCGCCTGTGTTCAACATCGTGACTGCCAGCTGACTACTATCCGCTGCCTCTGTGCACTACAGTCTCCTGCTTGCAACTCGCCTGTGTTTAACATCGTGACTGCCAGCTGATTACTATCCGCTGCCTCTGTGCACTATAGTCTCATCTCATCTTTGCTGTGACTTCCTCGAGACTGCCGCTTTCATTACCATCTGCTACACTTCGTGATCTACAGCTCCTGCCTTGCGCTGCACTCCTGTTTCCCATCGCTGTTGGTTCCTGTGGTTGCTACTGGTTACCTCCGTGTGCCGCTGAGTCCTGCCGCTGTGGTCAGCGCTATCGTCCATCTCCTGCTGATCCACTCTCCACGCCTTCACGTGTTCCACTGGTCTCTACCCTCCTGTCAGCATTGGATTTGTATCTCTTCTACTACCCTCTGCTGGATCATCTCCATGCTCCTGGGTTTCCTATGAGTCCAGTTCCACGTGTTGCTGACTCTTGTGGGTTCGTGTCCCTGTCGGTCTACTCACCTGTGCGCTGCACCTGCTAGACCGCTGCTTCACCTATCCAGGGACTTCCTATCCAGTCGGCCTCCAGCCGCTCAGGTACCGCTGCAATCCCATCTGACTGCTACTGCTGAACCACGGTATGCATACTTCTCATTGACTGTGCTGTGTATTGCATATCTTGCTGGACTGTGTTTGGTTCTCTCTGGAGTCTGCTATCCGCTGAGTCTATTGCCATCATTGACTGTGTTATCATTGTGCTGGACTACTTCAAGAGACTTTCTAGATTGCAGACCTGATCAGTCATTTACATATATATATATCTATATTGTGCATATTACTGTGGATCGTGTATAAGGTGCCTGTGTATATCCTGTGTTGCAGTCTTCCCCCGTGCACCTCCTCACATATATATTCAGTGGTACAACTTGCTGATGTCAGACCACTGATCCCTGTTTCCGGTATCACCTGTTCCATTATCCTCTCACATAGCAGTGGTACAACTTGCTACCGCAGACCACTGACTACCTGGATACCTCCACTTGGATTCCATTCCTTCACTCTGACAGCGGTACAACTTGCTACCCGCAGACCGCTGACTCTCATCACCTCCTTGTTTCTGTTGGACATTCCTCCTCACTATAGCAGTGGTACAACTTGCTATCGCAGACCACTGACTACCTTCACGTGTCCTTGTCCATACAGTTCCTTGTGTATCATTACCTCATTATTACCAGTGTTGCTAGTCATAGACTTTCCTGAGCATCTCATCGGCCATCATTTCATGTTCCGTGATCACCCAGCTACCAGAGTACCCTATTACCATCTACATTGCTCTGGTAAGCCTACCATCTGGTGATTCCTGGGTAAAGACTCCTAGTGCCCGTGACAGTAAGATCAGGCACATGACAGACCCAGATGTGGAACCTACCGCCAAAGAGATGCTGCAACATCTGGTTAGCCGTGTGGAGCAACAGGATGCCCGCCAACAGCTGTTACTTCAGTGTTATCAGTCATTAACCTCCCAAGGAACATCTGGACAGACTGTGACAGCTACTACTGAAGCTCCTGTGCTTTCCTCCGTTTCCCCATTGCCATCCCAGGTGTCTATAGCTTCCACGCTTCACCTGCCTACTCCGTCAAAGTACGATGGAGACCCCAAAACTTGTAGGGGTTTCCTTAACCAATGTTCAGTCCATTTTGAGCTCCAACCTCAAAATTTTTCTACCCATCGTTCCAGAGTGGCCTATCTTATCTCTTTGCTTTCAGGACAAGCCCTGGCTTGGGCCTCCCCTCTGTGGGAGATGAACGATCCAATATTACAAGATAGTGCCAAATTCATTTCTACATTCCGAAGTGTGTTCGATGAACCAGGTCGTGTGACCTCCGCTGCTTCCAGCATCCTCCGTCTGCGACAAGGATCTCATACTGTAGGCCAGTACGTCATTCAATTTAGGATCTTAGCCTCTGAACTTCAGTGGAACACTGAAGCCCTAGTTGCCGCCTTCTGGCAGGGGCTTTCCGATAAAATTAAAGATGCACTGACTACCCAAGAGCTTCCTTCGTCACTTGAAGATTTGATCTCTCTATGCCATCGTGTTGATATGAGATTTCGTGAAAGAGAGGCTGAGAAAACGACTTCTGCTAAAGCACCTTTTCGCTCTAACCCTCAATTTCGTCCAGTGTCACCCGCTGTGATTCCCATGGAGATAGGACGTTCCAAGTTATCTTCTGAGGAGAGGAAACGAAGAGTCAAGAATAGACTCTGTATCTATTGTGCTGATTCCACTCATGTCCTCAGCTCCTGCCCTAAGAGATCGGGAAATGCCAGGCCCTAACTAGTTCTGGAGAGGTGAAGTTAGGGTCCCTGGAGTCCTCTCCATCGTCTATGAAATCTAAAGTCTGCGCTTTTGATGTGACTATTTCCTTTGCTACCAAGACCTTTGAGTCACAGGCATTGATTGATTCCGGAGCAGCAGGAAATTTTATTTCCAAATCGTTAGTTAATCAATGGTCTCTACCAATGATTACCTTAAAAACTCCCATTACTGTGACGGCTATCGATGGATCACGTCTCATCAACGGTCTCATCACCCAGAGTACGTCTCCAGTAACCCTTCAGATTGGTGCTCTGCATCATGAAGAGATATCGTTTTTAATTCTTCCTGTTACGACAAGTCCGATTGTCCTAGGCCTTCCATGGCTTCAGTGTCACTCTCCCCAGATTGACTGGCGCACCCCTCAGGTCACGTCTTGGGGGCCTGAATGTCACCATCATTGCCTTTCCCAAGTCATCCCTCTCAAGGTACAGCAAGCTTCCATCTCAGCTATTTCACCGGGACTCCCTCCTCAATATGCTTCATTTACCGATGTTTTTGATAAAGCTCAGTCTGAACGTCTTCCTCCTCATCGTTCTTGGGATTGTCCGATTGATCTTCTTCCTGGCAAGACTCCTCCCAGGGGCCGGGTCTATCCACTCTCGTTACCTGAAACTCAAGCTACATCTGAATATATACGGGAGAACCTCCAGCGTGGGTTCATTCGACCTTCCACCTCGCCCGCTGGAGCTGGGTTCTTCTTTGTCAAAAAGAAGGATGGATCATTACGCCCTTGTATAGATTTTCGTGGACTCAATGCCATTACTATCAAGAATCGGTATCCCATTCCGTTGATCACTGAGCTATTTGACCGCATCAAGGGAGCCCGTATTTTTACTAAGTTGGATCTTCGTGGTGCCTACAATTTAATCAGAATCCGTTCCGGTGACGAATGGAAGACGGCGTTTAACACCAGAGACGGGCATTACGAATATCTGGTAATGCCTTTCGGGCTATGTAATGCCCCCGCTGTTTTTCAGGGCTTCATCAATGAGATTTTTCGGGACTTATTATATGTATGTGTCGTCGTCTACCTGGACGACATATTGATTTTTTCACAGGACCTGCCTTCTCACCACCAACATGTGGCAGAAGTCCTCTCCAGGCTACGGAAAAATTCATTGTTCTGTAAATTAGAAAAATGTTCATTCAAATTACCCCAGATTCCATTCTTGGGGTATATTGTTTCCGGAGTTGGTCTGAAGATGGATCCTGACAAAGTAAATGCTGTACTACATTGGCCCCAGCCAACTACTCTTCGTGCCATCCAGCGTTTTTTAGGTTTTGCCAATTACTATAGACGCTTCATTCAAGACTTTTCTTCCATTGCATCTCCTATTGTGGCCCTGACTCGAAAAGGGGCTAATCCTAAGCAATGGTCTACTGAGGCTATTCAAGCCTTTCAAACATTAAAAGAGTCCTTCTCTTCGGCTCCAATCCTTCGTCAGCCTGATGTGACACTCCCCTTTTTTCTAGAAGTAGATGCCTCTAATGTGGGCTTAGGAGCTATTCTCTCCCAACGCTCGGAACAGCAAAAATTCCACCCTTGTGCCTTCTATTCTCGGGGTCTCCTACCCGCAGAGAAGAATTATACCATCGGAGACAAGGAATTACTGGCTATCAAAGCCGCATTAGAGGAATGGAGATACTTGTTGGAGGGAGCTCGCCATCCGGTGACGATCTTCACGGATCATAAGAACTTGTCATATCTCCAGTCTGCCCAATGCTTGAACCCTCGTCAAGCAAGATGGTCTCTTTTCTTTTCCCGTTTTGAATTAATAATTACCTTCAAACCAGCTGCCAAGAACAAAAAAGCTGATGCCTTATCTAGAGCCTTTGTTACGTCCTCTGATATAGAAGAGGTTTCCAACCATACCATTCTAGACCCCAAATGTATCTCACTGGCTGCTTCATCCACCAAAACGCTACCATTTGGGAAGACCCTCGTGCCTCCTACTCTAAGGAGGAAAATCCTTTCGTGGTTCCATGCCTCTCGTTTTTCTGGACACGCCGGTGAACACAAGACTTTTGAGATTCTCTCTCGAAGTTACTGGTGGCCTTCAATGAGGAGAGACGTCAAAGAGTTCACTGCTTCCTGTGAATTATGTTCGCAATTCAAATCCTCCCGCAGAACCCCAGCAGGGTTGCTGCGACCACTACCCATTCCGTCCAAACCATGGACCCATATTAGTATGGATTTCGTTACTGACTTACCACCTAGTAAGAACCATAACACTATTTGGGTGGTAGTGGACAGATTTTCGAAGATGGCTCATTTCATCCCTCTGTCTGGTTTGCCTTCCTCGTCTATCCTGGCTGAACATTTCATTAAAGAGATCTTCCGTATCCATGGATGTCCATCTGAGATTGTGTCTGATAGAGGAGTACAATTCGTGTCCAGATTCTGGCGAGCCCTTTGTAAAACCTTGGGCATACGATTAGCACTCTCATCTTCTTACCATCCACAATCCAATGGACAAACCGAACGTGTCAATCAAGATCTTGAGACTTTTATAAGGATATTTTCATCAGCCAATCAAGACAACTGGGTAGAGTTACTCCCTTGGGCTGAGTTCGCCCATAACAACATGTACCATGAGTCATCATCCAAAACTCCATTCTTTGTGGTCTACGGTCACCATCCGTCTTTTCCGGAATTTCCTGCCCTCCCGCCCACCCAAGTTCCTGCGGTGGAAACGGTTTGTCAGACCTTTAAAAATATCTGGTCTCAGGTCAGAACCTGTTTAAAGAAGACATCTGTCAAATATAAATCTTTCGCTGATAAGAAGAGGCGGGCTATTCCACCACTAAAAATTGGAGATCGTGTCTGGTTATCCACAAAAAATATTCGTTTGAAGGTTCCATCCATGAAATTCGCCCCTCGTTTTATTGGTCCATATAGGATCATTCAAGTTATCAATCCAGTATGTGTGAAACTCCTTCTTCCTAAGAGTCTTCGGATTTCTAATGCCTTCCATGTATCTTTGCTCAAACCTCTTATTATCAACCGTTTTTCAACTCCTCCCTCAGCTCCGCAGCCAGTTCAAGTTCATCAGGAGGAGGATTTTGAGATTACCGAGGTACTAGATGCAAAAATTTCGCGAGGAGTCCTCCACTTCCTCGTTCATTGGAAGGGCTTTGGTCCTGAGGAGCGCTCTTGGATCAAAGCTGAAGATCTTAATGCTCCTGCCCTTTTGAAGAAGTTTTACTCCAAAAATCCGGACAAGCCCGGTTCCAGGCGTTCTGTGCCCACCTTTAAAAGGGGGGGTACTGTCACTCACCGGACCGTGAGTGCCTCTTTCCGGACATTTAGGAACCGTGGCCGTCCACCATCCTGAGGGTCTGCGCATGCGCAGCCCTTTTCTATACTTCAGTGTATACTCCTTTAACTTAATTGGCAGATCAGGCAACCTCCCTATATTAAGCACCTGTGGTCACCACCACGTTGCCTGATCTTGGAGTCTCATTCCTCATGAGTCTCTGAAGGTGTTCCTGTATTACTTGTGTTTTCAGCGCTGCTGATTCCTGTGGTTTCCAAACCACTTCTACTACTGTGGTTCCATTCCACTTCCACCATCAACTGTATCATCATGACTGTTTGCTGATTCCTATCCGCTGCCTCCGTGCACTACAGTCTTCTACACCACTTCAACGTTATTTTATATCAATGTGACTGTTTGCTCATTGCTATCCGCTGCCTCCGTGCACTCCAGCTTTTACCTCACTCACCTGCTTCTCATCAAGTCTGTTTGCTGATTTCTATCCGCTGCCTCCGTGCACTACAGTCTCCTGCTTGCAACTCGCCTGTGTTCAACATCGTGACTGCCAGCTGACTACTATCCGCTGCCTCTGTGCACTACAGTCTCCTGTTTGCAACTCGCCTGTGTTCAACATCGTGACTGCCAGCTGACTACTATCCGCTGCCTCTGTGCACTACAGTCTCCTGCTTGCAACTCGCCTGTGTTCAACATCGTGACTGCCAGCTGACTACTATCCGCTGCCTCTGTGCACTACAGTCTCCTGCTTGCAACTCGCCTGTGTTTAACATCGTGACTGCCAGCTGATTACTATCCGCTGCCTCTGTGCACTATAGTCTCATCTCATCTTTGCTGTGACTTCCTCGAGACTGCCGCTTTCATTACCATCTGCTACACTTCGTGATCTACAGCTCCTGCCTTGCGCTGCACTCCTGTTTCCCATCGCTGTTGGTTCCTGTGGTTGCTACTGGTTACCTCCGTGTGCCGCTGAGTCCTGCCGCTGTGGTCAGCGCTATCGTCCATCTCCTGCTGATCCACTCTCCACGCCTTCACGTGTTCCACTGGTCTCTACCCTCCTGTCAGCATTGGATTTGTATCTCTTCTACTACCCTCTGCTGGATCATCTCCATGCTCCTGGGTTTCCTATGAGTCCAGTTCCACGTGTTGCTGACTCTTGTGGGTTCGTGTCCCTGTCGGTCTACTCACCTGTGCGCTGCACCTGCTAGACCGCTGCTTCACCTATCCAGGGACTTCCTATCCAGTCGGCCTCCAGCCGCTCAGGTACCGCTGCAATCCCATCTGACTGCTACTGCTGAACCACGGTATGCATACTTCTCATTGACTGTGCTGTGTATTGCATATCTTGCTGGACTGTGTTTGGTTCTCTCTGGAGTCTGCTATCCGCTGAGTCTATTGCCATCATTGACTGTGTTATCATTGTGCTGGATTACTTCAAGAGACTTTCTAGATTGCAGACCTGATCAGTCATTTACATATATATATATCTATATTGTGCATATTACTGTGGATCGTGTATAAGGTGCCTGTGTATATCCTGTGTTGCAGTCTTCCCCCGTGCACCTCCTCACATATATATTCAGTGGTACAACTTGCTGATGTCAGACCACTGATCCCTGTTTCCGGTATCACCTGTTCCATTATCCTCTCACATAGCAGTGGTACAACTTGCTACCGCAGACCACTGACTACCTGGATACCTCCACTTGGATTCCATTCCTTCACTCTGACAGCGGTACAACTTGCTACCCGCAGACCGCTGACTCTCATCACCTCCTTGTTTCTGTTGGACATTCCTCCTCACTATAGCAGTGGTACAACTTGCTATCGCAGACCACTGACTACCTTCACGTGTCCTTGTCCATACAGTTCCTTGTGTATCATTACCTCATTATTACCAGTGTTGCTAGTCATAGACTTTCCTGAGCATCTCATCGGCCATCATTTCATGTTCCGTGATCACCCAGCTACCAGAGTACCCTATTACCATCTACATTGCTCTGGTAAGCCTACCATCTGGTGATTCCTGGGTAAAGACTCCTAGTGCCCGTGACACTGTATCAACAAATAAGTGTAAGATGTGTCTTTTTTTGGAATGCAATTTCCACCTGCGCTTTATACAGAAATTGCCTCCAACTATACATGAGGCCCTCAGTGTTTTAGGTGTCCTCAAACTTTGGTTCCATATCTGACCACCTTGGTTCACCTAAGAGTATCACCGACTCTGCGTATAGCACTTTGTGATCCATACACAGTGAACACTATATACATTTCCTATCTGTTTAGGTCACCTATCGCTATGGGATCATTGTTTGGGAAACCAAACAATTGCAGAAGCTTGGGAACTTTCTAATTTGTCAGACCTCCACTTATGTATTACCCTGTTGGATTTTATTACTACATAGGACATATTTAACTGATATTTTTGTTTTTATGCACATTGCATGAATTCTACACATTTTTACATATTATTGATGTATTATAGCACATAATTAGTGAAACGATTTTTACTTTTTATTGTTACACATGATTTTTTTGTGGTATTCAAGTTTAAGTGATATATGTTTTATATGCACAAAATGTATGAATTTCTATGAATTTATGTAAGAATTTCATACATTTTTTATAAGCTATTTATTGGGTGCATTAGCGCATAATATTGTGTTGGCATATTATTATTTTTTCACATTATATTATTTTTATGAAGATTTTTGCTTCTTTTTTTTACATATGAGCCTATTCTTTACATTCCCAAAGCAAAGTTCTTTAGCTGTTTCTAGCATTCTCTTCCATTTCTTAACCAACACTATAAATGGAATGACATATACCAAGCCATATTCAAACAGGTCACAATAACATGCAGACTATATTGAATGTTTAATGCTGAAACAGACCCATATGAGGCATTTGCTTCACACTATAATGTATGTCATTATTTGTCTTAAATTCTCAATCTGTAGCATCTCCCTCCTTAGGAAGTCACACATTTATGTGGGTAATTATTAGTTTTATAAAATCTAACAATTTGTACTCATATTGTAACTCATTTATGAAACAGAAAAATGTGCCCTGAGCAGGCGGGCCTATTTATCCACCTATATTACCCTTTACTCTTTATCCTTTTATGCCCAAAAAGTCTTTCATTTAGTGTTAGAACATATAATTTTTATCTATATTTTCAAAAAAATCAATGAGGCATAATTTTTCTTTGGTTATATGTACATTTCTGAACACTGCAGGACAGTTATGTCAGTCTACTCAATTATGCCAGTCTACTGTTTCCACAATAGTACCTTATAGTGTTTATATTATGTAATAATATAGAGTAGACAGAATTATCTTCTAAAGTGGAAAAGTACTTCCTCTCCCAGGGCACACATCCAGGTATGTGATATTCAAATTCATTGCCTAAATTAAGCAGCAGCTGGGGAAAAATGAATTACAGCTGGGTCCTTCTTTATAGAGGCTTGATTTCTTCAGGGTTACCTCTGCCACACAAGACACAGGTCCCAGAGAAGGAACCCTCTTTATATAGGCACAGGCATTTTAAAAGAACCAAATGCTGTGTTGACTGTAATCAATTATTTAATTTAATACAAAAGGCATATTAACCATATGTACTATATGCTAACTGGACTGTAGGTTTAATTAAATGTTTTATCTAGGTTGCATGATGCTTAGACTTAGTCTGGTCAAAGATTCATAGTTAATCTAGTCTATATGGAGACATACCATGAACAGGGCTGCCAAGAGGAATTCAGGGCCCCGGTACAACAAATTCATGGGGTCCCCCCTTATAGTTGAGTAAACAAAAAAAATTCATGGGTATGGTCACACAATTGGGGGTGTGGCAATGCGCCATTGGGGCATGGCTAGCACAATAAAATCACTAGGTCCTGAATTCCCCGGAGCGTGACATTTGTCCAAGCACTCCTGACTTTCAGGACATCTAGCACCCTTGTGTAGTATAGGAAGAATGCAGTGTGTATAGAAAGAGTTCAGTCTTGGCCTGCGCCCACTGGGCTCACCAAACATTAGCATTGTCCCTACTAGAATCACAAAATTTCACACACTATGCTGCTCTGTCCTACCTGTTCTTCTCACTTTTACCACATGTTGCTGCTGGTTTCTTTAGTTGCGGCTTGTCCGAATCCTGGAATGTTGGAGGACCTATTTGGAAAAAAAATGGCTACATTTAGAAAATTACAGCCAGCCCAACTGTTAAATCAATAACATCCATGATTAATAATTAGGCCTTCCTCCAGCCCCAACTATAAAATAGTATTCCCATTACCCCGCAAACAAAATAGCAGCCATTAATTAGCCACCATCTACCTCACACACACACACTACATTGCCAAAAGCTCCCTGCCATCACACACACATTACTGTGCCCCTTTATCATCACCGCGCTATGCCCCCTTATGATCACACTGCGCCCTCCATGCTCCCTTTGCCCCTTTCTTTAACCCCCTGTGCCATGCTGCTTGTCCCTCTTTTTTTAACCCCTGTGTTATTCTGCTTGTCCCTCTTTTCTTTAACCCCCTGTGCCATGCTGCTTGTCCCTCTTTTTTTAACCCCCTGTGCCATGCTGCTTGTCCCTTTTTTCTTTAACCCCTTGTGCCATGCTGCTATTGTCCCTCCTTTCTTTAAACCCCTGTGCCATGCTGCTTGTCCCTCTTTTTTCTTTAACCTCCTGTGCCATGCTGCTTGTCCCTCTTTTCTTTAACCCCCTGTGCCATGCTGCTTGTCCCTCTTTTTTTAACCCCCTGTGCCATGCTGTTTGTCCCTCTTTTCTTTAACCCCCTGTGCCATACTGCTTGTCCCTCTTTTTTTTAACCCCCTGTGCCATGCTGCTATTGTCCCTCCTTTCTTTAACCCCCTGTGCCATGCTGCTGATGTCCCTCCTTTCTTTAACCCCTCTGTGTCATGCTGCCCCACCCCCGTTTTTTTAAACCCCCCCTGTTTTCCTCCCTTCACTTATCTTTACTTTTCTCTTCTTTCTTGTCTTCTCTGCTGCTCTGTGCTCCATTGCTCCAGACTGACTGAATGCTGGGCGTGACATGATGATGTCACACCCGGCATTCAGTCAGTCTGGAGCAATGGAGCACAGAGCAGCATAGAGGAGGGACGCTGGCGCCGCAATCACGTGAGTATGGTTTTGTTTTTTTTAACTACCCTGCTCCCCTCACCAACGACCGAGCGCCAAAGCTGGGATAAAAAAAAAAAAAAAAGCGTTTAAAAAAAAATCGTCTGCGCGAGGGCCCGAGCCGGGCCCCCTGACATGCCCGGGCCAGGGCCCCTGACATGCCCGGGCCTGGGTAATTAGTACCCGCTCCCCCCCCTCTCGGCGGCCCTGGCTATGAACCTATGGAGGCTGAAAACTCTATTTACTTTTAAGGTAGATTTAGATGGATATGGCTTCTATTTAGGGCTGGGATGGATTGAGAATGCAATGGAACATAATTATGACATTTATTTCAAGAGCAGGAACTGCATTCCATCACATTCTTGCTGGGTGGATAGTTCTCCTTCAAATTGAGGATGGTCTGATGTATTTGTGACGTTGCCATTTTAGTCATGTGAAGAATAGGTCATGCAGGCTGCAGGTTGATCAGCAGCCTGAGAAAATAAGAAACAGTTGAAGAAGAAGGAATGTGAATCACAGACTAATGATAAAGAGTATGTGTGGCACCAATTGCTGAGGAAGGGATTGTGCAAGAACAAACTGATAAAGATTAGCATTTTAGGTACCTGTGAAAAAAGGTTATATGGTGCACAGACTGGTGAAAATGGGGGAATGTAGATCACAAGCACTTCTGTAAGGAGGTATGTGTAACACAGATTAGTAAGGAGAAGTGCTTGTAGCACACTTACTGGACAGGTGCATGTGGAATGTGAGCAGGTGACAAGGAGGCATGAGAGACACATAATGATGAGGAGGGGCCATGTGAAATACAAAAAGGTGATGATGGTTAGTTGTGTGTTATCTTGCCCACCTTCATCTTCATGCACATGTTTTTTTATCACTAAAGCATTGATTCTATTTCAAGAGTTATGTGACGGAATGTAGTTCATCTAATGACTGATTATTATTTTCTGTTGAACTTATGTATAACATTGTGAATATTTTATGTAACCTTTCAAAGTGTATTTTGTTAACTGACCTGAGTCAGACCTAGGTGTCATGACCTGCATCCTGCAGCTCCTGTCTGCAGGTACTTTGTTGGACCTTTGTATATATTTGTATCCTGCCAGTAGTACCACTGTCCACCAAAGGGGCCACTGTGGTACTTAGACTACTACCTGCCTCGTTATTGCTGGAAGCTGAAACAACTGCTTCTGGCCTATATAAGCCTGCCTGTCCCAAGCAACATTTGCCAGATCATCTGTTGCTGTCCCTGTTCTCTGGTTACTTATTGCTACCTGTTCTCTGAAGTTCCTAGCACATGTATCCGCAGATAATCTCAGCCACTGTGTCTACTCTATTATCCTGTGGTAACGCTTTGCATTTTATTGCTACCTGTTCTCCGAAGCTCCAGCACATCTATCCGCAGATCATCTCAGCCTCTGTGTCTACTCCAGTATCCTGTAGTAATGCTCTGCAGATTATTGCTACCTGTTCTCTGAAGTTCCCAGCACATCTATCCGCAGATCATCTCAGCCACTGTGTCTACTACACTATTCTGTTGTAACGCTTTGCATATTATTGCTACCTGTTTTCTGAATCTCCAGCACATCTATCCACAGATCATCACAGCCTCTGTGTCTACTCCACTATCCTGTGGTAACGCTCTGCATATTATCGCTAACTGTTCCCTGAATCTTCAGTGCCTTGCTCTGCAGACCATCGCACCTTGTGCCATCTCCATTACTTCATGGTAAAGTCCTGCGGACAACTGCATTCTGCATCTGTGTTCTTTAGCAATTTCTGCCATACCCTACCGTACTGCAACCTGAAAGCTGTGTAACCTGTGGTTAATAAAAAACACTTCATTTCACTATGCTCTCTCTGTGGTTTTTATTGGTAATCCTGACAATAGGCAAAAGTCAATGGTCTTTTCAAAGTAGCCAGGCCCAGAGACAGATAAGATCTCTGAATAGTTTGTGTATGTCTCAGGACATCCATAATTTACTTGGAAAGCCCTGTGTCATTTTGGACATCCATCTAATTTAGGTGAAAATAAAATTCCTAAGGTGGGGGGTGAAGAGTCAACAAGAAATGGTTAAAAAAAATCCCTAAAAAGTTAGTCTTCTAATAAAATCCTGGGTACAGTGTTCATTTTTTGAGGGGGTCTATCACGACAGAAATGTGCCATTCTTCTCAATGTGTACTCCTCACACACCAATTCCTGAACTTGTAAGTAGGGACTCTGGTTTTTATTTCCTATTTTATTTTTTCAAACTTATTTGTGCAATTTATTGTATGTCTGTTTATTAACTTTTTGTAAATGAAATCCTTGGAAATAATTTCAGATTAAACATATTTTAATCTAACGTATTCTCCGTAGTTCTTTGTGAACTTACAAAGCCCAAGGAGAGTCATGCTACATGTGTATGTGATTTAAGTGGGAAACATTAATAAGAGGTGCTGGTGAACGTAAGGACGCCAGAGTAAATCCTTTGTGGTGGCAGAAAAGGTGTATTCAATAAGTAACTAAGGTAACACCAATCACAACCAGCTGTTCAGATTGCTGTATCTGAGACAGGCTGGGGTGTTCGTGACAAGTTATTACATAGGTTAAGAAAAAGGGTAAATAGTGATGTCAGCCTTTATAATATGTCCGTTCACAAAGACTTTACTTTAGAGCATTCAGAATGGTGTTATTTGAGCAATCATTAATGATCAAATTTTGACCAATGTGACTGCCAGAAATTGCTAACTAACAAGCTCCTACAATGTCTACTTTCTGAGCAACTTGTGGTTTCAAGGTTAAAGATTAGAAATTTTGCAATATGTCATATTTCAACAATATATTTATGTCTCAGCATTAGTAATTACTGAAGGTGCCCCAGAGCCACCTTTCTCAAACTGTCAAGAAATAAACCACAATGTCAATAAGATGATTTACCAAAAGAGAGAAAATATGAGATATTGCAGAGCACAGGCTACAGTTTAATCTACTCATTGTCTTTTGTGAGTTTTTGTTCAAGATAACTCAAAACCAGATAAATGTTTTCCCATGTATAGCTCCTTGTGTGGGTTAACTTTGTAATCTTCAAATTTGAAGATTTTAAATTTAGGGTTTTCTCTAACATATATGTTTTTTTATAAAATGTTGTAGATTTTCTATTTAAATATACCTGGCTTTGAAACTATTGTGAAACAAAGAAAATTGAACCATTAAGGTAAACAGGCAGTCCTACACTATGAGTTTTATATATATTTGTAAGCTAAATAGCACCAAAAGTTCCAAATGTAACAGTTCTCTACACAAATATATACAATTTATTTGTCTACTTTTTTTTAGTCCTGGAATTATAATACTTTATTAGTGTTTGATAGCAGGTATATTTCACATACGTTCCCAACCTACTTGTTTTAAAATCCCAGAAAAACATGTATTGTATGTGTAAGCTTCTGAATGGCTATAGGCATGTTGAATAGCCAAAAAATGGTCCTGGGGATATGGATGGAGAGTAAGGGAAGCTCCATCCATTAGATCCATTAACCTGATCTTCCAAGTCACCAGTGATTGTGCTGGTAATCAGGAGCTGCACCTGAGTGGTGCTGTTAAAAGGCTTCAAGGCAGCTCAGTTACTCTCTCACTGCCTAGGGACAGGGACTGCAGAGTCTCTGTGAGAGAGAGCCTGATATATGCCTGTAAGTAACTGTGCCGAAACTTCTTTTTATTTTGTCTTAGTTTGTTAGTCATAAGTGACCAGTGTTTGGTTAGAGCCGGAGGACATGGTGTTCATTTTGAAGTTTTCTCTTTGCTTTCTTACTGAATAAAACTGTCTTATGTCAGTTACATGAAATCTTTGGATTTGTGTGAAATCTCTCGGCTGCTATAAGCACCATCTACCCTAGGAGATGCTACCAGGCCCCCTACCCGGTCACCTATACTATAAAATTCTCAATACATTAGCTATACTATTTGCATTATGTTAATTTTATATTGAGCATTCATTATTTTGAAACTGCATATTGTTGATACTTCCTTCATTTCATAGCACAATACATTTTTCTAACTTAAAAAACTTAATCCTGTAAATCATAAATAATGACTCAGTCACAGATAACTTTGGCAAGAACTTTTTCCTAGTTTAATTAGAATAAATTAGTGATGGAGAAAACAAAAATGCTAGGCAGCTAAAATCTGGCATCAGAATGACTACACCCCTTCTAGACTCACAATGATGTGCCCCTTTAAAGCAGGTCAAGGGGTTCCCCACACAAAAGGGCTAAGAGTCACCTTTACCTCAAAAGGGATAGCGACCTGCGGCTAATTGGCAAAAGCATCATATTTATTAGTCGCTGGTTGCAATGCTTTTCTGCAAACGCTGTGGTCCTTTAAAGAACAAACAGCCCACCACTAAAAGACCTAAACAAACCCCACACCCCCTAATAAATATGTTTAATGAGCAACTACAAACCCTCCTTAGTGAGGTGAACCCCATCCAATCTGAACAGGGAACAGGATTTCAATGGAAGACTCATCTAAAGCTGCAGCGGTAGCCGACCAAACTGAAATGAATGGGCGCCGTAGTCCTTCCATCTAAGTCTATAAACTCAATGTACAGCTGAAAGGTTGCTTCAATTTACAGCTTAGACCAGGGGAAAAAGTTAAACTGTGTAAACACAGTATCTAAAGACTACATACTCTGAGCTGAAAGCAACCGGTCATATGGTCGGGTCTGCATGTGAAGCGATGGAGACCCAAAGCCAGTTACCTAGATTGTACTTCTCGGTCCTCTGAATTTAGTCAAACCGCAAGCATCTCTGCATTAGAGACATCTGACAACAGCTGTGGTTGATCCCCATACTGTAAAATGTCCCTCTAGTTTATTTTATCATCATATTTAGTCACGGGGAGGTGCTACTACGTAGAATTGTAGAAAGGCAAAAAGCAGAAGAGAAGTCATGTGTTGCCGTGTGGCGCACTTAAGACAGTGTGTTAGCAAAACTATCAAAATTGTGTAAAGTGTAGAGGGTAAAAAGACTAAACTCAGGAATTAACTCATTGTTAAAGTACTGTCTAAAACGTGTGCTGTAATATGTGCTCAGATTAGAAATTAGTGTAGGTAGCAAGTGTAACAAAAAGTGTAACATTATGGTGCACAAAAATGTAAGAAACTGTTATCTAAATTTACAGTGAGTGAAAAGCACCAGACATTCCACTAAGGAAATATGGACATATTGTATTCCCACGAAACTAGTGGTTCAGCGTAATTATCAAAAATGTGTAAAGTGTAGTGAGTCAAAAACTGAACTTGGGAATGAACACGTTTTTATGGCTCCATCTAAAATAATATGGTATTATATCTCCTCCAAATAGAAATAGTTGCAGGGTAAATATAACAGGAGATAAGATCCTCAGTAATTAATGAACAAAGAGCTGTCAGACATTCTCCAGGATTACAAAATTAATGGAACTGTGGGTCCTTAGATTGGGTTACACAAATTTAAAACTGGACAAAATAAGCAAAATTAGACTGGGCCAACAGGGAACATGAATTTGAGATCCCAATAAAGGAGCTATAGCTTGCACACACTGGATGCTAGAGTTAATGATGTCTACTTATAATAGCACCCTAAAAAGGTCTCAGCCCTGTAGACTAGACTAAAATTAGCAGTCATTGAGCAATGAGTAGTTATGATAAACCAGCCATCTTGCAAATATTGTGCCACATACAAATACTACCTGAAAATTGTGTAACTCTATAAAGGTATCCACCACAACTGGTGATAGATATACTCAAAGGTACAAATGGATAAGCCAGTAGACATTGAGATTGAATCCTCAAGAATCCTAAAGAGATACAAGGGTAGATCCTGTGAGCCGCATTCGCATGTTAATCCCCAATTGGTAATAGATGATTTTATCCAATCGTGACATCTAAGTCAAGATAAGTGAGCATGTAATAGCCTCAACAGAGAGCACTGAACCTGTTCCGAATCAAAAGAGTTGGCACTGTCCTATCAAGATCCATGATGTGTCATGTAGAGAAAATGCAGTGCATGCGTCATACTTAGCGGAGACACATGTCATCAGTCCTGTGTCCAGAGGGTCCGTTGCTCCCTTATGTCGTGCTGAATGGTGCATTTCTCGTATACTAATCGTCTTCACCTAGTAGAATCAATAGTACTGAAGTAGGAAACACGTTACTAGTCAACAACATGTGCTTGTGCAATCTGTGGGCGTTCGATAGCAGTGGCTGAGCAACCTGGCAACCTCCAGGGGTCGAAATGAAAATGGACAGGTCGGTGATGAAAGGGTGAGCGGAATGAGAGTCCCCTGGCTGCTAAAAAAATTTTGTAGTAATACCGCACTTTTGCCTGGACCATAAGTAGGGTGAGCTGCTAGGGGGTCGTGGGAATGGAAATGAAGGTACTGAGTTAGTTATCCCTGGAGCACCACATGCCAGGTGACTGTTGCTGAATATGATCGCTGGGGGGGCATTCTAACTTGTCACATTATTGTGGCTAAGCCATCCCTAGCCATGCGCGGGGATGTACAGGGATGGGCTGGTCCGGGGGGCATTGGTCCCCCTGGCCGCTCAATTTCCCCGCTGTTAGGGCCGGTCACCCCTGGGATGGAAAATAACCTGATTTTGACCCGCGGCTACATCTCATGACACGGGATGCGGCCGTGTCAGTGCACAGGTGGCTGCATCACATGACACGCGATGCGGCCGCGTCCAATGACATCGCGTGTCATGTGATACGGCCGCCTGTGCGCCCCCTGGGCTGAAATATGCCAGTCCGCGCCTGGGGATGTATGTCCCTCTGTTACAGCCATGAGCCAGCCAATTGGTGTCCCCGCTGCGAGGCTGCTCACTCCAGAGCACATGTCTGCATCTGTACACAGCAGCCGGTGGTTCAGCCTCAACAGCCAAGCTGTGTGAATGAGTGGGGCGGACAATGTTCCGTGGGAACTCCAGAAAGAGGTAGGAGGGGACAGGGCCCACAATGAGCATCAGTCCCCCATGACCAGCACTGGGCATGCTGCTGCCAATGGAAACAGGGGGTCCCAGTGTAAGAACAGTAAAAGGCAGAGGGGGGAGTGGAACTAAACAGCAGGCTAAGCTGTGTTGTGCGGGGGTGGAGGGGACTGAATGCCCGTAGGGGGATAGGAAAAGGGGAAAGAAGAGGGGAGAAGGAGAAAAAGGTATGGAAGGAGAAAAGCAGACAGGAAAATAACTGTCAGATAAGCTGAAGAGCAAGGAGGTGAAACAAGATGAAGGAAAGGAAATTGAGGGTTTAAACAGGTACAAATCAGTTATACTAAGCCTCCATCATTCACACAGGTCCCAAGGATTTTGTGCAGATGAAAAGGCAGAGCAACAGCCCGATGGGGGTTTTATATGAAAACCCAGGAAACTCCCCTGTTGATTCCATTGTCTGTAAGGGGCTTATAGATAAAACTTAACCCTTGGTAGGTAAGTGTTTTGTGTATGTGGTGCACAAACCTCATGTGTTTAAGTGCATTTGGCTATCCTTTTGTCAAAGTATAGTTTTAAATATTCTTGATACATGATTGAATATCAATATTTAATCATTATACAAATGTTCATGCCTGTTTCAGATTTTGTTCTTTCCTGAAAGGTATTTTTAATATGAAGCTAATATAGCTACATTCAAACTGTATTCCCCTCCTCTAAGTTCCATTCGTTGGCACTTTTTAAATGATGTTTTAATGTTGCATTGGCTCAGAGGTTTTTTTTCATACAAAAGAAATTAAAATTATTGAAATATGTCAATGTGGTGATCCACAAAACGTAATATTTAAGTAAGTAAAATAGCTTTGGATTATCTCATAGGGATTTTGATGTATTGCAAAGATTTTTGTGACTCTATAGCTACATTGAGTAAAAGTAGTATAAGTGGGAGTAGGTTAAGCTCTAATAACAGGAAAAACAAGAAGAGTGCTGGAACCAGATATATTAAAAATACATATAAATTTGAATACATTAAAAATTTAATAATAATAAGCTATAATAGCTTTAACGCCTCATGTAGTAAAATAAAAAATTGCCAAACTTGAATGATCACAAGGTCATATCAAATTTCAAAGCAATACTTCAGATAATACCTAAACAATCATATTAACATAAAATAGGTAATTCTCTTTTAAATAGCACATCAATGGTATGCTGAAAGAAACAACGGGGTTAGTAAATTTGAAGCTGTGCCAAAATGGGTGGAGCCGATAGCAATATCTCTTGACGCGGTTCTCAGCCCTGAGTGGCTGTTTCATCAGAGGCAAGGAAGTCAAACTCATCTCCAGCAGTGTTTATACAGGAAAATAAAGGGGTCACATGACTCCATTGGTCCAATCCGCACAAGATCTCATCTCTCATATGATGAGAACAGAAAACGATCATGTGGTCCTCAATGTGCGATAGACAAACAAGCTCTAATAAAGAGATATGTTTTCAGAAACCATTCAAAGATCTTAAGGCTGCATGAGAATCTGATTGGGTGTGGTAGAGAATTCAATCAGTGGATAGCAGCACATGAGAGTCTTGCAGGTGAGAGTGAGAAGCTACCACAAATGAAGCGAGGCACAGGACAAAGGTAGATCTAAGAGGGAGAATATTTTGAGATGAGATTTGAGATTGAGAAATGGGCGGAGTTTTGAGGTGTTTTAGCTGAGGGTGCTGAGAAAATTTTGATTTATAGACAGTGAATGAGATTTGAGAGGAGGTGGTGACTCTGGGAGAAGGAAAGATGATGAGCTCTATTTTGGACATGTTGAGCATTAGGTAGCCGTAGGACATTCATGTGGAGATGGCAAAGAGTCAGTTGGTTACACGAGAAAAATAGTGTGGTACTAAGAACCAGTAGAAGAGGTTACAGTGAGAAAAGCTTTTTAACTCTTAAAAACTTGCAAATAGCATCTCAGTTCGATCAATAGCTTTTGTTTGAATATTTTTTTTACTGAGAAGGTGGCAGTTTTGCCATGTACGCTAAACTTCATTAAGACCATTAAATAATATTTGGTTAGAAACATAGAATTTGACAGCAGATAAGAACCACTTGGCCCATCTAGTCTGTCCAATTTGTAACCTATGGTAACCTCAAACCCTATTTAATCCTTTATTCTTTGTAAGGATATTTTGTCTATGTCTATCCCAAGCATGTTTAAATTGCTCTACTATATTAGTCACAGTCACATCTGATGGGAGGCTATTCCACTTATCCACTACCATAAGTAGTTTATCCTCAAATTTCTTCTGAATCTACTTCCCTCCAGTTTCAGTGCATGTCCTCATTACTCTTCCTTTGAGGAATGTTTCCGTCCTGTACATTGTTAAAACCTTTGACATATTTGAAAGTTTATATCATGTCCACCATTCCCTTCTCTGCTCCAAACTATACACATTAAGATCTTTCAATCTTTCTGGGTAAGTTTTGTGCTGTAGGCCATGGACCATTTTATCACTTCTTTGTACAGTCTCTAATGTATTTATATCCCTCTGGAGATATGGCCTCCAGAATTGAACACAGTATTCTAGATGAGGCCGTGCCAGTTAACTAACAGTGGCATTATTACTTATTTCTTTCTGCTACTGATTCCTTTCCCTATGCAACCAAGCATCTGACTTGTCTTTCTCATTGCTTTGTTACATTGCTTACCTGCCTTTACGTCACGTGAAATAGTGACTCCTAGATACATTTCCTCCTCAGTAGTTTCCATTATAGTGGAATTAATATTGTATTTAGCCTTTGGATTTTTGAGATCCAAGTGCATGAGTTTGCATTCTTTGGCATTAAACTGTAGTTGTCATTCTATTGACCATTCCTCTAGTCTACCTAGATCATCAATCATTTGTTTTACCCCTCCTGGTGTGTCTACCCTGTTGAATATTTTTGTGTCATCCACTAAATGACATACTTTCCTTCAATACCATTTGCAATATCACCAATAAAGAGATTTAAAAGCACTGGTCCAAGTACAGATCCTTGAGGCACTCCACTGGTAACCTTTCCTCCTGTGAATGAACTCTACTTACTATAACTCTCTATTTTCTATCCTGCAATAGAGATCCTAGCCATTTAACATCTTAGAATCCAATCCCAAGCTTTTGATTTTATTTAAATGTCTGTGAAGGGGGGCAGTGTCAAAAGCCTTACTAAAATCTAGGTAAGCTACATGCCCCCCCCCCCTTGATCTATTACTTTAGTAACCCACAAAAATAATACAATACTGAATACCTGGCGCTAACAAATATTACACCCCTAGTAGGGTATCTCAGAGACGCTGCTTGTCTAGGGATAGTGTCACTTCCCTGTAAAAAGCCAGATTAAACAATAAAGAGAATAAGACAGCGCGAAAATGAGTCCTCCAAGGGGTGAAGAGTCACAGGTTGTGAATAGGTGAATTAATAGATACGGCCCACAACAATAGCAAATCAAACCAAATATATCATGTTTATTAAAACCATAAGTATTAGAATATAACAGTACATGTTAAAATATCATGTGATCCCCAGTATCACATACCCTATACATGGGTTCTCTACAATTACCACCCAATCAAATCAGAAATATCACTTCATACAACTTTGACAATGCAAAGCAGTTTTTTTGAGCCATGAATTCCTTTTTGGCCACCATATTTTTGTTCTTTCCATGTAAAACATATTTTTAGCTGCATCAAAAAATAAATGCTCATTACCAAATTGTGACAGTTGCATAGTCTCAAAAGTCCTAACCAAATCAAGTTTTGCCTTAGTGATTTCTAAAAGACATATTCCTTCTTTCCTGAATCGCACCTCAAAAGATTAATGAAGGAACTTATGATCTCTAAAGTCCTTTTTTTGCAAGGCTACCAGTTCATCTATTGTGTCTCCTAGTCTAGGGAGTGTATCTTTTATTAAATTGCCATGTGTTTGTGCCATATATTTGTGTCACTGCTCTGTCACTAATTTTAACCAGCCAGCTCATTGCAGACTTTGATCAAATTTGGTGAAAATAGGGACATTTGTGAAGGGATCATTAGAAAATTGACTGGGATTGACTGGAAGTGACTGTTAATGATATAAATAATAATATTGGAACAAAAACAGCTCGAAATGACAATATTTTACCTATTTTTCACAAATTATAATTAAATCCAGATCCAAAACCAAAACCAATATCAAAACCGTTTGCAATTTTTGGCAAAACTGGTCGCAAAGCCGAAACACAAACATGGTTTAGATCCCACACCGGTTCTGAAACCGAAACACGAAGGGCAGCGCACATCTCTATTAATTATAGTAAGATAGCTCAAGATATGTTAAGGTCTTTTGGGAAAATGTTCTATATGTTTATACATTTAGAGAAATGTGTATCATTCATTACACTTATGTCCATTGTTTCTGCTTTGATTATACATTTAGCAATTTCTACAGCATAATATCTAGAACTAACCAAAATTGGTGTATACATAATGTATGTAAATAATTTTGAAAGCAGGAGTTAGTTCTTATGCATTGCATGTGATAAGGGATATTGTGGCTGATCTCATAGGAAAAAACTTGCACAAAATCTAATTTCAAATTCGAGAAATATCATCTCAGATGAGGCATATTTCAAAATCATGAAATATTTCACATACAGGATGGGAACATTTAGATAATGAGATAAATAAGTTGATTGGTTGGCAGGTGGAGTAGAGGTATTTGTATAATGCATGGAACAGAGATTGGACAGTATATATATATAAATATATATATATATATATATATATATATATATATATATATATATATACGTATATACATATATATATATATATATGTATATATATATATATATATATATATATATATATCTATAATATAAATGTCTAGTGCCGTGTGTTAGTCTGCCTGTGTGTGGAAAAAAAAAACAAGCTGCAGCGCCACCTGCTGGGCAGAGTTATACACTGACCTATATATTTCTTGAAGGAGAAGTGACAGTTGGGAGTGGTTGGTGGTTGCCGGGGGTGACAGTGGGGAGTTTTTAACACCTTAAGTAGCTTGATTTGACTAGAATGCATGAGTATCACGCACGGGTTAACTGACCTACTAAATTCTTAGTGTGTGTGTGGAAAAAACCCTCAAAAAGGGCTGAAATTTGGTATACTGACATTATTGATGAGTTGAGGGGGTCAAACTCATTTTCGTGAGGTAATTTTACCTCATGAACACACATGTGTACAGTGGCGGATCCAGGGGGGAGCGATCGGGGCAATCGCCCCCCCCCCCCCCCCTAGCAGGGGTTTGCTGCCGACGGCTGCACAGTATGTGCAGGTCCGTTTGGCAGTGACAGTGTGCTGCCCGGCTGCTCTGATTGTGTTAAACACAATCAGAGCAGCCGGACAGCACACTGTCCCTGCCTGTCACTGCCGAGCGGACCTGCACATACTGTGCAGCCCCCGGCAGCCTCAGAAGTCGGAAAGGGGGCGGGGCCTAAATCGCCCCACCCTAACATCCTCCCGGGGAACAAAACATTTTCTAGATCCGCCCCTGCATAAGTAGCGGCATGTGTTAGTGTGTGTGTGTCTGTGGAAAAAACTATTTTCTCAGAAAGGGCTCATCCGAGTGACCTAAAATTTGGTATACTGACATTATTTGACAAAAAAATGCATGAGTATCATGCACGGGTTAACTTGTGTGTATATATATATTTATATATAAAGCAGCAGATAGATTAAAACGTGGCGCTCAAACACAAAATATGTGAGTAGAAATTAATAAATATCCAATATAGGAAAACACTTTCTTCATAAGATAAGGCAGCCTCCCTCCCAGATTACGGATGGTACTCCGATAATGAATAAATCAATATATACACAGATAGGAGGATGAAATGGCGCCAATATAGGTAGTGTTAGCTGGTAACAATCACCCAGACAGTCAATAATTGCTGATATGCAGAGTATGAATCTTAGCAAGCTGGTATATTGGCGCCATTTCATCCTCCTATCTGTGTATATATTGATATATATATATATATATATATATATATATATATATATATATTATAGATAGATAGATAAACCACTAGAAACAGCACATGATAAATAAAAAAATAAATAAGTATTGTGAGTTAAGGAATATAGATGAATACAGATTTATTAAAACCTAATACACATAGATAAATCAACTCTCATCAATTCCTATGCAAATAGCTGTTCAATAGCTAGATATATACCTCTATAATAAACTAGAGATGAGCGCACTCGGATTTATGAAATCCGAGCCCACCCGAACGTTGCCGATCCGAGTCGGATCCGAGACAGAACCGGGTATTGGCGCCAAATTCAAATCTGAAACTGAGGCTCTGACTCATAATCCCGTTGTCGGATCTCGCGATACTCGGATCCTATAAATTCCCCGCTAGTCGCCGCCATCTTCACTCGGGCATTGATCAGGGTAGAGGGAGGGTGTGTTAGGTGGTCCTCTGTCCTGGTAGATCTCGTGCTGTGCTGTTTAGTTCTGTGCTGTGCTGTTTAGTTCTGTGCTGTGCTGTGCTGTGTTCTGCAGTATCAGTCCAGTGGTGCTGTGTGCTGTGCTCTGTCCTTCTGAGGTCAGTGGTGCTGCTGGGTCCTGTGCTGTGTCCTGTTCAGTCCAGTGGTGCTGTGTCCTGTGCTCTGTGCTTCTAAGGGCATAGTTATTTCCCCAATATTCCCCTGTGTTTAAAAAAATAAAAAAAAGTTATTTAAAAAAATACCAAAAACTAATTTAATTTTTTTTAATTACCACAAAATTTGCACAACCAATCCTGCAGTATAAGCCCATTGGTACTGCAATATTACCAAGTTCACACATTCAGCAGTAAAAGTCCAGTGGTACTGCAATATTACAAAGTTCACACATTCTGCAGTATCAGTCCAGTGGTGCTGTGTCCTGTGCTCTGTCCTGCTGAGTTCCGTAGTGCTGCTGGGTCCTGTGCCGTGTCCTGTTCAGTCCAGTGGTGCTGTGTCCTGTGCTCTGTGCTTCTAAGGGCATAGTTATTTCCCCATTATTCCCAAGTTTTTAAAAAATAAAAAAAAAGTAAAAAAAAATAAAAAATAAAAAATGAAAAAAAAAATATATAATTATAACCAAATTTGCAAAACCAATCCAGCAGTATAAGTCCATTGGTACTGCAATATTACCAAGTTCACACATTCTGCAGTATCTTGTGCTACATATAATGGAGACCAAAAATTTGGAGGATAAAGTAGGGAAAGATCAAGACCCACTTCCTCCTAATGCTGAAGCTGCTGCCACTAGTCATGACATAGACGATGAAATGCCATCAACGTCGTCTTCCAAGCCCGATGCCCAATCTCGTAGTACCGGGCATGTAAAATCCAAAAAGCCCAAGTTAAGAAAAAGTAGCAAAAAGAGAAACTTAAAATCATCTGAGGAGAAACGTAAAGTTGCCAATATGCCATTTACGACACGGAGTGGCAAGGAACGGCTTAGGCCCTGGCCCGTGTTCATGACTAGTGGTTCAGCTTCACCCATGGATCTTAGCCCTCCTCCTCCTCCCCCCCCTACAAAAAATTGAAGAGAGTTATGCTGTCAGCAACAAAACAGCAAACAACTCTGCCTTCTAAAGAGAATTTATCACAAATCCACAAGGCGAGTCGAAAGATGTTGATGGTTGTCAAGCCTGACCTTCCCATCACTGTACGGGAAGAGGTGGCTCGGGAGGAGGCTATTGATGATGTAGCTGGCCCTGTGGAGGAACTTGATGATGAGGATGGTGATGTGGTTATTGTAAATGAGGCACCAGGGGGGGAAACAGCTGATGTCCATGGGATGAAAAAGCCCATCGTCATGCCTGGTCAGAAGACCAAAAAATGCACCTCTTCGGTCTGGAGTTATTTTTATCCAAATCCAGACAACCAATGTATGGCCATATGTAGCTTATGTAAAGCTCAAATAAGCAGGGGTAAGGATCTTGCCCACCTAGGAACATCCTTCCTTATACGTCACCTGAATAACCTTCATAGTTCAGTGGTTAGTTCAGGAACTGAGGCTAGGACCCTCATCGGTACAGGGACACCTAAATCCCGTGGTCCAGTTGGATACACACCAGCAACACCCTCCTCGTCAACTTCCTCCACAATCTCCATCAGATTCAGTCCTGCAGCCCAAGTCAGCAGCCAGACTGAGTCCTCCTCAATACGGGATTCATCCGAGGAATCCTGCAGCGGTACGCCTACTACTGCCACTGCTGCTGTTGCTGCTGTTAGTCGGTCATCTTCCCAGAGGGGAAGTCGTAAGACCGCTAAGTCTTTCACAAAACAATTGACCGTTCAACAGTCGTTTGCCATGACCACAAAATACGATAGTAGTCACCCTATTGCAAAGCGTATAACTGCGGCTGTAACTGCAATGTTGGTGTTAGACGTGCGCCCGGTGTCCGCCATCAGTGGAGTGGGATTTAGAGGGTTGATGGAGGTATTGTGTCCCAGGTACTAAATCCCGTCGAGATTCCACTTCACTAGGCAGGCGATACCAAAAATGTACAGAGAAGTACAATCAAGTGTCCTCAGTGCTCTAAAAAATGTGGTTGTACCCACTGTCCACTTAACCACAGACATGTGGACAAGTGGTTCTGGGCAAACGAAGGACTATATGACTGTGACAGCCCACTGGGTAGATGCATCCCCTTCCGCAGCAACAGCAACAGCTGCATCAGTAGCAGCAACTACAAAATGGCTGCTCGTGCAAAGGCAGGCAACATTGTGTATTACAGGCTTTAATAAGAGGCACAACCCTGACAACATATTAGAGAAAATGAGGGAAATTATCTCCCAGTGGCTTACCCCACTTAGACTCTCATGGGGATTTGTGGTGTCAGACAATGCCAGTAACATTGTGCGGGCATTAAATATGGGCAATTTCCAGCACGTCCCATGTTTTGCCCACACCATTAATTTGGTGGTGCAGCATTACCTCAAGAGTGACAGGGGTGTGCAGGAGATGCTTGCGGTGGCCCGCAAAATTGCTGGACACTTTCGGCATTCAGCCAGTGCCTACCGCAGACTAGAGGCACATCAAAAAAGCTTGAACCTGCCCTGCCATCACCTCAAACAAGAGGTTGTGACGCGCTGGAACTCCACACTCTATATGCTGCAGAGGATGGAGGAGCAGCAAAAGGCCATTCAGGCCTACACAGCCACCTACGACATAGGCAAAGGAGTGGGGATGCGCCTCAGTCAAGCGCAGTGGAGACTGATTTCCGTGTTGTGCAAGGTTCTGCAGCCATTTGAACTTGCCACACGAGAAGTCAGTTCCGACACTGCCAGCTTGAGTCAGGTCATTCCCCTGATCAGGCTGTTGCAGAAGCAGCTGGAGAAAGTGAGGGAGGAGCTGGTAAGCCATTGCGATTACACCAAGCATGTAGCTCTTGTGGATGTAGCCCTTCGTACGCTTTGCCAGGATCCGAGGGTGGTCACTCTTTTAAAGTCAGAGGAATACATTCTGGCCACCGTGCTCGATCCTCGGTTTAAAGCGTATGTTGTGTCTCTGTTTCCGGCGGACACAAGTCTACAGCGGTGCAAAGACCAGCTGGTCAGGAGATTGTCCTCTGAAGAGGACCGTGACATGCCAACAGCTCCACCCTCATTTTCTTCCACATCTATGGCTGCGAGGAAAAAGCTCAGTTTTCCCAAAAGAGGCACTGGCGGGGATGCTGATAACATCTGGTCCCGACTGAAGGACCTGCCAACCATTGCAGACATGTCTACTCTCGCTGCATTGGATGCTGTCACAATAGAAAAAATTGTGGATGATTACTTTGCTGACACCATCCAAGTAGACATGTCAGACAGTCCATATTGTTACTGGCAGGAAAAAAAGGCAGTTTGGAAGCCCCTGTACAAACTGGCTCTATTTTACCTGAGTTGTCCCCTCTCCAGTGTGTACTCGGAAAGAGTTTTTAGTGCAGCGGCGAACCTGGTCAGTGAGCGGCGAAGGAGGTTGCTTCCTCACAACGTTGAAAAAATGATGTTTATAAAAATGAATATCAATTCCTCAATGAAGTACAGCACTGCCCTCCAGATACTACAGAGGGACCTGTGGTTGTGGAGTCCAGCGGGGACGAATTGATAATGTGTGATGAGGAGGAAGTACACACTGTAGGGGTAGAGGAATCAGAGGTTGAGGATGAGGATGACATCTTGCCTCAGTAGAGCCCGTTTAGTCTGTACAGGGAGAGATGAATAGCTTTTTTGGTGTGGGGGCCCAAACAAACCAATCATTTCAGCCAAAGTTGCTTGGTAGGCCCTGTCGCTGAAATGATTGGTTTGTTAAAGTGTGCATGTCCTATTTCAACAACATAAGAATGGGTGTGAGGGCCCAAGGACAATTCCATCTTGGAACTTTTTTTTTTGCATTATATGACCAATCAACAGTCGTTTGCCATGTTCAAAAAGTAAAACCAAATTTAAACAAATTCAAGAAATTAAACCAAAAGTAAAATGCCCTGTCATAATTTAAAACAAGAGGTATTGACGTGCTCTAAAACTACTGTATTGTTGTTTATATTTTATAAACACTACACTTGAAAGCTTGAGTCTTTCAATAAAAAAGTAACTGTCCATTGCACGAATATTTGCAACAGGGACAATTTTAGGGTTAAGAAAGTCAACTAATAATAATACTTCGACGCTGTCTGTCTTTATAAACACTACACTTGGAAGTTGGAGGAGGTATTGTGGCCCCGGCACCAAATTTACTACCGGGGCCACTCCACTGTGCAGTCCATATTTAGGTGTATCAGATATTAAACAACGGTGACAGTTGATGCCCAATTTTTTAATTATATTGTGGCCTCGGTACCAAATTGTGTACCGGGGCCACCACACTACGCAGTCCATACCCTTTTTTGGTGGAATTCTGACCCGTGGAGGGTTTTTTAATTATATTGTGGCCTCGGTACCAAATTGTGTACTGGGGCCACCACACTACGCAGTCAAGATAGATAGATGCGTATCATAGATAAAGTACATTCAGTGGTGTGGGGCAAATTGAAAAATATTAAAAATGCACTGACATTATCAAAAACAAGAGGTTGTCACACGCTAAAACTCCAACATGTATATGATGGAGAGGATGGAGGAGCAGCCGTATGTGCAGTGTAATGCAGACCTGTTGAAGGTTTTTTATATATTTTATTGTGGTGCCCAGTGCCCACTCCTCTACGCAGTCCAGATACATTTATTGGTGCGAATCATAAAAGTTCAGGGTTTTTAATATATATTGTGGTGACCCACTCCTCTACGCAGTCCAGGTACATTTATTGGTGCGAATCATACAAGTTCAGGGTTTTTAATATATATTGTGGTGACCCACTCCTCTACGCAGTCCAGGTACATTTATTGGTGCGAATCATACAAGTTGATGGTTTTCTTATTATATATATTGTGGTGACCCACTCCTCTACGCAGTCCAGAAAGATACCTCGTTGCAACGTTTTGGACTAATAACTATATTGTGAGGTGTTCAGAATACACTGTAAATTAGTGGAAATGCTTGTTATTGAATGTTATTGAGGTTACTAATAGCATAGGAGTGAAAATAAGCCCAAAAACTTGATTTTTAAACTTTTTATGTTTTTTCCAAAAAAAATCTGAATCCAAAACCTTAAATCCGAACCGAGACCTTTCGTCAAGTGTTTTGCGAGACAAATCCGAACCCCAAAAATAATGAAAATCCGGATCCAAAACACAAAACACGAGACCTCAAAAGTCGCCGGTGCACATCCCTATAATAAACATATACATATCAAAAAAGGAGCAAACACTCCAACAACATCAGACATCGGAATAACGTCACAGTGATCAAAGATATAATAACTACATATAATTGCAGTTCAAATATACAGTCACTATGCAGTGACCAACTATATATGTACTAAACAGAGCATTCCTTCAATCAAGGTCCCAATATAAAGGAAATCTGTAGTCTCATCTAAGAAGTTTCGACTACAACTTCTATGACTTGGATGGTATAACAATAATGGTCATCTGATCCTCCACCAAAGTCTCTGTATATTAACTTAAAAAGCAACCATCTAGCAAATGAAAACAGATGCAGATTCTAGCTCAGCAATCAGAGGGATATATAGCTTTCAGTGGAGGTACTTCAATGGACATACAGTTTCCACATGGATAATAATATATTGGATAAATAGAGTGACATGTTCTCCATCCAACCGAATAGTATTAAGCCACAGTATAATGAAAGATCACACTCAAATTGAATAGAAGTCCACCTTCACAAATATATGGCTGGGTAAACCGATAGCGCTATACACTCACTGTGTGGTATCTCGTTGATCCTGCGCCCTTCCAATCTGTAGTTCAATAAGTGAAAGGACTTCAATTGGAAACAGATAGTCCGTGGCAGAAGTAAACACTGTGATGAACAGACGAACAGAAAAGGCATTCAAAACAATATTGATATGATGATACCTGGACTGACGCATTTCATCATTAGCACAATTTCCTCAGAGGCAACATGGGTAGTCTGTATGTTCCGATTTCCAAATGCACCTTCATAAAGGACTGCCCATTAATTAAATTTTCATCCTGTGTGTGAATCTGAAATTGATCTGTTTAACCCATTAATGGTGTTCCTCAAGGTTTTATCTATGTGATACATATAAAATGACATAAATTATAACAATAAAATAAATTAATGACCTCACACTATGATATTTAAAGCAACTATACTTTGCATAATTCATATATAAATAAATAAATAAATGAACATACAATACAATAACTCATAAAAAGCCTAAAAAATCCTAAAAAGAAAGAAAGAGAGAGGTCTTATAATTATGTTATACAGAGGATTAAAAATTAAATCCAAAAATCATATCTGAATACTACTATTATATTATTTAATAACATAAATAAATCTAAAGACAACCCTATAAATAAAAGCACATGTATAAAATAAACTACATGCTTATATATAGGCAGCAATAACACAAAGTTCAATTCACTTTTTATTCTAAACTGTATTTTGTAATTAAATGTGAATTTTCTGAAACCTCTTGTGTTAGGTTGACCTGCAGTACCCTTTTAATTATGTTGAAATATGCTTTTACTTCTTTAACTATATTACCATGTGTTGAGCTTTAGGAAAGGTAACTAAATCTTAAAATAGAAAAGTGAATTATATACCAAGCCTGCTAGGAAATTCCAGCAGTGAACTAAGTTTGAATCATTCTTATGTGAAGCCCAAAAGAATTTCACTGTTGGAAAATGTATTTTGTGCTCACCATACCAGCTTAAAACAGGGGAAAATAAATATAATAAAACAAAGCTACTCAATGGTGGAATGAGTGCATATTTTTTTTTCTTTTATTGAGTTTATTAAAATATATGTCATTTGAGTTTTGCATACCTGTATCCTGAAAGTTGGCATTAAATTATCTGCATCATGTCAGGTTTCATTATTATAAGAATTTTTCTTTTGAAAACCCCAATAGCAAAACAATCTTTAATGTTATACTAGAATTAAAATCACCGCCGATAGTGTCATATCTCTGGGAGCCATTACCTCCAGGGCTTTATGAATACATTACTAGTGTAGTTCAATTTAAAAGAAGTAACTAGTTTAAGGGAAAAATGCTACTGGCAAAGAAAAAATAAAGTTTTCACTTGTTGATTACATTTTTTAATGTTATGTCATTATGCGTTGGATGGTGGTGGCTCTTTGGAGACCTGGATATTTTTTTTTTTGCCTTAAAAGAGGTATAAAAGCAACATTCCCAATGAATGAACTATTAAGAATTTGATATGATAATCTATATAAACATTATGATTTATCATGCATGGGGTAGGCTAATTTGTATTGGACACATTCAATATTCTGTATGTAAAAGAAATGGTAGTTCCAGTAATTTTGGATAAAAAAAGGGCACCAAACAATATTCGATAAATACAATTATTATGTTTTTTTGTCAATTCAATTGGGATCTATATAAATCTCAGGTGAATTAAGACTAAATTAACACGTTAAGACAAGGAATACTTGGAATCACCAGTATCATTAGAAGAAATAGATAATGCCATCTCCTTGTTACCCAATAATAAAACATCTTTTTTAGATAGTATTCCACTCGAATTTTAATGTCAGAAGCATTACTTATTCTAATTACAAAAATGGACCCTCTTCATCCAGAGTCCTTTTGCCCTATCTCCCTATTAATTAGACATGTTAATATACTTTAAAAATTATTAGCTATTAGACTTTATAAAGTCATTAACCAAGTTGTACATTCAGATCAGACACTGTTTATGCCTGGTAAACCAACCATCACATGAGGGTGAGGATGAGGCAATGATGGTGTCGTTAGATGCTGCCAAAGCCTTTGACTCAATTGAATGGCTGAATCTAATGTACCTATCTGTACCCCTATCTTAGTACTATAGTGCTTTGGCATTGGTCCCAATTTTATAAGAGGGTTGAAATTGTTATGCTCTAACCTTACTGCCAGGATATGTAGAAATGGATATGTTACTAATCAATTTGATTTGGGCATGAGTACATACAAATGATGTCCACTAGTGCCAGCACTTTTTCCCTTATCGCTCAAACCCCTTTCCTTTCATGATAGGTCTATAGAAGATATAATAGATCCTTCAAATGAGAATCTGTATACAGATTATATGCTGCATTTTTTTAGCTGATGCAAACAATCATCTAAATCCCTACATCATATGTGTTATTACCCGCAGGCCCTGTATGCTTGGGTATGCTGGTACTTGTAGTTTTGCATGCTCCCATTTGCTCTGGCAGCCATGTGTATGTCAGTTCCTGCTGATTGATTAGGTACCAATAATTTACTACTTAGTTAACTCAATAGCTCACTAGACATAATATAAATTTGAAAAATTTAATTTTAATTAAAGCATTTCTCATCAGTCTTGGTTGTATGTAGTCCAAAAAAATAATATTGTTAAAAAAAACTAAATAAATAAGTAAAAATAAAAATTCTAATTTTATAACCACATGGATTTCAGGGAGCTGCGAGCTGAAATCCAGCGAGATATTACCGTATTAACAGTAATATTTTTGGAGCGCAGGATTTTCGGCGATCCCGCCATCAATTGAATATGCCCCTAAGACTGAAATTATTAGATCATAAAGCTTAATTGTTTCTCACACATCTTTGATCTACATTGAACAAATGAATAATTTGCCCTCTCTTATAGTTTGTCTTAGACATTGCAAAAAATATAATGTTTTTTTTGCATTCTTTATTTACTTGACTGACTGTTCCCTGAGTTCTCCATTCACAATTGTTCTTATACCACTTTGCTGAAACTACTATTAATCACAGTAACCTCTCTTACCTTTTATTCCACTGATTTTTAACATGCTATTTCTTCATATTGGTATTATTGTCTTACTGTAAGTTCTGCACATTGTAGTAAATAATTTATGTTGCATGTTTTCCAAAATATAGCTGTTGTTGAAAGCTTCTGTTACTCTAGGTTTAACATATAGGGATTAGGAGAGGCTTCAGGCCATGCTAAAGCAGGCTATAATAGAGGAACTTGGAGACTGGCGGAAAATTATGTTGGCACTAACAGTTGCTATGTAAAATACAGCTATTCAGTACATTTTTATAAAGAAAAAAATTGTGACATTATAGATTAAGGTTATGAAAACTCATGCAAAAATTACTGTTCTCCCCAAAAATAGTCCTAGCAGAGATGTGATGTGAATAGTTGGAGAAGTCAATATACTTCAGTCAATTAGAGTGGCTGGAGCATTGGAAAACTGCTCTAATTGGCTCTTCGAATATTGACCTCTCATTAAGTTTATTAACTCATGCTGCAGCTCAGCAAATATTAGATTGTTCACATCAGGGCCTAAGACATAATATTTACAGTTTTTTAATAGTTTTAGTATTAGGTACTTTCAAAGAACTACATGTTCAAGTGAGCTGTTGGTGCCAGGGCTTGCTGGGACTAGTAGTTCCATATTAGGACTAAATATTTTTTGAACAATACACTGTTACGCGAGTAACCAACACCCAAGGGGTGCCACGAAGTGCTCAAGTACTATTCAGTATGGGGCTAGTTTGTTCATGGTTTTAAGGGAACCCTGCCATGTGGGCTGGGACAAGTTTCACTCTATAACAGGGGAACGCCATGCAGCAGGTCTCCCTATTATAGTGTTACTAGACCAACAATTCACAACCTGGTGCTGGATGCTGCTTTTTTAGGAGGATCCTATGCTAAATGTCTCCCTGCATTAGCGATAATCTTCCTAACTATAGCAGCATTCCTGGTTACTTATTATTTTTTGGAGGGGATCATGCAGTTTAGAATTTATTTATTTGTTCTATTTTTAATTTAGCAACAAATATTTTTCTGTTGATTAAGTCTGCTGTATCTTTACTTCGCCCGTATCAAGTTACAATCAGAGATTATCTTGATGCATTCACATATTTATGACAACAGCAATGGCAGTAGATCTGGTAGTTCAATAGATCTTGAAAATACCCTTGTTTTAGGAGTAATTTCAATTCTCAGAGCTCCCTGTATAATTTTAAAAATGTATCCACAAAACATTAGATGCTTTATATTTATGAGAATATGAAAATGTGAAAGATAGAGGATAGAGGTGAGATAAATTGCTACTAACACTTAGGCTGTGCACACACTACAGGGTATTCAGGGAATTATCGGGCCATTGACATGATAAACAACCGTTCTGGCCGATATCGCATTAGTGTGTACGCTCCAACGATTAATGATTATCGTTCCAAAGCACATTATATAAGTTCATTTGATGTTTAAACCAAACTAAAAATTTGGTTCAATGATGGAACTATGCCGTTCCAATTCTGCAGTGTGTATGCACTCACGACCGGCAATGTCCATAGATCTCTATGGATTGTGCCGAGTCACAATCTTTTCAGCCAATGGTTATAACAGATGAAGAGCAATGATCTGAAGGTAAGTCTTGTAAAACATGTCTAGTGTGTACACATGAATCGCCATGCTGATTGGAGCTTTTCTTTTTCAGTTGTTGGTAAAATCGCTAAAGATGTCGCATTGGTAGAAATTTTCTGCAGTGTGTACCCATCCTAACTGCTGTCCACATGCTATTGGCATAACAATACATAAATGCATATGATGATTAATTTGGGAGATTATACAAAGAGTGCTTATGACTAAAGGACATACAAAGACATAGCACGGGTTATACAGTTACCAAAGGAAGAAGTCAAAACAAGAAAATAGTCAGACAGACCAACATCAGGAGTTCAGAATGGACACTAATATATCTAAGGGCAAAGTGGATGATCAGTCAGGCATTGGACAATATCCAATATCAGGGGGTAAATGTATTAAGCAGCGAATTTTGCAAGTCGCTAATATTTGGCGACTTTGCAGGTGAAATTTAAAACGCCAATGGCTTTCAAGGCAAAACTTGAGCTGTTAACTATTGTGAAACTGCTTCAAACTAATTTTCCTTATGAATTGATAATGTCCTTAGCCCTTATCATTGTTAAAACAAGTTATTATTTTGTAGTTATAAACAAACAGAGTAAATAGAGTGCGTCCAAAGAGGTAAAATAATTTATTAAATTAAAAGTTCAATATAAAAATGGACAGATCTCATACATATAAACATATGATAAATACAACCTTTAAACATATGTAATAAGTATAATTGGTATTGCAGTATATATATAGCGTGTAGAGCTCAACAGGTTGTTTTAACACATCTCTATAGAGTATTATTAATTAGGTGTCTGGCCAGTACACCATCAGGACAAAGCACAGATCTGTAGTGGAGAATCCTAATTCCAAAAGGACAAGTTCTATTTAAATGGGAAGGATCTCACCCATGTATGATTTTCATCTATAATGTGATGGCACAGTCTCTCGCAAAACGTTGCACAACAGTGCGATTTTGTCCGTAATGGAACCGTGAAAATATCACCTAACCCAGCACCCAGAGTTATTGTAGGTAGCTTCGAGGTTCCTCATAAGCAATAGGAGCACTATATACTCTATGCTCCACTGTAAGGGGGACCGAAAAGTGAAATAAAAGTGCTCAGTTTTATAATAGAGATAATACCTTGGCAGATGAATTAAGAATTTTTCCATCCAAACAATGTTGCCAAATATTATAGAGGTTCTCAGGCACTCACATTCTTCTGAATAACAACAAGTAACAGATGTCCCACTTGTCGGCTGTCCCGTGGTTGAAATACAGCTCTGCGGTCACGCTGATAATAGTGATATAATCACGATCCTACACGGGTGAGATCCTTCCCATTTATATAGAACTTGTCCATTTGGAATTAAGATTCTGCACTACATATCTGTGTTTTGTCCTGATGGTGTACTGGCCAGACACCTAATTAATAATATTCTATAGAGATGTGTTAAAACAACCTGTTGAGTTGCACACAATATATACTGCAAAACCAATTATACTTATTACATATGTTTAAAGGTTATATTTATCATATGTTTATATATATATGAGATCTTTCCATTTTTATATTTAACTTTTAATTTAATAAATTATTTGACCTCTTTGGACGCACCCTGTTTACTCTGTTTGTTTATAATTTAAATCTGGAGATTGGCAATCTCATACAGGAGTTGCAACAGGAGGAAATAGATTCACTCTATTTATGAGAATATAAGGAGTTTATACACGGTTGTAGCAAGGATAGTCTTTCTATTAAATTGTAGTGTCTTAGACTGCCATATAAATAAGTTTTACTGTGTATGGATGTTAGAATGAAAACATTATAAGAAATTACATAAGAAAGTTAATTCATTTTTGATGCTAATATGCCAGACCTGTCACATGTTCAATGTAGATATTAATAGTTTGCAATAAAGTTGTATAGTTTGAAACATTGCTTTGGAGTTACACCATTAGTGCCTCTTGGATCAGCCACTACCTTACTTCACCCATGTCACATTTCAATGCAGAAAATCACAACTAAAGAGCCTGGAATATGGTGAAATACACAATATTTTCTGCAGATATGTTTCCAGAAAATGCAGTAAGGTACAAACCGGATGGTGTAGATATAGCAGAGGGATTGCATGGAGATGCAGAAATCAGATAACAGGAACACGGCTGATGCAGGTGAACAGGTAGTTTGTAGAAATCCCTGAGAAAAGGTGCACCAGGAACACAACAAGGAACAGCACAACAAGAAACATATTGCAATAACAATGACCAGCATGGTACATGGGAAGGAACAGACATAAATAATGAGAGGCACAGGTGTACCATTAACGAGGAGCAGAGATTAACTTCTACTAGTGAGTGAAAATGGCCATAGTGAAAGAGCAGCACATTTGGTGGCATGGAGGTACTGCATCCAGGAACACAAACACGGTAAGACTAACACAGTTCTAAACAAACAGGAGCTGCAGAAGGCAAGCAGCATCCTATAGGGAGATGCTGCAAAGCAGACGGAGGCGAATCGTGACAACCCAAGTCTGCAACACCACTATATTTATTTGAAACTTTGCCAGTGAAAGAGCCTTTTCAGCTCTTCACAAGTTGCAATTAGGTTTATCTATAATAACCCTAGGCTCCCTATTTTGGTCTTGGTTTTGAGACATATACAATTTGCCCTGCCCAATTAAAAACACAGGACTGAATTCGACTGGTGAATTAGGCTACAAAAAACCTCCCGAGTCTCCATTGCACCAAAGAGACCCAGGATTAGAGCTAATACAACTTTGTGATTCAATAAAATGTATGTTTATTACTCTGACGTTGCACTTTAGAGGGGTTATGAACTTTTTGCTACAATGGTGAGCTGTGGCAACTTAGCAAAATAACACATATTTCTTTTGTGCTGGCTACTGCTGGTCAAATCTGCAGTATCTACATACCTGTGGGGAAATGAATATGTGTAAAATTACTGTAAAATATACAAAGAAGGCTTTTTGAATTTAGATTTTTCCTTTTTGTTTCGGGTTGAAAATATATTGTTTATCAGATAATTGCTAAATTAATAGCAATACACATTTGTGCATACATGTATTTTGTGGAAGGTCATATTTTTCAGCCTAATTAAGGTAGCTTAATGTGAAAACACAGCATTCAAAATTAAAATGATCATGAACTAACAGTTTGCTGAATACCAACTTCAAAATTGTTCCTAGTAGGTATCAACCTAGTTTATGGATCAATGCAATTTAAATGCCTTAGTAAGGTATAAATGCTTGTTATGAGCACCTAGGAAATGCCAGATTACCATCGTTTTGGAGCTTAATGAACAAGAGAGAAGTTCAGTTCATTATGACATATGAAGTTTAAATATCTAATTAGTGATTGCAAAAGACCAAAATGTCAAACCAGCTCATAACTTTTGTGCATAATTAGAAAGATAACTTTTTCATAAGCAAAGTGTTCATTAATGTCAGATTTTTCTATGAATATATGTTGAGTTGTTTATGATTAAATGTCTAATGAATTTGTTAGCTCTAGTTAACATTAATTGCATCTATTGATAAGCAAATCTTGCCCCCCCCAAAGTTTTTCTAATTGATTGCCTGAATTATTGGCACATGCTTAAACCAGATAGGATGTCAAAACTTTATATCACATGCCACCCCCTTATGATATCTGAAAGAGGTTGCAGTAAAGGAAGTGGCTGGGAGATGCAGAGGATGAAGTCAGCCATCTTCTTATTCTGAAGATGTGCTAGATGGGCAGGATTAGAACAGTTGAGGTATGTGGAGAATACCTATCTTTTAATAATTGAAACATTTACATCTGACATACTTAAAGAGAAAGTAAAGCCACTATTTGAGATTAATATACCTAAAATAAATGAAGTGTTTGTACTTAACTTTGTATGTCCTTCATGTTCCCTTTAACAAAAGCCCGTGCCATGTCAGTCTTTTGACCTGTATCAGTTATTAAAGTAATTCTATCGTTTTCAAATAAGCATTGCCCAAGCGATTGTATTTGGTTTCCAAGGCACAAAGTAATTTATTTTAGCAGATGCAAAGTTTAACAGTTCAATACATGATTATAATATAATACAGTACAGCCAATACCAAAAGATACATACATACCACGCTCGCATTGTGCTCGCTGCGCTCCCACGAGTACCAGTGAACAGTAGTTCACTCTAGAATACTGTGGTCAGAGAATGACTGAAAACCAGTAGGAGCACAGCTATATTATATACACTCAGTGTTACAGTGAGAACAATGGAGAAGACGTGGCTTGCTTCTATAGGTCCAGACTTCAGGTGGGTCCAATGTAAACAGGTCATAGGCTAGTTCAAACAACCCCCTCTAAGGCTAAGGGTCAACATTCCAGATGATTCTCCTGCCCAGAAACCAGTTTAAACTAGTCCATTAGCATTTTACAGTTTGGTATCACTCTGACTATTTATTCCCTAACATCAATAACTAGAGTATGCAATATGCGATCTCTTCGGCGAATGAACCGGACAGCTGCTGATGAATAGGGGATTAAAATGATATAAGACATGACACATTTCCAATAACATGAACCTTAAATAACACTGAAGTGTACATATAATCATAATATATAAACTAATAATAAACTAATTACTATCTGCTCATAAATCACTGTATAACGGAACCAATATGAATATGAATTATATAAATATCTAAATGTTGTAATGCGAGTGTGTGTGTGCATATTTTACCGTGCGATCGCAGTATGCCACGTGTAGCGTGGCATACTGAATGCAATCGCACAATAAAACAATATTAATCAATATACTTTCGTTCATCCAATTATACGACTTCGGCACAGTTCCCATTTTGGACATTGTCCCAAATGTGGGAATAGCCTTAGCTGTCTACAATTGAGTGGGAACGTAATATTTTAAGTTATATAGCTGCTATGAAAAGCCAGATTAATGCTAAACAATGCATGTTTCCTACATGGGTCATACATGAAAATGTCAGCTTTGTGTGTACTGGTCTATTAGGCCTGCATATCCATTCTCCAACTGGTTCGAAGAATGGGTTAAATAAAATGTGAAAATCCACCAGATTTTCTCTTTTAGATCAATTAAATAAATTGAGCTAAATTTAAAAAAACTATTGAGCTTCAACAACGTTTGAGTCAGTTCAACCATTTTAGAGCCTGTTCGACTATGTTCCAATCAGTTTGCACATAGTTGATTTATAATGTATACATTCATGCTAAAATTAAGTTAGTGTTAGGGTCATCAGAAAGTGTATGGAATTTGTATGTTGTCAAACACTTTCCCATCCTGACATTAAAGCAGAGTAAAAAGCAAGACGTTTTTTGCTTGTGTTTCACCAGTAGTGCGATCTTGCCACAGTACATGATGCATTACTTTTCAGTAAAAAACAAATTCAGCCAATACAGAAAATAAGCATATTTTTAAAAGAAAATTAAACATTTACTCTTACACTTGTTCAACAGATGTTACAGGGTGTGTGAATCTACAAATCTGATAAGCAACTTGTAGTTGTACAATGAAATAGACCATCTGTCCACTTACAATGTGGTTATTTAATCATTAAAATTTCAGTCCATTCAGCTTGGTCATGCTTACTCTGTTAAAAGTAACGAAACCCAGTAGATCTCACTGAAAAGCCATTTGTTAGAATTTATACAAGCAATACATTTGAGGTAATATAAAAGTAATGTGTCTTTTAATTTAAAATATATTACAATTCTTAATATACTGCTGTATTAATCATTGATCATTGGCTACCAAAATTAATACATTTTGGTGTTTTTTTTATTGTGAACAGTGAACTTTGAACACGAATGGCATACCTAGAATGGTAAACTTCCAATTGAGTTCAAATTTCGATTTAAACATCATCATCATCATAATCATCATCAACAACATTTATTTATATAGCGCCAGCAGAGTTCATATCGCTTTACAATTGGGAACAAACAGTGATAAAACAGTACCGGGTAATAAATATATACAGAGAGGTAAGAGGGCCCTATTCGCAAGTTTGCAATCTATGGGAAAATGGTTTGATACACAAGGGTAAGTGGTACATCATATTTAATATTTGTCCAGCTAGAATGCAAAGGTTACAAGTATTTAGTGGGCTGTATGCTCAGGCACACAACTATGTTAGTCAGAGGGTTGTTGTCTTGTGTTAGCTGTGTCGAACATGGTAATAGTGTAACCTAGGGAGATTAAGAGGCTGGTAGAGGAATATTATAAACTTGTCTGAAGAGGTGGGTTTTCAGAGAACATTTGAAGGTTTGAAGACTAGAGGAAATTCTTGTGATGAGAGTGAGTGAATTCCACAAAGTGGGTGAAGCCCGAAAAAAGTCCTGTAACCGAGAATGGGAGGAAGTGATGAGAGTGGAAGAAAGATGCAGATCTTGTGCAGAACGGAGGTGTCTAGTTGGGAGATATTTTGAGACAAGTGAGGATATGTATGTTGGTGCAATGTTGTTGATGGCCTTGTATGTTAGTAGAAGAAGTTTATATTGGATTCTTTGAGAAACAGGCAACCAATGTAGAGACTGACAGTGGGACTTAGCAGATGAAAAACAATTTGCAAGGAAAATGAATCTAGCTCCTGTGTGCAAAATAGATTGTAGGGGTTTGAGTCTGACTTTGGGAAGACCAATAAGGAGAAATTACAATAGCAGATGCGGGAGATAATAAGTGCATGAATTAAAGTTTTTTCAGTGTCTTGTGTGAGATATCTAAGTATTTTGGAAAGGTTTTTTAGATGTATGCAGAATGATGTAAATATAGTTGATGTGGGGAACAAAAGATAGTTGCGAGTCAAGGATAACACCTAGGCAGCGGGCTTGCAGGGTGGGATTTATGGTCATGATGCCATAGAATGATGGTCATGATGAAATAGAAATGGCAGGCAGGAAACTTCTATTGTTGGGTGGGAATATTATCAATTCTGTTCTTAAAAGATTGAGTTTGAGTTGGCGAGAAGACATCCAAGATGAAATGGCAGAAAGATAGTCAGTAACGTGAGACAGCACAGATGGTGAGAGATCAGGAGAGGATAGATAAATTTGTGTATCATCCACATAGAGATGATACTGAAATCCAAAGGAGTTTATTAGTTTTCCAGGAGAAGTGGTGTAGATAGAGATTAGCAGAGGACCTAGGACTGAGCCTTGTGGTACTCTAACTGATAAAGGAAGCGGAGTGGAGGTTGTTCCAGAGAAATTAACACTGAAAGAACGATTAGATAGGTAGGATGAGAACCAGGATAGGACAATGTCTTCATGATTTGGGATTGCAGTGTCTGTAGGAGGAGAGAGTGATCAACAGTGTCAAGTGCAGCAGAGAGATACAGGAGAATTAGAATAGAGTAATCACCTTTAGTTTTAGCTGTGATCAGATCTTTCACAATCTTGGTCAGCGCAGTCTCTGTGGAATGTTGAGAGTGAAAGCCTGATTGAAGAGGATCTAATAGGTTGTTTGCAAAAAGGAAACATGTGAGGCGAGTGTAGGCAATTCTCTCAAGTTTGGAGGGGCATGGGAACTGAGAGATGGGGCAGTAATTTGAGAGAGAGTTTGGTCAGAATTTAGTTTTTTTAGAATAGGTGTAATCACTGTGTGCTTGAATAGTCAAGAAAAGGTACCAGTAGAGAGATATAGATTACAGATTTTAGTTAGAGGTGGAATGAGCACACAAGACAAAGACCTACCAATATGTGAGGGTATGGGATCAAGAGGACACTAGGTAGAGTAGGAAGATAAGAAGATAGTAGAAACTTCCTCTTCATTTGTGGGATCAAATGAAGAGAGGTTGTCAGAGGATGCTGGGAAGGAATTGAGCTGATTGCTAGTCGAGGGAGATGATACCATTTCAAGTCTGATCTTATCAATCTTGTCCTTGAAATAGGAAGCAAGATCCTGTGCACTGATGAAAGTCGGAGGGTTTGTGGTGGGAGGATTGAGAAGAGATTTAAATGTGTTAAAACGGCATTTGGGGTTAGAAGCCTGAGCATAGATGAGAGATTGGAAGTATGCTTGTTTAGCAGTGTCCAGAGCATTTCGATAGGAGTGGTAGATAGAATATATTCACTGAAGTCATTAGAGGTACAAGATTTGTACCAGTGATGTTCTGCTTTACGAGAAAGTTTTTGTAGATTTTGTGCTACATTAGTGTGCCATGGTTAGTATGAAGAGTCGCTGGAGCCACATGATCAAGGGCTAATGTATGGTGAAAATGAGGAAATGCCATATCAGGGGAGGAGAATATAGAAATTGGGGAGAGAAGGTGTTGAAGAGAGGTGGAAAACTGTTGAAAATCAATACAGATAATATCCCTGCGGGTATGTGGAGGCTTGGATGAGTTTGACAGCAGGGAGGTTAAAGAACTAGGAGTGAGCGTCTAACTAATAAGGTGATAATCCGAGAGAGGGTAAGGAGTGTTAAGTAAATTAGAAATAGCAACTAAGCATAGTCTAGAGAAAACAAGACAGTGGCCTTCCTGATGAGTAGCAGATACAATCCACTGGGAGAGGTCAAGTGAGGAGGTCAAAGAGAGCAGTTTTGAAGCAGCATTGGAAAGTGGATTAGCAATAGGGATGTTCAAATCACCCATGATGATGGTGGGGATGTCAGAAGATAAGAAGTTAGGGAGCCATGCAGCGAAATGTTCAAGAAATTGTTGGTGGGGTCCAGGGGGGCGATAGATTACAGTGATACGAATAGAGAATGGGTTAAAAATCCCAACAGTATGTACTTAAAAAGATGTGAATGTGAGTGTTGGGACATTTGGTAGAACTGTGAATGTGCACTGTGGGGATAGAAGTAGTCCAACACCACCTCCTTGTCTGCCTCCAGGTCTGCGAATGTGCGTGAAATGGAGGACACCATGTGAAAGGGCTGCAGGTGAGGCAGTATCTTATTGTGTGAGGCATGTTTCTGTTATTGCCAGAAGGTTGAGGTTGTTTGAGAAGAAGAGGTTGTGTACGAAGGTCAGATTGTTACAAACAGAGTGTGCATTCCAAAGGGTACATTTAAAGGACTTTGAAAGAGATAGGAGACAGGTGATTGAGGTTTGCTGGATTTCGGTAGCATTCAGATATATGCGTAAGGGAGAAGTGTGGGGGACCTGGATTGGGTGATAAGTCACCAGCTAATAGAAGCAGGGAGAAAGAAAGATAGGAAAGATGATTGTAAGATGTGTGTACTTTTAGTTTCTCATAACAGGGTGAGGCTGTTATAACTATTGAATTTAAATAGGATGACAGTTCATGAGTGTGTCACGAGCTGCGGCAGTACGCCACATCCTGGCGTGAACTAGCAGCCGGGCGTGTGCTTTCATTTCTGTGCTCTGTTATTATCCTTGTGGCATAGATGTTAGAGGGTGTAGGGACATCCTCCAACACCAGGGGGAGCTCTCACATGATTTAAACTGGTTCACTTATATTTTTATACATGCTTCCTGGTTATGTTATTACCTATGCTAGTTCTAGCCAGTAATTAATTAGCTGCCTCCTGAGGCTGATTGTCAGTCCTATCCTTCTCTGTCCTGATTGGCTCTTAGTATTATTTAAGGCAGTGAGATCTGAGCCTCACTGCCGGTTATAGCGTCCTGTTTTCAGTTCTGCTGCCTGCTTATTTGTTCCTGTGTTGGTGTTTCTACCTCTGATTGATTACCCGTGTATGACCCTTGCCTGTTCCTGGACTCTGAACCTGTGCTTCTGACCCTGATCTATTGCCTGGACTCTTACGCTGCTGTTTTGCCTGTCATCTCTGACCTCGGCTTGTTTACTGGTTTCACTGTCTGCTGCCGGCTCTCGACCCTTGCTTGGATTCACTCTGCTGTTTGCTCCTACACACTATCGCTGGGTTCTCCACAGTCAGTGCACATCTCACGACCCTCTGTTTGTCTGCGGCCAAGTCTGTCCTTACCACTAGGGGCTCCAGTGAACACCAGACTTTCAGAGCAGACTCCGGGTTTTGTCACACTGGCTGGAGGGGTTCCTAACAGAGTGTTTACTAGATGTGAGTAAAGTAATGAAGGGGCAATGTGGACAGAGGTGTGTTTTGCAGGTAGGGGGAAGGAGGATATAGTTCTGAAGATAATACCATGAAAGGAAAGCAAAAAAAATAATTTGGGAAACATTGTTATTTAGAAGGCAAATAGCAACAAATGCAGGAATTAAAAGAATTACTTAGTTGTAGTGTCCTGTGCAATCAGAAGAAACAGAGTAAATATGTAGATTATTTCTAGAGGTCTTCAATTGTTGTTCAATGTTTGTTCAACTGTCTTGTTTAATTTTATTTTCTAAACACTTTGTGATAAAAAAACACGCCTGCGCCCACATACGTCTTCCCCAGACATTCATTTTAAATTATTAATTAAAAATATTTAAACAGTGTTTCATTTTTTTATTTTTATTTTTAAATACTAATTTTAACTCTAGCAGCAATAGGGATGTGCAAACCTCAAACCCAAACAGTGAATCTCAAACACGATAACATTAAGAGGGCTCAGAAAAATGTACTAAAAAGTGCAAAAGTATTGGCAAAAACTCTTTACAATATAAGTACATGTATATGAAAAATAAGGTTTGGAGAAAAAAAAAGCACTAATCAATTAAATGGTGTAACGCACAACAGTGGTGAGTGATACAGCAGAGAAATGAATAAAAACACAGACTTGCAAATAGGCAAAATAGCTCTTTTGTGGTTATTTTGCATTGTATACAATATCTGGATTGAAGTCACAAACAAGGAAAAGGAGTCCAGAATATTACCCTAGAAATCCCCAATTAAGTACTCCTGGGCATTATTCCTTCATTCCGATGTTCATAAATGGCAATCCTTGCTTGTTGAGTCAGCATCTTACCGCGTACGGAACAAGGAAGTGGTACGTGGAACACAGACTACAGTGGCTGTTATGTGGCAAAAAACTCCAATGCGCTTCATCCATTCATCATACTTTCTCAAGGATAGATCTTTGATAGTAAACATATTCAGATTATTGAGAATCATAAGGATGATTTTTGTTTACAATACCTACAGCTTGAAAATCTGTGTACAGCAGAAAAAAAGTTTGTAGATTACCACAATTACAAAATACCTGGAAAATAATATTATTCCAAGAGGCTTAAAAGTACAAAAGAATCTGCCTTTTATAAAACGCCAGAAAGATTTTTATAAGACATGGAACACAATACTGGATGAATGTTCCAAATGACCCTAATTATAGAGGATAGATCATTTTCCCTTCAAACTATAGAGTCCTAAATTGAGACACTGGATGAGAACTTCAAACTGCTTAAAAATATGGACGACTTTAAACAACTGACTACTTTTACTCAGGATAAAATTGATAAATTGGAGAAGGACATTATTAACAGGAAACAAAGGAATTTCCACAGAGTCCTGGAGGAGGCTAAAATGATGATATCATGAAAAGTAGACAGAAACAAGTATGCAACCAGGGGAAACACAAAGGAAAACACCTATAAAACTTGCATCTAAGAAACCCAATAAAGAGAGGGTATATCAACCATATAATGAAAGACATTTTAGTTACTCCCCACAAACCAGAGAAAATAAAATAAAATCGATACTTAGGAACTCATACCAGAAGGGTGAATCGTTTACACAATAAGAGAGGTATGATACTTGTAGATCCCTAATGAAAAAGATTAACAACCCTTTGCCTAGTAATTATAAAAAGAAAATATTTTTTTCTGAAGATTCAGAAACTTTTTTAGAGTTCCTTTTTGGAGCTGAGGAACCACCACTCCAAATAGAAGCTATCACCACCCCTTGAAAAAAACAAATGAGAAACACACATTTCCAAGAAGAGGAAAAAGGGGAGGAAAAAATAGACACTAATAAAATAAACACAGAATTTGTCTCTCAGGAGGGGTGGGGTAGTGAATAATGATGCTGATTATTCCGACAACACTTACCCCGACCTCTTCACACCGAAGGGCTCCCTCCCGATGAGACTCCAGGACGACTGTGCCAACCGACTGGAAGCAACCGCGATGAATGAAGAAGCCGCCGTGACTACATGACTACATGACGTTACTGAGATCCTCAACGCTGTTATCGGTGCTGTTAAGGGGGTAATGTAAGTATGCGGGCATGGACAATGTACAACGCATTGTAAAGTATATTATCCATTCTTGCATACTTACATTACCCCCTTAACAGCACCGTTAGCAACGTTGCAGATCTCAGTGACATCATCAAGTCGCTGTGTCTTCTTCATTCATCGTGGTTGCTTCCAGTCGGTCACATCAGTCGTCCTGGAGCCTCGTCAGGAAGGAGCCCTTCGATGTGAAGACGTTAGGGTAATGTTAGGTTTGTCGATATGCTGACTACCACTGCTCAGGAGGGCATATTCAATATTAGCAGTAAAACCCTTACTAACGACCATGTAAGTCTACTGCAAAAAGGAATGAAGTTTACAACACAGTCAAAACCTAACAAGTTTCATGTGTACATTGATTTACATAGGATTATTAGGAAAATATGTTTAAAATAAAGTACTTTGTGAAGAATCCTATTAGTAGTGGACAAAAGAACAATGACCAGTTTGTCCACAAAAGCTTTCAGACTGAAAGTAATTTTTCAAAGAACATATGGTGGAGATCTTCCAAAAATTAGTCGGGAGAGATATAGAAAATCTTCCTGAAAAAATGTATGTAAAACATAATATTTCAGAAAAAGAACATCAAGCATTAAAAGAATTGAAAAAAGATGATGACATCATAATTAAACCCGCCGACAAGGGGGGCGAAATTGTAATTATGAATAAATGTAAATATATTGATGACATTTAATGTCCTCTGTCGGATAGCAACACATATCGTAAACTGAACAAAGACCCCACAATGCAGTATCAAAGGAACTTCATGATTTACTGGAGGAAGGTTTTAATATAGGCATTTTAACTAAAAAATAACTTGATTATCTTTTTATTGAAAATCCCAGGATATAAGTGTTTTATCATTTGCACAAGAACCACAAGAATATCCAGAACCCACCCGAACGCCCTATTGTTTCAGGGATTAATTAGTTCATGTCTAATCTGTTGGGATACATCAATTTTTTTCTTCAAGGATTGGTGAATAAGCAAAAAAGCCACCTTAAGTACACCACAGCTTTTCTAGAAATTTTGAGGATATAGAATGGAAAAATACTTATGTCCTTGGAACATTCAATGTGGAATCATTATATACATGTATTCAACATGAGGATGGTTATACACACACTTATCATTACTAATGTACAGATGCGGACTTAAAGAATGAACAAGTGAATTTCATTATGAGTGTGATTTAGTTTATCCTCCGACACATTTATTTTGGAGGTCATTTTTATAACCAGATTACAGGAACGGCGATGGGAATTCATTTTGCCCCAAGCTATGGAAATCTTTTCGTGGCAAAATGGGAGGATGACGCCATATGGACCAATAACCCCTTTGAACGGAAGCTGAAATCCTGGAACTGCTATATAAAATATATATTCTTTATTTGGAATGGAACAAAGGAAAAAGTCCAGCTATTCCTTGCTTATATTAATAAAAATACAGTGAACATTGAATTCATGGCTGAAACTAGCCCAATTCAAGTGAATTTTGTGGATCTCAGGATTTATATTGAAGACGGTATAATTAAAACTAGAAATTATACCAAGGAGGTAAACAGTAACAACTTTATATTGGCAACAAGCAGCCTTCATCGAAAATGGTTCAATAACATTCCAACAGGACAGTTTAAGAGATTGAAAAGAAACTGAACAGATACCAATATATTTGAGATCCAGGGAAATGAACTCAAACAGAAATTCCTAGAGAGAAATAATGAGAAGATAATCGTTACTTCAGTTTTTGACAGTATAAAACAAATGAATAGGAAACAACTTTTGGAATATAGTAAAAAGGACCATCAGCTGTCCCCAGAGATAACTTTTCTAACAAAATTTTATTAAATAGCTACACAAGTGCACTGGTGAGCATTATTTCAAGGCATTGGCTTGTTTTAGGATTGGATGAGGATGTGAATGAGTTTCTTAAAAAAAACCCCAGTATTGTTTATAAGAAAGCCAGCAATCTTTGTAACATGCTTACAAAACGCTATACACCACATTCAAAAGAAAAGGGGAATGTAAAGATGATACCAGGATTTCACTACAGCCTAAATTTTAAGGCATGTAAAAACAATGAACTAGTTACAACAAAGTCCATTAACAAGTTCCAATGCAACTCAAACAGAAAAGAATCCAACATAAAACAAGCAATCAGTTGTATCACAGACGGTGTGGTCTACTTGGTAGAATATGCCTGTGGATTACAATAAGCAGAATGAAACGCACTTCAAGATTTATGGTCGCTGAACATATCACCAATAATAAGCGAGGTCTAAAATCACATAGTGTCTCTAACCATATTTCCAATGTATACAACTGCAATCCAAAAGAATTGATATTTATTGGAATCCAGCACATTGACAGATTCTGAAGAGGGTGTATCTACCTGGAAAATATTTTCTGAGCAGAACCCAGGTGAATGTATGCATTTAAAACCCTGATGGCACATGGGCTTAACATTGACTTTCATCTTGGCTCATTTTTTGCAATATGAATTGGGAACAAATACAATTACACTTTTCTTTGCTTGGAAGATGTATTATATGAATCTTGTTGACATGCATTCAACTCATTGAGAATTCTATCATATGGAGAACTACTAAAAAAAATTTTTTTTCATTTTTATATATATTTTTTAGTATATTTTAATATGAATTTATATTATGATTTTTTAAAGGAATTTTATTAATTGATATAACCCCCCACCACCCTCCTTCCTTCTAAAGGCTTTATCCATTGAGGCAGAGAATAACACAGCTTGCAACAAAGCATTGGCACTTTATATAATGCTCTCAATTTTTGGAAGCTCAGATTATTCTCATCTTGCTGTGGTTATTGTAGTTGATATCATTTGTGCTGTGAACAAGACTGCTATTGTGTTTATCACCTTGCCATGCTCCATCACGGCTAATTGATACCTGCATGATATCATCTGTGCTGTGAACAAGACTGCTATTGTGTATATATCCTTGCCACGCTCCGTTGCGGCTAATTGACTTGCAATGCTATATGTTCTCCCAGTGATATGCAGCACTTGTCGCTGCTTCCAATTTCATTATTTCTGCATTATATTACTTAATTCCTGTCATCTGTGCATATATATATATATATATATATATATATATATATATATATATATATATTTATTATCAACTCAATGAAGTGTTGAAGAAACAACATCCGTGTCTTGCCTCCTTATTCTGAACCTGGTTAAGACTCAGCACCAGGTCGTGCACAGGCCTGCTCTGACTATCAGACCTGTATCTAACCAGCTCCGTACCAAATAAAGATAGTAGATCAAACAGTAAGCAGGCAAGTGTTCCTTTTTCCCATAAGCATAGACACAGACCCAAGTGTACAGCTAGAACTGCTCCAGCCTCTACCGCTAACACATGCAATGTCCCTCTTTGCAACCTGGGTGGGTTCAACATTTAGAGAGCAATCCTCCCATATATGAGTGTCTCCAAGCATATAACCCTTGTTTCAATCCATCTAGTGTAGGATCCACAACTATGTTCAGCATTTTCTGTTTGACACTGATCTGGTCCCTGTTGTCTACTACTATTAAGATGTATTGTAGCCAAAACCAGGTGCTCTTCAACCTGAAACGTTTCTAATTCCAGGCGTTGACTGTAAGCCATTTCACCAATGTGAACAATGATGCTTGCTCTTGTTAGGATTAGGAAACTTTTTTTTTATTCTTTTCTGGGATTGAGAGTGACAATACATTTTTTTGAATATACAGTATTTGTGACATCTGATTACTTACTGGAGTTTGAAGTCTCTGCTCTAAGCTGCTTTTATATTCAACATATTTCTTTACCTTCTGCTGAATTTTCTTATTCTCTCAGGGTCTTGTGACCTTCTTTGAAATTTTCTCTTTTATTAAAGAAGTTCCTGTTATGTTGATATTGGGACTAATTCCGACATATCATGGGTTAAATTATTTTCAGCATTTCTGCAGCTAGTCCTGTCATCAAGGACATGATTTAGCACAGCTAAGCCATACAATTCATGCCAGATCATTCTGCTTGTCACTCACCGGACTGTGAGTGCTTCTTCCCGGACTATTAGGAACCGTGGACGTCCTCTATCCTGAGGGACTGCGCATGCGCAGCCCTTTCCAAACCTTCAGTGTATGTTCCTTTAACTTAATTGGCAGATCAGGCAACCTCCCTATATTAAGCACCTGTGGTCAACACCACGTTGCCTGATCTTGGAGTCTCATTCCCCATGAGTCTCTGAAGGTGTTCCTGTGTTTCCTTGTTTATTCAGCCCTGCTGATTCCTGTGGTTTCCAAACCACTTCTACCTCTGTGGTTTCCAAACCACTTCTGCTACTGTGGTTCCCATACCACTTCTACCATCTACTGTATCATCGTGACTGTGAGCTGATTCCTATCCGCTGCCTCCGTGCACTACAGTCTTCTAATCACTTCAACTCTACCATGTATCATTGGGACTGTTAGCTGATGCCTATCCGCTGCCTCCGTGCATTACAGGCTTCAACCACATCCACTCACCTGTTCATGATTGTGACTGCCAGCTGATTCCTATCCGCTGCCTCCGTGCACTACAGGCTTCAACCTGCAACTCGTCTGTGTTTCATCATCGTGACTGTTTGGCTGATTCCTATCCGCTGCCTCCGTGCACTACAGTCTTCAACCTGCAACCCGTCTGTGTTTCATCGTGACTGTTTAGCTGATTCCTATCCGCTGCCTCTGTGCGCTTCAGTCTTCAGTCCTTGTCTACTCTACCGTGTTTCCTTGAGTCTGCTGCCACTATTGCTACCCGCTACTCTCCGTGATCATCTGTTCCAGTTCAACTCTGCTCCGGTGTCCCATCGTTACTGCACCTGCTGGTTGCTATTGGTTACCTCCGTGTTCCCGCAGAGACCCGCTGCTGTTACTTCTCAGCGCTACTCATCCATCTACTGCTGATCCGCTCTCCACGCCTTCCTGTGTTATCCTGCTGGCCTCCTGCCCTTCAGGTATCTCTGCACTCCTGTCTGACTGCCTTCTCCTGAACCACGGTATGCATACTTCCCATTGACTGTGCTGTGTATTGCATACCTTGCTGGACTGTGTTGGTTCTCCTCTGGAGTGTACTATCCGCTGAGTCTATTGCCATCATTGACTGTGTTGGTTCTCCTCTGGAGTGTACTATCTGCTGACTCTACTGCCATCATTGACTGTGTTATCTTATGCCGGATTACTTCAAGAGACTTTCTATATTGGCAGTGTTGTTCAGTCATTTATACATTTATATTGTGCATATTACTGTGGATCAAAGTCAAGGTGCCCGTGTATATATTGTGTTGCAGTCTCTCCCCGTGCACCTCCTCACATATATATTCAGTAGTACAACTTGCTAGTGGCAGACCACTGACTCCTGTTTACAGTTTCACCTGTTCCAGTATCCTCTCACATAGCAGTGGTACAACTTGCTAACGCAGACCACTGACTCCCCGGATACCTCCACTTGGATTCCATTCCTTCACTCAGACAGCGGTACAACTTGCTATCCGCAGACCGCTGACTCTCATCACCTCCTCGTTTCTGTTGGACATTCCTCCTCACTATAGCAGTGGTACAACTTGCTACCGCAGACCACTGACTACCTTCACGTGTCCTTTGTCCATACAGTTCCTCGTGTATTACTACCTCCATATTGCCAGTGCTGCTAGTCATAGACTTTCCTGAGCATCTCATCATCTGCTTTTCCTGTTCCGTGATCACCCTGCTACCAGAGTACCATATTACCACCTATACTGCTCTGGTAAGCCTATCACCTGGTGATCCCTGGGTAAAGACTCCTAGTGCCCGTGACAGTAAGATCAGGCCATGACAGACCCAGATACGGAACCTACTGCTAAAGAGATGCTGCAGCATCTGGTCAGCCGTGTGGAGCAACAGGATGCTCGCCAACAGCTGTTACTTCAATGTTACCAATCGTTAACCTCCCAAGGAACATCTGGACAGACTGTTACAGCTAGTATTGAAGCTCCTGTGCTTTCCTCCGTTTCCCCAGTGCCATCCCAGGTGTCTACAGCTCCTACGCTTCACCTGCCTACTCCGTCAAAATATGACGGGGACCCCAAAACTTGTAGAGGTTTCCTTAACCAATGTTCAGTCCATTTTGAACTCCAACCTCAAAATTTTTCTACCCATCGTTCCAGAGTGGCCTATCTTATCTCATTGTTTTCTGGACAAGCCCTGGCTTGGGCCTCCCCTCTGTGGGAAAGAAACGATCCAATTCTACAAGATAGTGCCAAATTCATTTCCACGTTCCGAAGTGTGTTCGATGAACCAGGTCGTGTGACCTCCGCTGCTTCCAGCATTCTTCGTTTGCGACAAGGCTCCCATACAGTAGGACAGTATGTCATTCAATTTAGGATCTTAGCCTCTGAACTTCAGTGGAACACTGAAGCATTAGTTGCCGCCTTCTGGCAGGGGCTCTCCGATAAAATTAAAGATGCACTGACTACCCAAGAGCTTCCTTCGTCACTAGAAGATTTGATCTCTCTTTGCCATCGTGTAGACATGAGATTTCGTGAAAGAGAATCTGAGAAAACAACTTCTGCTAAAGCACCTCTTCGTTTAAACCCTCAATTTCGTCCAGTTTCACCTTCTGTGATTCCCATGGAGATAGGACGTTCCAAATTATCTTTAGAAGAGAGGAAACGAAGAGTAAAGAATAGACTCTGTATCTATTGTGCTGATTCCACACATATGCTCAGTTCTTGCCCTAAGAAATCGGGAAATGCCAGGCCCTAACTAGTTCTGGAGAGGTGAAGTTAGGGTCCCTGGAGTCCTCTCCATTGTCTATGAAATCTAAAGTCTGCGCTTTCGATGTTACGATTTCCTTTGCTACCAAATCCTTTGAGTCACAGGCATTGATTGATTCCGGAGCAGCAGGAAATTTCATTTCTAAATCACTAGTGAATCAATGGTCCCTACCAGTGATCACTTTAAAAACACCCATTACTGTGACGGCTATAGATGGATCACGTCTCATCAATGGTCTCATCACCCAGAGTACGTCTCCAGTAACCCTTCAGATTGGTGTACTACACCATGAAGAAATTTCGTTTTTAATTCTTCCTGTTACGACAAGTCCGATTGTCTTAGGCCTTCCATGGCTTCAATGTCACTCTCCCCAGATTGACTGGCGCACCCCTCAAGTTACGTCTTGGGGGCCTGAATGTCACCATCGTTGTCTCTCTCAAGTTATTCCTCTTAAAGTACAGCAATCTTCCATCTCATCTTCCTCCCCGGGACTCCCTCCTCAGTATGCTTCATTTGCCGATGTGTTTGATAAAGCTCAGTCTGAACGTCTTCCTCCTCATCGTTCTTGGGATTGTCCGATCGACCTTCTACCTGGCAAGACTCCTCCCAGGGGTCGGGTCTATCCTCTCTCGTTACCTGAAACTCAAGCCACATCTGAGTACATACAGGAGAATCTCCAGCGTGGGTTCATTCGACCTTCCACCTCTCCCGCTGGAGCTGGGTTCTTCTTCGTCAAAAAGAAGGATGGATCATTACGCCCTTGTATAGATTTTCGTGGACTCAACGCCATTACTATCAAGAATCGGTATCCCATTCCGCTGATCACTGAGCTATTTGATCGCATCAAGGGAGCTCGGATATTTACTAAGTTGGATCTTCGTGGTGCCTACAATTTAATTAGAATCCGTTCCGGTGACGAATGGAAGACCGCGTTTAACACCAGAGATGGGCATTACGAATATTTAGTAATGCCCTTCGGGCTGTGTAATGCCCCCGCGGTTTTCCAGGGTTTCATCAATGAGATCTTTCGGGACTTATTATATGTATGTGTCGTTGTCTACCTGGACGACATATTGATCTTCTCACAGGACCTGCCTTCTCATCACCAACATGTGGCAGAGGTCCTCTCCAGACTACGGAAAAACTCGTTGTTCTGTAAATTGGAAAAATGTTCATTCGAGTTACCCCAGATTCCATTCTTGGGGTATATAGTTTCCGGAGTTGGCCTGAAGATGGATCCAGACAAAGTAAATGCTGTACTACATTGGCCTCAGCCAACTACTCTTCGTGCCATCCAGCGTTTTTTAGGTTTTGCCAATTACTATAGACGCTTCATTCAAGACTTCTCATCCATTGCATCTCCCATTGTGGCCTTAACTCGGAAAGGGGCTAATGCTAAGCAATGGTCATCTGAGGCTCTCCAAGCCTTTCAAATCCTCAAAGAGTCCTTTTCGTCTGCTCCCATTCTGCGACAACCTGATGTGACACTCCCCTTCTTCCTAGAAGTAGATGCCTCTAATGTGGGCTTAGGAGCTATTCTCTCCCAACGCTCGGAGCAACAAAAATTACATCCTTGTGCCTTCTACTCTCGGGGTCTTCTGCCCGCAGAGAAAAACTATACTATCGGGGACAAGGAGTTGCTGGCCATCAAAGCTGCATTAGAGGAATGGAGATACTTGTTGGAAGGAGCTCGCCATCCGGTGACGATCTTCACGGATCATAAGAACTTGTCATATTTGCAATCTGCTCAATGCTTGAACCCTCGTCAAGCAAGATGGTCTCTTTTCTTTTCCCGTTTTGAATTAATTATAACCTTCAAACCAGCTGCTAAGAACAAGAAAGCTGACGCTCTATCTCGAGCTTTTGTGACGTCCTCTGATGTAGAAGAGGTTCCCAACCATGCTATTCTAGATCCCAAATGTATTTCTCTGGCTGCTTCATCCACCAAAATGCTACCATTTGGGAAGACCCTCGTGCCTCCTACTCTGAGGAGGAAAATCCTTTCGTGGTTCCATGCCTCTCGTTTTTCTGGACACGCCGGTGAACATAAGACCTTTGAGATTCTCTCTCGTAGTTACTGGTGGCCTTCAATGAGGAGAGACGTCAAAGAGTTTATTGCTTCCTGTGATTTATGTTCTCAGTTCAAATCCTCCCGCAGAACTCCAGCAGGGTTGCTGCGACCACTACCCATTCCGTCCAAGCCTTGGACCCATATTAGTATGGATTTCGTTACTGATTTGCCACCAAGTAAGAATCACAATACTATTTGGGTAGTGGTAGACAGATTTTCGAAGATGGCTCATTTCGTCCCTCTGTCCGGTTTACCTTCCTCGTCTACTCTGGCTGAACATTTCATTAAAGAAATCTTCCGCATCCATGGATGTCCGTCTGAGATTGTGTCAGATAGAGGAGTACAATTCGTTTCCAGATTCTGGCGGGCCCTTTGTAAAACCTTGGGCATACGATTAGCACTCTCATCGTCTTACCATCCGCAATCTAACGGACAAACGGAACGAGTCAATCAAGATCTTGAGACTTTTATTAGGATGTTCTCTTCAGCCAACCAAGACAACTGGGTAGAATTGCTCCCTTGGGCTGAATTCGCCCATAACAACATGTACCATGAGTCATCATCCAAAACTCCATTCTTTGTGGTCTACGGTCACCATCCGTCTTTTCCGGAATTTCCTGCCCTCCCGCCCACCCAAGTTCCTGCTGTGGAGACTGCTTGTCAGACCTTCAAAAATATCTGGTCTCAGGTCAAAACCTGTTTAAAGAAGACATCTAACAAATATAAGTCTTTCGCAGATAAGAAGAGGCGGGCTATTCCACCACTAAAAATTGGAGATCGTGTCTGGTTATCTACCAAAAATATTCGTTTGAAGGTTCCATCTATGAAATTCGCCCCTCGTTTTATTGGTCCATATAGGATCATTCAAGTTATCAATCCAGTATGTGTTAAACTTCTTCTTCCTAAGAATCTTCGGATTTCCAATGCCTTCCATGTGTCCTTACTCAAACCTCTTATTATCAATCGTTTCTCGACTCCTCCCTCAGCACCGCAGCCAGTTCAAGTTCATCAGGAGGAGGATTTCGAGATTACTGAGGTATTGGATGCAAAAATTTCGCGAGGAGTCCTCCGTTTCCTCGTTCATTGGAAGGGCTTTGGTCCTGAAGAGCGTTCATGGATCAAAGCTGAAGATCTTAATGCTCCTGCCCTTCTGAAGAAATTTTATTCCAAAAATCCGGACAAGCCCGGTTCCAGGCGTTCTGTGCCCACCTTTAAAAGGGGGGGTACTGTCACTCACCGGACTGTGAGTGCTTCTTCCCGGACTATTAGGAACCGTGGACGTCCTCTATCCTGAGGGACTGCGCATGCGCAGCCCTTTCCAAACCTTCAGTGTATGTTCCTTTAACTTAATTGGCAGATCAGGCAACCTCCCTATATTAAGCACCTGTGGTCAACACCACGTTGCCTGATCTTGGAGTCTCATTCCCCATGAGTCTCTGAAGGTGTTCCTGTGTTTCCTTGTTTATTCAGCCCTGCTGATTCCTGTGGTTTCCAAACCACTTCTACCTCTGTGGTTTCCAAACCACTTCTGCTACTGTGGTTCCCATACCACTTCTACCATCTACTGTATCATCGTGACTGTGAGCTGATTCCTATCCGCTGCCTCCGTGCACTACAGTCTTCTAATCACTTCAACTCTACCATGTATCATTGGGACTGTTAGCTGATGCCTATCCGCTGCCTCCGTGCATTACAGGCTTCAACCACATCCACTCACCTGTTCATGATTGTGACTGCCAGCTGATTCCTATCCGCTGCCTCCGTGCACTACAGGCTTCAACCTGCAACTCGTCTGTGTTTCATCATCGTGACTGTTTGGCTGATTCCTATCCGCTGCCTCCGTGCACTACAGTCTTCAACCTGCAACCCGTCTGTGTTTCATCGTGACTGTTTAGCTGATTCCTATCCGCTGCCTCTGTGCGCTTCAGTCTTCAGTCCTTGTCTACTCTACCGTGTTTCCTTGAGTCTGCTGCCACTATTGCTACCCGCTACTCTCCGTGATCATCTGTTCCAGTTCAACTCTGCTCCGGTGTCCCATCGTTACTGCACCTGCTGGTTGCTATTGGTTACCTCCGTGTTCCCGCAGAGACCCGCTGCTGTTACTTCTCAGCGCTACTCATCCATCTACTGCTGATCCGCTCTCCACGCCTTCCTGTGTTATCCTGCTGGCCTCCTGCCCTTCAGGTATCTCTGCACTCCTGTCTGACTGCCTTCTCCTGAACCACGGTATGCATACTTCCCATTGACTGTGCTGTGTATTGCATACCTTGCTGGACTGTGTTGGTTCTCCTCTGGAGTGTACTATCCGCTGAGTCTATTGCCATCATTGACTGTGTTGGTTCTCCTCTGGAGTGTACTATCTGCTGACTCTACTGCCATCATTGACTGTGTTATCTTATGCCGGATTACTTCAAGAGACTTTCTATATTGGCAGTGTTGTTCAGTCATTTATACATTTATATTGTGCATATTACTGTGGATCAAAGTCAAGGTGCCCGTGTATATATTGTGTTGCAGTCTCTCCCCGTGCACCTCCTCACATATATATTCAGTAGTACAACTTGCTAGTGGCAGACCACTGACTCCTGTTTACAGTTTCACCTGTTCCAGTATCCTCTCACATAGCAGTGGTACAACTTGCTAACGCAGACCACTGACTCCCCGGATACCTCCACTTGGATTCCATTCCTTCACTCAGACAGCGGTACAACTTGCTATCCGCAGACCGCTGACTCTCATCACCTCCTCGTTTCTGTTGGACATTCCTCCTCACTATAGCAGTGGTACAACTTGCTACCGCAGACCACTGACTACCTTCACGTGTCCTTTGTCCATACAGTTCCTCGTGTATTACTACCTCCATATTGCCAGTGCTGCTAGTCATAGACTTTCCTGAGCATCTCATCATCTGCTTTTCCTGTTCCGTGATCACCCTGCTACCAGAGTACCATATTACCACCTATACTGCTCTGGTAAGCCTATCACCTGGTGATCCCTGGGTAAAGACTCCTAGTGCCCGTGACACTGCTTTGCTTCTTAGTTCCATCCTGGCCTAGCTCCAGACTACTTTCTGTCTTGCTGATGGATTCTCCGGTGTTGTTCCCAACTGTCCTGTGCGTTATTATTTGCTGCCCATCTTATGCTCTGAAATATTCTTTTGTTCTATTGTCTTAAACTTTGCTTTAGGAGTTTATTTTTGTGTTCCTACCATGCACAGCAAGTAACTGTTATATTCAAATTATTTTTGTCCACACTTACGTCCATTGTGGTGTCTTTGTTTGGCACAGACTCCCTTGCATTGTGACTCTTAGCTTACCTGATTTTTGTTCTGACACATGTGCAAATAAGCACTTTATTTCACATTTTCTGTTGTGTCAGAGTGAACTGTTATCCAATTAGAGAGGACAAATCACTCTGCTTTCCCTTTTCCATGTTTAATCATGTTTTGAAAAAAACATCTGATCCAATTCAACCAAGACATCGAGTATAAAGAAGCCTTAGAAGTCACTTCAGTTTACCACACCTATAACTAAAAAATAACATTTCACAGATCAGAACATATTGTTTAGGCTAATACTACTTTACATTAGTAAAAAATGACTATTTGAGTTTACCTATTCTCTGTTTTATCCTCTAAGTTTCTGTATATGTTGCTACACACTAAACATCCACTGTACATTCTGTTTTTGCTGTGCTCATCTCAGCTTGAAATTGGGATCATTGATCCCTATAATAAGTACTCGATAAACAGCAAAATATAGAAAAGCACCATTCCTTCTCATTGAGGCATTTTTTAAAATGTCAGTGTGTATTGATAAGACATTTTATATATTGATCCCTGTTTCAACAGCCGTTGAAGCTGTGGAAAAAGCATAGTCGAAATATATAGATGGCACATAGAAAGTATATATGTGCACATATCTTTGGAGATATTATAGAATTGACATCCACTCCACTTGGATAAAAAAGTCACATAGGGTTCTTAGTTAAGGCATCTAACATTATGAACGTTGTCTTTCAAGTACATTAAGGAGAGACTAAAATTGATATATTTGTCTTTTTTCAGCATTTATAGACTACTCATGTAGTAATGTAACATTTTTCTTGTTTAAGCATTGCACAATTTTCAAGGATTACATTCTGAAAGTAAAGTCTAAAAAACAAAACGTGAGTTCTAATTAAGGGTATCACGTTTGCCATATATAATTATATTCCTATTATATTAATATTTTTCAGTGATTGTTTCATTTAGCTTTAAACACCACACTTAATTAGTACATAATTTACAACATCAGCTAAGCTGGCAAAATGTTATGCTCAATTTATAGAAAAAATAGAAAGGTTACTAACATAAAAATAAATATTTGTATTTGTACACCTATATATGGCAGAGATATGTGCCAGACAGTGTCTGGTTAAAGAAAATATACTGGTTGAGATCACAATGAATTGCCAGGGTATTTCTAAATTTAAGTAGATGGTGATGCTAATGACAGGTACAGCTGCCTCCTGTTTCATGTGCCTGTTGTCATCACTTTACTGTGCGCTTGGTCATCACTGTCATCAGGTTCTCCTGAACATTAAGAAAATGCATGCTGCCACTGGTTTTTCCACACGAATAGACAGAGTGGGCAGTATATCACTACTGGTACAGAAATCTCCCATATTTCCCTTCAACCTACCTGTGTTGCTAACAAGTACTAAACATAGCTTTTAATAACAATCTCTTGTTTGTCAGTATGTAAATATTGTAGCATGGTATCCATCATAGCACAAATTCTCACCACTCATCTATTGCTTCTAGTCTCCATCTTCTACACTTCCATTTTTATACTTTACATCCTTTTTCAACTTCTATTCAAATTAATTAATTGCCACCAATTACAAGCTCTATGTCCCTTGTCTTTTACCTCTGTATCAGAGATGTTATATGTTAATAACCTCCCCATTACAAACATGATAAGAGTTAGTTTACTAATGCAGGTATGTACCTTTGCTATCAAAGTGTTTGACTTTCTCAAAGGGCTTCAGGACCCAAAATAGGTCCACCAGGTATCTTTGAAAAGTTTTGGGCCAGTCAGGATATACTCTTTTACATATTCTGCAGCTTGTAATGCTTTTCTGGCATTGGCACTTTAGCATTTCGTAAAATGTGGACTTCCATATAAGTTCAGTTAAATGCAACTGAGCATCTTGCAAAATATAAAAGCCCAGATCTTTGTACAACTCTTTTTATTCCATCCAAATGTTTTCATGGTTAAATTTAGCAAAGCACAGGACATGAATTTGATATTATCTTTTATTTTATTTTTAATTTATCATTTATTATTGTCATTGTATTTCTTATTTGCATAAAACAGTAAGTTTCAGAACATAAAAATATTCAACCTGATTTATCAGTCTTCACAAGTATTTAATTGTCAGGAATACGGGAATTATATTGCCATGGAAACAGCTTCTGACAAGTAATAGTATCTCTTACGATTATACGGTATCTAAGTTTAAACAAACACTGTTAAATTATTTGGCAATCTAAAATATGTCAGTGCAACATTAATATTTTGTCATTTGGCCACATTGTTCTGAAAGTAAATGTTTAATTAGATATGGCTTTTAAACCATTATAACTTTGTGATGGTGCTCTCAATATTCCAAAAACACTGATACTGCCTTTGGCATTTCACTGTTATCTAATTACACAAAAAATATATATGAAATTTTGTGAAGGCATATCTAATGTATCAACTATATAATATTGTTTTATGCAACAAAGACAAATTGCATTTTATTTGTTAGTGGCAAACAAAGGTGGCATTTATAATCTAATCCCAACCATTTTATGTATAAAAAATAGAAGATGTAGTAGAAAATATAGAATTACTCACATATACAGTATGTATATATTTGTGTACGTTAAAATGCTAAGTGACTGCTAACGGATTATTAGTTTCCTGTCATGCACTTTTAGAAATAAAATAATATTGAAATAAATATCAGTGCCCAAAGTTAAGATCCTGTTATTATAATGCCTCATATTTCAATGATTGTTTAAATATTCACAAACAAGTGTATTTTAGCTCTGAAACATAGATTCAAAGAACCTCAGTAAAAACGGGGGGGGGGGGCAAATGTCGCAATTCCTGGTAAATTGCAGCGTTTTGGAGCTCATTCAGATCCGGGATATTGCCACACTCCCCTGGCAGTCCGTGAGACTCTCGCAAAGTGCAGGAGTCTCCAGGACATTCCGGGAGAGTTGGCAAGTATGGAGTAGTCATCTATGATTAATATCGGTGAATTGGTGCTTTAGTTTTTAAAATGTGACCGGTCAGCTATATAAAACCTACACATATGAAACACAGATGTCTACACTGTAGTTAAGTTCAGCTGCATCCTGCCTATGTGACTCCTTTTCTGCATCCTTTTCCTATGTGACATCTGATAAATTGAACGTCATTGATGAGTTAATTATAATATGCACCACAAATGTTTAGAAAAACAGATACATATATTGGCTAAACAACCTGATGTGTACAGATTGAAATGTTTGCTTAGATTGATAGAAGTTTCCAGTAATAAAGAAATAAGCCTTGAAATACTGATCCTATTGTCACTTACATATCTTTAGGGCATTGTAATAAAACATCGGAATAATGTGGGGAAGAAGAAATAAAAATCTTGCCGTCAACATTAGTCCCGTGGGACCATGTTGATACAAATACAGTAAATTTGCTATACTTGTTGCCTTGGTAACAAACATTGTGTGCTGACCAATGCCATAGACATGGCCCTGAGTTATTTGATAAATTGTTGGGGATGTTTCACACCTACTCAATTCTCTAGAATACAAATACAAATTGCTTTTGCTCATTAGTATTGCAACGGCAGAGTCTACCCAATCAAGTATTATTTTAAGCTTCAAATACATATTACAATGCTGAATGTGGAGGTGGTGTACTGTATTTTGTTAAACATTATTCATAAAACATAAACATTTTCTAAATGTTCATGTTTTATCTTGTATGACTTTGGTTTATTTGTTTACTGAACATCTTGCTACTTCATAGTTTCTGCAATAGTATTAAACATTTGAACTGTATGTTTTTTGATTATGTACTCCTTAAACTAAAAATATTTTTTTTATTATACATATTTATAGCGTATTTTTATTACGTATTTATAGTGTTACTTCATGAGCCTGTGTTTAAGAAGCAATCATACTTTAAGGAATGGAGGTCACATCAGCTTTGTTCCAAAATTTGTTTCAACAGCATCCATCCCTGCAGCTGTCTAAAATGTTGTTGCTTTGTGAAAGGTCAATAATAATAAATAAAAGTGTGTAAATGTTGTAAGGTTACTCAGAGTCATAGTCACATGCTTTCAAGAGCATTGGCTTTTAGATTGTTCAATACAGCTTTATTTACATCAAACAAAGCATTTCTTCAGTGTAATAAAAACATAGAAGAGATTGATCAGGCTTCTAACACATTGACCTTAGATATAATCTGTGAGAGATTTATGTTTAAAAGTTATAGAAAACTACATAAGAAGCTTGCTCTTCTACGAAGAAGACTCATTCATTTACTACTTAAAATAAATGAAGACATGCATAGGGATAAATGCAATTAATTGCTAGGCTTGTGTTATACCAATGATCTTACCTGCAAGGGGTTATTTTTCCTGGCTTGAATTTGAGCTATCCAATAAGTTGGAAGAGGAGTGGATAAGCAAGCCTCTATAGTATGGCAGTAATAGGAAGTCGTTCTCTTTGCCTCAGGAAAATCTTCAGGGATAGTTGGTGTAGTATAAGCTGTGTTTTTTGTATTACTCTTTTCCTTGGTCTGTTCTTGTTACTCATTACTCTGTCATATGTTCTTCTTTTCTTCTCCTCTGTTCTCCCCCTCATTGCCTCTCCCCACCTGTCAGCCACAACTCCCGTTCCTCCATTATGCACTCAACCCTTTCACTCATTCATTTCCCCCCTCATCTATACTATCTCCCCAGCTTTCTCACCCTTTTGTGCCAGCACTCCACATTCATGCCACAACCATGGAGGAATGCTCCCCAGCCCAGTGGCACTTCCCACAGTAATGCCTGATAGGCCTGTGGAAGCTAGCCATGCACTGTCCGGGGGATTGCATCCCTGCCCCGCTAACAAACATGCTCCTTCTGCATCTCTCTGTGCCCCCCTCATCGGCATTCACACCTGGCAAGCCCCCAGGCTTCTCTAGCCCCTAGGGCACCAATGGCATCAAGGCTGCTGGTTACCCTCCCCAGCATGTCTGGTCCTGCCCTCACTGGACATGCTAACACCCCTCCTCTCCCCACTTTTTCAGACATTGTCCCCTCCCCATGCCACCAGGTACATCATACACCCCCCATGCTCCCCCATCCCTGTAGGTCACACAGTCCCTGCAGGGGTCACCACCCTTCTGTTAGCCCTCCCGCTTTGTTTTACTCTACTGCAGGCTTCTATTGTGACCACAGCTCACCTACCAGCATTTCAAAACCCTTCTGCCCTGGCCCAGGCTCCCACTACTGGCTGTGTCCACTGCTCCCCCAATTTTCCCCCAAGCAACACTGCTGGTTTCCCTAGCACACCCTACTCCCAGTTCCCTTCCATGGACTCAAGCCCTTTACAGCTCTCCCCTTTCTCCACAGCTTCCCTTCCCATCTGCTGCTTTTTAACCCAGTCCTGTGCCCACTCTAGGTGTCCAGTACCCTGCTCAATATTTCCGCTGCTGTTGAAATGCAGGATGTAGTGATGCAGGGTGGAATAAGCTAGAGGTGAAGGTCAGGGGTTATAGAAGTGAAGGAATCAATATACAAATAACAGATGGAGATAAGAGTTAAAGTATACCAGATACTAGGTAGTATACAGATGGGAAGATAAGTTAGTAAAGTAGGTGGAAGTACCAGGTGTAAAATAGAGAGAGGAACTGTAGATGCACGCAAAGAATAACTAATGGAGATGGATAGTAGTATGCAATTAAAAATATAGTTAAATATTAAGAATGAATATAAATACAAAGAAAAAAGAAAAAGAACAAAAAAAAGAGAGAAAGAAAATATAGAAAAAAATTGACTGGCAAACTGTTCTTGCAGTGTAGGTAGATAGGATACCAAATGCTTTTCTCCACGTGTAGTGGATTCCTCAGTGGGTTCTGCATACAGGATGGTCAGTCATCTTGAGACGCCACCTATTTTAATCCTCTGGCTGATTTTGGCACCAAAATTTAGCAATTTCATTTATTGTTTGGATCATTGATGCTATAATGTGTCACAAATCACCCTACGAGCTAATTTATCAGAACCTGTTGTTGATAAGAGCTTCACCTTTAGCAACCTCCTTTCCCATGGAACCAGATATGTTCGCTGGTACTCGGTTGTCCACAGGACTTAATCTCGAGTAGTGATAACTTAACTTAGCTAAGTGGGCACCACAAAGAACTTGGCAATGGGATGCTGAGCAGAGACCTCTATGGTAACAAGGATGCAGGAGGCACCTAGAGCAGAATATACTGAGTTGTAATAGCTGTACCAAGCTCCACAAGCATAAAAGTTTGGCAGTGTAGAGTAGAGAATGGAGCAGGAGAACAACGCAGTGCAAGGAAAGGTGCTGGAGCAGGATCGAGCTGTTAATCTGGATGGTAAAACATTGCTGACACAAGTGCGTCCGATGGAGCATATAGCGGGTAACAAAATCCTGTGGTTGGGTGCTGGTCTCACAGACAAAAGGCAAAGTCAAAACACAGGCAAAGGGTCTGTCCTGGCAGTAATATGCGAGGTCAGGGTCACAAGCAAAAAGTCTATCCAGGCAGCAATCATGAGTAGTCAGGTCACAGGCAGAGTTCAATACCAAGTATAAGACAGGAGCCGAATGTTTCACAGTAACAGGGGCATGGAGAAGCAAGCGTATGAACACTATAACCGGCAAAAGTTCATTGAAACCAACAGGTAATTAAAGCAGTAGTGACCAATGAGGACAGGTGTCAGACTGAGCTTCAGGTGAGAGGAGTTCAAATGATCACATCTAGGCTGACAACAACACTGCAGCAGCCAAAATGAAAAGAGCAATAATTTGCTATTATAAAATAGTGTTATTTGATTGGTTTAGATTAAGATATGGCATTGATGGTATAGTGGTCGTGATGTAGGTTAGTGGGTTGGAGAGTAATTGGTGCCAGACATGCTATTTTGCATGTCCAGTCACATTGGGGTGTGTGGCATCGGTGGCATAGTGGGAAGATGTGTGGGCACATCTCCTGTGATGTGGGCACCATCTTTGTTGTGGAAGATGCACGCACATCTCCTGAGCACGATGTGGGCGCAATATTTGTTTGGGAAGATGCCCACGCATGTATGTGTTGTATTGACCAGGGTGCGCTAGTACACATGCCTGGGTATTCGGCTTAGTGTTAATCATATTTACAGCTTGCGGAGAGAGCTGTGTGTGGCCAATAAGTATTGTGAATGAGTGTAGGGGGAAAATAAATACATTTGAATATATAAGCATGTGCGAGTTAGGTTTCAGGGAGTAAGGTGTTTGGAGGATGAGATGGCTAGAAGTAAGGGTGGGGAAATGAATGAAGAGGTAAATGGAAATCATTGTACTTGTGCGGAAAGTGCAGATGTGATAGGGAATAAGATCAAGATGCATAAGGGAATGATGGATTTAGGTGTGAGTGAAAATGAGGTAACTATATAGAAATACAAATGATAATTAAAAATAATAAAATAAAAATTAATAGTAAAAGTAAAAATAAAAATAATAATAATAATACAAATTAAAATAGAAATAAAATTGTTGACAATGATGGTAATATCGTTGAAAGAAGAGTTGGAGGTGGAGATAGAGATGGAGCTGGGAGAGGGTAGAATGAATGGTAATTTAGGATGGGAATGAGTGATGAAGTAGACATAAAAGTGGAGGGAATGGAAATAAAAGTGCTTGTTAAAATAAAAATATAGTAACAGTAGAAGTGAGAACATTGTGAAAATGGTAGTGGTGAGAAAAAAGGAAAAATGGAGGTAAATAATATTAAGAATAATATAGTTTAAAGTGCAAATAAGAATAAATATTATAAAGACTAGAACAAAATAGTAGTTATTTCTGTTGGTGGGGGACGGAGAGGATTCTGGTGGTGTTGGATGGGTGGGTTTATTGTGTGTGCAGGTTGGGATCACTGCTACTGTTGTCGTAGATGAAAGGGAGTTGGTTTGGAGTGGAATCTTTTGGAAGCTCCAATGGTCTATCTCAGTGTTTAGACCGTTTGGGGTGAGTGTTTTGAGTTTGTATATCCATTTGGTCTCTAGTCTTGACAGAATTTTCTGTATCTCCCCTTTCTCTTAGGGAGTTTCAATTGTGTCTATTCCTACGAATTTGAAGTTGTCAATTTTGTTGTTGTGGGCTGTTTGGAAGTGTTTGACTAAATTCTGTGTTCCTTTTATTTTTTGTATGTTGTTCATGTATTTGAGCATCCTTATGTTAAGGGGTCTCACTGTGCATCCAACATATTGTAGGTTAGAGGGACAAGTGATGAGGTAGACATAGACAACATTTGTAGACTTAAAATTCATGTTTTTGTGATTTGAAAAAGTTCCCCCGTCATCAGCGACACAAATATCCCCCTCTTCCTGTTGCAAATACAAAGTGGTATCCTACATTTGTGTATCAACGGCTACACTAAGAGGCATACCGATGACAACTTGTGTGAAAAATTACGGAATGTTATTGCAACATGACTTATCTGGTTTGGAGTCTCCTGAGAACCTATCATTTATGAAAATGCCACCAATATTGTGAGAGAATTACAGCTGAGTGAAATCTATCACATTCCCTGTTTTGTTCACACAATCTACTTGGTGGTACAGAGCTTTTTGTAAAATGACAGGGACGTGGAGGAGATGCTGTTTGTGGCCCTAAAAATTTAAGGATATTTTCGGCATTCTGCTGCAACATGTAGGAAATTGCAGCAGCTGCAAGAACAATTTATTTTGCCCTGCCACCAACTGAAGCAAGTGGTGGTAACAAGGTGGAATTCCACACTTTATATGCTTGTGAGTATGGAGGAACAGCAAAAATCCATCCACATTTACTCCACAAGCCATGACATTGGGAAAGGGAGGGAATGTATTTTAGTCCAGCGCAGTGGAGAATACTTTCCGTGTTGTTCAAGTGCTGAAACGATTCGATGTAGTTACCTGTAAACCGAGTTCAGACACTACTAGTTTGAGCAAAGGGATTCCCTTAATTAGACTTTTGTAAAAGCACTTTGAAAAATTGAAGGAGGAGATAAAACAAAGAAATTAAGTTAAGTATGCTGGCCTTGTAGATGAAGTACATTAATTGCTTCGCCAGGATCGAAGAGTTATCAACATCTGGAAATCGTATCACTACATTTTGGCAACTATGCTTGATCCTAGTTTTATAGCTATGTCTTCTCTTTATTTCCCACTATCCCAGATCACAAGAGATGCAATGAGCTCCTGGTGAGCATGTTGACAGCTGAAGTGGTACCTGACACGACGGCGTCCCCTCCTTCAGTTTCTCAGACTACTGCTGCTAGGAAAAAACTAAGCTTTTCTAAGATACCCAAGGAGGATGCAGGTGATTCAGATTTTGACATTTGGTCTGGTCTAAAAGAATTGCGCAAAAATCGTGACAGCTCTGTCATAAAATGAAGTACAAATTCCACAAAGAAGGCCTTTACTGGCATTTAGATCAAAGTACAGAGACTTGTGTAATTATGGATTCAAGCGGTAATTAATTAGTATTGTGTGAGGATGATGTACACACTGATGAGGGTGTGGATGATGACAGTGTAGAATTGCAGGTGATAGGATCTAGCTGAGAGAAGGAAGCTAGATGATGCTGGAATGCTTATTAATATTTGGGTAAAATGACATGTTGGCAATTTTATGTTTTTCTACAGTAAAGTTTCACCTTTATTAAAGATGTGTTTTTTCTTTAAAAAGGCAAAGCTTTTTTTTATAACATTTTTGTTTTTGACATTTATGTTACAGAGAATTGTGTAAAGGTGGTTTCCTGTGGGGATAAATTAATATTGTGTTAGGATGATGCATACACTGTTGAGGGTGAGAATGAGGCTGAAGATGATGACAACAACATCTTGCTACTGTAGAGGTCATTGACAGCACTGTTACCTTAGCGCTGCCTTAAGCCCATTGTTAGCTTGTTTTGTGGGGGCTCCAAAAAACCAAGCACTTCAACCACAAAAGTGGCACTCCTTGTCACTTAAGTGCTTGGTTTGTTAAAGTGGCCATGTCCTTTTTAAGATCCATTATAATTGTAGGTGGGACGGTCCCAAGGACAATTCCATCCTGCACCACTTTTCCTTTCAGCTACCGCTGTGTGCCAATGTTACCTACATGTGCTATAAGTGCTGAAGTTTGTTTTCAATCATCCTTTCAATTGCTTCTATCTCGTACGTGTGACCACATACTTTGTTTTTCACTTGGTTCACCAACTCCAATTGTGTTATAGGAGTGCTCTCCTCATCTTCATCTTCCAAATCTACGTCTACAGGGGTCAGTGACACACCCATTTGTTTTCTCAGATCTCTTAGCTGTTCTTAAAACTGGACATATTTATTTATTTTGTCTCTTGTACGGTTGGATTTTGAGTTGTGTCGTTTTTGGGATTTGGGTCTAAGTTCAGTGTGTTTATGTTGTGTGCCTGGTGGGGTTTGGGTGTCTGTGCTGCTAGCTATCTCTAGTGCAGTTTTAGTGAAATATATTTTTAAATTGAGTTTCTTGCAGAATTTGCTTGTATCGATGTATGCATCGAAACTTATAGGTATAGGTTCTAGGTGGAAAACTAAGTCCCTTTTTGAGTTATGTGTTATCTAGGTTAGGGGTGTTTTGTTGGTCAAACCTGTAGGGTTTATTGGTTGTTTGTGCGGTATTTTGGTGGCTGTGCTGAAGAGATCTGGGGTTTGTGGTATGTTTTTTTTTGTATATGTCTTTGGTGTGTTATTTTCCATTTGTTCATAGGTTCTGAGTGAAAGCCTTTGGTCTGTCTGTGTTTTGCTGTAGTTCTGGGAGTGATTGTATGGGTGGTTTAGGAGTAGTGTAGCATATGGGTGTGTATCAGATATGTTTGTGTCAGGTATGGTCTTAGTCTGTGATGGTATCCTTTCCCTGAACTGCCCAATTTTAACTTGCCGGTAGTTTCCTTTTCCATGAACAAGCCCCCAACCCTCTTCTGGTCAACACCGTCTGCAGGCCATTGCACCTCACCCCCCTTGTCCTAGACCCCTATTGCCCTCACCATTCCAGTGTCCTCTTGCCTCTCCCTGCTACGCGTAGTATTGCCCAGCTGTGGGCCCCCCTTGCCTGCTGTGAATCGTCCCACTTCCCGGGTGTCCAATCGGAATGGTTTGCTTGTTAACTCTTCTTTTGTTTCATGTTTTACTATGTTAGATGATGATGTGTGGGTGACTGGGGGTTGGTTTTTGGCTGTGATGTTTTGAATACAGCTGACAATTCCTTAGACTCAGGCCGGAGCCATAGTAAATTGATGCGGCTTCTGCAAACCCATATGCATAGTCGTCTCACTGGTAGGTGGTTAGGATGTGTGTTTGCGATTTCTCAGTGAGGAGGCGACATAGTGCGCTGTGCAAATACCGCTGATCTAAGTGGTCTTCAAGCTAGTTCTCTGGAAAAAATTCACAAGGGTATATATGTGGACTATCACAGAGGGTGTTCAAAAGTGTATGGCCCAGACTAGGCCAACAGATGGCACTGGTGAAGATGCACTAAGAACAAACGATAACTGGTTGTCGGGTTTTGTTGTTTTTTTGGCAGCATATTTAGATTCTAGGCCCAGCAAACACCAGGATCTTGAAATATTTGCATATGATCCATGACAGGCACACAACTAGTGCTGATATGGTGTGGCAAGTGTGTAAAGAGGAGTTCTGCAAGAAGCTGAATGGAGCGGAGAACATCCCAATTGGCTTCAAGGAAGTAGAGATTTGGATGGCGGTCTAGCAGGCTAACATGTCAGGACATACAGGGGCGTTGTCAAAGAGACCATTAGCCCTGTGTAAAACAAGCTCGCCTTTTTTTTTGCAAGAAGAAATGTTTCTCCTTTAACAACAGACAATGTAGTAAAGGCACCGTTTTCAAGTTCAAACACAATTGTTTGCGTTGCCGGGGTTGTCATTCCCCCCCCCCCCCCCCCCCCCGAAGTCTTGCCTAGGTGGTTTTGCTTATTTCCTGATAGGTAATGGGCAATTTTCTTGCTCTGGGGTTTTAAGGAATGTTTCCGGTTACCCGTAGTAGGGGCTTTGAGTGCAGCTGCCAATCAGAATTTTTGTTCAGCCCACACACACCCCCACAACCTGTTGGATAAAGTTAAAATGGATGTTGATTTGGGTCGCATGTGCAGCTTGTTTCCCAGTTCCCTTTAAATGGTTTCTTTGTTTCGCCTGTTGGCTTTGTTCCTAAAAAAGCCAAGGTAAATTCCGCCTTATCCAACACCATTGACCCGCTGCACCCTAGAGTATTTTCCCTGTTGCATTATCCTCGTCGGTAGAGTTTTTTTGTAGGAAGTTGTGCAAGGGTATCCAAAGCTCACATCCGGATCCGACTCTCCCAGGAAAGTAAAGAAGACTTAGCAATATGGCTGTGTTTCCTGGCTGACTTTAATGGGGTGTGCATATGGCCCAGTCCTTTAGTTTCTAGCCGACAGCTCTAGCTTTTCACAGATGCTGCTGGCTCCAAGGGTTTCTGGGCATTTCTCCAAGGGTCATGGTGTGCTGCCCCATGGCCTTTGGCATGAACCACGTCCAACCTTTTAGTTTTGGAGTTGTTCACTATCATTGTTGCGGTAGAGCTGGTGGCACATCAGTTATGGGACTGTGACATTACGCTCTCATGTAACAATATGGAGGTGGTCCAGTCCATAAATAAAAACAGCGCTACCTCTAGTGCTATTATACTGATCAGGCAGTTAGTGTTGCGCTATCTAGAGCACAATATTAGTTTCAATGCCAGACATGTGCCGGGTGCTGACAATGAACTAGAGAATGCACTTTCCCGTTTTAACGGGGGAAAATTCAGGAAGCTTGCCCCCACAGCTGACATTAATAGTACTCATTGTCCTTCATATATTTGTTAGGTGGTAGAGCGAGTATAGAGGGACTTGAGGAAACATCTGTGGGCTCTTCAACCTTGAGGGCATATAGGACGTTCTGCAGGACTGGTTGCATTTCTTGGTGAGTAAGGCCCACAAGACAGCAGCAGTCTGACTTCATATGGCACATTGGGCGTTTCTAGCTCTCTAGTGTCATCCACGTTGACCCGTATTTCTTTCATAGCCAAATTACATGGAGAGGCAAATTTTACTAAAGGATTTTTGAGTTGACCCAGGAAGGATACCAGGTGGCCTATTGGTGTTAAGATGTTGCATAAACTGATCGACGCAGTGCGCATTTTGACTATAAAGCTTTGTTTTTGGCACTGCCTTTACGGTTGCTTGTTTTGGTGCGTATAGTGTTGGAGAATTGGTAGCTGCTTCTAATATTTCCTTTAGTTCAAGTTTATTGTTTAAGAATGTGGTCATGCGAGATGCATCCTTACTCTCTAAGTTACATAAATCCAAAATGGATCAGCTTGGCTGGGTCACGAAGGCATTGCAAATGGATACAGACATTTGTCCAGTTGCCCTGGCTAGGGCCTACATGGTGATTAGGTGATAAACGTTCAGGAAATGTGTGTCTTCACTATGTTTGAATGCTGATGATTATAGATGATTCCCTCAGAATTGGCCACCTTCATGGCAGTGGAAGGGTCCTCCGTGGAGCACATCAAGCAATTAGGCAGGTGGAAATCCTCCACCTACAAGAAATATATAAGACCCATTATATTAAATTAAAAGTCACTCTCCACTTGGCAAACCCGACTGGATCGCTTGTCACCTTTGGAGTTGGGAGTGTGAAGGGTTTTCCCTAATTTTTCCTCAAAATGAAGGACCTCATAGCATGTGCACCTTCTGATGAAATGCAGCTCATCGCTGCTGGGTGACCAGCGATTAAGATATGCTGGTCCCACATCAATCCCCGGCTTATTTGGATGGTTGCCCATAGTGGTCTAGTCATGGATAGGGTCAGGCATCAGGTTAATAGGTCAGTTTTGAAATTCTTGAAGGGCTCCGGTGGCTTAGTGATCTGTCAATTAAGTTTGGCCTCCCTCAGCTTTATAGGCATGATGTGGTGCATCTCGCGGACAAAGGGTTAGGTTTAATTATTATGCAAAGTTATGGCTTTCTGTCTGATTTTTGAGGTCTGGTGGTGGCAGGCTGCGTGTTCTTTAAAGGACCTCAGCTTCTGGTGGGAAAGCAATGGCGCATGAGTTTGTTTAGCCACAAGATTCTTCCTCTTTTAAAATACAAGTACAGTGTGCTCATCACATTTATATAATATAATATGCATTAAATAAACTTTCACTGCAGTTTTTAAATGTATGGTAGTGTGTTTTGCTATTAACTACCTGCCATTCTGTTTTTTTGTCCCACATATAGCTGACTAATGCTTTCATTACACATTATGTCTAATCCAGGAGAAAGATTACTGATCCTGACTTTTTACTCTAACCTATTCCTAACAAATTTGTATTGTTTCTGTAAGCTTGTCTGAAAGCACTCAAAAGTTGTAACAGTCAAAAGTCAGTTGTGACTGTTGAGAAGAATATCCACTCAGGAGTATATAAGAAAAACAGTCAAAAGATGGAAGTAACATTGACCTTATAGCTTCTTCACTATAGAAACACCAGGATTAATACTGTGACCAGTTGCCAAGTTAAGGATTGTGTTTTGGAGCACTTGTCTGAAAATGCAATATATATCCGTTGTTAACACATGTAATGTTTTCCCTTTAGCATTTTAAGTAATAAGTATCATACATTAATTTCTAAAAATACTAAAACACGTTGCTTATTTTGATAAAGTGCTGATGTTTAATCTACTAGCTGTATTATAACTGTATTAAAAATACTGTATTCAGTTTAAGCATTATTGAAACTAGAATCACATTTTCTCCATATACCCATACTAGTATACTCAGTGCTCAAAGTGGGCCGGTATGTGCCGGTATACCATACCAGCACTTCTTCTCCCCAATTCATTTAAGCTGCACACATGCCCTGCTACTCTTGCAGAGCATGTGTACATTAGACCTGCAGCTGATCCGTTTCCACCTCCTTCTCTTACCCTATGTGTGTTTGTGCATGTCTCCACCCTGCTTTCCATGTGCATGTGTTTGTCTATGTCACTGCTCTCCATATGTGTGTGTGTGTCCGATCTCCCTACCTCCTTTATGTGTCTCGTGGTTCATTCTCTTTGCCCTCCCTGTATGTGTGTCTGACAAGGCACAAGGGATGCATCATATGATCGGTTGCCATCCCATGCGTGCAAGGCAGACTGCAAGAGAAGCAGAGGAGTCTTCTACACAGCACTGCTGAATGAAGGTAAGTGTGAGGGAACGGGCAGGTGGCTTATGTTCTTAATGTAATAAAGGAGGGGAGGGGGATTTGTATTACTGTATTGAAGGAAGTGAGGTAGAAGTGAGTTATCTTACTGTAATGAGGGGAGGAGAGATTATCTTACTGTAATGAGGGAAGGAGGGTTTCTTATTGTAATTAGGGAAGAGAGGGGGTTGTCTGAATGTAATGAGGGAAGGGGGGTTCTTAATATTAAAGAGAGGTGGCCTATTATTTAATGGTATACTGTGGGTGGGAGCTAAGTTTGGGGAGAGGGAGGGCTGTTTATTAAATGTGATTATGATTTATTTAATGTTATGGATAGTTGAGGGAAAAATGATTTGGATGGAGGGAAAATGATTTATTTATTAAATAGAAATTCTATTTCAGTTTGGGGCTAGTTGGAGGGAAATAGGTCTATTTATTAAATGTGAATATTATTAATTTAATTTAATAGGGCTTGTTGCAGGGAGGGAGGCCAAATTATAAAACATTGGTGTCCTTGATTTAACGAAAGGGTTTCTATATTTCATCTGCCTGCTTTTTTCTGAAAAGGGCACCAACATTCCAGGATCCAGATAGGCAGCACCTGTGCATACCACTGGCCACCAGCTGCCGCAGGTAGGGAGGACTGCAAAAACAGGTAAGGTGACATAGTAATAAAAGCAAATAGCTTTTGACCTAACAATTGACTTTGTCTCAGCTGATGACAGGACCCTATATTTAGTATTCTGTCATTTTGGCTTAAAAGAAAACATACCTCCGCCGTCACTCACACACACACACATATACCTCACTTCCCCGCAAATAGACACTTATTTAAAAAATATGGGAAAATCTAAAACATTTATTATATATACCTGAATTCACTAGTAAGAGGGAAATATAGGAGCAGGAGTAAGTATAGATAGATGGGAGCAGGGGAGTAAGGGACATAGTCAGAGAAGCAGGGGGTAAGTAAGATGGTGAGAGGAGCAGGGTATGAGGCACAGAGAGCAGGTGGGGAGAGATAGAGTGAGTTACTTGGATGATTACAGGGGCAAATGGGCAGAGTGAACAGATAAGGGAAAGTTGAAGGGTCACAAGGAAGACCTAAGAGAGAGGTGAAGAAACGCAGAATTGGTGGGGGACACATGGTGGGTAGCCTTGCATTATTTAATATGTTTTACATTATGCTATACACTGTAAAAATGCATCTAATATTAATTTTACACTCCCCAAAAGCTCTAGGTGGCCCCCAGACTTTCATTTCAAATTTCCATACCTGCACTTCTAAAATCCCACTTTGACCACTGAATATACCCATACTTAATATCAAGTGAAAAAGCAAATATTCAGTTTAAAACACTATAGTAAATATGAATTAATATTTTTTTCTTTGTTTTACTATTTTATTAACAACATTCACTTTTTCATAGGTGAACATAATACAACTGTTACCTTTTACAGTGTTTGAAATTTTAGCACGACATTAAAAGACATGAAGGGCCCTTTCCACCAAATTTATATGGCAGCAGAATAAAACCAAAATAGTGAGACATAGACTATCACTGCCTACACAGAGTGGAGGGGTAGGCACCCCGGACATATTGGGCTTTAATAGGACAGCAATGTTTAGGTATATATCAGACTGGCTGCTGTGTGTTGAACATTTTATGAACAGGGTTTTAGAGGAAGAGAGTTTTATCCATATACCCCGGCTGCACTTCTCCATATGTCTAAAATTGATGCCCCATCCATTATCTTACAAAGTATATTATTTAAAGATACCTATGCTGCATGGATGACAATCAACAAAAAACTGAATAACAATCTAAAATTCACTAAATATTTACAGTTATTGGTAAACCCAGAGTTTTCTATTTCACTATCTAACCAGATGTGCAAGATTTAGAAGGAAAAAGGTATATTACCAGTAAAAGATGTCTTTGACCCTGAAGGAGTAATTTTCACCTTCCAGCAGCTGCAGGTGCCACATGCACTTCCACATACTCACTTTTACATATATTTACAGTTTGGCATTATATTACCAGTAAACAAAAGGCTGTAACACAAAACCATGAATCTCTAATGGCAAACCTTGAATCTCTATTGGGTTTCTTCTGTATATACAAATTTAGAATTAGATATCTATATTTGGATTTGTTCGATACAAACATAGTCTGGTCCAGGGTTTGGCAGTCTTAGAAACGGTATATTCCGAACCTTCAACCTCCGGAGGAAGTGCTAGCTGATTTTATGAAAGCTTTAAGCTCTGCCAGACTTCAGGAAATTCATATAAAAACAATAAACAAAGCATACATTTGACAAGTCCAGAGGACACATATAGTTTAAGCTGAAACTGGTCTTTGTCCAAAGTGTGGGAACCATGAGGCTACTTTGATACACAATCTTTGGACATGTCCGAAGATTGTTATTCTTTTGTAACAAACTAGTATCCTTCCAGAATTTTACCTTCAATATACAAATACAATTACATCCTAAGGCTCTTTTGTTTGCTTCCTTTGACACTTGGAAAGAGAACCTGTCGAACCTTCAGATTATACCCGTACTAACAGTCATTGTTACTTTGGCAAGGAAAGCCATACTGGCTGGACGGATTACACTTGTGTCTCCGACTTTTATGGAGATTAAATCCGAATTATTAGATATTCTGTATTTTGATACACATGCTATATTCTCTGATTTGGAAAAAGGCATTATAGGGTTCTATGCTAAGTGGGGTATATATATTGAAACATTAGAACCTTATGTCCAAACTCAAATTATGCAAGTCTTTGAGGGAACAAAATGGTCTCTATTGAGACAACTATAATGCTCTCCTACATATGAGAAGTATTGCAATCCTGGGTTATGGTTAGTCTGAGTTGGTTTGAGCTATTTTGCACATCTTGAACTAATGTAACATCTAGTCTACGCTCCTCCTCCACTTACCCTCCCTATTCTTATTCTCATGCTTATTTTTATTCTTCAGTGAATCAATTTCAATGTTATGAAAATTTCAATGTCATGGAAATATCCAGTGATATTTGCATCAATGTTTATTGATTTAAGTGTTTGGAAGCACATGATCTTGTTCTTCATCACGTTTACCCTCTCTTTATTCCTTCCTTTTTGTTATCCATTCTTCTCCCTTCCATCCCTCCCTTCATCTCTTCCTACACCCCTTTTTTCTTTATATAAATGTTGAAAATGCATTTGTACAGTTCATCAATGATGTACATATCAATGTATATTAACATGCTTTATTACATATGTACAATAAACAGTTTTTTTTAAAAAAAGACATGAAGGAACATTTAAGAAGCTGCAGAAATGCATCCCAGCTGTGCAAATGTTGCCTTATGTCATGCATACATTTGTGTGCAAATGCATCTGTTTATATGGGTCCATGCATGGTCTAACAGGTCTAGATAGTAGCAATTGCAGGGGCAAAATTATTATTCTTTTGATGTATGGGCATACTTGCTGATTCTCCCATAATGGCCAGGAGACTTCTTAAAAAGTGAGTGATATACCCAACTCCTGAGAGAGTCTGTAATCTCCCTAAAGCTGGACCAGGCAGAGAAGTGTTGGTGAAACCCAGCATTATGACGTGATTTATATCATCACGCTATGCCCACTGTGGTGTGATGATATTGTTTGCATTGTCACACTAAGGTGGCTGAGTGTTTTGTCTGATGTCACTTAATTAAATCCTACTCACCCCTAACTTCAGAGAGCTACCCTCAGCATCTTTCTAAGGGGGGACAGAATAGTCAGCATCTATGTATAAATAGCTACACAGAATTGGAGTGATGCTAACTGAATGAGGCCTAAGTGCACTTATACACTTCAAATTGCAGCCACATACAAGAATTATATTTCATGTTGCAGACAAATTTCAGGCGGGTGTTTTTTTGTTAAAAGGGACTGCAGCAGAAAACAGGATAATCAGGCCACAGGTTAAGGTTTGGTCCAGGCAATAAATCAGATAATCAGGATCACAGGCTAAGGTTCAGCCTAGACAGCAAAAAGGATAGACGGCGTAATAAGAAACAGTCAAGAGGCATGCAAAATGCCAACATGTGAACTTGTGTGCTACCAACAAGTTCGTTTTACACAAGTATCAATTTAAAGCATCAGGCACTAATAATCATGTGATTGTAATTACTACAACAAAACACACCAGTCTGTACAAAGCACCAGTGAAAAACACCAAAATTACTGCTTAGAAAAGCAGTTAACTTCTATTCCTAATAAACAGGTAGTCAGTTAGAGAACAAGGCAGGATATGGACATAGGCCCAGTGGAAAGACATGCCATTGATCATCTGAATTGGAATAGACTTGAATTAATAAGTATTTTGCCATTGAATAAACCCTCATTAGAAACCTTCACTGAAACTGCTGTTAGAACCAGAATCCACCAGGCATGGAGTAGTTATTTATCTAGTGCTGATATTTAGAGAGAAGAGTTACTCTATCTACTCTAATCATGTCAGAATAAACTGAAAGTAAAGAGGCCTCTGACTTCAAACGTCTGATGAACCTTAGTTGCTTGTTTCCAAAAGGCCTTCTATGTGGAATAATTCCTTTAATTCTTAAAAGTTGTTTATTTCACATGTTATTCTTCCAAGAATTATAGCAGCTGCTTTCATAATGGAGGTGTCAGAACTTTGAGATCTGGTACCTAATGACCCTGAGTAATATTGTTCTCCCATCAAAGGTGCTTCTTACCTTGGACTTCTTCTGATCTAGCAGTACAGCAATAAATCAGCCCATACTATACTGCTTAACAATTACATCTGTTATATAGCCTTATCGATCTCTGAGGTTTCTGAGATGCATACTTTGCCTGAGGTCTCTAAGATATCTGCTTTCTCTGAGGTTTCCAAGAATCCTGTCTTGCCCCAAGTGCACAAAACAACTACCTTAACCATGGTCTCTGATGTGACTATTTACCAAGGTCTCCAAAATGACTGCCTTGCCTGAATTCTCCAAGACAACTGCCTTGCTCAAAGATATATTTACTGTCCTGACTTCAAGGTATGAGATTAAAGTTATTACCCTGACCCTTGGAACTGAAGGTAAATTCACTCTCCTGGCCTTTGGGCCTTAACATATATCTGTTGCATTAACCTCTGGGTCAGAGAATCCAGTCATCATTTCATTAATGTTTTTGCAGCACCTTTCTCTGCATTGCAAAGAATGCCCACTATTGCTGTTTCCCTCTTCATGATCTCTATCTATTCTGCCATCCTTGACCAGCAAGGATTGTAGGCTGTGAATTGTAGGCTGCAGATTCTTATGCTCTTCGCAGCTCCTTGCCTATTGGAAATTTCATCCTACAGCTTTTTTGGCTTGTTGGTGCATCTATCTGCTCTTCTTCAGTTACATTTCTTGTCAATCTGTGGCTACACCTGTTATTTGACCTTAAAGTCTCTGGCTGTCCTCACAAACAGGGCCAGATCATTGTTTAACTTATCCTTATCCATAGATATAGTTTGGTTATTCTGAGCAAGTCCCTGCTTTCTGGGTTTCCTGATACTCTGTTACCAGTCTGCAATTCACAGTCTTGACACTCTTCCATTTGTGTGTCATCCTTAGCCCTGTCATTAATTCCCTGCCAATTTTTTGAAACAGTTCATCCTTGACCTTTGAATCTTGTTATTTTGGAATGCTTATTTGTGCATGATCTTTACTTGTATGACAACTCTCCGGACTCTGAATCCCTTGGCTCTGGACAACGGCACTGCTAACTTTATTAATCATTGGCTCTGGACAAGGACACTGCTATATATACACTATATGGACAAAAGTATTTGGCAATACCTGTTAATTTTATATTGACGTGTTTCAATCAAACTCGTTGCTAGAGGTGTATAAAATCAAGCACCTAGCCATTCAGTCTCCATTTGTGAACATTTGTGATACAAAATTGTAAGTTCTGAAAAGCTCAGTGACTTCAAGCATGGTACTGTGATAGAATGCCACCTTTGCAAAAGACAGTCTGTAAAATTTTAAATGTAATTATTAGCAGTGCTCACCAATGCCTTGGGCCAATTCTCCCCATCCAACATCTTTGCCAGGTTGGCCTCCCATTGTGATATTTGGAGATCTTTCATTAAATGACCAGACGTTGCTAATTTGTAGAGATCAGGCCCTTAGATGATACACAATGTAAATATAGAGATTCAAATGTAGTCAAGGGCCTGTTGAGTTATTTAAACTTGTCTGGAAAAATGTCAGAGATGGAAAAAACTGTCGGAGGTGAAAAAACTGCAGGGACTGATGTGAATGAGCTCTCTGTAGAGTGCTGTAGTGGCTCTATATAAATAAATAGATGATGATGATAATAATAATGAACTGTAAAAAAATTCTGTATGAATTGAAAATTTCTGTTGGAGTTCTAAGAATCGGAAAAAAGTATGGGAATTTACTATGTCACTTAAAAATCACACACCACCTGCCAACCATGTATCAAAAGGGCAAAGATCAAAACCACAGGGGACGCTTTGATTGTACCACAGTGGTATTATTTGTATGGGAGAAGGCTTTGTTAGTCCTTGCTTCAATGTTTGTTCACATCTTACTAAAACGTGGTGTGCTTAATTCTACATAGTAGGCAAATGCTAGGTACTATATAGAAGTTTAGGATGTCCAGACCTCCCCCTCAAGGAGGTTAAATGCACTAGAATGAATCCAGATGGACATCATCTGAATTAAATAAAGTAGCCTGGCCAACACATTCTCCACCTATCCATGAGATCGGGTGCTTATTCCAGGAATTAAGGTCTGTTTTAACTCTAGCTAACAGGGACAGGTGATTAGCTCGATCAAACTGGTAGTAGGGACTTGTAATATAAGTCCATAATTACTTGAGTGAATGGAATTGCACTTGAAGGAGTTTTGTTCTAAATAAATGTTATCATCCTTCAGAAAATAAAAGTCTAGTATCTCAGTTTTTTTTGCAGTTGACTTTGTAACCATAAAGTGAGGTGTAAAGTTAGTCCCTCCTTGGTGATCAGAGATAGAAAGCAAAATGGCATCTGTATAAAGAGAAATTTTCTGTTCTAAATGGCCATAGCTAATTCAGGAAATTCCTTTTTTTTTCGCACAAAAGTTTGATGGCAAGGCAAGGCTTAAAGTCTTGGGACAGACCCAACCAGATCAAGATTAACTAAGTGGGGAGGTCTCAGTTCCAGAGAGTAGCCAGTATCTTAGCATAAATTATCAGATTGATGTTCAGTAGTGTGATGGGCCTGTAATTAATGCAGTTAAATAGCATTTCAGTTATGGATGGTTACAATATTAGCTTTTGTCATTGCATAGTCAAAGGCCTCCCCTTTAGGATGGTATTGAACAGGTCAATCAGTTCAGGGAAAAATATTAGCAGTTGTTTTGTAAAATTGAGAAGGATGCTCAAATCAATTTTAGAGACATAAGTTCCGTGATCACACCATTATTGAAGGCTGAACATTTGGTATGGATTTTGGACCGGTGGTAAGAAGGTGTTTAAGGTGTCATAAAGGGCTTTGCATGGAAGGAGAGATTTTGGAAGCTTGTAGAGTGATTTGTAATACCTACAGAATTCCTCTTGAATGTGTTGAAAGTGATCAAGCCCTGGTCCATCTTTACCATTTTTATTAGGTGTTGACATCTGTCAAAGCTTATTTTCTAGCATAGTGTCACATTTGTCCACTTTACCGTGAAAGCGCTAAGAATGGTAGTGTCTCTGATCTCCTAGATAATTGATTTTATAAAAGTGATGAGTCACACTTCAAACAACACTGAAATTAAGTGTTTAAACACTTAACCTGCGGGGTCCCGACATTTGCCGCTTTAAATTAACATTAATAGAAGTCACAATGACACTACACTGTAGTGCTGGACAGCTCTTCCTTCGAAATAACTTGCGGTTATCATTCTGCTCCATCAGTGATCTGCACAGTCGGTTTTCAGGTAAGTCTATTAATATTTACATCGGTTTTTAATACATTCGTTTTTTACTTGTAGGTTTCGTGGGTCTCAGATTTTTCGCAATCGAAAAACCGTACCCAACCCGTTTCAACTCTCCCAAGAAAATCGCTGGATTTTCTAAATCGCACCTTAATACATTTACCCCCAGGAGTCTATTCATTACAAAAAGTAAAACAAACATAATGTGCATTTTTTTTTAAAGCGGCATTGTCGGGTTAAGTGTTTGAACACTTAACCTGCGGGGTCCCGACATTGCCGCTTTAAATTAACATTAATAGAAGGAGCAATGACAATAAACTGTAGTGTCTGACTTCATTCGAAATCACTTGCGGTCATCATGCTGCTCCATCGGTGATCTGCACAGTCGGTTTTCAGGTAAGTCTATTAATATTTACATCGGTTTTTAATTTATAAGTCTTGTGGGTGTCGTAATTGTGGTAATCGTGTTAACAATTACCCCAGGTTGAAACTAGCAGATGCATGCACCTGAGATTCATGTAAAATCGCCAGAGATGCGTTTCTGTCAAAATCGCTTTTTCCCAAATCGATAGAGATCAAAGTCTTGACTGTGTGACACGCTAGCTATTCAAGTCTCAAATGTATGAAGCTGCGATTAAGCAAACTCTCCTGAGTTTGCTTGGAAAATCGCCAGGTACAACATGCTGCATCCTAGCAGCGTGTTTAGTAAACACATCACTGTTACAAAAGTGTAATTCCACAAAACAAAATGGCGTCTGTTTGTAGTTTTTACATTACTTTCCCCGTTATTACACTACACCCACCACCCAGGGGTGTAGGAAGAGCCCTAGTGCTTTCAGCACTGGGCTGGGTGTCCCTAAAGGGGGCACCCGCTGGTTTTTTTCAGCGGACACCACTCCCTAGGGAATCCAGCCCAGTGCTGAACAGCTTAGGGTTAGTTTGTCATTATGGCAGGGGGAACCCTGCCGCGTTTCCCCCTGCTATAGTGCCACCCACCCCGGCTGGTGTGCCTAGTGCTGGTTATGTGAAAATCGGGGGGACCTCACGCCAATTTTTCCCACGATTTTCATGCAACCAGCAGTAAGCTGGCAGCACTATGGTTAATAGTGCTTGGGTTGGGGAATCCCACGCTTTGTTTTTTTATACCTTATCTGTTTTTAAACTTTTGACAGCCGTGGGGACCTGCGGCTCTATAGACAGGTACAGTAATGTGTTTACTAAACACGCAGCTAGATGAGGACAACACAGGAGAGTTAGCTAAACACAGGAGTGTTAGACATTGTAGCAAATCGCCAGAGATGACCAGTGATTTTTAAGATCATATTAAAAATTGCAGTTTAATACATCTGTCAACTTGAGGACTTGCGATTTGCTGCGATTTTAAAACGCTGAAAAAAATTGGACCTTAATACATTTACCCCCTGGTGTATTACTGAATAGCACCTGGGCAGAGGGGTTCCAAGATAATAGTGTACAGTCCAAAAAATATTAAGTACTATTATGTAAGTTCCACAATGATACCTAATAGAACATAACACACAGACACATTGTAAAAATCATTATTATAACATTTTAATTTAAAATAAAAATACTCCTAAAACTTTGTTTACCATTTTATTAAACTTTTAAATCCAAAGTGAATCTTCTTCCTGAAGCAGCCCATAGGAAATTACTAATCTATGATGTAATGCAAATGGAAATAAAATAAAAACACATAAGAGATGCAGGCAATTACCTTGTACTGAGCCCTAACACTAAACAACATCAATTTGAATGGAGTCGGAGAAGACTCATGACAAATCTCTGTACTGTTATGTTATGTGCATGACACATCTTCTCCAGATACATCAATATGCCAGCATCTACAATTAGACAAATGCCATTGAACTGAATGGAGACATATAAGCCTTCATTTAATGAATCCCAACTTTTCCCACACAGGTTATTTGGGATTGATTGAATATTGAAAGCTTGCCTGGGGTCAATTCAGATTAAAGTAATTTACAAAAAGTTGATGGAAGTTCATGATGATGATTGTCATATCTTTGCTCTCGAACGCATTTATACCCCAGCATCTATAAGAGAATATAGTACCATATTATATAGTCTACCTAAGCTTAGTGTTATGTTACATGATTTATGGTATTATGGTGCATGATGCAGCAATATCAGTTTAACTCTCTTGGTACAAAGACAGTATTAGATCCTCTAAACAACCTTGTTCTTTAAAAAATGACAAATATCAACTCCAATTTGTAGTGTCCCACTGCTTTCACAAACGTTAACTAAATTTATGTTTGTGAGAAGATGAAAATATGGGAAGCAGACCACAGATGTGGTCTAACCTGCAGCCATCACTAACTGACGCCTGCATGCTACTATGAATGTGAATGCTTTCTTTTGTTAAGCAAAGCTTTTCTTATATTATTTATAGTGGAGGGTTCTTAGGCTCACATTAACACAAATGGATGTACTGCTTGAACTTTAAAATAAAAGTTTAGCCAAATGCCCAAGATTTTGATGTAACAGCCTTGTTGGTCACATGTGGCCTAAGTTGACTAACAGATAATATTATTTATCTATTCTATTTAGTTGTATATATATTCATCCTTACAAGGATGTCTGGAGATTGGCACATTTTTAGTGGTTCACAAAATGTACAAATAAGCTTTAACCATGATATTTATAACATTTTCAAGAGTACATTAAGCTCATTTGCAACATTTCATTTTGTGATGGAATGGGTCTATTTTTACATGGATGTGCCTATTTTCACATTGATCTCATTGATCCCATTGTGCATCCAGATTATGCTCATCTACTGCTTGTCAAGGATGTTCTAGGTTTTTAAAGTAGGTATGGACAGAACAATATATAGCCAATCAGAACTTTGGAATGGTCACATCAGCAGGAGATGAGTGTGCTGAACTTGAGGAAGGCAGTGATCTTATTAAATTATATTAGTGATCACAAGACTGTATGTGACAAGGGCAGTGTCATGCCATGAGGGGAAAGAAGACCAGTAGGATGACACAGACTGAAAAATTTGGAAAAGAGCAGGGGGTCCCAGAACAAAGTGCCAAAGTGAGTTTCTAATCAAACTGATTCAGGAAAAACTGTTGCATAAATTGTCTTCTATTCTACATCTAATTTTTTGCAAAATATTAAAGGCTTCTACTTTTTGAAACAGTTTCTTAAAATGACAGAATTCTTTCTGTTCTTACATGTCCTTAGTTGTTTTTCTTTCTCTCTTCCAGGTAGCATAGATTTGAGCACTCAAAAGTAGGAAACACTATACCATTGTGGTATCTCAGTTTAATTACTGTTTACTATTATACAGCACTGAAGGCAATGTTGGCATTGAGGGATGGGCATATAAAACTACTTACAATGTAGATGGCTAGTAAATGTGTCACTTCAGTATACAGAACTCATCATCAATCATCATTCCAATCAGGTGCTGCTTTCATTCCTAATCTCACGAACAAGTGTAACTAAATAAAATACACAAAATAAACAATATAAATTGTTGCATTACTTAAGAACAAAACTAGCTGTTTAAGTATAATACATATCTATTGGACAAAGTCCCAAAGTAGATAATCAATTAAAAGCAGCTATTCCAAAATCAAACATTCAATCGGTGAAGAGAGGGTGAACATAAATTTCTTTAGGGTTCACCTACTAAAACCAGCTAGACCAGTGCTGACCCCATACTCTCAGCTTTCTCCCTTATAAAAATATTTGTAGGTGGCATACCGTATGTCCCCTTCTATTTACTACTACCACTAACTGTACTTACCAATTTTATTTTACCTAGTTCTCAGTCATGGTAAAAACACTTTGTTTAAATTTAATTAATAACACCCCTGCTAAATTGGAAAATCAAAAGTACATGCTGTTTAGATTTTTGCTTTGCAATGACTATTTTTTAGTAAAAGGCATATTATCTATTCATCCTCTTCTCCTGTTATGTTAATATCCATTGTGTCATGTATACACTATCATATGTGCATGCTCACATTTTATAGCTACTGTGTTTTTCCATTTTCAAGTTTCTAGAGGAGCACCTATAATCTTGTTGTGCTTTCATATTAGACAGGATTTTAATTGCATGTATGTAAATGCCAAATTATTAACATTTTCATTGATTCATGTATATTAAAGTTTATGTGTATGTGTTATGTTCCTCGTTGAAGGATTCTCTCTCACTCCAGAGGAAATTGAGTAGCCTGTGCCATCTGAGTAGCTCTTTTGTTCATCATGATATAATAAATAGACAATTGTTTTGTAATGTTAGTTTATGGTCCTTAGAATCTACAGCATGTGTTGTTTATCATTTCTATTATTTCCTTAATCATTAGATGCCTATAGTGTCTATCATGGAGAGGCAATTTAGTTTATAGAGCAGAATTTGCATTTCATTTTTACTACATTACATTATTTAAAAATATTTGACATGCTATAAATTTGTATTTGAAAGTAGACATTTTAAAAGACCGGTAGCAAAGTGGGATGATGTAGATAAATTACCATTTACAGCCATACATGGAATGTTGTGTGATGTCAGTAATCAGTGATGTAATATGTAATATTTGGAGTTTTCTGTTTAATGTCATCAGGGATTTAATTTGTTATGCAAATTTTTAAATTTGAAGCACTACAAATTTGTGATAAAAGAAAAAAAAAACAGACAGGTATGGTTAATGATACTACTACTACTACTACTACTACTACTACTACTACTACTACTACTAATAATAATAATAATAATAATAATAATAATAATACAAAATTATGATTATGTAGTACAATAATGTGTGTTGTTGATACTGTAGAACTGTGTATAACAATAGGAACTTCATTTAGTACAATATGAAAAAATAAAGCAGACTGGGATTGTTTGCTAAAATATTACATTAAAATACATTTGTATGTTTGAAGAGTCTGTACTAAAAAGAACTGTCAGGAAGATACAGTTTAATATATTGCATTGCATTAAGTACAATTAAACTTTGAAATGTACTGTATTTTATTTTAGCATTAGAATAAGCCCCAGGCAGTTCCCTTTGTATAAGGCTGCAGTTATTTTTTTATGAAATTAGTATGTGTACAAAAGAAACATAATTAATTGCTTTAAAGAACAGTACTATCAAATTTTCTTTTGTATGAAGATAAAGGGAGATTGTTAATTGGATCCAGATGGAAATAGCATATTTATTATGTATAATTATGCACATAAAGGTCTTTAAAAACTTTATTTTAATTTGCTGTCTGGAAATCTTTCCAAGTCAAAACTTTAACAACCAAGATAATGTTTCTTCCTCTTCTATGCTTAATTGTGATGTGGAAACATTACATTTGTTGCCTTTAAATATCTTTTTACTGTGCTGTTCATAATTTACACAAGATTGCTTGTGGAATTAATCATGCTTAACATTTAGTCGACTGCGACAGAAAATTATTGTGACAAATGCTTGTTAATATGCAAATGAAATTGTTACTGCTTGAAACGCCGATCTGTAATTACTCAGCTGTTTCTCCAGTGTGATATATTGAATCAGCAGTTTATGAAGATGGAGTGGCACAGACTAATTTACTCGTGTACATTCATTAATGCTTAAGGGTTAAAAATATGTTCCTTGTCACTTACCCCACACCATTGATTAGCAACATAATGTTATGTGGGTCATTTAATTCATCTATGTAAATTCAGCTCTGAAATGCCAGAGGTCTTGTGCATGGCAAATTGACATCTGTGCCTCTAAAATATTTTATCATTTCCCCCCATATGGTTTCCATGTGGTGAACTTATAGATAGTACAAAGTGTGTGCAAAGGCATCTGGTTTCAGAAAAAGAGATAAATAGTTAGATTAACTGAAATATAGAAGTTGAGGTCATGAAATACACAGCAGTGTTAGTTTAAAAGAGTGACATACTGTTCATGTTAGAATCAGTACAAAACAGAACATAGTTTGCTGCCTTTCTACAGCATGAAGCAAAATTTTAAATTGAATCACTATTGTGCTTTGTAGCACTTTTATATTATGTACTATGAGTGAGGTACTGTATTCTTTGCCAGCATGGAAATCTGAACAATTACATTATGATGAGTATAGTGACAGAGATACAATCACCATTTCTGTTTTCATTTTCTTTTAATCCACTTCCATAGTTCACATTATAAGTCAACTTTTTCGGTCCTACATATGGACCTTTGTCAAAATAACCACATAGCACAACAGAAAAGACAAATATAAAAAAAACACATGTTTTGCAAATGTTCTGATATGGTCATTGTCTAGCTACATACTTATCATGTAAGATGACAACTTTTTTGATATGCGTTTTATGCTTTCTGTGTAGTTTTGTATCCAATTTGTTGATTTTGTACTCTGACATCCTTTGTCTCTAGATAAAGAATTTATATATATATATATTAAAAAAACAACAACAAATGTAGTTACCTGACATCTTATGTAATCCTAGATTATCTTCAGCCGCAGCTAATGATTCATCAAAAGATGATAGTCTGCATATCATTGAAAAATATATATGAGTCAATAGCCCCTTTGTATTCTCTATGAGGCACTCCAAACAATATCCATTCCACCCTGGAGCGCAAAAACCGGAAATGCCAAAAACAGAAGTACACAAATAGGTTTTCACTATAGCAACCAATCTCAGCGTTTCCTAGGTAAGACACTGGGACACCTGCCTAGCAGGGGTGTATTCCCCATGAGTTCCTAAGACATGTAACAAGGAGGTGCAATAATGCACCTTCACCATCAAATGCACACTCCGGTGGTATGTGTTTCAGCTTGGAAAGCATTAACCAAAAGTGCAATGACACACATCCTGTATAACAAGCATTTGGTTCCATATTTTCATGGAAATTACATTTTTGCCTCGTTTTCAGATCCAGTTTTGGTGCGAAGAATAACCTAAAATCTCGGATCTATTGGATTTCTAACAAATAGCATATTAATTAAAAACAATAGAAAACAGTAATCTGTTAAGTATCATTGATGTTGACCACAATTTGAAAATGTATAAATTATTAAATGACAATAAAAATTCCCTCATAGTTCTAACTCAGTATTTCCAAATCCCAGTGCTCAGGGACCCCCAACAGTGCATGTTTTCCATATCTCTTTACTGGAGCACAGGTGTATTCATTACTGACTGAGACATTTTGAAAGAACCACAGGTGGTAGTAATTTTGTCAGTTGTGACCTGGAAAACCTGCACTATTAGGGGTCCCTGAGGACTGGGTTTGGGAAACACTACCCTAACCAATACCAGCCAGGTAGGACAACTAAATCACATCCATCTAAAACTACCACAAAGGACCTTTCTGTAAAAGTAGCTCAAAAGTATTATTTTACCTGATCTGACATAGTTCATTTAAAATTCTAAACATTGGTATGTACAGTTTGTTGAGCAAGCCTGTTTATAGAAAAGTAGGGTTCACATTTTTTTTAAATAATGACCAAATAATACTGACAAAAACAATATTTTGTTGTAATATTGCTTTAACTAGTATTCTATTTTCATTATTTATCTTTCCATAATGACCATATTATAGATATTATAGAGCTGTGCAGAGACCCCAGTGTTTTGGTTTTGGTTCTAAAACCCCATTTGTCTATTTTTTTTAGTTTTGGCCAAAAATCCACATGTTTGTTTGGTTTTGGTTTTCGATCTGGATTTCATAAAAAATTGTGAAAATTGTGGAAATTCATGTAATGTTTAGACGTTTTTGTTCCTACATTAGTATTTTTATAATTAACATTAATTTTCAAATCACTCACAGACTATTTTTTAATGACCACCTCACAACTGTCAATATTTTCAACAATATTGACCAAAGGCTGCAGCAAGCTGGCTATGTAAAAATAGTGGTATAGCAGCTGTACAAATGCGCAGCAGTTTAATCTAATATATAAATGCTTAGTGGCGTCTGTGTGTGAAAAAAAAAACAAGTTGCAGCACCACCTGCTGGGCAGAGTTATACACTGACCTACTAAATTTTTAGTGTGTGTGGGAAAAAAAATTCAAAAAGGGCTGAAATTTGGTAGGGCTCAAACTCATTTTCGTGAGGTAATTTTACCTCATGAACACACATGTGTAGAGGCGTACGTTAGTGTGTGTGTGTGTGTGTGTGTGTGTGTGTGGAAAAAACTATTTTCTCAGAAAGGGCTCATCCAATTGACCTGAAATTTGGTATACTGACATTATTTGACAAAAAAATTAGAATAGTCAAGTCAGTTAACCTCCATCATCCCCCTCTTCCCCCCGTGGGAGGGGTAGTAAAGGCTAAATTTACGAGTTGAGGGGTCAAACTCATTTTCGTGAGGTAATTTTACCTCATGAACACACATTAAAAAGGGCGCTTGCGTCGGGAAGTAACGATCTTCCCCTGAGGAGGCCTGGGCTAGGCCCAAATGCATGAAAAGAACCTTTTTAAGACCTTAAGTATCTTGATTTGACTAGAATGCATGAGTATCATGCACGGGTTAACTTGCAAAATATATGATCCCTATGAAACATAGTGGCAAAGCAGTGTCTGATAGGATGGTTTTTTTTAGAAAAGAAGATATATCAAGGTGGGCCTCATCCAGAAGTGAAATGGTGTGAGAAAGACCACGATAAAATATTTTCAATGTTAGATATCATATGTGACACAATGTAGAGGGGCAGTAATAAAAGTTCATTAGATGGATAGTAGCATGAATAGACATTTTAGACAAGTAGATAGACAAGGTGGGAACCCAGTAGTTAAATGGTGGGAGAAAAACAACCAACTTATTTGTAATTCTCAATCTTTGGCAGCATATGTGACACAATATAGAGAGGCAGTAATAAAAGTTCATTAGACAGGATCGCAGTGATATAAATGGACAGTTTATAAAAGAAGATAGACCTGAAGTAAAGTGGTGGGAGAAAGACCACAGACAAAATATTTTTAACTTTATACAGCATGTGTGACAATTGTAAAGAGGTAGCAATAAAAGCTCAGTAGACAGATAGCATCAATAGACATTTTAGACAACACAATAGACCAAGGTCATAAGGAAAAATAGTGCAAGATGGAATTGTTCTTGGGCCCTCCCACCTACCCGTATGTTAGAAAGAACATGCATACTTTAACAAAACAAGCACTCCAGTGACAGGGAATGCCACTTTTGTGGCAGAGGTGCTTGATGTGTTTGGGGCAACACAAATGAAAACATTTTGGTTGTTGCTTTTTTAACTATTGAATAGATAGGAATTTTATCAATTTACTAGGATAACTGTGGTTAGCCTAGTAAATCTTCTTCAATGTTGTCAATGTTCTTCAATCTTGACAATGCCATCATCCTCATCACTGATGTCAAAATCATCATCACACAATATTAGTTCATCCCACTGGAATACAGCATTAAAGGTTCTGTTTACAATTTGTGGCAACAACAATATTCTCCTCCTACCATGATTGCTCATTAAAGTAATCCTCCACCAATCTACTAATACAAGGTGTATCAGATTGAGACGTAGTAGAAACTTCAATATATTTGGGCATTTCTTTTAAGCCTGATCAGATGTCATAATAATCTTCAACCTTGGTGTGATGTGTTGACGTGTCATCAGCGTGACTCTTAGAAAATATACCATTTTTTCTGGTAATAACATTTTTAGGAGAAGCTGAAGCAGAGAACATGTCATGTGTGGCTTAAGACAACACTTTTCACAAAAGGAGCTGTTTGAATCTGTGAATATTTGTGTCAGCTGGAAATAAAGAAATTATATCTGACTTCAATGTAGAATCAAGCATGGTTGCCAAAATGTATTTATTCAATTTTAAGATGCCGCAATTCCTTGGGTCCCGAAAAGCGAATAAGGATTTTAATCTGCAAGACCAACATGCTTAGCAGAATTATTTACTTTCATCTCCTCCTTCAGCTTCTCCATCTGCTTTTCCAGTAGATTTGACTCACAGTGTCTGAAGTCACTTCATTTGTTACAATTTCAAATGGTTTGAGTAGCTTGCATAAAACTGAAAGGAATCTCCTTTGTGATGAAGCAAGGTAACATGTGTCCCCTTTCCCTATATTATGTCTTGATGTGTAGGTCCTGATGGCTTCTTGCTGTTCCTCTATTTGCTGAAACATATAAAGTGTGGAATTTCACCTTGCTTTTATCTCTAGCTTCAGTTGGTGGCATGACAGATTATATATTTTTTGCAGCTGCTGCAATGTTCTAGATGTTGAAAATGTCCAGAAATTGCATGGGCCAAAGACACCATCTTTTGCACTGATCTCTCATTTTGTAAAAAATTCTGAACCAACAAGTATATTGTGTGTGTAAAGCAGTGGTTCCCAAACTTTTGCAGTTCGCGGCACCCTTAGAGTCTCCAAATTTTTTCAAGGCACCCCTCCAATATAATTATTGAGCAGTCCTGTTTTAGAAGTAGTTGGGTAATAAAATTGTAATAAGTATTTAGGTCAGGACAGAAATACTTATTTAGTTGTATGCAAAAATGCCCCCTCTGCATCCAGACACACTGCCCCCTCTGCATCCAGACACACTGCCCTCTCTCACACTGCCCCCTCCTCTGCACTCTGTCACGCTGTCCCCCTCCTCTGCACTCTGTCCCCCTCCTCTGCACTCTGTCACGCTGTCCCCCTCCTCTGCCCTCTCTCACGCTGTCCCCTCCTCGGCCCTCTGTCACGCTGTCCCCCTCCTCTGCCCTCTGTCACGCTGTCCCCCTCCTCTGCCCTCTGTCACGCTGTCCCCCTCCTCTGCCCTCTGTCACGCTGTCCCCCTCCTCTGCCCTCTGTCACGCTGTCCTCCTCCTCTGCCCTCTCTCACGCTATCCTCCTCCTCTGCCCTCTCTCACGCTGTGTCCCCCTCCACTGCCCCTCTCACGCTGTGTCCCCCTCCACTGCCCCTTTCACGCTGTGTCCCTCTCCACTGCCCCTCTCACGCTGTGTCCCCCTCCACTGTCCCTCTCACGCTGTGTCCCCCTCCACTACCCCTCTCCCGCTGTGTCCCCCTCCACTGCCCCTCTCCTCTGCCTCGCTGTGCCCCTCCTCTGCCCCTTCTGTCACTCTCCTCTCTCTAGCTGTCACTCTCCTCTGTCCCTGCTGTCACTCTCCTCTGCCCCTGATGTCACCCTCCTCTGCCCCAGCTGTCACCCTCCTCTGCCTCTCCTCTGCCCCGCTGTCACCCTCCTCTGACCTGCTGTCACCCTCCTCTGCCCCACTGTCACCCTCCTCTGCCTCTCCTCTGCCCCGCTGTCACCCTCCTCTGCCTCTCCTGTGCCCCGCTGTCACCCTCCTCCGCCCCGCTGTCACCCTCCTCTTCCTGCCCTCTGCCCCGCTGTCACCCTCCTCTGCCTCTCCTCTGCCCTGCTGTCACCCTCCTCTGCCCCGCTGTCACCCTCCTCTTCCTGCCCTCTGCCCCGCTGTCACCCTCCTCTGCCTCTCCTCTGCCCTGCTGTCACCCTCCTCTGCCTCTCCTCTGCCCTGCTGTCACCCTCCTCTGCCTCTCCTCTGCCCTGCTGTCACCCTCCTCTGCCCCGCTGTCACCCTCCTTTGCCTCTCCTCTGCCCCGCTGTCACCCTTCTCTGCCTCTCCTCTGCCCCGCTGTCACCCTCCTCTGCCTCGCTGTCACCCTCCTCTGCCTCACTGTCACCCTCCTCTGCCCCACTGTCACCCTCCTCTGCCTCGCTGTCACCCTCCTCTGCCCCGCTGTCACCCTCCTCTGCCTCTCCTCTGCCTCGCTGTCACCCTCCTCTGCCCTGCTGTCACCCTCCTCTGCCTCACCTCTGCCTCGCTGTCACCCTCCTCTGCCTCTCCTCTGCCCTGCTGTCACGATCCCTCTAACTCTTCTGCTGCGGGCCAGCCATAATAAAAAAAAAGAAAGAACACAGTAACTTACCAATCTGCCGGGCGCCGGGACCCAGCAGCCTCCTCTCTCCTGCAGCAGCTGTCACTGAATATCGACCTTCTCTGCCTCTCCTCTGCCCCGCTGTCACCCTCCTCTGCCTCGCTGTCACCCTCCTCTGCCTCGCTGTCACCCTCCTCTGCCCCACTGTCACCCTCCTCTGCCTCGCTGTCACCCTTCTCTGCCCCGCTGTCACCCTCCTCTGCCTCTCCTCTGCCTCGCTGTCACCCTCCTCTGCCCCGCTGTCACCCTCCTCTGCCTCTCCTCTGCCCCGCTGTCACCCTTCTCTGCCTCTCCTCTGCCCCGCTGTCACCCTCCTCTGCCTCGCTGTCACCCTCCTCTGCCTCGCTGTCACCCTCCTCTGCCCCGCTGTCACCCTCCTCTGCCTCGCTGTCACCCTCCTCTGCCCCGCTGTCACCCTCCTCTGCCTCTCCTCTGCCTCGCTGTCACCCTCCTCTGCCCCGCTGTCACCCTCCTCTGCCTCACCTCTGCCTCGCTGTCACCCTCCTCTGCCTCTCCTCTGCCCTGCTGTCACGATCCCTCTAACTCTTCTGCTGCGGGCCAGCCATAATAAAAAAAAAGAAAGAACACAGTAACTTACCAATCTGCCGGGCACCGGGACCCAGCAGCCTCCTCTCTCCTGCAGCAGCTGTCACTGAATATCGACCTTCTCTGCCTCTCCTCTGCCCCGCTGTCACCCTCCTCTGCCTCGCTGTCACCCTCCTCTGCCTCGCTGTCACCCTCCTCTGCCCCACTGTCACCCTCCTCTGCCTCGCTGTCACCCTTCTCTGCCCCGCTGTCACCCTCCTCTGCCTCTCCTCTGCCTCGCTGTCACCCTCCTCTGCCCCGCTGTCACCCTCCTCTGCCTCTCCTCTGCCCCGCTGTCACCCTTCTCTGCCTCTCCTCTGCCCCGCTGTCACCCTCCTCTGCCTCGCTGTCACCCTCCTCTGCCTCGCTGTCACCCTCCTCTGCCCCGCTGTCACCCTCCTCTGCCTCTCCTCTGCCTCGCTGTCACCCTCTTCTGCCCCGCTGTCACCCTCCTCTGCCTCACCTCTGCCTCGCTGTCACCCTCCTCTGCCTCTCCTCTGCCCCGCTGTCACGATCCCTCTAACTCTTCTGCCGCGGGCCAGCCATAATAAAAAAAAAGAAAGAACACAGTAACTTACCAATCTGCCGGGCGCCGGGACCCAGCAGCCTCCTCTCTCCTGCAGCAGCTGTCACTGAATATCGACGTCAGTGGCAGCTGCTGCGGGAGAGAGGAGTCTACTGGGTCCCGGCGCCCGGCGGGTTAGTAAGTTACTGTGTTCTTTATTTTTTTTTTATATGGCTGACCCGCGGCACCCCAGTGACCGCGCCGCGGCACCCCTGGGAGCCGCGGCGCACAGTTTGGGAACCCCCGGTGTAAAGCATGGTACATCTTGAAATTCACTCAGTTGTATTGCACACTTAATGTTCACTCCTTTATCGGCAATAAGGAATCTTGAGGAGAGTGTAAGCAAAGTGAACCATTCTGCTATGACATTCCTGAGTTTTTCCAACAGATAGACACTAATATGTCTCTTAGTGAAGCCATCAATACAGTGCTTGCCTGTGAGTGACCTGGCATTTTGCACTAGCACTTACTATGCTGAAAAGATGGGGTGGATGATGAAGTTGCTACAGGCGCTCCTACTGTTAATGGCGATACACCTACCCAGTTGGCTGTCACAACATGTAGTCTTTTGTTTGACCAGTACTGCTTGTCCACATATCTGTAATTAAGTGGATAGTTGATACAATGACTTTTTATTTAACTTCTCCGTACAGCTGAAGATGGAGATGGAATTTGGCAGCGTGGACAAATTACTTCAACTAAACTGCTAAAACCTGAAACATTGATGATGGAAAATGTATGCACACCCAATGCTAACATAGCTCTAGTGATCTGTTGTGCAACAAGTTGCTCACTATCATAGTTGGTTTCTCTTACAAATGCCTGTTTCACAGACAATTGTTGATAAACACTATGCTTATTCTTCTTGGTCCCCTTCTATATAGAAGTTTCGCCCACAGCAGCAGCAGCAGCCATAGCATGCAAGGATGCATTTTGGTACTCATGGATAGCATGAGGAAAGTCAATTTGCATTTGAAAATTGGAAGCTGGATTATGTACTAATAATGTAGGTTGATGATAAAGGTGTTGATGGTGAAGATTGCGCGAGGCATCTATCCATTCTGCTGCTAGCTATTGATAAACTGCTTGTTACTAGAACTTGGTGCAAATTACATAGATGGTCAACTTCCCTACCTCTACTTATTGTGGCATTGCAAAGGCTACAGATGCCTTGACATATGATGTCTGGGTTGGGATGAAACTATGTGCATGCACAAGAGATTTTTTTTTTTGGTCTTATGCCCTTGCATGCCAATGCGCTTATCTTGGGCATGAGGTGGTTTCACTGGTGATTGTCTTATCTGGACACAATCATCATCATCATCATTATTTTGTACAAATAGAACACATTTATCATGTTCAGATCCATAATTACCCCCCTCATCCTGTTGCACATTAACAAGTTCCAAAATAACATCCTCAATTTCTGTCTAAATCATCATCATTACTACTCGTCCTCAGATTTTCAAATGGTTGAGAAATCATACCTGCAGTATAAATATGTTATATCAAATGGATCCATTGATAAGTTGAGCTACTAAAGTGTAAAATGTGAAGTCATAAAGTCTGTTGTATGTGTATTCAGTGACTCTGCACATCCCCATATTAGAAAATAGCAGTGTCACCTGGGGCAGCTTCAAAAAGCCCATGCTGTGAGCTATATACTGACACAAGTCAGTTTGTGGACACCTGAATAGATGTTGTCGGTCACAGCTTGACATCCCTGCAGCCAAAGACAGCATTTGAAGGCCTATACAGGTATATAGAAATATGAGCTTCAAAGGAAAATGTCATCATAGTTCATATTTTGGGAAATCTGGGTGTCACTCCATACTGAGGAGCAGAAATCACACCAGGGTTGTGAATGGCAGGTGCTGGCGGTATCCGGTAACAGCTATAATCACATGTCTCTAGGAAAGGTATGTCACATTGTCATAATTTCCTCATGTTTGGTATTTAAATGTACAGGAGATTATGACCGGTTTATTGAAGAAGGAGTTATGTCTCTGGGATATATCTGTGAAGAATTACCAAAGGTCTAACTTTTGGAATATTAGCATTTAGCATTTAAAACTGCCCCTGTGAAGACTGTCCCATTTCATTTGCTTAAAACAACCTGTTTTGGGAATGAACAAATTGTCAGTCTTTTGGAAAAATAAATCCACATTGATAAGCTGTCCATCTTCGTAGACAATTTCCCATGGCACAGATTATACAACTCATGTAAGTTATACTCTGAATGTAACCCTTTTTATTTTAAACTGTTTAGCTTGTGTATGTTATATGAATTGTTTATTAATTGTTTTTTTTTTTTATCTAAATGCCCTGTAGCTTTGTATATTAAATCCATAAATTTAGTAAGTTGCGTCCTTGATACTCTAACGAATCCATTAGCATGTTAAGAAGACTATAGCTCGACCAAGTTAACCCGTTGAATGCCGGTGTGTTATTTGTTGATACATTTGACTAACAAGCCTAGTGTGTGCTTGCATTTACATCTGCGTAACAGTCTGGAGGTGTGAAGAGTTAACCCTTTGTTTGCTGGTGTGGGCCTTGCTAGCCAGTGGGTAGCCAGAAGCCTTGTATGCCAGTGTGGGACAGTATATTGGGGTCCTATTGCCTGTATTCAATAGATGGTGGCAAACCTGAAGTGTGTGAGGGTGTGAGAACAGTAGGTCTATAACCTGTGTGATAGGTAGAGAGAGACTACGGGCTGCAATCGTGTGTAACCTCATACAACAATCACCCCAAAGTCACGGCAGCTGGGAGCGTGTTCGTGATAATAATAATATCAGAATCTGAAATGTCAGGCTCACAAATAGCTCTCATTGACACCCTTAGATTCTCCTTGGGTTTATGTGAGTGCTTAATTTTTTTTACAGCTTCAGTGTTTTTTTATGCACTGATGTTTTAGAGCTGACAAACCTATACTCAGAATGAGAAGGTGGTGCATGGGGATATACAAATGATGCACTCTTTTTTACAATAGGCATTCTAGTAACAGGGCCACTACAGGTAAAAAGTGGGCATGGTTTGAGCTTTTTTTTTACCACTATGGTTGGTGTATAGAATGTTAGTTATTTTCTATTTTTTTTAGACAATTTACCACATTCATCAGTAACTTTTCCCTTAATCTTTACTTGAAGAGCTGATGTTTTTTTCTTTGAGATTGACAAACAGCATTTGGATTTGGAGCACAGTTTCTTACACTTTCTTTGTACTTGACCTTTTTTACTAATAGAGGCAGTGGTCGATGTGAAAATTAAGAAGTTGCGGTATGGAATTTTAGAAGTGGCAGTATGGCAAATGTAGGTGAATGGTATTTAATAGTTTTACAATCAAAGCAGTAGGAGAAGTGATACCACTATGTACCAGCTCACTTCAACCACTGAAGATGAAAAAGTACTACTACTAACAGTATGAGTACTGGGATGCTCCTGATCTGTAGACTGATCCATGACTGACAAGAGGAGTAAAGCTACTTGATGATAGAACAATTTGTAGCTGCCACTATACCAGTTGAACGCCAAATGAGATAGGGAAAAATGGACTGTTACCCTAGAATTCTTAAGACACTGTTTCACAATATCATTCAAATGTATACAATTGATTCTTAAAAAATATTCTTTGGATTTTTTTTGTGGTGTGCAGCCCAGATTCAAAGAGCACTCTGTTTTTTGACCATTTAGTAGTACAGAAATCAGTGATACTGACCCTCACACAATTGCCAACACAGTCAAACACATTGATTTTAAAAGCACAAATAAATAGTTTTTTGCTATGTCCTGCTCAGAGTCAAACAGCTCCCTGTTTTTAGTCCACTAAATAGTTCAGATGTCCTTAATAATGACTCATACACAACGGCCTTTACATTAGTTTACTAATAAACTATTACTACCAGTAGCCACCGATTGTCTATACTTCACTCTCTCATACCCAATTTATCAACACACATTTCTAGCAGACTGATCTATAAATAAACTGCTAAGATTTGTGTAGTAAAATCTAAGCTATTGCAATATCTTTCCATGTCCAACCCTCTACAAACCACTTTATGAGCAAAGAATTGCTGCAAATATCCTACCCACATGCTATCAATTCTAAAATCACAGCTGAGAACAAGAGGGAGGGCTATATACAGGGCCACCTTAACAACTTTATGGGCCCCCGGGCAATGCAGTGTACCGGGCCCCTAAAAAAAAAATGTGGATATATTATATAGGGGCCCCCTTAACTTACCTTAAGTCCGATCCTCTTCTTTTTTCTGCGCCGCTGAGTCTCTTCTGCCCTCTTCCGTGCTGTGGTTGCAGTGAATGCTGGGCGTGACATCACGCCCAGCATTCACTGCGAGCACAGCACGGAAGAGGGGACCAGGGAGGGAGCCGGATCACCGCTGATGTGACCGCAAGGTAAGTATTAAAAAAAAAAAATTTTTTTTTTTTAGGATTCGGACGGGCCCCCCTTGCCTGCAGCCTTGCCTGCAGGGCCCCCGGGCACCTGCCCATCGTGCCCAATGGAAGAGATGGCCCTGGCTATATATAAATGATATCAATTCAAAACTCGTGAGATCAGACATTTTTCAGGAAATTATGTTTTAACTCGTTTTCAGATCCAAATCTGGCACGAAAAACAGAGACATGACTTGGTACCCAAAATTTGAATCTGTCATTTTTCTCTGAATCCGAGCTCCCATATCTACTGTATTAATAAATATATTTTGCTCTAATAACTCAATTTACTTATTTTATGATAGTTACCCTTTAATCAGTTTTAAGGGCAATTTAAAATTGTTATGTAGTAGAGGAATGAATATTCTAGAGCATGTTATAGTTTGCTCTGGATGTTGTTTTATCCATGCTCATTTGATGCATATTGCCTCTGTGTTTAAAGCCTTAACCTCTACCAAAGTCCAGGGGGGTTTGAAGATTTCTAGACAGGGGTTTCCAAATACTTGTTTTTAGTGGTAAACAAATACTTCCTGCAATAATAATAAAATAGGAAAAGTACAATATATATAACTATAATAGCATATGTTAAAAAAAATATTGAGACAGAGTAAGCTGTATAATAAAAAAAAACATGTTTGCCAAATTAATATAATGTAATACATTGTAAAGCATGACAACTGTACAAAATGATTGCTAATCTTCCCCTCACATTAAATTAAATTGAAAAAAAAATGCAATCAGTGTTAGTTACTCACATTAATCACCTAGGGCCTGAGTCATTAAGGAAAGTAAAGCAAAAAAAGGAGTAAATGTTCTCTGGGACAAACCATGTTACAATGCAAGGGGTGCAAATTAGTTGATTATTTGGAACATAAGGTAAATACTGGCTGTTTTTTCATCTAGCACACAAATAATTGATAGTTTAATATTTACACTGAAATTTAAAGTTGATCTAGGAAATGCCCTTCCCCAGCTATAAATCTGCCATCACATTTTAAATTTACCTCCCCCTCCAATGCAACATGGTTTTGCCCATTTGCAAAGTTACTCCTTTTTTATGATTTGCTATTCTTAATGACTCAGGCCCCTAGTGTTTCCCATCACTCTCAGCAGTCAATAAACTGCAGAATATCACAAGTAACTTACTTTTACTGCATTACACTACAGTCAAAAGTAAGAACAATCATAGTGGCCATTTTATTGAAGCTAATGTTCATTAAAACAAAAGCAGGACCCCACAAAAATGGGTCTTAGACTGCAGAATTACAGTTTTTAAAGCAGAAAGGAGGTGGGGATTCCTAGGAGCTGTTTAATTCTAAATTAGACAACTGCAATAATTAGAGTGTAGGGGGATTTTCTGGACAACTGGAAAGTGCGCTCCGGAATTCTGTTTTGTTTTAAGTATTCCATTAGTTAAAAAATAAACATGGATACTCTCAAGGAAGAAATTATAGTATGAACTAATTTTACAACTTGTAATATGCTTGTTATATGTTTTAAATGTCAGTGTGTTAATACATGTGGGGTACGGTGTCAAGAAATATTTGAAAAAGTAAAAAACAAAAACACAGTTTTATAATATTCTGTATTCTTTGTAGAATGATGTGTTAATGCATTAGACATTAAATTATTTTTGTTATCAATGCATATAAATATAGATGTTTGCCTGACAATTTTAGAAACAAGAGATTGGCTGATGTATAATGAGCAAGCAGTATGCAGCACAGTTCAAACTGCTTCTGCATATATGTCATGTCACTGTTCATGCTTTTGCACCGTGGGACACTTTTGTTAATTAAAATGACATAATGCCTCAAAAACATGCATTATATATGGCTACAAAAATGGGGTAGGTATGAGTATAGTTTTATTTATTTACTTATTGCACACAAAAAAAGCAAACAAAATGGGGACATATTGAGCCTGTTATATTGTAGATTAGCAATATGAGAGTTGGCTGGACAAATTTGGGAGCATTGTCATATTTGGGTAATTTTAAATACTCCACAGTATTTGCATACTGAATAGATAAACTTCTTGAGCATTTCATGGACAAATACTTGCAATATGCAAATGAAACTACAATTGCTACAATCTGACAATGATTAATATAATTTACAAATATGATATACAAAAAATTGTGAAAACACATAACTCATAAAATGAAGTGGTTATTTTTATTGCAACATCTTTACTGCTATTTCTATCATTAATGTTTGCGAATTGTAACCCCTTGTCATAAATAATTTGCCCTAAGATATTTTGAAATAGCTAAAGTAAAATAAAAAATGTATTAATATATAAAATATGTGATGCCATTTTTGCATATATGTGCTTAGTAAATGGTTAAAAATTCACGAAAATTAATACACTTTAGATGGTTTCTATTATATTACAGGAACAACTATATCTTGAAACAAACGGTTTGTGGTATTTCTTTCTGGTATATTTTCCTTGTATCTCATTAATGTTCACAGTATCATTCTTACAGCATAAATTGAACGGCCTATCAAGACTGGAAGCTTTATCTAAGAATCTTTAACTAAATTTAGATACTCTCTTTCAGATAGATTGTGGTAGACAGATTTCTTAGTGCTACAATTCTGTCTTGGGTGGCAAACTGTTAATAGGGGATATTTCCTTTCCATTTTGGGCAGTGGTAACTCATAGATAAAAACAAAATTATCGATATCCACTTTTTTTTAAAAAAAAGAGATCGCTTGTTAATATTTGGTTGTTTTATCCCACTTAAACAGGAGGTATAAATAATATATTTTGTTTATTTCCATTCCTTTCATTTAAATTAAGATGTTGAACAGAATGGGCATTACACAAGGAAGTGTTTCAACAGTTGATGGAAAGTTTGGAGCAAAGATTTGATGGTGGCAAGTCAAAACTCCAAGAGAGAGCAAGTCTATTCCTGTTACAAAGACTCCAAAGCAGAGTAAACAGATGCTCTGACAAGATCTTTCAACTTCGAACTGGACTGTGTGCTCCCTCCTGTTCCTCCCATTGAACACACACTGAAGAAGATAAAGAGAGAAGCCATAAATTAATAGTGGTTCTGCCATTCTGGCTTTGTTGGTCATGGTACACTGTAAAATGGGAGATGCTCCTAGAACAACCTTGTCTTTTTCAGTTATATCTTCTGCATCAAGGGTCTATTTGAGAAGTTATTACACAGACGTATAAGAGGAACAAATGTGTGGTTTTAAAACTGCTGAGGGCACATTCCACAAGGGCAGTGGCAACCTCCTGGACATACAGGGCCTGATTCATTAAAGGATGCATACTAAGCGCAATGTATACTTGTTTTAAAATGCCCATAAATCGGATGTACGTACACCCGAATTCAGCAAGGAGCTGATCTGAAGATACGTGTTGTAATGAATACGGGTGTAGGTCTGCACTGTTGTAGTAGACAAGACACCTCAAGATATGTCCAACACCTATGGGGAATATAAAATCACAAAAGAATGTGGATAAAAGAAAACACCCAAATAATGCTACCTGTAAATAATATAGGCATTAATGATAAAACATTAAAAAATTAGGATGTTCTTAATGTCTATTGTTCATAAACTATATTTTTACAGTTGCTCATAATTGCTGACACATGTTCGAGAATGCATTCTCAGCCATCATCACTAGCAAACAGCACTTAGACTAGACCTGTAGCTGGAAGAAGAGATACAGCTGAAAAAAGTACCTTTGAGATGCCCAGAGCTTGAACTGCTATGTGCACTTGAGTTTAACATGCCTTTACTATACATTGACTATTTGCATATGCCTGTTCCATGTCATGTTCCCTCCCTGAAATAGTAGGCTGAATAAATTGAACATTTTTTTTAATGAATCTTTTTTTAAATAGTATGTGTGTTCAAAAATACACCACTTTAAACCAGTTTAAACCAATCAGCAAGCAATTTATTATTTGGAGATATTGAACACATATAGTAAATACGGAGTGGCTATTGGAGACAACATTAGAGTAATTGAGAAAATGAAATTAAAAAAATAGGCAAATCAAGCAATTATGTTGAATGATTCAGTTAGATATTTGTCAAATACAGTGTTCACAGAATTGAGGAATTGTCAGAGACTGCTGATAGTAACAGCTCACATCAGAAGTCAAAAATAACATTGAAAAACATTTGCCCCTAAAACATTTCAGACAGAATGAGTGTCAAATGAATTGTAAGCTCCTTTAATAGGGCTATAGATGTGACATTTGTTGATTCTTGCTGATGAGTGTTCTTTATTTTCCAAGCACTGTGATAGGCCTGATTTCCCAGTAGGCATACATTATTCAACAAATGTTACGCAAATCTGGACTGCTTAGCAAATTAATTCACAAATTGCTCCAGATTTGTCCAAAATTTTCAAAATGATTTATGACCACTGGAGAATTAGGTCAAGCACAGTGAATGTAAAGCCAAATTTCAGAATCTGTTGGACTGATTCATCCCTCTCTAATTGTAATATAAAAAATAAACAGAACAACCTGTTAAATTATTATTCTTGTGATATGCTACCTCATACAAATTTCATATATTTTTTTTTAGATTTCAGAAAGCATCTAAACATATCCCAAACATTTTATAGTGCAAAATCATAAAAAATAACAAAAATAGATACAAAAGAACTTAGTAATTTATAAACGGAAACCACAGTTTCACTCAAGTAACCATCTCACAAGTCTATTTGTATACTGTCTGCCTATTTATACAGAACTGTGCATGGATGGGTGGGAAAAAAAATAAAAATAAATATTGCTTGCATAGGACCTGATCTAAGTGGATCATGGGCATTTTTCAGTTCTATGAGATAGGCTCTCCGAGATACCTATGTGAAAGATCTACAAAATAAATAATTTAACGGAAAAAATAAATTTAAAGCATCTGGCAAGGTTGAAGATATAAGTGTTTTTGTGAGCCCTCCTGATAAAGTCCATGATGAAACACGTTATTGGTGTGGCCTTGAGTAAGCTTTTGCTTGTGTATGAAATCCTACTCTTCCTGATTGCATTTGGATTATTACAGAAATGAAGTGTACAGTTTGATCACAGTGATATGTATCTGTCTCACTGATACATGGAAGATTTTTCTCATAATAATTAGTGAAAAACCTGCACTATAAATACGCCGCCTGTCTCTGTTCTATTTTAGAGTGTACTTGAAAAAAACAACCATCCTGAATTATGGGGAAATAAAGAGTATAGTGGGATAAAAACAGGAAATTTAAAATAAATGATATATACAGTCCAAAAGTGGTAATAAGGTCTGTCTTAGTAATAGTATATTAACTTGTACAATATATGCTGTAGAATCCCACCTTCCAATGATCATGCATATTATATATTGAGATTTATCATTACCACTGTCAATGTGGGAGCGAGCATAAATATTTGCTGACCTGTAAATTGCAATTGTTCATATGCATAGGTTCTGCATTATGTAGGTTTTGCTCTTTTAACATTATCTTATATTAATAGTTACCATACAGTCCAAATCTAGAAGGCTTATTGTAAGACAGAAAATGGCTTATTAGTTCCAGACCTATCAGACCTAATAAGAAAAATAGATTTTCACGTGTCTGCCTGTGGGTGCCATGGCACCATTTACTTACATTAAAATATCTTTACTACTGTATACCATAAAGCAGGGGTGTCCAACCTTTTAGCTTCCCTGGGCCACATTGGCAGACGACGAGTTGGTTTGGGCCGCACATAAGATACACTAACAATAACGATAGCTGATCATCCAAAAAACCATAGAAAACATAGTTAACATATACATACATATATATATATATATATATATATATATATATATATATATATATATATGAGAAAAAGTTATATACATATATATATATATATATATATGTATATATATCACTTTTTTTTCAAATCCCCCTATACTTACCTTTCAATCGCCCTGTTCAAAAAATCCTCTCTAGTTATTATACTATAATCACTTTTTGTATTGTTTCGATGCAATATCATTTAAGCCAGGCATTGTATATCAGGATGCCCTGACCAAGCCTGGGGTACCTGACATATACACCACTGTGACCCCAAATTTTGACCTGTTTTGATAATTACACCACTATGTTAGTTAAGGGATAACAACTTATAATGGGCCAAAGAGAATAATATATAATGCCCCATTAGTAATACAAGTAGAAGTATGTAGCAGGGAGATAAGGTCCATGATGCTCCAGGACCAGGTGACTTTTATTCACTTGTCGGCATCCCTTGAAATAATAAAAAAAAAAAACCTTAACTTACCTTTTAATCGGCTTGTTCTCCTGTCCTCTTCTCTTCTTTTCTCCAATTCTGTGCTGCTGATTGTTCTTCTCGCGCGGGTGTCTCCTTTGTGCTGCGCTCCGCAATGGATGTTGGGCGTGATGACATTCACTGCGAGCGCCGCACGGAGGAGGAGACAAGGGAGGGAGCCGGAGTACCAGCTGACGTGACCGCAAGGTAAGTAGTTTCTTTTCTTTTTTTTTTGCAGGATTTTTTTTTTCCATTAAGAGCGCTGTCCCCTTGCCACAACCAAAACTCCTTCTGGGCCACATTTACAGGCATGCTGGGCCGCATGCGGCCAGCGGGCCGTGGGTTGGACAACCATGCCTTAAAGCATCTGCACTCATAAGTCCTTTTCCAATGGATCAAAATCTCTTATTTAAAAGTTTTGTTTTCAACATGTTAACAATTTACTCATACACCTATAATGTAATATTTACCAATTTACCAAGCTCCATATAGACTCTTGGATTTTTTTTGTTAATATTCAAACATAAGCTGTAGATAAGACTGGACAGATTATCAAATGATTGCAGGATGATAAAGAATGCATCAAATGTTCGTTGTACAATATAAAATGTATTTTAAATATATTTACAGAAGTCTTAAGGACTCTTATGTCCATTACGAGCGGACCACAATCTCTCATTATACAAACTGCAACCGCTCATGGGCATCTAAAAGTGCCCCATGGCTTTCCAGCATTGGGCTTGTAACCTTTAGTGGTGGTGTATACAGTTTCTTCCCCCTCTTCTAAGAGGCATTCAGTCCTGCAATGACCTGGGAATGGTTTATCAGTATTAAAGATATTACACCTTGCTGTGAATCTGTATAGTGACTGTAATCTGAGGGTGAAAACTGAGTGTGAATTTGTGTGTATCTATATCTGTGTTTAAAAATAGGTGTGAAGAAAAACTAGGAGGAGGGGCTTGAATCTAACAGCTCTCTGAGATAGTATATAAATTGGCAGAAAACTCACTGAAGTTTGCTCATTGCGGTAGCTTACATCCTAAAGTGAAACAGTGAAAAATAAGTGTGTAGAGATACTAGGAGGAGGGGCTTGAATCTGACTTCCCAACCAAGAGGTATAGTTTCTGCATGGTAATGGAACAGGAAGCACATCCACAGCAAAAGTAGACAATGCAGATAAAAACAAAATAAACACAGGCAGAGAGATTAACATAGATATGAATAGGACATGCACAAACAAAACGCTTGGAGCTATGTGTGCAAATGCTAGGAGCTTAGGAAATAAAATCTTAGAACCAATTATAATAATGACAAGGGATGATCAGGATATTGTGGCTATTACGAAATCATGGTGCAATGAAAATCATGACTGAGACATAGCTATACCGGGATATACTTTATTTTGGAAGGACAGAATGGGAATAATCAGAGGATGGGTAGCAATGTATGTAAAGAAAAAGCATAAATACTACTTTAAAGCAAAGTATTGAAGAAAGAACTGAGGTTCTTTGGATGACCATAGAAATGGAGGAGGTTATTCTTGGTACTGGGTTGAACTTTTACAGGGCATCATTAAAATGGAATTTAAAGGAGAGGTAATAATCATGGGAGACTTTAATCTTCTTGATGTGAACTGGGATAGGTCTTTTACAAATTGTGACATAATATCCAATGTAAATATGGGTGAGAATCTAGGATCCAGTGACCATCAAGCAGTCTGGTATAGTATAAAGATAGAGACAGATTTATACCACAGAAGCGTTCTCTGAAAACCTACCTATTCAGACAAGCTTATAATATTCCTCAACCACCATCTTAACCTCACTACCTTTAGCCTGTTACACAATTTCACACAAGACAACTACCCCCGGACCAACATTGTTGTGTGACAGGATCATTTAGCTTATGAGTCACCCTACCTTTGCAGTCTGGCTGGGCCAAGATGCAAAATGTATACTTAACCTCATGTGTCAATCTCCCATTGTCCCATAGATTGTAAGCTTGCGAGCAGGGCCTTCTCACCTCTTTGTCTGTTTTACCCAGTTTGTTTATTAGTTTATTACGTTTGTCCCCAATTGTAAAGCGCTACGGAATATGTTGGCGCTATATAAATAAATGATGATGATGATGATGAAAGGTGTTAGATTTTAGAATGGCTGATTTTGTAGAGAGGGAAAAATGTGTAAGTGACTTTTTGGCAGAATGGAGGATCTTGAAAGGAGTGTAGGCGAGGTGGGAAAAATTAAAAAGTACAATCCGAAAAGCAACAGACCTTTTTATCAAAATGTTTAGGAAAACGAAGCCAGTGTGGTTTGCAAAAGAAGTAGGAAGTATTGTGTGAGGAAATAAGATGGCCTTTAGGAAATGTAAGCAGAATTCAGAATAATGAAGACAAAGAGGTGTATCTTGTTAGACAGAAGGAGTCTAAGAAGGTAATCAGATGTGCAAAGGAACAAGTGTAACAGAAAATGGCCCAGTCAGTAGGTAAAGCTTTTTATAAGTATATAAGGTAAAAGAGAAAAAACAAAAGGAGAAATAATAAGACTAAGGACAGAATATGAGAGTCTTTTTGAGGGATACCAGGAAATAGCAGATCATCGTAATAGTTATTTTTGGTTAATATATATTACAATAAGAGAGGGGATTGGGCCACAGTTAAGTTACAAGTATATTCATAAAATGAGGTAGATGAGGTAGATTTACATTTACAGAGGACAAGTTCCTAACAGAATTCTCAAAACTGAAAGTGGATAAATCAATGGGAACAGATCGAAAACATCAATTACTAAAAGAGCTTAAAGGGGTGCTGTTAACGCCACTAACATAATTATTCAACCAGTCACTAACTACAGGGGTAATTCCAGAGGACTGGAAAAGAGCAAATGCAGTCCCACTGCACAAAAGTGTAATCAAGGAAGAGGCAAGCAACTACCGACCAGTGAGCCTTACAGAACTAGTATGGTAATTGATGGAAACACTCTTAGATGAAAGATTTGTAGAATATCTCAAATTCAGCAACTTACAGGATCCCAAGCAACATGGATATTAGCTGGGGGGAGATCATGTATAACAAATCTTATTCAATTTTGAAATGGGTGACCAAAGTAACAGATACTGGGGGAGGGGGGGGGGGGGTTGTAGATGTAGCTTATCTGGCTTTGACACTGTCCCACATCCAAAACTGTTAAAATTGAAAGCTTGGGCTTGGATTCCAAGATGTTGAATGGATAATATCTTGTTTGCAGGATAGAAAACAGAGAGTTATATTAATTGGAGTACATTCACAGGAGGGAAAGGTTACCAGTGGAGTATCCAAGGGATCTGTACTAGGACCAGTGCTTTCTAATACCTTTATTGGTAACTTTGCATATGATATTGAAAGGAAAGTATGCCTTTTTGCAGATGACACAAAGATATGCAACAGGGAAGACTCACCATGAGGGGTAAAACAAATGGTCGATGATCTAGGTAGACTAGAGGAATGCTCAAGAGCGTGGCAACTATGGTTTAATGTCAAAAAATGTAAAAATCATGCACTTGGTCTCAAAAACCCAAAGTAAAAATTTAGTATTAACAGCACTTTAATGGAAACTACTGAGGAAGTAATCTAGGAGTCACTATTTCAGGTGACTTAAAGACAGCTAAGTACTGTAAGAAAGCAATAAAAAAAAGCAAGTCAAATGCTTGGTTGCATATGGAGAGAAATCAGTGGCAGAAAGAAAGAAGTAATAATACCACTGTATAGGTCATTAGTATGGCCTCATCTAGAATACTAGTCCATATCTGAAGAAGAATATAAATACATTAGAGGTTGTACAAAGAAGAGCAACTAAAATGGTGCATGGTCTACATCACAAAACTTACATGGAAAGACTAAAATATATTAATATGCATAGTTTGGAACACAGAATGCAAAAAGGGACATTATAGAATTTTTTAAATATTTTAACAAGGTACAGGAGGGAAACATTCTTCAAAGGAAGATAAGTATTAGGACATGCAAGGAAACTGGAGGGAAGTAGGTTCAGAGGAAATTTGAGGAATAAATACTTAATAGAAAGGGTAGTGGGTTAGTAGAATAGCCTCTCATCAGAGGTGGTAAAGGCTAATACAGTAGAGCAATTTAAACATGTTTGGATAGACATAAGGATATCCTTACAAAGCACTAAAGTTCAAAAAGAGTTAAAGGTTACCATAGGTTACAAAATGGCCAGATTAGTTGGTTCTTATCTGTCATCAAATTCTATGTTTCTATATTAAATGTGTATTTTTTTTTTTTTCACAATTGTGTCTTTTCTAACCAGGAGAGACCTGTAGGAGCCGAAATACAGTAATTTTTTTATTTTTAATAAATAAAAGATCCTGTACAAATTGGATCTAATAGAAACTCATGTAGCATTTACCATGAGTCTTTTAGAAATGCATTGTGCAGGTTTTGTATTGCAGTTGGTACACCCTAATGGTGTAATATAGTGGCTACATATAGACTGCCTTACAATGGTAATGAAGTACATAGGCACTTCATATAGTCTATAGTTCTTTTGTCATTCATATTGGGATTTGAACATGTCTGTGGGCCTGAGTCATTAAGGAGAGCAAGGCAAAAAAGGAGCAAATTTGATCCTGGACAAACCATATTACAATGCAAGGGGTGCAAATTAGTTTATTATTTTGCATACAAGTTAAATACTGGCTGCTTTTACATGTAGCACACAAATACTTGATAGCTTTATTTTTACACTGAAATTAAAAGTTGATCTAAAACAAGCCTTACCCCAACTATAAATCTGTTTAAAATGTTCTACACCTCCAATGCAACATGGTATTACAAAGGTGCAAAGTTACTCCTTTTTTTTTTTGCTTTGCCCTCCTTAATGACTCAGGCCCTGTATCTGTAGCATCGCATGGATCCTAATTTGTGATTTCCTTCATTTATATAATAAAAAAGTGTCTCAGCCTTAGACACATTCCCAGCCTAATATGTACAGGAGGTATTATGAAGAGAAACCCAAATCCTAGAGCTTGTTGTACCTGTTAAAATACTTTTTTATTTTGCATAAACCTTGTCATTTGCATGGTTTAACAATTTTTTTGCAGCAAAATGATGATTGATAAAGTTTGTTGTGCAAACAAAAAACCAATAGCTTGATCTAGAAATACCATCAGCATTACATTTCGAACCAAATGACATGGCTTGTTCCAAATATTATTTTTATTATTACCTTTACAGCTTGGAAAAAATAAATAACTACTTGACTACAACCATTTTGATTATATATATGATTATTAAAGAGAGACTGACTAAATAAATCAGGCTTACATCTGATTTTAATATTAACCTACCTTTCAAACAAAAGTGATAAAAAATAAATAAATAATATTTATCGGTACAATTGCTATGGTTGCACTGGATCCTTTTTAGCTAATAAACATGTAAGTGATAAGCAACTGAGAAGTAGCTAACAAGTAAAAAGTCTAACAAATTGACCAGTAAACCTATCCTTTCTACACATTATTTTCCCTGTTATCTAGCCCCTTTGATTCTCCTGTTAGCAACGATAAAGATTTTGGAGATCGTAAAGGTTGAGGATGCACCTTTTTCTTTCTTTAAACATAATAGCGCAGCTCTGTAAAGTCTACTGTATATACTTTTGTTGAGGATCGAGTAAGTTGTGTGGGCCATGATTTGCAGCAGGTTTAAAGGAAAACAAAAACATAATTTACCACCTGGGTACTGGTCACTTAAAAGCTTCTGATTTTGCAAAGGAAAAAAAGGAAAATGTATTTTCAGAACAGACTTGTGAGTACCAAACCTGTTGCCAGGTACTTTATATTTTGCCTTATGGCTCTACAATTTCTAACTATGTGTAGCTCTATATCTTATTAAGTAGGGAGTTTCAATACAATCCTAAAAAAGTCTTAATAAAAGGCCTTAAAAATACCTTAAATAAAGGCAACTACTCTTTTTGTTAGCAAATGATCAGACTTTTGTTTAAATCTGGCTCAAATCTGGCGCAAATCTTGCCCACCTATCTTTTCATTTTCATTCTGGAAGTCTCAAGGTCTATACCATAGATCATGTACTAGTAAGGCTGCTAAGTGTTGTAAACAGCTTTTACATTGTATTTCTTTACTCTGTTTTACCTTAAGTATGGGTATAGCTCCAATTTATACTCACAACCTCTATTCTTTTTTCTTCTGTCCTTATATTTTTTTTAATTTTTAGTCTTTTCACAATACTTCCCATTTTCTGTTCACCTTATTACTCTCCTCTTTTAATTATATACTGTATATGCTATTTTTTACCTCTATTTTGCCTGTTTATAATCCATCTTATTTCTTCATATAATCATTTGCCTTTCACTCCTTTATTCATTTTGTGCTCCCTCTTCCTCTTACCAATTATATTACATATTCCTTCCTTTTTACCATTTCTCTGCTTACTATTGAATCTCTCTTTCCCCAATACAACTCTCATTCTTAACTGCTCCATTCCCTATAGATATAATCCAATTGCCTTATTGCAGTGCTTTCTTTCCCAGTTTTCAACTATATGTCTTTGTGCCTTATTTTATTTGCATTCCACATCTATTCTCTAATAGATTAGCATCCACTTACTATAGCACATAGTTGTTTGTTTCTCTTTAAACATACGGTACATTTATTCTTTATTTTACTATCAACAACAGTTGGTGACATATTAAATGTATGCCCTTCCTTCATTATTCACTACAGCTAATTTAGAGATTTAAATTGTTTCTCTCTATTTCATTTTAATTGGGGTCCTTCACGTAATAATATTTTATATCTTGATATTGTATTTTTAAGTCTTTTAAACTAAAAATGCATGTGCTAATATTCTGGTACTTTTCAATTTGGCGCCGCAAGTCATATTGTAGTATTTATAATGGTGCCTAAGTATTATGAAATGTATATATTTAATTTTACAATCTAATGAACGAAAAAATGGTTCTTAGTGAATTTTTTTTTCTAATGTTTCGTACAAAGTGTGCCATCAGGGAATTTCCTTGTTAAAGTCTAGCTAATCCCAGTAGGTGTCACTGTAGGACAATCATATACTATCAAAGAGACAATTGAACAGTAGTGACATTACATTTAGGTATTTCATCTCATAGAACAAACCAATAATGGATATTAAGCTAGTAATTATTCTATTATATCAAATAAAGAGGTCAGTTATGGTGCTGTAATTTTAATCATATTAAACTGGAATTCATATTACACATTCAGTATGAAAGACTGTTTAGACTAATTGATGAAAATAGTTGATTTATAATCTACTGAAATAGAATTGTAACTATGTAGCAGGTATCATACTAAGAATGTTGGGATGTCTATCATTATGTGCATTTCATCCATCTATTTCTATTTATACCGTACCTAGTAAAGGGACCAGATAGCTGCCCTTTTACCCTCAACGCTACCTAATACACCTTTTACACTTGTATACTATATTATAGATTTTTACATACTTAATAAATCATTTCGAAGGGTACAATTTACTGCGGAAAGATAATAAACAACAATTACAGAATAAGAAATTATTTCTTGTAAATGTTCACTCCTTTAACTAGAAATCCACACAGTGCAATGACTGGGACACTTTTGCTAGGTAAATTTAATGTAATAATTAGAAGGACCCTGAATCACAAAAATAAAATGAATGTGTCTATAGGACGCAGTGAAATAAACATCTCCTAGAATTAGATTGGAACATTTTTAAATGGCAGATTCTGTGTACAAATGCAATTTTATGATGTTAAAGATTTATCTGACATTAGGCTTTACAGTATATGGAGGGAAAGGGGTGTATTAAATGTGTATCACAATACTGTTGAGACTGGGAGACAGGGGCTGTCTGGGTTGTCTGGTAGGGGGCATCTGCCTCCTGGGCCAGTCCCATGGGCTGAGTCACTGGCCCACCTGCATTTTTTTCCCTTTAAAATAGGATTTTGAGTCTTGTCTCCTGGGCTAAAATTTGCCAGCCCTCCCGTGCTGGGAGATGCTAGAGGTAGTCTCTACTTGAGATAGAGAACATGGTATTCTATTGGAGAGACATTATTATTTGTAGTCTTAAAGCTGCCTTCACCCCTTCTCTAATTATAGGGTTCTGATGTGTCCTGCTTTCCCAGAAGGTTCCCTTTTACCTTGTTGGGAACTGGTAACACTGAATGCTTTGCCCCTTTCGCCTTTAATATCCTTTAACCTCTTTAAGGATAGCTATATTTTGTAACTAGCTAAATCAGGCAATTATAAATAAGAACAATTTCAGTACAGCAGAGAGGCGGTGCAAACCACTTTAGAGAAAGTAAATATAAAAGACGTGAAGAAATTAACTCTTCTGAAACAATCCCTTAAAGAAACCACAAACAATAGAAACCATATTCATGACACATCATAACAGCAAAACAAGGATCTTAGAAAATATAATCAAAAAACATTGTGTATCCCCATCCTCCCTCACATCCCACTCCCTCCCTTCCTCCTTACAGCATAGAAAAATAGACCTCACACTCCTATATATTATGCAGTGATTTTGTATTTATTACTTTTGTACATTTCAGGCCACCCAAATTAACATGTATTTTGTTTGCCTTCTTTTTACCCTTTTTATAAGTTATTCTGTGTAAAGGCTTGGGCTGTGACACAGCCGCTCCCAGTCATATATATTCCCACCTATCCTGGCCTACTTTGGCTCTTACTCTGTATGTATACATTGTGTGATGGTACTTTATAAATAAAGTTATATGAAGTTATAAAAAAAATACATTGTGTACATGTACTAAAAAAAAATGAAGAAATCAACACATTGTTGCCAGATTGTCAAAGAATCATTTACAGATAAACATATAGGGGCATATTCAATTGTTTAGAATCCCTGCGGAGTTAAAACTATTACCGGTATTACGGTAATAGTAAGCTGGATTTCAGCTCGCGGCTCAGGGAGCGAGAAAACTACCGTAATAACGGTATTTACGCGCACTATTACCGTAATATTGGTAATAGTGAACGCGCCGCAAGATTTTTGGCTATAACGCCAACAATTGAATATGCCCCATAGTCTGCATAATATTCTCAAGAACAGTTTTCTACTGCCACAGGACCAAACACAACAAAATAAAAAACAAAATGGCAATTTTTTCTGTAACAGCTGTGTAGGCTGCAGGAGCAACCTGACTGCTACTACAACGCCGATTACTCACCTAAAAAGCAAACTGCAAAACTTTTAAAATAAAGGATCAGATCAATTGCAAACCTGAAGGAATCATATACATGCTGGAGTGTCCATGCAGCCTCCAGTATGTAGGTCACACAAAATGAAAGTCGAATCTTAGGATCACTGAACATATCTATAACATCAAGAAAGGACTAACTACGCATAGCATATCTAACCATTTTCTAAAAGAACACCAAAAAAAATCCCAAATCCCTACAGTTCATGTGCATTCAATATTTCAAGATAGATTGAAGGGAAGGAAATTTTGGAGAAAATTTTTTCAGAATTTAGGTCAAATGGATTTAGGATTTAAAAACGTGTACACTATTAGGTCTATATCTGGATTTCGACCTTGGTTGTTCTTTTGGCACAATGGCAACAAACCAACTACTTACACACTCTTTACATACATACACACTACATAAACTTACTTTTTTACAGCAGACAATGTATGTTATCGTATTTCATATTATTTTATCTCATTTTATGAAATTATCTCCAACCATATTGCTTTGACATTTTTTCTGCGCAAATAATGTTTTACAGAATTTTTTTTCACATTTTAATTGAGGATGCTATTTAAAGCACTTTATTCAATGCACCACTATCCTTAAGAAAGTTTGTGTCATGTGCAGAAATGCATCGGATAAAACATTTTAACTTTTTAGTATGCGTTGGCTTCCATGTTAACATCCTTTGTCAAGTTCCACGTGCAGTTCAATGACACTGTGAGCGATAGAGAAAAATGGAACCCAGAAGACATTTACCACCTTTCTGGCTAAGCATCCCACCTATTTATCCATAGGTGTTTTTGATCAGATCAGTCTGGCATCTACCGATACTCCTTGTAGTTTAGAGGCACTAAATGAGGTAAGTCCCATATTATAAAAGTCTAAATTGTTAGTGTAGATACCAATCTGAAAGTGGTCACCTTGATGTGGATGATGGGCATCCACAGTTTGATCAAAATGTGCACAAAGAACTTCAAGTTTATTCTAGGTGTTCTATTGTAGAGTTTATGTGACAGAAATCTGACAGATCCAACCAAAATGTGGAGTTCTGAATAAATACAAAACACGACTCAATTGTTCATGCCAAAATCTGATCTGAGAACTAGGCAAAATGTAATTTCCAGGAAAAAATGAAACCAAAATTTTATACAGGAAGTGTATCATTCCACTTCTGGTTAATGTGTTCCATGCTGAAATGTATTCTGCCAGAGTGTGCATTTGATATTGGAGGTGCCTTATTGCACCTCCTTGGTACAAGTCTTATGTACTCATGGGGAAAACATACCTGCTAGGTAGCTGTCCCAATGACTCACCTAGGAATTGCTGTGTTTGGTTGTTATATTGAAAACCCGTTTGTGTACTTACATTTTATGTGTTCCAGGGTGGAATGCATATTGTTAGGCGTGCCTCATAGATAATACAAGGGAACAGCAGACATTAAAGAACCAAATTCACATCCAAAACCAAAACACTCAGCTCACAGCACATCTGTAATAAATATATAATTTGAGAATACCATGTTGGCTAGCTGCTAATTAATTATTATTTATTATTACTGTTATTTTTCCTGTATATTAAGAAACATTAAAGATTTGTTATTCAAATAAGAGAATAGGCTCATAATACATAAGAGTATCACTGTTAAAAATTGTGGTTAAGTGCTTTATATATATATATATATATATATATATATATATATATATATATATATATATATATATATACATAGAGATATAAATAATCATATATATATATATATATACATAAATATATATATATATATATATATATATATATATATATATATATATATATAAAAATATGTATATGTATATATATATATATATATATATATATATATGTACTGCACATCACCCCAAAAACACCATACCAACAGTGAAGTTTGGAGGTGGGAACATCATGGTGTGGGGCTGTTTTACTGCACACTGTACTGGCATACTGCATATAATTGAAGGAAGGATGAATGGAAAAATGTACAGAGACATTCTTGATAAAAATCTGCTGCCATCTACCAGGATGCTGAAGATAAAATTAGGGTGGACATTTCAGCAAGACAATGATGCCACACACACACAGCCAAGGACACTCTCAATTGGTTTCAGAGAAAGAAAATAAAGCTGCTAGAATGTCCCAGCCAATCACCTGACTTGAATCCAATTCAAAATCTATGGAAAGAACTAAAGATCAGAGTTCATAGAAGAAGCCCATGGAACTTTCAAGTTTTGAAGACTATTTGCGATGAATAATGGGGAAAAATCACACCTGAGCAATGCTTGCGACTAGTGTCTTCAAGCTGTCATTACCAACAAAGTATTTTGTACAAAGCATTAAATACATTTCAGGAAGCTTGTTCAATACATTTTCCCTGTGTTATTTCACATTATTACACAAAACTTAAATTATGGACATCTATTGTTTCATTTTTTTGCATCTGTGGATTGTTGCTGACATTTGGTATAAACTTCATTACAACAGCCACATTAAATATATATTTACTGAGAAAAATGTTGATGTGTTCAATACTTATTTCACCAGCTGTATAGGTCCTGGATCAAGTGGATAAGTATTTCTTGCAAAGTTAGAACTACACCACTCGATAACTATGCCTATTGTTGGTATTTAGTGAAACTCAAAATTCAATTAATTTAGGGATAAATCCCGTAAATCATTTGAGTAAATTTAAGGATTTCCTGAAAAGCTTTGCTATATGTATGCAATTGATTAACTGTCATGCTTTACTAATGATCTATCTACTCCAGCAAATATTATTATATTTATCACAGTTCTGTATGTTTTTAAATAGGTTTAAACAAAGGTTTTTATTTGTATTGTTATTATGATTGAATTATTAAGCAAATAAGAATTATATCTTGTGTTTTGTGATTATTCTCTGAAGAAATTTCAAACTGCCATGCTTGGGAGAAAAAATTATTTAAGATTCATTAATAAATATTTAGAGAGATAAGTGTATACCATTATCTCAGTGCTGTCTTTTGTTTAGGTAAGCTGATGGTATCTTAAACTCAATTGTTGGTTGTCTGTATCCTGGAAGGGGAGAAATGTTTCAGGCTGATACTCGCTTTACAAAGTGTAAGGTGACAGGTCCTGGCAAGGGCACCACCCTGCAGGAAGCATTCCAATGCCTCGGTTGACCCACACTGTAGAGGTTCCCAGGTTCCTTCCTCTATATCTCAGGAGTGTCTGGGAGTTGTCCAAATGGTCGCCCCCCCCCCCCCCCCTGGTATATTACTATCCAGACAACTGGAGTGGCCAGGCCTCATACTATTGCCATGTCATCAGGGGGGATGACAGGCATCTATTTTTTTGCCTATAGAATTGTGGTAATTTATTTTTGTGTGATGAATTATGCCTATTTTATTGGTTATGCACATTGATTAATGAGACATGAAATGTGAGCAATAAAGAAACAACATGGCCTATGAGCATACATTCATGGTAAATATTTTTTTTGTCTGCAAGGTTTTGATAATTAACTATAAGATTGGAAAGTGCACATGCCAAGAGCCAAACCCCTAAATAGCTGCAAAATTACAACCGGCTGGAGGTGGTAGTAATCAGTCTCAGCCAATATTTGTAATGGGACACCAGTTGCTCTGTTTATGCAAAATGAATAAAGGAAGAGAGAGCATCACTGCAAAACCAATCCAAAGTAATAGATAAAATTGTGACACTCTATAAATATAGCCACAATGTCCTCTTGATGCAATGAGTTGATTAATATATAAATGCAACTCAAAGGAATAATTACAATATAACAGATTAAGTAGATCTAACGTAATAGTAGTGATGAGTGAAGAAAGCAGGTGCTGCATGCCTTTTTTTAAATTAAAACATTTATTAAATATTGCAAAAATTAATTCATTTTTAAATTGTTGATGGTCCCGTGGAGATATGGAAAGAAAGGGGAAGAGGCAGGGATTCTGATCCATTTGTTGAAGAAAATAGAAACGTTCATCTGGTTGGAGAAAAAAGGATTTTTGCAAGTTGAACTTAAATATATATTTACGTTTTAAAGAGACATTTGATTACAATTGATCATTTGCACACTGTTTTTTGTGTGTTATACTTATTAAATATTGCATCAATGTTTCAGTGGGGGCCCTCCACCTTCAGGACACAATTTATCATATTTCATTGGTATTCCCTGGAGACCAAACTCTGTTGGCTTCTTCACTTCCAGCATTCATTTATCATTGAAAGAGTGTGCTGGAATAGATCAATGCCTTCTAACAGAACAGTGGGCAGTACTTTCAGGTGACTTTTTTTTCTTTTGCAGACATGAATATTTCACTGTAAGTCCATCCACAAAATGTCACCAAAATGTATGTTTAGAGAGACCATAGCAAATGAAAGAGGGCAGCACTTACTGGTGATACAGGCACATCTGAGTATTAAAAGGCAACAGTGTCCATCTCTACTTTGTGATTTAGCATGGACAAGTATATATTTCCAGCTTTAGTGAAGCTTTTTTACTCTTAAGTAAACCTAGCCATAAATTACTTTTCTCTGTATTTAAATATAGAAACACAAGAAATGCAAGTTAGTGGTTTAAATATCTCTAGTGCATCTACTGTGGGCATATTAGCTGCAGACAGTAGCAAGCGGATTTTAATGAGACAATAATAAATGACTTGTAAAGTTAGCAAATGTAAGAACTGTAGAAGGTCAGGCAGAAACCTATAATAACTTTTAATGTGCATGTGTAAACAATTGCTTCATTGTCTGCTTCTATAGAGAACATTTTAATGATAAGCATTGTATATCTAGTAAATTCAACATCATGTACAATCTAAAACTGAAATATGCACTTTGAATGGGCCTATCTAGATGTATCTTTGTTTAATTAGTTAAAAAGAATGTCACAATTAAGTGTCCTCACTTACTATTTAAAAGATACCTGCATTTAAACAATTTTTTTGGCCAATAAATGTACTATTATTTTTTATTTTATCAACGTAAAATAGTATGTGTGTTTGAAAGTGCCTGGTGAAACCCCAAAACCAATGTTGTTGCTATTTCACTCATAACTACGGGTCTCATGCAGACTTGGACATTTGTCTTTTTTTTTAGAATAGGCATTTTGGTACTGTGCACATACATCACAAATGTGTAGGCATACGTCTGTTTTTTACCTGAAATTGGTTGCATCTTACACTCACTTCTTACATTTGGAGAGGCAGAATAGAGGAAAAATGCAGCAGGCGAGATTAGACCAAGAACAGTAGGAGAATATTCATGTATTTGTGACTGAGGCACACCAGTACACAAGCGCATATACTCCTGCCAGGTGGCGCATCTCTTGTAGGTGCTAGAAGGCACAATGATGACTATCGGCAGGACTGGTCTGCCACTTTTGATTGATTGTGTCTTGAACATTCACACTGATATTACTTAATTCTTTAGTGTGACTGCTATTGTATATGAATTTGCAGCCATTTTTCACATTATTTTAATTTGGACTGCAGCAGGAGGGCAACTTTCCATTTAGGTTTTAAAGGGGACAACAACATTTTTTTATTTTATTAATATAATTCTATTTATTTGTATTTGCATTTTGTATTTGTGATGGCTTTTAAATATTATATGGCAAAAGTGACTTTTGCATTTATTAATAATAGTGTCTAGAAACTATTCTCTGTTGTGTATGTGACACTTCATTATATTATTATATTGTGTACAAATAGGGTAATGCAACTTTAGCAATTACAACTAACACTGCCAAGCCACATCTCTATGCTTTCTCTACAATAATCATTATTTATCTGTACACTTGGCAGTATATGCAAGTAAATGGGCTTTTTATGTGTGCATCTTTTCCTGCTTACAGTCGGGCATAAATGCATTCACCTCTACATGAGCACCAATGTTGGTAAACACTGACCTTTCTTCCCATCCCCTGGAGGCACAAAAAATCTGGTCTACTAAATAGTGGGACCAGTGCGCTAGTTAAAATTGAGATTGGATGTTTTTTTTAGATTCCTCTGCAGTGTCATAGAGTAATTACTGGCTCATTACTTTCAAATTACCAGTAATTACCAGTTACTGGCCCCTTGGCCTGTGGTAGAGATATGCAAGCACTAGTTTCCTTTTACATTTGGACAAGTAGTAGAAGATTAGTGCTGCTTCTGTTCTAAACACCACTGTGTGAATGGAGATACAAGATCAGGAGATGGCAACCTAGTGATCAGCACTCCCTGTCAGCTACTGATCCCCTACATGCCTCACAGACATTATTAATGAAAATTAAGTTTGCTTAATCAATTTATAAGTTTACAACAGGTGCTAGAAGGGAAGTGTTATCTACAAATAACACACAAAAAACAATAACACTGCTATGAACCAGTGAAAAAGTTACTATTCTCTTTGTACAGAAAATCAAGGAATCTTTGAGATAATTAGGGAAGAACTTTTGGGATGTGGGTGTAATAGTCAAATGGAATAAATTATGTTTGCAAAGGTGGAAGTCTGAATTTTGATTGCACCCACATCCCAAAAGTTTCTCACACACTAAGATGACCAATTGTTAGTCAGCATACACACCTATAGCATCATTAGAAACCTTCCTGAACACTGATTACTACATCCAGCACACCTGCGGACCAGCTGCACCCCTGCCACACTCGAACACCGGGATATGAGAGAACAGATCTCTACTATGAGAAGCCTAAGACTCCAACTGCCTCTTACACAGAACCACAATATCAACAAACAAGCAGGGAGATTGTTCTGCAGAAAAAATAAGCCTCTCACATCGGTAGCTAAACAGATATGTCTCCCGTGTGCACCAGCTGTAACTCTCCATATGGAAGATACATTAAAGCTTGTTTAATTGCACACAATGAACAGACAGCGGAGGATTTAAGACACAACCCTGCAGATATATCCCCACTAATTAAAGAAATCAATTACAGATAAACAGAAATCTTAATAGCTACTAAATATCGAGGATCATTTTATGTCTACAAGGACACCTTATAGACTGCAAAACGAAAACGCACACAAACCTAAGAGCAGGTAAACTACCACAGCAACAAAATAATAAAGTAAGTTTCAACTTCCATTATTTTTCCACAGCTCTTATAGTGTACACTGATTATTTTTACACTAGGAACTGTCAGGAGCTATAATAAGAGGTCAAACTTTGTTAATACCAACACTGACTGTGACTTAATAGTATGTGCAAAGCTGGAGGAAAGCTAAGAGGAATGTGACACATCAGATACGAATATGGGCCAGCAGGCACTGGATTGCTAATTCTTTCTGCAAAAGTAGGTGGCCATGTTGGTACAGACAATGCTTCTGATTTAAGATCTTAAATGTGAGAAACTCTGAATAGTATTTTAAATTACCATCAGTTCATTGCAGTGACACTGGTGGTAAATCATTTAAAATCATTTAAAATTCAGGCAGAGAGTTATGAACTCAAATGACTATCTTCTACTATATAAATGCCTAGTGGTGTGTGTGAAAAAAAAAAAAACAAGCTGCAGCGCCACCTGCTGGGCAGAGTTATACACTGACCTATATATTTCTTGAAGGAGAAGTGACAGTTGGGAGTGGTTGGTGGTTGCCGGGGGTGACAGTGGGGAGTTTTTAACACCTTAAGTAGCTTGATGAAGGATGTGGCGATGAAGATGAAGGATGCGGTGATGGAGAAAAATGATGAGGTGGTGACATGTGGACAAAACCACGTTAAAAAAGGGCGCTTGTGTCGGGAAGTAACGCTCTTCCCCTGAGTAGGCCTGGGCTAGGCCCAAATGCATGACAAGAACCTTTTTAAGACCTTAAGTAGCTTGATTTGACTAGAATGCATGAGTATCATGCACGGGTTAACTTGTAAATGATAATGATATATAATTATGGCAAATAAATATTCAGCATCAGAGGTCTGAAAGGATAACTTCAATTAAATTAATAGTGACTTTTTAAAAATAAATTCCTTTTATTAAATTAGTAATTCTACATTGGTGCATTACCAGGGCGCTATGGGAGGATCCACTGCAACACTAGCTATGAACGTCAGGCGGCAGTGTATCATCAACTGCACCATAAAATTGACAATTGCAGCATCATCACTTTACACAACAAAGCATACAGGATGATGTAGCACTCTTACATAACATTTACTACACACTCAATACTGTTAATAGGTCAAAGGTCAAGACTTATAAAACCATCACTTGTACCAAGCTTTGCAGAAGCAAAGTTTTGATTTGCATTTCTTGTTGGTACTGTAAAAAGCCTTGTTTTGCTTGCTTGTTCATTGACTTCAGCTTAGTCCCTCAAGATTGACAGAAAGTGTTGACAGCTAGGTAGTGAGCAGTGATTTGCAAGAGCTGATAAATTAGCTGTGGAATCCTCATTAGTAACTCAGGAAGTATGGTTGGTCAGCAACAGAAACAAAACAACTCTCACATTTAGCAAAATCTGTAAAAGATTTCTGAGCAGCAACAGAGCAGGAAAACATAAAAAAGAGCATCAAAAAAATAACAGAGAGATGTTGGGAAACAGCATTGCTCACTGGAACAACATACATCATAATACATTAACCCAATATTTGCAAACATATTAATTTGCTGAAAACCATGTTAACTAACCTAACTTATAGTTTTAGGATTCCTCAGACCCACACTTATATATTATTTTAATAATTACATATTAGGCTATTATCAAGAGAGAGGGCCATGATGATGGCTAAAAAATCCAGGTTTCCCACATTGTCGTTTACCTTTTCAAAAAGAATACACATGGGTGAATGACAACTTCGAGAGTATAGACCCAATTTTGGTTGGAATAATGGAGGATGGAACAACAAAAAATATTAGACTACCAACGGATCATTATAGACAGAACCGTAAGATACTTTACATAGCTAGAAGATACTGTAGGAATATAATTTCTTATGAAAACAAAACCACAAAACATTCTAATTGCATAAAAATGTTCTAGTGATCTGTATAGAGAAACTTACATAGAAAAATAACCACTAAATAATAAAAAATAAATAATAAAAAAAATAAGTTATATAGGGATATTGATAGGATATCCTCCCAGACAAACAAAACCAATAAGTACACCAAAATGATATTATTGAACAAGGAACAGAAAATTTAAACACATATAGATGACCACTGATTAATAGAAAAATGCTTGGTATGATGCATTTAAAGGAACTCTGACAGTCGGACCTTATATACATCACAATCAATGCCCACTTAAACACCACTTTGAGTCAAACTCTCGATTGAGACCACCAGGGGGTTAAAGTTTTGAGGGGATATTTCCATCTAATCTCCCACTTAGCTAAAATAAATGGTACATCCCTTCCGCTACAATAATTTTCCACTCTATCAATAGCAAAAACACTTTTTATGGCATTGGGTAAGCAGTTGTGGAAATATTTGAAGTGGGCAGATACTGAATGATTTTTGAATTCTTTCTTGATATTGCATGTTCAGCTAATCAAACCTTTAATTGGCGAGATGTTCACTGTACATAAAAAAAGACCACACTTACATTCTATGAGGTACACTGCATCATTATAACTACAACTCAAAAACTTATTGATCTCATATTTCTAATCAATGACTAAATTTGGGTTATTTGTTTTATTTTGGTCAGACAAAGTGGATCTGCATGTACTGAACATTCTACATCTGAACAAACCTTTTGAGGTGATGCCCCCTCTTTTTTTTCTCTACAAGGACACTCATTTAAAATTTGTGCCTAAGACTAGGGGCCCATTTATAGATACATTTTGGCTTACTGGATACAATTCCAGATAATATTGGATCTTTCCTTTTTAAAAAACTATGGTTAAAAATTATATTTTTAATTTGACTTTGCTTAGAATTATTTTTTTTATACACGCAAAATTTACTTCATTTGTGCCTTTGTTCTTAGATTGTGAATTAAGAATGGATTCCCAGTCTATTTTAGAAATGGTGATTCTTCATACATCTTTTTTTCATCCCCTGTGTTTGTTCCTTAAGGATAATTACCTCTGTATAGCTCCTTTTCAGTCTCATAAATTTACCAGTATTTTCTAACCATTTATATAGGGTTACTTACTTAAATGTATTAGTGCAAAGTTCATCGTCAGATACATAAGGGGTCAAATGCAGAAAATTTACAGAAATCTTGCTTAGTTCAAATACAAACTGCACATATTCTGATTAAAATAATTACAAAAGGAATCCAAACTGGATTGGTCCCCACTCCAAATAAGCAGCACATCATCTATGTACCTCATCTTTGACACCAGGCTTGCCCCAAAATGATGCCCACTCCACACATGAAGATCTTCCCAGTGTGCTAGATACAAGTTGGCATAGCTCAGAACAAACCTAGTACCCATTGCCATCCCCATGTACTACAAATAATACCGTCCCTCAACATAAAAATAATTATTGGTTAGAATGAAGTTAATCCCTTTTATTATGAACTATTTCATATCTTGTTGCACATGGTTCTTGTCTAAAAGATAATCTGTGGTTAACAGACCATTTATGTTCAATAAATGTACAAAGTAATTTGGCGTCTGCTGTGACCATAAAAAATGTTTTCTCCATTCTATGTCTTTTAATCTCTTTAAAACATGTCCATTATCTTTTAGATATGACCTATTTTAGGTCACCAAGGGTTGTAGATAAAAATGCAGCAATGCTGACAAATTGGCCATTAAGGAGTTCATACTTGCAACTAAAGGACGGCCTGGTGGGTTGGTTGCAGCCTTTTATATTTTAGGTAGGATGCACAATGCCAGGTGGTGGGATAAAGAATGGTAAAATAATCCACTCTTCTTCTTTTATTTTCTATTATTTTTTATTTTTTAATCTCATGTGTTCTATGGGGTCATCTTCAATACCTCATATGTTTTTTCCATCCTCAAGTTGTCTATTAATCTCATTAATATATTAATCTTTATCTAATAGTATCACCCCTCCACCTTTGTCCACCGGTTTGATGACTAAATTCAGATAGGTTTGTAAACTTTGTAAAGCCTTTCTTTCATTGATAGATTAATAATTCTACCTCAGCCTGTACCATTTTTCCGAAACTCAATAAAACATCCTCTATTATATGTGGGATTAAAAATGGAGTTAATACTACCCAGAGTGTCTTTTTTACTATCGGTTCAATGATTGCACATTTCATTCATCTGGGAGATCAGAGCTGTTTTTAACTATTTTACTGCCTTTATGTTTGCAAGTGCATTTTTCTGCATTAATAAAATGGTAATAGTTTTTAAACAAAAATGATGGAAGGGAAGGAATCCTATTGAAGTAATGCAGCACTACCACAGATTAAAATGATGCATTTCATCTCCTAGATATATACACATAACCGCTGAGGAGTTCATATATAGCGACAAGTTCCCATGCAAGTTGGTCCATGTTTGCATGATAGAAGGAGCAATTTATGTGTTTGTAAATGGCTTATCACTATGTAACGAATTTTAAGAAGAGAAGGATATTTGAATCAATTCTAGATTGTGTGAAGGAGCTCCTGTATCGCCGCTAATGATGCAGTCGCAGTGGGTGGAGCTTGAGTCACGCATAATGGCCACTAGCATTCCACTATTGTTTACATGCGCCGAACTTATGCTCAGATTAAGATATGAACTGGCTAAAAGCCAGAGCATTTCAACCAAACAAATTGACTCTCATATATGGGTCCACAGTAAGTTAGGTTCAAACAAAGAAAAAACATGTTCTCACAGGACAGGAAGTTAGAGCTAAGAAACAGAGCAGTGATTCATCATTGCTGTTGTCCAGTTGTGGGAGATGAACAACCCCCACCTGAAGCAATGCATTCTGGGTAAAGCTATATAAGCTTCAACACAGTCTGCAAACATCCTCTTTTGACCACACCACGTACACACTTGGAACTTCTCTTCCATCTGGAGCCACAGGACACACACACTCCACAATAAGCTTATACCTTTTCTGTCTACACCTTATATCTATCTGTATAATTTTCCTTGCTTGCATGTATTCCTATTAACTTTCCTCTGAATCTTTATCTGTTTATTTACCTTATATGTATTCTGCCTGTATCTTATAATATACTTTGCTTGCACATATATGTAAAGTTTATATCTAATTTCTATTAACTTTCTGAATCTTTAGGTAACCTTTTCACACATGTTTTACAAAGACTAGCTTCTTCCCCATCCCAGGAATGCTTACTATTTACACTACAATGGTCTCTAACTTCCTTCTCCCTCAACTCTTTCTTACCTCTATGCTAGGTCTGACCACATGTTACACACACAGACACTATGCAATCTTCCTGTATCACTCTCTCATTTATCTCATATCTTTCTCTCCCTCTCATTTAATCTTTCTTTAGCTACCATTTAAACACATTGCTTCACATTTAACAATACACGAACATGTGCTTGCTACCCATTTAAACATACACAAACAAGTACTCTTTAAACATATACTACACACACACAAACATGAACTTGCTTAAAACACATTCTCTTCATAAATCCTCTCTCTTTCTCTTGTTACATCTTAACACACACTACACAAAAGAGCAATACTGACCATACACTAATATACATTTCTGTCTTACAGCATATACACTAGTAGCGATTATTACATAATGGTGCACTATCGGATGTGGAAGTCATTAGATGTGTAATATTTAGGCAATGTATATATATAGCCTTGTCAAACACAGGGATCGCGTAAGTCGCTCTTACGGATTTCTAGTTGGGATACGCAAGCATAACAACTGGGATACCTTGTTTATGGTTGGCATGGTACAAGGTGAAAGGTCAAAAGGTTGAGTGAAATAATGCCTCTAAAGTACATCTGAGATGTCATGGGTGCATATTATTCGACGTGACTAAAATAGCGAAAAAGACGCAAATTGCATTATATCCCAATAATTAATTAGAATAGTTATTAATAAGATCAAAGGCATTGTATCAGTATTATGGCGCATCTCAGGATCCTATTACAGATTGGGAAACATTATATTTTGAAATGTCTGGAACGAAATTTCTTCTTGTGAGAAGAAAACCTGGAGGTTAAGATTGCTATATTAAGTTACAAGTTTTTAATTTCATTTGAAAAACACTGTTCTATGTGATCCTTTCAGACTGATTTATTTGTAATATCTGATATATCAAAAGGAGGATTTTGCTTGTAGAGATTTGTGTGATGCTACTATTAATTCGACTTGCATTGGTGGAACTTTTAGTGAAAAGAGATTTATCTCCCTTTACATAGGATCTCAATCCGTGCCCATCTTTCCCTTCCAGCAAATCCTGATGCAAGCTAACCTGAGACTACCCCTGTAGTGTGGGATTTCCACATTGAGAATTTTGGACACTTTAAAATATCTTGCATTGGGGACTAGAGGTTGTTAAAGAGTTTCCAGAGCTTGGTGTTGAGTTTTGTCTCTCACCAGCTGCATTGTGAATCCCACGTCTAATCCTGCATCTCATCCCTTGACTACCCTACACATCTTGTTGTCGAGAAATTTTGCTCCCTCCAGAGATGTTAGTGGGTCTGTTCACCTGATGAGCCTGCTGGAGCAGGGAGACAAAAGTTCAGATCCTTGTCACGCTGATCAATGTCATTGATCAAGTGGCCAGAATTGTCAAGATATAAAGGAGCACCATGGAGATATTAAACAAACACTTGGAAGGGAGTTTTGTATTGCAAGGCTTTGGTCAGGAGTTCGTTGTTCAGAGGGATGCAAAAATTCTGAAGGCTCCATTACCCAGGTGCTGCATCAGGACCACTCCACTCGTTTACCACCTGTCCGGAGCATAGGACTTGCCATAAGTATTTACAATTCGCAGCATGGGTGAGATTTTGGAAATATACATGGAGATATTTAAACCACTGCTGGACCACCGAAATATAATAACCATTTTTTGGTCTGTCTGAATCCAAAGTACTGTTCTCTTTGTCATCGCTTCTGTTGTATAGATATCTTGTAGTGGCTATTGCTTTCATTACATGTACATCTTTTTAAATAAAGATATTATTGTATCCACCTTCTCTCTTTGACTGTCTGACAATGATCCCTAGATAGTAGGACTTCTCTCCAGGTCTCTACTCTAATGTCCTGGTATCATCTCACAAATCCATTGAGCAGTTAATGTGGTGCTTTGTCTTGGATGCTCAGGAATACTGGGCATAACTGGTTGCAAAGGTTATCATGTAACAGCCCGGCCCAGGACTCCATGGGGGTAGTCCCCTTCTACTTTAACCACTGTTATGGGACTGGTAACTCTAAGGAAAGAATCAGTTTGTGTGGTGTAACTATCAGAGACACACCACAGCCAAACAAGGTGCTTTGTCCTCATAGGATGGGTCAAAACTGAAGTTGATAAGATGGAGAATGTAGAATCATGAGTGTCAAAACTGTTGATAAACAGGACTCTTGAAGCACCAGGAGAGAAGCTAAGTTTCATCTCTGCCCATGCAATGATTGGTAAGAGTGAGGGCCTTATAAAGACTGCATACAGGTGTCATCTCTAAGTCCTATTTGACTTGACCTTTAGCAAAGTGCTGATAACAGTAAGTAAAAAATAATATGCAGTTGTAAGTATTGATGATGTACCTTTGGCCATTCCTACACTAAATATACGATCATGCTATGATTTTTTATCTGGTTTGAGTCTTATTTGCACACATTTATTAAAGGTACTCACCAAGCAAAAGGAAATTTATTAGACACCCTAGAAATTTGAAAGGGAGTAAAACTACAATAAAGGTATTTAAGGAAATGAAAATAAATTAAATTAAAACTGGTGTACAAGAGGGGTGTAACCACAGGTTATTAACAAAAACACATTTATCCTCTGCACTCATCACATTATTCACATTATTATTAATGTTATTAAACAAACCCTTCAGTTAGACAGAACATATTACATGACTGTACATTATTTCCCAAAGACTGCACACCTCAGAAATACATTCCACTTTGATCCTTATAACAAAGTTAAAGTGATAACAGTACCACTCCATATATGTAAACAATATAATCACTCACACAGAGACTACTTAAAGAAGAGCAGCACACTACTGCCTCACTCGACAGAAAACAAAACATCTCACAGGGAATTTGAGAAATACAAACAAACCAAGGCACATGCATATAAGATTGACCGCCCATCCAAGATTTATAGGGTTATCTAATACCTATGGTATTTTCTGTCATACAGTAGTCAGAAAATACATATTTGCATGAGCTACCCTACATTTCAAGTACTGGGTTGCAGCTAGTCTTGTTGTTCTATAGAGCAAACACAGTCAAGCATATTCAGATTTTTTATTTCAGATTAGCAGTGGGCATAAAAAGATTCTAGGGAGATTTGCACTTTGTCTTGCAGCTTTTCAAAATTTTTCAAAGGAAATAATGAATTAATTTTACAAAATTGTACAAAAATTTATTTGAGGTGGAGTCTGTGTCTTTCAGACAGTCAATTGACTGCTATCCATGTAACACCTTCCACCTTAAGAACAGACAACCTTATTAATTAAGGCATGGAGGGGTTGCATCATAAAAAAAAAAAAAATAGACCAATTGGATTTGTTTGTATTGGACAGGAGGTGCATTAAAGATGACCTAATTACTGTGCATAAATATACCATAGGACATACTCAGGACTGTGCAGGTGACAAGGGGACAGCAAAAATATATGTTTTCACCATCAGCACAAAGATGGGTTCTTTACTATAAGGGTAGTGAAACTATGGAACTCTTTACCTAGTTAATTGATGATAGTAAATTCATTACATGAATTTAAAAATAGTGTGTATGCCTTACTAACAAACGGTATATTTGACAATAATTATTAGAATTAGCCATTATGCTTGTTGATAGAGAAAATTAATCAGATTGCTATTTAAAGTCAAAAAGGAGAAATATAAAGTTAAAGTTGTCTTGCTACTGTTTTCTTAGCTTTCCTCTGGATCAATACAGCTATTCCAGATAAACATAAGTTGAACTAGTCTTTTTCAAAGTTGTTAAACATATAATTATATACATATAATGACTTCCATGGTGCATAACATTTATTTTCTTCCGGTAATGCCAATTTGCATTTGGACCTACCTGTACTCCTTGGTCTGTATCTCTGTCATCCCTTCTCATGTGTTTTTCTCTGTTCTATTATAAATTCTTCAAGTAGTGACAGAAATGCCATTTATCTTATGTCAACCAGACTTTCTTAATTAATCAGTATGTTCTCCATCTGAAGGACACTCCTGGACTACCATCTCATGTCATGGATGTTAATCTGAATCTAATTGTGTAGAATGGGACACAAATACTTTGCTACTATATTCCATTCCAGTATTGCCTTTAGCTTTCCTTTTTCTAGATCATATTTTTCACTTGCCGTTGTTTATCTATTCAGATTCAGACTGATGACATTTTAGCTAACTTATGGTTGAAAATGTCTGGAATTTGCCTGTTTTTTTTTTTTTAAAAAAAGATACTATTTATTAATAACATTGAGTGCAAAAGATTACAAAATACAAAAATTCAAGAGAAGTCCAGCAATAACATTATATAGACAACTATGGGGCAGATAGCATTCCTAAACATGATGTCAGTAACAAACATTCCCCAATGACGCTTTTACAATATTTAATCAGCTGTGTGCTGGTCTTGCACCATAGTAATGTTATATTTTTAACATTTCAAATAGAAAAGGAAGAGGCTATAGGGTGGAGAGGAGAGAAAGGAACAGTACAAGGTTGCCGGCGGAATGAATTAGGTGGGGAGTGTAGGGAAGAAAGTTCACGTGATGAAAATGCTGGGAATCTGGTCAGAATCAGAGCAGAGGTTGAATATGACAAGATGCACATGGGAACCAAACTTTGTGAAAAGATACAGAAGAGACCCTCAAGTTACTGGTAATATGCTCCATCTGGTACATGTGCTAAACCTGACTGGAGACCATTTGAAGCATAGGAGGTATGGGGTTCTTCCAGGATGCCGCGATTTGGCTGGTCGTCTCACTAGCAATATGTCTGAAAAGTTTACGAGCATGAGAGAAAGGTCTGGGACAGGAAAGGGCGAAAGCACTTGTTTGGGATCGGAAGGCAGAGGTATACAGAGAACTGTTAAGGCAAGAGAGAGAACAGCAGCTGCCCAGAACGGGCATAGTTTGGGACATTCCCACCACATATGCATAAAAGTCCCTTGCCTGATTTTATACTGTAAAGATCTGCCTGTTTTTCAATTTCAGGACTCTTTCTGGATTGAGACTTTGCTTCTGAACTACAGTGCCTAAACATTCTTATGTCTTTCTGTTACATTATACCAGAAATCGGTTTCTATGGATGACCTGTGCTGTTAACCCACCCATTGGTATTTTCTCCTGAGCTGATTCATTAACTCTATTAGTAGTTTAGTACTATTTATAATTGGATCATTTAGCAGAGCGATGTCACCAAGTACAGTACATGAACTGTACTATTTTGACAGAACAACCCAAAGAGGCAAACATACATTGTTGTTTACTACATAAAGAGATGCAGTCAATATTATATTCTTTTAGAATGCTTTGATTGTCCTCAATAATTTTATTTATGATTTCCTTTATCATATAATTATATTCCTGAAATAGAGGTTTTAAACTGCCCATATTTATTTTCTTACTCAGACTTGCATATATTTATATACATTTTTTGTGTATTATAGCTAATTTTCATTAATGAAGGCAACTAAAGCAGGTTACCTTTAATTGATAACTTTAGTAAAGAGGGGAATGAAAAGAGAAAAGCATTTTCTATTCTATACTAAAAGTAAAACAAAAAAGCACGGAACTCTAGTACCTGTTATTCATAAGGTAATAAACTTTTTTGCACTTGAGGAGTTTCTCACCCTTGTGCTGAGTGCTTCTGGGCTCATCACATATTTATTTAATGCCTACTGATAAAACATGATCAGCAGGAAATAAATAAACATGGGTACAATCTTTGGAAAGTGATGACTATACTCTTTCAAACAATAGTACCCCCATTTTTCTAAGTGACATGGAGGAGGTACAAAATGACTTAATTTGCAAAGAAGCATAAGTTTGCACAGGCAGAATGGAGGATTTCAGATGAGCTGGACTGAGTTGCATCAGTACAACTAATTTTGTGGAGCAGTGCAGAAATGAGTTTCATTTTGCAGAACTTGTACTCCACCCTTCTAATTGATATAAAGAATATCATCCTGCAAAATAAATCTCAATTTCACATGTTGGTGCAAAATTAGGTGCACTCATGTACCTAATGCGTACTCAAGAAATGGCCCAAATCCATTCGACTCCTTTCATCGACTGGTGTAGACATTACATCTCTGCAGATTGTGCAGTGTTATTCCTGGTAAAAAGAGTGCCTTGCACTAGGGACATGATCACAAAACAATATTTTCAATGTGGGATTGTCCTTTGCATGGACCCATAATACAAAGGAAACATAAAATAAAAATGCAAAAGAGAAAGGAAGAAAAATTAGATAAATTAATATATACCATCAAAGTGCTTAGAGTGCCAATAGGCAAGCAGATACATTATATCTTAATTGGCTTTGGCTGTAGTTTAAAACTTATATTTTTTCACAATATGGGTAAATGGTTCAACTATGGTTGGTGGAAATTTTTATCTACATACACAATATTGGCAGCACTTTTCACATTAAGTGTTGCCTGTTCATAAAGATTACGGAAAGAAAATAATAAAAATGTATCAAAGAAAAAAGGAAAGGAAGCCTTAAAAGAACTAAAATCCGTTGAATGTATCATAATAAAGCTTAATGACATTATCCTAAATGGAAAATGTGGCTGAAGTTGCAAGACAGCTTTCTGGTTACTCATGTTATTAAAGGCTTTCCAGTAACCCAACTGAAAGCCTAGTTTATAAATTGAACCGGAAAATGTAAGTCCTTCTTAGAAGCTACCACTACCAAAGACAAATATGACTTTGTGAAAGTTCATGACTCTACCTTGCTTACTGTGGCAGGGTGAGAAACTGCTACCTCTGAGGAAATGGTTAACTTCTTGGGAGTCAGGAGGAAGTCCCATCCATTCCTCATAGGGGAGGAGTTTGGGACTATTTAAGGGCTCAAATTCATTTTAGTCTTGGCTGGTGTCTGGGAAGGATGGAAGTTTCATACCTCTCCACTGAAGGAGCCTATATATCCTGAATTTTCTGAACTGCTTTGGTTTGCTATTCACATGTATTGCTGTGTTATTCTGTGGATCCTCACAATAAAGCTTCGGTTTAGCCTTAATTCAAGACTTTGGCTGGTGACTTTTTGTTAACCCACTACACCCTCCTTTGTTGTTAAATGTACGCAAAGAACTTTAACATGAGCATAGAAGGACATCCAATTATGTTGTTGGTGTTGGATTTGATAGTAAAAATTGTCTAGTAGGTGGACTTAAAACTGAGTCAAGTCGTGTTCGATTACCATCTTTTGGTCAAAACACAAAATACAACACACCATCTATAAAAATTATATTATTTCAGGCTTTATTTAATTTTGGTTCAGGGTTGTTCCATAGTAATTTTCCAAAATGGTAATTTTTTAAAGTGGTGTTATAAAATATGGAGATGTTTAATGTAATCATAATGTATTTAAGTGGTGAAGAGCACAGTATTTTATTACATCACATGTTTCTGGGACTCACATGGTATGATGAAGTCTGCTCTGTCCAGGTAAAAATGCATTATTGGTAGGCACCACTATCACTGAATAATACTAAGGGGCATATTCAATTAGCTTTCCGGTCCGCGGGATCGCGCCGGAACAGACGCGAAACGTAATCCACGTTAGCGCAATAACGTGGATTTTCGTTCGCAGCCCATAGGGTTGCGAACGAAAATCTGCATTATTGCGGTACCGTAATCCCGGCAATAATGCGCACTTTCCGCGGTAACGCACGTTACCGCGGACCGGAACCCTAATTGAATATGCCCCCAAGAGTCTATTACAAGAAGGAGCCATACAATATTGCACAACCCAGCACCTCAATGCTGCTGCTACACAGTGAGGATCAGTGCTGTAATTTCTGGCTTCAGTAGCTAAGATGGAGAAAGGAAGCAGAGAAGTTGTAGGTATTGTTCAAATACCATGTAGGCAGCTGTGCAATATATTTTTATCTATAAAGTTCTATATCTGTATGTGTTATTACTAACATTAAACAATGCATTTTTATATTTTTATGTAATATGAGTCTTATAATGAAGAGCAATGATTTAAGAGTATCATTAATTTGAAACTCTTAACATCATAGTCAAGTAGAAAGCATTGCAAAACCAATTGCTTAGCTTCTGACTGAGTTACTTTGCTTCCATTAATGCAAGGAAATATTTTAAAGATGAAAGAACTGACAGTTGCTCCACTGCATATTTCAGCAAATATGGAAAACCCTGTTAGAATACTACTAACTGTTAGTTACTTTTTTCTTTACCAGTATCATTTTATGTGCAGAGATGAACAAAAAAACTGGTCTGTTATTTTGTTTCACAAAAAGTTGTCAATAATCCAATAAGCATGATTCCACATTTTATTTTGTGTGTAATTTTTCCAAATATAATATTTTTTTTTAATATTTTGTAAAAACAGTTAATTTTAGGCCAGCCAGCAAGAAAATGATCAAAGTAATTAATTAGCATTTTGTTAGGAACACTCAATAAAATTTCAACATATTCCCGTGTTCTGAGATGTTAGTTTAACATTTACATGCACAGTGTTTGCATAATGGGATAAACATGCAAATGAAAAATTAACAAAGCGTTTGGAAAAAGAATACAAGGACATTCTCTATGGAAGACCAAAGACATTGCTAAGTTACAAAAATATATTTTATGCAAAAAATGTTTTATGTTCTGTACTTTATTATTTGTGTCATTTTAAGTATGACTTTATTTGAGATACAAAAATTAAGTCATGATTTTATTTTAAATGGCAGATGGAATAGGCATAAGCCATTACATTTTTGGGCAACTAGAATAAAGAAAATATATCAATGCCAGTATGTTTAATTTAAAATATCTAACAGATGCTATTTGGATGTAGTCCTGATAAATTGTGGCGCCTGGATCTAAAAAGTATTTTCAAATTGTCCACTGATGGGGATGATAAATTCATAGACTGCAGTGGTCAGACAAAGCAAACAAATGTTACTTAGTTAAAATTGCACTGTTTAATATATATATATATATATATATATGTATATATATATATATATATATATAAAAAATATATTTTGTGAAAAGCGTGCATATTGATGGCTCCTCACACAGGTTTCTGCTGAAGCACTGTGATGTTTATTTACTTGTCAGGATGGATAAACAGTCTTGGCAGTGTCTCCAGAATTCAAACAAAACACTCACAGAGATAAACATTCCCATAGCCCTAAACTCTGGCTATCACAGTTAGATCCCTAACTGGTCACTGGCCACTTTTTGGCAGCACTCTCCCACACAGAGCTCAAACCCAGCTTTTTAAGCTTCCTGTCAGGCAGTGCTCTGGCTGACTCCTTAATTGATTAGACCAGGTGCTCCACCTGGTCTCATGCTCTGTGTGTGTGTGTGTGTGTGTGTGTGTGTGTGTGTGTGTGTGTGTGTGTGTGTGTTTGCACCTTTAGGCTGTGTTTTCCCAGGGAAACCACTACTCTTTCTTCTACTATAAGGTGGCAAAGTGTCCCAAATGACAAACTCCCCTTAGCTTTGTCCATCTATATGAAGCGGACTCTGAGGGGAGTGAAAAACTGCCCTCTTTGTCATACGCCCGTCCCTTTGGCTTCATCAACCCCAGTGAAGTGGATACTGCGGGAGGTGCATTTTTATGGAAGTGGGCATATGCATTATTAAGTTTAGGTCCTAGTCTATGCCCTCTCAGTGGGGTCAGATATTACTATTGTTTTGGAAATTGATTTTCTGCACAGAAAACAAAGGTGTATATTGTGTGATTATAAAGATAAAAGTTGATTTACTGTTGAATAGAGAACAGGATATTGAGGTAGTATACAGTGATTAGAGGTAGTATACCCTATTACCACCCTCTACACAGCTAACACAAGACAACAACCCTCTGACCAACATTGCTGTGTGACTGATCACACAGCCCACTCAATACTTTTACCTTTGCATTCTAGTTGGTCCAATGTGCAATATGATGTAGCACATGCCCTTGTGTTTCAAACTCCCATTGTCCCATAGATTGTAAGCTTGCGAGCAGGGTTCGCTTACCTCTCTGTCTGTATGTATTACCCAGTATTGTTTTATTAATGTTTGTTCCCAATTATAAAGCGCTACGGAATTTGCTGGCGCTATATAAATAAAAGATTATGATGATGATATACGGTGTGGATAAGTAGTATACGGTGTGGATAAGTAGTATACGGTGAATTGAAGATGTATACGGTTTGAATAAGTAGTATATAAGGTATACGGTGTAAACAGTTTTCTAAGAAAATGTTAGAAATGTCTGATGAGGTTAAGGAAGGGCAGAGGTGAGGTGAGGTTTCTTATGTTTAAGAAATATGGTGCGTACGCAACAGCGTATTGCAAAAAATGGGTCAAGATGACCAAGGATTGTGAGAGACCTTTTCCAAAGATCGGTAGTTTTGATTCAGAGGTGTTGAATAATGTTACAGATAAAGTACGGTTGATTAAATCAACAAAAACGTGAATTGAAGATGATGACTGTGGCAACGAGAAGGGTACACGTGGCAAGAGAGCATGTGCACAGCGGAAGTAATCATGGCACAAAGCGCGCACACAGCGGAAGTAAGTGTTGCAAAGCGTAGAGAACTAAGCACAAGCACACCCCGACACAAAATGCAGTTCGGGTGGTAAGTACAGCCAATACCAAAAATTTTAAAAATGTAACCAGTAACTTTTATCCTGTAAGTTATGTTAAGGATAATGTATCAGAAGAAGAAGGTGAACCCACCGTCATTTCGGCCTTGCTAGTAACATGCAAGAGGCACCACATGGACAAGGAAAAGGAACGGTTCCACCAGCAGGGGCAGCGGCTGAAATTGGTGAGAATAATGTAGAAATTAATAGAAGGGGGAACATCCATTATACTGCAACAGTAATTCCAGCAACTAGTTCAGAATGTACTGATTTTGTAGGTTTACATCCTATCCGCACAATAGCAGTTCCCAATGGGAAGGCGGACTAAGATGGTGTAGTTCCCATAAGACATGTAGCAATGCATTGTCCATGGACTAGATCTGAACTGCGTTCAATTATGTCTGATTTCCCAGATCCTAGGAAAGATTTGGCCAAATGTCAGAAATTTGTTAGAGATTTAGGTAATGCACATCAGCCAACTAATAAAAGATTGGCGAGTGGTGTTGAGGGCCTGTCTTCCTCTCAATACTGATATGCAAAAGTTTATTGAGTATTGTATGTTGGAGGAAGAGAAGTCCTTAACAGGTGATGATAATCAGGAAAATATTAAATGTATAATCTTTCAGTGGGCCATATACTTTCCTGTGGTAGTGGACTGGAGTAAAATGTTTTACTATCAAACAAAAGGAAAGTGAAAATGCAGCAGACTATTTTTCTAGAGCTCTGAAAGCAATGGCCAAATACACTGGGTTATCAGACATAAAGGATGATGTGCACTACAGGGAGGTAGCCGTTTCAGTCTTAATGGATGGCCTCAGGGAAGATTTGAAAATCAGGGTACAAACTTAATTACCGAACTGGAGAGGGATCACAGTAGATGCTCTCAGGGAGTCAGCAATAGAACACGATAGAAATATAAATAAACAGAAAGAGACACTAAGTAATATGTTAGTGACGGTAAGTATCCCAGCACCAGAGGGACTGCACACACGACCACAGTATAATAACACCTGGTTTATGGAAAGGAAACAAAATTAGTTGAGGAAGTGTTTTAGATGCACTACAACAGGACACCTAGCAAAGGACTGTACAGAAATGACAAAATTGGAAGCAAATAGACTTGGACCACCTAAGGGGGAATCACAGAGATACCCACAGAGAAGGCGCACACAAGTCTCAGAGGTTTCTCAACAGTTGCCTGCACACCTCTTAGCAGCAAAAGCTTTGCGGGAGAACGGAAGCCAACACTAGGGGTCAGGTCATACCTGTAGTGTTACCACCAGGCAGGGTAAGTGTTAATCTGTGGTATGTATCAGTGTGCAAGTTTAGAAAGAAATTGACTTAAAAGTATACTTTCTTGTTATTGCTTGTTTATTTTTATGTTGTCTTGTGTTTACTTTCCTGATCGCTGGTCAATGATAATGAATGAAAATGTGGGCTTTTTTTGTTATTTGAAACTGACTGCATTTTGTTCCTTTTTTCTGTAAATATAGACAAACTAAAAAAAATATATGCTTAGTAATTAAGGGGATTGATAGAGGAGTACAAAAAGAAACATTTCTATTGAAAGACAAAATTAACAATGGATCATTGTAACACTCTGTCTTTTAGTTGCAGTGACTCATGATAATTTATTTGGCTGAGATTCATTATTCAAAATGAAATGTGCACATGCCCTGCTCTAATGTTGTTTTGTGTATTCCAGACACACATGGGAATCACAGAGTATGCGTCACAAAGATTTAATTTTGCACCTCTCTATTATAGTCAGGAAGTTTATTGCAAGGTAGATAGGTAGTGTGATCATGATATACCGAGTTCCATACGAGCTAACGATGGACGACACTGGATGGGACGGGTGATGTAACCCCCCAGTTAAACTTGAGAATTATGGGGAGGGGTCATAGTTTAGTGAATAGGTAAGGGGATTAGTGTAAAAAGTATGACTATTTTCCCATAGTGTCCAATCCAGCTGTCATTTTGCTGTAAAGTCTCATACTTTGCTTCTTTGCTTCTCTGTTTTCTGTTTCTCTGCAAAACTATTTGTTGTTACATCTCTGTCAGTATCTCATTCTTTGCTTTTAAAGAGATACAAAACACATAGACATGGTCTTATTCATGGGGCCAAAGACATTTGTGACATCAGACAGAGTCAGGGTTACACACACTAGATTGACATAAATCACGGACGTAGCTAGGGGTTTGTCTTTATGTGTATAGACGCTGGTGATTTTAGGCAGAGAGGTTTTTGTTGTGGAAATATGATTCATGTTTTATAAATTGCATATCAGCCTTTTTGTCTCCTGTGTAGGGTGTGCCTTTATATATATGCACACAGGGTGGTAGGAGACAGGAGACTGGCTTGAGGTAGACATACAGATAAGCATCTCTGCGTAGAACAGTGGAGTAGCATTTTTGTCACAAGACCCGACATAAGTGAAACCCTAGAAAATGTAACATTTTCATGTTTTTATATTTTTCACCATTGAACAGACATGTACTGGTTATTGTTATAATTGACGAGTGTTATAGAAATGGACCACTTTGCCTTCCTCACTTAGCCAAGTAGCTGAACGTGTGGGATTGAAATGGCATGTGAGTTGGCAGAGGGAAAATTAATTGATATACATTGGTCTTCAGTATTTTTCTAGTGTAGAACTCACATTACATGTAGGACTTGTGACAGTGACTCAGTTATCAACTGGAGTAGCTGTTAGTTATGTTCACACTTCACATGACTGTAAATGACTTTCACACAAGGGCGGACATGGCTGTCAAATAGACAGCAGGGTTTTACGTGACAGCCGACAAATCTATGTTTTGTTTTGTTTCTCTTTGTATTGTTTTAAATTGTGTAAACACACACACACCCACACACCCACACAAATTAGTTAATATATTAGATTTATGTTACCTGAAGAATAAACACTCTGGAAGGTGAAGGGAGGTGGTCAGGAGTCTGTTGGACCCTGGAGAGATGGACAAAGTAGACCAGTAACTCCCAGAGTGTATCTTCCAGGCCTGAGCATGTTCTGGCTCAGCTGGGTAAGGAAAGTATGTGCAAGCTGGTAAGAGTATATTGGTGTGCATCAGATGTTTCTTCTCATGCTAGTAGGAATGCAATGTCCTGTCTTGATTGAGAGAGAGTGTCAGGAAGACAACACCAATAGAGCCATCTCATATCCCTCCTACAGATGGACTTTCTCCAGGTAAAACGAATCCACGTCATCCAATTACCACCTTGCGGTATCCTCAAGTATGTACTGGTTTACCAATGAAATATATCTGGGTAAAGGTGTATTGAAATGTTTCTAATGTATTGCTGTGTCATACTCAGGGTTTTTGTTAGTAGATGTGGTATCCCTAGAGGTATAGAAAGTGATAGGGGTATTCATTTTATTGATAATAACTGTATAATGTATGAGCAGTGACAGTAAGTTACATACTTTTGATCAGCCACAAACCAGTGGGAAAATAACCTAACGGTACTAGCTAGAATGAATTGATAAAATTGATAAAGGGTATGGAGTCATTAAGTTATGAGGAAAGGTTAGCCAGTTTAGGCATGTTTACTTTAGAAAAGAGGCGTCTAAGGGGAGATATGATTACTATGTACAAATACATTAGGGGTCAATACAGAGAGCTTTCATGGGAACTTTTTACCCCAAGGACCATACACAGGACACGTGGTCATCCCCTAAGGTTAGAGGAGAGGAAATTTCACAACCAGCAAAGGAAGGGGTTCTTTACAGTAAGGGCAGTCAAGATATGGAATTCATTGCCAGGGAAGGTTGTGATGGCAGATTCAATAGATATGTTTAAGAAAGGGTTAGACAAATTTTTAGCGGAAAGGTGTATCCAGGGATACGACCATTAATTTAAAATAAAGGATAGTAGTGGATATAGGGTAAAAATTGGATTGCAATATTGAGTCTGGGGGGATTTTCAAAATTGAAACAGATGGGCGGTTGCCTACTCCGGATTAATTTCAAATATAAGTGCAGGATCGCAGGAGATCCAAAATAGGTTGAACTTGATGGACTGGTGTCTTTTTTCAACCTCATCAACTATGTTACTATGTTACTATGAATTGAAACTTTATTGGAGTGGCTGGTAGCTTTGGCCACTAGTTCTCCCCACTATCAAAATTACTCCTAAACTGCCTCTTAGCCTATCATATTTTGAAATGTTTTTGACTTTTTCTTGTGATGAGTTTCTAACAGAGAGATTGTTCTAGACCTTGAGAGGAAAAAGCAAATAGTGAGAGAGCAACCGAGAACGTTCGAAACACTGTCTCCTGGGGTGTTATACTTACTGTTATGATGTTGGCCTGGGAGAGTAAGTTTCCACTTTAGCAGATGATCCCATTTTCCTTGGGAGCAAAATAGATGATGATGCAGTCAAATAAGCTTCAGTTATGAACAATGACCAAGGTCAAAAGAGTGTCCAACTAATTGTATTTCAAGTAATTGATGAACAAAAGCTAATAGATATGCAAAAGTTTTGTACCTCTCAAGTAAGGGCTGAAAGTTGAATGGATGTGTGCAAGCTACCAATGGTTTGTGGAAACATGGACAAGGTAGACCAGTGGCTCCCAAATCAATCCTGCCAACACTAGCTGAAGCAGCATATGGAATATTCTAGGGATGTGCACTGGCCACTTTTGGTGTCTCGTGTTTTGTGTTTTGGATTCGGATTTGCTTGAGGTTTTGGGTTCGGATTTGTTTCGCAAAACACCTGACGAAAGGTTTTGGTTCGGATTTATTTTGAAAAAAACATAAAAAGTGTTAAAAACCAGTTTTGTGTTTTTTTTTTCACTCCTATGCTATTATTAACCTCAATAACATTCAATAACAATCATTTTCACTAATTTCCAGTCTATTCTGAACACCTCACAATATTGTTTTTAGGCCAAAAGGTTGCACCAAGGTAGCTTGAGCACATAATGCCAAAAAAAGAGGTACAAGATGGAATTGTTCTGGGCCCTCCCTCCCACCCCTCGCGAGATTCGACGCGAGACTTGGACGACAGAGCCTCGTTTTCATTTTTTGCCGGCCGGAAATATCCGAACAGTGCTCGGATCCCGTTCAGATCCGCACTGTTCGGGTGGGCTCGGATTAGCGGAATCCGAGCCCGCTCATCTCTAGAATATTCCATGTTGTAAAAGAAGGTATGTGTAGAATGATTGAGAATTACTTGCATGCACCTGGATTCTGATACCTGTATGCCTAGACCCTAGTTGAACAGTCCTGAACGGTTTGTCTAGACATCCAGGCCTAAACATATCATTTAGAGGATGGCAATCATATTGTGTGTGTGTGTGTGTGTGTGTGTGTAAATAAGACCATTTGGCATGATTATTTAGAGACTGACATAAGATATCAAAATTAGATTATAAGTTATCTGGGTTTCACCACCAACTACAGGCAGATGATGCAGGTACAACCACAATATGGCAGTTCCAATAGACTGCAATTGCCACAATGTGTAATGATGCCACCTGTATTAAGGATCTAAAAGGATGTAAAGATAACATAGATGAAAGAAAATTTTGTACTACCTTATATCAGGGCTCCTTTTATGCTTTGTGGAATTAGCTTTACACTCTGCCAAAAGGACTATATTATGTTTGTGGGAGGCACGCATATAAATTGCTACCTCTTTACTCTTTTGGAATATGTGTCCTAAAATTCTAAACTAGAAAAATGAGAATTACTGTAGGTGGAACAAAAAACACTAAAAACATATTTTTGCATTATCCACAAGGTGTAAGGTTTGATTTTGATGTGGTAATCTCATTACTTTCGTGACGTGGGGAGTAACAGCTAACTAAAAGATGATACAGGATTTAGGAGATCTAATAGATAACATTACAGAAATATATGATAATTCTTTCAGATACAGAGGTAGGGAACTACAAGCGATAAAAACAGAGCTTATGCAACATAGATTGATGTTAGATCTATCTTACAAATTCCTCTAATCTAGTGGTAGATGAGAAAATTAATGAAATTATTCAACTAAAGAAGGATTTTGCTAAAGAACATAATTACACTAGTGTGATACCAGAATCCTGTTTATTTCATCATTGGATACTTCTACTTGGTTCTCAGATTTTAGCCATACAGGTATTCGTTTGATAGTAGTAATATTGGTAATATTGTTGGTTGTATACTTAATATTGTCATGCATTCCAAGAATAATCACTTGTATAAAGAAAAATGTATCAAAAGGTTTGAAAAAGGCTGCTAAAGTATTGCCAGAAAGTTTAAATGTGTTAATTAAACCTGTGGCAGAGAACCATAAGAATTATATTACACTGTATGTTGCAGAAATTCCTTTATCCCAAACAGATTGGTGGTCTTTTTTTAGATTATAAGACCTTCAGAGGTTGGAATTGTTGAAACAATAATAATTGTGTGCCGGCACTTGTATTTAATAAAAAAATATATATGTATTTAATCAATATTTTTGTCTTTATGCAATAAATTTTTATTTAATTAATATAATTTTAGTTAAGAGAAAATAATTTTGCAATCAACATATATCTGCTATAATTGGTTGTTTGAATATGTTGTTTAGAAAAATTTCCACATATGCAGAATGTTGGAAGGGGATGTATGTGTCCCTACAAGATGAACTTATTTCTAGGTGTTCACCTGGTGGACAAACCACAAGAACATTTCTTAAGAAACAAGATGAAACTAAAAAGGACATTGACACAGTGTTTGTGAAGACCTTTGTTTCTCTCCAGTAACAGCCCATTCCCGGAAAAGAGTGTTTTTAATGACCAATTACAGATTCAGAAGGTTGAGAAACACTTTTCTGGACAAATGACAATAAAGTACTGTTAGTTTAATAATATAGAATCCTGTGAGAGGTAAATAGTAATCAGTAAAAGACGCAAATATTCTAGCGATGTAGAGGATTACCATAAGGAGCAATTAAGTCATATAACAAAAGAGAACATAGAGAGGCCCCTCGTAGATTTGGGAATTACTCTAGAACCAGAACAGATTTTTATATAAAAAGGAGAAGATCCCCTGAAAATAGATATGTCAGAAGATGATTTCCCAAAGCGGCCTTATCTGTGTGGAGTTTGTATGTTCTCCCCGTGTTTGCGTGGGTTTCCTCCGGGTGCTCCGGTTTCCTCCCACACTCCAAACACATACTAGTAGGTTAATTGGCTGCTAACATATTGACCCTAGTGTGTGTGTCTGTCTGTGTGTGTGCATTTTAAGGAATTTAGACTGTAAACCCCAATGGGACAGGAACTGATGTGAATGAGTTCTCTGTACAGCGCTGCGGAATTAGTGGCGCTGTATAAATAAATGGTGATGATGATGAAGATAAGAACGAGAGATATGAGTAATCATAATCAACGTGAATACAAGACGCAATCCAAGAGAACCCCTGTTATTAAAGATCATATAATGTATAAGGGAGACAGCTTGAGTGGTTTAGGAGCAAGACTGAAAACTCATTATAGTGATGCTAGGTCTCATTTTTTAGAGGAAACAGATGTTTGGGAACAATTCAGCCACCTGAATCGATTCAACACCTTAGCCCCCAAAACAACAAAGAGAGTACGAGGGAAGAGAGGGGGAGGGGAAGAAATAGATCCCAAAAGACATCAAAGGATGTAAGGGGTATATTTAATCTGTTGAAGAAAACATTGGATAGTGGACAACTACAACTCCTTTGTAAGTGTATGACTTTTGCCCCTAGTGTTAATCCAAATCTGTTTAATCTTTATACAGAATTAAACAGATACGTTTGAGCATTGTGTAGACAGCGTTATTTTGATTCCAAAAATCTAAAAAGAAGGAGGGGAATGGTTCCCCTATTTCATTATATTCAGGAGACATTGGGAACCTTAAAGCGCTGGAAGATTATGGGAAGAAAGTATTGATCCGGGTGATAGTGATAATGGCTATGGGATTCTTCTTGATATTAATAATGAGAACACATGTTTAGATATTAATGAGTTCAAAGTTAAGTCAGAATTTTATCCTGTTAATCACAGGAGCCCGGCAATCCAATTGTTCTATAATCATACATTGGAAGATCTTTATGTAGTAAAACCTTTGAGAAAGAGGGTAGGAAGAACCTATCCAAAACAGAGAGGAAAGCCCTTATTACCCTACAAAACGATTTGTCACTTACAATTAAACCAGCTGACCAAGGGAGAGGAGTTGTAGTCCTACATAGGGAAGAATATGTCATAGAAGCCCTTAGACAGTTGGAAGATAATAGATTTTATAAGGTTCTAACTAAGGACCCAACTAGAGATTATCAAATGGAACTTTGTACCTTGTTGCATTAGGGACTTGCCGAAGGGGTGATAACCAGCGATATTCAAAATTTTCTTTTCATACAGCACCCTATCACACCAGTTTATTATTATTTGCCGAAAATTTATAAATCACTTACTGCGCCACCAGGGCATCCTATAATTTCTGGTATAGGGTCTTTAACTTTTAATCTCTCATATTATGTTGATCCTATTCTTCAGAGTTGTGTTGTCTCTCAGAGATCATACATAAGAGATACAATGCATGTTTTAAATCTTATTCAAAGCATTACCTGGCATCAGGGTTTGGGTTTTCTTACCCTGGACGTCCAAGGACTTTATACCCATATTCCACATCAGACTGATACCCAAGCTGTAAAGGAAGCATTGCTGAAGAAAGGGGAGATCTCTGGGAGACATCTAGATTGTATTGTTGAAGCAATTATGTTTATATTTACACACAATTATTTTTTGTTTGAATCCACATTTTATTTACAGACACTGGGGATGGCCATGGGCATCATTTTTGCCCTGATCTTTGCCAACATATATATGGGGGCAATGGCGGATCGCCTAAAATGGGGCAGCCCATTTGGGCGAATCTGGTGCTTTATGGCCATTATATAGATAGTTTATTTATTATTTGGGATGGGGGTTCACAACTAGCTTCGGAATTTGTTACCTTCCTGAATGCCAACACTTACAATTTATCATTTACTCACCAATTTAGTTTTTCTTCTGTGAATCTTATTGATATCACCCTCACAGTGGATGAGGTAAATAATAGAATTTTGTCTACTAATTACAATAAACCTGTTGACTCCAATACATATCTACATTACAAGAGTGGACATTTTAAGCTGTGGATTCCCAACATCCCACAAGGTCAGATATGCAGCATTAGATGTAATTGTACTTTAGAACAAGACTTTTCTCTGCAAGCTGAGAAAATGCAGACAAACTTTCTTGAGAGGGGTTATTCACAATATTTGTTGGAAGAAGCAAAGAGTTTCGCATCCAAACAGGAACGTTGTGATATGCTGGTTCCCAAAAGGAAAATTCAGCAGGACAGAAGTTCAAAAAACCTCTCCTCTTTATTTTGAAGTTTAACACTAAATCTCACATGATTAACCAAATTGTGACTAACATCTGTAAAATTCTAAATCAGGACATTATTTTGAATAACATTTTGGAGAAAGTACCTAGAGTGGTGTATAGGAAAAACAGCAATGTTAAAAACTTTCTGGCCATTAGTGTATTGAAAACACAGAAGAAACAGAATGGAGATCAATGTTGCTTACCTCCCAAATTGTCAGGATGTTTTGCACGCAATAAAAAAGTGTGTTTGACTTGTGAGTTTATTGTAAAAGGTGTCTGTTAAATTAAATCTAGAGTCAATAGGATGGAAGATCCCATTTCACAGTTTATAAATTGTGAAACAACTAATTTGATCTGCATGCTGGAGTGCCCGCATGGACTAGAGTACGTAGGTAGAACCAGCCGTTCCCTTAAGAGTCGTTTTAGGGAACATAGGTTAAAGATCATAAAGGGTTTGCAGATTCACAGTGTATCCAGGCATTTCACAGCGAGCCATAATTGCAATATAAAGGATTTAACAGTGATAGGAATAGAGAGGTTTGATTCGACTGCAAGAGGAGGAGATAGATATAAAATACTTTGTAGGGGAGAAGTATTCTGGATGTTTAAACTTCAAACTGTGTCCAGAGGGTCTCAATGAGACAATAGAATTTAATGTTTGGTATTTGGGAGGGGTCTATGTGTAATTATTTGATTGGATGAAAGTTCCTATATTGGTTATTAATTTATTAGGGGATTATTGAGTCCTAATATGTTTGATTTTGGGGAATCTATATAGATATTGGGTTGATTGGTGATAATTTGCCTCGAGCAAGAGGTGTTGGTATGTACTAAATGTATGCGCTTGCGCTAATGTGCGTGTATGCACACTTATTTGTATGTGTGTCTGTGTGTGTGTGTTATGATAGGATTAATTATGAGCAATATTCTTTTATTCTTTTTATATATGTTTTTACATCATATTATACAATATATTTTTATATGCATGTACTTATTGGTGTGTGTATATATATATATATATATATATATATATATATATATATATATATATAATTTTATTTTGTTTTTCTTTTAATATGTGAGTTTAGTATGTGAAAGCCCTTTTGGAAGCTAAACTATTGGAACAGATTTCTAAAGAAAGAAAATGTTAGGGTTTCGTTAATCTCGAGACACATGAGACTAATTCATCTAATGAGAGTATCCCTCTCTATGTCACACTTCGTTCCCCGGTATCTCCACCTGAGCCTCAAACACTGACTATCACTTTAAATCTCTCTTCTTAGTCAGCCAGTCAGCCACGGATGCAGCTGTGATTACTTCACCTGTGTGTTTGTCAGTTCTGCCATTGGTTAGCCTCCCTTTATAAGGCCCCTCCTTTCACCTTTTCCTTGCTGGTTCTTCAAGTCATACCTGAACTGATTCTATGCCTGCTTTGTGATGCATATCCTGTGAAAGCTGAGCTGCATTACTGACTATTGTTACCTGTTCCACAATCTGTGGTAAGCTGCTATTCATCGCTACTGTGTATTCATTGCTGCTGTATGTTGGACTTCCTAGATTTCTGCATTCCTGTTCCACTGCTTGTGGTAAACCCTATGATCTACACTGTTACCTACTCGACCTGTATTGCTGAATACTGTCACCGGTTCCACAATCCGTGGTAAACTGCTGTTCATCGCTGCTGTGTGTTCATCGCTGCTGTATGTTGGATTGTCTCGATCTCAGCATATCTGTTGTACTGCTTGTGTTAAAGCTATGATCCACATCTGTTATCTTGGCCTGCATTGTTGACTACCGTTATGTAATGGATTTACTGGATAATACTACTAATCTTGATTAGTGATGGCTTACCTGAGGTGCGGAGTCTTACGATCTCCCCGGTGTTCACCAAGAACTGCCGCAAGGTGGGATGGGCTTCGCTGCCGGGAGTCGCAGGTCACGGTCCTCAGGTTTGCCCTAAGATGTAGTACAGCGGAGTAGGAGCAGGATGAGGGAAGTCGGACAGGCCGGGTCAGAACACAGGAAGGTAATGCAGACAGAATCAGAAGGCATGCTCGGAGTCAATCAAGCCGGATTGGTACATGGGTCACCAGAGCAGACGAGTAGTCAGCTAGCCGGGTCGGTACACAGGTATGAGTTTATGCGAGTAGAGAGAGGAACGTCAGAAAATCTGGGTCAGGAGCACAGGCAATCAGGGTGGTCAGCAAGCCGGGTCGGTACACAGGAGAAACGAGATCCAGAAAGGTCAGCACGCCGGGTCGGTACACAGGAGGTCAAATACACTGTTAGCAGGCACAAGGAGGAACAGGGATCGGGAGCCAGGAACAGGTAAGTTGCTCTGACACTCACCAAGTGTCAGAGCAATATTTTTAGAATGAGCCCTGTTTGAATTCCACGCCCTAGGTTTTAGCAGTCATGTGACCGCCGAACCCGAAAGTGCGGCTTCCGGGTCCGATGGAGCGGCGGGGGAACGCGAAGGGGTAAGTATTCATTACACATTATCAGCTCCACAACCCATGACAAGCTGTGTCTATCGTGGCTGAGTATGTCTGGACTTTATTGATTCCTGTGCCTCAATTCTACTACTAATGGAGACTCTGATTATTGCATGTGCAGCTTGTATTAATGAATGTTGCTGACAGTTACTATTCTTGCATATCTTCGTGATCATCATTTGCAAATTACTCAAGTCTTCATTGAACTCTTGCATTAATGTTTTATAATAAAATGGTAATCTTCGTCACCACCATTTGATGTCCGAATTGGATCATTCTTCTGCTATGTAACTTGTTCTCTAGCTGTCACATTGGGAGCTTTCCTGGAGGGCCGCGACCTGCAAGGTGGGAGCCGCAGAAGCCCATATTCCCTTACGGGAATCCCTGGTGAACACTTCTCATTTTGTTAGATTCTGCGCCTCCAGGGAAGTTTATTCAATACTAATTGAGACAGCAGGATATCACTCAATTATTCGTGAGCTAACCTGACACTCTATTTAAAGACATCCATCTGGAGATCAAGCTACACTGCTTGAGAAAGCCTGCATGAGGCAGACGAAACGTGTCACAATCTGTGTTTTAGTCAATTATTCTAACCAACCATTACTAACTGTGTGTAAGGATTCCAATAGTAGCGATATTATTTACTTGGAGCTGCTGTACATAAACTACTTCAAAGAGGAACCTTTGTGGAGCTATTAATTACCTGTCCGGACAGTGAAGTTGGTGCGCACCATGGAGGACGCTCAGTTTAGTTTCCATCAGTAGCTGGTAATACACTAAAGGAGCATGTAAAGAGAAGATCTCTACTTCGCTCAAGGCCCTGGGTGAGTGTTCATCATTATTCCACTGTGTGTATCGTGGTTGAGTTTTTAGGGATGTGTGGACTCGCACTCCATTCACGCTCGATCCTCCCGCTAGTGCCAGGAAAGAAAGAATTTGCTGCTGTATACATATATCCACATTCTCACCCATTAAGGATGCTGTTATACTAGATGGAAAAAGATGCCACTTTAATGGACAAACTATTTTTGAACAAGTTATTAATATTAGCACTTTTGTTATATTGGTTGGCTAATAATGCAATACAGTCTCCATTGATGAAGATATAGGGCATTTTTGCCTATATTATTTCCTATGTCATTTGTTTTTAGTATGTTTATTGGATTTATTATCAGTGATTTAATGTATAATAAAATTGTTTGTTTTTCATTTGTTTGATATATCATATTAATTATGATATAGGTGTCATCTGCGCAGAACATTTTTTTGCTTTATAATAATATAGCTCGACCAAATTCTTAGAAATCTCCACCTAACTCATGAATATTAAAATTGTGAAATTACTACAGAGAATAAATGTAAGTGCCTCTGTATTTGGAGCCAGAGTATTTGTTTGTGAAGCTTTTTGTGCATATGCACTATCCGTGTCTCGTCACAGTCTGGTTGGCATTATTTAGTTTTTCCTGAATAAAATGTTATTCATTTTTCTAATTTTTGATCAGTTATTATACTTGAATACCACAATGAAAAAAAGATAAGTTGTCACAGGGCTTTCACTTAGGAGACTAGGGGGGAGGTCTGACCCAGCATCTTTAAATGTTGGCTGAATGGTCACTTTTACAAGCACTTTTACTCTTTTTTTCTTTCTCCTTTTTATTTATTTGAATAAACTTCACTTATTAGATAGATAGTGATGATCATGCTGCTTGTAGGGATTTTTCACAATATACAGATGTGTGTTGTTTTTGCATTTATGATGCCTTTGCAAAAAGTAACACTTATAGCTTAAAATATGAATTCTTATTCGTCATCTTGGGTGCTGGTAAATTTGTCCAGACCTGGCTTTGAAGAGTGAAATGTAATTATAAGGATGATTCAATACATTTAACTATTTTCTTAATGATTGTATGTTGGTAAATCCATTTTCCATTAATCAGAATTATTCATTTTTCAAAACCTATACTGAAAAGAGATGTCCCTCAACCATCGTCACTTAACAGAGAACAAGCTCTCATGAATAAATAATAGGAAATAGGTAAAAGGAAATTTATTCTTTTAAAGAATTCATTTTAAAATTAATTTATTTTGATTAGCTCTCAGCCCATATTCATGTCTTGTGATCTACATAATCTTTTCCTGCAATGATAATATTGAGATGGCTTTGAATTCCTGAAGAGAAGTGGAAGTTGCTCAGTCGATTTATAGGCTCATAGCAGGTGCTTGAAAGGGTGGGGTTATCCTAAAAGGAACAAACACAGAGAAAAATCCCCCAGCATGCTGCTATAACCAGCAGAGGAGCTGCTATTTCTATTTGTACATTATAATGCAAAATCTCAGTTGCACACATTTGAAAGTGCATGGTAAACCACCCATCCCATCAAGGCACTTGTGCTAATAGGGTGGTCCTAACTCTAAGCAATAAGATTCCCCATTTTTGGGACATACATATATGTGTTTTTAAATTGAGAGCTAACTGACCAAGAGGTACCGCAAACTCCTCCGCTCAAACAAACAAAACAGAAGTGGAAGTTGCTCAATCAATTTTAAGGTTCATAGCAGGTGCTTGAAAGGACAGGGTTATCCTGAAAGGAACAAACACAGGAAAATCCCCCAACACACTGCTATAACCAGCAGAGGAGCTGTTATTTCTATTTGTACATTTACATACAGAAATCTCAATTGCTTTGATTTTCAGGTATTCCTTGTAATACTTGATCCATGGTTCTCTGTCAAATTTCTGGAGCTGAAACAATTCCAAACACAAGATGGTTGTATTGAAATAAATCTTTGTGTAGATGTTAAGTATTTCTTTGATGTATTTTCAAATTCCATTTGTGTCAAATGGTCATTCTTGTGTCATGTATATTTTTGGAAAACGGTCTCCTCCCGACAGAGGTGCCAAGATGTCATCATCATCATCATTTATTTATACAGCGCCAGTAATTTCGCAATGTCCTCAATCTTTGGTAGCAGTTATTGTAGTGTGTGCTTCATCCTTTCTTCCAAACTAGAACTATAGGCAAATTCTACTCATTACATTCTGCATGTGACAAAATGCCAGAATTTTCTAGTTTCTTCAGCTATGCATCAACCCTTGTTTGAAAAGCATATGGTACAGGTTGAGCTTTGTAATATTTCCAAGGGCTTTTTTATCTAATGCCATGCTGGCCTATTCATTTTTCAAATCTGGGATGTGCATCAGTTAACAATTGATTTGATATCTTAATAGTAGTGTCACTATTTGATACTTTAGATGTTGACACCATCAATGCTTTGATAGACTAACAGTCAACTTGAATTTTTCTTAACTATGTATGACCAAACAATGCCAGTCCACCATTTAGTAATAACTGAAATGGCAGATCTTGAATCTAGCTCCATTTTTAACTTAAATTTAACTTAACTTCTGCAACTTCAGGGATATCCATATTACTTGGTGGTCTGCCGCTGCTAACCTTATTGTATATTCTTCCTGACCTGCATATTCTTTCAATATGTCCCTTTTTATGACATTTCCTACATTCTTTATCTTTAAACCAACAGTGTCTGACATCATGTGAGGTCTGTCCACATTGAAAACAAGACATTCTCTGTTTTAAAATCATTTCATGTTTCAAACATTCAAGCCATTTTGTTGTAACTCTGAAGTATCCTTTGCTGCGATTTCCATTGTTTGCAACAGACACTACATGGTCTAATGTTTACTTTGGTTCAAGTAATAATTTCTTTAGAATACTTTAATTGTGCACACCAGCCTATCCCTCATTGCATCTTCCAGCCTCGCTCTAAATCGACCATGTTCAGACAACCGTTTCAACTCTGCTACATATGCAGAAATACAATCAAATTTAAATTCACTTATTTTATGAAATAAAATTATGGATGGTTTGGAGTTCAAATGGTTCATTAGATCAACAACAATTTACTGGTCAGTTTTACTGGTGTTAATAAAATGCACAATAATGTTCTTGCCCCCAATACGCATATTAGACCTACACTTTCTTTTCAACATTATTTGCATCATAATGAAGTTCCACTCTTTCTACTTACAGGATCCAATATTTTATACTGTCATCAAAGTCTGGCACCATGCCAATGCATTGGCACGGTAGGGGGGGGGTGGGTTCTACATTAACTGTACACTTGTATGACATACTTTTACACTGGCTCCACTATACCTTCACCGGTGGTACCCTGGTGATTTCTTTGTGCAGTGTTGAGGCAGTTTTATCCTCATCACCAGTTGTATCGTATATAGTTTTGAGCAAACATGCTGACCACTTAAATATACTAATAATAGCAGTCACTGAACCTTTTTCTTCTGTGTTCATGTGCCTAATGCAAAAGATAAAAGTTGGGCACATGATATAAATATACTTCTTAGAACACATTCCGAATGTCTATCTCCATGGAACTATAAAGTAGTCCACATATACTAAACACACTCTCAACTGTAAGTAAATGAGGATTTCCAGACACCAGGCACAGGTGCAATAATGAACTTCAGTGCCAGGTAGCAGGAATTAATCAGCTACATACACCTGAGATTGAAGTGTCAGATGTGTATATGATTAAGTAATCACCTACAACCAGTGGTCAATGTGGACCGGTATATGGTGGCACTGCCACTTCTTCTTGTACCTTCATTGTAAAACTATCAAATTCCATACACCTAGCACTGACACAGTAATTAGTATGAGTGCCTGCAGGCAGTAATTAATAATTGTATAAAAATACCAAGGAAATTGGTAAAGAAAAACAGCCAACAGTAAAATTAAAATTTTCATCAATCTTCACTGCTGTATGATGTGAATCTTTTCAGCATTCAATCTCATATTTTTTATATAACAATCAAAATGTTAACAGTAAACAACATAAAGTGTAGTGTTTTATAAATAAGATAGTTAATAAGTGAAACCAAAAAACACTCAGGGCTAGATTTACTAAAAAAGTGGAGATGTTGCCTATAGCAACCAATCAGATTCTAGCTTTCATTTAGTTAGTGCATTCTACAAAATGACAGCTGGAATCTAATTGGTTGCTATAGGCAACATCTCCACTTTTTTAAGCCCGCAGTTTAGTAAATATACCCCTTAGTATTAATATTAAAACCCAAGTCAAAACATGTCTGGATTTATGATAGGTGTAATGTCAATTGTGAAAAAATACTCTGATTTTATATTTCATCCCTCTACAGGTACTCCTCTTTATAATATCACTCATTTATGTTATATAATATCTCCCATCATTACTGTGTTCCACTGTGAGTATTCCCCTTTATGAATACACTCACAAGGGGATAATTTTGCCCATTAGCTCCTACTAGCAGGATATGATGTCCAAACCACTTGTAAAGAAACCAATGGACATTTTAGGATACAGTCTTTTTTTCCTCCTATGTAATGTATAACTCCAAATGCATGAAAGAAAGGAAAAAACTTCTAGTGCTAAAGTAATATATTCATAAGTTACACAAACATTTAAAGCATTATTAAAATCAAAGACCTATGCAATGTATCCCTCTCCTGTGGTGAGGCAAATGACAAAAAACAGTCATTTTCCTCATGTGGCCATTGTTCCTCCACACCATCATTGGTGTCCTTGCCTGTAGGATCCTGTTTAACCTTACTTGGCTCCTTAGCATCTACATCTAACATAATTGAAGAAAAAAAATAACAAATTCATGTATGTTTTTGACTGTAGCAGGCTACTTTTTGTGTCATAGAAGTAGATGTCATTTAAATAGTTAATGCATAAATTATGGTATGAAATTAACCTGGAGGGGATTGTTGTGTTGTTGGGGGGGGGGGGGCTCTCTCTAGTTTCTATCCGCCCTGCACCAGATGTCATCAATACAGGCCAATGCTGTCTGTCAACTGTCCCCCTGGCATGTTTACGGTGGGCTCTCGGTTTGTGGCCAAAGTTTAGCTTAAAGTCCTGCCACCTGTGTTAAATGTTCAAAGTGAAAACTGTTGCAATGGCAAAAACAAGTTCAAAATACTGGAGCAGACATACATATAGCTGTAAATGTAATTTATGGGGGTCCTAAAGGTCACACAATAATCCCAGACTGCTATACACCCATAAACTATTTTTTTTTAACTTAAAAGAGGTTGCAATGTACAATTGCAAATATTTAAGTTCATATATTTACAAAAGGTTTTGTTTTGTTAATCCCGTGATTTGCACAACATTTGTTTGTTTGACAATATTGAAAGAAGGTAAACATTTTGGTAATGTATTCTGAGCACAATAGACAAAGTTTCAATTACCATTTCTTGACCTCTGTCACAGACCTCTGAATAAGAGCCACAGCATTGACCTGCTCATGTCCTATCAAATGTGATCCTTCACTGGGGCTGATAGCTGCTTACTTGTATGGTGCAGCCTCTCAACCAAAAGCTGCTCTAAAATCTCCACCTCCCTCTAGGCTGCCCAAGCTTTTTTGGGAGATTGGCTTTGCCCAGTCATCTCTTCCTCAGAATGGGACATTTTACAATATGCTCAATGTAGAACCAAACGCTCTCTTGAAATTAAATATGGAGGCTCAATCACAAAATGGCAAGGCACAGTGATTTGCCTATCTACCTTTATATATTGTTTACAGTGGTGTATTCTCCTGCTAATTGTCTTGGTGCGGCCCACTATTGTGATTGAATGAGAGGTAGTCCATTAGGGACAAGTGAAAGACTTATACAATTTTAGATATGGTATAGAAGAGATCTGCGACTTACATACCTATGCCCACATATGGCATGACAACAAATCAGTGAGGAGAATGTTGAAAAGTCTCTTTCACTTGCAGGCTGCTAGTTTCTTCTTGGTGGAACTGACTAAGTTAATGGACTATTATGTGGTATTTGCAGCCTAAAGGGATACCTGTGGTGCTCCATTGTCCAACTAAGAAGGCGACCTAAGAAGGCAGCAAGTGTAGCTCATTGTGGACCTAAGGAGGGGGATTTCAAGGAGTAAGTTCATAATCATAATAAATACATATGATTATAGTTTCATATGGCCCATGTAGCTATATCCCTGTGTAGAAGAGAAAGTATTGTATATAGTAATGTAGCTTATAATAAGTACCGCTATGTCATAGTGATGTTTCAGTAACAGTATGTGATTACAATCACTTTAGGATACTAAAGTTTTAATAAATGTCCTAGGTCAAGTCCATAGGCAGTGGTGTAGAGGTTTGTATTTGCCCAATGGTGGAGTGATGTTCCATGTGTGGTATTTAATAATTCAAATTGAAACATAAGATTAGCTCTATTTATGTATCTGTCTAAGAGAGAGAGATAATAAGTAATAAAAGACTAATATGTCATATTTCTTCCAAGAGAATTACACTGCCACATACGATAAGCCAAAAAGGAGCCCCAAGTCGGGCACAAGAGGAGCCCCAGCTGGAGGAGCAGACCCCTGAAGAAGAATATAGTATCTTAATTTTATAATCTTGTATAATATTGATTTTTTTGTAGCATAAACATGTAAGTCTCAGAAATCATTGCTTCACTAAATATGTCTTTGCCAAGGCTTAGGCAAAGACTGTTATTCTACAGGTGTCTGACTTCATGGGCCTGATTTATTCTGTTTGTTGCAAAACAATCCCCCACAATATATCTGCATGTGCCTCCAAAATGCAGTCCTCTGGCTAGTACTGTGTTCACAATAAGATTAATCTTGCAAAGAATTTCCCTTAATGTATAACCTCTGAACTCTGCAGAGCTAGAAAAATGTGAGTCCAATTTATATTCATAGAGCAAAATATGTTTTCAATATATCGCATGTTGTGATGTCAAAATGTTGTATTTTATTTTAATTTTTTCCAGGTGCACAATATATAACTCTACATATTAAAAATAGAAAAGAAAAAGAAAAAAAAAATCACTAATTATTTAGTCTTCATAAAAAATATTCTTGTTTTTTATGTTATTTATATTTTTTACTTTTAGTTGATAAAAAGTTTGTTATTTAAAAAACACCTTTATGTTTGTGTTTTATTTGTTGAAAGTAAATGTTTAATAATGAGACATAGTTCTTAGTAAAATATGTTAGAAAGGGTATTTTGTTATTATGGATTAGTGTAGGTTGATGCGGTAATGCATTGAAAGGGTTTATGAAATGCAATTGTCATGAAACATGAGTGTTTAGGAGTAATAAGGTGAATAAGGATAATTAAGTAAATGCACAAATGTGCGTACTTTTGTGAATTAAGAGTAAAGACAGATGTAGAGCAAAAAGAACCAATTGTTCCCATATCAATAGAAGGGAAAATAAAAATGCAGTGACGCTTACCTGTAATTGTTTGTCATATAACTCATTTACAACTATTTTCAACTCCGGACATATTACTTGGGTGCGCATGTACTTGAATGGGCATACATGTGTTCAAGTTACGTACAAGTTATAAAAGTTGCATTCACGTTGGGTTCGAAGATAAATCAGGCCCATAATAGATTTATCCTAAAAAAGATTCCCAATTACAGAAACTATTCAGTATTTATATTGTGGAAGTTAAACAATAAATAATGACCATGGCTTTGGAAACAATTAAAGACAGCTAAAAGAGCGACTTCCAGACAGGCTTGTTGAGCCTTGTTTTTCTTCCATTTTAAAATTGTAGGCTGATGTAATGGTTAGCCATATGCCCTGTCAAAGACATTTTAGACATTTTTGGAAAAGCCTGTAGAGACTATTTTACTTAGACATGTTGTGGAAACTCTTTTGTTTTTCCTATTGAAGGTGAAGATAGCTGATGCTACAAGAAAATGCTGTAATTGTGTTAAGTTAAAAATCCTCAACTCCAGACTTAAATGCAAATGAGTATCTTACTAAATTTTCAAAAGTGTTCATTCCAACAAGTATTTTAAAAACACAATAATATACATCAATCATAATGCTGAAATTGCTGGTCATTCTAAAAGAATTAAGACTTTTGATTACCTTATTAGCAGGTATTTCTTGTGGCCTAAAATGCAGAAGTAAATTTATCAGTATGTGAAAGCCTGTTCTGTCAGAATGACACCCTTGCATCAACAATCAGCATGATTATTACAACCACTTCCAGTGCCCCAGAACCTCCTGTGTCTCAAGGACATAATAAATTTAGCACCTATGGGAAACGATAGACGCACACAGAGTTCTTACCTAATCACAATCATTCCGCCTACTATTCACATTGACTCCTCGGCATAGCTCCCCATACACTGCTTTGGTCTAGAGGAAAGACCTCAGCAAATATTCAGGTGAAATAATACAGTGTGAAGGGTGTGTCCAAGGTGATGGGCAGGAGTAGAGACCCTGCACTCTACTCCTATTGCCGACACCTAGATTTTATGTTGGGCCTGGGTGCTGCGCTGCTTATATTTGTGACAGGGAATACTGCTGCCTGTATGTCTTGCTCACGGATTTACTGGTAAGGGCCTCACCACAATACCATACAGCCAATCCAGAAAGCAACAGACAAAACAATAAGCAAAATACCTAAAGCCTTTTTTTAATGGGGCCTGACTATTGGAACCTATATCGGGAAGCAAGTCAAAAGCCTACCTTTAATGGGAGCCTTGGAACCCAACCGGGAGAGACATGGACTAATATCATGCTGTCGCCATACCTAGTGCCTACATTTTCCCCATGAGTCTAGTGTCTGAAATTACATTGACTACAGGATATGCTTGAGTCTACTATGCCCCACAGGCTTTTAAGCTTTAAACTACTGTGCCCCACAGACCATTCACCTAATGATATGCACCTAATGATATTTGAAAAGAGTTCTACAATTAAACTAATGTGCCTTGTGCCCATCTAACTGCTGCATAGTCCTAGTACCCGCATAAGTGCCCACAAGCATTGTTGTTAGAGACAAGAAGAAAAAGTATGTAAAACAAATGTATCTGCTCAACATGGGAAACTAATCTCGTTGCTGCTTTCTTCTTCTATAATTCTTCTATCCTGCGGTGCCTCTTCTCCTGTTAGGTGCTGTCCTTACATGAAGAGGCTCTTTTCTCTGCAAGTTCTGGCATCTGTACTCTTCTTTCTTTGTGCTCCAGTGTCTTTTCATACTTTTCTGCTGTTTTTGGTTGCAACCCTCCTCAGGTCCTCTTCAATTGGCACCCTGTACTGATCTGATCAAACCACTGTAGGGAGTGGGGCTTAGTAAGTCCCTGAAAACACAAATGTTTTTTTTCTTCTGGATATCATCCACAACATAATGGACAACTGAAAAAGTTAACAAGTGTCTGGAGCAATATTCAAGAATTTATATAGGATTTTTCAAAAATGATTGGATTGAAATAATTCTATTGGCTGAGTTCGCTTACAATATTATAGTTCATGGATCAATCAAATAAAGTCCATTATTTTCGAATTATGGATATCATCCTCAATCAATCTATTATGGTGTCTGAATATATAGTACCAGTTGTATCAATCCTTCATAGGAAACTACAGAGAATATTGAGAAATTTGATGCCTGACCTTAAGGCTATAGAGGATTGTTATAAGAAGTAGACAGATAAGCATTGTACAACAAGTAAAAAATATTCTATCAATGATCAAGTATGGTTTTAGCAGAAAATTTTTGAATCTGGGGTGTCCTTTGGCTAAACTGTTGGACAAGTTTATAGGCCCATTCAAAGTTATTCTTTTCCTATTCCTGGAAGGGTTAAGCTCTGGTTCTCAAGACAAACCTGCAGCATTTCTGCCATCATATACTCCTGCTCCTCCAACTGTTACTGTACAGTGGCATGAATTTGTTGTAGAAAGAAATTCCGACTCAGAATTCTTCATGGAAGATTGTACTCTGGATGAACAATCTTGTGAAGATGTTAATAGCATCCATGCTCCCAGCCTAATCCAGAACTTTTATAGAATACATTCTGGCAAACCTGGAGAGCCTAGTAGTTGCTTTTTGAGGGGGAGTGGGGTAGTGTCACCAACTGTTTTGGTGCAATAAAGAAAGTGCAATGAAAGAGACTTCCTAGGACTTCCTACTGCTGCTAGCTGCCTATCATCCTGACAATGTATTGTTTAATGATTTATTTATTTGACTGTTAATATTGCTGTGCCGGCGTTGTGCCTCTGTGTACTACTTGAGGCTGAAGCCTATACTTACTGAACTACTGCTGTGCTTGTTTCCTGCCATGACTGTGTCAGGTTCCATCTGTTGCTATTTAGCACTGAACTATTGCTGTGCTCCTTTCCTGCATTGGCTGTAGTTCTACATGCTGCAATCTAGTGCTGTACTACCAAAATATACTCCATTCCTGCATGAGTCCAGTTATCTATACCTGCTAATCCTTGGGGATCGATTGTTTTAAGGAGATGTGAGTGCCTTCATTCCATGGTTATTGTGCATCCTACTATAGTGTCACCATTACACCATTTCAGCATATTAGCTTCTCCCTTTGTGTTTGCTGTCCTTGATTCCAGCTCACTGTGTGTTTCAATGATTATCTTCTTCCAGCTTGTCTATTCATTGCTGGTATTTACTAATCTGATTGTGGGTACATCTTTCTGCAAGCTCTGACACTGACTTTCTTAGCTTGATTTTTTATTTCGGTTATGGATATATTCTAATGCAAGTAATGTTGCTATACCTTATGGCAGCCTTTCAGCTTCCTTCTGCTTTGGGACATATAATTATCATTAAAGTTCTGTGACTGCATTCTGTTTGATTCAGTAATATCATGAACTGATGTGCTGACCTGCATGAACCTGTCTTTCCTATGTGCTACTAGTTACATATATATATCTATATATTTCTACTTCTTGGGAAGTGTCAAGTTATTATCTATGCATTGTGATTCAATTATACTTCAGGACTAATTGCAGCTATGTTCTTCTATAATTCTTTGCCTTCCATGCCCTAATTGGTTATTGTCCTCCATCTTGCTATTGTCTCCCTGCTTATTCTTACCTGTTATCCGCTGTCCTTACTATCTTACTGTTCTGCTATCATTCTTACCTGTCTTCATTGTCCTTATTATCTCACTGTACTGTTGTTCCATGCCATATCAAAGGAGTATTGGACATGACCTACTATTTAAACTTAAGATTGAACTTTTATTATTTTAAAATTACATTGTTTTGGTATTGAGTTACTTGGTGCCAGAGGTAGCGATTATCAACTGGGGTCTAGTTTTCCTTGAGTTCAAAATAGTTTCTAACATGGAGTATATTAGAACTGGGTAATCAGCAATGATTATAGATACAACTAGAATAGCAGCTATTTGTAAATTTCTAATTACTTTTGATATTAAGAAAATGCAATGGATTCTAGAAATTTAATGGAAAGTGAAAAATCTAAAGATGAGAAGTAGCATGATTTAGATCCTTTATAGTGGGATTGCTTAAAGGAAAACATTCTTCGCTGGAGGATGAGGGAAAAATGTTTTCTTTTGTTATGAGTTATGAATCAGAGGTTAAGAAAATAAAACATAAATATGTAAATGTTCACTCCCATCAGAGACATAAGTTAAGTCTCGGTCTGCAGGTAATTTATGAATGAAGTATTCTGATCTCTCATCTAGCAGTCTGCATAGTGTCTGTGTTCTGTCTCAAAGGTGCTATTTTTTTTTTGGAACCCAACCTAATTACAGAATACAGATAAGATCAGCTTGTCACCTAGAGGATCGCTGTGTATACTCATAATCAGGGGATGAGCTACATCAAATATGTCAACTATAACTGTAAACTGGATAAGGAACACAGTAAAAAACATCTTTTCCTAAAGCATTCAAACTTCATAATGTTGTTTTAATTGTATCTGTTTGTAAATTCATAATATGTTGAATGGAATAATTATTTTATTTCTTTGATGTCACTGAGAAAAAATATCATATACAGTAGAAGTGTGTTGGTACAAAAACAGCCATAAAACTAATTAACTTGCACACAGACCTTCTTTTAGTAACCTTACAGTGAAGGGGCTGGTGGGCATGCTGGAATGTTAAAAAATCATGGAATTAAGGTTAGATATGGTCAGATCCATCAAATTGCTATTGAGGTTCTATCCATTTTCCAGCTTTCCCTGGAGCAGATCAAATGAAAAATATGTGAGTTATGGGTTTCTGTTTTTTTTCCTATTATTTTACAAAACTGTTGAGCAGGTGGATTTATTTTGATTAACAATTTCACAACCACATGTCGCTCCTGCTGAAATAATTCAGATTATAACCCATTGTATTCTACACATGTATTATTATTATTATTACCACTTATTTATATAGCGCCACTAATTCTGCAGCGCTGTACAGAAAACTCACTCACATCAGTCCCTGCTCCATTGGGGCTTACAGTCTAAATTCTAACAATTCTATTTTATTCTATTCTATTCAAATTCTGTGTCTAACACACACACACACACACACACACACACACACACACACACACACACACACACACACACACAGCCAGAGGCAGACACAGACACTAGGGTCAATTTGTTTGCAGCCAATTAACCTACCAGTATGTTTTTGGAGTGTGGGAGGAAACCGGAGCACCTGGAGGAAACCCACGCAAATGCAGGGAGAACATACAAACTCCTCACAGATAAGACTGTGGTTGGGAATTGAACTCATGACACCAGTGCTGTAGTGTATTCATTTCATCTTGAGTTTAGTGCAGAGTCTGTCCTGTGACAGACACAGTGGCACATGTATCTATTAATATATTTTCCCAGTGGCTACCCTCATCCTCTCTGAACATCTGACATCTAGGTATCAATAACATCTTAATAAATGTATTTTATGGAGGGGGGAATTGAATTTATTTTGATGTTTTGCCATTAATGACTATATTATTCTTATGTGCCATTAATTGATTTTTTTTTCTGTACATTCTTTTGGGACTCTATATTCCACATATGTTTTGAACGTATCCTGCAGTATATTTTCTGTTAGAGCAAAGTGCACCTAGACCCATATTCAACAACATCCACTCCTAGTTGAATACGGACGTGCATATGCCCGATTTATGTGCATTTCAAAAACAATGCATTTTTCGTTCATCTTGAGCGCCTTAATGAATCAGGCCCACAATCTCTATTGTATTCCTATAAAATCACAATAGATTCTCATGGCCTCTCATATGAAAGATCCCCTTAAGAAACACCATTTGCACAAGACTATAATGTAACAAAACGAATACAGTTATGCTGTTGTTATGGCATTTGTGTCTTTTCCATACTTAGGGTACTGTCTTTTTCATATGTTTTCCTTGGTTATAGAAGAAACACAGAATCTGATGATTATTTCCAGTAGGATTTAATAATTGGGACTTGCCATATCACTGGTTCTACATGTCTCTTGAGTAAATTCTTTTCTTCATATAATTCCCCGTACTTTGAAGTTGCTTCAATTTACCTTTAATAATAATATGTCTTCCTGTAATTCTGATATTTAATACTTTTGATATTTTAGCTACAGTGAATTTAATTGAATTATCTAATCTAATATTTTCTGCATTGTATGAATTGTTTACCTAGTGTTTATAATCAAATTGTCTCCATATTGTCAAAACAAGTAAACACTATGCACCCTTACATTTATTTACTTCTAAAATAAACTTCAATACAAGTATACAAATATCCATACAATCATTTTATGTTATTCTTTCTTCTTTATTTCTGAACAGAAAATACAATGCTATAGCATAGTTATATGCTTGCATCTTGAACTCCCATTTCTATGAAACTGGTGATGCAAACTTTCTCACTGTAAACTACAGTGCAATGAAAACCTTACGGAAAGAAAAACTTTATTGCGTAGAAAAAAATCGCAGAATACTTTATGATTTTTTTCTTTTCTTTTTGACAAGATATATTTTTTGCTTAGCTGTAAATAAAAGCTTGAGAAATACATTACTCTCACAAGCATTAAAATTGTAACATTAAAACCATTAGGAGGAGGAAGTATCATTTTTTTTTTATAAAATTATAAAAAAATTATCCAAAAATAATTGTAAAAAAATATAAAAAAATTATTTTAAAAATACTAGGTAGTGCTGTATAACTCCAGTCCAGTGGTACTCTCCTGTGCCGCAGATAATTTGTAAAGGCTTTGCCGAGGGTGTGTGGTTTAGGGGTACGCTCTCTTGTGCTGCATATAATGGAGTATAAAAATTTGGAGGATAAAGTAGGGAAAGATCAACACCCACTTCCTCCTCCTAATGCTGAAGCTGCTGCCACTAGTCATGACATAGACGATGAAATGCCATCAACGTCGTCTGGCAAGGGCGATGCCCAATCTCCTAGAGGGCATGTAAAATCCAAAAACCCAAAGTTCACTAAAATTAGCAAAAAAAGAAAATTGAAAACATCTGAGGAGAAACGTAAACTTGCCAATATGCCATTTACGACACAGAGTGGCAAGGAACGGCTTAGGCCCTGGCCCGTGTTCAGGACTAGTGGTTCAGCTTCACCCAAGGATCTAAGCCCTCCTCCAAAAAATTTAAAAGAGTTATGCTGTCAGCAACAACACAGCAAACAAACTGCCTTCTAAACAGATGACATCACAAATCTCCAAGGCGAGTCCAAGGGTGTTGGTGGTTGCGAAACCTGACCTTCCCATCACTGTACGGGAAGAGGTGACTCCATCCACCATTTGCAGCACACCCTCTGCATATGCTGGAAGGATGACCCACAGTGTAGATAACAGATTTGGATAATCAAGGTGTCAAGGAGGCTATTGATGTAGCTGGCGTTGTGGAGGAACTTGACGAGGAGGATGCTGATGTGGTTATCATAAATGAGCCACCAGGGGGGGAAACAGTTGTTGTCCATGGGATGAAAAAGCCCATCGTCATGCCTGGTCAGAAGACCAAAAAATCCACCTCTTCTGTCTGGAGTTATTTTTATCCGAATCCGGACAACAAATGTATGGCCATATGTAGCTTATGTAAAGCTCAAATAAGCAGGGGTAAGGATCTTGGCCACCTAGGGACATCCTCACTTATACGTCACCTGAAGAACCTTCATAATTCAGTGTTTAGTTCAGGACCTGTGGCTAGGACCGTCAGCAGTCCAGGGACACCTAAATCCCCTAGTCCTGTTGGATACATACCACCAACACCCTCCTCGTCAACTTCCTCCATGATCTCCATCAGATTTAGTCCTGCAGGCCATGTCACCAGCCAGACAGAGTCCTCTTCAATACGGGATTCATCCGAGGAATACTGCAGCGATACGCCTACTACTGCCACTGCTGCTGTTGCTGCTGGTAGTCTGTCATCTTCCCAGAGGGGAAGTCGTAAGACCGCTACGTCTTTCACCAAACAATTGACCGTCCAACAGTCATTTGCCATGAGCACCAAGTACGACACTAGTCATCCTATGGCAAAGTGGATAACTGCGTCAATAACAGCAATGTTGGTGTTAGATGTGCATTCGGTGTCCGCCATCAGTGGAGTGGAATTTAGACGGTTGATGGAGGTATTGTGTCCCTGGTTCCAAATCCCGTTGAGATTTCACTTCACTAGGCAGGCGATACCAAAGATGTACAGAGAAGTAAGAACAAGTGTCCTCAGTGCTCTGAAAAATGCGGTTGTACCCACTGTCCACTTAACCACGGACATGTGGACAAGTGGTTCAGAGCAAACGAAGGACTATATGACTGTGATAGCCCACTGGGTAGATGCATCGCCTTCCGCAGCAACAGCAGCAGCTGCATCAGTAGCAGCATCTCCACAACGGCTGCTCGTGCCAAGGCAGGCAACATTGTGTATCACAGGTTTTAATAAAAGGCACAACGCTGACAACCTCTTAGAGAAACTGAGGAAAATCATCTCGCAGTGGCTTACCCCACTTAGACTCTCCTGGGGATTTGTGGTGTCAGACAACGCCAGTAACATTGTGCGGGCATTACATATGGGCAATTTCCAGCACGTCCCATGTTTTGCCCACACCATTAATTTGGAGCATTACCTGAAGAGTGACAGTGGTGTGCAGGAGATGCTTGCGGTGGCCCGCAAAATTGCTGGACACTTTAGGCATTCTGCCAGTGCCTACCGCAGACTCGAGCAACATCAAAAAAGTCTGAACCTGCCCTGCCATCACCTCAAACAAGAGGTTGTGACGCGCTGGAACTCCACCCTCTATATGCTGCAGAGGATGGAGGAGCAGCAAAAAACCATTCAAGCCTACACAGCCACCTACGACATATGAAAAGGAGTGGGGTTGCGCCTTAGTCAAGCGCACTGGAGACTGATTTCCGTGTTGTGCAAGGTTCTGCAGCCGTTTGAACTTGCCACACGAGAAGTCAGTTCCGACACTGCCAGCTTGAGTCAGGTGATTCCCCTGATCAGGCTTTTGCAGAAGCAGCTGGAGAAAGTGAGGGAGGAGCTGGTAAACCATTGCGATTCCACCAAGCATGTAGCTCTTGTGGATGAAGCCCTTCGTACGCTTTGCCAGGATCCGAGGGTGGTCAGTCTTTTAAAGTCAGAGGAATACATTCTGGCCACCGTGCTGGATCCTCAGTTTAAAGCGTATGTTGTCTCTCTGTTTCCGGTGGACACAAGTCTACAGCGGTGCAAAGACCTGCTGGTCAGGAGATTGTCCTCTGAAGAGGACCGTGACATGCCACCAGCTCCTCCTTCATTTTCTTCCACACCTGTGGCTGCGAGGAAAAAGCTCAGTTTTCCTCAAAGACCCACTGACGGGGATGCTGAGAACATCTGGTCCGGACTGAAGGACCTGCCAACCATTGCAGACATGTCTACTGTCGCTACATTGGATGCTGTCACAATTGAAAAAATGGAGGATTATTTTGCTGACACCATCCAAATAGACATGTCAGACAGTCCATATTGGTACTGGCAGGAAAAAAAGGCAGTTTGGAAGCCCCTGTACAAACGGGCTCTATTTTACCTGAGTTGTCCCCCCTCCAGTGTGTACTCGGAAAGAGTTTTTAGTGCAGCGGGGAACCTGCTCAGTGAGCGGCGAAGGAGGTTGCTTACTCAGAACGTTGAAAAAATGATGTTCATAAAAATGAATTATCAATTCCTCAATCAAGTACAGCACTGCACTCCAGATAATACAGAGGGACCTGTGGTTGTGGAGTCCAGCGGGGACGAATTGATAATGTGTGAGGATGAGAAAGTACACACTGAAGGGGGCCAGGAATCAGAGGATGAGGATGAGGACAACATCTTGCCTCAGTAGAGCCAGTTTAGTTTGTATAGGGAGAGATGAAAAGCTTTTTTTGTGTGGGGGCCCAAACAAACCAATCATTTCAGCCACAGTAGTTTGGTAGGCCCTGTCGCTGAAATGATTGGTTTGTTAAAGTGTGCATGTCCTATTTCAACAACATCAGGGTGGGTGGGAGGGCTCAAGGACAATACCATCTTGCAACTCTTTTTTTGGCATTATGTGCTCTTTGGGGCCTAGTTCTATCTCCATCAGAGATATTCCTGCAGGCCATGTCACCGCTATGTTGGTGTTAGACGTGCGCTGCATACTCTGTCTGATTTAGCAGAAGCTAGCCATTGGCATTGATAATCAAATAGGCTTTCCGTGATATTACATTGTCAGGGATTAGGCTAAACAGAGTGTCATGGTATTTGAGATCCCTACCTTACCTACACACAGCGTATACAGCGCTGCTATTTGTTCTATCATATTAATGTTTAGGGTCTCTCCATATTAACACACTCCGCTTGCTCACATCACCCAGTGAAGCAAGCGCTATATAAGTGCCAACTTTTATACACATTAGGCAGCGTCTTTAACAAGAATACAGTATCTATATAATTGTGAGTGTTTTAAGATCTTACATGACCTTTAATCAGGCCAATTTAATCGCTGCTCTATTACAGATCTCTGTACAGTGATCATCATGCATATTTTTGCAGAACCAATTTAAATATATAAACAGGGTCTCCTAGAATACGTACTATTTTATTTAAAGGAGTTTTAAGGGGCATTACACTCTAATAGAGAGACTCATCATTTCTGAATAAAAAAAATGCTCTAATTCTTGTTAAGTTCCCAAAAAGAGGAACTGCCATTTCTATTAATATTTTCATTCTTTATGTAGTTCCCAAAAAGAGGAACTGCCACTTCTATTACTACACTCATTGATTGTGTGGTTCCAAAAAAAAGGAACTGCCACTTCTATTACTAAGTTCATTGTTTGTGTAGTTCCAAAAAAGAGGAACTTCCATTTCTATTACTACTTTCTTTCTTTCTTTCTGTATTTCCAAAAAAGAGGAACTGCCATTTCTATTGCTACCTTTTTTTTTGGTAGTTCCAAAAAAAACAAACTGCGGCCTTAACTGCTATGTTGGTGTTAGACGTGCATCCGGTGTCCGCCATCTGTGCAGTGGTATTCAGACCAGTTGAGGGTTTTATATTGTGGCCCCGGTACCAAATTGGGTGCCGGGGCCACTACACTACGCAGTCCAGATAGCTGTGCAGTGGAATTGAGACCAGTTAAGGTTTTTTTATTGTGGCCCCGGTACCAATATTGGGTACCGGGGCCACTACACTACGCAGTCCAGATAGCAATGCAGTGGAATTGAGACCAGTTGAGGGTTTTATATCGTGGCCCCGGTACCAAATTGGGTACCGGGGCCACTCCACTACGCAGTCCAGATAGCTGTGCAGTGGAATTGAGACCAGTTGAGGGTTTTATATTGTGGCCCCGGTACCAAATTGGGTACCGGGCCACTCCACTACGCAGTCCAGATAGATGCGTATCAGATATTAAACTACATTCAATGTTGGGGCCAAATCCAAAATTAATTAAAATGACCTGTCATCGTCAAAAACAAGAGGTATTGACGCGTTAGAAATACACCCTGTATATGCTGCAGAGGATGTAGGAGCAGGCAGCTGTGCAGTGGAATTCAGACCAGTTGAGGGTGATATATTGTGGCCCCGGTACCAAATTGGGTACCGGGCCCATTCCACTACGCAGTATAGAAAGCTACCTCGGTCCAACGTTTTGGACTAAAAACAATATTGTGAGGTGTGAGGTGTTCCAAATACACTGGAAATTAGTGGAAATGATTGTTATTGAATGTTATTGAGGTTAATAATAGCGTAGGAGTGAAAAACAAACAAAAAAATAGATTTTAGAACTTTTTATGCTTTTTTAAAAATAAATCAGAACCCAAAACCCTAAATCAGAACCAAAACCTTTCGTCAGGTGTTTTGGCAAAACAAATCAGAACCCAAAACCTCAAGCTAATCAGAACCCAAAACCCAAAACACTAAAAGTGCCCGGTGCACACCCTTAATCTGAAGTAAAATTGGGGATGTAGTCAAAATGTCTACATTCATAATGCGGACCACCGAAATGTCTACATGTTCATAATATCTACACATTTAAGATGTCGACATACATAATGTCTACACATTCAAAATGTTGATATGTAAAATACCTGACACACTTGATACATTGTCAGAATGTCTACATGGTTGTAATGTCGACATTCAAAAGTTTTTATGCTGGTGCTTGTAGTACATTCAAAATGTTGGTATAAAATATGTAAATACAAAAAAGGCAATAAATAAAAAAAAAAACAAGGTGTGCCCTTCCACTCAAACAGCTTAAACAACTGTAGTGCTGCCAGCATCAATTGGTTCTATCAAAATAGGGAGAAAAGTTTGGGTTCTGTTTAATAAGTTCATCTCTTTTTTAGAGGTGACCTTATCCTCGATAACACTATCCACACTAATGCACCCTCACAACTATCCCAATCTCCACTCTAAGCCACACTATCTCCTTTTGTTTCAACTGTGCCCTCTTCCATTCAGAATGTAAGCTCTCTTATGAGCAGGGTCCTTCATACCTTTTGTTTTCATGTCTGCATTTATTTTGTCTACCTTATATGTCATTATTTTATGTATGTCCTGCTTTTCCTACTGTACGGCGCTGCGGAGCACTGTGGCGCCTTAAAATTCTGCGATAATAATAATAAGAATTATTATAATGTTCAAAAAATACCAGTGATTTATTAAGTGACTATAAGAAACTTACTAGCAATGTAAACAAACAACAATTAAGTAATTAAATAGTATATTCTTTGCTACAAACAGTTGATCACAGACAGGGAGCTTCTCTGTCTCATTTCAGACACCTGGGTCCGATCAAGGTCCGATTTTGCCAGCGTGTTAAAATCGCGGCAAATCCAGCGATTTTAGTCAAAATTTTCTGAAATGTTTCAAACTGCGATTTTGACCCTGATCTTCAAAATCGCTGGTCATCTCTGGCGATTTGCTGCGATGTAAAACACTCCCGTGTTAGCCAACTCTCCTGTGTTGTAACAGCAAGTTGTATACACATCACTGTTTCACTGCCCTGTCATACAGCTGCCGGAGCTCCAGCAGCTGTAAAAACTGTAAAGAATAGATAAAAGTAAAAAAAAAAAAGTGTGGGGTCCCCCCTCTATTCATGCTTAACCCTAGTGCTGCCTGACTACTGCTGGTTCCGTGAAAATCGGGGAAATATTTTGCGTGGGGTCCCCCCGATTTTCATGGAACCAGCACTAGGCAAACCAGCCGGGGTTGGAGGCACAATATCAGGGGGACATGCGGCAGGGGTCCCCTTGTCATAATGACTAACCAACCCCAGACTGTTCAGCGCAGGGCTGGATGCCCTAGGGAGTGGGGTCCACCGAAAATAATGAGCGGGCCCCCCTAGAGACACTCAGCCCAGTGCTGTTTGCACTAGGGCTCTTCTTACACCCCTGGACGGTGGGTGTAGGGTAATAATGGCGAAAAAAGTTGTAAAAAAAAATGGACGCCATTTTGTTTTGTGGAACTACAAGTGCCAGCCAGCCAGATTGCCTTAAATATTGTGGGCATGCTGCTACTTGTATGACTACAAGCACCAGCATACCCACGGCAGCCAGGGCATGTTGGCACTTGGAGACCCACAAGTGCCAACATACCCTGACACCCACGGCTGGCTGGGACCTGTAGTTCCACAAAAGAAAAGGTTTACAAAGTCACCACACCCTCGTTAAAACCACATACATTTATTAAAAATAATAAACCCACAATAAATACAGTAAACACCCTTATTTACACCACATAATTTTATTATAAAAAGAAAAACCTATATTCACCAATGAAGTTTTCTCCTTTTGTCAACAGCTTTCAATCCAAAAAAGGCTGTCACTAATGTCCAAAATAAATTTGTATCCAAAGTCCGGCTTGCCCCTGTCCCAAACTAATTTGTACTTCCAAATGTCCATGCTTGAAAATGTCCAAAATAAATTAGTATCCAAAGTCCATGCTTGACAAAGTCCAAAATAAATTTGTAATTCCAACACTCCGCCTTGCCCCTGTCTCAAACTAACATGTACTTCCAAAAGTAGTGCTTGTAAATACAAAAAAGACAATAAATAAAAAAAAAACAAGGTGCGCCCTTCAACTTAAACAGCTTAAACAACTGTAGGCGAGCCATTCTGCTCCACGGGAGGTTTCTGTCCTCCCTGAGCTCGCCCAGGGGGGGTCCATTGTTGCTTGAAGTCTTCTGTTCTTCACCCAGGGGGGACCATATTTGTAACATCCACGATTCTTTAGCTTGATTGAAGAAAAATAAAAAATAAACAGGACCCCCGCAAACACCTCCTACCTAGTAGGAGATCTGATACGCAATGAACTTAGTTCATTGCGCTATGTCTATTTACAGTATTAGGTGATTTTCCCATGCTGGTGGGAATATCCCCTAATACTATAAATACAACAACTGCAATGAACTAAGCTCATTTTGCATCGGAGCTTCTACACAGTAGGAGGTCCGATGCGCAATGAGCATGCCCTGGCTGCCGTGTGTATGCTGGTGCTTGTAGTTATACAAGTAGCAGCATGCCCACAATATTTAAGGCAACCTGGCTGGCTGGCACTTGTAGTTCCACAAAACAAAATGGCATCTGTTTTTTTACAACTTTTTTCACCGTTATTATCCTACCCCACCGCCCAGGGGTGTAGGAAGAGTCCTAGTGCTATTAGCACTGGGCTGGGTGTCCCTAGGGGGACGGCCCGCTCGTTTTTTTCGGTGGACCCCACTCCCTAGGGAATCCAGCCCAGCGCTGAACTGTCTGGGGTTGGTTAGTCATTATGGCAGGGGGACCCCTGCCGCATGTCCCCCTGCTATAGTGCCTCCAACCCCGGCTGGTTTGCCTAGTGCTGGTTCCATGAAAAAAGGGGGGACCCCACGCAAAAATTTTCCCCGATTTTCACGGAACCAGCAGTAGTCAGGCAGCACTATGGTTAAGCATGAATAGAGGGGGGACCCCACCCTTTTTTTTTTAACTTTTATCTATTCTTTACAGTTTTTACAGCTTCCGGAGCTCGACAGGGCAGTGTAACATTGATGGGTTTATATACCACGCTGCTTGCTCTGGCGTGTTTGAAAGCAAACTCTCCTCAGTTTTCTTAATCGCAGCTTCATACATTTGAGACTTGTATAGCTGCAGTGGCAAACAGTCGGGAGTATGATCTCTAGCGATTTTGCAAATAGCGATTTTGACAGAAGCACAACTCTGCCGATATTGCGAGAAAATCGCTGGATTTGCAAAATCGGACCTTGATATATTAACCCCCTGATTTCTTTAGAGAAAAAGACTTCTGGACACCAATCAATTCAATCTTGTTCCAGTGTGAGGCTAGCATTTCTTTGTTTAACCCATCCTTATATAGATGTTATCTTGAACGATGGCTCCTTTGAACGTGCCCATATAAGGTAATAATACAAATGTACATATATGACTTGCTTAGCACAGCATGGTTACATCATTCAAGTAGAATACCTTACAGTATACATGACATGTAGATATATAGTCACATAAAATCACATTTCTGTTTAAGCCTTATTCATGGTCTGGGACAAACATAGATTGTTAAAATATGTAGGAGCTTTCAAAATGTATGAAAGGGAGATGGAGTGTATAATTTTCCTATTTCATCTTCATATGCTTGGGGGAAATAATATGATGTTATTATAACATGAATTTATAGCAAAAATTGTTAACCAGTTTAATTGTTTTGAATATACATTAATGATGGTAAGTGCAGAGATAGTTATAAATTATGTATTATGATGAAACATTTCATATGTGTATTATTAAATTTAATATTTGTGATACAAAAGCTTGTGCATGTTTTCCACTGCATTTTCTATTTCATGTTCTATTTGGTAGTTCCTGCAACTAAAATCTTAGAAGCCTTACCTGTAGGTAGATTCAGGAATAAGATAGAAATTATTAATGTGTCATTGAGAATATGTTATTTTTCCATGTTATGGCATAATTATGTTATCTTATATGCTTAATACCATAACTGAAGTTTTGGATAAAATAGTTAATGAGACTACAAATACTATCATGAAGTGGCCATATAGAAGAGAAAGTAGTGTTGCAAAAAAGGATGCCTCTGGAATTTGTATCAGCAAATCAGGGTATAGTGCTTTAATTGGAGAGGATGTTATTGCTGTATCCCTGGTCAACTTGAAAAGGAAAATGCAAATTTGGAAAAAATTAGGAAACAACAGGAAAAAATGTATGGGTCTCATGAACCTTGGTCGTGTTCTTGGTTATGACCATTTGGTCATCAAATATTATTCTTTGACTACATTTGCACTGCTTGTTGTATTTATTATGCTTTTTAAAATGTGTTTGCCAAACTAGACTTTTCATTTTAAAAGATGGAAGGATAGATGAAGAGGCTGCATTTTGCTTTTGAATACTGTGGACGACAATTGGATATGGCTGCACTGTAGTTAACCTTGCACATAATAATCTTCCTATATAAAACATGTGAGTAGCACAGTGGCTTAGTAGTTAGCACTTCTGCCTCACAGCACTGGGTTCATGAGCTTGATTCCTGACCATGGCCTTATCTGTGTGGAGCTTGTTTGTTCTCCCCATGTTTGCATTAGTTTTCTCCAGGTGCTCCAGTTTCATCCCACACTCTAAAAACATAATAGCAAGTTAACTGCCTGCTATTAAAATTAACCTTAATCTCTCTCATTGTGTGTGTGTGCATGTTACCCCCCCCCCCCAATGGGGCAAGGACTGATGTGAGTGAATTCTCTGTACATCGTGACCCTAAGACAGCGCAAGCAGCTGCTAGCCTGGCTGGCAAGTACACAGTTACCAGGGCTCCTGTAACGAAGAAGAGTTGGGGAGTGCCAGGGCAAACTATGTGGAAAGAGAGGCAACCTGGAGGATCACCCCTGAGCTCCCCATCAACCAAACCAGCTCTTGCTGCACCTTTTGGCTGGCGGGGTGAAACCCTGTTTTGGCGACTGGCCACAGGTGTTTTACATATAATGAAGTGGGGCATATTAGTGCCTATGGCCTCAGAAAGAAGAAAACAACTCCTTCTCCTGTTGGGAGCCCGACAGGAAAGCTAGTCCCGGCCATCCTGTGTGCAGGAGGACCCCAAGAACGCCCCAGAGACAATCTGCAAGCGGTTAAGGTGGGACACCAAGTCACACTTGGGTTGTTAGACTCTAGTGAAGACCTGACTCGTGTACATCCAGCTCTAGTGAGCCCAGAGAACATTATTCCCGGGAAGACTATTACTGTGCGAGTGTCAGAATCACTAGGTGGAATTGATGATACCTGCCAGCAGTTGGCGCTACTGAGTACTGAGGCGGGGAGTCTAACACACCCCTGGTTTTCACCAGGAACCCCGCAAGGAGGTATAGACTTCGCTGCAAGGGACGTGCAGGTCGCGGCCCTCAGTATCAGTCAGCTGGCGAGGTAACAATTGAGGCAGCGGTGACAGCCCACCAGGATGCAGGATTGAAGAGTAGTCAGCAAGCCGGGTCAAAACCAGAGGAACGGATATAGCCAAATCAGAAGCAGGAGAATGGTCAGGAAGCCGGGTCAATACCAAATATCAGTCTAGGCCAGAATCAGGAACCAAGGAGAAGTCAGGAACAAGCCGGGGTCAGAATCCAAATAACAGCATCACAGGAAAAAACGCTGGAGCAAGGCTGAAGACCAAATACTCTGGCACTAGACATGTGTCAGAGGCTGCCTTATATACCCTAAGGTGCCTCTTGATAGGGTTAGGGAGATTTTGGCAGTAAGACATGCTGGCTGCAGACAGGTGAGCAGAGATAGCATCCCGCTGCCAGGAAACAGGACGTGGTTGCTTGGAAGGTGCAGGCGTCCGTCTCCTGCACCAAGTGTTAGTGCGGAGATGGCGCCTGACAGCGAGGAGTGGGGGGACTACATTCTGCAGTACCCCTAGCCAGAGTGTACCTAGATTGGAGAACTGGTAGAGGAATATGAGAGGTTGTGGTACTAGGTAATCTGCCTGCCACTGTACTGTTGAGGACTGATTTGGGAAGGATGCACGCTGCTTATATAAATGAAAGTGATGTCATTTCTGATGCACTGATGCAAACTAAACTTAATCTTTCCCAGGTGAACATAACAAAAGTGCAAAAATACGTAATGAACCTTCATGTGCTGCTGGGAATACTCATGCAGATTTGCAGGTACCTATCATACAGAGGGAGGGCTTATGTGTCAATGTGTTTGATGATAATACTCTTGTTAGAGAGACTAACACTTTGAATCCCCTAGGTTGTGACTTTGATCATGTCAAAATGTGTGAAATTGTGCCTAAATGTGATACCATGTTTGCTATTGTTTTAAGTAGTCAGATAGATTTACATGTGCCCAGTTCTGAAGGTGGTCCAAAGTGTGAAAATGTATGCAATGTTTTAGCAGTTGTGACCCGGAGAGCAGCACAGAGGAGCTGAGCATTAACTCCTGAAAGTGTGGAGGGAAGTTCACTAGAAGTTAATCCCCTTCCAACCCCCTTCCTAACCGTAGAAACTGCAGATTCAGGCAGTGATTTGAATGAACGACCTCATGCTGTGTGCAGCACAAGCTCGGAAGTTACACTTTTAAAACAGGACAAAACATTGATCCCAGTATATCAACAGTAAGGGGAAAGGTCAGTCAGTCCCATCTTCAAAGTAAGGAAGATAGAATGTGTTCGGAAAATGGCCTTTGGTATCAAGAGAAAAATGTCACTCTGTGTGAAGAACCTGAAATGCTTTATGGTCATATCGCATTCTGTAATGTGATAGAGATATGTGAGGGTGAAAAGCCGATAGGTGCCAGTGTTAACTTTTGCAATTATGTGGATTTATGCGAAGATCCAGATGTAACTGGGGATAATTTGGAAACCCCTAATAATAGTGAGATGTGTAATGGTGTGAATGTCACACATGGTACTGTGGTAGAATCTAAACCTGTTTTTCCACTGACCTCTTCTCATGAGGTAGGGACAGGTGACAATGTTCCTGCAACTGTGTTAGAATCTACTGAAAGTACTCCTGCTTGTACCCAGGTACCAGGATATGACAGGGAAAATGTAGGTTCTATTGTACATAAAATGTGTAAGCGAGATACAATGGAAATGGAAATAGACGAGATGTTGCAGCTAGGGGTAATTTTCAAAAGGTTTACAGTTATTGGGCTGCCCCAGTGGTACTGGTCCTAAAGAAATATGGTGGCTCCCAGTTCTGTGTAAACTATAGGAGGTTGAATGAGGTTGAATGACTCCACAGTGTTTGCTGCTGAGGAAATATGGATGTGTATTACATAGCAATCAATATGATTTACATTACTGTACTATATGCTTACTACTAATAGTTTAAGACATTTGTAAATGTAGTATGTCCATAGTAAAAATAGTTATGCATTTGCAGTGTCAAAGATGAAAGCAGTTATTGCTTAATTTTCACAATACTTACATTTTTTATTTCTCTACTGAAACATCTCAACACCAACAAGATGTCATCCCCTGTAGAGCAAGAAAACAACACGTTATTGGCCGTAAACCTAGTTAAGATACAATCTTCAAGCCTCCGGGAACAAACCACTGAGCCAGCTGAAGAGTCACAGCAGCAGCCACTACAACCTCACCACATGGATAAAGGAAGAGAATGGATTGGCTATGGATACAACTACAATAGTCCAAGTTTAGGAAGACAAAAACTAGGCACGTCACAAATTGTGTCCCATTTGAAGTGTAGCTACCACATAAACAATGAAAGCAATGTTTCCTTAAATATAATTGCTTCACCTATTGAACAAACAAACTTGACCCATACACAGATGACTGGCACAGTAGAAGCATTACACACCTCAGTGAGGGAGGTCAATGCAAATGTGCTAAATATGAGTGCACAAATTCATGAGAAAATAATTACAAGGATACCTAGTCCATCTTAGTCTCGAGAAATAAATATGGCAAGTACACCTATTCATTCCGCAACAACTACTCCGCCAAGGCAAGGTCCTCACATCAGAGGTGGCTGAGAAGAGCAGAGTGTACCTCAAGATGCCAGCATCTAGCTGCCAAAAGAAAAAATATATACCCATATATTATTAAAAATGTTATTTTCCTGTCACATATTTAGGTGCCACGCAGCACAGTTATAATGTGTTTGGGTCATTATAATGTTTATGCTATTTTTGACCGCTTTCTTTATTTTAGGCCAACATTTTTGCTGTCAACAATATAGTGTGCACATTGCTGTGCTGGTGAAGTTTATATTATTTTCTACTTGATCTGACAGACCAAAAAATAAAATAATTTTGACAATGCCAAATATTTTATTGTGTTACCTAAACTTCAGTTGTATTGTGGACAAATATAATTGACTATTTTTTTTAAAAGAAAGAAATATTTCATAATTTTATGTCACTTACCAAACCTTCTATAAGTGGGCTCAAGAGGAGGACACACTACCCTCTGCTCAAACAATCCATACTATAAAAAGAAACTCATGTTAGATTGCATTACTAACACATTACACAGATTACCAATGATTTTTAGTATTATTATTATTAACAACTTACATGTAAAGTAGTTTACAATTAAGCATTCTCTAATCTGCCCCCCCCCCCCAAACCCGTAGTCTGCACATCACCAGATGGTACACGGACACCTACTTGTTCACTGTCTACTGCAAAAGTCAAAGGACTATGTTGTGGTAAAGCCAGATTATGCAGTAGACAGCATACCAGCACAATATCAGATTCCTTTGCAGGGGTATAAAGAAGCACACCACCAGATTTTTCACGGCACCTGAACTTGGTCTTCAATAGTCTAAAGGTATGTTTTATCACACCTCTAGTGGCTATATGCACCTGATTATATTTGTGCTGGGCAGGAGTCTGCAGATGCACAAAGGAGTCATCAGCCAGGAGCTACACCCATATCCCGAATCACCTGAAATGAGATGTATATGTTTGCTTACATTGAATGCTCATCTACAGCAGTTAGAACATGTGAGGTATATAAAACAAAGATAAGGTTGCATCAAAATATAAGTAAGTAAAGTTTGAAGTTAGAGGAGGTGGGCTGGACATTCTCAAGACTACTTAACAGTGTGTGTTACACAGTTTGCAACCAAACTAAACAGTTTTACAAAACAACAGTAATATTTAATGGAATTTTGTTTTTTAAAAGTGGAATTATCCTTTAAAGCTTATATATTATAAAATTTCACATGTGTTCCTGATCTCGTGCTGGTAACTAAAAGTAGGTATAATTCATCCTCTTGAGAACCATGAACACTTCTGCAAATGGAAGAAGGACAGAAAAGAGTCAGAAGCAAAAATGAACAAAGCCTAATTCCCTCTGATTACATTGTCCATGTATGTATAGTGACGTAAGGTAAAAGGATAAACAATTTCCGTTTTGCAGTTTAACATGCATATGAGCCCTAACTTGATCTCAGCAAATGAGACATTATGTAAAATAATGATAAAGGAGAGTAATAAACATTCATTATAAACTATGGTTTCAGAAGGCTTTTTAATTTTATATGTAATGCTTAATATGTTCATCATATTTGATCCACTAATGACAAACATTATGTCAGGTATGATTGTCATATTCCATCCATCTATGCAAGAGCTCTTTAATTAATGAATGGCATGCTCAATAGGGACTTTTTAAGCCTAGAAGAAATTATATATAATATATCTGAAAAGCCGATACAGTTCACAGACTTTGCAAAGTAAACCACAAATCTAATAATTTGATCTATACAATAGTTAAAAACTCCCACTTGGAATTTAAAGAATAATGAGTCTTTTAATTAGGAGCTTGGAGAATTCAGCAAGGCAAACTTCTTAATTCCAATACTCATGTGAGGATAATATACTTTCATCACTTTTGGGATAGTCAATACATTCTAAATTATTTTACAAGTCACCTGCAAATCAAAGAAAATAATCAATTTGTGCACATCAGTGTTCCTGAAAATTACATTTTGTGAAGTTAATATTATAATGTTGTTTATTTTGTTAGTAATATTAGAGCACAACTAATAAAATGCAATATAAAATTAAGAGTAACATATGTTTGGCAACAGTAGAAAAGGAAAAGTGATAGAGCGGACTAGATAATACCTTAACCAGGTCCAAGATGCACAGGATACTATGCTAAATGATAATATTAGAAGTACTGTTTTAATTTTATCTGCAACAAGCATATACTATGTATCCTGTGCTTAACTAGATGTCAAAATTAATTAACACACATTCTCTCTCTCTCTCAGATGGACTGATGGAATGCTATACAGTCCAGTCACCTGATGGCTTCATACAAATGTTGTTAATATTGTCATCAGCAGATTAGATTTTCCAAGTAGTCTTATTTCAAATAGGCTTTTGATTGGGCAAAGTGAGTATGGACTCACTATAAGAATTTTTATTGACTAATCAGAAATGCCTGTAGAACTTTGGGAATGTTATCACAATTATAATTTGTGGTTTAAATAATGAAAGGGTAATGCTGCCATATATTATATTACCTTATATGACATAATCCTATTTGATTCTGTCATGGTGAGAAAATCTAGAAGTTACAAAAACTTCTTGTGTGTTAAAGATTGTGTATCTTAGTCAGATGCTGTAAGAATTTCATGTGAACTATGTTCCTGAGTTCCTTTTAAATCAATTTAAAGGCCAGTACAATTTTATTAATACTATAATATGATGGCACTTTTAAAACATACAAAAAAAAGTAAGATATGTATGATACAATTTATGATGGACAAACAGCCCTTTTAAAAATATTTTAACATAACATTCACAATCCCAAATGGATTATAATAATAGGGAACATGTCTTGGTTTACCCATGTCAGTACACTTTTTTCCACCCAAAGTCTTTAGCTCACAATATTTATTTCCCCATCATTTAAATGTCTTTTTATCAACTTGGAAAGTTGAAAACAGTTCTTATCACTTTTTTACCTTATTTGGGTCCTAAAAGAAAGTAAGTAACAGTTTCCATAATCTGAGCAAACTTCAGGTCACATTTATATTCATGTCTAAATTATGGGAAGTTTAGTCATAAAATTAGTGTATAAAAAGTATGTAAATATAACAGACAAAGGAATAACAATAATACAAATCTAAAAAGTAAATGTGTGTACTTTATTGACACATCCCCCTGCTTACAAACAGGATCAGTACAGGACTTTTTTGAGTGGCTCAATTTCTGTGTATTGGTCATTAGAAGAAGCTTAGAGAAGGCCATTATTGAAGTTCATCATACACTGCTCATATCAAATTGTAACAATCCCATGGAAAACCAAAGGCCCTTATCTTTAGGACAAAATAATTATTATCTGCCATAATGTATTGTTTCATAACCAGAGAAAAATAAGCCCACGCTCGATATATCCCACATTATATATTGTACCAGCTGCTTGGCAAATAAGCCCACGCTCGGTATATCCCATATTGTATATGATACCAGCTGTGTGGAAATATAAATGCCCATATATGTATACAAAACAAAAAAGACAGTTGTCAGCGCTTATCCTTTAAACTGCATATCTGTGTGTGTCTAGCAAAATGAAAACATGAGGTTTTAGTTCATATTTTGATCAAAAGACTTAATCCTGCATCCCAACGTCAAGGGTACCTCATTATATGCAGGACCTACACTGACCTATATGCTTTAAACACTATTAAAATGCAGTTAAAATCAGAAGCACTCACCTCCCAGGTATAGGGGTTTACATCTAGCAATAATGTATTGTTTCATGTAAAAATATACTTTTTTGAAAAGCTGATTTATTTGGACTTTGTTTGCACATTCTGTTTTCCAGTCTTCAAAATTCTTACTTATCTATTTATATATAAAAATTCCACACAATTTATTTTTATATTTCTTAAAATCAAGCCCTAACTTTAAAGGTGTTAAGCAATACAAACAGTTGGCTAAGGAAACACATGGCAAATGTTACTGAAGTAACCACCCTCTTAACCATGGTATTGTTATGAATTTGAGATTGTCTTTATTAGGTTGCTTGCAGATGGTGAGGGCTCCATTTGCATGGTAATTACTGTTGACATATATCTTTCTTTCACTCTGTTTTTTTTTGTTATAATGGGCAATAACAGTTTGTGTCTTTGAGTTTTCTCCCCATAGGATCATGGTATGGTGTTAGATACTAGTATATAGTGAGCTGATGTCTATTTGTCTGTTTTACACACTGGTTCACAATAGCAGCTTCTGGTATAAATGGAGATCATTTAGGACAGGCATGCAGACAGGCTGATGGTAGCACAGTCCAAAGAGCACAAAGAGTTGAACAATCAGGGGCACTGTTCAGACAGATCCAGAGTCCCTCCATGGGAAGAAGAATCCTGTAATGCCAAACCAAGGGTCAAGAGCTATAAAGTCACTGTAATGCTGAGCCAGAGGTCAAAAGCCATTGATCAACTGGAGCAGAAGGTACAGAACTTGGAATCTGTCAAGTAAACACTTTCACCAGCAATATGAAGCTGGATAGATATATATATATATATATATATATATATATATATATATATATATATATATATATATTAGAGATGAGCGCACTCGGATTTCTGAAATCCGAGCCCACCCGAACGCTGCGGATCCGAGCCGGATCCGAGACAGATCCGGGTATTCCCGCCAATTGCAAAACTGAAACCGAGGCTCTGAGTCATAATCCCGCTGTCGGATCTCACGATACTCGGATCCTATAAATTCCCCGCTAGTCGCCGCCATCCTCACTCGGGCATTGATCAGGGTAGAGGGAGGGTGTGTTAGGTGGTCCTCTGTCCTGCTATATCTCGTGCTGTTCAGTTCTGTGCTGTGCTGTGCTATGTGTTCTGCTCAGTCCAGTGGTGCTGTGTCCTGTGCTCTGTCCTTCTGAGTTCAGTGGTGCTGCTGGGTCCTGTGCTGTGTCCTGTTCAGTCCAGTGGTGCTGTGTCCTGTGCTCTGTCCTTCTGAGTTCAGTGGTGCTGCTGGGTCCTGTGCTGTGTCCTGTTCAGTCCAGTGGTGCTGTGTCCTGTGCTCTGTCCTTCTAAGGGCATTGTTATTTCCCCATTATTCCCAAATTATGAAAAATTTCAAAAAAAGTTATAAAAAAAATTACAAAAAAAGTAATTATAAAAAAAAAAAATATCCCAAAACAATCCTGCAGTATAAGTCCATTGGTACTGCTATATTACAAAGTTCACTGATTCAGCAGTATAAGTCTAGTGGTACTGCTATATTACAAAGTTCACTCATTTTGCAGTATAAGTCCATTGGTACTGCTATATTACAAAGTTCACTCATTCTGCAGTATAAGTCCAGTGGTACTGCAATATTACAAAGTTCACTCATTCTGCAGTATAAGTCCAGTGGTACTGCAATATTACAAAGTTCACTCATTCTGCAGTATAAGTCCAGTGGTACTGCAATATTACAAAGTTCACTCATTCTGCAGTATAAGTCCAGTGGTACTGCAATATTACAACGTTCACTCATTCTGCAGTATAAGTCCATTGTTGTTACTGCCATATTACAAATTTCACTGATTCTGCAGTATAAGTCCAGTGGTACTGCTGTATAACTCCAGTCCAGTGGTACTCTCCTGTGCCGCATATAATTTTTAAAGGCTTTGCCGAGTGTGTGTGGCTTCGGGGTACACTCTCTTGTGCTAGATATAATGCAGAACAAAAATTTGGAGGATAAAGTAGGGAAAGATCAAGACCCACTTCCTCCTAATGCTGAAGCTGCTGCCACTAGTCATGACATTGACGATGAAATGCCATCAACGTCGCCTGGCAAGCCCGATGCCCAATCTCCTAGTACAGGGCATGTAAAATCCAAAAAGCCCAAGTTCAGTAAAAGTAGCAAAAGGAGAAACTTAAAATCATCTGAGGAGAAACGTAAAGTTGCCAATATGCCATTTACGACACACAGTGGAAAGGAACGGATCATGACTAGTGGTTCAGCTTCACCCAAGGAACTAAGCCCTCCTCCCCCCTTCCCCCTAAACAAAAAATTTAAGAGAGTTATGCTGTCAGCAACAACACAGCAAACAACTCTGCATTCTAAAGAGAAATTATCACAAATCCCCAAGGCGAGTTCAAGGGTGTTGGTGGTTGCGAAGCCTGACCTTCCCATCACTGTACGGGAAGAGGTGGCTCCTTCCACCATTTGCAGCACGCCTTCTGCATATGCTAGAAGGATCACCCACAGTCCAGTTACAGATTTGGCTAATGAAGGTGTGAATGTTGTACACCGGGAGGAGGATATTGATGTAGCTGGCGCTGAGGAGGATGTTGATGATTATGATGCAGACAGATACCAAATTGCCTTTATCAATTTCTATTTATATTCTAGATTATATAACGGCTGAATAGTTTTCTATTTTACTCCTAGTGGAGAGGGGATCTGATGCAGACAGATACCAAACTGCCTTTGTCCATTTCTTTGTATATTTGAATTTCTAGTTCTACAGTCTATGCAGGCTGCTTTTTTTATATTCAACTACAAGTGTAGGGCGGGGAGCATAGATAGCCACCAAAGTAACGTGGTCCATTTAATTTCACTTACTATCTCCACAGTCTGTGCAGCCTGCTTTTTTTATCTTCAAAGTATTTACAAGCCTTGCAATCTAAATTAACAAGAGGTAGTAACATGCTAGAACTCCACCCTCTATATGCTGCAGAGGATGGAGGAGCATCAAAAGGACATTCAAGCCTACACAGCCACCTACGACATAGGAAAAGGAGTGGGGATGCGCCTGAGTCAAGCGCACTGGAGAATGATTTCCGTGTTGTGCAAGGTTCTGCAGCCATTTGAACTTGCCACACGAGAAGTCAGTTCCAACACTGCCAGCTTGAGTCAGGTGATTCCCCTGATCAGGCTTTTGCAGAAGCAGCTGGAGAAAGTGAGGGAGGAGCTGGTACACCATTGTGATTCCACCAAGCATGTAGCTCTTGTGTATGAAGCCCTTCGTATGCTTTGCCAGGATCCGAGGGTGGTCAGTCTTTTAAAGTCAGAGGAATACATTCTGGCCACCGTTCTCGATCCTCGGTTTAAAGCATATGTTGTGTCTCTGTTTCCGGCGGACACAAGTCTACAGCGGTGCAAAGACCTGCTGGTCAGGAGATTGTCCTCTGAAGAGGACCGTGAAATGCCACCAGCTCCACCTTCATTTTCATCACTGTTTGTGCAGTTCCAAAAAAGAGGAACTGCCATTTCTATTGCTACCTTCTTTCTTTCTGTATTTCCTGTGTCCTGTGGTCTGTTCTGCTAAAATAATTGGAAAAAAATATTACAAAATTTTAAAAAATCTAGCTTGTACTGCTATTTAAAAGTCGAACTACGATCATTCACTGTTGCTGTACCCAAAAATAATAGGTACTGCTATTAAAGTACAGTCCAGTGGTACTCTCCTGTGCCGCAGATAATTTGTAAAAGCTTTGCCGAGTGTTTGTAGTTATGTATCACAGGTTTTAAGAAGAGGCACAACACTGTTACGAGCCGCGGCGGTGCCCAGCCGCCGCGACTTACTCACCTGCGTCCCGGCCGTCGCTATGGCGACCAGGACGTCACTTCCGGCCCTGACCCGGCCGTTGCCGGGGCAACGAGAAGACGCTTCAGCGCTGCGTCCCGGCAATGAGAGGAAGCCGGGCGCAGCGCTCACCATATGTTCTAGCCTGTGGGCTAATTAATGCAGCCTATTAATTATGCTGGGGGCTGTGTCTAATTCAGAGCTAGGCTCTGATTGGTGGCCACTGGTATTTAAGGCAAAGAGGTCTGCTGCCTCATTGCCGGTTATAGCTCCTGTGTTCCAGTCTGCTAACCTGCTAGTTCCTGTCCTGTATCCTGATATCTCTATTTGACTCCCCGTGTATGACCCTTGGCTTTGATTTGGACCTTGCTCGTGTTTCCTGTGACCCTGATCTTTGGCCTGTTTACCCGTTCTGCTATTTGCCTGTGACCCCTGACCTCAGCTTGTTCATCGATACTGTTGTCTGCTGCCAGCCCTTGACCTCTGCGTGGACCTGACTCCTCTTGCCTGGGTTCTCCCCAGCTGGTACGCACTTCACGACCCTCTGTCAGTCTGCGGCCCAGTCTGTCCCCACCATCAGGGGCTCCAGTGAACACCTGACTGGCAGAGTAGATTCCGGGTTGTGTTGTGCCGGCTGGAGGGGTTCCTAACATTATAACCGGCCCACTCACGGAGACGAGGTTGGAATGGATGCAAGTGGATCCTCACCGTCTCCGGCACAAGCCCTAGCAGCCCATGTTGAGTCCTTATATCAGATGATCCAGGGATTGGCTGAGCGTCTGTCTGTTCAAGAAGAAGCCGCAAAAGTGTCACAACCCACTCCAAGTTCCGTTTGTGAACCTAAGATGAACTTGCCGGATCGCTTCTCTGGAAATAGGTCCCTGTTTCGGAATTTCAGGGAGAGCTGCAAGCTCTATTTCCGATTGAGACCCCGCTCCTCCGGGTCAGAGCATCAAAGAGTCGGGATTATCATTTCCCTTCTACAGGGTGACCCCCAGTCCTGGGCGTTTTCCTTGCCGCAGACCAGTCCTGCCATGCAGTCAGTAGACGCTTTCTTCGAGGCCTTAGGTCTACTATATGACGACCCGGACCGTACTGCCTCCGCTGAAACTCATCTACAGGCCTTGAAACAAGGCCAGCGCTCGGCAGAGGAATACTGCACTGAATTCCGTAGATGGTCACCTGATAGTGGATGGAATGATCCTGCCTTGCGGAGTCAGTTCCGTCTTGGCCTGTCGGAACAGGTCAAAGACTCTTTGGTGCAGTACCCATCTCCTACCTCTCTGGAGGATCTGATGCACCTCTCCATTAAAATCGACAGGAGATTTAAAGAGCGGAAAATCGAAAAGGAGACATCATCACCTCTATCCGGCTTCATTCCTGTTCCCACGGATGGTGAGGAACCCATGCAATTGGGGGCGTATCGTCTCTCCCCTGAGGAAAGAGACAAGAGAAGATCACAGGGCCTATGTCTCTATTGCGGCACAAAAGGCCACTTCTCCCGTTCCTGCCCGAATAAGCCGGGAAAAGAGCATGCCTAGGGAACGAGGGGAAAGTTCACCTAGGTCTGCAGATTGTCTCCCCGAAAAACGCCGTATTGATCCCTGCACAGCTCATGTTTAGTGCTCGTTCAATGGACCTGTCCGCCTTCGTTGATAGTGGAGCTGCAGGCAACTTCCTGGACATCGGGTTCGCCCGCGCTGCTAAAATTCCGATGGTAAAACTCAAGTCCGCTATTACTGTCTGTGGATTAGATGGAGGTCCGTTGCCTGGTGGCAAGATTTCCTGGGAGACCTCGCCACTACAATTAAAAATCGGAGCTCTCCATTCAGAGTCAATAACCTTCCTTCTTATCGATTGTTCATCAGTTCCCTTGATCTTGGGCCACCCATGGCTTTCCCGTCATAACCCTGTCATGGACTGGGTAAAAGGAGAAATTGTCCAGTGGAGCTCTTACTGTACACAGTTCTGCTTGTCACTGCCCCTGCGGGTGATTCAGTCTATTCCGGAGCAGCTTCCCTCACAATATCATGAGTTCTGGGATGTGTTCTCCAAGAAAGCTGCTGACACCTTACCACCTCACCGTGACTTTGACTGTGCCATCGAGCTTATTCCTGGTTCCAAGTTGCCTAAGGGTCGCCTGTACTCTCTCTCTGGTCCGGAGACCAAGTCCATGCAGGAATACATTGAAGAAAATCTGGAGAAGGGCTTCATCAGGCCATCTAAATCTCCCGTAGGAGCAGGATGCTTCTTTGTATCCAAAAAGGACGGAGGACTAAGACCCTGTATTGATTACCGGGGATTGAATCTTATTACAATCAAGAATACCTATCCCCTTCCGCTCATCTCCGTATTATTTGATCAGCTGAGAGGTGCTACTGTCTTCTCAAAAATCGATCTTCGTGGAGCGTATAACCTCATCCGTATCAAGGAGGGAGACGAGTGGAAGACGGCATTCAATACGCACTCTGGCCATTATGAATACTTGGTTATGCCGTTCGGTCTTAGCAATGCACCTGCAGTATTCCAGGACTTAATCAATGAGGTTCTTCGGGACTTTCTTGGTAGTTTCGTGGTCATCTATTTAGATGATATCCTCATCTATTCCAGATCTCTGTCTGTACATCAGAATCACGTTAAACAAGTTCTACGAAGACTGCGAGAGAACCACCTTTACGCCAAACTAGAAAAGTGTGAGTTCGAGGTGCAGAAAGTATCCTTTTTAGGTTACATAATCTCTTCTGAGGGATTCTCCATGGATCCAACTAAGGTTCAGGCTATTCTAGATTGGGTGCAACCAAACAACCTTAAGGCGGTGCAGAGGTTTCTGGGCTTCTCCAATTATTATAGAAGGTTCATTCCAGGTTTTGCAGACATCGTGGCTCCCATTGTCGCCCTAACCCGTAAAGGAATGGATCCAACTAATTGGTCGCCTCAAGCAGTAGCCTCATTCGAAAGCCTGAAAAAAACCTTTGTCTCCGCTCAGGTCCTTAGACACCCGGATCCAGCTAAATCATTTATTCTTGAGGTCGACGCCTCTGACGTCGGTGCTGGGGCTATACTATCACAGAAGGACCCTCATACTAATCGTCTACACCCGTGTGCCTATTTCTCCCGCCAGTTCTCTTCAGCAGAAGCCAACTATGATGTCGGGAATAGGGAACTGTTGGCAATCAAATGGGCCTTCGAGAAGTGGCGACATTGGCTGGAGGGTGCTCCACATCAGATCTCTGTCATTACCGACCACAAGAACTTGCAATATATACAATCGGCCAAACGTCTAAATCCCAGACAGGCCCGTTGGTCGTTATTCTTTACCCGGTTCAATTTCCTGATCACCTATCGACCGGGTTCCAAAAATGTCCGGGCAGATGCTCTGTCCAGAAGTTTCTTGGCACACCACGTTCCAGTTTCGAACCCAGAGCCTATTATTCCTCCTTCCATAATCCATGTTGGATTAACCCAAGATCTGAGTATCACACTTCAGAGATTCCAGAAATTAGCCCCTGATACTACTCCGGAACAACGTCTTTTTGTTCCAGTCCATCTAAGGAAGGCGGTTCTTGCAGAGGCGCATAATAGTAGGTCTGCTGGACACCCTGGAGTTTATAAGACGCTGGAGATCCTTTCCCGTACGGTCTGGTGACCATCCTTGTCCGCTGACGTCAAGAGTCATGTCCTCTCGTGTGAAATTTGTGCCAGGAACAAAGTCCCCAGGACTCGCCCGGTGGGTCAATTGCTTCCATTGCCCATTCCTGCAAAACCTTGGACACATTTGTCCATGGATTTTATTGTTGATTTGCCACCTTCTGCAGGACATAATACTATTTGGGTTGTGGTGGACCGTTTCAGTAAAATGGCACATTTCATCCCATTAACCAGGCTTCCTACAGCTCGAGATCTGGCCATTCTCTTCATACAACATGTTTTCCGGCTTCATGGACTTCCTTCCGATATTGTTTCTGATCGTGATTCACAATTCATAGCACAATTCTGGAAATCCTTCTGCACCTTCCTCGGAATCCGGATCAGTCTGTCATCTGCATACCACCCTCAGTCTAACGGGCAAACTGAAAGGGTTAACCAAGCACTTGAACCGTTCCTCCGATGTTATTACTTAGAATTCCATGACAACTGGTCATCTTTGCTGCCTTGGGCAGAGTTTGCCTACAATAACTCATCTCACTCATCTACTCAAACTTCCCCGTTCTACTGTAACTTCGGTTTCCATCCCAGGTCTAATTCTCTGTACTCTCTCAAATCTGCTGGTATTCCGGAGATTCATTCCACAGCTGCTGATCTGAAAGTAATTTGGGGGAAAGTTCAGTCCTCCTTGAAAAAATCCTCATTGTCGGCCAAAAAAATTTCGGATCGCCACCGTACCACCTGCCCATTCAAAGTGGGCCAGAAAGTATGGCTATCAACTAGAAATCTTAGGCTCAGACAGCCTTGTAAAAAACTAGGGCCTAAATTTATTGGGCCGTTCATGATTACCAAACAGATCAATCCGGTAGCTTTTAGATTGAAGATTTCTAGTTCACTAAAAATTCCGAACACATTTCATTGTTCATTCTTGAAGCCGGTATTGTATCCTAGCCAATCCTCAACTGTGCCTGGGGGAAGTTCGAGTAAGCCACTAAGATATGTGGTTCAAAGGATTTTAGATTCCAAAAAAGTGCAAGGACAGGTGCACTTCCTGGTGCAGTGGAGGAACCGCGGGTTAGAAGAGCGATCTTGGGTTCCGCGAAGACAACTCCATGCCCCTAAACAATTGAAGGAATTCTTCAGGAGGTTCCCAAGAAAACCTGGATGTCGGGGTCCCTCGACCCCTCCTCAAGGGGGGGTACTGTTACGAGCCGCGGCGGTGCCCAGCCGCCGCGACTTACTCACCTGCGTCCCGGCCATCGCTATGGCGACCAGGACGTCACTTCCGGCCCTGACCCGGCCGTTGCCGGGGCAACAAGAAGACGCTTCAGCGCTGCGTCCCGGCAATGAGAGAAAGCCGGGCGCAGCGCTCACCATATGTTCTAGCCTGTGGGCTAATTAATGCAGCCTATTAATTATGCTGGGGGCTGTGTCTAATTCAGAGCTAGGCTCTGATTGGTGGCCACTGGTATTTAAGGCAATGAAGTCTGCTGCCTCATTGCCGGTTATAGCTCCTGTGTTCCAGTCTGCTAACCTGCTAGTTCCTGTCCTGTATCCTGATATCTCTATTTGACTCCCCGTGTATGACCCTTGGCTTTGATTTGGACCTTGCTCGTGTTTCCTGTGACCCTGATCTTTGGCCTGTTTACCCGTTCTGCTATTTGCCTGTGACCCCTGACCTCAGCTTGTTCATCGATACTGTTGTCTGCTGCCAGCCCTTGACCTCTGCGTGGACCTGACTCCTCTTGCCTGGGTTCTCCCCAGCTGGTACACACTTCACGACCCTCTGTCAGTCTGCGGCCCAGTCTGTCCCCACCATCAGGGGCTCCAGTGAACACCTGACTGGCAGAGTAGATTCCGGGTTGTGTTGTGCCGGCTGGAGGGGTTCCTAACAAACACTGACAACCTGTTAGAGAAACTGAGGGAAATAATCTCTCTGTGGCTCACCCCACTTAGACTCTCCTGGGGATTCGAATAACTGCCATTTCTATTACTACCTTCTTTCTTTCTCTATTTAAAAAAAATAAAATAACTGCCATTTCTAGTACTACCTTCTTTCTTTCTATATTTAAAAAAAAAACAAAAAACTGTCATTTCTATTACTACGTTAATTGTTTGTGCAGTCACAAAAAAGAGGAACTGCGCCCTTAACTGCTATGTTGGTTTTAGACGTCCATCCGGTGTCCGCCATCTGTGCACTGGAATTCAGACCAGTTGAGGGTTTTATTATTATATTGTGGCCCCGGTACCAAATTGGGTACCGGGGCCACTCCACTAAGCAGTCCAGATACTTGTTTGGTGGAATTCAGACCAGTTGAGGGATTTTTTATTATATTGTGGGGACCACTCCACTACGCAGTCCAGATACTTTTTTGGTGGAATTCAGACCAGTAGAGGGATTTTTTATTATATTGTGGGGACCACTCCACTACGCAGTCCAGATACTTGTTTGGTGGAATTCAGAACAATTGTTTTTTTTTTATTATATTGTGGGGACCACTCCACTACGCAGTCCAGATACTTTTTTGGTGGAATTCAGACCAGTTGAGGTTTTTTTTATTATATTGTGGGGACCACTCCACTACGCAGTCCAGATACTTTTTTGGTGGAATTCAGACCAGTTGAGGTTTTTTTTATTATATTGTGGGGACCACTCCACTACGCAGTCCAGATACTTGTTTGGTGGAATTCAGAACAATTGAGGTTTTTTTTATTATATTGTGGCCCCGGTATCAAATTGGGTACCGGGGCCACTCCACTACGCAGTCCAGATACTTGTTTGGTGGAATTCAGAACAATTGTTTTTTTTTTATTATATTGTGGGGACCACTCCACTACGCAGTCCAGATACTTTTTTGGTGGAATTCAGACCAGTTGAGGGGTTTTTTATTATATTGTGGGGACCACTCCACTACGCAGTCCAGATACTTGTTTGGTGGAATTCAGAACAATTGAGGTTTTTTTTTATTATATTGTGGCCCCGGTATCAAATTGGGTACCGGGGCCACTCCACTACGCAGTCCAGATACTTGTTTGGTGGAATTCAGAACAATTGTTTTTTTTTTATTATATTGTGGGGAACACTCCACTACGGAGTCCAGATACTATTTTAGTGGAATTCAGACCAGTTGAGGGTTTTTTTATTATATTGTGGGGACTACTCCACTACGCAGTCCAGATACTTTTTTGGTGGAATTCAGACCAGTTGAGGGATTTTTTATTATATTGTGGGGACCACTCCACTACGCAGTCCAGATACTTGTTTGGTGGAATTCAGAACAATTGAGGGTTTTTTTATTATATTGTGGCCCCGGTATCAAATTGGGTACCGGGGCCACTCCACTACGTAGTCCAGATACTTGTTTGGTGGAATTCAGAACAATTGCTTTTTTTTTATTATATTGTGGGGACCACTCCACTACGCAGTCCAGATACTTTTTTGGTGGAATTCAGACCAGTTGAGGGTTTTTTTATTATATTGTGGGGACCACTCCACTACGCAGTCCAGATACTTGTTTGGTGGAATTCAGAACAATTGAGTTTTTTTTTATTATATTGTGGCCCCGGTATCAAATTGGGTACCGGGGCCACTCCACTACGTAGTCCAGATACTTGTTTGGTGGAATTCAGAACAATTGTTTTTTTTTTATTATATTGTGGGGACCACTCCACTACGCAGTCCAGATACTTTTTTGGTGGAATTCAGACCAGTTGAGGTTTTTTTTATTATATTGTGTGGACCACTCCACTACGCAGTCCAGATACTTTTTTGGTGGAATTCAGACCAGTTGAGGTTTTTTTTATTATATTGTGGGGACCACTCCACTACGCAGTCCATATACTTTTTTGGTGGAATTCAGACCAGTTGAGGGTTTTTTTATTATATTGTGGGGACCACTCCACTACGCAGTCCAGATACTTGTTTGGTGGAATTCAGAACAATTGAGGTTTTTTTTATTATATTGTGGCCCCAGTATCAAATTAGGTACCGGGGCCACTCCACTACGCAGTCCAGATACTTGTTTGGTGGAATTCAGAATAATTGTTTTTTTTTTATTATATTGTGGGGACCACTCCACTACGCAGTCCAGATACTATTTTGGTGGAATTCAGACCAGTTGAGTGTTTTTTTATATTGTGGGGACCACTCCACTACGCAGTCCAGATACTTTTTTGGTGGAATTGAGACCAGTTGAGGGTGATATATTGTGGCCTCGGTACCAAATTGGGTACCGGGACCACTCCACTATGCAGTCCACAAAGCTACCTCGGTGAAACGTTTTGGACTAAAAACAATATTGTGAGGTGTGAGGGTGTTCAGAATAGACTGGAAATTAGTGGAAATGATTGTTATTGAGGTTAATAATAGCGTAGGAGTGAAAATAAGCCCAAAAACTTGATTTTGGAACTTTTTATGCTTTTTTCGAAATAAATCCGAATCCAAAACCTTAAATCCGAACCAAAACCTTTCGACAGGTGTTTTGCGAAACAAATCCGAACCCAAAACATCAAGCAAATCCGAACCCAAAATACAAAACACGAGACACCAAAAGTGGCCGGTGCACATCCCTAATATATATATATATATATATATATATATATATATATATATACAATTATATATAGAGTGATGCAAAAAAAAAACTTAATGATCCATAGAATAAGAAATAGCTGATTGTTATAAGATAAAAAGAAGGGGGAAATAAGAATTATGTAGATCTCTCTCTCTCTCTCTCTCTCTCTCTCTCTCTCTCTCTATATATATATATATATATATATATATATATAATTATCAAGTCTACATTCATACACTACCGTCAGCTCTAAAAATACCTTTGTGACAAGATTTTTGACACAGTGCTCTGATCACAATAATTGACGGTCAATGTTAACAAACAGTTTTTGCATAAAATATGCATTTCTGCAATGCAAATGCAAACCAAGGAAAGCGAACACATATCATCATAACAATATTTTCTTACAGTCTGGGCCACGGTGTTAATGAAGGGAAGAGGTCCTGATGTTGTTGGCGGAGCAACGTAGCATTCAAGTCAGCCAGATCTCTCCAAAGTTTGTCTCCGGGCCAGGCTGTCGCTGCAAACTATATAGCTTGCGGATCCTGGCCAAGTGCTCTCTTTAAAGGTGGTAGGGACCTGCACCATAGTCACCCTACTCAAGTAGGCACAGCAGGTGGAGCAGATCCATGAGCAGCTATTAATGGAGCAGAGTTTCCCCATAGTTAGATATTCCATTGAAGTAGCAAATAAGACACAGGATCTAGTGCAGGAACCACATTTTAGTTGATAAAAGACAGCCCTCTAATTCCAGGCAGTGTACAACTATGAACACCTTTGGATCTCCCCAGACAGGCCTTTTTAAATGGTACAAATTTCCCAAAATGTAAGTCCCACCCTGCATGGTTATTCCTAGTTCAGCTGCATTGGAGTTGGCAGGAATGGTCTCATTGGTTGGAGATGGGCAGGGACTCCATGTGAAGATCTTCCCTACTGAGTTGGTGCCTCATTATCTGTCAAAGTCTAGGAAAGAACAATGGTGATTTAATTCAGTTAATGAGAAACCTTATCCTATGTAAAGCAACTCCTACTTTTAAACCTATACAAGTATGTGTGAATTTGCACGTGGTTCAGAGGCTACTGGCTTCCTTGTTTGTCTGAAGAGGTGAGGGATGGATGCCAGGAAATGAAAAAGTCCCTATTTTATAGTCTGATGTAAAGAAACTGTGATGAATTTGTGCAATCTACCTGGCATTATTTAAGAACCTGGTGGGATTAAGTCCATGTCACATTCCAGGTAAATGAAAACCAGCAACAAATAGATCAGTTCATAATTGTATTCATATCAATATAAGTGATAAACAGTAAGTCCTCACAATCTTTATATTGATTGATTGACAGATTGTGTAATTTTAGAGCCATGCTCTCACAGGTTTTTTTTAATATATAGATTTTTCTCAAATTATTTTTTATTGTCTACATCCTTTTGGATTATGTATTTGTCAGCTATTGGCTTATGTACAAAAGCTAAAATTATACATAACTTTACAGAAAATAAGGCATAAAGTCTGGTCCTGTGCCCTGAATATGCGGAAACCTCTATGAATTACCCTACTTTGACACATTTCTTGTATATGTCTCTTTCATAAAAACATTATAGAGTACTTTCAAAATATAATATTTATGCCAATTTGTTTTTGTAAGCAAATACATATTGCTTCACTTTTGGACAAAAAGGTGAAAAAAAGAGATAATAAAAAAGATAATAACATTCAATTAATGCAAACACCAAGATACTCTCTGAAGTTATACCTACATAATCATATGGCTTTCCCAGCATTGAATCATCTAAGGCCTACAGTGATATACGTGTGTAAACAGCCATGGTTTTCAAATAGGATAGGATGCTACATTTATTTACCTTCATCCAATGAGCCACTGCCTCCTTCTCAGGCACCTCCTCCTTTTTTCCCCTTCTTCTTCTTGCCCCTCCTCATTCAGCATCATCTCCTCATGGTCCTGCACTGCTGCTCTGCGGAACAAAGAATCAAAATAGGTTATCTTTTGTGTTTGATATTTATTGTTCAATAACTTGACAGCTGTAATGCACACTTATGTCCATGTTAACAACTGAAATATAGGCAGACTACAATTTTGAATATTATCAGGATCCCATTTCACAAAATAGTGACCTGAAAAGAGTTGTCAAAAAGGAATAAGGGTCTTTTTGAAACTAATTCCCCCTTGGAGCTCTTGTTTAGTTGATAATGAAATTAATTTGGATGATTTTGCATATCATTTGACTTACTTATTTTTTCATATATTTATTAATGTTGTTTTTATGTTTATAAACATTTGCATTTAAATGTTTTTATACTCTAATAAATATATTTATGGTTTTAAAAATAATATTGAAGAAAAATAATAGAATGGGAAAATGAACATGATTTCACTATGGCTACAAAAAATGGATTTTCTGGTAGAGGCACAAATTCTACTTTGCCTGAAGAAGTCTGAATTTATATCAGACAATATGCAGAGGTTTCATTGATTTCACCAACAGTACTCTGGTTTGATCTGACAAGACATTCAGAGCTTATTCTCATAATCCAAATATTGGAGCTACCACATGTTGAAAGAAAACAACTTAAACCAATAAGAACCACTCTTAACACATGGCTGGAACAACAAGCAGTTGCACAGTCACTTTACCTTGCTGATTGCATGCAGAAACCCTGGCAGACCAAGAGTGAACAGAGAACTAAACGAAAAGAACATATATACAAAGCACTACTGTCTAGACATGGACAAAGTTCCCATTCAGAAACTGGTGTTGCAGCATGAAAAACAGATTTGTCACACTCTGAGATCAAGACACCATCCAGTTTAAAAAAAGAAAATTACTACTCTCTCCACTCTCCTGTAAACAGCAACCCTGTAAATAACTGACTGTGTGCATCACAGGTGCACTATATATGAGTTAGCCTAAACAATTGTATACAGGACCTGCTTAAAGAAACGTTAGTACGCATTCTTTAACATAAAGAACTTTTTTTTATTGAAGGTAAGTAATGAACTAAGTGAAGAAAATACTTATTTAAATAATTTAAATGTAAAGGTTTTAATTATGTAACAAATTAAGTTGAATTAAAATATGTTGCACAGTTTCTGTCTAATTTAAGATTGTTTCTTTTACTGAAACTGTGTTATAGTGAATAATATACTCTATACAGTATATATACAGTACATCTATAAGCAATACTGATATTGTTGTTTGATATTATATTCCAAACCATGCACTAATGAGCTAATCTCTATATTATACACTTGAAAAACACTTTTGCAGATATTACTGGTAATTAATTTATACAACACACTTTACCTGCATACTTATTTGCATCATGTGTTAATTCCCGAGTGTTTTACTTATGTAAAAATGTATTTGGGAATACCCTATAAACCATTTGGTAGCACAGTTGTGATATTAAATATCGATAACATAAATTTAAGAGAAAGCATAGTTCTTCTCATTTTAAAACTAACATATCAGAGTTTCAACCCACAAAGTCAGCAGAATGATAATGAATTACATATAAATTACTTGTCATTTATTAAAATTGTCATTTATATTGAGTTCCACTAAACATTTATGCAATTACTTTATAATTCATTTACTTTTATTGTTTTACAATTGTGTTTAATGTAACACATTGTCATTCACATTTTTAATAAATTGATTATGTATAATGCATCTACCAGGTTGAACTCTAATTTAATTGACTTAATGGGTTGGAACTCTAATATCCCAGAACGGTTTACAACCAATGAGATGCAAACTTCAATGTCCTTTAACACTCTGTCTTCTTCAAACTTTTTCTGTTAAACACAGTGAAAAACAACCCCTATTAGTGGAAACAATATACAATACACAAGAGAGTGTCTTGTGTATATACCAGTGTTTTAACAGTATTAGTAATAAAGGTGAAAGTCTCATTTTACATATAAAATGTGATTAAATACAAGTACCCCCCACATACGTTATTTACTGCTTTATAAATCAACTATCAATCTACTTTCCTGCAGTTGTCCAAATGCAAATTACATATTATGTTAAATCGGGATTGACTATTAGGAATATAATGTTAAATCTGGATTGACTATTAGGAATACTTATAACTGTTACTCTAACGAATGCAGTGTGGAGGGCTCAAAATGCAAACAGACAATCAGAAGCGGCTAGATAGTGCCGCTGGTGTTATCATTATCATGTATCTTATAAGAGACCTAAAGTACCTGCAAAACATAATCCTTTAAAGAAGCGTATCTGGGGTTTGTCCAAGTTTCAGTAAATTGCATCTATTAGACAGATTCTGTTCCATCTCTCCAGGCGTTTAAACCCGCAAGTGTACGATGGAGTGAAATCTGTTTATTGGAGCATTTGGATAAGTATGCACAGTAAGTAAGTGTGTGTATTTCTGCCAAATAAATAGACATAAGTCCAACTCTAAATGAGTCCATTTCAGGGCAAATATCCAGGTAAAAACATGTCAACCCGACTGGTGTATTTTTTTACAACACACTAAATGACACAAAAACACAATTGTTTCTGTATTTGTTATTAGCACCATTGACTATAGTGGTATAAAAATACACAGTCATTGTGATTTAAAACTGTGTATATGTTGACATACAATGTACATTTGGTAGAAATGTAAAAACACAGATTTGTGAACAGTGAGCTAGAATTCATTCACATCACAATGAGCAGAATATCAAGCGTTTCTAGCCAACATGCAGACAACAGATGATATATTGATTTGGAAGGGTTGCTGTGAAAATGAACATTTTACCAAGAATTTATTTGGTTGGATAAAAATGTTAGATTACATTTTTCAGCTCTAATCAGCATCACTCCAGATGGAGGTAGAGGTCCTTCAGGTATTAAATCAATTTTTTATGTCACCCATTTGAGCCAAAGTTTAATTTGGTTCACTCCCTCAGGAAATCTTTCCTGGATGCATATTGAAACATACAGAGCTAAGTCATGCTCCGTCTTTTCATTCAAAATCTACCGTACTCAGGAAGACAGTAAGATATTCTTGACAATCCAGTTACATTTTCACATTCAATTTGGCCTTTCTACATTCAATGTTTCAAACACATACACTTCCCCTTTAACATCTATATGGGACAATATCATTTTTCCTCCAGGTGTATCAGGACCCCACACACATTCATGAAAATAATTACCATGTATGCTTGCATATGATTTTATCCATGGTGAAACTTGGAGTTCATTGTATTTACTCTCCCAAAGACACAGCATTTCCCAGCCTAAGCTTTTGAATATCTTCAACTGCTCTCATTTCTTTAAACTTTTCCAAGGAAAAAATCTTTAGAAACTGTATTCCGTTTAAAGAAACCTGAGTAAAGTTATTATTTCTGTGTTGCATAGTGTGCTCTTTTCCTTTAAATTTGAATCCTTAAATAACATGAAACTGGTAATAGAAAAGGATTTAGGTTCCCCATCAGATGAGGACTATTGGGTAATCATTAAACAGGGAGTGGCCAAAAGAAAATTTTCCCCTCTGTTATGTTGGTGAGGCCGCGGTCAAACAGGGGATTTTTATCATATCTAGAGGACCTCTATATATATATATATATATATATATATATATATATATATATATATATATATTGTTCAGACCTTTAGAAGCTACTAGATGAGAAATTACAGACCAATACCAACTGCCCTCGTAGGAATATTTATTGTATGTCTTTCTATAAATCGCGACACATTAACATTCCATGTACTCTGTGGCTGCTAGAAGCTCAGTAGCAAAATCTTGAAAAGTACTATTACCAGCTCTTACTCACTTAGTCAAAAAGAGATCTGGTTCCAAGCTGAAATGGGAAAAAAATACCAATTATATACATGACAAAGGAGACAAATTTAACCAGATATGGAAATTGTGTCTTACAGCTCGGGAATTCCAATTACTCAATAATTATTATTCTTGGATCTGAACCTATAAAAACCTTTACAATTCTTAGAAATAAATCTTAGCCTTTTAGTCCATGGAACAAGTTATTGATATTGTCAATTTGTTCAATATGTGTGTTGCTTCTTAGCCCTTCCCCTCATCCCTTACATCTTTCCTCCCAGTATACCTTTTTGTTTTGTTTTTTACAGTTTCCCAACCCTTCTCAGTTTCCTTTGTAATAATTTATACATTTCAAAAAGATACTCTAGAAGAAATACAAACTTGTTGTTTTGAAAATTTTATTAATTTTGTTTCTTTTTAGAAATTATAATTTTTCATGTTTTTCTTCACGACATCTTGAAATATAGAAAAATATATTCTAGGGTATCATACACTTCTAGTTATCAATGGTTCTAACTACTGGACTAAAGTTTTAAGCAGTATACAACAGGGTTACTTGAAACCAGCGCTGTTTAATGTGCTTATAAATTAGGTAGAAACTGAAATTAATAATAATTTATCTTTTTTTAAAATATAGTGTAATACATGGACCATGGTAAATTGGGAGATTGGGCAGCAATATGACAGATGAAGTTACATATAATGCTATTTGGGGACCACAATTTTAATGCAGCTTACATCTTAGATAGGATACTATTGTGTGAATTTATTATAGAAATGATTTCAGCATAATTATAGAACACAAGCTCAAGAGAAAAAGTATATTCCATTTTCCCTTAAGATAGTAGTGAGGCCTAAATTTAAATACGCAGCTACATTTTGGGCACTAAATTGTTAAAAATATTTCCTGTTACTGGAGGGGGAACAAAAAGAGGAAACTAAATTAATAAGTATATAGTATCTTAGTTTTGAGCAAAGACTGCAGAACTAGAGAAGAGAAGGTTAAGGGAAGATATGATCATTGTGTATAAAAATGACCCATACTGAAAATTCTGTGGGAATCAGTTCGGTTTAAGTTCCCCACAGAGGAAATAAGCCCAGTGTGTTCAGGCAGTTCAGAGATTGGATCCACAGCAAGCCACAAGTACACATATCTGTTCTTGGTATGACTTTTTTCACTTACCATCCAGATACCAATAATTTTATAGCTGACAGCCCCCCTGTTACTAAAAATCCTCTGAACCAAAATAATCCACAGGAGCCATTTCATATGTAGAACCTTCACAAATCAAAGCTGGTCCCGTTAAAAAATACTCCAAAAAGCACTCCTGAACAGATTTTATTACTATAAATCTTCATCTCTGACTAATTTAGGATGACAAATCCATGGGGTAACTTTATGAAGCTGCAAATTTCCAGCAGGTTTGAAAAGCGGAGATGTTGTCTATACCAACCAATCAGATTCTAGCTATCATTTTGTAGAATGCACTAAATAAATAATAACTAGAATCTGATTGGTTGCTATTGGCAACATCTCCACTTTTTAAACCCACCAGAAACTCGCAGCTTAATAAATTAATCCCCAAGTCTTTTCAAGTCACAAACAGATCTTTGCATTGCATATGTGTCACTAAAATGCACTCTGTATTGTATAGAGGTCATTAGAATGCTGTAGAAGTTTTCAGGTAGTAGTTAATACAGTTGTTGTTGTTGGCAGATCAGCAATTCATTCATACTTTTATATACTGTCAATAGACACAATGGGAAGTTCTTTGTCGTATAACTATTTATAATATACTGTTTAGTTATCAGCATACAGGCATGACAGTCCTTACATGAACAGCAACATTACTAGAACATTTCTGTACAACAGAGTACATTTCTAGACTACAGAGTGATAGCACATTTAGTAACAGCACCACCAGCTGTCCCTTTAGAGTAGTCACTCAAACAGTAAGGGGTAAATGTATCAAGCTGGGATTTTTTTCAAGAGATAAAAAGTGATTTTAGTCCCCAAGTCATCATATGTATTAAGTACAGATTTTTAGTCTGAAAAACCAAATAGCTTTTCATATTTCGCGATTTGCAGCAATTTAAGCTTGCCCGTGTTTAGCTGAAAATCGCCTTTTTCAAACCAATACTCCTTTCTGACTGGTTGAAAGTTTTACGTGCAAAACTAACCTCACTAACATTATATACATTTTTTAAAAAAAGCATGGGGTCCCCCCTTTAAACACTATTAAATAGTCTTGCCAGGATACTGTTGTGCTGAAATTGGGAATAAACGTGTTGGCTCCCCCCAATTTCAACACAACCAGCACTAGGCAAACCAGCCAGGGTGGGTAGCACTATAGCAGGGGGATACGCGGCAGGGGGTCCCCCTGTCATAATAACAACAAACCCCAGGCTGTACAGCACTTGGCTGGATTTCCTAGGAAGTGGGGTCCACAAAAAAATCATGTGGGCCCCCCTCTAGGAATATCTAGCCCAGTGCTGAAAGCACTAGGGCTCTTCCTACACCCCCGGGGAGGTGAGTGTAGGGTAATAATGACACAAAAAGTATTACAAATAACCCTCTTTAATACCACATTATTTTAATAAAAATAATAAAACCCCTAAAATAAAACACAGCACCCTCTTTATAAGCGCATCTGTTTATTAAAAGAAACAAAAAACAAATACCAACAGATGTCTTCTTCTGTTCCTAGAAGCATGCAATGCAATTAGGCTTGTCTGTTTATTTTTTTCAAATTTTATTGCCGTTATTACCCTACACCCACCACCCAGGGGTGTATGAAGAGCCCTAGTGCTTTCAGCACTGGGCTGGGTGTCCCTAGAGGGGGGCCCACTAGTTTTTTTCGTCGGACCCCACTCCCTAGGAAATCCAGCCCAGCGCTGATCAGCCTGGGTTTGGTTTGTCATTATAGCAGGGGGACCCCTGCCGCATGTCCCCCTGCTATAGGACCACCAACCATGGCTGGTTTGCCTAGTGCTGGTTATGTGAAAACCGGGGGGACCCCAAGCAAAATTTGTCCCCGATTTTTACGCAACCAGGAGTAGGCTGGCAGTACTAGGGTTAATAGTGAATAGAGGGGGGACCAAACGTTTGTTTGTTTTTTAACTTTTATTTATTTTTATCACTTTTGACAGCTGCCAGGACCTCCGGTTCTATAGCAGAGCAGTGTAACAGTGATGTGTTTACAGAACAAACTGCTCATATGCAGCGTGTTGTATCTGGTATGTTTTAAAGCAACTTAGGAGAGTTTGCTAAATCGCAGCTTCATACATTTGAGACTTGTATAGCTAAAGTGGCAAACAGTCGGGAGTTTGATCTCTATCGATTTTGTAAATAGCGATTTTGACAGAAACACATCTTTGGCGATTTTACATGAAATCTCAGGTTCATACATCTGTGAGTTTCAACTCTCCCGAGAAAATCGCTGGATTTGCAAAATCGCACCTTGATACATTTACCCCCTAGAGTGGCAAAAAGTCAGGACTTCGATTTATAGCGATTTTGAGAATGACGATTTTGAAAGAAACACTTCTCTTCGCCGTTTAATACATCGTTCAGTTTAAACTCGACCGATAAAATTGATGGAGATGCAAAATCGCAGCTTGATACATTTATCCCTATGTGTCAGTCTGTTGTAATTTCTCAACAGTTGCTTCACAAGCTTACTTGCATTACTTTATGATTAGTGATATAAGTAAAGTAGTGGGCATCTGTTAACCACTTCAAGACTAGAAATGGCACAAGACTAGTTCTATTTTTAACTTCTCTTTTCTATGTCAGTTCTTTATTCCTTTCACTAAGACTAATTTAGTTTTAGTTCTTTGGCAGAGGTTTATATCTAACTTCTATACTGTGACCATCTACTGTTTCAGTTCTCCATTATACAGGTTGCTGCCTGTTTATTAAGTGTGAAAATAGAAGTTAAGATAAAGTTGTACAAAATCCATCTACCATCTGATGAAGCTTATTTTCTGTTTTGACCTTATTAAAATTATACAATATATAGACATTTATGTTTGAAGCTATATTAAATGAATTAAGTAGAATTGTGGCCATCTGTTCAGTTTCTTATAACAAAGTTAACTGATAGACATCAATCAAACTAAAATTGATTACAGCTGCTACCTAGATCAGATTATTATACTGAACAATTTCTTTAGACTTCTCAGTTTGACATTAATTTAATTAAAATACTCTGCAGCATTTGCTCACCTCTTAGAACTATGGAGATGCATAGTTTAGATAAATATAAAAACAAATGTCGCTCACTGGACTACTCAGTAGATTGATAAACATTTGCAGAATACAGTCTAGTTGATTGTGATAATCTGTTGTGGTATCACAAGTAATTGCAGAAGATTCTCATGTTTTGCTCCAAATAATATGCAATATAGGAAATCAGCCCTAAAAATCAACAAGGCCTCAGGGTCATTCACTAATCTGCTAACCCTAAATGTATCTTGTTCATTTTAAATATAATAACAATGAGGGCTATCTACTAATATTGTTTAAAGTAAACCTGTCACCTACACAGAGTGGAGACAGACATGTTGTGGGTTGAGCTAATATTTAAAACTCTGTCTCTTCCTACAATTAGGGCCAGATGTTTTGTAAACGTATGCTCTTAGATGGCTGCATTACCTGTGATTTGGACCTGTCCCTATTCCTAACATCCTGAGTTTCTTGTCCTTTTATCCTGAGCTCCTGCTCTTCTGTTTCTGCAACTCTGAGTTCTTGGTACTGCTCTGCTCAAACATGTAGCCTGCTGGAGAGTTTCCAGCTATTAACTGTATGTTTATATTTTATCAGAATCTAAAGTACTGGACTACATCAGTTCCAGAAACTAACACAATGTAACCATTATTTTCATGCAAATCTACTACACTAACCTATAGATGATTGCAGAGTATTAACAGAATATTAACTGAGGATTAGAGTATTCACATGTTCACCTGACTAAAGGGGCAAATTTCTGAAAGAAGTTACTTAGCTGATCAATAAAGAGAGCTAATGTCACTTAGGTCATTTAAACATAAAATGTATTAATGCACACTATTAAATAATTTAGAGCTACTTTCCATCACCCTGACCAATCAGAGCATGTCATCATAGCTCTAGATTTTGTTTCTATGGATTTCTAAGCTGCAAGAAGGAAGATGATCCTCCCACAAGGTTTAGGGGTCAGGTGGGGAGTCATGAAAAAGCTTTTGTGTGGGAGTTTTTCATTTTTATCAAAGTACTTTTTTGCGTGTTTATATTGCTGTAGTTTTTACAGGAACACTACAGATCCCAACAGGCCCTGGAGGCGCTTTTAGTTTTACAAGTGACTGCATGCTCTTGCAGCCATTGGTATACTGATACTTATTTAAGCATATTAGGGCAAGCTGGAACCTGTTGTGAACCAAGAAAAAATACACTGATTTCTACATTTAAATTTTACCCTATACCCACTGCCCCAGGGGTGTTTGGAAAAACCCTAGTCTTTTCAGCGTGAGGTTGTTTTTTTAGAGCGGGGGAACATCCACATTTTTTTACAGGACTGTTTCCCAAGTGAATTCAGACCAATACTGGACAAGCTAGTACTGGTTGGATTTTTGACAAGGGTAAAAAAATGCTGCTGGTTTCCCTGTTATAGTGTCAACAACCCAGCCTGTCATAGCCTATTCTTGTAGTGGCTTTTTTTGTGCAACCCCATACTGTATGTCTCCCTGATTTTGAGGCTACATGCCTTGGCTATGAGTGGTGGCAACACTTTTTTGGGGGAGAGGGCTTTGTTTGTTTGTTTTTTAAATTGTTATTGCTTAATTAAAAAAAACTACACTTAAAAGCAGTCTTCATCATCAAGAGATGATGATTACTAGTGTATCAACAGCATAATTATATGCCTAATAGAGTATCATCATGTTTTACTGATATACACACATTTATGCTTGTATGCTGATTAGCATATTTCTTAAGATCTTTGCGACTCGGCATATGGGCATAAATATGCTATTTTTTTGGCACCATTTTTAAACATAAAGTATACCCAAACTCAGCCAACTCAGCACCAGGCCCACTGTTTTCTATTAGAGACCCTAGGCCCTCTGTAGTACTGAATTTAAAATTATTAAAGTTTAATTTCACTTTTATTTCTCTATAGTTCTCTAGATATTACGTTTCATTTTCAATCTGCAGCTATGTTTCTTATTGTTTAACTCGGTTTTAACACTGTCACTTGCTGTTTTCTTGTAGATACTGTTTAATGGTGAGTCATCTGTCCAGAATTTAGATGCCCTTTACTTAATCCTTTTCTTTCACCTTTAGATCATTTGTAGGCAAAATCTCTTAGTATTTCTGGTGATTGCTATTTCTCCTGTCACTGTTTACTCTAAGTTTCCTTTCACTAACTTATACCTCACTTTCTGTTGCTCATCCCTGTCTTGCTTTCCCTCTCTGTATTACTCTAACACCGATCTTTCTTGACTGAAATTCATCTCTATGAAAACTTCTTGAATACCTGACAGCTGCTAACAGATTACCTCTTTACATTTTCTCTCATTGAAAGTATTTACCATTTTTTACAAAAACAAGTATACGGATTACACATCACTGTACATTTTACAAACTATACAAATCACTATTCTATCTATACTTTTTCCCAATTATATTTTACTATAAAAAAATGTTTCTCAATGTGCATGGCACTGAATTAGCAAATATTGTCTAATTTGTCCTAGTCAGAAATATTACTATTAGTAGTATTATAATCATTGATTTGCCCAAAATAACTATAGGTTTGGACATAGTATTGAAATAATAATGAAATGTTACTAAAAATATGCTTCAATGTCAAGCTGGATCATGTAAAGAAATAACATTAAACTTAATTTCAGAGGTTCAACCAAAAATAAATTTTCTTCAAAAATGCTAATGTTATAAAAAAGGTTAGCATTCTAAAATACTAAGCAATAAATAGTTTCTATATTGTATTATTTTTACTAAAATAAACAGTAGTTAATACATGTCTATCTTCCATCAGTTGGATGAGTAAATATAAAGTACAGTATATTCCTGTATATTTATAGTTAGTATAGTGGGTTTTTTTTTAAAAAAAACTGTATTTCACACTGAATAATCATATTAGATTGTTTATTATTATTATTTTACTTTTATATTAAATTCTCTTTCTACTTTCACTGAAAAAGGAATGTACAGAGACTATTTTGTTTATTTTAGACGTGGTCACTATAATTCATCTGACAGCAATGCTCTGCTTTGAAATCATAATTATGAACACAGTTTAAACATTTTTTTCTTGCTATTGATTAAGTCAAGTGTAATTGAGTGTGACAAGAGTCTAAATGGACAATTTACTCATTTGGAAAAAAAGACTATTTCATTTTGCAAATGATTTAAAACAAAACAGCTAAATGAATAATGTCATGTTAACAACCGGAACTGTCATTATCTCAGCTGCTGGTCTTCTTTCATATTAGTATATTGTGTCATTCCTTTCACCTTATTTGTTCTGGACAATTGAATTCATTGATCTTTATTACAAAAGCTATAAAACTACTGGTGATGCTTCAAGTACAAATCTATTTCATGCTCGGTAAGCAGGATCAGAGCCAAGCATATTAAAGTACAAGATATCTCACTTAACATGGAGGTTCATGACAGTTCTAACTTTTTATGCAACCAGTATGTAGGTCAAGTAAAAAAATATAATTTATAGTAAATACTTGCAATATATATCTCAGCTATATATACTGTAGTTTTGTACTTCTTAAAATTCTTGAAGAAATGGTACATAAACGTAGATGCAGAAATAGTTGTTTATATATTCTGCAACCAATAGAGGGCATTAAAGGTAAAGCCACTGGCAAATTTGCGAATTGGTTCCTATTCGCAAATAATTAAGAGAATAAAGGAGTTCCCATTGGAGAATCAGACCCATAACCGTATATGGAAAATAAAGTAGCCATTCTGCACTCATCAGCAAAAGACTACATGCATTATAAAAGGAGCTAACTGCCTTTTGTACACATTCTTTCTGGATTGTACTATGGAAAATTATATGTGGATGTGATCTGTAATGTTAACAATCGGTAGTCCAGACTACTGTACAATTATATATGCACAGTACTGCTGTTATATAACTGAAATTACAATAAAATGCAGGAGGTTCTTAGCAGTACTTAGAAAATGATGATCATGAGACAGTAGAACTTCAATGTGACAATATTTCTCAGAGGTATGATGGGGAGTAAAACTCACTACCAAGATATAAAATGAAATATTGAATAAAAAAAAAACACGTGTTCAGACACCATCAAGCAGTTAAATATTAGATAAGGGTTAGCGGTTGTAGATATTATAGGCAGCGGGTCCACGCATTGCCTTTTTATAGTTATAAAACTAAGTGTCAGGTTGTTAAGTGACGTCAATAAGAGAGGCGGCATTATCCTCCGGTGCACTGAATATGAAGGTTGCCGGATATACTGTGTGCCTGTGTTGTAGTAAGTCTGTCTTTATAACATGTCTGACTTGTCACAATTGTAATTTTTCTATAGGCATATTTGCTGTAGTTGTTATTCCAGCCCAAAAAATGTACCAAACCCATTTGAACTATTGTGAGAATGGTTCCCAAACTAGTTTGTTGAATCTACGGTAATGTGTATTAATTAGGATTAAAGTTTCAACTAGAGTTTAAGCCTGTTTAAACAGGTTCGATGCTCTGCAAACAGATTCCAGATCATGAGAAAGGTCTCTAGCCTATAAATAATTCATTGTGATCACGTTTGAAGTCCATTAAGCATTCATTGTCTACTGAGCATTTTTTATATGTGCATACACCATACTTCTATAACTTAACTTCCGGTATTCAGTCCCAAGAGACTGTTCAAATTGGAAACAAATTGTCCCCATAATAAAAGAAAGCTTCATTATGAAGAGCAAAAAAACTATATTGAAGAAAATCTACGAAGTGTCCTATAGCAGAAATGGAAGAAACTGCGGAACCCGGCACTAAAACAAGGAATTTTGGAAATGCTGATATAGGATTTTTTTTTTAAAAAAAGGTGTTGAAGCCCATATACAACTTTACAGTAACTCCTTCATTTGAGTTTGTTCTAGTGATGGGTAAAGCGATTTAGCCAATACTAAAATAATTTTCTATCAATATCAAAATAGATTTATTTCCAGCTTCTTATATATTATACACATTTTATAATTACCATATAAAAGGGGGGATTTAGTTTGACCCTAAGTTTCATCCTTTGAAATTTTGACTTCATCCACAGATGCAAATGGGATGAGCATCCTGACATGGCATGGAGTGAGAGGGGAGTTAGGGCAACATGCTAATGAATAAATACTTAAATCCATGACCTGTAACTCTGCAATGGTGCCGATTATGGTGCATACATAGTGTGGCCAGGTACCAGCACATGTGATATCAACTGCAAGACATCATTCATGAATAGCAGGAAATGGAACAAATTATAGCCTTTTTTGCTTTTATTCAATGAGTGCAAGCAGTCAATAGGAGTTTTCTAGACTTAAATTAGCTCTGATTGTCCGTTAGAGTTCATTTGACACTAATTTTGGAGTTCATCCTGACTTAGAAAATATGTGTTCAGCATGGAGATGTGTTTAAAAATTATATAAGGCACATGGGGTGCAATGTATGCGGGCCATTGCAAGTTTGCATTCTATGATCCTTAGTGGGTTGCTGTGCATTCTGTAACAGGCCTCAGTTAGGAAGCTGTAAATTGTTACATAGTAACGTTGTACAAACTTTTAGAAATTCTAATTTCACAGAGGAAGCTAGACCAATCCAGACCCATTGACTCTTTTAAGCTGGGCGAACTAGATATGAAAGAGTTTAATCCTATGGGCTACTTTAGAGTTACGAGTAAATCCTGCTAGATGGAGTCAATTTGCATTAGGTAAAGCCATGTTATACTGCAAGGGGGGCAAATTTAAATATTCTGGCAGGTTTAGAGTTGGAAGGGGTCATGTCATAGTTCAACTCTAAATGGCAGTGTATAAATAAATCTGTCCAGTATTTATGTGGTACTCGCAAAAGACGGCAGTATTTTTCCTGCATTTAAAATAAAATATGTATTTGCACCACTTGCTTCACAACATGGTGCACATTTGCCCCTTTACTTGCTGTGCTCTTAATTCTAAAATAGGCCTTTATTCTCCTCCCTAATGGGGGACAGATAAATCAGAAAACAGACAACACAGTGTTTTTCATCTGACAAAGCACGCTGTCTCAAGGACCTGGTACATCATATATCCTGATGTGTGTAAAACCATTAAAAGCATTAACATTCTTATAATGATAGCATAATAATCTCTTCAATGATTTCAAAATTTTCACCAATTTTGGGGTGAAAATTTCTGCAAGCTTGCTGGCTAAAATTAGGGACAAAGCAGGACATCCCCGAGTTTTCCCAACAGATTGACACTGTTAAGTTTCCTAGTGAAACCAGCGATACAAAGAGTAGCTTGCCTGTGAATGACCTGCCATATGTTGAAAAGGATGTGCACATAGTTCAACAAACCAAGCACTTCAGCTATTGGGAAATTCCTTCCCTGTAGCTGAAGGGGAAGAAATTTGAATTTAAGGTGAATGCAAATAGATTTTTTAAAGACAGCCAGAAAATTCAAGCATGTACACTCGAATAATATAATAATAACTATTTATTAAAATAAATAGTTAATAGGATTGACCATCCTGCAATAAATTAAAGAGGACAAAATTGTAAGAGAAAGTAAATCACTAATAATTTAAACACAACAGTGTTTATAATTTTCACCAATTTATTGTATTTTATACACATTATATAAACAGACGTTTTTATACACTTCTTGTGAAAAGCACAATTATTAATTGTTAATTACATTGTTAATAGGATTGTTTTTTTCACTTTAAATTACTTATTTTAAATCAATTAAAACTTGTTGCACTATGATATTTTTTTAAATATATACACATTTCACAAATTTTACAGAGACATTGTAAGGAAGATTTGACAACATCAGCAAAATGACAGCGAGTTAAAGAATCAATGTTTAAACCACATTTATACAAGTCGTTCTATGTCTTAACTGTGAGAAAAAACAAACCTTATATTGGAGTTAGCGTCTATTGTTATTTTTTTTTTTTACCAATTAGTGAAACCTTTTTTTTAAATCACTAGTGCCAATTTCTTCTCGAAATTGTGTTGGTGTGACTGTAAACTTAGATCTTTATGTGGATGATATATTTTTGAGTTGAGGGCTGCATGTGATTGGTTTGCCCCCCATATCCTTGATTTTTTTGAGTTGTTTATATATCTGTTTTCATTCACGCTAGGCATTTATGTCCTGCACCATTATGATCCATAATAGAGAAAATCATAAATTAAGGTTTGAGGAAATCTATGTAAAAGCAAAAGATGAAATGGAATTTTTTTGAAGATGATTTAGAAGGAATAATGTGGAAACTAAAGAAGATGTAGGAGTGTAAAATCTTGTAGAAAGTTGTGACCCTAGAGAAATATCTAGTAGATCGGTTTATAACTAGGGGTCTGAGAAGGACAAAAAATATATAATATTTTAATACAGATTCTAAACAGTTTGTTAACAACTGGCATATAATTCTCAACCAATGTTCATTCTTGTTAATGGAACTCATTGTAAATGAAAGAAAGAAAGGTTATACACAAGTCAATCATAAAATTGAGACATTGAAAACCTTAGTTTCTGCCTTTTTATGAGTTAGAAGATTTTAAAGAGATAAAGATGTTACATACAAACTAAATAAATAAGAAAACATGAATGTGGAAAAAAGCATAAAAAGTACAGAATCGATAAAGAAGATTTTTCCATTGATATGGTTTACATTAGGTCTAGGAAAGAAAGAGATAGAATTTATAAAACTTGTTTTTCCTAAAGATATAGACAACATTAAAAAAGGGGAAATAGTACATACAACAAAGTAAAATACCCATTGAGATAGAAAACAACTAAATTAAGGGCCCCTGGTAAACGGGATAGATTACCAGTCCGTTATCATAAAAGTTATACAGATGAAAATAACTATTACGAAAATAAGACAATCTATCAGAATAGAAACAGAACAGTAGGATTCCAATTGACGACCGTGAATAAATAAAGATATGGACAACAAACACTCTTACTGATACTCAGTATCTACAAAAAATAGATATGAGACATTGAATAACATTTATTTTTAGGAAAATAAAATCAATTATTAGAAAAAGAGGGAAGAAAAGTTGTAAAAGAGGAAAAAATGAGAACTACAATAATATAAAAGGAAACTTAAAAATAATTTGATTTGGAATAATATAATGGCACATACAGTGGATGAAACCATTATAGAAAAAACAAAAATTTACAATCTCAGCAAACACATTTTATCAGAGGAGGAGAAATCTTTACTCAGAAAAAGGACAAAAATTTGCTCCATCGAGTAAACCTAATGATTTTAATGTTTCTGTGGATCTTCAGAAATTTGCAAGAAAGATCATGTTAAAAAAAAATAACAATGAAGATGATTCACAGAATTCACAAAAGCTTTTCAATTCACAAAATCTATTAAAGAAAATAATATTTTTTTTTCCACACATGTTGTAAGAGTCCGTTTGTAGAAACATTTGAGAGAATGGTGAAAGAAGACTTATATAAGCTAAAATATAGAAATAAAAATTTAATATAATAAAGGGAGAAAGGTTGGAAAGTCGTTATAGTCCAATAAATAAATAGTCATAAATCCCACAGATAAGGGGGGAAGTGTAATAATACAGGACCTGAACATGTATCATAATTAAGTTTTGCAACAAATGGAAGATAATTAAATTGATAAAAAAAAATAAGAAAAATCTAAGTGATACCATCTCCAAACACTTAAAACATTCTTGGGTAAATTTGAAAAAAATGGAGTGATCACTGTTCAACAAAAATAGTATATTACTATAATAAATCCATTTATTCTAGTTTTTTATATACTCCCTAAATTTCACAATTTAGGGAGTATATAAAATATACACCCCCAGGAAGACTCATTAGAGAGGGGACAGAATCTATGTATTTGAATTTATTGCAATTTTTAGATTATCATTTACAACTTTTAATGACAGTGATTAAATCACATTTAAAAGACACCCTAGACCTCCTTTATAAATTGCATGGATTTATTGGGAAGGAATCATATACACTGGTAGCAGCAGGTGTACATTCTCTTTACACTGTCATATGTCATGAAAATGGTGTGAATGCGGTAGAATATTTTCTGAATGAAACCACAATGGAATTCAATTTAAAGGTTTTATTATACAAGGGACAAACTTCATTCTCAAATTTTATTTTATTTTGGTATAATGATAAATATTATATTTAACAACAAAGAATGGCCATGGGAACCAAGTTATCTCCCTGTTATATATAAAACAAAGAATTAACTCTCATGTGCTTATATTCCAAGGGTAAATTACAAGATCTGAATTCTAATGAAAGTAATCTTGTGTCACACCCTATCTTAGGGGTGCCATTCCCTAAGCAAGTATTTATAATAAAACAACATTCTCCAATCCGTTCATTTCCATGGATAGCAATAGTAATCATCATTTAAAATGGTTGGAAATTATTCCAACCAGTCAGTTTCAAAGAAACTGAAGTAGAAACACGTACTGAAGTAGAAACATTTAATAAATAAAGATTTAAGATTTAGGGATATGATGGGGAGAAATGGAAAGAGTCTATAAGTAAAGTTAGAGCATTGGATAGGAAATTAAATTCATAAAGGTACATTTAACACTTCAGTTGTGAAATGGATAACATATGCCTATGAGACAGGAATGTCTTTTTGTATACGATAACACTGGGATCGTGCTGAGTGTATGATTTAAATATGCATGTTAGATATATTGGCTTAGTTTTGAACAAGATCACGTATCTTTGAAACAAATGTTTTGCGGTTCTTAATTAGGAAAGTCTTTTTTCATCTGGGACAATTGTGAAAAAAATCTTAATGTAACACAATTATGTAATGTGATTATATAACATAACATTGCCTAAAGAAATATGTTCATTGGATGTATTAGTGATTTCTATGATAAAAATGTATAGAATATGTGTCTCCTAATTAGAGAAGCCTTTTCACCTGTAATAATGTGTTAAGATCGCGGCAAACATTTAAATGAAAACGGATTACTTACTATAGGTTTTCCCGTATGGATACATATATTCCTGCTTGAAAATTAAACTACTGTTTAGACATATATAAATTGGTTGTATTCACTGTTTTTATTTTATTTTATGATGACTTATGTTTAATTGATAATTATGCTATGTGTGGCCATGTGAGTGGAGATTGGTCAAAGACTAATTATATGTTTATGTCACATTAATGATGCTGGAGTCACCACTGACTGGTATTGACACATTGAACAGGGAGACGTGGAGTCTAACATGTTCACCAAGGACCCCTGCAAGGTAGTATGGACTTGGCTGAGTGAGGTACGCAAATCGCGTTTCTCAAAATTAGTCAACGGTGCAATGGAGTAATGAAAAGGAATTGTCAAACAATCCGGGTCAAAGCCAAATGATAGCACAGTACAGGGAGGATCCAGAAGAGTGGGTAGTAGCAAGTCAAATTTCAGAACCAGATTGGACAATGCGGTATAAAACGATAAGCAAAGGAGAAGTCCAGGAACAAGCCAAAGGTCAGAAGCAAAACAGGAACATGTAACAGGCAATAAGAAGGCTAGAGGTGGTGAACCAATACTATGGCACCAGCACATAGTTAGAAGGCACCTTAAATAGAAGGAAGTGACCCCTTATTAAAGATGGTAATTTCTGCAGTAAGATATAGCTGAGTGCAAACAGAAACGAGTGTAGAGCAACATGACTAGTCACCACTGTGCATGCGCACGCCACATGGTCACCTGATATCCAGAAGAGCATCCCATTGCTTGGCAACAGGAAGTGGGCAGCGATGTGGGATAGGCGTCTGTGATGATTATGTATTATTGTTTGTTTCCCTTAATAATCAGGTATGACAATGTATATTGTATGTAACCTTGTAATGTAATCTCACTGTGTACTTTGCTAAATGACATGAGTCATTTGAGTGTCCATAATATTTTGAAATTAGCCAGAAAGAGATAAGCATTGCTGAGGAGTTTTTTTGGTATGCAGAGCATGTGGACCTGATCAGCCAAGCCAAATGAGTAGAGGTGAGTACTCAGGCCCTGTGAACATTCCAGATCTCAGAACATCCCTAGGTCACTTCGAAAGCCCTGTGACATTTGGGAGATGAATCTGTCCTTATAGACAGCTAAACTCCAAAGGAGGGGGGTGTGAGAGCTATGTTGAAAAAGGTTTAAAAACTTCTGCCTTAGACAATAATGTGTGCATTTTCATGAGGGGGTTTATCAAGACTGAAATGTCCCATATTTCTCTATTGTGTTTCCTCACACACACTAAGTCTTAACTAGTAAGTAGTGACTCTGGTTTTATTTCCTATTTTATTTCTGAAACTTATTTGTGCAACTTATTGTAGGTCTTGTTATTAACTTTTTGTAACTAAACCTTGGAAATATTTTTCGGATTAAAATACATTTAATCTAGCATATTCTCCATGATTCTTTGTGAACTTCAGAAAAGCCCATGGTGGCTCATGTTACATGTGTATGTGATTTAAGTGGTAAACATTAATAAGTGGTTTTGGTGAATGTAAGGTCACCATAATAAATCCTTTGTGGTGGCAGAAATGATGTATTCATTGCTAAGTGACTAAGGTTACGTCAGTCACGGCCAGCTGTTCAGATTGCTGTATTTGGCACAGGCTGTGCGTTTGTGACAACTGCTTGGCAGCTTGGTAGGTTTGATAATATTTTTCTTTTTATCATAAGAACTTAAGTGAATTAGTGGTGTGTGACTCTAGAGAGAGTCAGCATCCTAATTGACCTGAGATTACGCTCAAGGCTAACAAAATTTTAAACGACATAATGCAGAAACAGTTTCTGCTCCCCCCTTCTTGTTATCTTTTCTATCTTTTATCTGGTGGAAGTGTGAGGTGCTGGATGACCACTGACTATAAGCAGATGAAAAAGGATGAACTTTTGGCTTTGTGTGTTGATAGAATTGTTGACTGCTGCAGGAACTGAGAGCAACTGATTCAAGCGCTTGTGAAGGCTGATCAGAAACTAAAAGTCGGAGGAGGCAGTGGAGAAAACCTCACGACTTCAAGAGAGCAGTCAGCACTGGACATTACCACAAACATCTCTGTTCAATAAAGTGGGGAGTCTACACTGGACAGTTACCTTCACACTGCTCTCAAACAGCTGAAGGATGCTGACCCTGCAACATTGCTTCAGCTGATCTAGCAACTCCAAGAGGCTGCCGAACGCCGTACTGCTGAAAATCGGGAGGCTGCTGAATGCCGTGCAGACAGGGAGGCTGCCAAACACCGCGCTGTTGCAGACAGGGAGGCTGCTAATGCACTGCCAGATGTTCAGATTACTGTATCTGGGACAGGCTGGGCATTCGTGACAGTGTTTGTTCCCGCAACCTAGGGGAAGTGTGGGGACAGTGCCTGACAGTTTACACATCAATACTTTCCCCATGCCATGAGATTTTTTTTTGAAATGCGTTGGCTTGGATGGAAGGCGCAAAATGGTGGATATCATCCCATGTGTCAGGGAGGACCAGTCGGCAACCTGCCATTTTCATAAGACAGTGAATGTGTTTCCATGTTTGTGTTATACTTAGCTGTGGTATGGATCCACCTTATACCTGTGCTGGATTCGTGAAATTTTAAATCGGTTTATTGAGCCAGGATTTCTGATAATAAAATATGAATATATATATACAAGTTAACCCGTGCATGATGCTCATGCATTCTAGTCAAATCAAGCTACTTAAGGTCTTAAAAAGGTTCTTGTCATGCATTTAGCCTAGCCCAGGCCTCCTCAGGGGAAGAGCGTTACTTCCCGATGCAAGCGCCCTTTTTAATGTGTGTTCATGAGGTAAAATTACCTCACGAAAATGAGTTTGACCCCTCAACTCATAAATTTAGCCTTTACTACCCCTCCCACAGGGGAAGGGGGGATGATGGGAGTTAACTGACTTCACTATTCTAATTTTTTTGTCAAATAATGTCAGTATACCAAATTTCAGGTCAATTGGATGAGTCCTTTCTGAGAAAATAGTTTTTTCCACACACACACACACACACACACTAACACACGCCGCTACACATGTGTGTTCAAGAGGTAAAATAGATAATGCTAAGAATTTAGTAGGTCAGTGTATAACTCCACCCAGCAGGTGGCGCTGCAGCTTGTTTTTGTTTTTTTGCCACACACAGACTAACACACGCCGCTAGGCTTTTATATTATATATATGTATATATATATATATATATATATATATATATATATATATATATATATATATTTATATGCCATTGGGGGTAGTTCTTACCATATTATACAGTTCATTCCCAGTACCTCTGTTCCCATTCCCTGCATTATTTTCTTATTGCCACATACATGGATGAGTCCCAGGAGAGAAGTAGTTTCAGTGGAAAGGTGACCTATTCTGCTTCTTGAAGCTTCTTCAAAGATGCTCTCCTTATTTTGTGGTTCTTGTTCCCATAATGTATAGTGATTTTACTCAAGTATAGCCCAGCTTAGTCACATTTCTTTGTACTACAAATGTTTTTTTTGAGTTTATAAGTGTGTTCAGAGAGCGTGTATTGTATCCTACCAGTTCACCTAAAAATAAGCTTCTTCTGACATATTATGTTCAAAACAGCAATAAAAACAACTGTCTGTGTTTAATTTGGGAGGCGGGGGATGGTGTTGAAAAAAATGTAAAGTCTTGTAATTTGTTTAAAGCAGCATTGCAGCTTTATAATGGTGTGAATATAATCAAAATGAAATCTAATGAAATATATTACAATCAGCATATAATCAAAATAAAATCAGGTAGCTCATAAGTGCATTACACTAGCATATGATTGTAGTTTTAACCTTTACTAAATACATTAATTATTATAGTATTTGGAGTCCAGACACATATTACATATAGTACCTGTTTGCACCAGGTGATTATTAGCTTATTTCTAAGAGGTTGTTTATAGATATAAATGTTATGTTAACCTTGACATTTTCAAGAATTTCGTTTTAAATTTTTTTTTTCAAAATATAGAATTTGTATCAACTTGAGTTTTACAATCTGATTTACACTAGCATACACTCATTCATATTCTCATTTAGCAGAAGCTTGAAATTTGCAAAAATTTGTTTCCATTGCTGAATTCGCTGTAGAAGTGAGACCAGAACTCCTAGAAGATTGCATTAAACATAATGCTATCCACTTATAAGAAAAAATATTCTTATACCTAAGAAATTATCAGAGTCAGCAGAAAACATACTTGTATGTTCCTTTTTTTGTTGGAAGCTGACTGTTGGCACAAAAAACATTAACTAAATCACTAATTTATTTTCCAAAAGAATAGCATGTAGATGACAAACTTTGGATAAAGCAAAATGTGTCAGCTATATAATTGATTCCATAGAAACAGGGCCAGTCAACGTTGAAAAAAAAATTTGCAGATGGACCAAAATAAAATGTGTTTGAATACCCAAAATAGATGGGAGAAGGTGGAGTAGAAGAGCCTTGTTTAAATCTCTTTATGGATCTAATAAGATAGTGATATAGAGAGTAACATTATGATACAAATTACTTCCTTTCACATAGATACTCTTTGCAGTCTGAGTGCATTCCTTTGTGTAAGAGCTTTCAGTGAGTTTTCACTAAACTACATTTCATGCAGTAATGTCTATAGGCAGGTGTGGTTTAGCCTTGATGTATAGTACACCTCATGTATGTTCTTTAAATGCTGAGTTTAACAATGAACAAATATACCTAAATACTGTATTTGGCAAATATACAGCCTTAAACAAGTAATAAGTAGAACAATAGATTTAGCTAAAAAGTTTATGAAATGCAACATTTCTAATTAGTTCACTAGTAAACCAAACTACATTTTTGTATATACATTATATTTTTTATTGTACACTTTTTTCTTATTTAAAAAAATAATAAAAAAACAATATATATGTATTTGACCACATATAACAGGTAAGAACAACATATCCTGTAAGCACTGCAATACTTGCATATAGAAATACTGGAAAATAGCTACATTTACAATGCAAAATACCCTTAAAATTTTTATCAAACCTACATATTTGCTGAAAATAACAAAACAATATTACTTACAGATTTAATAACAATTATAAATATAAAGCCAAAGTTTAATGGTTTTCCTTGTATAGTTAAGTATGCACAACTTCAAAAACCTTAGACTGGTAAACTAAGCGTTAATGAAGAAACTGGATAACTTTAGCATTCTCTGTTACAAAAGTGTGAATAGAAATCATTTTAGATAAATTATTTTTTATCACGTTATGTGTGAATGAGGGAAAAAGTTTCTAAATGATCAAACTTGCCAATGACATAAATCTCTAACAGTGAGTCATAGATTAAAAATATGTTATATGAACCTCATTTAGAAAAGTGTTAACAAACGCTGTGGCTTAAAATATACATTTTCAAAACTATATAAGGAAATTGTAAGGACCAATATAGTAACATTAATGACAACAAACTTTCAGATTTATTTAAATAGCATAATGTCTATTCTAGCTTGCAAAACACTTATTTGGCTCTGCCTTCAACTTTAGTTTAAAATTGTAATAATAAATAAAATAATATTAATGTATTTAAAATGTAAGTTTTAGTCATAAGTCAGTTCACAATATAAATGTATACATTTTAACACAGTAATAACTCATATATATATATATATATATATATACGGTATATATATATATATATATATATATATATATATATGCACACACACATATATATATTCAGCATATCGTATTACACAGAGTATTTAATCATTCCCTACCCAAGTAGAGCTTACAGTCTATTTTCCCTACTATACAGACACACACAAATATTAGGGTTAATATTGTCAATTAAAATACCATACTTTGAGGTGTGGGTGAAGAAACTGGAGAAAACCCACACAAATACAGGGAGCCCATACAAACTCCATGCAAATAAGGCATTGGTTAGAAACAAACCATTGACACTATCATAGTGAGAGAGTAATGCTAACTGTCGTACCATGCCGTACCTAGATATTTTATTTATAGAATTATTTTTCAAAGTTTATAATAAAAAAACTTTTCACGGGTATTAAATCTTATAAAAACACTAAAGATAAGGACATATTAGCTGGGATGGCTTACATTTATTACCATTGATTATGATATATGTTCCTTTTACTTATTTATTTTAAATAGGTGGCATTTGATGGTTTGCTCAATGAAAAGTGAGGAATAACAGTGAAATACATTCTGTTTCTGGCATATTATTATTTAGAATAAGGTATTGCAACGTAGAATAACTGTATTGTGTGGAGGACAGAAATGAACACAATGATTCATAACATACAGGATTCTTAAGAATTTTCATGATTTAAATGATTAGAATTTAAATCACTCTTTCATTTTCCCATAACTATATACAGTAATTTCCAGTGTGTATACAAACTGTAACTAGTAGTCAAATTAATAATAAAAAAGAGCCCTTTTTCCCTGGCAAGCAATTGTTCTTTAACATAGTTTATATGAGTGGAAAATATGAGGGAGAATAAGTGGTGTGACGGGAATATAAGGCCTGAAGCTGAAGCTGAAGCCTCTGGTCGTGTTATAGTAGTGTTACTCACTGACCTGCTTGTGACTAGCTTCTATATCTATCAAGGATTCAATTGAGTATTTTTTGAGACAATACACAAGTAGGTCTGAGTGGCCACATAAGGAATAATTCTGAAAAGTCTGGTCTGCTCCGAAGATACCATAAGCAAAATGTTTACATGAATCTGTTGCTTTTGTTTTTTAAGTAAGCTGAGATCTTTGCTCTTTGGGACAGCTTGTCACCTAGTAACAATTAGTGGGTTGTGACATGAAAAATTATGTGAAACATAAGAGTTTGTATGTGACATACAGCTCTAAGCATGGAGTCACATCATCAGCTGAACCTCATTCTGAGACTGCCAGATTTTTTATCAGCAAGGAGAATCGAGTGTGATATATCAGTAGCTGCTACTAATAACAGAATATTCTCTACCCTACACTCTTTAACTAAGAAATTTAAAGTTGTAAAGTGAACATCACCATCAGATGGGGGTTTATCTTGCTCAGCAGAGCTTTCTCTATCAAACAAACATGGATATGCCATCAGGGACCCCTGGAGTACTCACTGTCATCTGACTCATTTCACTCAGAGCCAGTTAGGAGCAAGAAACACCATATTCCATGATTCAGATCTGTTCATGGAAAAAATCAAAGGATACTAATTAGGCAGCCATCACTGCATCCAATAAGTAAAGATGTGTGGAGTTTATCAAAATAAAAGGACGCTTATGCAAACAAAACAACATTTCCTGGCATGGCCTCTGTCAACTTGTGGCAACCATAAGGTAGCCAGTTCATGTCTTCTGATGTAATTTTCTTTTAGTTGGGTCACAGCCAAGAGGAAGATGATTACTCATCTCTGGAGTAGGGTGCTAAACACTCCCCCAATCAGTCGGTGGACTGGGAATCACATATGGTCACCAGATCCTCGACATTGACAGAGGTAAATTTAGCAACTTTCAGATGACCAGGGTAGTCTATCATGTAGCATCCCCCTACCAAATTATTAAACACAAATCGGGCTATAAGATATGATCGAGAGTTAACATATTTTGCTAGATTGGCTTTCTGTACCACCCTTAGAACAGATCATGAATTAGTCATTGGGAATCACATTGGTCTCCAATATATTCCGTCCTTAGTAGTCGTAGATATTAAGCTTGCTTTATATTTGTTTATAGGGGCAGTGTACACAGAAACTTTTGATAAGTCACTTAGGAAGATCCAGTTTCAGTTCCTTATTCCTAATGCATGACAGGGTACCAAAGGAAGGACAGGCTAATGTCCTTAGGAGCTTTAGGGAAAAGTCTGTCAGACTTACCCTTCCTTTTAGAAGAGAATTATTCTTGTATCAAGCTAGACTTGAAAGCTGTCTTCCATGTCATTTGTCATCACCCCTTACATGTTCACAAGAGTAACGCATGTTACCACCTCTCACATATGCCAGAGAGGTGTAATCTTTTAATATACTTAGACAATATCCTACTAGTCCATAAAGATCATCAGTGCCTCGGAAAACACACAAGGACTTAACTATCTCCCTACTGCAAAAACTAGGGTTCACAATAAATGGAGAAAAGTCTATTTTCTCACATCACTGTCAACTATGCTCTGTCTGTTCTGCAGAAAAAATGTAGAGAGTGTCAAAATGATGGTCAGATGCTTTTTCCACAGCCCTTTGGTTACTATTTTAAATCTGTATCAAATAATGGGGAATTATTTACCCTTGTCCCCAGGCTTCCTTCATACTCTATTTTACTGCAAGAAGACACAATTTCTTCTAGGAGGGCTTCTTAGACTGAAATGTCCTTGATCAGCACACATAAAATTAACAGACCCAGTGAGTGAGGAGCTCTGCAATTGTCAGGCCTTTGCCCTTCCATCTCCATGTCCAGTTCTCAAGGGCCCACACCATTACAATAAATGCATCCCTCTCAGGCTGGGGAGACATCTCTCAGACTTCAGCGTTGTGGGAAACAAAGTCTAAGGTAGAATCCAATCTTTATTTCAAACTATTAGAACTAAAAGTTGTCAGGTTAGCTCTCCATGCTTCAGACAAATTAGTGGGCTTAAAGTCTAGAATCACTTGTCGAAAAGCCCTAGAGATATTGAAGTGGGAATTTCTCAGCTCCAAAAATTGAAGATTCTCCACAAAATCAGGTTAGACCATGTGAAGAAAATAATAATTGTATATCCACTCTGGCACTCCAGAATTTGATTTCCATTGCTCCACCAGTTCATCAACCAGTTGCTAGGTGGCAAGCCCTCCTGAAAAACAAAACCGGGGTTCGCAGGAATCTTTGATCTGCAAACTCTATTTGTTCTAGGGAAAAATAAATTAAAATAAAATATGAGCACATTAGCCTAGGGTGGCCTGAACCCTTAATCAGACCCTGATATTTATTGTTTATATGTTTCACAGAGAGATAGATGGCTCTATTTATCATATAGGCCAGCTAAGCCCATATCTATGGCAGCACACTTTAGTGGACGGAACAAAGATATTTTTTATTATTAATGTTCATATTTTCATATTTTCACTATTTACTTGGCCATCTATTTTCCAAGTATAGTGGACAACGTCTTAAAATGAAGGTCATGCGGGGCGTGGCTTGGTGGCCATATTTGGTAGACGTGGGTTGAAGGAGCTCCTGTGTCTAATCTGCTAAGTCAGAGGTTTTGGGCCATATTGTGCTTAGACAGCACCAGCTGCAGCTCGGATTCGGCCCCAGGAGCATCAGGGGAGAAGATCAGTCCTTTCGCCGGAGCGGAGAACCCGACATTTCCCCTTATCCCTGCTGAGGCCCTGACAGCGCCACACTCCGCAGAAACCTGCCAGGAGGAACCCCCCCCCTGTGAAACCCATCTGAGCCCTCACCTGGAAGTTGACAGTCGCCGTCGGCTTGTGCGCTGCTCCTGCCGGCTTTAAAGACCCCCGTGGAGAAGATTTTCCCCGGCCGCCGAACCGGAAGTCCCCGCCCCGCACATCCGGTTACTAGACCCCAAGGAGCTGCAGCAGCGGAGGAGGGGAGCTGCCAAGAAAGTGCCCCACAGCGCATCAACCCAGCTGCTTGTTAATGCAGGGAAGCGTCGGAGGTGGTGAAGAGGGAGCCCCATATGTACTTCTGCTGACCACTTCATCTGTGCCCCACTCCTTGCTCTCATATGAGCGCTGAGTTGCCTGCTTACCAGCTGTGCCTCCCATTAGCACCTGTACCTGCCAAGAATTCTGCGGCCCTGGCCCGTAGGGGTCCATGCTGTGGCTCACCTGCTAGAGAAATCCTGGGCTGTGGAGCCTTCCTCCTGGGTCTGCCTCGCCTGGAGCAAAGGTGAGCGCTCACTTGATATTCTGCAGGTAGCAGTAGTCTGGGTCAGAGAGCGAAGATTCTTTGTGCTGACTGTCTGCAGTTCCATATAATTAATGAGACACTGCCACCTGGTGGCCAATTCCATATATTGCAGTCTTCATCAACATAGTCATTTTTCTTTTCCTTGTGCAAAAGCTTGCCCCCCTTTAGTGACAACTTCACTCCCTCTACATTACGTTATCGATTTCACTGGGGACGCTATACAAACCGTCTAAAAAGAGCCGCGGGCCCCCTGCCCCTGCAGGCTTTAAATTATCTAATCACCCACTACATGCTGACAGGGGGGGAACCTCTTCTGCGCTGATATTCTGCTCAATGATTCTCTGAGTCTCCCCATCTACGTGGGCTCATCTACTGCATTTCACTCTCTCACTCTAGCCTGGGGCTGCTGTCCGGAATGCCCTACTGCTTCTAATCATACCCTTCTCCACTATGCCTAAGGGCAAAAAGACCCACTCCAAAGGCCTACCTCAGTATTTCACAAAGCAAAAGACTCCCACCTCCTTTCCGGAGAGAACGGACTCTCCCCATTCCTCCTCCGAGTCTGACTCTGACGAGGAAGATGACACGGCCCCCATCACTAGGCGGGACTTCATGACTCTAATTAAAGAAATTAAGTCATCTGTCCACTCAGAAGTACAATCTGCTCTTCATTCACTACGAGCGGAAGTGGCTTCTTTTGGGAATCGTACCGATGAGGTGGAAAAGAGATTGGTGATGGTGGTGACATCCCAGTCTGGAATGGAGGAAGACATCCGACTTCTCCGTATCGATCTGACCTCAATTCAGGAGCACCAGGAGGACATGGATAACCGGGCCAGATGGAATAACCTTCGTATCAAGGGCATACCTGAGTCAGTCGAGCCTCCGCAACTTGACATACCTGAAGAAGCTCTTCGCTCAGCTTGCCCCTGAGGTCATGGAGGAACATTTGCTACTGGACAGAGCCCATAGGCCACTAAAGCCAAGATTACCTGATCAAAACCAACCCAGGGATGTTATTCTGCGCCTCCATTTCTTCACGGCAAAGGAGATGATTCTACGGGGTGCCAGAAAGCTGTCTAACCTCATGTATGAAGGTCATACTCTGCAGATCTTTCAGGACCTCTCGCCGGTTACTCTAGCCAGGTGCAGGGAAATGGCCCCAGTGACACAGATCCTGAGAGCCCGCAACATACGGTACAGGTGGGGTTTCCCCTTCTGTCTCTTCTTCTGGCATGAAGAATGTCAAATTTCTGCAAGATCCCTACCTGAAGCTCAGGCACTTCTCCAGCAACTGGGCATTGCCCCAGGCCCCACCCCGGGTGCCTCACAATCATCTGAACCAGGCACTACCTCAGCTACCCCTTGCCCTCAAAGAGCTCCTAGAAGCGAATGGTCCACCCCCGGAAGACCGTCATCCTCACACAGGCCTGACTCTTAATGCCGTGTCTTTCTGTCTCCTCGCCAGAGAAGGCAACTCTATATAAGAGCGGGTCCCTATAGACTCCTGTAGTCCACCGGACTACCCTATGGGCATGCATAGGAGAAATGCAACGGGCCCGCTCTGCCCTGCTGTTGACTTACCATAGCTTTGGTTCCCCATTGCATTGTTTAGATGCTATGGTTTAGTTGTTTCTCTTTTTCTCCTTTTATTTTTTATAGGCTGTCCATCAAGAATGAGGCCCTTCAAGTATGCTGCCTCTTCAGGCCTTCCCGTTATTCCTGCTTCACCAACATGCAGGCCTGTTTGTTTTTGTTTTTGTTTCTATTTTTAGTGATGTTTTAATTCCATTATTATTTCTATATTGCATTTTATAGTTTTTTGTGATTTTCTATTTTTGCTTAAGGCCATGCACCTCTCTCTTTGTTTTATCTCTGATTGTTATATTTGAAAATTGGAACTCTAATGGTGTGTCTGGTAGATGCATTGTTATACATTCTTGTTGTTTTGTTTGCACCTCACACAGAACTGCTCCGGACATGTACCCTCTCCCCCCCTGAGCCCACTGGAGACATGCTCCATCTCCCCCTCCCCCTGTCAGTTCCCTTTCTCACGTCACCGGATTTATGCCGGCTAGTCAGGTCCCCCTCAGAGCTTTCTGCTCTCAGCTGGTCCCCAGATACCCAGAGTATCGTTCCCTTTTCCCTACCAGCTCTTTAGGCAGGTGTTATACACCACACCCAGCCTTTCCTCCTCTGTCCCTCACCATTCCTTCCATACCTTTCCCCTCCCGGGTAGTCACGTTTCTCTATCTCCGCAGACCATATGCTCCAAGCCATTCAGCTTTTGTGTCTCTCATTTAATCCACCACCACAAACTTTCTCATGACTCTCTGCCTTATATCCTACAATGTTAAGGGACTTAACTCCCCTCAAAAACGAGGCAAACTCTACACATCCCTGCAGGCCCTTAAAGGAGATCTAATTTTCCTTCAGGAAACTCACTTTGTCAAGCATTTACACCCAGAACAAAAGTCCAAACGTTTCCCTCTCACTTTTCATGCATGCGACTATACTCAGAAGAGACGTGGGGAGCTATTCTATTTGCACGCCACCTTAATTTTAAATTACAGGATACACATAGCGACAAGGAAGGCAGATTTCTCATTCTGGCTGGCAATTTGAATAATCTGCCCTGTACCTTGGTCAATATTTACACCCCTAACCAAGACCAGCACAAATTCTTTAAATGTCTAGGCACTTTTCGCAGGGGGGAACTGATAGTTGCTGGAGATTTTAATGCGGTCCTCACTCCCTCCTTGGATAGATCCACTGTCCCGACTACTTTGCCCGACAGGAGAGACAGGTTGAACTCTAAGGCCCTACAAGATTTTTTTAAGCTGCATAACCTGTATGATTCGTGGCACATTTCTGATGCCCTAGCCCGGGACTACTCCTACTATTCCCCTGTACATAACACATACTCCAGAATCGACATGATCCTGCTCAGCCATGATCTCATTCTTAAACTCCTTAACTCACACATTCACCCAATCACTTGGTCGGACCATGCCCCGATCTCTTCTGACCTTTCTTCACTGGCTCTACGACCCTCCTCCTTTTACGTGGAGGATTAACGAGTCTCTGCTTCACGATAGCAACATGGTGGCCCATCTCAACTCCCTTCTAGACGAATACTTTGAAACTAACGATTCCCGAGACATCTCACCCACAACTCTATGGAATGCTCATAAAGCTGTTATCAGAGGACACCTTTAAGCTCTGGCCTCTAGTGCCAGGAAGGAGAGACTTGCTAAAACGATTCAGCTCACTAACTCCCTACACCAATTATAAACACAACATAAGGCCAACTCAGACCCCACAATCCTTCAACAGATTACTAAAGTACGAGGTGAGCTTAACCTCTTGTTGTCACATCAAGTGGCCAATAAGTTGAAATGGTTAAATCAACGTTACTATGAAGAGGGGGACAAGGCCGATAAAATTTTAGCCACTCGACTCCGAACCAAAATTTCAGCCCGTAACCTCCTGGCCATTAGGGACTCTTCCGGTGTGTTGGTGTATGACCCAAAAATGATCCGTGCCGCTTTCCAAAAATATTACCTAAAATTATATAATCTCCCGCAACCTTCTAACGAAACTGCCCGCCGGAAGCAAAAAGATTGTATAGAAGACTTTTTGGCAAATGCCCATCTCCCTAAATTATCCCGGCATGCGGCTGCCAGTCTTAGTGAGTGTATTACCTCAGAGGAGGTTGAGCAGGTGGTAAAGGTACAGAAAGCCGGCAAGGCACCTGGACTGGATGGGTTCTCGGCGGCTTATTATAAAAGGTTTGTGGTGCAGTTAGTCCCCTGTTTGTGCACCCTCTTCAATTCCATCCTTAAGGGAGCCCCTTGGACCAAGGAGTCCTTGGAAGCGAGGATCTCTCTGATTTATAAGGAGGGAAAGGACATCCATAATTGCGCTAGCTACCGCCCGATATCCCTACTTAATAACGATGTTAAGCTCTATGCCAAAATCCTCACCAACCGACTTAATTCTGTACTCCCCTCCCTAATTCACTATGATCAGGTAGGCTTTATTCCTGGCAGGCAAGCTAGGGACAATACGAGGAGAGCCGTTGATCTTATCCATATACTCAATGCTAGTAAAACCCCCTCGATTATCTTGGCGCTAGACGCCAAAAAAGCCTTCGACAGGATCTCCTGGCAGTTCATGACCCATACACTGCAGCATTTTGGCCTGACTGGAGATTTCCTGGCGGGAGTGCAAGCCTTATATTCCTCCCCCTCTGCTAGGGTTATGGTCAATGGCTCTCCTTCGGACTACATCACGATCAACAATGGCACACGCCAGGGATGTCCCCTTTCCCCCCTTATTTTTGCCCTTGTCATCGAACCCTTGGCGGCCACGATCCGAGCATCACCGGATGTGAGAGGGGTGCACACGGGGGACCTGGAGAGTAAGATTTCTCTTTTTGCTGATGATGTGCTTTTGACACTTCTGCAGCCAAGAATATCCCTGCCCAACCTATTCTCCATCATGTCCCACTACAGAGATCTCTCCGGCTATAAAATTAATATCTCTAAATCTGAGGTACTCTTACTTAACCTCCCTCCCCGTGATTGTCACGACATCACCTCCCAATTTCATTTTAGGTGGCAAAAGAAAAAGTTAAAATACTTGGTGATTTACATCACCACCACCTATGAGTCCCTCTACCAGGAGAATTACCCGGCTCTCTTCCTCAAATTAAAATCTGACATCCTCTTTTGGAAGCCCCTAATTATCTTGTGGCTGGGCAGGATAATCGCCATTAAAATGTCTATTCTCCCTCCACTCCTTTATTCCAGACACTCCCCGTTAGGGTTCCCATCTCTGAATTAATTGCTATGCAGCGACACTTAGTTCAATTCGTCTGGCGGGGTAAGACTCCCAGGGTCCGACTAACCCAGCTTAAGAAACCTACAAAATGTGGAGGCAGGGGCTTTCCGGATCTGAAAGCATATTACTGGGCAGCCCATCTCAGCTCCATTGTCACCCCCTTTGCTCCTTCAGCCTCCCACGCATGGGCGGATATAGAAGCAGCTTATCTCTCCCTACCAAACCTATCTAGTATTTGGGGTCTACCTAAACAATCTATATTGCACGGATCAAGCGATTCCCTACCCTACTATTTGCCGCCCGGAACTGGGAGACCTGCAAAAGCCATCTCTCTGTGTCCTCAACTTTTTTGAATATCATGCCCTTATAGCACAATCCTGCCTTCCCCCCCGGTGGATTCCGGTCCTTCTCTCTAACATGGATCGGCGCGGGTATCTGATTTGCTGGGGACCTTCTAGATCAAGGAGGATTTATAACCTTTGATGCTCTCCGCTCCAAATTTCCCACACTAAACCCGCCATTCTACCAATATTTACAAATCAGACACTTCGTCCTCTCTCTCCTGTCGGGCAACTCACCCCCATTGATATCCTTCTTTGAGACCCTCTGTCTCTCCTCACCGCTTCGGAGAGGCATGATTTCCTCAATCTATAATCTACTTCTAGGCAAACTATTGGTCTCCGGGAGTAGCCATGAGAGAGAATGGGAGAGGGATTTGGAGGATGACTGTTGGGAGACCATCAGATCGAATGTAGCCTCTAGTAACATCTCCACTCTAATTAAAGAGAATGCATACAAGATTCTCTACAGATGGTACCTTACGCCTGACAGACTAGCTAAAATATACCCAACTGCCTCCCCGGCCTGTTGGCGAGAATGTGGACATAGAGGTACCTTCTTTCATATCTGGTGGTCTTGCCCTGTCATCTCCTCCTTCTGGGATAAAGTAGCTACTCTCCTTTCCTCCCTTCTTCAATTCCCTATCGAGAAGAATCCTTGGTCCTTCCTCCTTTGCTACCCTATACAAGATGCTGACGTCCCCTCTGCAAAATTGGCTTCGCACATTTTGGCGGCCGCCAGGTGCTTGCTAGCCAAATTCTGGAAAAGTGCAGCGCCTCCCCGTGTCTCTTCTCTAAAGTTCTATGTCTGGTTCATTGCTATCATGGAAAAAATCACTTTCCACCTCCGGGATAAAGACGATAAGTTTTACCAAATCTGGGCCCCTTGGTTACACCACTAAGGTCCCCAATACTTCCCCTCCTGTAAGTTGACTTGTTTGTACCAGGTACTTCTGTTCATATTAATCCTTCAGATAAAGTTACTCCTCTTGAGGTCTGAGACACCGACCTGTATTATCTTACTAGTACAGACGACCCCCCCCCCTCCTCCCGCCCACCCACCCCTTTCCACCCACTGCCCTTTATAACAATAAAGATATTGTCTGTGTCAATACAGTTCTCCAGTTTTGTGCCACATGTTGCTATGAACAGCAATTACTAACATGTATTATGGCAGTGTTTGCCTTTTGTTTTGTATTATGTTTTTGCTATCTCTTTGTATGCTGGCTGTCACCCAGGTTGATTGAATAAAATTTGAGTTAAAAAAAAATGAAGGTCATGCAAATATGGGGTGTATAGTTACTAATTTAAGGTATGTTTACTCACTGGGCCTAATTCATAAAGGAAAGCAAAAAAAAATTAGTAACATTGAACCTTTGCAAAACCATGTTGCATTGGAGGGGGAGGTAAATTTAGAAAGTAATGGCAGATTTATAGTTGGATAAGGCATGTTTTATATCAACTTTAAATGTCAGTGTACAAATAAAGCTATCAAGTATTTGTGTGCTACATTAAAAAACAGCCAGTATTTAACTTATGTGCTAAATAATAATCTAATTTGCACCCCTTGCATTGTAACATGGTTTTGTCCAGGAGAAAACTTGTCTACTGTGTCTTTGGCAGATTCAGCTGCAAATATGGCTATGGAAAAAAGTGCAATCAATTCCAAGTTATCAATCTGTCTCTCTTCTACTCTTCTTTCTCTCTTCCCACTCTCTCTATTAATAGCACATCACTCTTCAATCATCAAATTTGAAGCATCAATTCAGTGATCTATCATCAATTCAGCCAATAATTTTATTGTGCTTTTACCAAATTCTGATCATTAATTTGTGAATAGAATAGTCACACTTTTGTTCTACCTAGCTTTAATGAAATAGTGTACCTGGATTTACACTTTAATTACTTTACTTTATTTTATTGCATCATCTCTATTTGGATACTACTAGATGTAGTTCTTATTGAAGTAGTTCTTATTGATTATATATTCTCCTTTGGCATATATAAAATAGATGTTCATGCTCTCTCACGTATAAATGTTTATTTCCTTATTTAAGTCTGATAATATATTTGACTTTGTATTTTACAATATTATTTTGATGATCTCAAAACCATGTGTTATATTTCAGCAACACCATGCTTTAATGTCACTGACCATGTGTAACTTAATTGATTGACAGATTTTCAATTTTGGCATTTATCACACAAAAATAAATTTGCACTTACAAAAGATTTTTTTGCTTGTTTGAATTAATTTTGCTAATTAATTCATTGTAACATTTAATGTAGCACGAAGGTTGTTTTCAATGGGTTTATTGAATATTTATTGATGTTTCACATTCATCTTCACAGTACAGTTTTACAATTAGATATAGCTCAAGTGTAACTAATATGCATTTCTTTTGCAAGCAAATATTTTTGACAAAAAAAAGATTGAGATTTTTAATCTAAGAGCATGCAAGAGTTAAAATCAATGGAATCAAGGGTGTGATACAGTTTTTGAATAACAAGCAAAATTTGTTTTTTTTATAGTAAAACCACCTAAAGATGTTACATAAATCACATACAAATATGTATGAAATAGACAGAATACTATATTATAACAGTGCAATAGCCATAACAATGCATTTGCACTATTTACCAAGCGGTCTATTTGCATACTGTAGGTAGTCATAGAAGGTTATATTTGATTTTTACTGGGAAAAGGGGTATTAAAATGTATTGGAAATTTATATTTTCTCTAACAGAGGTCATGTGTGGGACTGTAACCAGTTTCTCAAACCACGTATTTTAAAGGTGGACTTGTATACACTGGGAGCATATTTAGGGAAAGACACACATAAAATAGCATATATAGTTGCATATGAATTGCACACGTTCAGATTAAAAAACAGTAGCATCCATGCCAATTGTAAATCAGTGATTGTGAAGTGTGCATGGCTAAACCCAACGATAGTGTAGAGAAAGCATGAAGAGAGCATACAGATATGACTTGACAGTGTTGTGCTAAATGCTAAAGTTGCATTAACCTATTTGTACACAATATCATTGATGCAAGTCATCAATATACAAAGGTCTTCATAGAGATGTATGTGTACTCATTTTTGGTGCTCACAGGCAGTATGGAAATGCGTATTTGATGCAGGATAAAACATCTATAGCCAACTCTCAATTAAGTGCAAAACGCAGACCCTAGACATGCAATTCCTTTTCTATGCACTAGTGCAACTATTTTTCTGCTAGTACATAAAAATGTGCACAACCACGTTCTGTTTTTGGCAACTGTACTTTTTTTAAATTAATCATGAGAAAAAGGGAACATTCGGGTTTGTATTAAATGGTTGAATGTATTATTATATGGGTATAAATAATACAATTCAAGATTAGAAGTTATTAGATAAAAAATTACAGACTGTAAACTTAGTCTTCCTATGGGTATAATATGTAATATTAGTCCAAGTTTCAGCCGTACCAAATTCAAACACATGAAACAAAGTTAGTTCATTTCACACATGACATGGTAACAGGAAGGTTTTCACAGCTGAATTTTCCTAGCCCTTGCTTACACATTTATACAAAATAGCCCATTTCAGAGTATTAAATAATTTGATATTCAAGTCTTTCAGACTACTCCTATTTACAGTTAGCCTGTGTTCAGCTTTGTCACACTTATTAAGAATATGTCCAATAATATTTACTAACAACAAAGCTCTTGAAACAACATCTGTTCGTAGTTGTGGCTGTATATATTGATTTGTCTTTATCAGTAACAGATCCAAGCCCAATAAAATTTCAAATGCTGGATCCAAGGGTTGTATTTAAAATGTATTTATTTACTAGCAAAAATGTAAACAATGTGCATCTGTCTTTATCGGTATAGACCCAAGAACATTAGATCTCAAATGCTGGACTCAAACCCTTGTCATTGGTTATGTTTTTGCTGCTCTTTTGTCTGAGAATCCACTCCAGAGTTTTCTGTATCATCATAATCATCACCATCATCATCATTATTATTATTATTATTAATATTTATTTATAAGGCGCTACAAGGCATCCGCAGCGCCGTACAGAGACAAACATTTATCATCATCATTTATTTATATAGCGCCAACATATTCCGTAGCGCTTTACAATTGGGATTGTATGTCAGTGTTATTGTGTTTCTTTGTGCTAGAGGTTGCTAAGCAACCATACTAACCTGCTTCCTTAGCTGCTAATGAGGATTCCATTCCACATTGCAGCTGAATTATCAGCTTTTGCAAGATTCATCACTGCTCACTACCTAGTAGCTGAGCAATCAACACTCTCTGGTCACATAATTTCTACCCAGCAGCGGATCAGTGAACACTTTATGCTCACATGATTTCTATAAGACAGCTGATTGGTCAGGACCTACATAAATACATTCTGTACCATTATTGCCTTGCTGGTGTTAGGCTTACCTAGGCTAGTTCCTGCATTCTTGTCCTATATAGATTGATATATGTTCTGCTGCTGAATTTAGTGTTTGACCTTGGTTACATTTACTAGACCTTCCTGTTAGATGTGTTCCAAGCCTTGAACTTTCTGCCTGTTCTTTCGTGTAGCTCTACTGCAATCTGACCTGGTTTGCCAATTGACTATCCTCTTTTGTGTCCTGTGGGTCTTGTAAGTGTTGCTCCATAGCTGCAAGTTTACCTGACACTAAATTATTCATGACTGTTAACAACTATACACAACTGGGATTAAGTTCAGGGGTATCCGAGTACCAGTGAACAGTGTGGTTCCGGGAAAGGAGTTCTGTATAGGGGTTTTCAGTCACTGATTGTGAGGTTCATAACATGATATAAATAAGAGCTTCATTTTTTTCTTTGTAAAGGATATTTATTCTCTACTTTGTTTCTGTCAGTATACACAGAGCTGAATTAAAGGGGAGACAAGTGCCCCAGGCCCCCTCTCTCAAATTGCCCCCCAAGAAAATGTTTTTTTGTCTACTGAAAAAATATATAAAGAGAAAAGTTAGACACTTCCTTAATCCTTATCATGCTATCAGCTCTGGAGCTTTTCATAGCTGGCGGTAGTTGCCAGCATTTATATTCTACTTGTAGGGCTGCAGGGAGTCGGCAGCCTCAGGCCCTGGCAGTTGTTTTTTTCTGATGAGGAGAGTCCCAACTATAGCATCTGCAGTTTAAGACCGGCGGGGAACATTTCTTCAGTTAAGTCCAAATGTATAATGAACTGTGTAGGAGGTCAGCTTGTGTAGGGGAAGACAATCCACTATGGAACAATATACAAGCCACAGATATGGGACCAGTGGAAAACTTTTGTCATCCTTTAAAATTTCCTCCATGGTGGCTAATTATTTGTGCTTCCAGAAATGAATATAATTGAGGAAAATTAATGTTGTGGATGAGGGGGTTAGGCTGGGTAACACTACAGTGTTTTCAGCCAGGTTTTGGGCCAATCACATCATAAACAACCGTTTAGCCCGATACTGCATTAGTGTGTACACTTAGATGATGAACGATAGTGGTTCCAAAGCACCGACCATGGTTTGATTTTGACTGTTCAGCAGAACTAGCTTTCTTGTTCAGCTATGGAATGACATCCTTCCAATCCTGCAGTGTGTATGCACTCTTGATCAGGATCTCCACAGAGTTTACAGAATCATAATCATTTCAGTAGATGGTTATGACAGATGAAGAGTTAATCATTATGAGGTGAAGTTAATTAATGATGAGGGGGTGGTGAGGGAGTTAATAATTATAAGTAGCTAATTATATTGTTGGAGTTTAATTGGTGATAGAGACATTGATGTTGAGGAAGAGGTTGTAATGAGGCTTATATACTGTATTTGATGACTGTGAGGAGGTTAATGACTGAGAATGAGGGGATTACCTAATCAGAGGCTTACTGTTTTTTGTATATAAATATATATTATACCATTAGGCACTTAAATTTAGTCCATAGTGCCCTCCCCTGTCTTAAGTGTTCCAGGCTCCCCAAAGCCTTAATATTATATTTTGAAAACCTGCTTATCTCAATTATTATTTAAAGAGAAGATCAGAAAAATCTTATACAAGCCAATAAGCTTCATGTATCCAGCTGAAAATTTGCTTTTACAATTTACCCCCAAGGGTTCTGTCTATTGTAAAGTGATCCTAATCTACAGTCATTTCTTCAAATGCATTTACCTTATTAAATTGGATTAATCCTTGCTGCATCTCTATTGATTTTTATGTGATAAGTGTATTCTGTATAATTGCACTAAAAGTCTATTGGATTGATTTGCCTAGATAAACTGCAGCAGCAGCACTTAGTGTAATTGTCTAATTAACCCGGTAGCAAACAGTTGTCTCTCAAAAGTATTTATACAGTGAAACCCATTTCACTGAAGCACTAGTGCCTAACTTCAAAGTGAGATATATTTATTCCGTGACCTAGGTGTTGTAGTGATTTATGTTTGTAGTTTGCTGATATTGTTGAAACAATATTTGTAAATTGTTATTTCTTTTGTGACATGTTGAATAACATTGCAAATTGAAGGTCTTGTGATATTACTCCCCTACACTACTGCTACTTATCTGTCGCTGTGGTAAAACCTTACACCACAAGCAAAGAGAATACTCTGCAGTTTAAATCCTGTGTTCCTTGCTTCATTTCAGTACAACCCTTTGTAAAGTACATTGTACATGGCCGCATAGTTATATTACCCCATGACATGTCCGTGACATCATCAAGTCCCGCCGTTGTCGTCTTTCTTTGGGATTGCTTCAAGTCGCTTCACAGAAGAGTCGTGTTGGATCCTCGTCGGGAAGCAGCCGTCTGGACTCAAGATGTCGTGGTGAGTGTTGTCGGTGTAATCACCACCATTATTCCGTACCCCACCGGGACATCCAAGATGAGATGACTGAGAGAGAGCAGGAGACACGAGACATAAGGGAAGCAGAGAGGTCAAAAGAGGAAAGATTTGGGTGTCATCAGCATACAGGTGGTGTTGCAGGCCAAAGAAGCTGATGAGGTTACCAATGGAAGCAGTGTAGAGGGAGAAGAACAGGTGGTCAAAAATTAATCCTTGGGAAACTCGTAAGGGAATAGGGGGAGTTGGAGTCGGGTGTAGAGACTGAAAAGGAGTGGTTAGTGCGGTAAGAGGAAAACCAGCAGAACATAGTGTTTAAGAGGCCTATAGACTGGAGAGTTTACAAAAGGATGGATAGGTCAACGGTATAAAAGGCAACAGAGAGATCAAGCCATACATGTAAAATTTAGGCAATTGAAAAATGTGTTATGAGTTCATTATAGAAGATAAATGTATTTTAGGACTAAGGTAGGCTCTCTAACTTTTGTGTTACTAACTGTTAGACAAATTCCTTGAAAGGCACAGGGGATAAGAAAAATAAGAGATTGTTCTTCTATAATTCATTCATTTATATACAGTGTATCCTGTTAATCCAAACTCTTCTCCTTAATCCATACCTCGTAAAAGTCATCCCTTGGTATATTTATTGGACTTTTTTTGGTTAGGGCTTGTCTCTCTCTGTGTTCAGGGTTAGCAACATTCTCTCTGCCAAAGAAGGAAGTCACAATTGCCACTAACAAGTAGCCAACAAGAGTACCATTAACACACATTATTTGTCACTGTTGTAAATTAAACCTTACTTTTTGTTGAACACCTGTGTGTGTTTTTTGCTTTTGCTTATTAACTTGGTATTACTTTAATACATGTTTATATTGACCCTCTCTAGGACAGAACTGTGGGTCCCTTATTGTTCTGGGCCCACCTCTGTATAGAATATTATTTATTGCACTTTCCTCTGGAGGATATTTGTCTCTGTTTGACTTTTTCTCACACTGTACTTAAGAATCTCATGATCTAATTTTAATAAACTGAATGGTAGGAAGATAAAGCGATTTAGCGAATGATGTTGTGGCATTTGGATAATAAGCTTCTATATCTTCAATTCATCAGAAAATATTTAAGGAGTGTTAAACCTTAGCACCCTTTCATATATTTATACCATGAGCTTTAAACAAAAAAGACAATTAAAAGTCATTGATGGAACAGGATGAACAAAATCTTTTATCTTACTCAATATCCTGTTCTTTATAACCTCTCTCATTAAATAGCTTATAATGAGGAAGCAGAAACAGATGGTAATCTAAAAGCTATAAGCAGAGCAGCAGGAAACTTGAAATAAAGCTGTATCAACTTGTATTTTCTATATATATTTACAGTATGCTGGATATGAAATAAAGTACACTGTTGGATATTGTACACTCATACACTATTCTACATTACAGTAATGTCTAAAAATAGGACATATTGAAATAGCTCACACAGTTCAATATATAGGTTACTCTAAATGTCTTTCATGGCGTGTATATTCATATTTGACTGTGTATCATATGCATTCTACATAGCCCCTACCAAATGAGAAAATATGATCAACATCATCGTCTTTTTATAGAAAACCATCTGAATTTATTTCAGCAAATTACTCTACTTTTCTTATATTACTGTTGAATGCATTACTAATCCATCATTTAGTACAGCAGGAAATATTTACTTGGCATGTACTAATATATTGTTGATTTACAGACTTATGAAATACTTTTTCATCCATTTGTGGCCAGAAATGGTTTATATTTTCATGACCGTAGGCATGTTTTTTTGTGTTATGTTATGTGGCAAATTCATTGTGATTAACTTTTTTTTTTTTACCCTGCTGAAATGAATTTACTTTTTTTTTTTAAACATATGATGCATTGCTACACCAAAGACATGATTATTTTATGACCACTAAATGGGAGAAAATTGACAATATAGAATCAAATAGGCTTATTCAAGATCGCACCTGGATATGCTTCCAAAAGCAATTAGTTCAGTCTCACTAATTAATTACAATATAATTATATGACTTTCCTGAGCTTACGTATACCGATTTTGTACCTTTGTCACATTCACATGGCCGAGATAAAAATAGTTTTTTCTATTATTCTTCTTTCACTTATTGTTACTTTGGATTTATTTTAAGTATAGGAAATCTTACAGAGTCACATTAGCAGGGAATGTTCCACTGTGGAATGGATCTATTAGTAATACAAGGAGTATACTAATCTATTTGAGCTGAGCTACACATGATGCAGTGATGTTTGCCATCATTGGTGTTGTCCCACAGGAAATATACTGATACTTAATTTTATGTTACTGTATGTTAACACATGACATAGTAATTAAAAAAAAAAAAATGTCAAGAATGTATAATGCAAATAAAATTGAAAAAGGATATAGAAAAATAGAGAAAAAGAGAAAGAGATTACACATATTTGTTATCTCTCCAATCTTTCCAACTGTATTGACAACCATGGCTGGTGATTTGTTTAAAGCACCACTAAAGCTCAATAAAACTCAATATATACATTTTCAGATTGAACCATATGGTTGGAAAGTAAAGTATTACCTCAAATTTCCATTACAGACTGCTCCAAACCCTTTCACATTTTTAGGACTGTTTCCTAATAATATCTGATATGTGTCAAATAGCTGAGACTAAATTGCTGTGACATAATTAGCCCTACCCCTGTGTATGAATAAATCAAACTATGCTGTACTCAAAGGCAAGTCTGCCTAGTTGTCAGATACTGACTGTTTGCTTAGTTAGAGAAACACTTCCCCTCTATCATGACAAACTGCTACAGAGGTGTAAAAGGAAGCATAGTGGATATGTTTAGTCAGTTAATGTAAACACTATAGTTATTGCATGAATATTATTCAGTTTGGTAATACACATTGATGTACATACTAATGTGTAATAGAGGCTTTACTTCCCTTTTAAGTCTATTTGCATTTGATATGCACGTTCATAGTACTTTTACTACCTTAAATAATGGTAATGCTACACCAGTTTCTACTTGACTGCCCGGCCTAACTTATCACCAGTGCAAAAGTCAACAGCTATAAGTCAAAATAAAATTAATTGTCATGAGCAGATTAAATCAGAGTAAAGACACATTAAATAAATCCAAAAATAATCCACCAAGTACACTCTGATCTCCACTCTCAGGAGATTGTTCTACATACCAGAAGTGTGCCTTGGTGTGCAGAGAGGTGGAAAAATCTCAAGAGGCCCACTGTGTAAAAGTGTAAGGCACCTATTAAGCATATTTTTACCCAAAACCATGCAGAAATGGCTGCTTTCTCATGATTATGGCAACTTTAAGTATCAGGATAATTTATCAAAGCAATAATGCCAGAGAAATTATAGATATGTCTGGCTTTCGCTAGCTTATTACCGCTGTCCCCATAAATCTATATGGGTACAGCATTTTACAAAGCTGCAAAAATCGTAGCCTTTCGCAAAATGCTAACTCCAGCTCAAGATGTCATTAATCATATCTTATGTTACTCTATGGCTGCCAGGGAATGTAATCTCTCTGTAGTTTGAATCCACAGGTGTCACTCTCACAAATCAGCCCTAACTGTTTAACACTACAATAAATGTCTCTTGAGTGGACAGGGATAATATTGTGGGTCAAGTACATTCCCCACAGTTTGGTGTCACCCAATTCACCATTTGTCCAAAATAAATGTTGCACAACTCAACTTGGCTTTATTAAGTACTGCCACAAAGAGAAAGGAGTGTTGGGGTCTATGAATTGAGGTCCCTTTGGTGCTGTGAGGACTTATGGAGCAAGAATACTACCTCCAGTGTATCACATATATACCATGCCCTACAGAGTGGGCTACTTATAATCTTAAATAATGATTTATACATTTACATGTATACATATCATTATGCATTTTTTTAAAAAGTTAAAAGAAACTAAAAATACATTTTATTAAAATACACACATTTGTACTGCCTATCTTAATAATTTGCATATGTGATTCCACCCTGTCAGTTGTTTGATCCAATGTGATGTATTGCCCTTCATCTTCAATCTTTGGCCAGTAATCTTGAACCCAAGTAGTCCAATAAAGTAAATAAGAAATAAAAACTTGAAGCTTCCAACCACCAATCCAAATACTGACTGGTGCACAATGACTGATTCCCAGAGAAGAGTTTCTCATAAAAAAAAAAATGTCCTTTCAGTTTTTAATTGTTAGATTGCTGGTGAAAAAAGAAAGAAAATGTAACCACTATTGTCTTTTCAGCTGATTGATCGACAAGATGCTGTACCAATGGCTTTCAAATTTAAGGTTGTTTTATATTTGATAAACATAAGACTCACACATGAAAATGGTCTGTACACATCTCTCTTTTTCTGAAAACTCACTTTTTTCAATTCTATATGTTCACTTCCCACTTAGTTTATAATCTTGTCCCCTACAGTGCCCATCCTTTTTGTATCTGAAGAGCACAACTCAACATTAGTTTCTGTGCTGCTATTTTTTCTCATTCTGATAGACTAAAAAGACTTTCAGGAGATACCAAAAAAAAAAAAAAGAACAGAAATATGAGTTGTCACATTCCTGTTCTTTCAAAGTGAATTTTAGAAAGCAAGTCAGATTAGTTACTGAAATATGTATTCAATTTATAATCGCTAAAACTATTATTATATGTTCATTTAGTTTTTAATTGGCTGGTAAAAGTGCTCTTTTTGACATTTAATAAGCATTCACTTTAGAAACCTACTTTGCACATAATTAACCTTGAAATTATACACTTAATAATGTAGATAAATGGTTTTTGTGCATAGATATTAGAACTGTAGGAGGTGTTTCAAGATATCTAACATTTAGCCAATTCAGTTTTTTACACGTGTCTCTACTGCAGTGACTTAAGACTGGCAAGTGATAATTACTTTGCTAAAGGATTTAACAAAGGTTGCATATTGTTTTTAATACACAGAACAAATATCTAAAATGCATTTGCAATTGAAATTTGTAACCAATGTAGCCCCTGGGCCCTGCATATCCCTGGGCCTATACTGACTGTCGTTAGGTGTGGTAGTGGATATGAAATCCCCCTTATCTCCTGTGCCTCCACCAGAATCTTGTTTAAAGTCCTCTGGGTTGTAGAATCTTCTTCCTCTAGTAGTGGTGAAACTCAGCCCGACTTTTCACAGACACTTACAGAGTAAGGAAAACCACATCAATGCTGAAGAACTGCCATCTGGCATATACATTAGTCAAGTGCATGTGAGGAAATTGGTAACAATTGTAGGTATAAAACCCGAAGCTGGGTTCTAACCAAAGGTTAAACTTTGTAAAAACATTACCCACACAACATGGGAGGACACCACACAGAATGACAAATGGTGATGTAAAATAATCTTCTTAAATAAGAAACACGCAGAGTCCCTTGTATCTTGAGTGAGACTCGTCTCCACTAAAAGTGCCAAGTATATGTAACCCCACATTGGTGTTAAACTACCCTCAGCAGGTAAACCTCAAGCACTCATCACACTGGCACACACTCACAATTATGTCCCTCAAACTAACTAGGCTGACATTCCCCAGCTGGATCTGCAATCAGTCTATTGGAAGTAGTGATAGAAAGAGTTGCTCACAAAGTTGCTGGAGGGCTGCCAGCTCCTGACCCTATGGATGCAGAAGACACTTCAGACTGGATTTCCCCTGGATCCTGAACACAATGAATGCTGAACACTCTTTGAACTCTGGGTGCTGTGAACCCCTTGATACCCTGGTCTCCGGGTTAGCCCTGGTCTCTGGAGGGGTTCCAGCCACTTTGAACTTTTCAGCTGTCCCCACTTTAGCTGTAGGTTGGAAGAAGTTGGTGCACCTTCCTCTTCATTTCCCCAGCAACAGGCCAAGCAAGTCACACCAATGATATATGTTTTAAAATGATAATACAGCTGTAACCACAAAAATGCTTATTTAAGATTTTTAAAAATGATATGCTCTTACAGGTAAAACATTAAGAATTATTAATAATGCTAAAAAAAGAGAACACAGAGCCATTTTTATTTACAATTATGCAGATGCTTTCAGTAATCATTGTGTTTTTTCATTGTTACCCAAAATATGGCTTGTAACAGTGTCCCTCGTAGATTAGTAAAACACTAAGAGCCTTAAGTAGAGTAAGACATATTTTACACCAAAAGTGTAAGTGTAAATTAGAACAATTTAAACAATGCAATTATTTTAGTGTACAGAGGGGCACATATCTTAAGATATGCTTTAAGCAAATATTGCAATATGTGACAAAAAAATGCAGAGCTTCCCCTGTCGGGAAAAAATCAGCCCATCTGATAGCACTATTATTATTATTATTATTATCGTTTATTTATAAGGCGCCACAAGGTTTCCGCAGCGCCGTACACAATACAAACAATGGACATTACAGGGAATAACAGTACAATACAATAAACGAGTAGTACCAAGACTTCAGAGGCTCCAGGCAAGGCAAGTGTGTGGAGGTTGGAGCAGAAGAGAAGGTAGCGAGACAGGAGGGAGGAGGTCCCTGCTCATACGAGCTTACATCCTATAGGGAGGGTAGACAGGCGACAGGCACAGAGGATGTCGGAGGAGGGGAGCAAGCGCTCCCCTCTACTGAGGAGTGGAGTGAGGAGAGTGAGCATGGAGAGAGGGTTAGGTGGAAGGCTGGTAGGCAATGCGGAAGAGATGAGTTTTGAGTGCCCGTTTGAAGGAGCACAGGTTAGGGGACAAACGGATGGACCGTGGGAGGTCATTCCAGTGCAGGGGGGCAGCTCGGGAGAAGTCTTGAATTCTGGAGTGGGATGAGGTGATCAGAGTGGAGGAGAGGCGACGGTCATTGGCTGAACGCAGGGGCCGGGCGGGAGTGTGGATGGAGAGGAGATTGAAGATGTAAGGGGCAGTGGAGTGGGAGAGAGCCTTGTATGTGGGGGTAAGAAGTTTAAAAAGGATTCTGTAAGGGAAGGGGAGCCAGTGTAGGGCAAGGCAGAGAGGGGAGGCAGTAGAGGAGCGGCGAGAAAGGAAGATAAGCCTTGCAGCCGCATTGAGTATAGAACGAAGGGGGGCGAGGCGAGAGCGGGGGAGGCTGGTGAGGAGAAGGTTACAGTAGTCCAGCCGGGAAATGATAAGCGCGTGGATAATAGTTTTGGATGCTTCATGAGATAGGAAGGGCCGGATGCGGGCAATGTTGCGAAGTTGGAAGCGACAGGATTGGGCAAGGGATTGAATGTGGGGGGCAAAAGAGAGAGAGGAGTCGAGGGTGACTCCCAGGCAGCGGAGTTGGGGGACAGATGAGATAGTGGAGTTGTTGACAGTGATGGAGAGATCCATGTGGGATGGGGACTGAGATGGAGGGAAAACAATGAGTTCGGTTTTAGCAATGTTAATTTTGAGAAAGCGTGAGGACATCCAAGAGGAGATGTCAGCGAGGCAGTCAGATACACGAGAGAGGAGGGCGGGGGAAAGATCGGGAGAGGAGATGTAAAGTTGAATATCATCGGCGTATAGGTGATACTGAAGACCGAATTAGGTGATGAGAGCACCGAGGGAGGTAGTGTAGAGTGAGAAGAGTAGAGGGCCAAGAACAGAGCCCTGAGGGACTCCTACAGGGAGGGCGGAGGGGGGGGAGGAAGATCCAGAGATGGAAACAGAGAAGGAGCGTTTGGCGAGGTAAGAGGTGAACCAAGTGAGGACAGAGCCAGAGAGACCGAGAGAGTGAAGGGTCTGCAAGAGGAGGGGGTGACTAGAGCTAGAGCTATGCCCACACCCCTGGGTGAGTTTCAGTGGTTGGCCATAATGACGCGTGTGGTACTAGAAAGAGTTGCTCGTATTGGGCCTGATGCAGAATGGAACGTAAGTTCTATGCAAATTGTGATTGGAGAAAGTTGGGCGAGAGTTGAACGCAAGTAAGGAAACGGTTCACTCGACAACAGCCTCAAGATACACCAGCTATTAGTCACTTACCGATGTGCAATGTTCTGCATGACCCGTATGGTCTTCACAAAAACAATGCAAACGTCATTTCTATGAGATTACATGTAAATGTTATTTTGCTCAGGAGCTTAGCATACATTTGCTGATGTAAATGAAAATAAAATAAATTCCCTTTTACCTGTAACCCAGTGTGCCACAAGCTTTGAACTTTCACCCAGAATCAAACTGTCAATCAGATTATATTGGCAGCTTGATTAAAAACACTGACAGCTGTGTAAGTAGTTCCACTACCATGGCACAACTGATTGACTTCACTATCCTGAGTGTGTGTGTATGTGTCAGCTTTTGTATTGTCCTCACTAGTATTGGAATCACTAGTATTGCACCAGGGTCGATCAGGTGCAAAAGAAATGCCTGTGTCAAGTGCATTTGCAACAGTTTGAAAAGTCTGCCTCTGATCTTAGTTTGACCTGTACATTGGAGAATGTCAAAACTCTGATTCAAGCTCTGTTCTGCACACTCAGCCGTAAGGGTTGATGTGTCTGAGATAAGAACAACTTTGCATCAATCGCTATTGCGAATGCCTATTTTCTGAGCATGTGCATTGCAAAATAACTGACATACGTTCAAAACAGCTACTTATATTCCACTCTGTATGACCCACATGGTGTTCTTTTTAGCTAACAGCCAAGTAGTCTACCAGTATGTTTTAGAAGTGTGGGAGAAACTGGAGCACCTGGAGAAAACCCACACTAACAGAAGGAGAACATATAAACTTCACACACGGCCCTGAGCAGGAATTTAACTCATGATCTCAGCACTGTGATACAGCAGTGCTAACCACTGCGCTGCGGTACTATCCCATCAAAGAAAAGGGATGACTTTATATTTTTAGATGTAAAATTGTATTTTATACCCCAGTTGCTTTAAGGCGTTCACCTTAATACCTTAATGATACCGGATTCCTGCTGTTAAACGGTGTATTAATATAAGACCAAAGACCATATATTTCTTAAGACCTGAACCATAATACCTTTAATGTAAATTTATCTTTGTATAAACCTTTAAGTCTTAATAATAAAATTATGTGAGTTGGAACTTTATTAAAAGTAAACTATTTACAAGTGTAGGTGCAAATGTAAGTGTATTTGCTCTGGTTACATGTGTGATTGCATATCTACCCTGGTATGACGTGGCGTACTAATTGCAATCACACAGAAAACTATTACAATCAATATTTCTTAATTTAGAACCACTTCATCCAATTATTCGACTTCGAATAAGGTAATTTCCAAACACCCCCTTTCTCCTATGTAAAGCCGCAAAATATGCATTCATTGTGCAGTTGCATAACAACGTTGTGTAGACTTACTATATATGTACTAGGTAGATGCATTAGATTTGCATACATATCTTCATAGAGGACCATTGTATAATGATATCTTATATAGAGTATTTGTCAAACTTAATTATCTAGTTTACCTGTTAATCAAAAGTTTATGGTTGCATACATTTTTTCTGAGTGTTCCTTAAAATGCAGCCAGGTGGGTGCCAGAGATAAAGTTGGTCCATTATTTAATCAATTGGACTTAACAAACGTTGTAGACCGTTCAGAAGCAATATGATTATGGGTTCAGAAGCAATATGATTATGTTCTCTGTGAGCCATAATACCTGGAGAAAGATAGGTGTAGGCCAATCCAGACATTTTGGAACCATACAACTCACTATAGAAAACAAAATGCACCAGTAGGGGTATAAAGTGAGGATGCAAACTTTTTCTGATTGTGTGCTACTTTGTTGGGAGGCTGAGCATGGATCCAGGTCCTGTCAGTCTGATCTATTCATTGCTCATTTACGCAGCCGTGTGAGATGGTAACCTAGGCCATGAGACACAGAGCTATTCCTTACTTTCATAGAGGACAAAAGGCTTGGATGCTGCTTTTCAATTGCTACTCATGGACTGTGATTTATATATTGTGCTGTTCAATCAAAGTAGTGATACAGACCCTCTAGTGGTTAGTTCACAGTTCCTTCTGCAAGCCTTTGGGTTAAAACCTGTAAAGTGGAACTATTGTTGTGCTATGTGAATTTTTAAATAAAATTAACTTCTTTTACCCTTTTGGGCTTGTGCCTTAATTACTAAAAGAACCCACTAGAGGATACTAACCCTTGAATCTTCACAATCTGTCACTCCCCACTCCCATTGACCCACAGCAGGTTCCCCACTCTCACTTACCTTCTGTGCCACTCCTCTGAAAGTCGCCATGGCTCTCCTCTCCGGGTGCCATCTTGCGGTTTCTGCACATACGTGGACTCAGCGACTGTCATTCATTTATTCTTTTACTCAGTGTAGCCCAATCAGCTGTTCTGTTCCACTATTTAAGGCACCTCCTGCATACCCAGGGTGCCAGATCTTCCAGTTTCTTCTCCTGATCAGACCGCTGCTATCCTGGCTTCAGTTCTCCTTGTGTCTGCAGAGCATTCCTACCTGTCCTGCTTCCAGCTCCCAGGGTGTGCTTTTCTCCTCTCCAGCTGCAGATCATAACAGCACTCTGGGGTTCTGACTATAGGGGCTCCCTAGCACCCCAGGATCTCTGCAAACAAACCTCAGCTACAGATCATTGCACCATTCTGCAAACCTGACTGTAGGGGCTCCCTAAAGTCCAAATTCCTTTGTGGGGGTACCTGGGGAACACCTCCTTCTCCATTTTGTGACATAATCATTCAGTTTAAAAGTGTTCTATTAAGAAATGTGTAACAATCACTGAAACTAAATTGCCCCTTCATATAAGAATAACAGTATACAGGCAACATTATTTTACCCATGAATTGGCATTATTAAGATCTTTGTGTTACTTGTTGTAATATAATTGCACTAATATTGATAATTGATGCTTAAGGAATCATAAGAGGGAATTCAATTAGCCGCATTGCTGTAAAAAATAACACGGCCTGCTCACTATTACCGTTATTACGGTAATAGTGCGCTTAAATACCGTTATTACGGTAGTTTCAATGCCGGATTTTTGGTAGCTACAGAAAAATCGGGTTAAATTTACCGTAATAATGGTAATAGAGTTATTGCGGCGTTACTTCGGGTGAAAATGAATTCCTCCCATAGTATGTATTCCAACGTATTAAGAATGTATTGATGAGATTATTAATAATCTTTGATTTACTGTATATATTTGTTGGTAAATCAAGCAGGACAAAAAAAGTGTATTACTTATTGGTTATTGTGTTTACATGAAGGAATAAAGTATATCAGTTTGTCATATTGCAAAATGATCCTATTCCAACCCAGACTAGGAGTGAGTATTGATCAATTATAGAATTTAAAAGAGGTTAGTCACTGAAAATATACATTATTAATATATTGTAAGAACAAAGTCTTAAATCTCATCCTTAAGTTAGGTAAATGCTTTTAACTTTGAATAAAAATCACCAACCCAGTGGGCTGTCACAATCATCTAATCTTTAGGTTGCCCAGTTCCGCTTGTCCACATATCTGTGGTTAAGTGTACTGTGGATAGAATGGCATTTTGTAGCCCAATAATTACATTTTTATGAGCCTTCTGGTAGAGGTGAGGAATAGCTTTTCTAGTAAAATGGTATCGTGATGGAATTTGGTAATGGGGATAGAAGACCTCAAGTAATTGTCTAAAGCCAGCTGCATCAATAGTGGATATTGGATGCAGATCTAATACTAGCATAGTCACCATGGTGTCTGTGATCAGCTTTGCGACTGGGTGACAGCTTTCATATGTTTCCTCTTGCAAATGATTGTTTAACAGTCAATTGTTGTAAACTAGTAGTAGTCTTCTTCTTGGTCTGCTTCTGGGTTAAAGATCCACACCGAGCAGCACCAGCAGCAGCAGCAGTGGGCCTAATGCTCAAGGATTCTTCTGATGAGTCCTGGTTGGTGGAGGAGTCATCTCGCCTTAGAAACTTGGATTCAGGACTAACTCCGATCACTTGTGAGGATGTCGATGATGAAGGTGTCTGGGGTGTAGATTGCAGGTGCTGAGATCTAGTTGAGAGAAGGTAGCTAGCTGATGCTGCACTGCTTGTTGTTATTTTTTAGCATAAGTTTCTGATTTTTACAAAAGCTTTCCATGAACTTGCTTCAAATGGCACAACATGGATGAGGTTCCTATATGGTTAAGGTCCCTACCTCTACTGACTGTGCTTTACAATGCTAAAAATGGCTAGACAACTGTTGTCAGGATTTGGGTAAAAATAATTCCACACATAAAAGGTGAATTTTTTCACAATGGCACAAAGGACAATGGCCCTCTTCTTATCACTGACAAGAACTACTGCAGTCCTTGTTTGAAAGTGTATGAAAATAATATTATGACCTGTGAGGTGGTTAAAATTGACTGCAAATGACTTGAAATTAGTGTTATTCTTGTTAATAATAATGTAGTAATATATATACATATATATATATAAATATATATATATATATATATATATATATATATATATACAAAAAAAAATATACAAAACATACAATACAGTGGGAAATAAGGAATTGTGTATTCTTTGTTTAAAATAAAGGACTCTTTCTGCAGTTTTTATGTGTGTGTGCATTTAGCACTTTAAAATGTGGCTCTGAAGGTCCTAATGGAGTCTAGATATCAGAACATGCTGGCACTTGTACTTTTATATACCACAAGTATGCTCTAACAGCCTATTGCATATGGCTATGCTGGCAGTTGTCGTTCTAGCACTTTTTAAAATTTATTTTCTATTTTTCAATACACATTTAATTGACAGTCATCATTTTCAAGTTGATGATGAGGACTGCCCTATCTAGTATATTACTGTATAAAAATACATGTTGGGCCTGAGTCATTAAGGAAAGTAAAGCAAAAAAAAAAAAAGAGTAACTTTGCACCTGCAAAAAAGCATGCGATATTGGAGGTGAAGGTAAATTTAAAATGTGAGGACAGATTTATAGTTGGGATAGAGCATGTCCTAGATCAACTTTAAATTTCAGTGTAAAAATAAAGTTAAGTTAGCTAAGTATTTGTGGGCTACATGAAAAAACAAACAGTATTTTCCTTATGTGCAAAATAATAAACTAATTTGAACTAGAGATGCTCAGGCTCGGCTCCCCGAAAACCAAGACCACTCGAACTTAGCAGATCTGAGTACCGAGCCGAGCCAGCTCTGTACTTTCGCACTCCCTCGAAATTGAAAATGAGGCAAAACGCCATTGTTACATCGTCGGATCTCGCGAGTTTTGGATTTTATAAGTACCGCCCTCCACGGCGATCCAGCGCCATTTCACAGAGAGACACAGAAAGGGTAGCACGGTTCTTGGCAGTCTCTAGTGCAGTTGGGCAGCGTCATAGCTAGAATAGAGAGAGGAGGGGTAGCAGTGTTCTTCAAAGTCTCCAGTGACATTCTACTGAGGTATAGCTCACACATAGACAGTGAAACAGGAGAGCACCATTGCTAATTGTCATTGCTGAAATAGAAATAATAGGGCTGGCAGTCTTGTTCTAAATCTGCAGTCACATTGTACTGTTTTATATAGCTAACAAATTGCTAAGGCTAGATGACTTCTCCCCTATCCAGGATTACTCTGAAGAAATCCCCCTCATCCTGTTGCAAATGCAAAGTGGTATCCTACATTTGTGTATCACCAGCTACACTAAGAGGTATACTGATGACAACCTGTTTGAAATACTAGGGGATGTCATTGCAACATGGTTTATCCTGTTTGGACTCTCCTGAGGATATTTCATTTATGATAACGCCACCAATATTGTGAGAGCATTACAGCTGGGTGAAATTCATCACATTCCCTGCTTTGTTCTCACAATCTACTTGGTGGCACAGAGCTTTTGAAAAATGACAGGGACGTGCAGGAGATGCTGTCTGTGGCCCGAAAAATTACGGGTCATTTTTGGCATTCTGTAACAGCATGTAGAAAATTGCAGCAGCTGCAAGAACAATTTATTTTGCCCTGCCACCAACTGACGCAAGAAGTGGTTATAAGGTGGAATTCCATACTTTATATGCTTGTGAGGATGGAGGAACAGCGAAAAGCCATCCATGCTTACTCCACAAGCCATGACATTGGGAAAGGAGGGGGAATGTATTTTAGTTCAGTGCAGTGGAAAATACTTTCCATGTTGTGCAAAGTGCTGAAACGATTCAAAGTAGTCACCTGTGAACTGAGTTCAGACACTGATAGCTTGAGCAAAGTGATTCCCTTAATTAGATTTTTGGAAAAGCACCTTGAAACATTGTAGGAGGAGATGAAATTAAGAAATTACACTAAGAACGCCGGACTTGTAGATGAAGTACTTTAATCGCTTCGCCAGAATCGAAGAGTTGTCAACTTCTGGAAATCGTATCACTACATTTTGGCAACTATGCCTGATCCTAGGTTTAAGAGTTATGTCTTCTCTTTATTTCCCACTGTCCAAGATCACAAGAGACGCAATGAGCTCCTGGTGAGCAAGTTGACAGCTGGAGTGGTACCTAACATGACGGCGTCCCCTCCTTCAGTATCTCAGGCTACTGCTGCTAGAAAAAACTAAGCTTTTCTATAAGACCCAAGGATGAAGCAGATGATTCAGCAGAACATTTTTACATTTGGTCTGGTCTAAAAGAATTGTCCAAAAATCGTGACGGCTCTGTCGTAAAATATAAATATAAATCTGCCGTATAAATTCCACATTTACTGGCATTCAGATCAAAGTAGAGAGTCTTCTGTAATGGTGGATTTCAGCCAGGAATAATTAATATTGAGCGATAATGATGTACATACTGATGAGAGTGAGGATGATGACAATGTAAGAGAAGGAAGCTAGCTGATTCTGGAATTCTTATCAATATTTGGGTAAAAATGACATGTTGGTAATTTTATCTTTTTCTATAGTAAGATGTCACCTTTATTAAAGCTGTATTTTTTTTCTTTAAAAAGCTAAACTTTTTTTTACATTTTTGTTTTTGACATTTATGTTACAGAGACTTCTGTAGTGCTGGTTTCCTGCAGGGTTGAATTAATATTGTGTTAGGATGATGTACACACTGATGAGGGTGAGGATGAGGCTGAATATGATGACAACAACATGTTGCCACTGTAGAGTTCATTTACAGCACTGTTACCTTAGCTGTCTTAAGTCCATCGTCACCTTGTTTTGTAGGGGGCCCAAACAAACCAAGCACTTCAGCCACAAAAGTGGCACTCCTTTTTGCTGAAGTGCTTGGTTTGTTAAAGTGTGCATGTCCTTTTTAAGATCCATTATAAGGGTGGGTGGGAGGGCCCAAGGACAATTCCATCTTGCGCCACCTTTCTTTTCTGCCACTGCTGTTTTGCAATGTTTCCTATATGTGCTATGAACTGCCGCGTGTTTGTGTCATGATGTGTGATTTTAGGATATTTTAGCTATTTTTCAAAAAAATACAGATCCAAAATCAAAACATCTCTAATTTGCACCCCTTGCATTGCATTATTGTTTGTCCACAAAAAAACTTACTATTTTTTAGCTTTGCTCTCCTTAATGACTCAGGGCCTTTATGTGTATCTTTATGCTCTTTAAAGCCTGACATGCTATTTTCAGTTGCTGGAAATTATCACGAGTACGAGTGCAATGTGTTCCTACACAAACGCACATATCTTAAAAAAAGATTATTTCTCACATAGTCAGGATTATAGAAACCTACTCACGAACAGAGCATTTCCAGAATAATTTTAGTAAAAATGAAAATATAAATGTGGAGCCCACTCAGTCATCATGGCATATGAGTAAATAATTTGGCTGTAATTTTGGGTGTACAAGCTGCATCAAATTGGCAAAGCAATATATTTGTTAACAACTTAAATTAAAACACACATTTTACGCTGCACATTGTTGTGATTTTAGCTATTCATTTCATAATAACAGATTTAAAGGAAATTATGTTTTTTCCCCCTATTAATTAAATAACTGAAATGGAAAACTATTTTATATACCTTTTTATATAATATATCATACTAGTACATGTGGAGGCACATAATTCATGGTGGATCTATTTATCATTTACATCCTTATTTCATGTTCTATTTCTCTGCACTAAGCATAACCCCCTTGCATTGATTATGGGTAGCTGGTACATGGTACTATGAAAGGCCACATTCTGAAGAAGCACTGAAAGTATCATGAGATTTTCATATTTAATGGTTTATTTTAACTGGAACATAATACAGGATGACACATGAAAAGATCAGGAGCCATAAACAACCAGTTGGGAATCTAATCCAATGATAAGCAGCTTCTGTGTCATGAGTACACATGTTAATATTTATTTCAAAGTGGTTCTCAAACTGCTTCATGAAATCAGTTCTAAAGTTTGAGTAAGGCCTATAGGTTTGACCATATTTGAGTTGTTTCAAAACTGTTCAAGCTTATTCATGCTTAAATGACTTCATTTTATAATACAATTAATGGTTTAACATTTGAACAGCAAACTCAAACTTCAAACTCAAAGTAATGTTCTCTGCTCAAATTGAAAAAAAATTAAAAATCTACACAAATAGGCACAATTTACAATATATTTAATGCCTTTTGTTTTAACTGCAATCAGCAAAATTTGAACTGTGAATTCAGCGCCAACATTTGAACTTAAATTGAATTGCACTAAAATATCATATAATATTCGTACTGCAAATAAGTTTTGAGGCCCTAAAACTGGCTAAATTTAATTGCATTTCAACCGGATAGAATAATTCTAACATCTTTATTCATGAGAATGAAACTCTGAAATGAACACTGTAATGTATTTTGCTAGGAGCCTCTGGGACTGCATTAACTAGTTCTTGTTTAGTAAAGACACTATAAATACAGATAGTAAACATCTATGTTAACATTTTCTGCTCCAGTATTAGACTATTCTTATATATGAAGCAGGTCTTTAGGTCTGTTTTACACAGCAGTGCAGAAATATCATAAATAGTGTGGCACCCGAACAAACCAGGGAGAACGCAGGCTATAGTTGCCTGAGGGTTTAAATTTTGTTTTAATATTTTGCATTTAGTTTTGTTTCTTAACAATAGCCATTTATTTGCCCCCATAATTTCTTTAATTTTTTACTTTATAGCACCTACAAAAAAATCATTATGCATGCCAAAATCATCATCTTTTGTCACATTAGATCATGAACATTGCAATAAATTAAATTAAACTTTTCCAGCACTATTTACACATTTCGCATTACAACATTCAACTAATGAAAAAAAGGTTATGAAAATTTATAAAAAATTAAAAACTAGAATAACAGGGTTGGAAAAGTGATAAGTCCCTGGATTTAATACTTTTTAGATCCACCTTTTTCTGTAATTACAGCCATCAGTCAGCTTTGTGCACCTAGATTGGGGAATATTTACCCATTTTTCCTATCAGAATTGTTCAAGTTCAGTCAAATCTTGTTTTGAGTGGAGATTGACGTCTTACAGTCCATCCACAGATTTTAGGTTAGAGCTCTGACTTGACCAGTCAAGGTTATTCACCTTCTTTTCCTTAAGCCACTGCGTTGTTTTCTTGGTAATATAATTTGGTTCAACGTCATGCTGAACGGTGAAACACCTGCCCATCTACAGCTGTCTAACAGACGGCCACAGGTTTTCCTCAAGAATTGTGTGTACTTGGCAACATCCATCTGACCCTCAATACTGGCCAATCACAGACAATCATGACAATAACATGTTGCCACCAAAATGCTTCACAGTAGGTATAGTGTGTTTTGGGTGGAGTGCTATGCTTGGTTTGTGGCAAAAATTGTGCTTGGGGTTCAATCTTGGTGTCATCTGACCATACAACCTTTTGCCACATCAGAATCTTCTACGTATTCTTTGCAAAGTTGCCATTGGCCCCCTGGTAGCTTCCTTGATTAATATCCTCATGGCTCTGTCATCCAGTTTGGAGGAACGGCCCAATCTAGGCAAAGTGTTGGTGGTGCCATACGGTTTCCACATCTTAATAATGCTTTGAACAGTACACAGAGAGAGAGTAAAACCCTTGAAATATTTTTGCATTCTTCTCCTAACTTTGCCTTTCCACATGAATACTGAGGTGACTTCAAATACGCCTATAATCTGTATTACTGACATGTAAATTTTTATCATGTAAAAGTAAAACAAATGAACACTAGAGTTACAATAAACATCACTATGCACATTCAATGAATATGCTGTTTAACCATACCGTGTGCAGTGCAATCATATGTTCACATTGTAGTAAATCAGTAGTAACATGGAGTTGGGATCATTAGGTGCCTCCTAAATGTTTCCCTGCTCTTCAAATGTTCTTTAAAGTACTTCAATGGTGATTATAGGAGCAATGATGCTGTTCCAGTGCTTGCCTGTCAGTATATTTACTAATGATTCTTATTTATACTCCTGTTTTGAGTCTGGCCTTTCTCTAGTTTGCTACCCAAAGTTCATTGCTTTGAACATTGACTACTCTTCTTATCACCACCTACCTTGACCTTCAGTGTACACCTCTCTGCCTGCTTCGATCTTTAGGCATACCCTGCCTATTCCATGAAGGTTTCTGCACAGACATAGCTTCTGATCTGTGTAAGTACATTTCCTGTTATAGCAGAGTATCACATGAATGCAGTCTCCAATATGTCTAGCACTAGAGTCACTTTCAGAATAAGCCACTACTACTACCTGCCTGAGAACTTAAGGCAACCAAACACTGGTGTTCTGTTCTAAAGGAAAGGATACTGGTATAGGTGAGGATCAGAACTAACTTGTTTCTAAGGGGTTTATACTAAGAATTTGGACAATTGGCCTCACATTACAATCAGCCATATTAAATTTATACAAGTCTTGCCCAGGTGTTGGCTAACAGCTTCAGGTCCTTTTCCAAATGGTACAGGAACTGTGATCCACAGTCACAGCCCAAAAAGGGGCCTCTAGTGCTCCTTAGGGTATTACTAAATCTAAGGGGTATATTTACTAAACTGTGGGTTTGAAAAAGTGGAGATGTTGCCTATAGCAACCAAACAGTTTCTAGCTGTCATTTTGTAGAATGTACTAAATAAATGATAACTAGAATCTGATTGGTTGCTATGGGTAACATCTCCACTTTTTCAAACCCACAGTTTAGTAAATAAACCCCTAATTAATCCCAAGATGAATTTATCTGATTGGTTTTTGGGCAACCTTAAACTATTCAGTGAAAGTTGCTAATTATACTTTAGATTGAAACCTCGCTCTTCAGGTTCCAAACAACAATGTGTGGTAATAATAATATTGTTATTGCAGGGAGATTCTCAATCTTGGGCTTTAACACAGCACTCTCCACATTGGATACATTCTCTGAGTGTCTAAGGCTTCTTCATGATGACTCACCTCTGCTGAGACCCACTTACATAGCGGGGTTGTTGATCTGTGGAGGAACATTATTCTGAATTTTGACACTGTGCACAGAATTGGAACAACCCAGCATTACATAGACAATTTAGGTTGTCCAAATTATGGACTTTTTGATGAGTCTAGCTTCAGAAACCCTAGAGAGCATTATGCAGTTGACCATTAAAATTGATTGGCAAAATGTAAATTGTACATATCAGTTCCTTTTACTAATTGTTCTCCTGTAGATGCTGACTTCCTAGAATGTATGCATATAGGAGCTTTTAGTTGCCTGTCAAGGAAGGAAAAAAATCGGCAAACGTGTGACTTATATTTATTCCGTAGAGAGGAGGGTCACTTCACTCACTTTTACCCCAGAAATTCAGAAAACTACATGACTTATATCAGTTGAATGAAACTCATCTAGGTTCTTCTAAAAATATACTTATATTGCCAGTTAATTTATTGCTTGAGGGCAAAGTAGTATTATAAAATTTATTGATAGTGGGCTACAGGAAGTTTTTTTTGATGCTGCTTTGCTTAAGTTTGGCAACTCAAACTCTATTATTTATTGGAATCTGTGATTGTCAGGTGGGGACAAAACTGTAAAAAAAAATGTATAACCTTCACCATTCGCCCTTGTCAGACACCGTCTGCACACTGTGCATACATGCCGGGGACAGACGTCTGTCCTCTGTTCCATGTCACGTCCAGTTGCCTAGCAATGGGATGTACTTCCGGTTTCTCTGCGCGCGCATGCGCAGTGTGTCTGCCTAGCCGCGGAATGCTTCTCTCCCCTGCATGTCGGCTGGTAGGTGCATCTGACCACCGAAATCAATTCCAACCTATCAGGGGTCAAATTAGGGTATTTTAGCCACCTCTTTCCATTAGTCTGGTGCCAGAGTATTGGTTTCACCAGCTCCAGCTTCCTGTTTCCTGTACCCTTGTTCCTGTTATTTGCTGCATTGTTCCTGACCATTCTCTCGGCCTGCGATTTGGCTCTGTTCATTATCTGGATTCTGTCCTCTGGCTTACTTCTAACCATCCCCCTGGATCACTCTTCTGTACTGCACTATTGTTTGGTATCCGACTCGGACTGTACGACCATTTCTGTTCTACACTGATAACTAATTTGGAGAACTGCGACCTGCGCACCTCACGCAGCCAAGTCCATAACTCCTTGCGGGGGTCCCTGGTGAATACCGGGGCTGCGTTAGACTCTGAGCCTCCCTGTTTAGTTGCGCCAATATCAGTCAGTAGTATCCATAAAAGCAATTATCGTGACAGCCCTTCAGCTACTTTTGTTAAAATATTCCACAACCTTATAGGGGAATTTTCTGATGTTTTTTGAAAAATAGCAGCAGGTAGAAATCCCCCTTATCGGAAGATTGAATGTGCCATAAGCTAATTCCTGGTTTAAAACTTCTCAGCCCCTGAGTATAAGGCCATGGTGGAATATAGAAGTGAAAACGTAAAAAAAATATATTTATTAGCCCTTCTGTGTCTCATATAGGTGTTAGTTTTTTTTTATATCTAAGAAAGGGGAAGAAATTGAAAACTTAACATAGTGTAGCATCTACATACAATACACTAAAATCTTTGTATTGAGTGCCCAAATACAAATGTTCCCCTGACCTCTGAATTGTGTGTTCAGATTAGGAGGGCTAATATAATTTCTAGAATTGATTTGTGCATAAAATCTAGTTAGAGAGGGAGATAAATAGAAAACTACATTTAATACTCATAATGGGCATTTTGATTAATTAGCCTTCAGATTAAGAAGCAAAAAGCCTTCACTGTCCATAACAAACTCATGCCAATGAATCCATTTAACAAGAAGGGAGGATGTTGCAATAGAGTATAGAGTAAGGGACGCCTGATGTCTCAATTTCAAAACTAAAATTGAATTTTAGCAAAACGGTTTTGGTTAGAAGGAGGTGAAGAGTGTTTCCAAAGTTAGGCAATCACTACTCATACAGCAATGAGGATGTGACACCATATATACATATGATGCCTCAGGATCTCATCTGGGTATAAGTGATAGAGGGCCAAAAGTTTAATAATATCTTAGTAACCTTATGTGCCAGGGCAAAAACTTCTGCCCATAATGGCTGGATAACAGGGCACACCCAAAATAGATGTAAAATGTCACCCATTTCACCACAATCGCGCCAGCAAAAATTATAGATTTAGTGTGCAGGCCATCTTTTGTGCAATCTAGCATGCACAAGATAATGTCTATAAAGTAGTTTCAAAAACAATTCCAAATGATTAGCACAGTTGGACATTTTATGTGAATGATTATATATAATTTTTCACTGCTCTAGGGCTAAAGAAAGGTGGATATTAGATTCCAATTTGAACTGGCTAGATAGCTGTGCTAAATCCAGCACTAGAGTCAAATGTTGGTATCAAAAATGATGCTACCTCTATTATCTCTCTTAGTCAATTTAGCATGGAGAAGTGGTGTGGAAAACTGACAAGGGCAATAGTGGTATAGGAGGACATTGATCCAATGGTGCATCTGCAGTTATTTATAAAAATCTGTCGAAGGGATGTGAAATGTCTCCTGCAATTATGCAAAGGTGCAAAGGCCCTCAGAAGTGAATAAAGTGGTAGCAGAGGAGATTCCCTTGGCAGTCCATATGGATAAATTAGGATCAGGGGAAAGTTTAGCATAACCATACATTTTTTGGTCAATCCAATGGTCCTGTCCCAGACTCTTAGGGCATCTAGGATGGAGGAAGGAGAGTGGAGGATCATGGGAAGTCATATCAAATCTGCAATAGGAAAGGAGAGGTTTAGAGCCCGCTCCAGTTCTACCCAGGCTTATGATGGATGGGAGGTGCCAAATCTCTGATCTGGGAAATGATACATGCATGCCTCCTAGTATTTGACCAAGTTAGGTAGAGCAAGGCCTCCTTTCACATGAACAAAGCCATTTGATTAAACAACAAATGCAAAGGTTTGCCCTTCCAGATATAATTGAGTATGAGCGAGTGGAGCATATCAATAAACTTTTTAGGGGTTAGGTATAGTGTTGTTCAAAAAACATTCAATAGCTTGGGAAGTAACATCATTTTTAAAGCACCCACCATACCCAGACAGGAGACCTCGTAACCCATCCAGGAGTTAGACAATTTCATGCGCTGCGTAGTTAGTGTAGGATAATTAACTTCAAATATGTCAGAAAGCTTCAAAGGGAATTCCCAAGTAAGAGATATAGCTCTCCATCCAGACATATTGAAAGCATTTTTTTGAAACGATTCAACGTCTCAAGCGGTAAATTGATAGGGAGGGCCTCTTTGGTTGTATTTAATCTATAATTGGAGGCCCTGCTATAGTTGTCTAAAATCTGGTGCATCGGCATTAAAAAGGTCTCGAGGCTGGTCATTAAAAGGAGAAAGTCAACAAATAGTTTCAGGCCGTTGCTAGTCCCAAGAAGAGTTAGGCACCCATAGGTCATAGAACGACATAGGTGTTCCGCTAAAGGCTCAATGGCTATATAAATGAGGGGAAACAAGGGACACCCCTGTCTGGTGCCATTTGTAATACAGAATTTATCCAAAAAGAAACCATTGCTAAAGGACTCTCCTTGTGTTATTTGAAGCCTGGCTGCCCATTATATGAGCCTCCAACATTTCCTCTGGAACCCCGCCACCGTCAGTGCCTACATTATAGAAATTGACTTAAACAGGTAGAAAATCATTTTGAAATGTAATATGGAAATCTTTAATATACCCATCAGGTATTTAAAGTAGTGTTTAAAGTAGTTCACTGTAATTATGGGTTTGGTACCCTTATTTTAGGGTCCATTATGCTTACAAAGGGATGGTAACCAATCAAGGCATAAAATCATGCAGGTGTAGGACAACACCTATATGGCAAACAGGTCGAAACAAGTGACAATAATATTAAGACATAGGTTGGCCACTTAGGCAAAAGTTAGAAGCCGTTCAAGTACCAGTGACTCTCTGGAGCTACAAAGGCAACAAAAAGAGAGAGTGGTGAAGTGCTTAACAGTCCAGAACTTGCTATGGACCTACATATACAATCACACCTAGAAGCCACTATATAATGCTATCTTACCATAAATTTGGGGAGTACAATTATTGAGATTTGTACAATGTCCTTGTTAAAAAGAAAGTACAGCTAAATGTATTAAAACCCACATAGGTGAATACTGCAGCCAAGTGGAGAAGAGGAGCTTCTGTAGTTAAATATGGTGTCAGTAGTTCTTATGCTAAGGTGGGTTGTGATGGTATATAATAAACTGCAGTTCTGGATGAAGGAGCAGGGGTTAAAGCAGGATGTCTAAAACTCCAGCTATAGATGTTCAGCACTGGCTGGTGAAATAATCTATAGCTGTGAAGTAGTATGGCTGTTACTTCAGTAACCAAGAATATGTATATGGAACAGTACCCTGGTGGTCATGTGAGCCTAGAAAAGTGGGGTATGCAAAGGACCTCACACTGATAAGAGCAGTGCCAAAAAGAGTGTTGCTCTGACAGCTGAGAGTGTGGGGCACAGGTTGGATGTTACTTAAAAGGTGCTCGAGGTAGAATTAAGTCAGGAGTTACAGTACACTGACCTATTGATGGATGTAGCAGGTTGTCGCTGGAGCTCTACTCCAGTTCCAGAGCTTGCAGCATGATACAATAGAGTAAAGCGTGCTAGTCGCTAGATGACCGACCTGTGTGTAGAATATTGCCAGTCAAGCTGAAGACTTCGAGCCAAGACAGTACTGCTAGATAGGAGAGGGGTTCAGGAGCACTGTTGCAGTTTTGATAACTTTTCTGACAAGAGTAGCACTGCAGACATGTGAGTAAGGTGTTGTGAGTGCCCAGGTAAAAGCAAGTCAGGTCAGTTGAGTGGAGATGGTGCACTTCTGTAAGCAGTCCACAGCCTCCAGATGAGTGAGTCAGCTACTTGGGATGTTGGGGAAGTGGTACTGGGTGATTAGTTTACTAGAAAGTGGGGGGAAATATCCGCAACAGTTAATTATGGATAAGTAATTGCCGGAGCTTCAGATATGTGTGGCTGCACTTGATGACTTCCAGGCCATGCCTTCATTTTGCATTTTTTTTTAGAGGAAACTTTCCTCAGCAGAAATTAATTATGATGTAAGGAATCATGATCTTTTAGCTATTAAGTGGGCTTTTTCAGAGAGAAGACATTGGTTTTGGGGACTTCATCCCATTGTAGTTTACAAGGACCATAAGAATCTACAATATATTGAGTGCACTAATAGATTGCATCATTAACAGGCACGTTGGGCACTTTTGTTTCCAAAAATTGACTAAATCCTGAATTGAATCCTAGACAGGCAAGGTGAGCACTTTTTTTTCAAAATTTGAATTCACAATTACATAGAGACCAGAGAGTAAATGTATCAAGCTGTGAGTTTCTGGCAGGTTTGAAAAGTGGAGATTTTGCCTATAGCAACCAATCAGATTCTAGTTATAATTTATTTAGTACATTCTACAAAATGATAGCTAGAATCTGATTAGTTGCTATAGGCAACATCTCCACTTTTCAACCCCCCTGTAAACTCGCAGCTTGATACATTTACCCCCAAGACTTCAAATTCACATCTAAGATCGGTCAAGATTAAATTATATTTCCAGACCTAAATATTACAAAAAAATCAATATTTAATAGCAAAAAAATTACTTAAAAAAGTTACAATATGTCAGTGAACAGCAAAAACTATTTTCACTATTCCTGTGTTTACCTAGACAAATGGAAAAAACAATATCCCTTTATACCAATTTTATGTACCAAAAGAGATAATTATGAACAATAAATTTCACTGTATGGAAAAAGATTCAAGGATAGAAGCTATACAGAATATCTAATAAAAGATATAATTAAAAAAAGCAATACAATACAAAACCAATGAAGAGAAAATGGAAAACATGCCTTTTATTCTTGAATATAACTGTCAGGATAAAAACAAACATTCTCCAAGGTGATTCCATTATTGTTGAAGAGATTCCAGCAAAATAATATTTCCTCTTTAGAAAAAAATTTGAAAGTCTAGGTAGCTCCTTGCTTCCCGACTACATATTAGATCAAATGGCGTTTACACAAATGTAATGTGAATATAAAATAATTTCAGAACTCAAATAATACTCAAAAACACAAAATCACTGGTACTATGAACTACATTTAGTTTCATAAAGTGTAATAGCACACCAGTTACATATCTTTTATAATGTTTTTGCAAACTTAAATATATAGGAAATATATTTAAGAAAGATCTGAAAATTATAAATAGTTTATTAGACAACCATTCAGTTTCTAAACATTCCAAACAGTACCATGAGTCCAATCACACAAACCTATGGAATTTGCAAGGGAAAGATAGGTAGACCTAACATGAATGTGTACTGGATACAGAAGTTCCAAACTCTCCTTATTAGAGATGTCCAAGCTTTGGTAACCCCAAATCTGGAGGGAGGGGTTACTATTATTTATTCCTTGCCTCACTTCATGCAAAGTTTTTTTGTCAATCACCATAGTGCTACAGCTATGGCTACTCTAATCCAGTTATGAAAAGACACTAGGGGGCAAATGTATTAAGCTCTGATTTTGAAAATCCAGCGATTTTCTCACGGGTGTTTCATCTCGCAGATGTATTAAAGTGAGATTTGATGTAAAATCGCCAGAGATGTGTTTCTGTCAAAATCGCCATTTGCAAAATCGATAGAGATCAAACTCCCAAATGTTTGCCACTCTAGCTATACAAGTCTCAAATATATGAAGCTGCGATTAAGCAATCTCTCCCGAGTTTGCTTTAAAAATGACTAAATACAGCACGCTGCTTCCTAGCTGCGTGATTAGTAAACACATCACTGTTACACTGTCCGTCTATAGAGCTGGCGGTCCGGCAGCTGTCAAAAGTGTAAAAATAGATAGATGTAAATTAAATTAAAAAAAAAAAGTGTGGGGTCCCCCAGTCCGAGCACTATTAACCCTAGTGCTGCCAACCTACTGCTGGTTGCGAAAAAATCAGGGAAAATTTTTGCTTTAGGTCCCCCCGATTTTCACTCAACCAGCACTAGGCAAACCAGCTGGGGTGGGTGGCACTGTAGTAGGGGGACACGCGGCAGGGAACCCCCTCTCATAATGACAACTAACCCCAGGCTGTTCAGCGCTGGCTGTATTCTCTAGGGAGTGGGGTCTGCTGTAAAAAACGACCGGGCCCTCACTCTGGGAACACCCAGCCCAGTGCTGAAAGCACTAGGGCTCTTCCTACATTCCTGGACAGTGAGTGTAGGGTAATATCGGCGAAAATAAAGTTAAAAAAAACCTGCCGCCATTTTGTTTTGTGGAACTACAAGTCCCAGCTAGCCTGGCACACCATAAACAGTGTGGGCATGCTGATGCTTGTATAACTATAAGCACCAGCATACCCATGTCTGCCAGAATCATTTATTACCATGTATTATTATACCCACTAAAATAATGACAGCATATAACAATTATGGGACAACAATACAGTCTGATCTTGAAGCAGGATATTAATGGCAACAGCACTATAACAGACGAAAATTCCTGACCTATCACACTTAAGCAGGAACTATATAAGACGACAGAGAACAATCCGTCAATAACACAAGCCTTGAAGAAGTAACATGCTTGTGATGAAAGTGGTAGGCCAATCACACTAATTTCCGGGTATAGCCATTTGCGCTCTACGCTGGAACGCATGCTGCTTTCCCCTGACAGCAACAAGTTCGCACCGCTTCACGAACAACGGACACTCGTCCTCCACCGTCAACTGAGGTCAGCTCTAATACGAGTATCACCACTGGACATCATTGCAAGTATTGGGACTGTGTCCTATATTCAATCTCATTATCTGATTACCTATTAAGCGTGGCCACAATTATGGAACTTTCTTAGCCTTAGTATTTGGACTTATGGGCTGATCACTTCTGTGACCTTGAAACCCATGGACACTGGTTTGCTTTAACATATATGATTTCATATAGTGTTCATTATTGTTGTTTATATAATGCTGCTTGTTAACTAAATCTATTTTATCTTAATGTCAGCCAGCCTCATTCTCTTGACATAGTTGTATCATCCCACCTATAGACCCGAGCTATTATAAGGGACACACATACAGTTAAAAGACAAGTAGGGTCTGTGTTATTTTTATGAATTTTTACTATTTAGGTATCAGGAAGTGGACTTTCCTATAATTTTAGCCGCCATCTCGCAGACCAGCTCATATTGGTCCTACCCACAGCCTGTTGTGCGCACTTCGTGCCCTTTGTTCAGTCTTGCAATTTAAGACTAGCTAGCATCTATGGACCCTCTTAACGAACTGTAAGAATTAATTGCACAGTGCATTACTGTTGACTCCAGCCATACAAAACAATGGGAGGAAAATAAAAGCAATTGTCACCCTACCCAATCACTCATCTTTTCTTCCTACTGTCCTAGTTCTCATGTCATTCCGGGACCTATTGTCTCCAAAGAAGAACCCTTTGAAATTGATGAGATCAGTGAGCTTCACACGGTCCAAGAAATTAATTGTCACCCTAGCGATAACCTCTTGATGCACTGTGCAAGTACAGAAAATTTCCTGCACTAGTGCATGGCAAGACCTCCCCTTTGTCGAGCTCCAGCTTGCAACTTTCAGTCACCAGTCCAGAATTCTATGTTTCCATTATCCCTGTTATTCATACTCCAAAATAATACTATATCTAGCCCAGCCACCATTGATACTGAGTCTAGGGAAAACTTTCTGGATAAGACTTCAGAAACCTTCTCCTGTTCCACTACACACCATTTATGGGTTGCCCCATCACCCCCACTGGTCATATACTCAGGGATTGCTTTTAATTTCAATCATCAGAAATTCTCTTTGCATTGCTGTGGTTGGATCACTTATAAATAACCTATTATATAAATATATTTTATTTATTAGCGCAGTGCATTAATTTATATCATTCCAAATGTACTGATTTTTATTATATTGTGTACACTTTTGTATAGGAAATGTATTTATTACTGAGACAGTTCCAGGAGAGGAAGTTTTTTTGGTTTTTTTTGTAACTGGCTGAAGGCAGGTAACTGACCTCATGTTAATTAGATATTTTCATCACAGTGGCCAACATATCTGTTTAGCCTGAAAGACAGGAGGAGGTAATTAGACTTGCTATGTCTCTAAGACAGGATGCAAGTAATATAAGAAACTTAAAACCAGGTTTCAGGAAATCAGGAGATTGCTAATGCTTAAAAAAACAGAAGAGAGAGGTCAGAAGGCACTGGTCACTATTTTACAATCTATAGTTTAACCTGGGTCAGACCAGAAGTTGAGTGGAAATAGCTTTCTGCACGCGAAATGGCGATTATGAATACTATGTTATGGTCTTTGTAATGCTCCTGTTGCCTGTCATTATTTTAACAAAAATGTGTTCACTGAACCAGTTTGTAATGGTTTACATGTTTGACATCCTGGCCTATTCATAGTCTACACTGGAACACCAAAAATATGTCCGAATTGTCTTACCATATCTCTGATCACACAATGTCTTTGCCAAGTTGGAAAAACTGTTCCCACGAGCAAACCTCATTGAAATTCCTGGGTCATATTATTTCTCAGCAAGGCTCACAGATGGCTCCTACTAAAACCAAAGGTATTGATGACTGCCCAATTCCCAAATATGTTTAAGCGATGCAATGTTTTATAGGTTTCCACAACTGCTATCGTTGTTTTATCTGGAACTTTTTGACTGGGAGGGGCCACTTATTCCCCTGGAATCACAGTACAGGCAGATAGGTGCCTGACACATAACTCAAAATTAGAAATTGAGGTCTTACATTGACATCATAATGCTCTAATTGCTGTACAACTAGGTGTAAGACTAGAATTCATAAGACACTTTTGCTCACCAAAAAACAAAAATTCAACTGTACAACAATAAGTTACTTCCTGTTATACTTGTGCCAGGAAGAAAATTCCTCATACTCATCCAGACAGGTTTTTACAGTCACTACCTATTCCTAGAACACCTTGTAGATACATTTCTATGGACTTAATTTCAAATTTGCCTCCTTTGTCTGGTTATAACACCATAATAGTAATCATAGGCAGATTCACCAAATAGATTAATTATGTCACTCAAAAAGACCTTTCTGTGAGTACCTGCCACAATTCTGATCCTTATTAAAGACATTTACTGTCTCCACGGATATCCAGAATATTGTATCTGACCAAGGTATTCAATTTGTTGCACAGTTCTGGAAAGTTTTCTGTGATTTTTTTCCAAATAAAAAGATAGTTTTATTTTATTATCCATTATCTACTAGTTACAGTTAAATAGGTGAACCAGACTTCAAAACAGTATCCCATGACGAATATAAACTTTCAGCAAAATAACTAATCTCAGTTACTACTGAAAACTGAATTTATATCCAACAATGCTCTAAATCAACTATGGAAACCACCCATGGATTTTCCCTAATTCTTGGACTGGATGCTCTCTGCCAACAGTTTCTAATATGTATAAATCAATCCAGCCATAAGACTTATTAAGCCTTACAAGACCACCACCTATTTGAGTCCAGGGTCATCTGGAGTATATTATGAAGAACATCCTGGACTGTAATGTCAAAAGCCATCTCCAATATCTGGTAATACTATAGGAATGCTATAGTATGGCAGAAATGTCATGGGCCATTCATCATATATTCACACATCGTGGGGGGGGCATGTACTAGGTGGTAAGAGATAAGGGTATAGTAATAATTAAATGTAAATGAGGTAACTACTGCAAAACTTTTTATAGAAGACTCATATAATAATATTAAATAAAAGTAATAAACATAGTATTATTGATAAATAGGCATTTGGAGAGAGATATATTGTAATACACAGGTATTGTGTTGATAGTGATACAGTGGTGGAACATAGGGTACATAGGTATTAGGGTATCAATTGTTAGATAGTAAGAAATGATGGTAAATGGGAAAGCCTGAGTCATTAAGGAGAGCAATGCAATAAAAAGGAGTAACTTTGCACCTGGGCAAAACCGTGTTGCATTGGAGGGGGAGGTAAATTTAAAATGGGGGGACAGATTTATAGTTGGCAAAGGCATGTCTTAGAGCAACTGTAAAAATAAAGCTATCAATTATATGTGTGCTACATGAAGAAAACAGCCAGTATGTAACTTCTGTGCAAACTAATAAACTAATTTGCACCCCTTGCATTTTAACTTGGTTTGTCCAGGAGAAAATTGACTCCTTTTTTTGCCTTACTTTCCTTAATGACCAGGCCTGGAGACTGTAAAAGAGTGTACATGGGGTAAAAGTCACAAATTAAAAAAAAATGGGTAAGCTTTATCAAACTTTCTAAAAACGAAAAGTGAAATTGCTGTCCATAGGAACCAATCTTATTCTAGCTATCACTGATCTAGTACATTCTAGAAAATGATAACTACAATCATATTTGTTGTTATAAGCACCATCTCAACATTTCCTCCTTTAGAAGATTTGATAAATCTATTCTATAGTGTTAAAGGAATAATGAAGTTGACAATAGTCAAAAGGTAACAAAAGATAGAAAACAGAAAACTTTTGTACTAAATGTCATTATTTGTATGGGTGCATCTCCCTTCAAAAATTACTAATATGCCAATGTACATGACTATATACTTATAGAGGGGTTCAGATATTTCTCTGTGCGGTATTTCTTACTACCTTAATAGTCAAAAGGTGGAGTTGGATAAAGTGGGAGTATAGCATAAATTGTAGAATCGATTTAATGATTTTAATAAAATAATAGAATACTAAAATAATGAAATAGTGACATATTAAAACAAATATTTAAAGAAGACATTGTAGAAGGGGGTACACAGTTAAAGGAAAAGAGTAACAGAATTAAAGTGAATACAAGTTATACAAAAACAAAACAAAAAACAAACTCTTAAAAGTGCTGGTGTAGTCTCAAAAGAATTTTACTACTGTATGATGGCTTCCTAATTTGGTTCTTTTTTAACAATTTCTCAAGGATTTTTAATAATTTCTACATATTATGGATACTATAACAACAATGTCATCTGTATGACACTTATAATGAAGCAGACTTATGCTCTGACACTTACAATTTTGTTATGACTAAATTTCCATGTATGCATTTTACTCATTATGACTGTTATTATCTAAGTGCATGGATGGTGCCAGAATTCAAAATAAATGAATGAGAAAAATCTTATCACAAAACAAGACGGAATTTTAGGATTGTTCTGGGTCTGCGTGATTTAACTCCACCAATCATGGAGGCGCAGAGTCTAATGAAGGGAAGGTGTTCCCCAGTGACCCCTGCAAGGGGGTTTGGACTTAGCTACTTCATCCTGCAGGTCACTGTTCTCTGGATGGGTACCAGGCGAGACCGACAAGAGAAGATGACAAGAGTAGTGAATACTAGAATCAGTGGGAGAGATACAGGTACAGGATGCCAGGATACCAGTTTTAGATTAGAAGCTGGATAGCATGTAATTGGAGAACTGCAGGTACAGGATATCAGGATGCCAGGTTTAGCTTAGAAGCAGAAGACGCTTGCTAGCAGGTACAATTGGAAAACTGCAGTTACACAATACCAGGATACCAGGTGTAGCTTAGAAGCAGGAGATTCTGGCTAGCAGGTACAACTGGAGAATTGCAGATACAGGATACCAGGATACAGGAAGCCAAACAATCCTACAATTGAACAGGTTATAGGACATGTCTGGCACCATCTGAAGGGAACAGGTGCCTTAAATAGCTGGAAGAGATGAGTAGGAGTGGGAATTAGTCATCCTATAGCTGATTAGCAAAGGAGATATAAGAATCCAAGATGGCACCTGCCATCGAAACGAACATAAAGCTACTGTTAATAATGAATATTATAATTATTGCAGTCTGCTATAATATCTAACACAGGCTGAGGTATAAAAGGAATAATTTAAGGAATATTAACACCTCATAGAACATTTCCATATGTGCAATTAATACAGATGCATAGATCTTGCCCTGCTTTAATTGCCTTTCTTATTGATGATTATTATACTGGTGATGATGGACAAAGTGGCAGAGCAAAATCTTGGGTCCTGGTGCTTCCACTTTGGTTTCTATACATATCTGCACATTTGCACTTTCTTAGCAAATAATCCCTATTGCCACAAATCTTTGGTATATAATTAAGATTATGATTATTATTATTATTATTATTATAATTATTATGTGTTAAAACACCTCAGGTAATACTGTAATTATATAAAATAAAGAACTGTCTTTTCATGGTTTTAGAAAGGTGAATCTTTTAAAGTTACATTGAATACATTTGTGTAGATTATTTTAATCTCAAAGCACCTTATGTAGCGATGGACGCTATATAGTAGGAAAAATATGTACATTTTAATAAGATACACTTAAAGTGCATCCTATGCTTTAAGCATATCATATGATGTGGACTGTAAGCGACAAATGAATTGACAAAATCAGGGGAATAAAACTCAGCCCCCCCCCCCCTCCTTGATATTGCCAATACCAGAATTAGATTAAACCAGCCTAGGCTGGTGACACTATAACAGGGAAACCAATACCATGAGGAACCCTTGCCATAGTACAAAGCCAGCCCTAGACCGGTCAACACAGGGCTGAATTACCTAGGGATATCGGATCCGCAAAAGAAAATCTTTACACATCTGATTCTACATGAGCCACAAAGTATTTATTTTTCACTACTCATTTTACATTATTGTCTAAAATTTTAACCTGTATTCAGTTTCCCTCTCCTGATAAATCCCCAGTGATTCTTTCTTCCTAGAACAAACTCATCAATTCTTTTGTCGGTATGAAAATATGGTATTTGTGCTTCTCAGTTAACAACACCATATGCTAAAGCTAGTGCTTGTTTAATACTACTTAAATCTTTTTCAGGTTCATAAAAACATTCCAAATAAGTTTAGATCTATATATGCAAACTTTGCTTCTGCTTAATAAATATTATGATAATTCAGTTCATGTTTAAAAAAATATATTTTCTTCAGTGTATGTTTAGTCATTCATTCATTTTAGAGAGACAAGAAGCATATATTGTAACATCAGTTATTCAAAAAAAGTATTGTCCTATTTTGTTTAAAAGTTAATGCTTCACAAAGATGAACATGTACATTGCAATTCCCCATAATAATTTGGTCACCAGGGTACAGTTCCATTGGAGTTCTTGGCTGTTTTATAATGTTCATTGAAAACATACCATTTTCTTAGATAAATAATTGCAAATATAAAACTAAAATTCTGTATTGTAGGCAAAAAAAAATGTCTATGGGCCTGAGTCATTACGCAAAGCAAAAACAGGAGTAAATTTGATCCTGGACAAACCATGTTACAATGCAAGGGGTGCAATTTAGTTTATTATTTTGCACAAAAGGAAAATACTGGCAGCTTTTTCACGTAGCACACAAATACTTGATAACTTTATTTTTACACTGAAGATTAAATTAAAGTTGATCTAGGACATGCCCTACCCTAACTATAAATCTGTCTCCACATTTTACAATTACCTCCCTCTCCAATGCAACATGGTTTTGCCAAGGTGCAAAGTTACTCCTTTTTGCTTTGTTCTCCTTAATGCCTCAGGACCAATATGTTTAGAAAAAAAGTATTTTTTTCTTTTGTGACCTTATATACCTCAATTACAGTTAGGAGCAAATCCAGATAGAAGGTGCAAATTTGCACCTTGGCAAAACCATGTTGCGCTTTGCAGAACAAGCAAAGTTAAAATGTTTGGACAAATTTAGTGTTGGGAGCAGGGGCAAACTTGGATTTTTTTGGGGGGAGGGGGGTGGAGGGGGGGAGCTGATTTTGCTTAACCACGCCCCTCATTCACTCTGGTTGGTTGGCCCTGGTTGGTCCCACCCCTTTCTTTGATGATTGGACCTCTCCATCGCAATTTAATGGGATGAAGATTGATGCTGGGGGGGGGGGGCGATTGCCCCCCTCTGTATCCGTTAGTGGTTGGGAGGGTGGCATGTCCTAGCTAAACTACAAATTGAATGCTACAAGAGTTGCAGAAAGAAAAGTGCATTTGTACCCCATGCACTGCAACATGGTTTGTTCAGGTGCAACTTTGCACCCTTTATTTGCTTTGCTCCTAACTTTAAATGAGTCTCTGTGTGTCTATTTTTGCACAGATGGACATTTTTTATAAACATGTACATAAATTAACTTGACAAGCATAGCAACAAATCATTAATTATGATTGGAGCACATTTTTGCTCCTTTTGATGGAACTAGTTGAACATAGGCATTTATTGGTATTTCATATAGAAGGCGGGCTTACTGTGTGCTTGGCACAAAAAAAATAGTGGAAAACAATTGAGTCAATTGAGTCAAAGAATCCAACAAAACATCTACTATAAATAAAACACAATACCTTTTCTGAAACCAAAGGGCAGCATTCAAGCCAGTGAAACCTTCTTGTTACAGAAGAGAGTAACTTTGTGCTTACACTGTCCGAAGGCTTTAAAAGCGCTTGTGTGCCAGAAACTTAAAGATATAGATTACTATCTATTAAAACATACTAGCAAACAAGCAAACAAGGAGAAAATACAAGGGTCACAAGCTAGAGACAAATGGATTAATAAGGTGGGAGTACAAATAAAGACAAATAAAAGATAAAACTTTGACAGTGAAAAGTGCAAATACAATGGTGAACGTCTGATACACCACAGTGACAAATGCCTATGGACTCCAGGAACTATGTAGGTGTTAACTGTTTTGGGTGGTAGGTATTATGATGGTTAAGGAGCTACATGCAGATTTTACACCAGGACAAAAAAGGACATCATTCATTGCTGGTGAAATTAGTGCTTATGCTGCTTGCTATATGCAGGCAATTACACTGTATGAGTTCCCATCTGGTATGGTAGGAAGAGCCACAGTTCAGACTTTGAAGCAGGGCATGGTAGACTTTATATACTCCACTGAGCCTGATGGTTTAGTACCCTCCACTAGATTGGAAGGAAGTTGACATGATTCTGTATTTCTCACATGTATGTAGATACCACATTACTAAAGTTTAGGGCAAAATATAGAGCCCTGAGGTCATCACTTCTAGAGGCACAGCAGAAAGCCTAATACCGCCAAGTAGTAAGGGGTTGAGCAGTAAGGAGTTACGTTTAGTTGTTTTGATAATATTTCTATAAGAAAGGAGTAAAGCCTTCACTTTCTAACAGGAATTTTACATTTTTATCTTCTCTGCTATATCGATTCACAACTTGCCAATACTTGGCAGCAAAATGAACCCTAACCACTTATTTTCATAATTTCTGAAGTTCTTTGATAGCAACATTCACTTCAATTGCCAACATCTGACTAAATGAACATAGACTTATGTGACACCACATTTGAAGAGTGAATAACATAGCTAGTTCATAAACATGCTCATTTTAGTTTTATTTTACAAGAAAGCTAAACAAAAAACATACGGTACAAAAACAGATGGTAAGATGAATTTCGAATTCTGTGTTATCACCAAGTCATTTTGAAGCAATCTGTCAACAGAAAATATAATTTAAAAAAGGCTTAAAATATTACAGATCTTATTGCTATGTGATGTTTAACCGTGTGCATATGTACATGTGTGTGTGTAATTCTGATAAATCCTAAAACATTGTCAATTTGCCATATATGTGGTTTATATGGTAGGCAAGTATCTGATTACAAATGGTGTTTGGCAAAATTCCATTTATTTAGAGAAAGGACATACAGTATCTTTTATCTATGTAGTGTTAGACAATGAATGACAATGAATAGCTTTACTATTTGCTGGGGTTTAATAAAATGTTATACCTGAATGTAATGAAGGTCATCTACCAAGTGCAAAACAGTTGAGACACAGTACAAAAAAACCTCCTCTTTGATGGCACTGTCCATGTTCTAGAATTCTGCCAAACAGCATGGGTTTGCAAAGCAAAATGTTAGCGTTTGTGGAGGATCAGGAGTTTGCACCAGCTGGTGGGGAAATTTGGGCAAAGTGAGAACATTCCCTCTACAGAGCAATCAGTGGTGGAACTACTGTAATAGCAGGTGGTGCACCTGCAACAGGGTGTGTGGGGTTCCTAGCAAAGAAACAGGAAGCGACATTGGAGCTGCACACAAATTCTCAATTGCCTCTAGCTTATTGAAATTCCCTCTAGTGGTCGAGCCTTTGCAGCTGTCATAGTACCAAAAGGAAGTCTGTGATTGGTTAATAGTGTAGGTTGCTTTCTAGTAGTGACTATACCAGCACTTATAGACTGAGGGCGCATCAGTAAGTCAAATGACTTTATATTTACTGCTTCATGTACAAGGGGATCATTACAAAATTTTGCTATGGGGTCAAAATTGCAGCAGAGATGGCTGTCAGAAAGTGTATCTTTTGTGGGTGTTTGACCCTTGTGCAAGATACAACTTACTGATGATGATCAACTCTATGTATATGGCAAATATGGTCAATTTACATTGCTTTGAGAATATGTCACAGAAGAATTAAGACATTGTAAGAAAATACATTTCGGTATGTTTACATCGGAGGCAGTCACAATTGTGACTACTAAAATTCCAACAAAAAAGAGAGTGAAATTAAAATGCTGCAAGTAGTAATTGTGACATGTCAAAAATGCAGACTTACTGAAATACCTACAAACAACATTTCCGGCATGGTTCATATAATGGCAGACAGCTTAATGAGCCGGCACTGGAATGGACGTCACTTACATTGCTAGTATTAAGGGGGCACTGCAAGGACCCGGCGGATGTACCATGTGCAAGCCTTAGTAAAAAAACATTATACAGGCGCCAGGTAATTGCATTGCTCCCTTAATACCAGCAATGTAAGTGTTGTCCTTTTAAGTAACGACCATCCCAGTGCCAGCTTGCTCGGCTGTCTGCCATTATATAAACCATGCCAGAAATGTTGTGTGTAAATATTTCAGTAAGTTTCCATTTTTCACATATCACAATTACTACTTTCAGCATTTTAATGTCGCTCTCTTTCTTGTTGGAAATGTTGTAGTCGCACTTTCGTACCTTGCCCGTTTACATTATGACTCATTCATACATATTTCTCAGTGAATTGAACATAGCTATAGCAGCACAAATGACTCCGATAAGACCTGGGCGCAAAGTTTGAAAAAGTGGAGATGTTGCCTATAGCAACCAATCAATTATAGTTATCATTTATTTAGTACATTCTACAAAATAACAGCTAGAATCTGATTGGTTGCTATAGGCAACATCTCAACTTTTTCAAACCCGCAGCTTGATAAATTTACCCCCATTATATTACCTAGATTTCTCCTATGCTAACCCTATTATTTATCAACGGGGGGAAAAAAATTATATAACATTTTTTTTTTATACAATTTTCATTTCTAATCATAAATGACTATATTATTCATAGGTAACATTAATTAATTAATATTTTTTTTTCTGTGCATTCTTTTGAGATTTCATATTCCACATACATATTGTATGCATCCTGCATTGTCTGGTTTAGTATAGCAGAGTGAACCTACACCCATAGTCAACACCACGCGTATCTTGTGATCCACTCCATGCTGACTCTGGGAGTATGCTGAGCGGATTTAGGTTACGTTGAGAACAACTGCATGATGCGCTCAGTATGCGTGCCTTAATGACTCAGGCCTGGTGTCTTTAATAGAGTGAAAAGAATAGGGTTATTATCATTCATAATGCTGTCATTCTGTCTAACTTCCTCCCAAAAAACCTGTACAATCTCTCGGGAACTCTAAATGGCTGTAGCTCTGATCTGTCAGTATGGCCAGATACTAGTTAATGTCTGCTGGTATACATCACATTCATGCTACTCGCAACAAGATATTAAATACATGTTCATACTGTTTTTGCTACATATGTGATTTGCTGTTATTCAGCTAAATGATCCCCCGTTTGTTAGGACATATTAATATTCACAAAAATCCTGGGTAACTAACAATATTCCAATCATACAGATATTTGTTTAAGAATAACATTTTATTTCTTTATAATTTTAACATTGATGTGTCACTAAAATATGAGAAATTTGGCACCTTTGTCAGCAGTGCCGTCACAATACAATAAAAAAGATGAGACATTGTATTAGCTGCTTACATGAAAGTAGATAATGGAGTTGCCTAATTGGAATGTCAGTATGATTATAAAACTTGTGGAAGAAATTCCATATATTATGCCAGCTTTGCCAATCCTGTAAAGGTCATTTTTTGATTCAAACATTTTGCACACTGACATAAACAAGTGTAAAGAAAATGACATGTTATATGCTTATAGAGCTACTATTTCTCATTGGAAATATTTCTCTTACAGTAACCACAATGCAATTATCATGTTACTGTATGATCATTAACAATATAATGCTATGACTTACTAGTTTTAATTTACTATACAGTTTTATAGCTTTATTCGAAAGCCCATGCAGCACCAATAAATGCATTTTTTTCTCTTCGATAAAAACATAATTTGGCATCTTTCTGACAATATCACTGTAGACATCTTAAAGCAAGTTGAACTTAAATTCAATTTCTGGACTGTGAAACAGATATAATCTGTTGCCAATAGTTACAAAATTATAGTGAGATTTTCCTAATTAGAATCTAGTATAATTAGAATAGAGAGGTCACTTCAGCTAATAGTGAGAATATTTCACAAAACATATTACACTTGCTAGTATAATGTATTCTTATGAAATAAATCCTTGAACGGTACTTTGTACAGTATTTTGTCCTTTTTAACATACATTCAAACCACGTTCTCAGAACTATCCTGCAGAATAGTATACAATGTACTTAATGAAGGCTGCCATGGAATCCAATTATATTTTACAGACTATTGATGCTTGGGAATGCTGCAAAGCAAAACGATTGGTTATCAGAAAGTGTGTGGGTACAGTTCCATTTTTTGAGCCCCAGCAAAACAGAGAGTTCACTTCGTCTTTTTGTCACATGTGAAATGTATTTTGAGTGCTTAAGCTGCTCAGCTGTACATTACATGGTTATCAACACTGGATAAATATGTTATGTAGTTTATTCTTGAGGACTAATATGACATGTTCGTTTTTCATAATTGGGGTTGCACAGGATTTTGTGTCATAAACTGCGCATCTTTGTACTGTGCATGCACACCAAAGATGCATATGCATATATGCAAATTGAGCCGCATCTTACATTAACGTCTCCTTGTGCTTAGAGAGGCGGGATAGGAGAGGGAAGTGGCAGGATAGGGGAGGGAAGAGGTGGGCAAGAGTAGGCCAAGTACAGTATGAATGTGTTCATGTAATTGTAACACAAGTAGAGGGGAATGCATCAATATCTACACCTGTCAGCAAGTGTATCTCTTGCGGGTTCTTGACCTCTGGTGCAAATATCCCCACTGATTATCTTTGCAGTGTTAGAAACAATTAAATAAATCAATGAAAATTTTCCCCTAAAAAAAGTGAAGCGCCAGCGCTCATATCCTGGGCTGGTTAGCGCTAATATGAGGGAAGAACAGCATGGGGTACCTCAGCAAAAGTCACAACCAGCAACAGGGGATGACAAGCTTGGCTGGTCACACAATAACACCGTTAATACTAAAAGACTAACATATACTGTAGAAAAATCCTTTAATTAAAATAAATATTCCTCCAATCCCTTGTCCATTGCTCTTTTAAACTAGTTACAAAGAGATCCATTATTTTTTACACTTTTCTAGATAGATCCTAAAATACATAAATGAATATATTTTGGCAATCTAAATGCAGCTAACTAATCAGTCTGGCTTTATTATATTCTAACCATTCAGATTGTAAAAAAGACCTGGAAGAAAGGGATCATGTGGAATTAGACATGTAATAAAGTAGTGAACAAGGGATTGGAAGAGCATTTATTTTAATTAAAGAACTTTTTATAGGGAGCTTGTGTTTTTTTTTTTAATTATTATTTTCCCATGTGGCCATAGATCCTAGGTATGTTGGCACTTTAAGATCTACAGGTGCCAGAATGCTCTGGAGGCCATTGCAATGCTGACACATGTAGTTGTGAAAGCACCAGGATAACAAAGCAGTCTATGACTGCCTGGGCTTGCTGGAAAATAAGGCCCATTGTTTGCAAATCCATGCTTGTCCTTTCTAGGAGAATGCAGTACATGAATAAGTCATTTCAATGGACATTTATGTAAACAATGCAAAAGTACACTAAGAAGCCACAGCTACCATTTTGAAATAGTTGCCCACACATCCATTTGCACATTTATACACACTGATAAAATGTGCCACGCATTTAAAAAATTAGAGAGAACATTAAATATAAGATGGACTTTCTCACAGTATGTTTGAGTACAGCCCCATTTAATTTAATTTTTCAAAATTTAAATTTAAATTTCTAAGAATGTCTGTATTATTGTCAGTGAATTTCTATTATGAAGGTCAGCATTAAAAAAGTTTGTAATTGAAGATTGTCTTTTAAAATGCAACAAAATTGTCTTTAAAAAAAAAAATATTTTTTTTTACTTAAAAAAAAGTAATGTCAGAAATTATACAATTGGAAAACAATTGTGCTTCATTCCACTAACCAAACTTAAAATTCCCTAAACATGATGAATGTTTAGAGTGTGTCATCTGGAGTTTTGCCTAGGACTACCTTGTTTCATTATCATATTATTATATTAACGTAAGAAGTTGAATACTAGTTGCTTTATTTTAACAGTTGCATAAATTTAAATACAATGTACAGTATTTCTATATAATGGGATTTTGTATGTTGGTTCAGCTGTCTAATTCTGTTAAATGATATAGTGTTATAATAAATTGCATCCACTGTATTTTTTCAACTGAAACTTGAATGTATATTCAGTTTGTATGTACAGAGTATGTACTGTATACCCATTAATGGCACCATATTGTTTTCGCTTCCCTTGACAATATAATAGATTGGCAATGGATATATTTAGATAGATTTAGAGAAAATATTATGTTTTTTTCGAAATTGAGATTAAACAATTTGATAATGTGTTAATATGTGTTTTATGCATATTAGATCTATTAAAATCTGCATTAATTTATAAGTGACATATTTCACATATTTCACATTGCCACATAATAAAGAAAATTTCACAAACAATAAATATTTATGGATACAAACGTAAGATGCCTATGCTCATTTTATTTTACAGTAAAAAGAAAATAATTTTTCATAACTATAGATACATTTAAATCTCCATGATTTTCTGAAGACTACTTTGAAAACACCATTCACAATGTGTGGAATTATTCTTTCTTTGTTAAGAATTATTAATGATTTTAGGGGCAGTGAATGGTTTACAAAAGTGTGCATTTTTGACCAAAATATAACATATGCTTAATGTGGTCACAAATTATAGAAACTGTGTGCAGCACTGAAAATATTCTACTACACTGTACATTATCTATGTAAATCCAACCACATGATGAAATTAAAGAAACAAAATATCCTAATAGTTTTCTAAAATAATTTCATAAATTTGACTAATGGCATGCTCACCATAATAATTTATACATGAATTTGTAACCACAAGGGTAATGTAAATACAGCTAATTTTGTGGTTGTGCCATAATGACTGGTAATAAAAGTGACAAGAACATTAGTTCAAAAAATCTTCTTCCCACTGAGTGGAAGCTAAACATGATTTAGCCAATAGCCATTAATCTATATAGTACTGTTTTTTTCCAAGTGTACCTAATTCAAAATTAATGCAAACTATAAACTAGCGCTTAAGTGGTTAAATGGAATGTTTTCTGCACTTTGCGGTTTTAAATGGAGGTAGCATGTGCAAAAGACACCATGTATTCAATAAACCCATTAAATTGCAGCATATTTCACAGTTATGATGGACTTAACTAGGAATAATTCCAGTACTTAGATTACATTAGAAATTACATCCCAAAGGTTTTAACATTACTGTGTTGATAATGAGAAGAACATGGTTTCTAAAAGTAAATAATTGACAAACAATCATTAGAAAGTCATTTACCATTTAGGTATCTGAACAATTATGCACTCTAGTGAGATAAGAAAAACAACATACGTTTTATAGCCAATATACAGTAGTTGTGACTTACAATATGCACTGTACATACTGGACAGAATTCACTTAAGCCAAATTCACAAGTATTGGATTTTATTAGCCTTTGTGAACTTTAGTGATTTTTCATTTTATGCATTGTACTGTTTTTGTAATTCAATTCTTCTGTATATGTAGAAAAATAATATTTAAGCCCCCACAGACATTGAAAAAATAAGTTGTTTTACAAGAACATTAATTAAGAATCAAACAATTGTATAATTTGTCTAGATAGCACTTGTATAAATTCATCAGTTCAATAAAAAGCTTTGTTGTTATACTTAATACCCTTTTGGTTCTGGATATATGTACATGTGCCTACACTGTACTAGGCAATTTGCCCAAGTTAGCAGTCAGCATAAATTTGCAAAAAAATTGAGAGCATTGAATGGCTGTCAAAACAGATGTGTGGACAATCCATGGCAGCCATCACATCAGCTGTACAAAAGCAATTCAATGCCTTTAAATACATTTCCAACTTTTCCAGCCCATCCTTCTGACAGATGTGTCCATTATAGTTTCAGGGGGACTGAGTATCTCCAAAACTACTAATATTCCCATTATGGAATAGCAGCTGTTTTACTACTTGGCAGGAATGGTTATTGTAAAAATATTCTGTTTAACTGAAACTCCCATTTAATTTGATAAAAATAAATTATTAATCATATGCATAAGATGTATAGTGCGCTTTGTTAAGTGTTGGGTTCAACTAGGTAATGGATGGTAAGATGGTTTATTTAATCACAGAAGCTTGTTATCAAGTAGTTGGTATCTAAGCAATGCTTGTGTTATTGGTTTGTATTGAAGTGGGACCAGGACATGAGCAATTGGCCTAAAGACCAGGAACTGTAAGCAGACAACCCCTTGTTACTGTATAAAAACTTTATAAGCAATTCAAGTTTTAGCTGGATTCTACTGATTTTCCAAATTGAGCATCTTGTAACCCATCTTATCACCAGTGCCTCTCACCTCTACTACAGGCAATCTTCCCTGCATGTCTACTTTGGGCTGGGAAGGCCTATCTAATAATTTTTGGGACCTGTCTAGAGAAAAAAGTATAAATGAAATAATAAATATTCATATAATTTACATTAAACTTTATTTGGACAACATAAATATATTCCACATCTCCCTCATTTAATAATCTTTATTCAAATTAATCATTGGGGGGAAAAAGCTTATGCTCTTGTTAAGATGAAGTTTTGAGGCTAAAAGTGACAAACTATGAAACAAAATGTATGAAAAACAATACCCCTACTCAATAGTATCATAGGGAAATTGGCAGTCCTCTCTGATTTATTGGAATGTAGAAATTAGCTAAATATATGTGGCAATACTTATTATTCATTTATTTATTAGCATCTCTTTATCTAGCACCAGAATTATCTGCAGTGCTTTGTAATTGGGGACAAAAACAGTAATAAAACAAGACTGTTCATTAACAAACTGACTAAGGGGTAAGTGTGCCCTGCTTGCTTGATACATGAGGCTAAGTGTATTTTATATTGAGAATTAGTCCAGTGAGATTATAGATGGAAAAAGTGCTCTGGGGAGATATATGATCCAGTCACACAGCAATGTTAGTTTGAGGGTCAGAAGGTTGTTTGAGTATATATAAATATTATATAAAGACAACAGGCCTGATGATGAGTTAGACGCTTGTTGGGTGGAACTCAACAAAGACACCAGTAAAAATAGAGCATTTTTGTCAATGCATCCAGCTCTGCACTTGTGGAATATACTGTATGCCAGATTTATGTAAGGCTTACATACATTCACTATACTTGCCAACTTTATGTAAAAGGGAGGGGAGGTCAAGTGGTAACTGAAAAGTACAGAGCACATGGGTGTTGCCCAAAATTACAGGATTTGCCACATATTGTGCTATTGAGGCCCCATTCCTGGATGTAGTATAGTGAGTAGGAAATGTGACATACACACTCATACACATACAATCAGGTCATAACCTCAAGAAATGTTTGTTTTGTTTAGTTTTACTCTATGCAAATGCTTATCAGTGATGTCTAAATTGGTTATATAACCTCCCACCACTACCGCTTCTTAAAATACTAAGTATTATATTCGCTTTTCCCATTGCTTGACTACACTGCTTGTCTACCTTCATATTATCGGAAATTATAACTTCAAGGTCCTTTTATTATATTGTTGCAGACATTCTGTATTTTGCTGTTGTATTTCTGGGTCCAATGTGTATTTAATTGATATATTAAATTTAAGACTCCACACTTTAGTAGATTCCTCTTTTTTTTTCCAAATTGCTACATTTATATTTACCTATTCTCAGGTTTAATGTCTGTAGCAAATATTAATCTGCAAAAACACAAACCTTTATTTATAGATAACAAATAAAATCACTAATGAAAATATTAAACAAAACAGGACCCAGGTCTGTTAAGGTTCTCTATTGGTTAAATGCCATTCATCTGAGCTTATACCGCTGACAACAAAACAATTCCTGTCCTTTAGCCAATCTTTGCCTACTCCATTATCTTTGAATCAAATCCCAGGATTTAAATTTCTGAAATAATTATCAAATGCCTTGCTAAAATCTAAATATTATTTTTATTATTGTTATTATTATTATTATTATTTATTTATTTATCAGGCACCACAAATGGCCAGCAGCGCTGTACAGAGGTGAAACACATAGATATATACAGTAATACACATTACGCAGACAGCTACAAAAAAATAATTATCCTATACATAGTTATGCAAAGACCAGTCAGCTACAAATTAACAAACAGAGAACATTGTATTGCAGATCAAGATAATGACTAGACAGTGATTATGTCACACTCAAGGGATCTGGGAACTTCTCGAATGATTGCTCGAATTGGTGCTATCCTCCTAGAGTTGTGGAATCTAACAGAGAGAGAGGTTTTCACCAGGGACTCCCATAAGGAAATATGGACTAAGTGGCCCCCTAACAGCAGGTTGCGATCCTCACAGACCGTGACGAGCAAAACTGAAAAGAGAACCTAATAAACAAAGATTGGAGGTTCACAAGGAGTTCGAGGGACCTAGGAAGCCCCTGGAATCAGGATAACAGAGGGGTGCGATGTTCTGCAACAGTGGTTGCCGTAAAAGTCCTGTGGAGTTAGGAAGCCCCTGGAATCAGGATGACAGAAAAGTAAGATGTTCTGCAACAGTGGTTGTCGTAGAAGTCCTGTGGACCTGGGAAGCCCCTAGAATCAGGATGACAGAGGAGTGCGATATTCAGCATCAATGGTTGCCGTAGAAGTCCTGTGGAACTGGGAAGCCCCTAGAATCAGGATGATAGAAGGGTGCAATGTTCTGCAACAGTGGCTGCCGTAGAAGTCCTGTGGATCTGGGAAGCCCCTATAATAAGGATGACAGAAAGGTGCAATGTTCAGCAACAGTCTGTTAGCGAAGGGTAGCACCAGAGAGTCAGGCACAGTCAGTAGGCAAAGTCCTTTAGACAGACTGTCAGGTAATAACTGCCAAGATTTTAATATTAACAGGATCACCACAGGCTTGCAAGGAGAGAAAGGAGTCAAACCTTGGGAACGTCTGATCAGGAGAGGAAAGCTGAAGATCTGGCACCATTCAACTGCAGGAGGTGCCTTATATAGTGGAGCTGGCCAGCTGATTGGCCAGATAGACTGAATAGTGAATATGCCGGGTCCATGCATGCACAGAACCTGTCAAGATGGTGTCCGCATGGAAGAGCTGTTGCGTCCGTCTGGAGAGATGCCGCTGGTGAAAATAAGGTAAGTGACAGTGGGAGCGCCCATACATAATCAGCGGATATGAGGGGCGACAGAGCATAAGTGATAAATAGTATCTACATGAAGTAGGCCTATGCCCTGGAGCTTGTGCTTGGGAATCTAGGCTGGGGAAGCAAGCCTTGAGGTGCAGAGGACTGGACAGAAGATGTAATGGTTGAAGGAGAACACAAGGAAAGAGAGCCCTACGTTGGAGAGCATACATCCTAAAGTGAAGGGGTAGACATAAATCGGATGGCACTGCATGGGAGTGAAGAGGTGGTAGCAGAGGCAGAAGAGGTAAGGGAATGGCTTGAATGAATAAATGAGTTTTAAGGCCATGTTTGAAGCCTTGGAAACTAGAGGTGAATCTAATAGGTTGAGGAAGTGCATTTCCAAGGTGTGGAGCAGTACAGACAAAATCCTGGAGGCAGGAGTGGGAAAAGGAAATCAGTGTGGTAGTAAGGTGGTAGTAGTTAGCAGAGTGGTGGGGGTGGGTGGGAGGGAGGGATTGTGGATAGAAATGAGATTGGAGATTGGGGATGCATGGGGGAGAGGAATGGTTAAGGACTTTGTAGGTGAGGATTAAGAACATGAATTGGATTCTGTAAGAGATGGGGAGCCACTGTAGTGATAAGCTACATTCACTTATGCACCCTGATTTATCACTTTATTTATTGAGTCAAAAAATAGCTTTGCTTGATATTGTTTCCCAACAGCAAATCCATACTGTCTTAGATTGTGTAATGTTTAAAATCTAAATGGTCCAAGATGATTCCAATAATTTCCCTACTATTGATTGCACTACAGTTATCATAATTTCCCTAACTGCCTTTTTGTGTAGTAGCACTACCTTTGCCATTCTCTAACTTTGTGGAATTATGGCTGTCATCAGTGATTGGTTTAAAAGTTTGGTTAATGGTGATTTAAGTTCTGCTTTTAGTTCTTTCAATACCCTTGGATGTATACCTGAATCCGTTGATATATCTACTCTTAATTGTACTACATATATGTGGATTTACTGTTTGTAAAGGGAAAAAGCATATACGATTGTATATAAAATAATCACTATTTATATATGAATTTATTATTAGCACATTTTATTGTATCATTAAATAGTATTGGTGCTTAACGCTATCTATTAGTTTTGATTGTTTGAAACTAAATTATATACTGTTATCCTCTCTCATTAGCTCATATATTTTAGTCTGCTTTAAGACAGAGACACAAACCACAATCACTTTTGTATCTGAACACAAGTTTGTGTTTTTCTGTATACTGTACTATGCTCTAGTAGACAAATTGTAAAATATTTGCCAAAAGCATAATATAAGCACAATTTATAATGAAAAGAAAAAAAATTTCATCAAGCAGTACCTTACTATAATTGCTCTATTTATATTATTGTATATTGGGCCATGTAAAGGTAAGCAGGTGATATTTGAAGGGGTTATGGATGCAATTAAAATCAGGGAAGTCCTCGCAGAAGAATAGATTTTAGTTTAATTGAAAGGATTTCAAACTGAGAGCTTTCCAGTTCCTCTAATCCTCAATTTAAATTTTCATTAATCCCAGCAAGAACAGTGTCTCAGGGGGCTGAGCAATGCCTGGATAATACAAAATACCAGGTATCCCTCTCACTGCAAAAATGACCTTTATCTACAGATGGTTGAGATATACTTGATCATATTGATAAAGCCACAATTCAACATAATACACAAAAATTATTCAAGATCATGACCAGGTCTAATTCAAAAAAAGAAAATAAGGCATCTCCAGACTGTAAATGCAGGTATTAGTGGTCTTCAAATCTTAAAATAAATAGCACTTATAATTATATTTATTTTGCATGTATTTAATCTTTGGAAACATGCTAGACAACATTTTATTAAATTTTTGTTCATTGCACTGTGTGACTTGCAAGTTTGCAGTGTTTTTACATGCTTTATTGCTGGTTATTTGTGTAATAGGGGTTTAGGTCAGTCAGCAAATGGACGTAATCAGCCTTTTTTGTTAAATTAACATTACAGTTATGCCAGCCTCATGTGTTAATACTTTCCATCACTGGTATCTGTACATTTTAAAGCAATATTTGTTTTAGATGCAACTGCACTGTAAATGGCAAGTTTGACGTGCTCAAATGACTTGCCAATGCTCATCACTAGCACAATGATATGCCTTCCTAAATAACTTATTTCACCCTGTATGCAGTGATCTGTTCCAGTCTTCCACTTATTTTCCTATGTAGTAACATGTACTTAATTAATATTTGAAAAAAAACACATTTAACATTAATTAAATCAGCACCAATAAGGGAAGGGGGATAAGCACATTATTTTGTACCTGGCAAAATGGGCCATTTTGGAAAGTAAATAAATAATATAAAACAATTATCATTATCAATGTTATTTTAGAAAAACTATTGCCCTGTTCCACGCCAGATAGAGAAAGCTGCAATGAATGTTTTCCTGTATTGCAATCTTTTAAAACCTTTATGAGTTTGGGGGCCTATTTATTAAAAGAAACCTAATTTTCTCAATGATTTATTAGTATTGTATTTGTGGGGCAGCTCAGCAATACTCATCTGTTTTTGCGATAGTGGCCCAGTTCGCTATCTTATCTACATAGTCTTTAGCTGGCTTGCCGATATTGTATATACTGGGGGTAGGTTAATCGTCCTGTTTATTTTAACAGATGAAAGCTGAAAATATATGAAAAAAAAATTAATAAATTAAAATATAATTATTTTCTTCAGTGCTCTTCTGTTGTTGCCATCCTGCAATGATGTTAACATGTCAACAGAACAGGTGTTATGGCTGCACAAGAGTCAGAGATAATATATATATATATAAGTCCTCTTGTTTGATCCACAAGGTCAGCATTATGGCTCACATCTACCTTACTAGCAAAAACAACCACTGATGTAAAACAAGGTATCAACTCTTGGCCTCCGATAAACGCTCTGCCCATCAAGAAGTGCATAGCACTAGTCTTTGAATTTTTTAGTATGGGTGCAGGAAACCTTCGTCTATTTAATTTTATAAATACTTAACTCTTTTCATTTATACCACTGTCCATCCAATGACCTCTGCCTGTTTCTGTGACCTCCATGTCTATGATGGATGCCCTATTATATTCCAAATGTATTGTGTGCATAGTCTTTGAAGTTTTTTTTTTGTATGGGTGTACCATTGAAAAACGCTTAACAACTTCACAAGTAGTGAAAAATAGAAAAAAAGTTTAGAAATTAATATATAGAGTTTATCGGAAGCACTTTCTTTCCACTTCATAGAAAGGTCACTAAATGACCCTTAATAACTTCAAAAGTATTGAAAAAGAAAAAATTCTTAAAATATAGAGGATTTTGTAGGGTTCTGCTGCTGACCCTCACACAAAAGCATCCAATTTTTTTTCTAACTTAATACAGATGTCACTACCTGCCCCATAGAAGATTACTTTAACTAGAAAAACCTGAAATTTTAAAAGAAATAAATGTATTTTTTTAGAGAGAGTTCTGTGCTAAGTCATAAAGTAAAAGCACACTGTTTTTCTTCACTAAATATGCTAGTTAGTTCAGAATGATATCTAACTCAGTCTTTATACTGGTACTATATATATGCATTAATAACAAACAGTAGCCACTACTCCATCTAAACTCTCTGACAGATTGATTTTAAAACCAATTGATAAGCAATAGGCATATGAGTACCAGAACTTGAGCATGGAGCAATCGAAGAAGGTGGCCTGATCTGAATAATCATGTTTTCTTTTAAGTCATGTGGACGACCGAGTGCACGTGCATCTTTTACCTGTGGAAGAGGTGGTGCCAGGATGCACTATGGGAAGGTGGCACCAGGATGCACTATGGGAAGAAGCAAGCTGGTAGAGGCAGCGTGATGCCATGGACAATGTTCTGCTGGGAAGTTTTTCGTACTGGCATTCATGTGGATGGTACTTTGATACGTACCTCCTATCTAATCTACCCTTCATGTCAATGGTATTCTCTGATGTCAATAACCTCTTTCAGCAGGATAATGCACCAAGCTACACAGCAAAAATGATTAAGGAATGGTTTAAGAAACATGACAAAGGGTTCAAGGTGTTGACTTGGCCTCCAAATTCCTTAGATCTCAATCCCATTGAGTATCTGTGGGATGTGCAAGACATGGAGGTCCCACTTCATAACTTATTGAACTTAAAGGATCTGCTGCTAACATCTTGCTGCCAGATACCCAGGACACCTTCATAGGTCTTCTGGAGTCCATATCTCGATGGGTCAGAGCTGTTTTGGTGGCACAATAATGGGCAGATGATTTTAACATTAGGCAGGTTGTTACTGTATAGTTCCAATAATAAAATTAAAATTTAAGATTTTAAGCATTAGTTAGAGTTGGATGTAAGATATGTGCATGTGAAACAAAATACACCTGTATTTAGATTTGAACGTATCTTTGATTGGTTTTGTTCCATATACCTGGAGAGACGGAATGAGGAATGCAAGCACAAATTGAGTACAGTAATGAAGTTTTAACATAAGTGCAGTACATCCCCTGGAGATGCAACCTAGTGAGACTTGGACCATTCATCAGTTCAATTCCCAACCATGGCCTTATCTGTGGGGAGTTTGTATGTTCTCCCTGTGTTTGCATGGGTTTCCTCCAGGTGCTCCGGTTTCCTCCCACACTCCAAAACATACTTGTAGGTAAATTGGTTTCTATCAACACTGACCCTAGTATCTCTCTGTCTGTCTGTGTGTGTATGCTAGGGAATTTAGACTGTAAGCTCCAATGGGGCAGGGACTGATGTGAATGAGTTCTCTGTACAGTGCTGCGGAATCAGTGGTGCTATATAAATAAATGGTGATGATGATGATGATGACACTAGTTCTATACCAGTATTATGGTTGCTTTTTAGCAAAAATCTTGATTCATTATTGTAATTTGATAGATGTAATATTTAAATAAATTAAATAAATGGAATATAAACAATGATAATAAATACTTATAATTTATTTTCTATTTTAATAAATACATGACAGAATCTTCAAATTAATAGAAAAAAATAGAAAAATTGATATACTGTATATCAATCCTTAATTCATAAAGATTAACTCTATATATTTGAAGTTAATGTGACCTGTCTTTTGGTGGAACCAGTGACACATTTTGAAAATGTGCTATAAATGTAATACAGGTCATATAAAAGGTTCCTTTTAAACGTAAGAAATAGCCAATGCCAAATAGCTACATTATTATTTTAGTGCACTATCAGGATTAATAAAACAATTAAACGCTTAAATTACATGTTTGACTTGTAATATCTGTTTAAACATTTTATTTAAAACTGCCACTGCTAAATCTCAATGAGAAAGCAAAAATTGCAAATTGTAGTTGAACGACAAAAAGAAAATTACTGATAAATTACCTAATAGTGGTGTACAAACTTTTACTGTAGTCAAAAACTGATGATATATATATACGTACACAATAAATACATCTGTTAAATTAATTCAATGTATGGCCTATAAAAATTGAAGTGAATTTGAATCTGATGGTTTATTTTTTTATTATTGATGTGCAATAATTTATTTTTGTTTTAATGAAGCCAAACAACTAAATCTAAAATTGTGTGTACATTATTATTGTCTACAATTGATTATATTTGTTTTTTGCAACTTGACCAATATTACACAACAACCCTTTTCAATGGTACATTCTTCACACATAAAGAAATATTATTATTACAGAGAGTTAAGAGTACGAAGATATAAAACGTGGCTATTTCTTGCAGAGATTTTAGACAATATATACAGTGTTTATTAAAATTATAAAAGAGAGAATATTTTTTTTAAAAAATATGTGTTAGACCTTTTTGGACTTTCATGACCAATTATTGGCAAAACAAAGAAAATGAAGACTCCAAAAAGCAAAAGGTTACAGACAAAATGACGTGAGGAAATGTTGCTGGTGCTATATTTATAATCAATACTAGCTCTATATTTATAAAGCTACAATATATTTTAAACATTTCCCCATGTCTGCATGCTATGAATTACTGCAGCAGACAGCAATATGATCAGGACCATTTTTGAAATGTATTAGAGTTATTTATTGTACTGCATTTTTTTTCAAATACCACATATACTGGGCCTGATTCATTAAGAAAAGTAAGGCAAAAAAATGATTACATTTTCTCCTGGCCAAAACCATGTTACAATACAAGGGGTGCAAATTAGTCTATTACTTTATACATAAGTTAATTACTGACTGTTTTTTTAATGTAGCACAAAAATTCTTGATAGCTTTATTTGCACACTGAAATCTAAAGTTGATTTAGGACATGCCCTTGTATGTTGCTTCACATGCTTACCTAAAAGTTCTCCATGAGTCTTAAATGAAAGTCAGTGTCCGCTGCTGGATGTCACTTGGCACACCCGTACTCTGAGGAGAGGTACCAGGATCCAAAAAGTCAGCCATAATAAGACCAGAGACCCCTGACTTCTCTTCTGGATTGTACCCCACCAAATGAGGCAAATGTTGCAGGAAACAATGTACTACAAAAAAGAGGAATCCAGGACATCTTGAATCATCCAGAATCTCCCTTCCCTTTAAATTGTAAGCTCTCATGAGCAGGTGTCAGGATCTGCTGCTTCTCTCTGCATTACATGCTGCTTTTCTTGGTAGCTCTTGCCTTCTGGACTTTGGGCTTTATTATTATGTGCATTGTACATATTGTGGCAGTACCTCTATTCACCAGAGGCACTGCTATTGTGCTTTTCCTTTGTTAGTACTAGGGGTTACCTTGTCTCATTTATTATCTTCTGCACCCGGTGGTAGTCAGTTTCACGACACTGGCTACCCCGACAGAGGACAGAACGGCATGAGGAGTGCGATGACCTAGTACACCGACCTTGAAAGAAAACTACTGCTCAGAATCCAGATTACTTCATATCCCGATTGCCTGTCTTGTACACTGCTGAAAATTACGTTATTACAAACACCGACTTCCCTTAAAGCAGCGCTGCATGGACCCAACTGTTATAAATTTCCTGTAAGTATTATCTTAAGGGTTAGGGGTGTTAGGGTTAGGGTTAGGGTAACCCTAACCCTAACCATAATGTCATTTTCAGCTGTGTACAAGACAGCCAGTCGGGATATGAAGTAATCTGGATTCTGAGCAGTAATTTTCTTTCAAGGTCGGTGTATTTGGTCATCACACTCCTCATGTCATTCTGACCTCTGTCAGGGTAGTCAGTACCGTTAATTGGTACTATACCCCCTGCACCTGGGTGTTGCCTGTCACAAATTGGGGTCTTATTCCTGTTTACACTATTCGGTGGTACCACATCACCGTACATCTCCCTCCTGGACGAATGCAGCATTCTATCCTGGGACAAGCGTGTCTGCAGTACTGGAGGCTGCCATATTGGGTGAGACATTTGCTAAACATCCTGCTGAGTCTGAACACCTGATCTCATCCACCAATTGGCTTCCTTTGCAGTCTATAAGTGTCTCCTCCTAAACTCAGCAAATTGCCAGTGAAACACTTTCCTAGTTCCTGGTTCCAGACTTCCACAACTGCTGTTCATTTGTTGCTTCATCCCGTCTTCTGCATATAGATCTCAACCATCAGTCCTTCGTATGAATTCAGCTTCACCCTGTTTGCTGTTCTATGGATTTCTACCACTAACCCTCTGAGTGAGTTCAGCATTATCGTGTGTGCTGTTATATGGACTTTTACCATTATCCCTCTGAGTGAGTTCTGCCTGCTGAAATAAATGCTTTGGTTATTTATTCCTCGTGTGGAATTAACTTCTTTCTATCTTCTTGGGTACAGAGTCTAGCTGTTAAGTTATATGTGGATCCTCCTCTCATCAATCTATTCCTGTCTCTCCTACTGGCTATCTGGGGTAGTAGGTTATTGTTTTGAGTCATCCATCTTCTGGAGCCATGTCTGTGTCTTGGGGTACCGACTTCCAGTTCCAGGCCTAACACAGGTTCTGAATTCTGAGTTGTTCAGGGCCAGTTCCAGGCTTAGTCTGTTCAGGGGGTTGCCATCCCTGTATATCCTCTGCCTAAGTTCTGAGTCTTTCCAGTCCCAGTTTTGGTACTATATTTCTATTCTCTGAGTTATTGGCGGTACTGAGTCTCTGGTCATGGGTTCAGGTCCCCCCTATTCCCTCGTCTAGGTTTCAGTCCATCAGGTCCAGATTCCAGGCATTTATTGCGGTACGGATTCTAGTCCAGCATTCCTCCTCCTATCATCCAGTATACGGGATTAGAGCAAACTCTATGATCAAGGCATTTATTCAGCCTCCCAGTTTCCACTACACTCCTGCCACAGCTAGTCCCAGGGGTCCCGAGACGGATCCCAGAAACCCTATTGCTGTGACATTCCTTACTTATACCTGCCTCTCTCTCTCCTTTGCTGGTCATTATTGTTTTGCTGCATTCCCCTTTGGTTTGTTTCCTGACTCTCCTGTATTTTTGGACTTCTTATCTCTATTCCGGATTCCTCTTCATTTCTCTATTGCTCCTGTATCTGCAGTACTCTTTGCAACCAGTATCCAGTCACCTCTGATATTCCTGTGCAGTTTCAGAATTATTTGGTTCCTACTATTTATCTGCATTTTGATCAATAAACACTTATATTCTTTATCACATCCTGGGCTCCATAGCTGTTACTTACTTTGAAGTGTGACAGTATGACCAGCTTTGGAGCTGTGTGAAGATCCGGTTTCAGATTTTCTCCTGGAACTCCTTTGCATTGTTTTTCATTTGTTCCCTCTTGCAACATGTCTGACTCACTAACTACTGAACTACCATTGCTACAGATTCTACAAGCAGACAAAATTTTACTATGATCTCAGCTTGCTCAGTTTTCTGCCTTACTTATGGACCCACTAAGGAGACTGTCAGATTTTGTTTCACACAATTCAAATACTGCTGATTTGCCTCAATCAACTTTCCCTGGAGATGAGTCTGTGCAAACCGCACCTCTTAATAGTGCTATTACTAATTTGCAGTTTGCCAAGCACTACAGAGTAACTCCAGGTTAACAGGTGGTCCACGACCCCACCTGACTGAAGAGGCGCGGCTGCGCAGAAAAAAAGTAACAAATTATGTATCTACTGTGCCAGTTTCTGCCGCCAGTCCTGAGGTTCCAGTTTCTGCCACCAGTCCTGAGGTTCCAGTTTCCGCCGCCAGTCCCGAGGCGCCACTTCCAGTCATTTATCCTGAGTGTTATGACTCTGTTTATTCTTTGTATCTAGTACCTAATACCACCAAAGGTGCTGCTGTTCTGATCCTGAACTCTTCAACATGCCTGAAGCAGTTAATCTCCTTGGCTTGATCCTTGATTTCCTCACAGAGAAGTTAGATTTTTTTTTTTTTTAACCAAACTATCAACTTATAAGTCTATTTCTTCTTGTATAACACATGCACTCAACCTACAAGCATTTATGCTTGGTATGGAATGCATTACAGGTGTGAGACAATTAACCTTTTAACTCATACATTACAAAATGTCAAAGAACCTTTAGGAATTAAAGTTTAGAATAGTTCACCTATTACAATATATGTCATGTTGGTGTATTATTGTCAAAGTGTATGTTGTTCAAACAATTCAAATTACCTACAGGTAGCCAACAGCAAGAGGTCCAGGTCCATATGTGATATTGGTGTCTGAAAATAATTTATTAAGAGATGGGCTGCATTATGCTTCTGATTAGAAATAATTCAGCAAAACAAAATTTAAAAAAAGTATTTTTATTTACTTCTGGCAATTTGAGTATCGACTGTTATATGAATTTTGCCTTTTTGGAAATGAGTTTCTCCTAGGCATACATGAACATTGGCAAGAGATTAAAATATAGGCAGTTATACCAAACATTTTGGGCTTCATGTATGAGGAGCATAAAATCATCTTTTGAAGTGTCTCGATTTATACAGGCTGATGGGAGGAGTCGGATATTACCGAGTAGTCACATCGGAGCATCTAGCAAAAGTAAGATTTTTTTCTAAGCAAGATTGCTAAAATTAGATCATCAGATGGAGAGGGTGCCGTAGCCAAGAACTTGAACTTTGCACAGCCTTGATCTAGTGGATATCCAATCTCATCCTATTCTTTTAATTGGATGCATTTGCACCTACCAGATGTACTTTGGCAAGGAAGTAAGGTGGAACATATAGCATTAAGTCTCAATTACCTTTGTGAAGTCTTGACATCCTACAATTTAAGATGGATAAATCTGGGAATCATGTGTCAGATTAGATTAGTAGGTGAGATTCAATTTATAATGAAACCACTATAGTATATGAAGCAGGGTGTCCCTTGTCCCTTGTCTCAGTTCTTTACACCACTTTCATTTATCCCTTGGCTCCATATATCTGGTCTGACTCCTCCAATTTTTGCCTACAGGTAGAGGTGATGAAGCAGAAACTAATTTAAGAAGATGCTACTAGTGGCTCAGCATTTGTGTCTGCAATAGAGCAATCTGGCTCATTATACATTTATCAAACATGCTAAGAAGTAAAAATGGAATTGTTGCTCATAGCAACCGATCAGATTCTAGCTATATTTTATCTAGTGTGTTCTAGAAAATGATAGCTAGGATCTGATTGTTTGCTATGGGCAAGACCTTCAATTTTATCTTTTTAAAAGGTATGTTAAATCTACCCCACAGAGACTAAGACAGAGATATTTACAGTTAACATGACTGCCAGCAAGGATCCTGTAAGAAGAACACTCTCTGGGCACTAAGGAGAGCAAGGCAAAAAAAAAGAGTAAATTTAATCCTAGACAAACCATGTTACAATTCAAGGGGTGCAACTTTATTAAGTTTATTATTCTGCATGTAAGGAACATACTGGCTGCTTTTTCAGTAGCACACAAATACTTGATAGCTTTATTTTTACACTGTAATTTAAAGTTGATCTAGGGCATGTCCTATCCCAACTATAAATCTTTCCCCACATTTTATTTTTACCTCCTTTTTTACTTTGCTTTTCTCTCCTTAACGACTCAGTCCTCCTGTCTCCACTCCAGGCAAATTAAAGCTGAAAGTATACAACATTTAAAGAATGATTATTACTTTCATGTGCAAATATTTTTTAATTTCCTTGTAATACCTCTTTCACCCCCCTCTTTCAGCTAATCTAATGTGGTGGGCATTAGCTGATTTTAAGAAAGGGAACACTATGAACTAATAATATGACTTTACCTTAAGGATTTTCCTATATAAAAATGAAAGTAATAAATAATTTCATTATCGGCTCCCTCTAGTCTGAAATGTTCCTCGTAGTAATGCAGCTTGAGCAGTTGCCCTTGTTGTCCATTCTTTTTTGCCACATTCTGTTTTTTCACTTTATTATTTATTTAAATTTATATTGAAGCTTCTTTTTTTCTTGATATAATTTGATAGGAAAGTATTTTTAAAAAACCACAGAGTGAGCAACAACTATCTCTTGGTGGAGTCATAATGCAAATTAATTAAAAAAAGGCCAATAAACGAATAGCCAAACAGACCTTTTTTCATCTGTTGGCTGGAGCATGGGAAAACCACTCTGACTGGATGTTACAGTGTGACCAGCACAGGCAGGCATAGCGTGGTGCTAGTTGATACTTTTTCAGGGGGGACCCCGAGTTCAAAGTGTGAAATGTTGTTCTGCAGCTTAATGAAGCAAAAACAGATTCAACTACTGTATTTCTGGAATATCACACCGCTGCAAAGCGGCCTATTTGCAGGGAAATGTAATTTGCTCTAAGTTACATTACATCTTGTCCAGGCAATCAGTGTAATTGCTTAAAACTTGAGATGCTATTTTTACTACTGATTGTATACAGAAACAAATAACCCACCATTACAAAGCCTAATATTCTAAATTATGACTTGATATTTTATTTGCAAAATAATATTAACTTTACAATCCATTACACTAAATAAAAGATTTTGCTATATTGACTAATATAATGTAAAAAAAAGCAAACACACAAAAACAATTAAATGTACAGACAAAAATAAGAAATCCATTGGTAACAAATACAGAGAAATTGGCTAAAGCACAATGCAATTTGTATTTTCACTCAACAACGGTGAGAGAGCTGAATGCGTTTGGAAAGATTAAGTGTTGACCTTAACATGACTCTATTTTGATCATTATTTACATCTGACATACAGTATCACAATTAAGCAACAATTCTGCCACTGCTACTCTCAGAACACTAAAGGCCAACAGAATAGCAATGTGTGGTGGTGAATCACCGGATCAAAGATCGTTGCTGAATCAATAAAGTCAGCTCCACTATATTGATCATCCTCCAAGGCAATACATACTGATTACACTAAGAATTTGATGGAAATTGAAGAAATGAGACACCTGTCAGTGATGGGGTCATTAACTTATGTCCAAAAACAATTTGCTGTGTTGCAAGTTCTTGAACTAAATAGACAAGACAAAAAGACTGTAATGATGCTGCTCAGTAATTGCAATTAGGATGCATTTATATGATTTATCAAGTATTTACAACATTTTTATAAATATATTTAACATTTTTGTACTTTTCAGTACAAAATAGGCATTCTTATGGATTAATAATAATAATAATAATAATAATAATAATAATAATAATAATAAGCTATAGTAATAGTATCTATAGTAGCAAAAACACTATTTTTTAAATTGTGATTGAGTTTCGGTTAAAGGAGTTAGGATTACACCTTTAATTTAACAAAGGGTATAGTTAACTGTGCTCCCTAAAGGGTGTGTTCAAGTTGCCGGAGGAAAAATATAGGTGACCCTATTCCTATACAGGCTAGACAATAGAGAGCGAATCCTCAGCGCTAGTAAGGGGGGGGGTGCCTATAACTGTATATGAGTAAAATAAGAGATGTTTGTGTGTGGCAATGCAGGTGCCTTCTTTATTATCAAGTACAGACACACCGAATATAGCAATTCTGCCCATAATAAAATAATACACTATAGTGCACAAAATGGTGCACGGTCTATCACAAACAACCTCAGCTGACAATGCGTTTTTCCCTATATTGCTAGTTCACACTACACTAACTAATTACCACTACACCAAGTGCCAGCAAGGGTGGATCCCATGGAGAAGGGAGGAAAAGGTGTTTGCCTCTGCTTCACCCTTTTCCTAATGTTATCTAACAAACGGCCTCTACTTCCTCTCTGATAGTGGGCTCATCCTACAGCCCTATCTCCACAGTGTCAAATTCTTTGTTGCATCTACCTCACCAAAGGCCCTCTTTTTGCCTTTGCCAATGTCGGGACCCTGCAGATTAAGTGTTTCATAAAACACTTAACCTGCGGGGTCTCGACATTGCTGCTTTAAATGAACAGTTACCTAGGTCACACAGTTCAGTGCCGCGGAAGTCAAGTGCCGGAGAGGTCTCTTATCAGAATTAGTTGTGGTCAGCATCATCCACCCCTCGGAAATCTGCAGCGTCGCTTTGTAGGTAAGTCGGTGTATATTGTTTTTTGTATATATTGTGTATTGTTGTATATTGTTGTAGTTTTTTGGGCTAATCTGTGTTTCTTTGTAGGTATCATCATTGTCGGGGTTGTGGTAATCATTTTTACGATTACCACTGGTTTCAATCATGTTCACCTTTGTAGCTTTTACTCCAAGTATATATTAATTTCATGTATGGTTGAAAATAAAAGATCTACAGGGTGTTTGCCACAATATCGTTTGTGTTCTTTTCCTCTCATGGCATATATCAATCATTTACACATAGACAATAAATGGAAACTAGCAATGAGTGCTACATTGCATGTTTAGTGCATTCCATTATAAGTATAGCCCAAAGTCCAGAAATTCGCAGTTGGCAGAAATTAAATGCAATTTGTGAGGGCAAAAAAGCTGTTTGTTCTCCTGGAAAGCAGGTAGCGCCCATTTAAATGAGACGTTATCTCCTTTATATAGTCTTGCTTTCCCACTTTAATTCAAAAATAAAAATCAGCGGTTAGCAGGGATCACCTTTGATTTGCCAAACTCAGAGTAAAGTTCATGTTTTAGAATTTATTAGAGTTAGAATTAATGCTTATGTTTTGTTATCATTTTGTTATTGTTTTGCCAAGACTATATTATAAATTGTTACAGCTATCTTTGATACTTTTGTGTATGGTGATGGGGAGCTCACTTTTCCTTTAAATTAATATCTGGGATAATGAGTAAAATGCAATAATGAGTGATCTAATATTTATAAAAGGGAAAGTGAAGTGATCCTCTATAATAAAAAGGATCAGAGTGTTCAATTGTAAGTGTGAACTTAAAGATGGTATTTTAGCACTATTATTTCATTTATTTATTAAATTATTTATTTAGCACATACATTTGATGCAGCACTCTGCAGATAATATTTAATCATTCACATTAAGCTCTACACTTTCAAATTGTAGAAGAAGACCAAACAGAACAGCAAACATAAAGTGTAGTATAACAAGGTTACTTTCAATTAGAGATGGGCGGGTCCGGTATCCCGAGAACCGAACCCAACCGAACTTTGGGTATCCGAGTACCGAGCTGAGTAGCTCGGTACTCTCCCGCCCGCTCCGAATCCAAATCGAGGCCGAACGTCATTGTGACGTCGTCGGATCTCGGGGCTCGGTTCTCGTTATACTTCAAGATTATAAATACACGCCTCCACAGCAATCCATCGCCATTTGACAGAGGGAGAGAGCAGGGTGTAGTCACAGGCTGATTAGAGCAGGGACAGAGAATCCAATATTCTTATTCCAATTGTTGTTACAAAAATCGCTAGAGAAGAGAGGAGGATAGAGGGTTTTTTTCTTTTCAATATTTGGCACTCCCCAGTGCTTTTAGGGTGTCCCCCCCAATTGTGCACAAATATTTCTGGCTGTCAAAATTACTATCTGTCAGCAGTATCTACCAACTAATTTTTAGCACTCCCCAGTGTTTTTGGGGTGTCCCCCATAATTGTGCATAAATATTTCTGGCTGTCAAAAGTCATATCTGTCAGCAGTATCTATCAAATAATTTTTAGCACTCCTCAGTGCTTTTGGGGTGTCCCCCATAATTGTGCACAAATATTTCTGACTGTCAAAAGTCATATCTGTCAGCAGTATCTACCAAATATTTTTTAGCACTCCCCAGTGCTTTAGGGCGTCCCCCATAATTGTGTATTAATATTTCTGGCTGTCAAAAGTCATATCTGTCAGCAGTATCTACCAAATAATATTTAGCACTCCACAGTGCTTTTGGGGTGTCCCCCATAATTGTGCATAAATATTTCTGGCTGTCAAAAGTCATATTTATCAGCAGTATCTTACCAAATAATTTTTACCACTACAAGTGCTTTGCGCTCAGAATGGATTCAAAGCAGTCCACAGATGATCAGAATGAGCAATCAGGTTCTGTCACTAGTCCTGATGTTAGTGTTCCCAGTATGTCATCTGGGCAAGGCGATGTCAAACTAAACAGTGTTTCGAAATCAGTCCAAAAAACAAAAACCCCCAAAAAATCTACTGTGTTGAAGCGAAAAAGAAGTGTTACTGGGCAAAAGTTAAGTGCCGATAATTTTTTTTTTGCCAACATACCATTCTACACACGCAGTGGCAAAGAGAGAATGAGGTATTCACCTTTGGCTATTAGTGGCAGATCCCAAAAAGTTACCGAACCTACAATTGGTGCACAACTACTGTTACGCGTCAAAGCCGAGCTGCAAGATAACAGTAAGGCATTAGAGGATAATGTTTGCTCTGATTCACAAATGACACCAATCCCTGTGGAGAGTCCATCCAACAGTGGTATGTCTAATCGTGAGCATTCTGTTATTGTACCCATAAAGAAGGGCCCTTTCAGCAGTTCTGCTGATGTGTACCTGAACAGCCCGAGTGTAGCCGGTGATACACAAATTGAGGATGCCACTTTGGTAATAGAAGAAGATGAGGGGGAGATTTGTGGAGGTGACGAGGGCGCTAATGAGGATGTTGATGATTATGATGCAGACAGATACCAAATTGCCTTTCTTAATTTCTATTTATATTCATTATTATATAACGGCTGAATAGTTTTCTATTTTACTCCTAGTGGAGAGGGGATCTGATGCAGACAGACACCAAACTGCTTTTGTCCATTTTTTGTATATTCAAATTTCTAGTTCCAAAGTGTGTGCAGGCTGCTTTTTTTTATATTCAACTACAAGTGGAGGGCGGGGGGAGGGGGGGCATAGATAGCCACCAAACTACCGTGGTCCATTTAATTTTACTTTCTAGTTCCACAGTCTGTGCAGGCTGCTTTTTTTATATTCAACTACAAGTGGAGGGCGGGGGGGGCATAGATAGCCACCAAACTACCGTGGTCCATTTAATTTTACTTTCTAGTTCCACGGTCTGTGCAGGCTTCTTTTTTTAATATTCAACTACAAGTGTAGGGTGTAATATACACCCAAAGACGATGGCTACATTGCCAATAATCAAAGATGGAGGAGGTAGCCAACCAGGTTTGTCTGTATAATTTGCAGAAAGTTTTCGAATTAAGGATGGCCTACCAGGGATTAAACTGTTTTTTTCATAATTTATTAGCTTTAGAATTACCTCACTTATCTAAGAAACTGATGGAGCACTAAATTAGGTTATTTTAGACCAAAAAAATTGTATTTTTTTCGAAAATAGCAAAACAAAACCAAACAAAACCAAAACCAAAACACGCAAGGGCAGTTTTGCAAAACCAAAATACAAAGGTAATCCAGATCCAAAACTGAATACAAAACCAAAACACGGGGGTCAGTGACCATCTCTACTTTCAATAGAAGAAAACAATGACAGTATTGCACATGCAATCACATAAATTACATTATAAATAGCTTATTTGGTATCAAAGATCCAGATTCAGTGTTGGTTTATACCAGATTAAACTATAGGTGGTATTTAGCACTGGGTAGTTCCCACCTAAACATGTAATTTCACAAGAGTCCTTAAAAGGAAAAAAACATTGGCACATGTGAGGTTACCAGGTCAGTGGTACCTGGAAATGGGATAAATAAATCACCTAGGGTGAAATAGAGACCCTTTTTTATTTATATATATATATATATATATATATATATATATATATATATATATTTGTTTTGTACATTTACAGAAACAATACACACAGTCAATAACACTGTGGGTCAATATCAGGGGGTTCACAGCATTGCACGATACGTATTTCTATTTTTATCAACAGTGTATTTCCCTCAAGCTTTCTGATGCATCCTCATTGATATTGCATCCAGTATTTGTCCCAGCTGCTGAGGCACACTCTTCATTCCTCTTCCCACGAGGTAGGGACAAGGTCCGATGTCATCCGGCTTTGGGTGGGTTCATAAAGTGACCAAGTCCATGGAGGCATCAGAACACGTATGCGACCAAACTTATGCCACCCTAAAACCAAGAGTGAGACTGAGACCTCCCCTTTCATTAGATTCTCTCTAAATCTAAAAAAAAAAGACACTCTTACACGGTGCTGCATCAGGACTCTCTTCCCCAATTGGTACACTCAGAGTTGTCCCCACCTTAGGAATGTGCTACTAAGGATAACATTTATCCTGCTGCTTAAGACATAGGCTAATTAACATAAAATGTCTCACTGTGTAGGTTATCTCTTACAAAACTGCCAATTCCTCAATACAACTACTCCATTGTTCTTTTGCTACTTGCTATGGCCAGATGACTGCAAGTACAGACTCGGAGGGAAAGAAGTAGAAAGAATCGATCATGTTGGACCAAAGAATGGTTCCAAAGGAGAGACTCATTCTTTCATATGTCCCTGCTGCGGGGGATACGGGACAACAACCCTGATGACTTCAGGAATTTCCTGTGAATAAATAGTTTTGCTTTTCTATATATTTGTCATCAGATAATATTTGGGTATTGTCCGTCAATAAATGTGTGATTTATTTTGTGTACTAAAGAACAGAAACATAAATATATTGATAAATTTATTTATTCAGTTAAAGTAAAGACACAGGTATAACACATGTTCAACAGACATGCATGGTGTTCCAAAACACATCTACAAATTACATTCCCAGAAGCTTTTGTTCATCACTAGGGGCCTGATTCATTAGTGATTTTATCTGCCGTCTTTTGCTTATCTTAAGCAAATCCACTCTGTGCATGCTCAGAAAAGGGAGATAAGAAGCTAAATCCACTGCGTAAGTGAAGAATTTCTTACGTTAAGATGAAAATCCATCTTAACTTCACTCTTTTCTCCCCATTTCTTCTTAAAATAAGCATCTTAACTTTTGCACAAGATAAGATCACTAATGAATCATGCCCTAGATGTACAGAGGTGTATAATTATGCAAGCAGACAGATTCAATACACATCTATAGAAAACATAGGTATGGGCTAATCTTGTAGACTGTGCAGACAAAGGTGTATAATTAGGTAAGCAGACATATGCTATGCACATAAATGCAATATACAATTCTATTGCTTTTACATTGCAAGCACCTAACTGACAATTGACTGATGTGCCAAGTGGGACAGCTACAGACATCAGAAATGTATATACACACACCCCCGAAAGCAGTCGCACCTTGAGGAACTATTTGGTTTTGGAATTGGTCGTGAATTCACACACGCTACATGATCAGTAGGTAATTTATTCAACAGTAGGATCAACCAAAAGAATGGACAATCTGCACTGTGGGATGACTTTCAACCATCGTGTGATTCTATACACTAACGCGACATCCGACCAAACAGTAGTATATTGGCTGATTGGCACAATTACTGGGCGAAAAAGCTCCAGTGTGTACGTAGCCTAACTTGTCTGTTTTCTCACTTGTTTTAACTTTACTCTCCCCTGCCTCACCACTCTTGCCTCTTTAATGTCTCTTTTGCCCACTGCTTCTCATTTTTTTCCTCTCTAATAACCATGCCTCTTTTTGCTTGGATTTTTCCTGCCTATTTGACTAATTTTTGTCTTTATAGTCTCTTCTGCCAAATGTCTCTGCTTTGCACCCTAATAAGTTTTAAGAATCGGTCCCACTCTTGCTCCTATTTGTCTGTCTTCCTTAAGAGGACAACATTTTTTATGGCACCCCTTATTTCTAGTCTGCCCCTATTCCTGTCTATTTTCATGGCTTATATTTATTTCACCTTGTCACATGATTCTTGCCTTTTTCATTGCATGCACCATTGCCTGTTCTTCTCCGGCCACCATGTCTCTCGTCTTCTTCTCCTTACCTCATTGATTTTACTTGTCTGTCCCAATGTTGCCCTTGCATACCATTTTCCTCTGTCTCTTCATGACTCACTATATTCCTATTTTCAATATACTGGGATTGTGTTACTGTAGGTCTGCACTGCAGTTACTTTTAAGCATGGCTGGCTTGACTGCAACCAGTCTGGCCAGCTCATGGGAGTTCAGTAGCCTTTTCATTAAACATAGCAGACTGGCCTGAGGGAACATTTCCCAACTTCTCCCTTGCTGATCAGCATTGTTAGCCTATCTCTCACTATATTGACCTATCAAGGCCCAAACAGTATGAGACCCTTTCATTGCCCCTAATATATTGATTAAATGATCAGCAGAAAGCTAAATTAATACACCAATTCTAGTTATGCTTGAGAATCTTCACTGGGAAACAGTTTAGTTATCAAGTCAAATTAATCATTACCACGTGAAATACAACAATAAAGAACTAAATCAAGAACAACTTGTAGCCAAATATGCATGTAAGGTGAGTATATAATCCTATACTCCTGTTCTAGAATACAAGGAAAGAAAAAACAAATGTTGCTAAATGCCAGGAAATAGAACTTTTATCTAGAAATGTATGTAATGACTCATTAGTAGACAATAAGGGAATGTAAATGCAGATAGTTGAGTATTTTGCTTAACATCGCTCTGCACATGCCAGAACTAGACTATAAACCAGCGAAGGTGGAGGGGAACGGTGAGGGAAATAGTCATATAAACATAGTTAATGTACAGTAAAGATGTGCCAAGCTTGAGCACATGCATCATCGCCCAATTCATACTTTGGGCATATCAAAGGTACGCGCTACAGGGCAGGAATAAGTGTGATAGTAATAATGTGACAGTGATGATGGTCACATATGCATGCTAGAACATGTGTTTGTAATTAGCAATTGTAAAAATGCATTTTATGTACAGTAAACATTAATAACATCCTAATAAATATATTTTATAGGGGGGAAAATTAACAAAAACTTTTTTAATGTGCTGTCATTAATGAGTATATTTATATATATATATATATATATATAGTTTTTTTGCCCCTAATGAAACAAACCTAGCTGAAACGATCATTGTGCAGGGCATATTATTGCATGCTTGCCTACTTTGTGTTTTGGGTTTCGGGAGGTTCAGTGGCAGGTGGGCGTGTGGGAACTGGGCTCGGTATCTGGGAGGTTGCTCTGCTCTTCCGGGAGTCCGGGAGGAGTCCCAGAAATTCAGTAGTCTCCCAGACATTCTGGGAGTGTAGGCAACTATGAACTATTGTGATGTATCTTTTATATTTTTCCATTAATTTTGTACTTTTCTAATTGCTGGTGCTGGTCTGTACGTTTTTGTGGAACAACTATGGTTTATATATATATATAAATATATATATATATATATATATATATATATATATAAATATATATATATATATATATATATATATATATATATATATATATATATATAACTATAAATATATATATATATATATATATATATATATATATATATATATATATATATATACCCTTTCATAAAGTTGCACTAGACAAAGTGCGTTGGTGATACGAGGATAATCAACTTGGTTATTACTGCATCAGGACGAATTTTTTTGACCTGGAACACATTTCCTGAGAAACACCTGCTGAACTAGTTAATTACACATTGTGGATTGTGGATGCACATTGTTTTGTGCTGATTGTGGAGCATATTACACTATATTTTGGTTTCTTTTTGCCATTGAGTTTCCAGCAAAGTTTGGAAGAAAGTCCACTTGGCATCTATATTATATTATACACTGATTGATGCAAAGATTTATATTATTTGTGGCACCCTTTATCTTTCTTTTTGTATATATATATATATATATATATATATATATATATGTATATATACAGTGCTTTTTTTCCCATTGAACGCTGGGAACGGCGTTCCGGGACCTTTTTTTTTTTGGCTTTGCGGCAGCTTCTCCACCGGCCTTTAACACACACAATGAAAAAAAAAGTAAACAATACCATCTTTTCGGCGCGGCCACGCCCTCCTCCCTTCTCTATTTCCAATGGCTGTTGGGCGTGACGTCATCACGCACGTCGCGCCCGACAGTCATTCACGGAGCTGTGAGGAGCAATCAACAAGAAGAGGAGCGCCGCGACAGAAAAGAAAACTGAAAAGAAGTGACGAGGAAAAAGGAGGCAACAGAAAGTAAGGTAAGTTAGAGGAAAAATGGGGCGCCGTTTAAAAGAAAGTGGTCAGAAAAATAAATGGTGACAAAAAAAAAGAAAAAGGCCAGCATGCGAGGGGCGGGCCCGGGGCACAGCATAAAAACTCAAGGGGGACCAAAAAATGATTAGGGGCACTGGCACTGGCACAGGATGAAAACTCAAGGGGACCAAAAAAATATTAGGGGCACTGGCACTGGCACAGCATTAAAACTCAAGGGGCACAAAAAAATGATTAGAGGCACTGGCACAGGATTAAAACTGAAGGGGGACATAAAAATTATTAGGGGCACTGGCACTGGCACAGGATGAAAACTGAAGGGGGACATACAATACATATAATACATTAAAGGTATGTTAAGACATGAATAAAAAAAATAAATCATAAAATATTAACAAGATGTGAGTTCCACCACCTTTTTTTTTTCAAAAAAAGCACTGTATATATATATATATATATATATATATATATATATATATATATATAATTTTCTACAAATAATGATTTCACTGAAAACCTAAGGAAGGTTTGTGAGATCTTTAGAATCTCACAAATCTATTTATAACAAGATGCGATTTGCAATGTAGGTTAAATTCCAACCATATCAGAGGGAAACCCTTTGATCTTTCTAAGTTAAGTGATAGCATCAAAATTTGACCAGACAGCCTTTTTACTGCATTTTTCAAAACTTTGAAGCCCAAATTTTCCTTTTATTGACACAAGTATTTATTTTTTTACTAAGTAATCAATACCAAGGGCTAGATTTACTAAAGGGCAGTTTGTAGCCGCCAGTTTTCATCCGTTTTAAAACCGCCTGATTTACTAAAGGCCAGACCACAATTAAAATAGTCAGAATGAACATTTTTTAAAAACCATTACTTTACAGATAACCATCTGTAATGTGACAATGATGAACATACAAACATCCCGTTTTTACTAAGCTGGGGTTTACATAGCTGCTATCCAAATGGCCAAAACAAAATATATGGTTGTGAGAGGTGAGATTGCTCAACCTGCATACTGTTTGAGCTATCTGGCCTTTCGGTATAAAGATAAACAGGTTCTGGGCTCTTGGAAAAGGCAAATGTGTTTAATAATGACAGAACTATGTGAACAATGTGTTCCGGCCGGAACAAAACAACACAGCATAAACTCTTATAGTAAATACAATAAAATTGAATACATATAATGCAGTTACAATGATAGAACAAATATTGAATATTATATCTTAAATCCAACTCCAAATGATTGTCGAGCCACAGGAGTATACAGTTTAACAATGAGTATATCAGCGTGATATGCAAAAATGTCCAACAATGTTTATATAACAAAGTCCGCTGAATATAGAGTTGTGGTCATGGAGATAAACCTAAGACCGCATTGAAGATCACAAACTGCGGAAATAAAAGTGGTCTAGGATTGGGCAACGGTGGTCCCGTATTTATCCTTCTGATAATGTCCAGTATGGTGAATAAAAATGAGTGATACTGTAGTAATCAATAAGGTATACTCGTATGTAGAAGTCTAAACAGTGACTCAATTTATAATGCAGGGACGTCTAGGTGTCTGTTATACAGACAGGCACTCAGTGGCAGTCCCGCGGTGTATGGTAGTGCTGTCAATTGATGGATACGAGCTGTACACTTGGCTCCGATGATAAAACAGCACCTGACAGGATGTCGGTGAGTGGGTCCAGTTATAATCCTCCTGATTCCCGGAGAAGCCTCTCTCCTTCTTGTTAAAAATTGGGGCTGAGCAGAAACTGAGATGATCCCGCTATGAATATGCGTGTGTACGCTGCGGGCTAATCTCTGTAATAATATATATAGTGCAGGAGTCTGTATGTCGCCAATAAATGTAAATGGATGAATCCGATTTGAATCCTCCTGATTCCCGGGGAAAGCCTCTCTCCTTCTCACTGAGAGTTTGAGGCTGAACAGGAAGAGGGGGGGGCGATCCCGCTGCAGAGATGCGTATACACGCTGCGGGCTGTGCTCCGTTATTGGTGTTTGTAAAAAGCAGTAAAAGGATCCTAGCATGCTAGAAAGTGCCAATAAAGCACTAATGTGATGATTGAGGACAACTACCAACGCGTTTCGCCCGGGGCAATAGCCAGTGGGCTTCCTCAGGGATAATGGAGTCCAACTGGTCTCCTGGCCAGTCTTTGTAATATCCGGATGTGCCAATCAACCAATTAGGCAGTTTGAGCAATTGAATAATTGAATGATCAAAGGATCAAACAGTGAATACTGGTGGCTGCTCCAAAAGTATTTACTGTTTGATCCTTTGATCATTCAATTATTCAATTGCCCAAACTGCCTAATTGGTTGATTGGCACATCCAGTTGTTGCTAGGGAAAGATAGTGGAGACTAGCAATTTTTTTGAGCAATCCATTACTGAGATACTCCGCCTAACTGAGGAAGAGAGATGCAGGCTGGTGGGGGAGCCTCAGCGCCAGATCCAGGGTCTGCGTAGGTCCAAAACTGCCCTTGTGTTTAGAACACGATTGGACCTGGACTTCCTCTCAGATCAGAAAGTGGTGCAGATGTTTTGCCTGAAACGCACAATCCTCCTTCAGCTTTATGAGAATGTGAGACGTGATTCAAACCATGTAGCATCATGGACCTATGCAGTGTCTGGGCTGCAAAAATTATTGTGTGCCCTACACTTTATGGCCACAGGAGCAGAGTGGCATGACCAGAAGTTAGCTTTTGATAGGGTTTCAGGGATGACATAATGTCCTGGGAACCATTGATTGCACTCACATTGGGCCAAGAGCACCTCACTTGAGAACAGAGGTTGATGTCAACAGACACTGTTAGCACTCTCTTCGGGCCTGAATCATTAAGGAGAGCAAAGCATAGAAAAGGAGTATCATTTGCACCTGGGCAAAATCATGTTGCATTGGAGGGGGAGGTAAATTTAAAATGTGGGGACAGATTTATAGTTGGGGGAGGGCATGTCCTAGATCAACATTAAATTTCAGTGTAATAATAAAGCTATTAATATTTGTGTGTTAGATGAAAAAACAGCCAGTATTTAACTTATCTGCAAAATAATAAACTAATTTGCACCCCTTGCATTGAAACATGGTTTGTCCCAGAGAACAATTACTCCTTTTTTGCCTTAATGACTCAGGCCCTTCATGTGCAGGTGGTCTGTGAGGCAAACATGAGAATTATGAATGTGACAAATTTCCTGGGTCATGCCATGATGCTTATATCCTGTGGCAGTAAACTTTCTTTCAATTGTTTATCAGTGGGGAAATACAGGACAGGAAACTAGTATGTTTTATTTTATTTACATTTCTCTATGCTTCACATTTGCTGAATGCAATATAGGTTGACTGATGTTGTCCACGTCTGCTGTGTGTCATTTCAGGTGATTCAGGATATGGGTTTCACTAATGGTTAATGAAAAACGTCTGTTAATGCGATAGGCAGGTCAGCGAAAGGCTTATACCGATCTTTTCTACATGTAAGTTTATATGGGAAAAACCCATTCAGTATGTTTATATTCGCATTCTTACTACACCTAACTTAACTCTACCAATAAATCATAGACAACATGCAGGTTTATATAGCAGAGGTGAGGAAAAAATTGCATGTTTCTTGTATTTTGAAATCAGCCAATGACAATCTAGAATTATTTAAAAATTGCTCCATTTCTATAAAGTGGATGGCAGGATTCAGTGTTTAGACTTGTAATCGCTTCAATTTGCTGTCCATAACCCCAAATTGACAGTGACTTCAGTTGTACGCCTCTATGTAACTAAAGGTGCAGTGGATACCCTAACTCAACTTGTGAACATGTACACTTGCAAACGAAAACCAAACCGATGGCCAATGATAATATTTTATAATACCATTGATGTAACTACATACAATGTCTTTGTCCTGTGGATTTCCATAAACCCAACTGGAACAATAAGAAACTTACCAAGAGGAGATAATTTTTGGAAGAGCTTGAAAAAGCACTCACTAAGCCCCATATTTCTCAAGACAAAATATGGCAGAGATAGAAGAGTCATGTAAAATTATGAAGAATATACATTCAACTACTTATGATCTTCAACCAGGAACTTCTGTGGAGAGAGTTGGAGTGGTCAAACATACTAGATGCAAATATTGTCCTTAAAAAAATGAAAATAAAACATATGTACGAAGTGCAACAAACATATTTGTAAATCCCATGTTACATATTACTGCCCAAATTGTACAAACAACTAAATACCTAAATTAAACAAGTTTTTTTTAATTTTTGTATTTTGATTTTGTTATGTTTTGTCTTAAAGAATAATATCTTTATTTAAGCCAATAAAAGTTTAGAGAATAGCCCTTTGATTTAATAATAATGAAAATTGTAATTGTATAAAATAGGTCATATTGACTTGAACAGTGCATCTGTAAAGAAGACATAAACAGAACAACATGTTTAATGTGATGCCTGTTTTCACTATGGACCCCAAAAGGATGTATAAGGTTGGCTACATGTGCCACACATGTTACGACCTCTGGGGTGGGTTTTGAGCATAGTTTGTGTGCAGGGATGAATGTTAAAGAGGTTGTCTATGTGGTGGACAGATTTAAAGAGTGTAACTGCATCAATGGATGAATAAATCATGAGGAATATAGCAGCACATGAAAGCAGACATGGAATACATTAGGAATCCATAATGTAGAAGGTAATTGTAATCTGAAAGCCAATCCAATATTTCGAGTGGATAGCGATACTTTATCTCTAGGTTGTAAATTTGAAACTGAACCCTGTTTCTTAACAGCAAACAATTTATAATGAGAACAAGATTTCATAAGACTCTTTTTGACTGAAGACCATAATCTTGAAAATTGACGAAATAGACCATCTATCACAGGTAATTCAGAAGGTGGCAGTGTAAAGGTAGAAAGATTGGGATGTCATCCATACATGATTTAAATTGAGTGAAAGAAGAGGATTTATGAAAACATTTATTGTGAGTGAATTTTGCCCATGGTAATAGGTCCACCCAGTTGTCTTAATTAGGAAATTAAATCTTATGAAGGTTTCCAGATCTTGGTTAAATACTTCAGATTGAACGTTAGTTTGAGGATAGTAAGCTAAAGAGAAATTTTACTTAATACAGAGTTGTTTACATCGGGATCTCGAGAATCTTGAAACAAACTATGCACCTTGCAACAAACTTTACAAACTGCCAGGTAGACAAAAAAAATGTCCTTAATGAAGAGTTCAGTAAGTGTTGAACTTTTAAAAAGACCAGTAAGAGGAATAAGAACCGATCTACCAACTACCAACAGTGTTAAAACCTTTGATAATAACAAGATCCGTGATCAAGCAAATAGCGATATGGGACCATGATTTATCAGGAGAAAAAAAATATAATAATGGATCAAAAGGAGCATGTCAAGGATTTTTATGCTGGGCACAGGTTTGAGAGACAGCCACAAATTCTTTAACTTCCTTATGAAGAGTAGGTCACCACCAGCTTCTTCCAATAAGTTCAAAGGTCTTCTTGACTCCATTGTAGCCAACATGTCATGACTCTGAGTGGTTTTGTAGATCCCTTGCCTCTGTCTATATAGTACTTGCCCAGAAGTGAGGAGTCTAACGGATAGGAGGTATTCACCAGGCATCCCCGCAAGGGTATATGGACTCCGCTGCTCCTATTCCGCAGGTCGTGGTCTCCCAGGCAAGGACTGACAGAGGATAGTGGAGGCAACACACAATGACACGATGGATGAGGTGACCCAGAATAAAGAGTTCAGAATTCACAGGCTTCAGCAATAGTAGGAATAAAACACTGGAGATGGTAGCAATGCTGTAAAATAGTATATTGATTGATGGTACAATGGAAATGGAAAAATATATATATAACGGCAGATATTAAATACACGGCAATTAGGACACAGGCAGAATGCAGATCACATTATGTTACTTAATAATTGGTAATTCTTGACAACTGCATGGGATGAGTAAACAATAGTTCAAACATAGGATGACAAATGGAGAATGTGTGGATCCAATAATGTAACACACGGCAGATAGATGTGAATCACTGGTCAACAACAGTTCAGAGAGAATGAAAATGTAGAACTGTCGATCCGAAGATAAAGATGATTCTACGTAGCAGGTGGGTTACAGGTATCACGATAATTCTCAGAGTAGAACAGCAATAATCGTTGAACTAATGTTCTACTAATAACAGTCCCAAAGATATAGTTGAACAGAAGAAACTTCAAACAGTTCATTACCTAGAAGTAGCCAGAACGAGGAGTATCCTAGCCGAGTATAAGACTGCAGATGACTGATGTCTTCCAATAAAAATATAAATGAAGAAAACAGCACTGTTAGATCAGCTGGGCAAAAGCAGGAACTTGAACCATAGAACTAGCTGCAGGCCAAAGTAATTCAGTGGGTAGATTAATCACAAGGAAAGTTTAAATAGAACCCAGCATTGAAAATACAACAGCAGGTGTGCAGGTTTAACCACAGGTGCAGCAATCAACTCACAGTGAACGTTCAACTTGAAGCTTGATAGAAACCGAGGAGTTCAGCTGAGCAGCGTGGAACTACAGGTACCAGGTACGGTGCTGGTAGATTACAAAAGTCCAGCAAACAGGTAACAGCAGAGAGAGGTTCAGCGGGACAGCGTAGAACTACAAGTACCAGGTACAGCGGTTGTAGATGCAGAAATCCAGCAAGCAGGTAACAGCAGCGAGAGGTTCAGCAGACAGCGTGGAACTACAAGTACCAGGTACAACGGTTGTAGATGCAGAAGTCCAGCAAGCAGGTAACAGCAGCGAGAGGTTCAGCAGACAGCGTGGAACTACAAGTACCAAGTACAACGGTTGTAGATGCAGAAGTCCAGCAAGCAGGTAACAGCAGCGAGAGGTTCAGCAGACAGCGTGAAACTACAAGTACCAGGTACAATGGTTGTAGATGCAGAAGTCCAGCAAACAGGTAACAGCAACGAGAGGTTCAGTAATGGCAGCCAGGACCAAGGCAGACTGAGTAACACGAAGAACAGGCAATGAGCCAAGGACCATGGGTAGCTTAAGTAATACTCCAGAACCAATGAGAATCAAAAGTAGGTCCAAACAAAGTAGTCAGGATCACCTGTGCAAAGGTAGTATCTTAGAAACAGGAATAGGCTCAATCACAGTTCCCAGAGGCAAGTCACAGTGCCGGCACCTATCTATGGGACCAGCGTGTGACACAACAAAATGGGAGGTTGCGGGCCCAGTGAAAGAATTTCTTACAAAACTTGTCTGGCACAAAATTTTTTACCAGGTAGTGGAATCTCAATGGAAGCGGAGGCTGCAAGACATTGTGGATTCAAAATGGGAAGATTTCTATTGGAATTTTCAAAATCCTTAATTTCAAAATAATGGGAAAGAGCATCAGCTTTCTTATTCCGTTCTCCTGAGTGAAAGGTGACACAATTATTAAAGCAGGAGAAAAACTGCAACCAGCAAGCTTGGCGAGGATTATGACCTGACCTGGCCTGGCCAGCCTGTGGTTCTTCAAGTGTTGTGAAACTATAAGCTGAGACTAGTAGTTTCATAACACCTGGAAAGTCACAGGTTGCCCAGGCCTCATTTAGAAACTGAGCATTCTAAAGATATAAGAGTTTTTTGTGTTCCGTATAGATAGTAACAGGAAAACGAGACCCATTCAAAAGATGCCTCCATTACTCCAGGGCCAATTTAATTGTAATTCATTCCTTATCCCGAATAGTGTTGTTCAATTCTGCAGGAAGAAATTTTCTTGAGTAGAAGCCACATAAATGGAATTTACCATGGCTCCTATCCCACCTCAACAAAGAATGGTTGAGATGGATTTGGTTGTTTGAGGAGAGTAGCAGAGATAAAAGCTTGTTGTCAAGAAATTGAACAGCTTAATGGGAGCCACTAAAGAGCAATAGCCTTGGATAAATTGACAAAAATATTTAGCAAAGCCCAAATATAATTGGATTGCCTTTAACCCTGTTGGTTGTGACAAATTAATGATGACTTGGATTTCCTCTGGATCCATTTGTATTTCAGTACCGGAGATAATATAGCCAAGAAAATGTATACTCTCTTTCTCAAAGGCATACTTCTCCGGTTTTTAGTACAAATGATTGTGAAGATGAGCAACCAGTACTAGGCAAACCAGCCGGAGTGGGTGTCACTATAGCAGAGGGACACGTGGCAGGGGTCCCTGCCATAATGACAAACCAAGCCTAGGCTGTTCAGTGCTGGGCTGGATTCCCTAGGGAGTCAGGTCCGGGAAAAAAAAAAGAGCAGGCCCCTCTTATAGGAACAACCAGCCCAGTAAAGAAAGCACTAGGGCTCTTCCTACACCCCTGGGTGTAGGTTAAAAACATCAATGGTACGTTAAAAAAACAGATGCTATTTTTTGTGTGGAACTGCCAGGCTGGGCTGCTCTAAACAATCTGGGCATGCTGGAGCTTGTGGAACTACAGGTACCAGCATACCCATGGCAGCCAGGCCATGCTGGCACTTGGAGGAACACAAGTGCCAACATGTACTGACTCCCATGCCTTGCTGCGACCTGTAGTTCCACAAAAAAAGTTTAAAAAGCCCTCGTTGAAACCACTACATTTTAATAAAAATAATAAAACTCCAATAAATACACGAAACACCCTCTTTAATACCACATATGTTTAGTAAAAATAATAAAACTCCATATACTCACCTATCTGATGTCTTCATCTTTTGTCAGCAGCTTTTAATCCAAAATGGCTTGAAAACAATGCCAAAAAATATTTGTCATTCCGAAAAATCCATGAAGATGTCCCAAAATATTTGTAACTCCAAAGAGTCCATTCTTGAAAATATCTTCTGTTCTTCGGGTCACATAGAGCCCCATTTTGTAATTCCACATGGCTTTAAGTCTTCTTTCTACCGGTCCAAAGGACTCCAATTTGTAATTCCAGCTGGGACATGCTTGATGATGCTTACTTTGCTTGTATCTAATACAAGCTAGCCGTTGCGAATTAAATAAACAGAGGCACAATCTTTATTTATAGTTTATAGGGAATCCCCATGACAGCGTGGGAATGAAAATGCATGAAAATTGTTTTCCCGATTTTGCTATTGGCGATTTTCAGGTAAACACCGGCAAGTTTGCTAGAAACGGGCGACTGTGAAATCGGCACAAATCGCGACAGATGAACAGCGATTTTGGAGTTCATACTAAAAATTGCTACTTAATGCAAATAGCGTATTGGGGATTCTAATCACTGGTTATCTCCAGCGATTTGCGATTTAAGAAATCGGACCTTGATACATTTACCCATAGGAGTTTGTCATAGCTTGATTTTCAGGCTCTGAGAGACGATACACCCAACCATGGGGAGGTAATTTTCCAGCGAGCAAACTTGATGAGACAGTCCCACAGTCTTTGTGGAGGAAATTCTTCAGATTTCCAAACAGCTGCATACTGTCAGGAAATGGCAGGAGAATTAGAATATAGGAGTACTAAAACACATCTCAGAGGGAGAACTTCCTCAGACAGGTACCCCGACAATCAGTAGCCCAGGTGAAGATCTATATACCTCTCCAATTCAAAGTAGAGGAATGAAGCTGAAGCCAAGGTAACCCCAGGAAGAATGGACAAGAGGCCTGTGGAATAACCAGAAAATAAATAGTTTACACATGTATGACTCCTACCTATTAAATCAGAGGAAACAATTGGAACTGGAATGTAGCACCGGGGATTCTGGGCCTAATTCATTAAGATTAGTAAGGCATAAAAGGAGTACATTTTCTCCTGGACAAACCATGTTACAATGCAAGGGGTGAAAACTAGTATATTATTTTGCACATAAGTTAAATACTGGCTGTTTTTTATGTAGCATACAAATACTTGATAATTTTTTTTTTTTAAATCCAGTATTTTTATTGAAATTTTTTAAGATATAAACATACTAAACAACAAAAAGAAAAGAAAAACAATCGCATACATATCAGAATTAAATGACGGAATTTACAAGATTACATTAAAGCATAATAATAATAAATGTGCTATATTCATTCAGGATCATACATCGTAAATGCTTATACATAAGTATGTTACACATGCAGGGTTTATTACATGGATTCAGATACTTATTATAAGAACTGCGGTAGCCATACATTTAAGTAGATAGAGCATCTGTACTAGATGACATAGGATAAAATGGAGACTCTAACCATCTGTACCATATATTCTCAAATTCCTTCAGAGCCTTTTTGCTAGTATAAACAAATCTCTCGTGCCTTATGGTGGTATTGACCAGTGCCTTCCAATTTTTAACCGTGGGACTCGTCGGGGCCAACCACAGCCTCGCTATACAGACCTTAGCCAACATCAATAACTGTGAAATGTACATTTTTGTCAGTTTATTAACTTTCCCCTTCAATCAGAGCCCAAAGAGACAAGTGGCCAGTGAACTAAGAGACACTTCAATTCCAGTAACCTGAATACATCTCCTGATCCTTTGCCAGAAGATTTCTATACATGAACACTCCCATAGAAGGTGCCAAAAGTTAGCATTGATCGAATTGCATTTCGGACAGTTAGGGGTAGCATCCGGGCGAAATTTTGCCAATCTAATAGGGGTAAAGTAGGCCCTGTGTAAGATAAACACCTGTATTTGTTGAAATTTTAATGATGAAGTATAACCTTTAGTACTGTCTGTAACCATTTCCCACTCCTTGTCTGATAAAGGGCCAATATCTATTTCCCACTGATTCCTCAAACCATCCAAATCATCTGCAGTGGATTCATACAGAAGACATGAATACATTCGAGAGATCAGACCTCTATAACCCAAGGCCTGTAATTGTTTCCTCAGTGGATCCACCCCAAACACTAATTTTATTTTTACACTTTTAAAAGTTGATCTAGGATATGTCTTACCATTAACTATAAATCTGTCCCCACATTTTAAATTTACCTCCTCTCCAATGCTACATGGTTTTGCCAAAGTGCAAAGTTACTCTTATTTTTTGCTTCATTTGCTTAATGAATCAGGCCCTCTGTGTTCATCAATAGCACTTAAAAAAAACTGAGGTTTGATCACTGGAATTGCTAATTTGGAGACTGAATCCTATTAATAAATGTTAAAGCAGCTCCTTAATCCAAAAAGGCACGCAAAGAACTGGAGCGAGTAGATTATGTTACAGAAATTGGAGTAGAAAATTATTTGCCATTAGTTACAGTGGAGATCTTCATAACTCCTAACCTGGTCTCTCCCTTACTGGTTATGATTTGGAGGTTCTCTGATGCTTGGGACATTTGACAATATTATGAAAGGACGCCCAATATAAGCACAGATAGTTTTAAATCTTTTTTCATTCTCTTAAGACGATAAATGTTAAAATCCCAATTGCAAGGGTTCTTCATGAGAACTTAATAGGTGCTCGACAGGATTGCTCATTCTCTTGAAGCAGATGTCAATATTATTGCAAAGGGAAATCAAATAATCAAGAGAAGATGGTAATACATGAGAGGTCAGTTAATTTTTTATTCTGTCAGAAAGACCTTTACAGAAGGTAACCACTAGTGCCTCGTTGTTACATTGTAACTTGGAGGTGACAGTGCAAAACTGCACAACATAGTGACCAACCAATTGAGCGCCTTGTTGAAGGCACAGTATTCCCACAGCTGCAGAAGATGCCTGTCCAGGCTCATTAAAAATATTCTGAAAGGTCTCCAAGAGCAGAGTGCAGTTAAGAAGCAAAGAGTCCCTGCACTCCCATAGGGGTGAGGCCCATGTCAAGGTTTGCCCTAAAAGGAGATAGATGATGTAAACCACCTAAGATTTTCCAATGGGAAATTGGCCAGGGGTAACTCAAATTGTATTGCACACTGCTTTAAAGATCTGTGTCAGGTTTTTGGATAACTGTCAAATTTAGCAGGGGTTGGAATCCAGAGCTGGGAAGGGCCTGCCGAGGCAGCCACACTTGGGTAGCTGGAGCAGCAAGAGCCAGGATGTCCAAAGTATTTTGACGCATGTCTAGTTGGGTAGATAAACCTTGTACACACTGCATGTGCTGCATCTGAGATGCTTGTTGCTTCACAACACGGCCAACTAAAGTGTTGAAAGATGTCTTAAGGAGATGAATTTCCTGCTGGATCTATGAGGCCAGAGCATACTATTAGGAACCACAAAGATAGAGATCCTGAGCCAGCTCAGAATGCAGAGTCTACCATGATACCAGTCTTCACCAGGGATTCCCCCCAGTTAGGCATGTGTCTGGCTGCGCATGCCATGCAGTGTGTAGTCAGTGGTGTGGGTCTTGAGTATAGTTCATGTGTGGGGATGAATGTAAAGGAGACTCTCATAATGGAGGACAGATATAAAGAGTTTAACTATATCAATGAATGAATGCAGGACCAAGAAAATAGCAGCACATTAATGCAGCACTGGGTCTATGGCAGCAGGAATACCGCAAAAGGAATATAGCAAGGAGCAGGAAAACAGCACCATCACCATCAATGTAAAATAAAGGAAACAAGTGAGTGTATTAGTGATAAATGCTCTAGCACCGCAAAGGTGTGCAAAGCAAGTTTATATAGAGGTCTAAATGATCAGGGGGTGGGGAGGAGTCCTGAACGGCCATGAAAGTCTTTAAGAGAATGACGTGCATGCGCTCCCACACTTGTTTATACATTATGGCAGTACGAAGTGAATGCAGAATGTAGTATGCAGAATGTAGAAGAGGACCCAGCGCCACCACATAGCAGCAAAAGAGTTGCGCTCCAAACTGTGGTGAGTCCGCCATGTGACAATCACCCAATGAAATAAAATTTATTAAAAAATTGCTTGTGAAAATAATCCAGATAATGAAATTAGTAACGAAACACTATGGATGCACATGATAATCCTTATAAGAGCAACATGTTTCCTTTTTAGAAAGTTTGCTAAATATACCCCTAAATTTAAAAATTTAAATGAGAGAGTAAAATGTAAGTAAATAATTATTTGTAAAGAGTGAAACATTCTTACTAATGATATGCATATAATCTAGATAGATTTAATATTAACAGTTATTTAAAAATGCTTGAAAGAAAAGATTGTATACTCCAGAGCTGACAGGTAGCTACAGAGCCTGCTAAAAAAAAAAGATTTGACCACACATTTGATTAAACAACATTAATACAGCTTAAGTTCTCAAGTGCCTTTGGGCATATAAAATAACTAAAAGCCAGAGTCTATATTCAGGCCAAAGGCATTGGCTGCTGGCCTAAAAATGGCTACCTAAGCCCATTAACTGGAAAAAATGTCCAACAAATATAAAATGTCACAGCTGGTGGTTTATTAATATGCAAGTATGGTAACTGCAACAATTTACAAAAGTTAGCCAAACTATGGTATAAATAATTAGATCATGTAATGGATGGACTTGATGGTCACTAATTTTAACTTAAAACTCATAACCAAAAACAAAACTTACAAATTCAGTGCAAATGGCAGACAACAGTTTCAAAAACTGCTATAATTTGTTCAAAGGTCTTTTGGTTAAAATTGTTAGGCAAACCAGTTCCTAGTTCTTGATTAATGTAAAAAAATGACTTAAATGCCCCATCAGGGCTGCTCTTAAAATAAATTAGGACCTCTTAAACTGATAACCTGGCCTCCATCCTACCTACCCCTCATTCTGGTGATTACAATATAGTCCTCTCTCATGCTTAATATACAAAGCAGATACATTTTTCATAAACAGCATATAGTATAAAGTAATCATCAGTCTAGTGGCTAGTACATAAAGTAAATCCCAAAGGCTGTGGCTAGTATAGCAATCAGACCATCAATCTTGTGATTAGTATGTTGAACAGACCACCAGTCTGGTGATTAGAATACAGGGCTTACTCTCGTTGAGCACTACCCAACAGGCTCAAACCCCCCCCCCCCCTCCCCTTCATCCTTACATTGTGTGAGCCAGCCAGCATCCTCTGTTCCAGTGGTAGTCATTTCAGCGACTACCACAAACTCGTCACCACTTACACTGGCATGGATTACCCAAAAGTGACGTCATTTAGGCATCCTGGCATCATCTTTGATCGCAATGGAGAAACCTCAGATTTTCAACAGTCGGATTTAGTGCTCTGTTGGGGTTGAGAAGATGGGGTACATCATGTTGTGGTAAGTGGTGTCAGGTTTGTGGTAGTCACTCTACCGTACCCAACTCCTCTGTTCCCCTGTTAGACTGGAAGTGTTCTCTTGGTAGTAAAATCATAAACATGGAAGAGCAGCAGCTGGGAGCTTCACAGGTAAGAAAAATTAACCATGGTGGTCACATTTACTGCAATACACTTATTTTTGTTATTTTTGCTGCTAGTTGGTGACAAATCCTCTACAAATCTTTAGAGCACTGTTGTAATATAATTTATGTGTTTCACACAATGATATGGTGAAAGCTGTGTGAAAAGTTCTTTGTTTTAGGGGTTTAACCCTTTCATTAGATGCTGATGATAATATATAAAGTAGACATCCAATCTGATGTCTAGTATACAAGCTTGACCCCAAATCAAAAGTATAATTTTTTTGTTGTTCTAATCTGGTGGCTAGTAAATAGCAGACTTATAGTTTATGACTTATATATAAAGTTTACAGATTAATCTGGTAGAACTATAATCTTCTCTCTAGTATATAAAGCAAAGCACCTGTCTGGCAGTTAGTGCTTAAAGCAGATCTTCAATATAATGGATAGTGTATAGCAGAACCTTCAATATGGTGGCTAGTTTATAGCAAGGCTTTCATTCTTGTGCTTAGAGTATGGTAAGATTACCACACAAATGTAATGACCATCCTCTGAATTGATGCTCTACCACTTGCTTGTTGGGGAGCTGTCAGTAACATTTAGCAGAAAACGCCGGCTTGCTTATTTGTTGATAATAATATCACACAGTAAACTACACAGTTTCCTTTATGACTTTATTCGCAAATCAGTGTGCCAGGATCTTTCTGAAAGATGTTAATGAAAGCTCTTGGGGGCTAAATAAGCAACTGACAGAGTGTGGACCTGTTAGTGTAAATCTTGGTAGTGCCTGGGTCCTCCTTCACTGTTGATATTTTTTAACTCCCCACTGTACTGTCCTGTAAGTGTGTGATATATGTTCTCCTAATTTTAAGTTGATTGCAAGTGTTCTACAGCCAGAAGTTGAGCACAAAGAACCTAACATCTCTATATTTTTACATATAATTGAGAGCTGCCATATACAAGAGAGGGCCCATAGTGAAGCAGTTTGAGGCTGATAGCAGCCATGACTTATACGAAGACCTATTAATAAGAATGTTACAATCAGTGAACAGAATGGCAATACATCACAGTGAGAACTTTCAACATAAGTGTGTATTAGCGCTAAGATGGTAAATTTCCACTTCCACCACTAATATATATATATATATATATATATATATATATATATTTATGTAATCACAGACAGATTTGATGATGTTAAGATCATAGCTCTGTGGGGGGCCATATCATCACTTCCAGGGCTCTTTGTTCTTATTTACCCTGAAGATGGTTCTTAATGACGTTGACTGTATGTTTGAGGTCGTTGTCCTGATGCACAATAAAGTTGGAGCCAATCAGAAGCCTCCCAATGACCTTGTTGTGCCACCTTTCTCCATTACATGATGTTAGTATTCACAGTTTTCCAGTGTCCATGCAATGACTTTGAAACAATGAGATACCATATATATGTTTTGAAACCATGGACCATGGCTCTCCCAGCAAGATGCAACCAAGAAACTTGCAAGGAAATCCTACAGGAACAGTTGATCTTTATTTGTGGTTAATCAGACTTTCTTTGTTGGCAAGTGCATTCAAATTACCTTTGAACATGATTTTCAATGTGATTATTTAACTCTGGACACAGTTATAATCCCATTCTGGCATTATGAATGGGTGTGCACACCTATGCAAACAGGGTATTGTAGACTTCGCATTTCACTTCTTTTTCCTAAAAAGTTCCTGTTCATTTTTTTACTTGCAACTTCTTGGTTACAAGGTCACATTAAAGATGGAAAAAAGGTATGACATTGTTTATCTTAATTTCAGGCTTTCTATTATGAAAAAAACATCCATTTCAACAAGGATGTGAAGACTTTTTATATCCACTGTATTTTATTTAAACTAATGGTACAACCCACATGGTATATTATATAACATGCATTTCAAAATGAAATAATTGTGTATTTGGGGTTGTTAGTGTGCAGCATTTCAACATTTTTATTACAAGTCAAAATTTTACTTTGCAACTTCAAAGGATGCCTTAAGCTCCCAACACATTTTTTTTTCATTAGCTGGAAAAGCTTTGCTTGATCTGCCAAAATCTGCGCAAACTAGGAAATGTAAAACTCCTGTCCTTTCCATGTTTTATAAGAAAGTGTTATTACCCTATCATTATAACATTTATCAGAAATCGTGATGCATTTATATATTTTATACATTTTATACACGTAATACCTGTTTGGTTGAGCCCTAATACTGAGTTAGGTAAACTAAGGTGTAGCTTAAGTGAATGGAGCGATACACACTCCAGCTGAATTCAATTGGTGCCTCCACCTGGAACTTTGGTCTTTACAGGTAAGTTTTCTAGAGCTTAAACGCCTGACCCTAGGCTTTATCCTGATTACATTTTACACCAGATCCCAAAATACTTAGGATAATCTTTAGGTAAGTATGGTAAGCATTTATTACATGATGGGTATGATAATTGAGGACCAGAATACAATTCTTGGATTTTTTACATTAAATAAATAGCAAAACACAGTAAATAATAGAGTGCAACAATACAATGTGAATCACATACGTTATATGCCCATTTCTCATGGTAATGAAGACTACTAACTTACCTATTACAGGTTGAGATAATGTACATTTCTAACACCTTTAAATTTTGTTTTACCATTTAACTATATCGGGTGGCCACTATTGCACTTTCACCCTTAATATTTCACTCCATAAATGTATAAATTCATAAAAGAACTTATAACATTTGTATATGACACAATTGGTATGGTCGATTGATCTTTGGTGCACATGAAGATGTCCTGTATTCAGTCTTTACCAACATGTTATACTTGGCACTAAATTGGCATTATGTCTTCTTCCACTGTATTAAGTTGACTGGTACCTTGCACAACCAAATAAAAATTCTTTCTGAAATGCCGAAATAGTTTCATTCATTGATACAGCTGGCTATAATGTCATTATTTCTTCACAACGCAATCAGATCATGAGATTCAGTAGTGGAGTTGAACTGGGAATATTGTCCAAAATAACAAGTTAAAGCTGCATACAGAAGATATGCCGTTCAATTTGGACTTTGTATTAAATGAGGAAATTTCCTTAGTCAAATTATTCCAAGTATCTTCTGGTATTAATGCAGATTGATACTATTAATAACTTTATGTCCGAATACAGATATTTATATTAGTATATAGAGTAAAATATTCTTTGAACGGCTATTAAATGTTTAATGCTGGCCAGCCGAAGTAGGCAGTGTATGCGCAATAGAAAAGCCGACAGCCGGCCTGGAACTGCATCTCCCGGCAAGTCAGGGAGTGTGGATTGGCATGAACTGGGGAATTAATGGGAAAAAAAAGCAGGAGTCAGAGGAGAGTAGCAAGGAGAGTGACAACGGAGACAACAGAGCTGACAGGGGAAAGTGTCAAACAGCAGGGGTGTTGAGTGGATATCTTAAGGAGAGAAAGATCATTTAGATGGAGAAGTAAGGAGAGAACAGAAGACGCCATTTAGTGAATGGTGGAAATCCATACCAGAGTCCTCTGCAGAGGACTCTTGAAAACGGGAGCCTGGAAACCAGTGTGATAAGTAACACATGTTCAACTTATTACTTGTTCATGTGGACTGAGGGCCTGAGTTATTAAAGAGAGCAAAGCATAGTAGCAAAGCATAAAGCAAAGTAACTTTTCAGCTGGGCAAACTTTTGTAGTTGGGGTACTGCATGTCCTAGGTCTTTAAATTTCAGTGTAAAAATAAAGCTATCATGTATTTGTGTGCTAGATGAAAAAACAGCCAGTTTTTTTGTTATATACAAAATAATAAGCTAATTTGCACCCTTTGCATTGTAACATGGTTTCTCCCAGAGAACTTTTACTCCTTTTTTTGCCTTACTATCCTTAATGACTCAGGCCTTGAGTATTTTACTGTTAGCTATGTAGGGAACAGGTGGAGAGGCCTGGGAAAACCCTTTTGCAGGACTGTGTTTCAGTGACAAGGGTATAGTGTAGGGAAATGTAGATGGCATATTGGAGTCTAAACTGAGGACAAGTACATACTCTGAGACCATAATCTTTATCTGTGGAAAAAGTATTATAATTGTGAGTTGTCGCACCAGGGATCACTAAAGAATCACTAAAGGAACTGTAAGTTGTTATAAAAAAGGAAAAGAGGGAAGAGCAAATGTGTATTACATGAGTTTCTGCACCCACAAATGAATTAGAGTTAAAACAAGCAAGGGAGCATACTTTACTAAGTGGGCAAAAGAACGTCCATGCCCCAGTAATGAATGTGCCAATGTGGCTTCTTAAGACCAGTTTGGCATATTGCTACCTTATTAATCTGTGTCTGTGGTATTAAGTGGGGGTTGGCGGAGGGTTCCTTAGTCTCCATCTGGTGTTGCCTATTTCGGGTGCCTTAAATCGAGGTTTCCTTGAGCAGTGCTCAACAGTCTGGAAGCAATTACAAATACTTGTTGCAAACAATATACTTCAAGGGAAAAACATTGCCTGCTATTGATTCTGGAACACAGCTAAGGACTGCAATAGAGGAAGGTAGACTCTGTATAGCTGCATGGTAGACCTGCATTAAGCTCCCATTACTAATAGATGTTAGTTGAAATGGATTTTGTAGTAACATATAAATTGGGACAATTAAATTATTGATTATTAAAAAGAAGCCAATTTTACCTACTTTAAAAGACAATAACATTTCACAAATGGTATAAAACCAAACCAGAGGGGAAGCTGTGCTGGGCTTTGTACTATATACTAAAGCAGATAATCTAAGGCATAGGTGAGTGGGCATTTGTGGAATATTGACAACAACATGGTAACATGTTTTGTAAGGGAGTTACACAATCTGTAAATTTTAGAAAGGCAATTAATTAACTGAAAAAAGCACCTTAAAACTTGCATAATAAGAAAGTTTAGAATACATGCACAAAAAAATTGAGCATTCAAATGGTTAAAATTGGAATGGATGGAAGTAGACTGAAAATGCATTATGGAGATACAATGAATATATCTAAAATCAGGTTAGCACTAGATTAAAAATGAATATCTGATTGCTATAGATAGTAACTCCTATGCCAAAGTAGTTTGAGTACATAAACTGCAAGAAAAATAAAACTGATAATATTGGGCAAGTAAAAGATAAACTATGAAAAATAATTGTTGAAGATAAATGGCAAATATTTTTTTGGTATGTATTAAAAAAAAGGGAAAATTCCAGAAAATAGATTGTTCAGCAACAGTCTATTCACACCATTATTATTATTTTTTATTAAATCCAGTATTTTTATTGTTGTTTTTAAATGCAAAAACAGTACAAACATTACAGCCTATTAACTGGTTGGGAAATCAAATTAAATACAATTCCAACATACAAACATACATCACAATCTATACAATAAAGGTGTGGAGAACATTGGTTGTGGCGATTTATAAGATGCAGAGCATGCAAGCTTCCAAATATACATAATGAGCACATAAATATTATTATCCTATGCCTAATGCCATATACACATATCACATGACACGAGTGCTAGCCAGGGGCGCAGGCAGGGGAGGTTTCTGGCTCTCCAGAAACCCCTCCCCTCTGCGATCGAACGGGCACAAAAGCATGTATTTAAACATGCAAAACATTTCCCCTACACAGCACCACCACGGACGATTCTTTGACAGCGCCATGGCTTCTGTACAATTCAGCATCACCGAAATGGAGCTGCTGCACATGTGTGGCCACAGCAGCTACTCCCTCACATATCTCCTGGCATTACATCACTGACTGGCTGCCCTTGTGAACAAATGGGGCTTATATGGAAATTTTATATATGAGGCTTATATGAGGGCTTATATAATAAATCGGTAAATAGGTCTCTAGTCTCAGATACTGCCTACAAGCAATCTTGTATAGTGTTTTGATTCATAGATCAAAGACTCCATTTCTGGTGAGTCTGCAGGGTATGCAGAGCTGTGTGATATATATATAAATATTGTATTATGGCAACTTGAATATGTCTTAACCCTGAGATAACTGGTATTTGCTTGGGTCCTATACACTGCAAAGTATCCCTATTTGCGGACGATGTATTACTAACACTAACAAATCCGGTCATTTCCCTCTCAAATCTTCTGCTGGAAATGTCATGTTTTGGAACATTGGGTATAAAATTAATGACACCAAATCTGAAGCTCTGTCACTTCATATGCCCCATCTTACCAGATAATAACTGTCTTACGACTTCCAGTGGCACCCTGATTCTATTAGATATTTTGGGGTGAACATAACCAAATACTACTCAAACTATTCGCACCTACTGGCATGTATCAAACAGGACCTTTCTAAATGGGAACCCATGTACATCTCCTGGGTGGGAAGAATTCAGGCTATCAAAATGAACATACTTCCTCGCTTCCGACATTTATTTCAGACACTCCCGGTACCAATACCTCATAGGATGCTGACATCACTCCAATCTGCATGTAACCATTTCCTTTGGAGAGGCAGGAAACCCAGATTGAGCAAAACATTACTTTCCAAATCCAAGGAAGTTGAAGGCCTGGGTCTCCCGTTAATACACAACTACAATCTGGCCACCCAATTTAGCCATATAATCTTCTGGCACATTAACCCAGGATTTATCTGGACCCATCCACTGTTCCCACTGGGTCACTCAGAATCAGTCTCCCGATGGTGGAAATTACACAAGGTTGATCGTTTCCTACATATTAAGGGGGGAAACAGCCTCTGCATCATACAAAGAGATTGGGGTCAAATGCCCCATCCCCCCCCCATACACACACACACACACACAATTTCAATACAAACAAATTCTACATTTCATACAGTCTCAATCCGATCTAAACGAGACACCCTACTCAATCTCTAATATACTCCTCCCCCTGTTTCCCGCTCCTTCCACCCCACTCCCCCATTTTGCAAAACTTAAAACCCCCTCTCCACTCTAAAAGTACATTTTCTATCAATCACATACATGTTTGTCCTATCTTATTCAGATACCATATGCAAGAGGCTCAAGTTGTCATTTTAAGATGCATTCCTGTTTTACTGTACCATTTGTAACAAGCTGTTGGACTATCCATTTGCTTGTATATCCATGTATTGTGTTATTGACACATCAAGCAGTTTTAAAATAAAAAGTTTTTTAAAAAAATATCATGATTGCATTGGACTATTTTGTTCCTGAATTGAGTGATATTTGATACTTTTAGTGATTACAACTCATATATTGTGCTGCAACACTTCTAAAACATTGTATTAATCATGTTTGCGATCACTATTTTTTTGTCCTAAATGTATTAGTTCTCTTCCGCTTCTGACATGAGTGAATACTCCCTTAAAATACCAGCAACTATTTCACATTGTGAAAAGAATTTCATTTTTGTCATTATATATTTGTGGCCAAAAATATTGGCAACATTTTTTCAAATAACTCGCTATTACCATTAAACATAAGTTGAAATTAACAACTGTATTTGGTGTCCACAATTCTTTTTCTGTTAGTATTATTTAACCTTTGCTTTTTTATTCTGAATTTAATATTGTATATCCTTTTAAATCAGAAAAAAATAGCATTACCAAAATTATTGACACTGTAGACTTCGGTAGCACAGCCTTTGGTCAAAACACTGCAATCAGCCATTTTCTATAGCCCATGACAAACTACCTGAACCTCTCTGCAGTTTGGTTCACCCTTCTTGTGCAAACTACTCCAGCTCTTCCAGATTTGAAACTAACTAACTGCTGTTTTTAGATCTCTCCACAGGTGTCTATGGGTATTCAATTTGGACTTACTGCTGGCCACTTCAGAACAGCCCCTTTGTCTTGTCTTGAATGATTCCTGGATGCTTTTTTGCATTGTCCTGCTGGAAGACCCATGACTTTCAAAGGAGACCCAGCTCTCTGACACTGGGTTCAACATTAGTCTCCAAAAGGGCATTATAATCTCCAAAGTTAATGATTCCATGAACATGTTTAAGACACTGGGTGCAGTCAGCAACCCCAAAATATCACTGAATCTCCTTCAAGTTTGATATGGAAGGTGTTCTTTTAAAAAAAAAAAAAAAAGCTTCACTTGACTTTCTGTATACATAGAGATGATGTGCTTTACCAAAAAGCTCTAATTTTGTCTCATCTGTCCATTGAACATTCTCCCAGAAGGAATTGTTCAGGTGTATTTTTGCAAACTCCAGTTAGGATTTTTTATATCACTCCCTCAGCTACAATATAGTTTCCTTTTATTGGGTTGTAGACGGATTTTGCGAATCGAAACTGTTGCACCTCGTGTTTGAAGGTCAGCTAGAATATTTTTGTCAGTTAATTGAGGTACTTTCTCTACCATTCGAACAATCCAGCTTTGCAATCTTTGATCAAGTTTTCTCTGGTGGCCACATACTGTGAGATTATTTACAGTGACATTGACTTTAAACTTCCTAATAACAACACACCCAGTGGAAACAGGAACATCAAGTCTCTGGATATTAATTTGAAACATTGAGATTGTCCATGGTTTGCTATAAATTTCTGTCTCATCTACTCTTTCTTTTTCTCCATGCTCATTGAAATACATACAGTGACACAAAATATGAGAATGAGTCCAGACACACTACGGGCTATATTTACTAAACTGCGGGTTTGAAAATGTGGAGATGTTGCCTATAGCAACCAATCAGATTCTAGCTATCAGTTATTTAGTACATTCTGCAAAATGACAGCTAATATCTGATTGGATGTTATAGACACCATCTCCACTTTTTCAAACCTGCAGTTTAGTAAATCTACCCCCATAGGTGTCTAAAAATGCCAATAATTTTGTATGACCCATTTAAAGATTTCTGTGTAGAATAAGCCATGACTTAGTAAATGTTTCTGCTTTCTGTGTTCTATTCCAATGCAAACCAAATAAATACTTATGTGGATATAAAAATATTTTTAATTTCAATTATTATCTGGAAGAAATGGTGCATTATTAGAAAAAGTGCAAGGTACCAATTTTATTGGCCATGACTATAGTTGACTTCAGCTGGTTTTGAGCATTTGGACATGTGTGTGTTTTTTCTAGTAATTATTATGATTCATAGTTTACCCTTATGTATCTTTTAAGTATGCATTAATATATTGATAAATCTATTTACAATAAATATTATACTTACATGTTAGAACGAGTTCATCAATAGGGGATTAATAATATTTTAGGTATGCTATTATTGCTAGATTTGATACTTAATTAGGTGTGCTGCATTTTGTTCTGTTTTGTCTATTGTGGGAAAACAGACTTTTTTTTATTGCTGCACCTAGTTGTTGATGTGCCTTATAGGAAGTATTCTCTTTTTCCTTTGTTTTCTTTCACTATACTAACATGCATGATATATATATATATATATATATATATATATATATATATATATATATATATATATATATATATATATATTTGTTTTCCTTTCAGCTGTATTTGCTTCATTCTTCACAGTTTGCTCTCTATATAATGGAATATGTATTATCGCGTTCACTGAATATGGGAAAAAGAATGTGTAGTTTTCACAACTGCTCTTATGGGCCAGGAATTCATGATGAGCGTATTCAGCAGTGATTTTACCAGTACCTGGAATGCATTATTCAGGACAAATGAAGTCATTATAATCGTCTCATATTGATTTAGCATTCCACAACCATTCTTATCTGACAGTAAGTAGGAAGTATTCCAGCATCATTATTTTGACTAAACTTTTATTTGTATGCTTTTTCCCCCAATTCTTTTGGAAATGTAATATATAAAATAGGAATGTTTTGCATTGCAGTAGATCTGTTTTAGACTTGCTTTTATTCTGTTGACTGAATGCGACAGTTTCATCTTTTAATTTGTTCCATGCAATATTAATAATGCATAGCTATTGCCCTACCCACAAGCCCCTGTACTAATCCTGCTTTAAAGCAACTGTAACCATAAGCTGTATATATTTGAGTGAAGGTGAAGGGACAGTGTTGCCATTCACTGAAGGACATGTTATCATTCCTCTAAAGTCGGCTTTATACCCTGCCAATTACACAGCTGAGTGATGGGCTCTCTAACTCATTCATAGTATCCAAGTAAGATTTACAAGTGCTATTTTTTTTATGTGAGTAAGCTGTCTATTTTTCTGCCTAGCGCTTTTCGAGGTATACGTCTAGCATGTTTCAACATGCACATTTATTTACATTTATTTACCTGCTTTGAATACTGCTTCTTTAATCAGCACCTACCTGTGCACAAACCTGAAAATAGAACCATAATAGCGTCATATCAAAGTCCAATCGACTTCCACTTTAGGACTGCCACCTTAAAATGCTATGTTTTTCTCGTAAACACTACTTAGTTTAATCTCATTTATGTCTTAAATTAATTATGAAATTGTGTGATCATCAGGACTGTCTTTTCAATGTGTCACTTATGTGTGTTGTAAACTTTTTTTTTACATTGGTTCGAAGTAAAGTTCAAAATGTTATTTCCCAAAGACTTGCAAATAAATGGTGCATAATTCACCCAATTGAAAGTCAAGGGTCTAGATCCAATCTCTGATACTATAGAGTTGATTGTGCACCCCACTGAAAAACAGAGGGTGTCCTTGTAAATGCAGCTTTACCATCTAGGTATCTCATTTATATAATGTTATACAGCCAAACAAAATGTCTTTATTTGCATTTTGGTCTAAACGTAGATGTCATTAAACACTAGGAAAAAATGGATCTTTACCTGCTAGCAGTTGACAAAACTAATATGCCTCTGGTGTTCACCTGGTACACCCGCAAGAATGCTTTGGACTTCACTGCGTGAAGCATGCAGGTCGTGACCCTTAAAGCCAGTCATTAAGATGGAATCACAGAGGAGAGTAGTGGACTAGCCGTATCAGAACTAAAATGGACAATAGAAGTTCCAAGGTGTATTCAGAAGAATAGTCTGGGGAGCCCAGGTCAATCTTGAAGATTCAAACAGAACCAATACATGAGTTAGAAGTCAGGAATTGGTCAAGTCAGCAACAGGATATCCAACAGAACTAGGAGCACCAAGACACTAGAAGCACTAGGGACCACACCAGTTCCCTAGAGGAGTGATGTAATACTCTGGCACTGGATCAGTGCTTAGGGGTAGATTTTTAGTAAATCCACCCCTAAGAACTGCACTTTACAGTAGTAAAAGACTCCTAATGACTGCCTCATTCTTACTATGATCAGCAACCTTTTAACTGTAAATAAAGTTTTATATTTATATATCTATATATATATGTATATATATATATATATACTTATATATGTATATATATCTTAATATGCGTATATATATATATACACACGTGTGTCTATATATATATATATATATATATATATATATATATATATATAGACACACACGTATATATATACACACGTCTATATATATATATATATATATATATATATAGATGTGTGTATATATATACATACGTGTGTGTCTATATATATATATATATATATATATATATATGTTTAAACACGTATATGTGTATATATATATCTGTATATAGATATAGATATATATATATACACATATATTTATATATATATATATCATCATCACCATTTATTTATATAGCGCCACTGATTCCGTAGCGCTGTTCAGAGAACTCATTCACATCAGTCCCTGCCCCATTGGAGCTTACAATCTAAATTCCCTAACATATACACAGACAGACAGACAGAGACTAGGGACAATTTTGATAGCAACCAATTAACCTACCAGTATGTTTTTGGAGTGTGGGAGGAAACCGGAGCACCCGGAGGAAACCCACGCAAACACGGGGAGAACATACAAACTCCACACAGATAAGGTCATGGTCGGGAATTGAACTCATGACCCCAGTGCTGTGAGGCAGAAGTACTAACCACTTAGTTACCGTGTGTGTATATATATATATATATATATATATATATATATATATATATGTATATATGTGTGTGTGTGTGTATATATATATATATATATATATATATATATATACATGTGTGTGTGTGTGTGTTTATATGTGATGATACAAGTGTGATAACCCTGTTGCCATTCTGTTTCTCATCTCTCACATAATCTGGATTATAGCAAGTACTTTTTATAACCCTTGCTTTTGTTCCCCATCTCACCAGACTACAACTGCATTGTCTAATTACATGTTGCTAAGGGGACATTGTAGCTCAGTGTAAATATGTATATCGTGTATTGCATATTGATGACTTGCAGTAAGGTTGTTATTTATTGTCTATAAAGTGAAGCCAGGGGGATTATGGGTAGGGATCAGGTTGCAAGATGCTGGAGTGGGAAAACGAATTAGTGTCCATTGTTCTCACCAGGCTAGTCCAGACAGGCCATCTAATAGGGGAGGTTCTGTGGAAGGACAGCTCACCTTCACTCCCCTCTCCATGCCCCTTAGTCCAGCACTGACCAATGGTTAAGAAGAATAGACCCAGGTGTCTGCCCAGGGAGGGGAAAGACTGTGGAAATTAGACCCGAGATACAGGGCCTGATTACCCCGAGGTCTAACTGGGCTACAGCCCATTGGCCTCGGGCATCCAAGGGGCCCTTCAAAGTCCTCAGCAGCATTATTGATCGGTCCGGGGGCTGCTTAGCACTTCCACTGCAGTCATCCATCCCCGGCGCTCAGTAATCTGTTTACTGAGGAGATCTCGTGAGAGTAACACTATGATTCTCACTCTTGCGAGATCTCCTCAGTAAGGAGCTTACAGCGCGCCATGGAAGGAGGACTGCAGTGTCAGGTAAGCGCTTGGGGGGCTTACGGGGGATGGGGGGTGGCTCACAATGGGGGACTAATGAGGAAATAGAGTCCCCCTTAGCCCAGGGGCCTCCATTCCCTTAATTCGGCCCTGCCGAGATATAAGGAGCCACTCCAGGGGGGAGGGGTGTGTTCATACTGGGATTTCATTCATGAAGAGTGTAAGATCTGGTTTTGAGTTGTCGTTCTCTACTAGAGTCTATATATGCAGCTGAGAGAAATCCATGGGTCGTGAAGTCTGGAAAGCCAGGCGACTATAACTCCTTAAGCTAGTGGGTAAGGGACAGATGATGTGGTAAACCTGTACAAATCCTAGAAATTACTGGGTAGACTTCCCTGGCATAGGAAGGCACTAGTGGGTGGCCAGCCAGCGTGAAGTGGGTAGCATTGGGCCAGAAAACCCGGTATCTTCACAGTATATATATATATATATATATATATATATATATATATATATATATATATGCTTCTGCTGTGTTTTAAGATATGTGAAGGACACAGAATAATCTATGTATCATGTTCTTGTTCCACCATAGATAGGTAAAATAATTGTTTAAAAGACACTAATGGAAATGTCATTGTTTTTAGTGTATACTAAAATGGTACATGTGAGGGAAAAATAACTGACCTATTTTAGCCCAAAAAATCAGATAAACTTCTCCTGCATTCAGTTTTAATACATGTATATGTTTCTCACTTTTACCTTTAATGCCCTTCACTGCAAAAGTACAGATGAACAAACCAATTTCAATTAGTGAACGATTCAGTGACTTTGAGCGCAATATTCACGAATGAGGAAATCGATTTATCTGTCAGCTAAAACAGCATTTTTTTAACAGAAAATTCCTATTCAGCTAGGTTTTTCCACTTTCAGAGCCATCTTTGTTTCTCACTGGTGTGAATAAGGTCATGTCTGAGAAAGAAAAACTTGTAGAAACAGTTCATCTCCCAGCTGGTCACCATAGGAAATCAGTAGTGCAATGTGTGTTCTGAATGTAGCAAGCTAAATTGAATTGCATATATATGTCCACACAAAACATTAATTTCAGTACAGTAAGCAAGTTCAACACAGCTCCAGAATTTAATTACCATGCCCAAGTAAAACAAAACATATAAAATTTATTAATGCCCAATGGCTAATTAAAATGTGAAGCAGTCAAAGTTACAGCATGAAAAGTGCAATTCAGCAAGGTATTAAATCTCCAGAAACGCTGCTGACAATGTTTTAGATTGTATTTGCTGAATTGGACTTCATGCCTGAGAAATATCTGACTTACATACTAGGTATATAACTAATAAAAATTGTATGTGATGTGCAAAAACAAAAGGAATCGACATTTAAACAACAATATCTGAAAAATAATGCTTGCAAATACACTTCTCGCTCTTACTCTTAGTTACGCTTTTTGAGTCTTCTGAGATACCAACATGGTTCTGTGGGTGAAGCAAACTAGTTATTCCAACAGAGAACAATTATTCTTCATAGGGATTTTTTCTTGCCGCCACTGTAGCAAGTGGACTTATAATTAAATTATTACAGCTATTAGCTTTATATTTATTCTGCGGTGAACCTTGTGCAGAAAGGGGACTATATTTAAAGGATATCCACTTTGATTTATTGTTGTAAAATTCGTTGTTCGAACCTTTTGGCAGGATTTAACTGTATTTTTCGGTTTCTTTCCCAGCTATTACCAGTGAATACTCATTCCGACAGTGCCAGTGATTGCATTATATTGTTTATCATTCTCTTTTTAGGCATGTTTCCAGTTGTCGAAATGGGGCATATATACGGTGGTATGTCATACCATCACTTATCCTACTGTCTTCATTGTAAAACTATCAAATTCCATTTATTAGCATTTTCATTACATTTTCCATAGTGCCACTTTTAAATTTCTTCTTTGACCACTGCATGTTTCAAAATAGTATTCTTATTGTTGGCATTCATATTTCTTTTATCATGTCAACACTTGCCTGTTTTTTGGTAAACAACGGGTACCACAAATTTTCTCTTACATATTCCTCTTTCTTTCTCTATGAATCTATCAATAGTTTTGAAAAGCATGCTGGCAATGTTGAAGAACTGCATCCTCCCTGCCTATTTTCAGTTTGTAAAATGAATTTAAGAAATTTGGGATTTTGCATTACATAGTCATGGCTCATGCAGTCTTGCAAATATAGCAAGTTATATTTTCACCAAGTTGGAAGATTACATATCAAATAATGTTGTGAAAATTCATACAACTTTGTAATAATACAAGAGCATTTCTAGAATGATATGGTCTATCTTATGTGCAATGTTCTTCCTTGACACTGTAACTATATTCTCTGTGTCTTAGTAAATGTACAAGAATGCCTGTATTAGTAGGTTAAGCTGTTTGACTGGAAGCCACCAACAATATTTGTGCCATTTACAGATATTTCCTATTTACAATGGTTACTTCTTTGGAGTATAAACTGAAATCAATTTAGTTATCAAGAAAGTATTTTTTGGTGACTGTATTTTTTTGTTGATATGGGAGGCAAAGGTTCCCCCCAGTAGTATTGGAATGAAACAAGGGACACAGGGCTAAAACTGCATAAACTTGTGGGATTGTTCTCTTTACTTGCGACTAAAGGTTTTGCCACCATAGCAGACTAGTACTAGTAGTGTAGGAAAGTAATACCACAAAACCTTCAAAATGCTAGGCACTGTGCTTCAGTGAAATGGGTTTTACTAGATAAATACTTTGAGAGACAACTGGTTGCTAATAGGTTAATTAGACAATTGCACTAATTGCTAGAGCAGCATATTATCTAGACAAATCAATTACAATACTTTTAGTGAAATTATACCGATTTTTTTCACACAAAAAACAGTAGAGATGCATCAAGGATTAATCCAGCGTGTTCAGGTTAGATACTTTAAAAGAAATGACTGTAGGTCACTTTAAAAGACGGAACCCAAAGTGGTAAATTTTAATCTACAGGGTTAAGTGAAGTTTCAGTTGACACATGAAGCTTATTTACTTGTACAAGATAAAAACAACAACAACTCTGCACAATAAATTATTTCCAGTGTAAAAATCTCACCCTGCAACTGTAGGTTTAAACAACTTGCCATTCTCTTCTTAGCAACTATTTTAGGCAGTTTAACAATAGAATCATACTTCTGATGCAATATAGGCAGACTCTTGTGGCAAATGATTTATCTCTATGTTCCTTGCACACTACATCAGCTAGCAGATAACTTTAAATACAACAGATTTGGCTGGAATAAACTCTTCCTTCAGACAGCAGCATAACCTCTTAATAGCAATCTAACAATCCCGGTCAGAGGTTTTAATAACACAGTTTCATGTCTCACTTAAATAATTTGAACATAGCTTCGGCAGCACATATACTAAAATTGGAACCATACAGAGAAGATTAGCATGGCCCCTGCGCAAGTATGACACGCAAATTCGTGAAGCGTTCCATATTTTTTCATGCCTAAACTCCCACCGGTCGGCTACCTCTCTTTCTCATCCCTTCTTCCCTTCTCCCCCTTCCTCGACTCCGTCTCCGTTTCTCCCGTCTCTCTATCTCATCCATGTGTCTGTCTGTCTTCCCCTCCCTTTAGATTGTTTGCTCCTTTGAGCAGGGCTCTCCTACCTTCTGTTTCCATCACTTTTAACTGCGCTCTCCAGCTACTCAGCTCACCTCCTCTCCTCTCAGTCCCTCTGCCCTCTGTCTCCTCTCGCTTCTCTCCACTCCCCTCAGTGACTCTCAACCTGTCATCCGTGCCCACCCTCTTGGGCCATAGTTACCTGCCTATACTCACTTTTCGCCTCCCTCCCTCTCTTTCATGCTGTGCCTGAGCCCCCAGAGTTATAGTGTTTACTGTTACTTGTACTGTGCTGTTTCACCTTCTACTGTGCCATTGTTTGTCCTTGTACGGCGCTACGGATACTTTGTGGCGCCCTATAAATAAAAATTAATAATAATAATAATAATAATAGCAAAGCAAAATAATCTTATCTGTCTGTTAAGAAATAGGAGCTCTTCTATTTGTTTTATCTGTCATCTGTGCAATTACTGCTACTACTATGTGTAGGATCATTCCTGAAGTTCACTGATTCAGCTGGTTGCTAGGCAAATATTTACAAGCTTCACTCAGCTCTCAGTCTGGCAGCCCCAGGTGAGCAATCCTCTACCACACTCATGTAGTTAATCATCCTGCAGTTCTGATTGGTGCTGCTGCCTTTATAAACCTCTTTCTGGCAGCATACCAATGTTGGTGATAGTTCCTGCTTGACCTAGTGTGCCTTGTATCTTGACCTATTCTACTATTAGTGTTTGACCCAGATTGTTTAAAGGAATTGCAGAAACAGATTTGCTCTCATAACTCTACCTGCCCTGCCCATGGCTTATTTAAAGGATTCTGCTGTCTTCTCTGCTCCTGATCCCTGCCTATCTGACTCTGAGTTCTGCCAAATACATTCTAGTTGCTCACTATCTGTTACTGTGAGCTGTTCACTGCATCGTACAAGTGGCAGACCACTCTGCATTAACTCTTGCCTGTATGGCTTAGAGTTCTGCTATTTGCAGTCTGGTTGCTCACTACCTGCTGTTGTGTACTGTCCACTTCATCAGGCAAGTGCCAGACTACAAAGCATTAACTCTTGCCTGTATGGCTCAGAGTTCTGCTAATATATCCTGGTTGCTCATTGCCACCTACTGTGTTCCATCTGCTCCACAGCGAGGTGCCAGATCAAAAACTGCTACTACCTGAACCTTGGGGGTAACCGAGTACTGTGGAACGTAACAAGTTCCTTTGAAAAGGGGCTGCTATAGATGAATATCTTGCAAAGCACTACTCTGTCCTGCTGACATCTCATGGGCAGTTGCAGTCTAGGTCTTTTCCTGTACTATAAAGATGCATTCTTCTGGGCTGGCTTTTACATCTGGCTTTTACATACTTTTGCTGCATACATCCCTCAGGTTATAATTCAGCAACAGCTCTCAATGGCTCTTGGTGGGAAGATTCTCATTATCCCTTTCAGCAGTAACATCACAACACACTAGAAAGTCCATTTATGGCTCCATTCTCTTTGCTCCATGACTCCCCAGAATCCTTCTAGTATATTCTGGCACCAAAATGCCCATTTTTGTGGGCTTTTGCAACTTGTTGCAGTGTCTAACTGTCTCTGCATGCTTCAAGAGCAGTCTGGGGCTCTAGTAGCCCAGGGCTGTAGTTTGAAGTTTGTCCACACCAAAATGGCTAATGCAATTTACATTGAACTTCCCAGAGGCACTGTGGAGAACTGTAGTTTTCTGAATGAGTGCATATAGTCTTGTGATTTGCAGTATATTATATATTCAAATGTAGCAAACAAAAAGGTGACAACACTAAATCTACTGTATTGGACTAATGTAATATGAGGATAATGATGATAATGATAAAATAATATATTTATATTGACAGATTATTATATACCGTTATTGAAGACAGATAGTTTGATATATTTTACCCCACTAATTGGAAATCAAAATCCCCAGGGTGTTGATAAAGAATTGCTAGTATGTACTGTGTTACACAGTGCTATTATGGTAACCTGTGGCAGAGTATTCGGAGTAAAAAGTGGGCTGATAGATCTTCCCACTTCGGCTGCTGCAAATAAATAAGTAGGTATCCAATCAGTATATGTCTGAGCTTGACTTAGCAGGGATTCCTCAGTAAAATAATTTACTCTGTGTCAGGATTCCAAAAGTGAAGACCATGGAGATAAATGTGAATGAAATTAAGTGGTTTATCTTGAACACAGGTCACACTGATAAAAATGACATGTGGTAAATGCTAATGCAGCTAACACAAGTCCATAGAAACAGTGAAACAGGATCTCTGGATACCCAGGTAGCTGAGGGCCCGAAGTGCTGCATACCTGGCCCAACAGGTTAAGTGCAGGTACAGGTAAGTCAGAGTAAGCAGGTTTGGCTGGGAAGCTGGAAACCCAGATTTTCCAAGTATGACAGGTGACTGCAGATGCAGGTTGTCTGGTTTGGCAGGTTAAGCAGGAATGTTGAAGACTCTGGTTTTCCAGGTTTGACAGGTGACTGCAGTTATAGGATGTGTGGATTGCCAGATAAAGCTGAAAAGCTGGAGACTCTGGTTTTCCAAGTTATACAGTGGACTGCAAATATTGAATGTCTGGAGCAACCGGATGATTCATGGGAGAATTAGGCAAAAGGAGAGTCAGGCAAGCCAGGTGTCAGAAGCCAGAAGATCTACAATAATACCAGGGAGTAAGCAAGAGAAAGATCAAAAGAAGCCAGGGTCTTGGTCACAAGAGGAGGTGCAGAGCATACCAACAAGCTAGAATCAAATGCCAGGGATGAAATCAGGATCAGCTCATGTGAGTTTTACACAGGGAGAACAGCAGCAGGGACAATTGATGAATTGGCCCAGATTGCTGGGAAAGGCAATCTCCTAAAGGCTAAACACAGTTGATTAGGATCCAGGAGTAATAATGAAGGTTTAACCCCTTGCAGGCAGGATAAGACAAAGGCAGTTCAGCAACTAAAGCAGAGATACTGCACTGCAGCCTGAGGTAGATCTTGACAATCTGATCAATTACAAAAGGAAAAATTCCTATTTGAACCTATGTGACTTGCTATACTGACAAAATAAAAATAAATATTAGATTTTATTTTTGATGCCAATGGATAACCTCCTCATGAAGTTGAGCAATATCTATTTATTTTCCTACTATCAGAAACTTTGTATGTTTACATCCATTCCTGTCCAATTGGAGCTTATTATTTAATTTCCATATCACAGGCTATCAGTATGTTTTTGAACTGTGGTAGAAAACTGAATGTCACAGCACAAACAAGGGGAGAACATATAACCATGATGATCACTCCCTGATCTGTATCAAACCAAGAGTCTGATAATTGCTAACCACCAGAAAATTATCATGTACTTAACTGAATGTGCTATGAATTGTAAACCTTTTATTTAATCTCTTGTATATTAGTGCCAGGTTTCCCCAGAAATCAGGGGTTTATACTTGCCTTGTTTTTTTTATATATAGAGCTAATATTATCCCTTTCATTTTGTCAAAAAATGCTCCCATACCCTTAGACTCTTATTTGGTATAAAATGCCACTCAGATCTCAGCACATGCTCCCCACATGTAATTCATACCTCTACACAAGCTCCCACTTACTGGCTAACCTAGTAGCCTAATTACAGTAAAAAAATACTTACCTGCAGCCTGGAGCCTACAGAGGAAGAAGAGATACAATTTCTTGCAGAACATACTGCATGGGTTGGGAACGCTTTCACGATTACGAGAACTCAAACACAGACAAGACCATAAAAAAAATGATTTGAGGAAAAAATGACTGGTGTGTTTAAACACTTAACCTGCGGGGTCCCGTCATTGCCGCTTTAAATTAAAATTCATGCAGATCGCACTGACTTCAGACACTACTGCCGGAGACCTGGCCATTGGGAAGGAGGTCCTGTCAGCCTTCTACTGCCATCGGATATCTGCAGAATCGGTTTTCAGGTAAGTCTGTGTAGATTCCAGTTGTTTTTCCTCAAACCGTTTTTTTTTGTAGGTCTTGTCTGTGTCGTAAGCGTTGAAGCAATTACCACCGATACTGCACACCCTCCTCTTCTCCCTCCTTTACCACCTTCTCTTCCCTTACCTTTGATGTGCTACTTGACCTCCCTACAGCATGATGCATAAACTGTCTGCACATGTTCAGGCTTATCGTCTGCTTTATGACATAGAGAATGCAATAGAGACTTTAATCTAAGGACTGCTGGTAAAGGATGGTTGGGTCACTGGTAGCCCAAGGGCAACCTGTTGACCATCACTGCCCCACACAATCTTGATGCTTAGCACAATTAATTAATTAATTGCTGATTCCAAATTTAGCAGTGAGTGATTTAATCATTTTTCCCCTTCCCTCTTCACAATTTTGTAATTGAGTGACACACCCCACTGTGAATTTTTGGCAGTATTCTATGTAAGGGAGCTCAATTGTGAATGAGTGAGTTTATAGAATAATTAGAATTAGAATAAGGAATATTAAAATAGTTGGACTTACAGCAACACTTATTTGAATGGATAAGCAGCATTAATAAATGCTGCTTTCTCCATTCAGGCAATTTTCTGGCACAATTAAAATAAAACACTGCTATTATGGTATAATATATTTTAATGAAAATTAGACAACATTGTTGAGCAATATTTTTCCTGTCTTGATCACTACAAATGCTTATACAGTTGTAAGATGCATTTGAGGAGTAGACGCTAATTGCTTTTCTTTTGTGTATTGCTAGAGATTAGAGACATTTTCAAAAAACTGTTTTATTAAATTTCATTTCATTTCATTCCACAGTTGGTCATGGAATTTCCTATGTTTCTCTCACAGAATTTGACCTGAAGTGTTCCATGCAGAATTATCTGCTCTTTCTGCCACTACATCACAAAGTAAAATGAATTAACACTGCCATCATTCCAGCTCAATTTATGGACTATAAATTCTGTGGAAGTGTAATTTACAAACAAAGAGTGGAATGACCATTCAGTGGAATGGTGAAGCAAAAGCAGAATTTGAATTGCTGGAACTGTGAAAAGAGTCATTTATAACACAATACATTTTTAGAAGCAGTTGGTAAAACCTATATTGCAATAATTGAATACAAGACTTATTTTAGTTAATATAGATCTTAGAAAGTCTAGGTGGACAGAAAGACAAATCTTGGGCAGTTACAAAAACATGTTCTAATTTGTATAATGTAAATTACATCTACAAAATTATTCACTTCATTAAATCTATTATTAATAAGTAGAGTAATGCACTACATAAAGAGCCTGATGCCGATTTGGACCCACATATGTTTGTTTAGCATAAAATATACAAATTGGTACTGTACATGCTCACAAAAAATGCATATGCAAATGCTCACATGCAGACTTGGACGCATCTTACACTTCTGCCTCCTTATGACTTGAGAGGCGGAATGGAGTTGGGAAAGGTATGAGCAAACACAGGAAAGGGCTCGTTAGCAAGGTAAGACATCTGTGTGCATCAGTTCAGTTGCCCAGCAGGTGTTACAATAAAAGGAAACAGATTATCAATAGGCTACCCTACCTAGACATGTAATGATGTGTAATAAGAATAGGGATTCAATGACAAGTGAAGAAAATCTATCCAACTTCACTTGTCTATTAATTTATACATTATTGTAACACATTAAATAGATACAAGATATTTATAACAAAATTTGGTATTATTTAAAACTCAAAGCTTTTTATTATTAAAATCACGTTTTAAGACACAGGAGAATAGAATGAAATTGCAGCATTTCTTCTTTGAACGGTTAAAATAACGTTACTGAAAGTAAAATTCTGAATCCTTTGAGTTAATATTAAGGACCTAGTATTGAAACAATTTTTCTACAAATAACATATATGCCTTAGGACAACTACTCACAAAAGTATTGAATGTTTAAAAACAAAAGTGGGATGACTGTCTTTAATACATATTGCAATTTTATGTATTAAGCATTTATTACATTATTTTGGGAGCACTAGCAATGTGCTTGTTTTGTACAATATGTAGACACAAAATGGGTACCATTAAAAGTATAGGATGAGACCCAACAACTGTCAGCCTTTTGCTGGTGCCAACCTTTGCTCTGCAAACCAATGTGCCTCTCAGCAAATGGATAAATGCAATCCATTAACATGTCCTTGCTCTACAAACTGTCTGACTTCAGAATTAATTATTTGATTTAAGATTAGTTTACTAGCATTCAAATATATAATCAATGATGGCTCCATTCACTTGAAGAGATTATTCAGATCACCACATGATCTCTTTTATCCTAGGGGCCAGAGAAACTAAAGATACCCAAAGTCAACTTAAAATCCATTGGCGCTCAAGCTTTTTACACCACTAATCATACTTTCTACTCTCTACTCTGCACATTGCAAGAAACATCCTCTTTTCTTCCAAACCGAAGCATTTTTTCCCATTGGTGAAAAGAACATAATAATATTAATAGTTAATGGTAGTTTTGCTGTAAATTTGTATTCCTTTCCTTTTGTACTGTGCTGCAGAATTTGTTTGCATTTATAAGTAAAGCACAATGAACTGTACTACATGGGTCATCATAGTGTTCCAAAAGTAAGTATCTGTACATGAATTTCCAAATAACTTAAATTCTGTAAAAGTATAAAGATCATGAAGATTTAATACCTTGAAGATACTTGGCTCAGTTGTGTTCATCTGTGAACACAATAGGTTGCTAATTTTTTACTTTTTATTTGTTACCAAACAATGGTTTATTGGTGTTTTATTTGTATTTCAAAAGTATCTAGTTTTGCAATTATGCCATTTGAATATATTTTAGCCAGTAATGAAAAACTTCTATATCAAGAAGTATCTCAAAAGAAAATGGAGTCACTGGGGGTAATTTGCAAACTGGAAAAAATGCAGAGGTGCAGCACACAATAATTTGCACAAATGTGAATGGCAAGCGCATACACCGGTGTTAATTCCACATTTTGATTTTCGCCTGCACAGGCATTTTGGACAGCAGTCTGTGACATGCGCAATGTATTTGTTATGTCAGAATATTGGGTTACATGCTGAAAAACTGAAAAAGTCACTATGGTTAATGTGTGTGTATATATATATATATATATATATATATATATATAGCAAATATTCTTCTTGTATGATGAAAGTAGAAACTGAAGGCATCACACCACCAGGCAATGAACAGAAATGTATTTGATTACCTGGTTTAAATATGGCAATACATATTCATTACAAGCATTTTATAGAAGTGTATGGACATAATTAGTCATTTTTAAATCAATCTAATATCACTTTGGTACAAAACCTGCAACACTGCTTAACTTTGCTAATCACATTTATGACATTCAAAAATATCAGCCTAAAAGTACAAGCATAAAAGTTCATGTTTCCATGGTAACTTGATTTCTTATTAGAACAGTAGAAAACTTGATTTCATTAAACCTAGTATATACAAGACACTGAAAATAAAGACCAAATTCAGATTATTAAAGAAAAGAAGGTAAGGAAAAAGTTCTGCAATGTAACACCTTCCAAAGCTATAAACAACTGCTTTTTTCAATTTATTTATTTAATTATTTATTTACACAGGGCCTGATTCATTCAGGAACGCAAATCTCGATATGTTTTGCTTTTTGCGTAAAATTGCTCTGTACATGCTCAGAAATGGACTATGCCAGTGAATAAAATTGCATGCAATTCATCTTCTAATGCAAATCACACTTACTACCACCTATGACTTGAAGAGCAGAAAGAGGGAGGGATGGGATGGCTGAATGTAGTAAAAGTACAGTAGATGAGTTCCCATGCAGATGCGGGCTATTCAAATTCAGTGGTACGCCGAAGTACGGTCATTTTCAGATGTAAGGTTTGCACTGGCTCCAGGGCAGGTGTAGGTGGCGAATGATAGTAATGACCAAACACGGCATTCGCTCTCGCAATGGGACGGTTGACAATTCATCTGCACACCTGACAGCATTCATCTCAGCAAATAATAAGGCATGCAGGTGAATGCCATTGTGTCATTTCTCTTCAAAATAAAAATAAAAATGTAAATAATGATGACTGCTTACTTAATAGAGATAGGTGAAACTTCACATGTTCGTCTCAGTAGCAGCAAAAAGTATTGTCTTTCAAAAGCATGGCATACGTTAGCATGTGAGAATGATTCAAGTTGTCTTACTGACCCTTTTTTAAAATGTCGGTCAGTGTGAACCTTGAAAAATACACCAAATCAATTTACAATTTACAGTGAAGTATATTGTTTCAAATGTTTAGACATAGTTGCAGACATTAGGCAACGCGGTTTTATGTTTTAAAATGTTAGGCCTGTTTAGCCTATGTGAGCCAGTTTATACATAGTCGCCAATTGTATTTCCATGTTTAAAAAATGTAAATTAATGTTTTTTCATACTGCTTTTTACAAAAGTTTTTTTGTTTGTTTTTTTGACACACAACATTAAAAAGTTTACATATGTGGATAGACCAAGCTTTGTTAGCTAGAAGTATGTTATGTGTATAATGTGTAATTTCAAAGGGGACCCCAAAATTTAAAATGCATAAAATAATTTTTTACAATATTGCCATCCATTGGTGGAAGAGACCGATGTTGCTCGCCTGGAAAAAGATGACATCGATCCTAGTCTTCCAGATTCACAAGATTATTCAGCCTTCAAGGCATATGTGATTTCATATTACTTTCCATGAAGCTTTTTATTACATTGTTTGTATTTAGAGCACTTGATATCTGCTAAATATCTGCTTCTCAATTGAGGTACCTAGCAACAGCTTTTAGCTGGTACAAAACCTACCTCTGTAAACAAATGTGCCTCTCGGTATATTGATTAATGCAATCCATTAGCTGACCCAAGCAACCAATAAACCAACCTTCATAAGTAATTATTAGATTTAAAATTTGCTTACTAACATTCAAAGTTTTAAATAATGAATCCCGGTAAATTGACTGATGGCCACTATCCCCAGATTTTTCTTCCCATCACAGGTACCTATTCCACTTCACTTTACTCCTCTGCATCTACAGCTAACATAATGGAAGAAAAGAATAACTTCATAACCTTGTATGTTTTTGTCCATAACATCCAAACTTCATATCTTTAGCTTGATGGAAAGTTTACATAACTTAACTTTGTTACTCTCCAAGGGAGCATCACAGAAAATATCCAATAGATAGAAAAACTGAGAATTTCATTTGTAAAAGACAAGTGGAGATTAATTTTTAAAACACAGGTATATTTACTTTGATAGTGGTGGTTGTTCAAGTTTATTTAGTGACAGCATTACACACATTTGAATAGCTAATGCATCTATTCTGACATGAAAGTAACCAGGGGGGGATTGTTATGCGGTTGGGGGAGGGTTTTCACTGGTATTGATTTGTCCCACATCTTGCATCAATTTGTCATTTCTGCAAGCCAATGCTGTGTTCTCCAGAGGACTGAGGTCTAAGGATGCCACGGGACCACCGCTTGTCCCTATGACATGTCTGCAGTGGTCTCTCAGTTTGCCCTTAATGCTTGTTAAAGTTTTGCCACTAGTTGGAAATGTTCAAAGGAGCAATGAATATGGCAAAAAGAAGTTTAAAATACTGTTGTATACACATATATATATATATATATATATATATATATATATATATATATATATATATATATATAGCCATAATCAATTGTTTACACTTACAACAAGTTGAAATGTAAGCTTCAAAATATTTATTGCTATATTTATAAAATGTATTGATTTTGGTATTCCCATGACTTGCACAAAAGTTTTGTGTTTGACAATATAGATCAAAAGTGGACATTTCAGTAATGTAGTCAGAGCACAATATAATAATAATAAAAAACAAAAGTGCACATCCGCTTACTGTTACTTGACCTCAGTCACACCCTTGTCCACCACCAGCTGCACAAGGAATACCACCTTTCATTGGGCAATATTTGGTTGCAGATGCTTGTGGAAGAGGATTGGCTTTGCCCAGCCATCTTTTCATCTGAAGACATCTTATCAAAGCAGACATTGTACCAAATATACCATATAAATATATAGTTTCTAGGTACATATTGGTAGTTAGAGACTAGATCACAATATGGCAAAGCACTAACATTGCCTCTGCAGCTTTATATGGTGCCTGCAGAGGCGTATTCACTCCACCATTAGTTGTATGTGAACACTCTGGCATTCAAATGGCACTATTTGCCTTGGTGCAGCCCACTATTGTGATTGTGTGATTGATTGACATATGCTCCACTTAGAACAGGTGAAAGGAAAGACTTGATATAGAAGGGATTCATGACTTATGTGCTCACTTCCACACATGGCCTAAGAACAAATCAGTGAGGAGAATGTTGAAAAGTCTCATTCATCCCAAAAGAAACCCCTGAAGATGAATGTTTTAGAGAATTTCTATTAATGCAGCAACTCTGAACTCTGCTGAGACAATAAAAAATGGGCCACATAGTGACAAGATTTGTTTACAAAATGTCATAATGTTGTGAGGTTAAATTGTTTTGTTTTCTGCAGAGGAATTACTGAAAACAGAAAAACAGAAGGAATATCACTAAATATTTAGATTATTTAGAAATATTTAGAAATATTTTGAAAGACATTACAGTTTTTTTTTATAGGTTGGTTAAAATGTTTGATAGGTTAGTTACGTGTTTGATTTTTTTTATATTTGCTAAAAAATCTTTCTATTTTACAAAAAAACTTTGCATGTGTGTTATTTTTTAAACGAAAATTTGTAATAATGTGATGAGATCTTTTCTAAAGGATTTTTGCATATGATGGAATAGTGCACAAAAAAGAGAACAAGATAATACAAATTTGACTGACCAGCCAGCTGCTCCAAGCAATAAAGCCACAATTTTTAACTGAATGACTAAGCTTAAGTGACAACTATCTTACAGTCTGATGCCAGCACTCAGGTCTGCCATTAAGAGTCTGCAATGAAGATCTATAACATTGTCAATCTTACATGCTATAAGTAAAATTATATATAACAGTAATAATGACCAGTAAGATTATTATGCTAGTTATAATTTACATCAACTTGTAATATATCAGTAAATAACTTACAATATACCAGTAAAGATTTTCTGCATGATGAAAAATGCCAGTAATAATACCCAGGGATATCTAGCATGCCAGCAGCAATGATATAATCTAAACATCTAAGACATAAAATGCAACATATAATGTTTGGAAAGGTCTAATCTGCATGATATGATACCAAGCAATGTGATATGTCATTGGTAATGGTCAACCAATAATAATATGCCAGTAACGATGCCCAGCAAGACCTAATGCAATTATTAATGACCTGTAAGATCTAAAATTCCAAGTATAGTCCATAAGAAAGATCTATTATGTCAGTGACAATGCACTAAAATAAAAAATGAAAGTGATATTGCTCATTAATGCGCAGCAGTAGCAAAAATACCATAGAATAGTGCAAGTTGAAGTGATAATGCATATAAAGGTTTAATATGCTAAAATTGTAATGAAACGTGTGTTTAAGTATAGTGCTATAAGGTGCTTTTGCTCGTAAATCACATAGAGGAGCAAATAAAAATGCAATGTATTCATGAAGGAACATATTGCTTATCTGCCCTTGACCTTGGACGTGCATATGTACAAATTATATGCATTCAGGGGCTGACTGGGCTGGGGGTCATCTGCTCCCTGGGCCATTCCAATCATGGGCTACCTTAGGCTGGGTCAATGGGCCACTGAAAATTGTTTTCCTAATAGGCTGCTGAGTCAATGGCAATAGCCCACTGAAGTCATTGAAACTACACCAAAATCTGTTAACAATGTCCATATTGTTTGTGACATTTTGATTTGACTTCCTGTGACAATGTAGAAGATAAACATTACATTTTATTATTAGTATTTTTATATTTGTATTCATATTTTACATTTCTGTATATATTCCATATACTCAAACATTTTCAAAAAGGTTTATTTGTGTATTTCTATATTTTTTGTAAGTATATAATAAAAATATTTGCAAACTTGGATGATAGATATGTGCAATTTTGTAAAACTTATATATAGATTAGGCACTCATGGATGCACACATAGCTGTTGAAGGAAATTTTCTCTTATATTCCCACAAATTGAATGGTTTACATGTAAAATACAAAATACAGCAACATAGTGTAATAAATTCACTAATATCTTTCTTCCTCCACAAAAGAGGGTCCCAGATAATTTCACAATAAGGATAAAGGATTTTCAATGTCCACTGGTGATAAAAGGTGATAGTTCAACAATCATGTGTCCTGTGCCACCATCTCCCTTTCACCATAATGCTTACAAGATGTCTTCTTTCATATAAGTGATGTATATTAGTCACACTTTGTCCTCCACGTGGATTGTAAATAAATGGATTGTGTCCACTCTCATCAATCACCATAAAAAATGGAAAAACTTTCTAGTATATTACCATTTTTAATTAAAAATCATAAAAGCATAGAAAGAAACATACATGATAAATAATCATAAAAACCCTTTAATAAGGGTTGATATCCCCTACCAGAGGCCTGGAGTTTAAGCCACCTATTTTAAGAGAAAAATTGGTAAGGAGTATGATGCCGGAAAGCATCAGTAGACCAATTAGAACTAAAGGCTTCCATCGATGTGGTCTATGTATGGCGTGTAGAACATTTATGTGGAGCAAAAGTAAAATCAGTGAATTTAAAGTTCAGGACAAAATTTGTAAGATTGAACAATTTATCACATGCCACACCAATTATGTGGTATATATTGTTGAGCGTGATTGTGGTCTAGTGTATGTTGGACGTATATGACACTCTCTGAAAATCCACATTAAAGAACATATAGCTAATATCAAGAAAGGATTAAACACACATTCTTTGTCTCTCCATTTCAAAACGGTACATGCCTGAAATGCTAATCATAATCATAATCAGCTGATTTTGAGCCTATATGTACTGCTTTATTTGCAGGAGACAGATGGAAATACAAAATGAAAATGGCCACAAATACCAATCACTTTATTAGTAACATACTGTAAGTATCAAACACTCACATTAGTCTAACTATTTAAAAATTATTAGCAACAGAAATATGCTTCACTAGTGAAACCTCAGACATTTGTCATTGGACAAATTTGAAATTAAAGTTAATATAAAATAAGGATTGATGTATGCATTATAATTTTTACAATCATACTCTAATTTTATCTATTAACTAAATCTAATTGCAACTGATGAGATAATAAGAAGGAGTTTCTTACTTTCTTTAGTGTATTTAAAAGATGTATCCAAAATTCCCAACACTGCCCACTCTGGAGACAGTGGGACAAAGTTTACTAAGTTTGTTTTTATATATTCCTTAACTTGAATCCAATATCGCTTTATATATCCACACTCCCTTAAACAGTGATATAGTGATGCATCCTTTTTATAACACTATAAACATTTTGAAATATTACTGATCCCTATATTATGAGATCTTGTGGGTGATATATAGCCCCTATAAAATAATTTAAAAAACATTTCACGATATGTACTCGCAGTTAGAGTGCAGTAATATAATAATAGAAAGATTTATATGTGGAAAATGTATCAACTATTTAGACATACCCGTTTGTCTTTCAATATCATAGTGAGGTATCCGTAAAATTTTATAATAATTTGAGAAAACCTTTTTAATAACTTTTGTATTACCCAGTGCAATATTAAGAGGTTAATCCCAATCTACCCAAAAAAGTTTAGAAATCCCATAGTGTTGCACCTGAAGAATAAATAAAGTAGGAATATTAATAAAATCAAATTTAGCACATATTTCAGAGAAACAACACTTTTTTTCATTCTGGATTAACAACATCTCTTATCATATGGGCTCTTTGCTACCCCCTCTTTGAAATCCCAATTTTCCAAAAAAGGCAAAAATAGCAAATAGCGATACTGAGATCCCCGTTTACTTCAAATTCTATGCCATATTTGCCAATTAACAAACAACAAGGGATTTTCCACTATTTTCAAAGGAATATCTGTTCGAGACATGTGCAAAAAAATCTAAGATCTATGCGTGGAATAAACTGTTTTTCTATTTTTGTATTTGTATATGTACTCTGATGTTTAAGCCAATCTCCAAGATATCTGCAGATTGCAGCTTGATTATATAGAGTTATATTTGGAAAGTTTAAACCTCCTTCTTTTTTAGTCCTCTGTAGGATCTTCAGACTAATTTTCATTTTTTTACCTTTACAAATAAAATTATCGAAATATTGAGTTTACATTTTTTTCATCTTTCACAGATATGAGTATTGGTAGCACTTGTAAAGGGTACAATATTTTAGGAAAAGTGATCATTTTAATTAAATTTAGCCTTCCCACGAATGAAAGGTTCAGATGTTGCCATGATTTTAACTCCAAAACTACATCCTGGATTATACGATCAGTATTTAATTTATAAAGTTCTTCTACATTCTGAAGGTTTCATCCTAATGTCATAGCCACTGACTTATCTATATTTATAGTAAATCCAGACACTGGCCCAAATTCATTTACCTTGTCCAATATAAATTGTAAACAATATTGTGGATTAGAAATATGTAATAACAAATCATCTGCAAATTCTGTTAATATGATGTTGGAATCACCAATTTTTAGACCTTGAAAATCTTCCATTTGTTGAAGAGACCTAATAAGAGGATCAACGGCTAGATTAAAAAGTGAAGGGGATAAGGGGCATCCTTGTCTGTTTCCTCTAGACATATATATCGGATCCCCACATTTGTTATTAATCACCAACTCTATACAGGGCGTTTTATACAAATATTGAATACATTTTGAAAAAAGAGGGCTAAATGTACGTATTTCAAAGATTTGTTGAAGGAAGACCCCAGATATTTTATCAAAAGCCTTTTCTGCGTCTAAACTTAATATATTTTTATTATCTTTGTCTACAGTGTATGTTATTACTGCTTTCAATGCTGTTCTTATCCCTTTGACTGCATGTCTTCCATGGGTAAAGCCCATTTTGTGTTCTGTCAACAAGAGGGGTATTATAGACAAGTACTGGATTTTTATCTAAATTAGGTATTAAAATTGTATATGCTTCATTTAACTTAGGAATTTGATATTAATGTTTATGAATCCTTTGAAATAGATCTATGAGAACAGGAGCAATATCTGCTCTCAAGATTTTATAGTATTCTCCACTAAACCCATCTGGGCCTGGTGTTTTATTTACACGCAACTTAGATATAGCACATTGAACCTCCTTTTCCCTACTGTCAGTCTCTAATATATCTTTCTGAGAGGGAGTCAGTCTAGGAAATGTCGACTCAGTGAGAAGTTTTTCGAACTTCTCTTCCTCGCATGTAGGTGCCTTATATAATTCAGTATAATATTGATTAAATTCTTTGGCGATGTCCTGTGCAGAAATGCATTTCTCCTCTGTAGATCTATTTTTAATTGTTGTAATAAATGTTATTGGCTCTTGTTGTCTAGCAATATGGGCTAATAACTTTCCTGCTTTATTACCCCATCTGTAAAATTTGTTATTGTCATATGCTATTCTGCTGTTTGTATAATTGCATAATTTAACAAAATGTTTCAAGCACCGCTTTACTCTTTTTGTATGTTTCCAAAGTAGAGGGATTTGGGTCATTCTTAAATATATCATAATTTTTACTCATTGTTGAGTGTAAATCTCTGTATTTTTCCTTGTAATTTTAAATTTTTGCCGCTGAGCATGCGATTATATGACCCCGCATAATGACTTTAGCCGTCTGCCAGAAAAGACCCGAATTTTCTCTATGCTGTTGATTATCTTTAACATACTCATCCCATTTATTTTTCAAAAATAATTTAAAATTTTCATTTTGTGCTAAATAAGACGGAAACCGACAATTATGATCCAAATAACTACATTCTCTTTTTGTGATATCGATCATAATAGGTGCTTGATCTGAGACAAGAATTTTTTCTATAATAGCATATTTAATTTGTGAAAGAAGAGTATTACAGATTATAATATAATCAACATGAGAAAATGTATTGTGTACTTTGGAATGATATGTATAAGATCTATCTATAGAGTTCATTATTCGCCATGGGTCCACCAAATTGAGATTTTAATATGTGAATACCTTCAGTGCTTTTATATGAACTAAGAGTAGATGTAGTAGATCTATCTATTTTTGGGTCATCTATGGTGTTAATATCTCCGCCCACTATCAAATTATGTATAGTACGTTACATCAAAAGTTGAGAAATGTTTTGATAAAATCCGCAATTAGGAGTATTGGGAGCATTGATGTTAAGTATAGTAAATTTTTCACCTCCAATACTTATATCCAGCAAGATATATGTCAACTACTCATCTTGAATAACGTCACCTTTTATATATTGTATCTGCTTACCCAAAAGGATCACTACTTCCCGATTTTTACTCGTAAATGGAGCTGATACACACTCGTTAATCCATTTGCTTTTAAGAGAAGGATTTTGAGAAGGTTTCCAATGTGTCTCATGTAAAAGGACTACGGCAGGCTGAAAAGTTTTCAGATGTATAAGTACTCTACTTCTCTTAGTTGGAGAATTAAGTCCTGCCACATTCCATGAAAGAATCCTCATACCAGAAGCTACTAATCCTGATATGGGTATTTGAGATAGATTCGGGGTTGTCATCCCTTTTCAAATATTAAGATTTCCATAAATCCTTCCATAATCTAATAAAAAAAAAGAGTTCGCCCCAGCCCTGCGATCTCCTTAATACCACAAAGGGATAATGTCGGAGCCTGACATTCACTATAAAAATATTATTATTTTCTTCCAATACACATCAACACTTGAGCATTACATACATTGTGCATAGATCACAGTTATTCATGAGTTTCATTCTTTTTCCCTTTTTTATGCCCTGGTATGTTTGATGGCTCCTGCTTCTACGCAGCATCCAAAGACATAAAAAAGAAAAAAACACAATCATACTCCAATGAATACCTCTAGATTCTATGTCATATATTTTCTCAATGTGGTAGATTCTTTAACAAATTTGTTATCATTGGATGTTTTCTAGCCAATTCGGCTACTTGAAAGAAGATAGGTTTATCATCAAACATTACCCTCAGTTTTGCAGGATAAAACAATGCAAACATAATGCTGTTATCATATAAAACTTTACATATACTAGTAAATTCTTTTCTTTTTTGAGAAACTGACACACAGAAATCTTGAAATATGAGCATCTTAACTCCTCTCACTAACACAGATCTAGCTTTCCTATATGCCGCAAGAATATTCTCTATTTTGTGGAAATTAAGAAATTTTGCTATAACCTGTCTTGGACTAGTGACAATTTTATGAGGGTTATTTTCAGGACCTAGCCAACACTGATCTAAATGATGGATCCATTCAAATTCTATTTTTCCATTACCAACTGGCATATTTAAAGCCTGTGTAAGTTCTAAAACCATACATTTGCTGCATTGCAAACCTAGCATGCTTACAGTTCAACACTTAGTATATAATCTGTGCTCCTTCAAACGAGCACTCAAAACTCACCTGTTCTTAAAAGCGTACCAACCTTCTACCTAGCCCCGCATCTCCTCCTAACGTTCTATCCTCTCTCCTCCCGGTCCTTCTCCCCACACCTCAAATTCCTTCAATTGTGTCTGTTTCGTTTCACCCACCCTTAGGATGTAAGCTCGAATGAGCAGGGCCTTCTTCCCTCTTGTCTCCACACCTATTCTTCTACTCCGCCTCTACTGCATTAACCTGCCTGGAGTTTCTGAAGCATTGGTATTTTGTTTATTGTTCTGTACTGTCTCACCCTGTATAGTCTACTGTTTGCTTTGTGTACGGTGCTGCGGAAATCTTGTGGCGCCTAGCAAATAAATGATAATAATAATAATAATAATAATAATAATAATAATAATAATAATATGGTATATAGCTTCTTTTAAAAAAATCACCAAAATTGTGACAATACACTTGTTTTTTGTTTTGTTTTTGTTTGGAAAGTGACTTCGCTTTTTTTCCTTTTTTGGTGATTTTTGTTGGTTTTGATTAATTTTGAAGCTAGATTTTTTTTTTTTATCTTTAGTGGATTCCCTTCCCTCAGTGTTCGCTCTTTATTCCACAGGTTAACAACCAGGACAAAAGTGATGTCATAGGGATGTTGGCATACAATGGATTTAATACATTTTATTATATATGTTTTTCAGTGAATTACCCCACTGGTAAGTATGAGTGGTGTTATTATTTAATATATAATTATATACTCCACATTCATTAGCAGCTTTACATAATTTCCCTACAAAGCTTTCTCAACCATGCAATAATAAATTATTAGAATTAATTACTAAATCGCTGTATATTTGTAACCATTTTGATGCAGAAAATCCAGGGATCAAATCAATTAGTGGGTGACCATGTAAATATATGCTGCACAGCAGATTGGAAGGCAGAATGTGCCTTATTAGAAATATCCTTTCAGAACTGTTACAGTCAGATTGAGAAAACATGTGTGAAGAGACTTAAAATGTAAACAAATAGTCCCATTGTGACACATTAGCTGCTAGTTATCATAAATCTGTTATTATAAATAGGATTGATATAATTGTATAATTAAAAAAAAGTTGACACAGGCTGATACATATTTGAATTTTTGCATGAAATTACATATACAGGCTATAATAATATTGAAAGCAAAGTGTTTTCAGCATTTGTGATGAAAAAGCTTATTTATAAAACAATTAAATCTAAAGAAAACTTGCCGTATATGAAATTGCTAGTAATAGCAACTAATCTATATTTAAAATTAACAATACATTGGCAGAACTGAAGACATTTTACAACTTCAGGGCTCACATATGAGCTTTGCTTATGTACATGTGTGGTGTGTGCTACAGGCATCCTCCACCTAATAAACTATGTTTGCCCTGTTGCTGTAGATTTCTCGGTGGAGTCTTGTTGTTTCAGAGTACTGTAGTCTAGATGTCCAGGATGGTGTAGAAATAGCTGGTCCCATAAGTGTCATGTGGGAAATACATGAGATGGTAAATAGGGATTTAGAAACACACATATGGCCTGATTTAGAGATGGATGTAAAAATATGATTTGTATGAAATGTGTCGCACGGTGCATGCACATAACTTGGGACCATATTCTGAGTCGAGCTTATCTTATACTTACGGCCCCTTGTGGTTGGATAGGCAGTACACTAGTGTTCAATTCAGAAGTGTGGATATGCAAGATAACCAATAAAAGCGACTGCCAACCAAAAAAATGACTGATAAACACTTTTGATTCACAGTTATCAATTACTACTATATGCTGTGAGAAAAGTATGGTTTACTACTACTATATACATTTAGATGAGAGAGAAAATCCAGATAAAGGCTTTCATTAACATTTGGATGTATGTCTGCTTAATTAGTGTAAAATAAACATTTTCGTCCACACCTTACACTTGTGACTCCTTACGCTTAGAGAGGCAAAATGAGGAAGAAAAGAGCCAGTAAGTGTAGGCCTAGTACAGTAAGGGTGTGTCCATGTGTGTATTAAAAGTGACTATATCAGAGGTGGACACAGCTGCAGTCATGTTTGCCAAAATACATATCTGTTACAGGTATTCAATCCCTTGGGCAAAGATCCTTGTTGATAATGATGCTCATCAGGATTGACCTTTGCTCTGGGAAATAAATATATAATTTTAAAAAATGGCATGACCCACTTTCCTAAAAGTAGTTCAGGTCACAGTGCTCATAGCCTGGGGAGGTTGGCTTCTTTGTGGAAACACAAACAGTGTGTGATTCCCCCAACAAAAACTGCAACCAGTACCAGGCTATACCTATGACTGGCTGTTCTGGTGAGACTACAACAGAGAAAACTGAAGCACTGGACCCCACTGCTATAATAGGACGCAATCACAGCCTGTGCAGCATGGGACTGAATTCCCTTGGATAATCCCCAGGTAAAAACAGCCCAGTGCTGAAAGCACTGGGGCTCCTCCCAACAGCTCTAGCAGGCGGGTAAAATAGATTAATAGTTAAAAAAATTGCATTTTTGTACAGTATGTAGCAATACTGGTCCCAGCAAGCCCAGACAGTTATAAAATGCTTAGGTATCCTGACACTTGCAAAACTAAAAGAGCAATTATACCCATGGCTGCCATTTGTTGTGTGTGAATTGGAGCACACCTAATTGTCTTGGCCAACTGCTGTGATTGAATGAGAGGTACTGCATTAGGGACAAGTGAAAGGAAGTCTACCATTGTAGATATGGTATAGAAGGGATCCGCGACTTACGTACCTACATTCACATGACCTGAGAGCCAATTAGTAAGGAAAATGTTGAAAAGTCTCATTCACTTACAAACATGCTGTTAGTTTGTCCAGGCTGGAGCTCAGGTCCCTGGCTAAGCTTCCCACAGACCAATTTGTCATGCTGCATACAGGACTGCAATGAGATTCTTGTGGTGTAGATTAGGGAGCATACACTCCATTTACAAACTCCAGCCCCCTTAGAGCGACATAATGAGGCATCATGCACAGCTCCTTGTGGAGCTAAGGAGGGTGATTGGAAAGTGTAATTTCACAGTTAGAGATAAATACATATGATTATATTTTGATCTGGCCCATTTAGTTACGTTCCTGTGTAGAAGAGATAGTATTGTATATAGTAATGTAGTATATAGTAAAGTGTCTCACAATAACTTTCAATTCACAAAGTACAAAGCCTGCTATGTAATAGTGATGTTTCAGTATCCGTATGTGATTTCATTGATTTAAGATTTTGAAGTCTTAATAAACCTCCAAGGTCTTATGTAAGTGGTGTATAGGTGTTTGTATTTGGCCAATGGTGAAGTAATGTTCCTTGTGTGGTATTTAATAATAAAAATTTAAATATACTGCACTGCCAGGTGCTCAGGGAGAAGCCCCAGAAGGAGCCCAAAAAGAAGCCCCAGGAGGAATCATGGGACGAATCCTGGGATGGACCATGGTTATTGTAGAGGAACCCCAGGAGAAGCTCCAAGAGAAGCTGCCCAAAGGAGGCCCTGGAGAATCCCCAGCTGGAGGATGCAGGGAGCCCATCCCAGGCCCTTGAAAAAGAATGTAAGTATCTTGTTTAAGAATCTAGGTCTATATTTATTTTCATGCATAACAGGACTAGGCCACAGAAATCATTTCTTTACTAAATCTGTATTTGTTTAGTCCTAGGCAATTATTCCTACTCTACAGGTGTTTGACTTAATGGGCTTAATAAGTATTTGCCGTTAAGTGTTAAGTATAGCAATCCTACAAACTATATCTGCATGTACCTCCAAAATGCAGTCTTCTGACTAGTACTGTGTTCACAGTAAGATGAATCTTGAAAATAATTTCTCTTAAGGTAGAACCTCTAAACTCTGCAGTGCTACAAAAATGTGGGTCCAATTTACACCCTTAGAGAAAAGATATGTTTAACAAATGTAGTGATGTTATTTTCTTTTCTTTTTACTCCATATGCACACGATATATACCACCCCTGCATATTATTAGCAAGACTAGAAAAAACACCAACTAGTTAGACGTAGACTAGAAAACATTATTCTTAAGGTTTTTTTAAGCTTCTTAAATGTTTGAAATGCTTCTTTTTTATTTATTATTAATAAAAAAGTTTGTTGTTAAAAAAACCTTTGTGTTTGTTTTATTTTTCAAAGTAAATGTGTAATAATTAGACATATTTTTTAGTAAAGTACGTTATAAAGGTTTTATTGCTATCATAGTATAGTGCAGGTTTATGAGGTAATGCATTGAAAGGGTTAACATGATGTGCTTTTCATGAGACATGAGTGTTTAGGAGTAATACGGCAAATGAGGGTAATGTACGCATGTGTGTTCTTCTGTGAATTAGGAGTAAAGATGGCTATAGTGCACAAAGGACCAATTGCTCCCAAATCAATAGAAGGGCAAATAAAAACGCAATGACATATATATGCGATTGTACGTCACATAACTCACTTACTATTGTATTCATCTCCAGAAGTATTACTCAGATGTGATTATATTTGAATACGGGCATATGTTTCTCCAAGTTATGTGTGTGTTCTAAAAAAACATGTTGTGTTCATATTGCATCCAAAGATGAATAAGGCCTTTTATCTCCATCAGTCTTCTATCCTTTCTCTCTCCCCTCTCCCCTTCTCTCTATACAATCCATAGCTCCCCTTATATCGACTAGGGTTTTCCCCCTCACTCTAGTCATATATTGTGTGTCTGTATAAAATCTTACTTATTTTCCCCAACATTATCTTCCCCCAACATTTTCCACACCACCCTGGATATGTATATTAAGTTACTAAGAAACAATGAGACTCCATCCAGCACTCCATAACAACTGATAGCTAATTATATCATTAAATAATAATAATAATAATAATAATAATAATAATAATAATAATAATGATGATAATTCTTTATTTGACATTCTAATTATTTTTGCTGTGTTATCATTCAAAAGACACTGAATACAGTTTAAATGTAGTTTTTCAACAGCATTTATTTTGTCTAATTTGATCCAATCATTTGCCTGACTTTTGAAGAACTGGGTGTATCCAATTTGGTCATACTGTACATGTGTTATCAAACTAGATTAAGATTGATTATTGACTAGTCTGCCTATGATTTTAAATTTTAAATTTATTTTGCTATAAGTATTTGGAAAGAACATTAACATTACCCATTTCATTTGGGAGATATTTATCTGCTCATGAAACTAGAATTAACTTTCTAAAAGAATGAACATGCGCTTAGTAAATAAATTGATGTATAAGACTTGTTTTATATAAATTAATTAATTGTGTAAAGGTGTTGCCCAATATTTCCCAAATCAAAGGTTAGGTTGATGTATGTGTAGTTATGTATGTAAAGAAAATGTATCACAAGTTTAAATGGCAACAGTTTTTTAAATCATTTCTCTCTTTTGATAATAACACAATTTGCAAGTGAAAGGAAAAATGTTGCACATTCTTATTAATACCTTTCCGTTGCCTACTTTTAAGAAGATAAATATTTATTCATATTGTTTCTAACCTATTTACTTTTCAGATGGAGATTGCAGCAGATGTTTATAAAGTAAGTTTAATAAAATAGTTCCACCTTCGGTATATATCTAAGATACGTCCCTTTCTCACCATGGAAGCCACGAAAACCCTTGTTCACTCACTTGTTATCTCTCGCTTTGACTACTGTAACCTCCTTCTCTCTGGCCTACCTGATTCTCACCTTGACCCTCTTAAGTCTATCCTCAATGCTTCTGCCCGCCTCATTTTTCTCTCCCGCCGCTTTGTATCTGCTGTCTCCCTCCAACAGTCACTACATTGGCTCCCCATGCCCTACAGAATTAAATTTAAACTCCTCAACCTCACCTTTAAAGCTCTTAGTCAATCTTCCCCTCCCTACATCTCCAATCTCATCTCTACCTACACTCCAACCCGCCCCCTCCGCTCTGCCTGTGACGGCCACCTCACTACTTCACTGATCACCTCCTCTCACTCTCGTCTTCAGGACTTTCCCCGGGCTGCTCCCCAGCTGTGGAACGATCTTCCAAGTTCCATCAGGTTAGCATCTACTCTCAAAGGCTTCAAGCGTGCCCTTAAGACTCATTTCTTTATTCAAGTCTATCAGTCCTCCTCCTAACTTCCTTGTCCTGGCTCTCTCCCCCAATTAGTACCACCATTTTTGTGTCTCCCCCTTCCCTTTAGTATGTAAGCTCTCATGAGCAGGCCCTCTTTCCTTGTGTGCTTCTTCTACTGTTCCTTCATCCTCTGTACCTCTTGGCCTGCTTCGCTAGCCCCGTTTTCTTAAGCCTTGGCCTTCTTCTCGCTGATTTCTACCATCCCTTTCACTATCTGTCCCTGAGTTTATCTGATTTGCTTTACCCTGTCACCTGTGTTTGTATATATTTTTGTATCATGTTGTGTCTTGGTTCTGTTTTCTGTATATGTAATGTACGGCGCTGCAGACCCTTTGTGGCGCCTTATAAGTCAAAGATAATAATAATAATAATAATAGTAATAATAATAATAATAATAATAGGTTCTCAGATCTCCTTCCATTCCTTATTCACTACAATAGAACATGGCTGGCAGCCACTATTTTTATTAACATTGTTGCAAAAATGTTGTGGCTCTCTGTAAACAGTTAACTCTTGGTGCTACAGAGAAACTTATCATTTTAAATTTTGTTTTCAAGCATAGTAATATAATATAATATAAATTATTTAATTGATTACCACATTTTTTCACTGACTTGGATATTGGCTTACTTGGTAATTTATGCACAAAGAGAAACAAGATGTCATTTTTTTTCAGAAATCCAATGTGTACAGTATTTCAGAGGGCCCTACCCCTTCTTTAGGTAAGGGCAATAATTACAGGTGCAATATTTAAATAATGAAAGCTATAGGTGTAAACATTTTATCAATCAATAAGATGACAATGTTATAAATTTATAAAACTTTAAATACAATTTGATCATAATAAAATTTAATTTTGTAATTGTAAAAGTAAATTGCCACATTTTAGCAACTGTAAATTGCTTCACAACTTATCTCCGACATGGAAATTTAGGTTGACTTGTATATCAGTTAGTCAAGCAGAGATGTTCTTTTACAACAACAATGTGCAGCTCCAATAGCTCTATCATTGCACTGTGCTTCAATGTTTTTAAACCTTCTGTGCTTATATTGCATGTGAAGATAGTGAGAAATAGTTAAAATCACACTCTATGCTGGCTAAGCCTATAAATAGGAATTTAATCACAAGATATATTACTATATGTTTAGTATGAGTCATCTATGAGGCAAACAAAACACCTTGCAGAAAACAATACTGTTCTTTTATTAGATCCAGTAGATGCCTGAAGTACAATTATAGCTTCATTTTTGCAATAAACTTGAGTATGTTGCATTCAACTTGTTAAGATATTTTTATTTTTAGGTTTTTATTACCTAGTTGAAAACAAGTAAAAGGTAAATAGGTTAATATTTAATCGATATGCCTTGCAATACACTTATTATGACCAGATATCCTTTAAATATTGAATATGAGCTCTTTCTCTTTTTCTCTCTCTCTCTATAGAAGTAGACATATCGATAAAAAAGCCAGTTGTCATTTTTATGCTTTATAACAAAAGCAAGAAAAACCCCTTAAATGGCGTACAATATATATTGAATATAAATTAATCACTATTAATCACTAATAAATGTAATAAATGTGTGTGTATATATATATATATATATATATATATATATATATATATATATATATATATATATACACACATTACAAGGAATTGAAGTGATTGCCTCACTACACACAGACATTCAAATCACCTGGGGGTGTGGCCTGGTGCAATTGTGAGCAGATGCGTGGCACCGAGTTCCGACACTGCGTGACTCCTCTCAATTTTAAGGGTGTCCCCTACTCCTGTCACTAGTGTCACCATGGACTCTTAGCACCCACTACCTTTTCTGGATGGTATCGTTGATTCAGCAACCCCAAATAGAAGCAGTGTCGTGCATCTGGAGGAGACTTCCCAGCCCGCTGGGATCCATAGCGTTGTCTGATGCCATTGTCAAGGACGGTGAGTGGCTGCGGTGCAGTGGCGAATCTATGCTCAATGGACTCCTACATCAATCCCAACAACCCCCAAAGACTCACTTTTGCAAAACTTTCTGTTGATACAGAGGTTGCGTCCTCGCACTCTTTTCAGCCCCCTCCACTCTGACTAAATGACTGCGAATATCAGGCATCATTACAAATCAAGACCAGGATGTTCAGAAAAGCCTCCCTTTCAGCCCTCCTATATCTCTGCAGATTGGACAGCACCTCCATATCTGGGTGCAAAACAAACCATTGCCACTATATGACTGCTATTGAACTGTATTTCTCCCTAGTAGCCTTATTTAGCCATGATATTAGCAACTCACAAACGCCCACAGAGATAATTCTACCATTTCTCTCACAATGTGTTTTGTGGTCTACCTGGGATTTACCACTCCTTTCTGATCACTCAATATAAGCTCTCTTTGCTAACTCACGACTACTCTAACAATAGACTTGATCCTGTCAGAGACAAGTGGTAATGATGGTGGCTACTTGCTGGTATTGGCACTACTGCATCTGTAGGAGCGGAGCTACTACAGAACTCAGTAAGTCTTCGGCAGGGACCCCAGCAAGGGAGTTTTGATTTAGCCGCAAGAGATGCGCAGGTCACGGCCCTACAGAACAGTAACTAGCAAAGTAGATATAAAGAATGGTCAGGCAATCCAGATCAGAACCGAGCATACTAAACAGTGCCAGTACAGGATCCAAGACCAGCGTCAAAGCAGAACGAAATATCAGATAGACCAGGATCCATCAGGAGCCGAGGGGTTAGCCAGAAGAAGAGTCTAAGGGAAGCCAAAGTCAACCCAGGAATCCTATGGAGAGTCAGCACACAGGACAAGTAAACGCTGAAGCACAGGAAGTGAGATCTAATACTCTGGCATCCAAATGGTGCAAGATCCTTTCTTAAATAGGGAAAGATTAAGCCTGATTGCCTGATTGGTAAATTGGGCCATCAGGGCGTCCCTGACTGCTGGCATGAGAACAACAAGAGCATATCATTGCCTAGTAACGGAACGTGCCAGCAGGGAGTCACGCTCGGGAGGAGATCATCCTGTTGCTAGGATTTTTTAGGCTGTCTTTTTCTTTTGATTTGTTTCTGTTGTAGGATTGCAGCGTTCTATATATAGCTCCTTGAGCATTACATTTATTAGTGATTAATAGTGATTAATTTATATTCAATATATATTGTGCGCCATTTAAGGGGTTTTTCTTATTTTTATTATAAAGCATAAAAATGACAACTGGCTTTTTTATCGATATGTCTACTTCTATATGTATCGAATTATAGGTTAAATAACCCTCTAATAATAATTTCAATTGGGTATTAACATATTTAGTAATCCCAGAATCGGTTTTAGGATTATGTTATGGCCGTTTTAAACAATTTGCCTATTTAGCTCAGTTGTTGACTAATTGGATATCACCTTTGATAGGCTATCTTTATATTGCTGAATTCTACTCTTTTTGATGAAAGTGTACAAGAGCACTGAAACGCATTAAGGATTTATATCAACTGAGGAGATGGTATAGTGCCACGCGGACGTACACCCATTAGTCAACCAAGTTCGAACTGAAATTGAAATTCGTAGAGCAAATATAAAGGAGACTGGTGGACAGTGTAGTGCGATCCTTTCAAACACACATCGCACATATTGTTGGAGAACTACATCAGTGATAAAAGCCTCTGAAAGCCCCAGATACCCTCCATAACAACTTTGCCATAGACCTCTTACTTTTATGTGTCAACCCCAATCAGCTAAAACGTTGCTACTAATACTGTTCCTGTGATATAAATTTTCAAGCTAAAACTATAATTTGTATTTAGCCTTTTATGCCAGCTGGTATACTGTGTTTAACATGATTAATTACATGTGAATTTTTATTAAACATGCATATACAAAACTTAATTTCTTCCTCCACCGTTTCTTCATCAAGCAGAAAGCATTCTCTAGATCCAAGAAAAGTGGCACCTCAGAGATAAGCCACTACTTTTTACGTCAGGAGAAACATCATCTCCTCCTGATATGGCTGACCATGTGGTAGCACAGTCGACCTTCATCTACAAGCCATGAAACAAGACCTTAAAAGTTCCTTTGTCACGAAATTGCAAAAGGTAATTGAGGATATTAAGACTAATATAGCTACACTTATCAAACTAAACTATAAAAAAAGATGGCTTTTTTTTCCTCATGGATGAACTGATCAAAGGCATGGACTACCTCAATAGAGAATTAGAATTCCTCAAAGAAAAGAATGAGGACTTATAAAACAGGGAAATATTATAAACTTTCAAGTCACAGGCATCCCTGAATCCATACATCCACCTGATCTTGAAGGTTATCATCTTTTACCATCCTTGTTTCTTCTCTTGACTCGTAATCTCTTATCACCAAGTGAGCCCACAGAGCTCTTCATCTGAAGCCTAAGGATACAGTACTGTCAAGAGATGTTATTCTTACATTCCTATCATTTCAGATCAAAGTCCAAATCATTCTAGCAAGTAGACATACTAATTACATATTTTTTGAAGGATCTAAACGCCAAATATTCCAAGATCTGGCACCATCCATGATTGCCAAATGACGGGACAAGGATACCAATATCAGTGGAACTTTCTCTTCAGATTGATCATGGAGTCAGACACCATCACAGCCTCAGAACTTTGGAAGATGGGAGCGCCCTTCAGCAGAAACTCAATCTCCTAACCACACTGCCTTTATTTGCAAACTGGACCTACTGCTGCTTCTCCTTCTTAAACCACTTCTGACAGACTGACCTGTACTAGAAAGGCTTCTCCTTAGTCACACCTTTGTGGTCTGAATGCAGTTGTATTCTACACATTTCTTGCTGATGTATCCTGGGAGATGTATCACCCTCTTAACTTTTTCCACAGTGCAATAACATTCTATACATCCCTGTGACCAATGGACTCCTCCACTAGGCTTCTGGTCTGTTTATATTGATCACACATTTCTGCTCAAGGCTTGTTTACAATATGTTATATTTGTACAGTGTACCTGTGTTGTTCATTGGGCTGTCCCCACCTGCACTGGGTTTATTACACACCCCTATTTGGGAATACTTGTTTGGTTTCAGGTGAAATCTGCTGTAATTACTTTGATTTCTATAGTCTAGATTCCCATCTGTTAGCTGTCATCTTTTGTAGCTGGGGCCATGGTCTTGGGATGCCTATGGTAATTTTCTCTGCTATTCCTACCTTCCTTTCCATCCACTCTCTTCCATGCCCTGTGAAATAAAGCCTCCTCCCTTTTAGCTTTTTTTGTGTCATTTATTGCAATGTCTATCACCTTTCTCTCCATCAAGGTTAAAGGGCTTATCCTGCCCCGGAAACGCTCTAATTTTTTCATACGCTTAATAATTTAAGGGGTGTTCTAGTTTCCTTGCAGGAGACACGCCTGAAGTCATCACTGCCTTTAAAGAGCTTTGGCTCTTTAAAGGCAGTGCTCCCTTGGCTTTTTATTCCAATCATGATTCCAAACGCAATGAGATTGTGATCCTGATCCTGAGCTCCATCCCCTTCAATCTGATTGGTATTAAAAGTGATTTGAAAGGGTAATACATAAAGTGCCAAAATTGTTTGCACTTTTATTCACCATCTCCACAATTTTAGAAAAGGTTTCGTGTTGATGAAGGGTTACTTCAATACAGTACTCTTCCTGACAGTGTACAAATCGGGGAATAACACCCCTGTAACTTTGGTAGCCGGTTCTAAATCCCGTAACAAACATGTATCTGAGGCTGGATGCATGGAGAGCATACAACCTAAATGTTCAGACTATACTTCTACTCTAACCCCCGTTACAACTATTCTCTGATTGATTGTGCTTTGTTGACCTAAACTCTTACGCGTTCAGGTATCCATCCAAACACGTGATCTGATCACTCAATTTTGGAAACCTCCTTTAATATATTTGAGTCAAAAAGCTGTAGACCTTCATGGAGGTTAGACCAGATAGCAAGGAAAATTCCCCAGTTCCAAGATTTAATAAAAGGCAAAATCCAAGAGTATTTTCTGATTAAATTAACTGAGAGCTGTTTGGGAGGCACACAAAGCAGTTATCATAGGAGAGATTTTTAAATATCTAAATCATGCTACATACATCTAAAGAACATTTCCAGAATTCGCACATATCTTACGCAAGACACTGCAAAATCCTTAATTCATGCACTTATCATCTCCCGCATTGACTATTGCAATTCCCTCCTTACTGGTCTTCCCAAAAACAGACTCAAACCCCTACAATCTATTTTGCACGCTGCGGCAAGACTGATTTTCCTTGTAAATCGTTATTCCTCTGTTAAATAACTCTGTATGTCTCTACACTGGCTGCCTGTTTTCTACCGAATCCAATATAAAATACTTTTACTAACCTACAAGGCCATCAACAAAGCTGCACCAACATACATCTCCTCTCTTGTCTCAAAATATCTCCCAACTGGGCAACTCCGTTCAACACAAGATCTGCGTCTCTCATCCACCCTCATTACATCCTCCCATTCCCGGTTACAGGACTTTTTTCGGGCTGCACCCACTCTATGTAATGCTCTCCCTCGCACAATAAGACTCTCATCTTGTCTACAAACTTTCAAGCGTTCTCTGAAAACCTACCTCTTCAGACAAGCTTATAATATTCCTCAACCACCCTCCTAACCTCACTACCTTAGCCTATTACCGCCTGTTACACAATTTCACACAAGACAACTACCCCCTGACCAACATTGTTGTGTGACAGGATCATTTAGCCTATAAGTCACTTTTACCTTTGCAGCCTGGCTGGGCCAAAATGCAAAATGTAGACTTAACCTCATGTGTCAAACTCCCATAGATTGTAAGCTTGCGAGCAGGGCCTTCCTCACCTCTTTGTCTGTTTTACCCAGTTTGTTTATGCGTTTCTTATGTTTGTCCCCAATTGTAAAACGCTATGGAAAATGTTGGCACTATATAAATAAATGATGATGATGATGATGATGATGATAAATAGGCCTCTCACTGTAAAAATGCAGCAGGAATCGCTCCTCAAAATGACAACATTGCACATTGTAGCACTCTAACAGGAACACTTGCATACTTTCTCCAAGCATATTCTTAGAGAGCTGGAGAAACAGAAGGGAGAATTGCAGACCATTTTAGCTGAAAAAAGCGAAGAGAGCCTTAGATGGCTCAATTAAAACTGTATGATATTAGAGATGCTCAGGCTCGGTTCCCCGAGAATCGAACACACCCAAACTTAGCAGATCCGAGTACTGAGCCGAGCCGGCACAGTACTTTCGCGTGCCCTCGGAATTGAAAACAAGGCAAAAAGTCAATGTTACATCGTCGGATCTTGTGAGTTTTGGATTCTATAAGTACCGTCCGCCACGGTGATCCAGCATCATTTCATAGAGGGACAGTAACACAGTTATTGGGAGTCTCTTGTGCAGTTTTGCAGAGTCATTGGTAGAAAAAAAAGAGGAGGGGTCTCCAGTGACATTCAGAAGAGCTCAATTTCTCCACTGATAAATGTCATTGCTGAAATAGAAATAATAGGTCTGGCAGGCTTGGTCTTCTAAATCTGCAGTCAAATTGTACTGTATAATATTGGAAACACACAAAGAGGAGAGCTCCATTGCTAATTGTCATTGCTGAAATAATAGGGCTGACAGTTTTGGTCTAAATCTGCAGTCAAATTGTGCGGTGTTATACAGGTAACACACAAAGAGGAGAGGTCAATTGCTCCATTGCTAATTATCATTGCTGAAATACAAATAATAGTGCTGGCAGTGTTATTCTTAATCTGCAGTCACATTGTACTGTGTTATCAAAATGGATTCACAGCAGTACACAGAAGACCAGGAGCACCAAGCAGCTGCTGGCACCAGTCATGATGATAGTAATCCCTCTATGTCATCTGCTAAAGCCTATGTTAAAGTATATAGTGTTTTTAAGTCAGGGAAACAAAAATTTAAAAAAACATCTTTTACCTTGGTCAAGAAAAAAAGAGCTGTAATCCAGGCAAAGTTATTAGCAGAAAAAAAAAATTGCTAACATGCCATTCTACACACGCAGTGTCAAGGAAATAATGAGGCCTTCTATGAGTGCTAGTTCTGCAACTGTCACAGAGGCATCTTCTTGTAAGGTCAGTCATGAGCAAGCAAGACCTTGTCATTCGGACTCAAAAAGTGGTGTCCAAATACTTTTACATGTAAAAGCCGAGCTGGAAGAAAACAGTAAGGCATTAGAGGAAAATGTATGTTCAGATTCAGAAATGACACAAATCACTGAGGGGAATCTATCCACTAGTGCTATGTGTAATCATACCTTTCTGATAGTGTACCCATAAAGAAGGCCCCTTTCAGCATTTCTGCAGATGTGTGCATGAACAGCCCAAGTAAAGCCGTTAATACACAAATTGAGGATGCCACTTTGGAAGTGAATGAGGGGGATATTTGTGTAGTTGACGAGGGCTCTAATGAGGATGTCGATGAGAATGACGTTGTTTGTGTAAGTTCAGCACCAGTGGAAGCAGTTCTTGCACGTGATAAGAAGAAGGCCATTGTCATGCCCGGGCAAAAAAACAAAAAATCCACCTCTTACGTGTGGAATTATTTTTACCTAAATCCTAACAACAGTTGTCTAGCCATTTTGTAGCGTTTGTAAAGCCACAGTCAGTAGCGGTAGGGACCTTAACCATCTAGAAACCTCATCCATGTTACGCCATTTGCAGCAAGTTCATGGCAAGTTGTTGGGAAAATTGGAAACTTCTGCTAAAACAATAACAACAAGCAGTCCATCATCAGCTAGATCCTTTCTCTCAGCTAGATCCCGACACCTGCAATCTACACCCACAACACCATCCTCATCAATATTCTCAGTAGCGATCGGAGTTAGTCATGTGTCCAAGTTGCAAAGGCTAGATGACTCCTCCACTATCCTGAATTCTTGAGCATTAGTCCCAATGCTGCTGCTGCTGCGGGTGAATCTTCATCCCAGAAGCAGACCAAGAAGAAGACTACTAGTAGTTTACAGCAATTGACTGTTAAGCAATCCTTTGCAAGAGAAAGCAAGTGTGAAAGCTGTCACCCAGTCGCAAAGCGTATCACAGACACCATGACGACTATGCAAGTTTTAGATCTGCGTGCAATATCAACTATTAATGCAGCTAGTTTTAGACAGTTACTTGAGGTCTTGTGTCCCCGTTAACAAATTCCATCACAACACCATTTTACTAGAAAAGCTATTCCTCAGCTCTACAAGAAGGTATATAAAAATGTAATTATTGGGCTACAAAATTTCATTCTACTCACTGTACACTTAACCACAGATATGTGGACAAGCGGAACTGGGCAAACTAAAGATTATATGACTGTGACAGTCCACTGGTTTGGTTATTCGCCTTCACCAGCAGAAACAGCAGCAGCATGTACGCAAGTACGTCACATTTGTCAGAGGCAGGCTACTCTGTGTATCAACGGCTTCACTAAGAGGCATACAGCTGACAATCTTTTGCAAACACTAAGGGATGTCATTGCAACATGGCTTATCCCGCTTGGACTCTCCTCAGGATATGACATTTCTGGTAACGCAACCAATATTGTGAGAGCATTACAGCTGGGAGAATTCCCTCACATTCCCTTATTTTGCTCACACAATAAACTTGGTGCTGCAGAGCTTTTTAAGAAATGACAGGGACGGGCAGGAGATGCTGTCTGTAGCCCGTAAAATATCTGGACATTTCCGGCATTCGGCAACAGCATGTAGGAGATTACAGTAGCTACAAGAGCAATTTAATTTGGCCTGCCACCAACTGAAGCAAGAGGTGGTGACAAGGTGGCATTGCACTCTGTATATGCTTCTGCATATGGAGGAACAGCGAATAGCCATCCACGCTTACTCCACAAGCCATGACATTGGGAAAGGAGAGGGGATGTATTTTACTCAAGCGCATTGGAGAATATTTTCCATGTTGTGGAAGGTGCTGAAACCATTCGAAATAGTCACCTGTGAAGTGAGTTCAGACACTGCTAGTTTGAGTCAGGTGATTCCCTTAATTAGAATTTTGGAAAAGCAGCTTGAGAAACTGAAGGAGGAGATGAAACAAAGCAATTACAATAAATATGTCGGACTTGTAGATCAAGTACTTTATTTGCTTTGCGAGGATCCAAGAGTTATCAAAATCTTGAAATCGGATGACTACATTTTGGCGACTGTGCTTGATCCTAGGATTAGGAGCTATGTCTTCTCTTTGTTTCCAACTGACCCAGATCCGAAGAGATGCAAGGAGCTCCTGGTGAGCAAGATGACTGCTCAAGTGTTACGTGACAGGACGGCGTCTCCTCCTTCAGTTTCTCACTCAACTGCTGCTAGGAAAAATCTTAGCTTTCCCAAGAGACCCAGGGATTATGCAGATAACTCAGCACAACATTTTGACATCTGGTCTGGTCTAAAATACATGACACCTCTGCCGTAATTCCACCTAATCCTACTATCAATATCCAAAGGATGGTGGATGATTATTTTAAGACACCTTAGAAATAGACACATTAGACAGTCCCTTTACATACTGGGAGGAAAAAAAGGGAATTTGAAGACCCATGTACCAACTCGCTTTGCACTGCCTAAGCTGCCCACCCTTCAGTGTGTACTCGGAAAGAGTTTTCAGCACAGCCGGGAACCTTGTCAGCGATCGGCCTAGGAGGCTACTTCCTCAAAATGTGGAAAAAATGAACTTCAATTTCCATGAGAAGGGCCTTTCCCGCCAATTACATCAAAAATCATATTCCAGTGGTGATGAATTAATAATGTGTGAGGATGATGTACAACTGATGAGGGTGACGATGAAGCTGAGGATGATGACAGCATGCCATTCTTCAGCCTCTAGACAGTCACATTGTTTGTAAATAATATAATAATGGAGTGAAGTGTTTTGTACACAAGAGGGAATAGTGTATTGACCATCATGAATAAATGATAAAGTCAATTACCTCCTCTTCTATTCTTAGCCTCTAGAAACATTCAATGCAAATAGATGACAGTGACTAGATATTATATAGCTGGAATGTTAATGAAGTTAGCTGAAGGGGTCAATATGCAAGCTGCCAATCAGAGTCAGATAGATAGTGCTGCTTATGGTTATCATCGCATAACTTTTCCCCATCCCTCCAGTACCCACAAGGTATTAGAGGGATGCTTCAACATGTCAGATTATGTTGCACTTACTCCCTTACTGTACCATCATTCTCTTGCCCCTCTCCAGGTGTCTGTAATATCAAAAAAATTGCAATTTTTGTGCTCATGCTTAGAACGAACATACATATATTCTGCAAACTAAAAATTTACAAACTCAGAGAAAAATGTCCCAGCACACTGCTGTGAACCAATAAAAGACATGCAATTTCATTTGTACATAAAATGCAGAAGTCTCAATTACACTTATTTCCAAATTTATGATAAGCCACCCGGCCCGTCAAAGTTCTACTGCCAATTGGGTGGTCCTAACTCTGAACAATGAGAGTCCTTATATAGGGTCATAAATTCATGTGTTTTTAATTTGAGAGCTTTCTTGTCAAGACGTACCCCAGAAACCTCCAAATGGCAATAGAGGGCCAGCAATCACTGTCAGTTACTGATACCAGACATGCGTTTCAAAACAATAATGAAGAAAAGGTAGTTGCTCAATCAACTTATAGGTTCACAGCAGGTGCTTGAAAGGGTGGGGTTATCCAGAAAGGAAAATATACAGAGAACAATCCCCCAGCACGCTGCTGTGAACCAGTATACGACCTGCTATTCTACTTATACATAAAATGCAGAAGCCTCAGTTATACACATTTGCAAATATGTCATAAGAAAACAAAATTTGGCAAACATATACACTCTAAATAAGACACACTATGTTTTAATCCCAATTGTAAAATTATTTTACCAATGGGTAATTCTTTGATCTCTAAGAATTTCCATCCCTAGACTTTTAGCAAGTAATTTATCTTAACGCCACCTTAATTGGTTTTGTCTCAATAGTCTTCCCCTATTGTCTACTTGCTTCCACATCTCTAAAAATTTGGTAGTTGATCCACCATCTTTTTTTTGGGTACATTTTTATGTATTCTTAACAAGGGACATAAATAATAAACATAACTACAAAGCATGTTAAAAAAGGATTCTTGTTCTGTGGAGGGGCATGTTTTGATAAATTTAACTTAACAGTAATATAAAATGCCAATCTAGCAGCTATATGGAGTGTAATGTATCTTTACTCAGGTTGGTGACACACCCATATAATCTGACACATTTTACACCTTCCCTGATGACAACAATGTGACATCCATCTGCTAATTGGGAGTAATATACACCTGAGAAATGTTGATTCATAATAGATCAAGTAGAGAATTATTAATAAGCATTTAACAATCCCTACTCAGGTTTAACTTAACCCAACGGTCTGTAGTGTATACTGTCCTATGGTTTCCTGTGATGACAACTGCACTACGTAACCCCTTAATGCTATTTATCCAAACTTCCTCAATATGCTGTTGCCTGTGTTTAGCTGCCAAAAGTTCTCCAGCTTTGTAATTTCTTATTTATTCAGTTATTTGTTCACTAACCTGTACCCCTATTCTGGATAAACAATAGGAGGTAAATGTATTAAATTATGGATCTGTCAAATCGCCAATTTTCATATTTAAAATGACAATTTTATTGAAGGCAAAACTCACCAGGCTTTGCCTTTAATAAAATTGCCTTTATAATATGGTTGTTAAAAATGCCAAAAGCTTCCCCACTGCATTTCCTGGTCTCTGCTTAGCCTAACAACTTTGGATTTGTGTCCCTATTGGGTATTGGGTATGTTGTGGGTGGTTCTGCTGGGGTTTCGCTATCACTATGAACTATTTGTACTGCTGATTATCAATCAGAAGATGGGTCAGAAAGTAAACCATTCCATTCCTGTTGATATATTTAAGTCCATATTTTTGCTGTATGTACATGCTGTCTAACTTGCTTTTTCCATCTTTTATTTACAACAATAACTGCATAATTTGTAAAGTTTGGTTCTACTTCTTTATTTTTATTTGTTTGAGCCTTGTTTTTCATTGATCGCTTTCTAGAACAACAGTACTGGCAGCCTTCTGCTAGACATTTTACAATTTCTCAAATCAAAATGTGCTTCTATGTTTACGTACAGTATATCCTTTACCCGCTATGGATATTCTCATGAAGTGCGGGACTAGGACCAGAAGTAATCCATCCTGGCACACTTGTTTTCCCTCCTCCTTAACTCACTAAGCAATTTATTAAACAATATTTTCTTTTGCAGAAGTTCCCAAAATGCAATAAATGCAATAAAAATACACGGATAAGAATTATCAGTATAAAACCTGCAAGCCCATTTTTTCCAAAATCCTAACATTCTTAACAGATAATATGAAGAAAGAAACTTTGCTTGCCATGTCAGATTAAGTCAGTTTTAGTGTTTTTATTTCTACAAAAACAACCTTAAAAATTAGACAAAACTAGAAGGGGTAAAAATAAAAACTTAACTTCAAGTATTTAAATACTTTATGAAATCACAACGGTAAGTCAGGACAGTCACAGAGAGCCACATTCTGAGTCCTGAATTCCTGCTTAAACTGAGAATGCAATGCCTGAACACTCTGGATGTAGTCTTCTGTGAAGCTGTGAGGAATAAGGTAACTCTGTTGGTGAATTATACACCACAAATGGTGTAAAAAAAACATCCAGTATAAGGTGAAAAACCAATTAATAATGTAATCGGATGCAGGGTGTGGTATTTAGCATCTAACCTGCACCAATCAGTTTCTGCCTAATTAGTGCTTAATAATTCTGTGTGTTTGTAGACTGAACCATCAGAATCCGCTAATATTTGCTTGATAATTTTATATGTTTGAATCACAGTTAAATCTTGTTCTAATTAACATCTGCCTAATCAGATCTTCTGTTTTTGCTAAAAACCTACACCCAATTACATCATGAGACACTAACATATATTTTAAGTGCCATCACAGATCCAAGGCTGGAATGTTCATACCTTTAAAGTAGTAATTCTCCAAAATATCACTTTTTTCCACCCTTACTAGAAAGCTAAATACATGGCAAACACTTTCACAAATTGTTTCCATACCAGCTTATGCTGATTCCTCTTCTAAGCGGTTTCTGTCCATCATGGTAGACAGTTGCCTACAGGAACTGCCGATTCCTATTGATTCATGCCCTATTAATTAATGTTGATCCAAAGTGTCGATGTGAATAGAGCTGTATGATGAAGCCTGTAAATATCTTGGCTGTACTGCAAAAAGTATTTCTTCAGAATGCATGTTTAGGACAGCTAGCAATATTGTGACAGGCACCAGAAATTAGTACACAAGTACAAGTTAACGTTAATAAGTCAAGATTTTCATATCCTTACAATAGTATACAAACTGATTGTGATGTGAAGATTGTATGGGACAGTGGTCCAAGTAGAAATTTAGAAGTGGTGGTATAAAAAAATATGTTGGGAATAAAACTGAATGGAATTTCATATTTTACAATGAAGGTAGTACTATATGTGGCGGTACGGCATACCACCATCTACTTCCCCACTTTAACCATGGGTCGTAAGTGTAAGATGTAATAGAATTCTAATTTTACATACACTATTAAATCAGGATATTTTATAAAGCGCAAAAGGCTAAACACACCTTAACCCATACCAACCAAAAAGCAATTAGCTTTAACTAATCTAATATAAGTTAGGCGTTGTAAAAAAATATCTACATGATTGCTGTTGGTTAGTTTACATTTGTACTTTTGTATTTTGCTAATAAATAACTCCATATTATATTTTTAAATTCTGTTTTTGTCATTACAGTAAAGTGTTCCAATCCTAATTCTTCACACAGGTGTGATATTACAGTACTTTGCAAAATTCATAGTCAACTATAAAAAATCTAGTATATCTCAAAGTTACCCTTTAGAATGAAAAGTTTGTAAGCATTTTTTTTAATCTTTAAGGAACAGCTCTAATAATGTTCAGCAACAATGAGAAAATATATAAATTTTATTGCTATTCGAAATGTAGTAGATCATTTTGAACAAGGAATATAATGTTCTTTTGTGTGTGGGCTGTTGAAATTCATCCTGGTTACTGAGCAGCAAAAAAAAATTGGCTAATGCTTCAAACTTCATTAATACATGCAACATAGTTTAAAACAGCACCCTATTAAAGTTATATTCCTGATGCTGGGCTATAAGTTTTTAGACTGCAAAACAATTAAAAACCAGAGAGGAAATAATCTTGCGCTCGGTTAAACCCATATAATATATGGCACGAACTGCATGGCAATATAAATGCCCTATATGTATGCAAAACAAAAAGTTGTTGTCAGTGCTTATCCTTAACACTGCATATCAGTGTGTATCTAGCCAAATGAAAACATGGTATTGGTTCATATTTTGATCACATGCCTTATGTTGTTTTAGCAGCTGTCTATTAGGCCTATTTAAGGCCTCTTTAAGTGTTGCTCACAAGCCATTCCTTGCTAGATGAAAGCCCATACCTGGGAGGTGAGTGCATCTTGTTTTAACTGCATTTTAAAGGCGTTTTAAAGCATATAGGTCAGTGTGGAGCAAGACGATAGCATCTGCCAATGGGAGGATGAAGGTGGAGTGAGTGGATTTCTTGCTGTTGTGGACTAGGTGAAGTGTGGACTAGGTGAATGGCTGCACACCAGTTATGTGGACTTGTTCAATAATACAATTTTACTTTACATTGTGAGATTATGAAAATGAGGTAAAGGAATGGGGTTGCACATTTCTAGTTGTGTTCCATGCTTTGCGAATGGGTACACTGCTATTTTCACTCTGCAAAAACACTTGACAGATTGAGCAAGGCTAGGGGCTAGATTTACTAAACTGCGGGTTTGGAAACGTGGAGATGTTGCATATAGCTACCAATTAGATTCTAGCTTTCATTTATTTAGTGCATTCTACAAAATGACAGCTAGAATCTGATTGGTTGCTATAGGCAACATCTCCACTTTTTCAAACCCGCAGTTTACTAAATATAACTCTAACTGGTCCAACATACCATTTACCTTAGCATTGATGATGATTATATTGTGCTCATATGCAAATTTGAAAATGAAAAATAAATGTGCGAGGAGCTACAGAAAGTGCAAATATCACTAAATTGTATGCAGCCATTTCAAACTAATATAAGCCAATTAAGGGATAGCATATACAAGACAGTTTAGAGGTACTTTAGTACATTTAACATGGCACAACACTTATGAGGTATTTCAGAAAAAATAAAAGACTTCCATATAGCAGTATTGCCATACTAGGCGTCTTGCACATCGCTATAAAGTGCTTTTGACCGCATACAATACTTGACTAAAGGACGAGCTCAAGTTAAAATATGTCAAAAGCAAGGTTGTAGATAAATGAAAAACAGAGAGTGCAAGCAATGACAATGTGCCCATTTCAAAATCAGCATTAGATACACAAGAGTGGGGTAAGAACTGTAGTCAGTAATAAGAAACACATGATTTTTTTTTCCATGCAAGAAACCTGGTCACCTAAAGATTAAAGGCATAGTTTTGAAAGCTAAAATGTATCAGTTGAAGCAAAGTCATCAATAATACAGTGAAACAGGAAAGGAATGGTAATTTTTTTTCATACATTTGAAGGGATTTTGAATTGAGGGATGAATAAAACCCGAGGCAAACCAGCAGCTGTGTTTTGGGTACATAACCAATTTTGGATTACTAAGGGATAACAAAATGAGTAGGTGTGGTAATGTGCAACAAGTGTCATGAAGGGACAGAGACAAGGGATCAGTTTTAAAGGAGTGGGGTGGAGTTAGAGCACTCTCTTAGCCCAGGACAGCAATAGATGAGTATCAGCTTACTATCTGTCTCTGTGTTCTGTCTAACCTTATCTGCCTACTGTTTTCTGATAATTTTGTCTTTATTGCTTTCATCTTTATTCCCTTCTTATCTTTCCTAAGTATCCCTTCCTGCTTTGCTTGCTTTCATTTCTCCTTTTGTTCACCGTCACCGGGTAGGTCAAGAAAGTTGCGACTGCAGCTCTGGCAAAGAGAGATGGCGGTGAGACTGGTTTTCAAACTTACAGAAATTGGTGGAGCGGGGCATATTTGTTTCTGGCACGTTACTTTGAGTTGCGCCTTTGAGTGCATGGAGGTACTAATGTACCCTCTAGCCTACCGCTGACACCAATGTGACCAAGAGGCCCCTAAACTAAGGGGCACAGAGAAGGGTAGCTGGGAGGGTGTTCTGTCCCTCTCAGCCCTCTGCTGCCACCAATGTATTTAATAAGCCCTCCAAGAATAAAGGGCCAACAGTTTATGAGGCAGATGGTGTTGCCCCCCTCATTTTCCCTCTGCTGCCAATGATGTAGATTTGCATAGTGGGCTTAAAAAAGCACCAGCACTTAACAGGATAGGGGAGTTACCAGGTGTAGGAGGAACATGGAGACAATAAGGAGCACTAAGCTTTGTGGGTATAAAGCCCACGAATATACAGCTAGTGAACCTGACGGGGGCACTAGGCAGCAGCAAATGTTTAGGGGGAGGACACAGTTCCACATTGTCCCTGTGCCGAAGTGGGAACCGTATCCCACAGGCCAAGGAAGGATTGATATCTGCAGCTCATACAACCAAGTTGATAACGTGTCCCAGTAGGGTACCTAGGCCCAGCAGTGCTGCTTGGGTGGCGAAAGCATCAGGGGGGGGG